>NC_141347.1:35303102-36692602 GCF_057382095.1 Aulonocara sp. 'chitande type north' Nkhata Bay
ATGTCAGGAGGATTTTTTTTTTTTTTTAATTTCTACAGCTTTGTAGCTAATACTGACTCAAAACAGCATAACCAATTTCATTTTCAACAAAACAGTGAGTGGCTATAAAACAGGATTTGTTTTATACAGCTGTCACTTTAATGATATTCATTTCTTGGTTGGATATACAGTACATGTCAACTCTGAGCAGATTTAATACAATGAACACAGTAGAGTAGTGTAACATCTTAATTCAAATAATTTTTTCTAGAAATTTTTTTTGTATCAGTAGCGAGTATAAACAAAACATATTGTGTAATTTATAATGTACAGTGAACAACTGATTTTGATATCTGAACTCTTCATCAGTTTATATTAAAAAAGCCATAAATGCACACCTGTAGTGTGTATTTTTCACTGTCAAGTGTATTAAAAAGAACTAGAACTCACTAGATTGTCCGTTTCTTTGAACACCGAGTACAGTAATGTGATGCAAGAAAGAAGAAATGGTCTAATTTTACCATGTGGTTATGGAATCAATCGTAAACCAGACCAAAACCTGAGTCAGTAGAGTTGAGACACACCTGAATGTCCATTAGAAATGACTCATAGGTACAGTAGTGTGCAGGAAGACTTTGGAAGATTGCTGTTGACCACTTCCACAGTCATTTCTCGGCAAGACTTCCCATCCTGTCCAAAACTTGATGAGGGCTTTTTGTTGTGCACAAGATGCTGCAACAGAAGATTGTTTTAAACTATAATGACATCCTATATTCATTATTTTGAATCTTTTATGGAGAAATACCATAAAGATGACCACTTACATACAGGGCACCAGACATTTTTGCCCCACTCAAATTGCTGTTGTAGCTTTTATAGATATTTTTATGTTAACAAAGCTAAAAGTAGTCTACATACAATTCTAGTGCAACTGATAATGCCACCACTCTTATGTATTGCATGGAGCAAATAACAAAACAAAATTATACTATAGCGTAGAGCTGGGCGATAGAACGATAACGATATGTATTGCGAAATAACTTTTTCTCAATAGAAAATTAAACTATTGCGATAGACCTCACCGCTCTTGTCCTTTTTATAAAAATAAAAATAAAAATAAATATCGTGATATGAAAAAATCTCATATCGCCCAGCTCTACTATAGTGTACTTTGTTAATGACCCAAGATCACTGGACTGTATGTAATTTTCCAAAGTATAATCAGAGAAAACCAATGGCAAAATACCTATCGCAGCAGACTTACCATTTTCAATGAAGGACCGAAGGTAACCTGCCACTCTGCATTTATCCTCGAGAGCATTCCTCTTCTTCCTCATCTTCATCTTCTGTGGCAGGCCACAGTCATTTTATAGCTTTACTTATCTTGTAGTCTTAAGAGCATCAGCAACATTAGGTGTATTTTTATTAAATGTAACCCAGCTGTTCAACTAACCCACGCATACAAAACAGTATATTGGTGTTTTGTGTCAACAATTAATGTTCATCCTTCATAAATTAACCTTTACTATTCAGATGTTAAAAGATGTGACCTGACCTTACCTCACAACAGGGAGCAGTCTCTGATTCCCTTGGTAAGAAAGGAGGAATGATGTCTGATCTTTCTGTCAGAAGCGGCCATACCATGGTTTCCTTAAGCCCTTTCCTCAGCTGCTTGACTTGACGACTTGTTTGTGTTATGACCTACAACCAAAACTGAAGTTGGAGTCTGTAAAGTGACACACACTTTAAATGTTAAATATTTAAAGAACATCCACTGTACTAGTAAAAGCATTTTCAAATTATACCCACTTACAAAATCACTACGTTGAACTAAAATTGCTTTCTTTTCTTTCACATAGATTACTTGTCTTCCATATTAGCACAGAACATAAGCCACTTTAAAACAGTCATGAATAACTATTACCTACAACAATGTAAATAGTAATACAGACATTAACCCAGAAGACAATTATTTTCTCTTACCTATGATAAAAAACAGTATTAAAAAAAATCTGTGACTAAACTGATTAAAAAGCTCATTTTTGCCAGACAGACAGACTAACCAAGCAATAATAACATATCGTTACTTACCCTGAACAGCGTTTCGTGGAGTGGAGCTAGCTGTGATAGCGTTAGCATTTGCTAACGTTAACACTGTGCGGTTGTGATGAGAACTTGGACCAGGGACCACTTCATCTCCAGTACACTGCTGCAATACGTTCAATCTAAGCGGTTAGCAAGTTCTCTGAGTAACTCAGAAACGGACTTGTTTCCTGCAGCCATGCCCGTAACGTTATTCGCGCCCAGTGTTTTGCATTTGTCGGTGCCTTAAGTTTATTTTGAGCTGCATACTGCCGCCAGCTGCATAGGAGACGCATTGCACCATTAAACCTAAATCGACAATTCATGTGCTATTACTTATGTCTGAGTAAAGGAGCAACCAATCACACAACTGGCTCCGCCCTGTCTTTCTTGATTGACAGACAAAGTCATTCTGCTGAAAAGTCGCATTATGAAATAAATAGACCATCGGGAAAAACGGGATTTTGAAATAAAGACTGACTTTGAAAAAAGGTCATTTTGGAATATAAACGGCTGGAAATAAATAAAATGCCTCAGGAATAATCTCTGTTATTGTGAAAAATAATGACCATGAAATAATATTTCACAATAATAAGAAAATTTATATAGCAGAATGTAATATGTTTCACAATAATGAGCATTTTTTTCAAAATGTGTTCCATTATTTCACAATATCATTCTCACATTACATATCTGTGTCTTATTTATTCACATAGTTATTTATTTCATCTTGACCTATTTATTTATTTATTTAATTTTGAACACTTTGGAGTTCCATAGAGGTCCACCACAGAAATTCTCTCTCTCTGTCTCTTTGCAATTAATGAGCCAATATATACAGTTCAACAGCTCACCCTCGTGTCTCACAAAAGCCTCGATACCAATTGAACCAAACATCCCCTATTCAATAACGATAATGGATCTGAATGGAGACGATTGCCAAAAATGTACTTTAAATGTTATGCGCTAATTGGACCATTAGAATCCAGAGGCGTTAATTCTCGTCGTTATGAAGACAACATCCAGCTGATGATATTAATTACTCGCGAGCCGTGGCTGTGGCTTTATAAATTGCAGACAACATGGCTGCGTGCTTGCTCTCTCTTTCTCTCTCTGATTGTTGGCTTTATTGTTCCCAGCTCTGGTGCAGGTCGTGTGGAATCCAAATCACCTCAGTAATTAGCTTAGAAGCTTTGTGTGCCTGACTGGCTCGTGCAGATATATGATACAGAATTGATCACAGCCCACCCAGTCCCCCTCAATCACCCTTCTCACCCACATTGCCCGTTCCCTCCTCTTACCTGCACCTTCCTTTCATTCTTGGTGGTTGGCACACTAGAGAATTGTGGGATCAATTGTCTTGGGTCGAGCTTGGCGAGGCGATAGCTGGTCTGCTCCACCCTCTGACATGGCCTCCACAATGGGCCTTTGTGCGATCAGCACGTGCAAAGCCTCATCCCTCTAGCTCTAATGGCTTCTGGAGCGCCACCGGCTCAATACGCCATTACTGTTACGCATGAGTGAAGGCCACAGACACGCAGGCGGGAAGACAGAGGAGAGAGAGAGTGGAAGTGCGGCACGGCTCACTAGAGAAGGCGTCTACAGCAGAGCAAAGCCCCCACCAGGAGCCTCCATCTGCTCCCACACGGCACGGGGAAACTGTCTCCGCTGAGCGCCACGAAGGTTTCGACAACGGTAGGCGGCGTTCAAACGAGAAGGGAGGGCCTGAAATCCACCCTGACATCACAGGGTTAAGGGTGTGGAGAAACCTGTGAGCTTTTAACGAGGCGCTGAATGAAGGCCTCATTAGGGCAACCGCAGCGGACGTTAATCAGTAATTAGAAACTGTGATCTCTGAGAGTGAGTAAGTGTGGGGGAAATGAAAACACTCCAAGCGCGAGTGAGCTCTGCGCGGCGCCCATGCTGCGCTGCTTGAGGGTGCCCTCGTTTGTGTGACTGGGTTCTTCAGCAGTGCTTCTTGCAGCGAGCGTAAGGGCTCTCGCAGCGCTCCCCAGAGCAATCAGGACCTCTGCACTCCCCCACCCACCACCACCACTCCGACTGTCACTGCGCCTGAGCGTGCTCTGTTTGAATACACAGGGCGCCGTAGCGTAATTATAGGTTTCTGAAGAGCTTAAAGATATTCAGGCTAATCAAAGGTGGAGGCACAAGGGCCTCAATCTTGTTTGTTGCTTCCACACTTGGAAGCTTGAGGTCTAGTAAATATAGTCGATTATCACTTCCAAGTGCAAAAAGACAAAAACACTAGTGTTCTTAAAATACAGACGCTGTCTAGCCAGAGCTGTTTCAGAGTAGCCTCTTCTTTTGTGGTTTACAAAGAAAATAAATGGAAAAGCACCCAAGAGTCAAGTTACAGCCCTGTTATTGAACATACAAGCACGACCTGTGTTCTTAATGGTGCAGTCACGCTACCACAAAACCTTGGTGCAGTGTCATCCCCTTTGAAATGGTCAGCGGCACAGAACGTCGAAGTCGGTTGTCGTCATCAAATTCATGCATCGAGACGCTGATAAAAATGCAATAAGACGGTGTCAGTCTGTTATCAGTTTGCAATTGAAGCTGGCCATTCAAGTTGGGAATTGACCCCAATTAACTGCTAACCTGAATGGGGTCAGGTTGGCAATTACGTGCAATCAGTTTGTGATAATACGATGAATAAATTGCCGAAAACAGACGTTCACACTAAACAGAAAACACAGTAACGACTTGCATTCAGTTCAGCCAGAACCTTGGAACAGAAACTCAGTGACGCAGCTGTCGGCAATCAGTCCAAGTCGTGGCGCTCTTGTTTGGAGGCAGGATGCCTTGCACCGGTCAACCTGTGGCCATCACCAATGTGAACAAAAGTGATTGCCCAGAAGTTGGGGGTGCTGCACGATCAGCCTCGGAAAAAGGAGCTGTTTGCTGCAACTACTTGGTACATTTCCCATCCTGTTTTTATTCTGCTCTGATCCGTAAATATTTAGGGTGCACGACCTGAAACGTGGTAGCGTTGATGAAAACAAACAGCTTGGTTACGTAGCATAAGCTCCGTGATAGCACTGAACTTACTCAGAGCAGGCTTCCACGCGGGTGCTTTGTTTACATAACACAGACAGGACAACAACACGACATTTGTTAATCGTGTCTATGCACGACTCTCCAATCTAGCTCAATTCAACAAAACCGAAGTAGACTCCCTCTTGTGGCTCTATTGAGTAATTGCACTTTAATTAGGAAGCAGAACACAAAACCAGCAAAATAAAAAAATGACTGCAGATGTATTTAATCAGTCACTAATATTTTTGCCCAATCACCATACCCCATTATGTACTGAGGGCAGATTATAATGTACAAAAAAAATGCGAAACCAAATAAAAACATTCAAATGTCTCAAAAGCACGGGAATGATTTGCTCCAGTTAAGCCGTAATTGAAACATAACGAGTTTGATAAATTAGATAAAACATGCAAACCCCCAGTATCATCATTCGATGCTTCTCTTAATGCTTTTTTATTTTCATACAGATATTGGATGGTTTTTCTAATCTATGGATGGATGCATGTAGCTGCAGCCTCCTAGATGACATCAGTCTTTCCCTTGTCCTCCCTCTGGAGACTCCTCCCATTGAAGCTATTGTTTATTGGGGCTGCTGATGCAGCTGTTTCTCCCCGTGTGTGTGTGTGTGTGTGTGTGTGTGTGTGTGTGTGAGAGAGAGAGAGAGATTGAGAGCAAGTAGGTGGGTGGGAATAGAAGTGCATGAGATCACTGGTGAGCAGCGAGCAGTCCCCAGCGCCATGTGGAAATCCACAAAGATGACTTCCTCTGAAACTAATTAATCGACGCCACAAGCCCATTACGCTCGGTTAAAACAATTAGCATCTGCACGTTGCGTGGGGGAAGCATTGTCTTCTCAGGCGAGAAAGGGGCATCACGCTGGGATATAAATGCCTGCGTGCGTGATCGAGCCAACGCTCCCCATTCGAATCAGTGGAGCCGAGCGCCATATGAAGCAGATGTGCGTCTAGGATCTATAGAACTAGTTTCAACACGAGCAGACGCATAGGGGAGAGGACACGCCCTGTGGAAACAGAGGTGGATTTAAATGACAAAGCCTGTTTTTGGCTTGGCGACTTGGTGCGTTGAGCTTGCTGCGTTCTTTGAAATGAGGGGAAACATACGTTTTCCCGCTAACCCATAAACGCTCATCTCCTGGAGTCCACTCCACTCACTCCAGCCAGATAATAGCCGGCTCCTCCTAACCCCTATTAGTGGCTCAGTCAAACGATCCATCCATTCCCATTGAGTGTCGACCACATGGAAAGGCCCATTTCTTCCCTGTTGTGCTGAAATGAAGGCGACGCGGACCGCTTGACAGGGTAATTACTTTTAATGAAATAATACAGCCATTGTAGACAGCAATTAAAAGTCGCTCTCACTCCACTCATTAAAGGAACTTACAGTTTACTTTCATTCCTCTGTTTTCTAATGATCCGAAGGCAGGCCTGTTAAAATCGAAAGGCTGCAGCGTGTTAACCCCCGGGGACCGGCCCTTAGGTCCTGTTGACTGCGAGAGCACACAAACAAAGAGAGGATGAGAGAATAAAGAATAGAAGAGAAGGAGGCTCTATAAACAGAGAGAAAGGTAGAAATAATCAACTAAACTCTTCACAAGACTCGAAGGAGCAAGTTTCCCCGAGGTGATCGCGGAGGTGTCGGGGTCCGCGTCTCAAGACGACATCAAAACACCGTCCGACGCCGCTCTTCTCTTTGTGTCGAAACAGGCGAGCAAACTTACATCATAAACACTGCCACGTAATCACAGATCAAGTACTTTTACGAATACTGTGATTTCATTTCGTAAAGTACCGAGAGACGCGCAGAGACGCGTTGCAGCGGCAGCTACGAGTTCTCTTTTCAAACCACGCCAGCGAGCTTCAAGAAGTGTTTGCTGAGCTAACAAATGCAAATTGACCACCATTTCCTCACAAAAGTAACATTTCCATATTGCCTTAATGGTTTTTCTTTCTCCGGTCGTCGTCCTCATGAATTTAGTCAGCGAGGCTTTCTAACTCCATCTCTTCTCTGCTCTTCTCTTTTTCTTTTCTCTCTGCAGCAATTTGGAAAGATTTTAGATGTGGAGATTATCTTTAATGAGCGAGGATCCAAGGTAAGTGAACTAGAACGCCAGCTGCTTCATTACCATGTACTTCTTCTGTTTCCTAATGATGGCATTAGTGTAGTGTGTACATTGGCTGAGAGTAGTGGTCTCTAAGCCTGGTCCTGGAGAGCTGCATCCACTGCCTTCCTGTCTCTCTCTCCCTATTGTTTTTGTTGTTTGTTGCAGCTCTCCCCCAAGTTGTGAATCATTAGCCCTGTCAATCAATTCATTATTGAGCTGTTTCACATTTCACTTAATCCAGCAACAGGCTGCAGGTCCTCCAGCATATGGAATTGAAACTGCTTGTTTAGAGACGGGGGTCCTCTTTGAAGCCTGGGCATTGATTGAAAAGGTCCTACATTATTCAGGTTTATCATTTTGTTTCAGACCGGATGAAAAACAAAGTTCTTTGTGATATTTACCAAATAAATGTAGTTTAGTTAAAATGAATTTGAAGGCTAATACCACGTTTATGAAAATACACGCCTGGAGAAGAACCTGCAGATCGAAACGCTGCCTCCAAGAGAATTGAATTATTAAAGTGAAGCTTAAGATTGTGTAGACGTTCCCCTTCTTTCTTACATCTATTACTTTTAACACACTTGTCCAACTTTGGGCAAAAAGAGCTTCATCTATTGGCCACAAGTTATTTTAAAGAAACTGGTTGGGGTGAGGACTGGCGGTGTTTGTCGGCTCTTTGACTTCTGTGGCACTCGGGTCGCAGCTTGCTGGTTTGTGCCGAGGTTGAACGTCTTTAAAAGAAGGATACAAACTTTATTAGAAAAGAAAAAAAACACCTCTGCAATACATCGGGCCATTATCTTTTTTCTAATTTTAATGTATTCAGACATTCTCATTGAGATTAAAATCTGTTTTTCAAGGGAGAACAAAAACATTAACAGGAACACAATGAGCAGGCAGAAACAAAAGAACACAATAAACAAGGAATTAATAAAAACAGCAGCAAAAAACATCAGATAATAAAGCTTTAGGAACTCTAAGGGGAACGTCGGTCTCCGGTTTGAGGTTAGTTTGCAGTACCTGAAACCTTTTTTACCCAGAGTAGTGCATGAGAATGTTTAATTAGATTTAAGTGTGATAAATAATAAAACTGATGAAGGGTTTAATTGCCGGAGTGCTGATGGGCCCGCAGAACAATACTGAATATCTCGATTGTCTAAGACAGGCTGTGGACGTTTGTGTTTACGAGTAGGTTCGATGTTGAATAGAAATCTTTAATTGAGTGTTTTCATAGTGTGTGACTGCCTGTGCTTTATATATGTGTAAAAAGTGCTTAACATGCACAGTAGGCTAATAGGCTACATTAACTTAACTGTTCTAAGTTATATTAAAAATACTAAAATTTGAAGCTTTTGCCCCTGATGACTTACAATGATAGAAACACTCGTCATTAGAAATGTGTAGATTCAAGTTTACTGACAGATGGCTGGATAATAGAGATTACTCTGTGTGTTTTAGGAAACTAGTAGGAAAATTTAAAAATTATACATTTTGTTTGTTTGTGTTTCTTAAACACAACTTAATACTATAATTTTCTCTTTCTCCGGTCGTTGTCCTCATGAATTTAGTCAGCGAGGCTTTCTAACTCCATCTCTTCTCTGCTCTTCTCTTTTTCTTTTCTCTCTGCAGCAATTTGGAAAGATTTTAGATGTGGAGATTATCCTACATTTGTATAGTTACACATTAACAACCTATGGATTTAATTTAACATCAATTAATTTAACAGTTAGTACCATTTAAAGTCTAGGACAGGTAGAGTCATATACACCAAGGTGGAGAATGCCACACAGTTGGTAGGCATTTTAAAGGAGGCTGCAGTAATTGCAAAACATCATTAGAAGACTGAATCAGTAACTCTGCAGGAACAGGATTGGGGCATATATCACAGTATCATCAGCAAAGAAGTTTATAGTGAGAGGAAATAAAGTGCAAAACAACTAAAAAAGGCCACAAACCAAAACCCTTATTTAAGATGTTTTTGAAAGGAAACATGACTTAAAGGGAAGTAAATACTACTGCTGGGGACTATTTTCAGCTGCAGACCTGGTGCTCAGTAGCAGAGCAGTGTATGTGTAAGCAGTGGGTCTTTGCGGTGACTCTGTGATGTGTTTTTAATAATTCATGGACGGCAAAGGGATACACAAGGAAGCACGATACTTTAGTTTTGTCTTTTTGTACAATTTGCCGACAAAGAAAAACGCAGAATGCAGACAGCAGTGTTCTTAAAGGTCACCCGTGCAGAAAATAAGAAATACTGCTTATAATTCAAGCTGCGCCTCCTTAAACAACATTGTGAACTTGCACACCTTGGATCATTTCTACATTTGTCTCAAAGATAATTTGTACTCGTAAACACGCCAACCAGCCGCCAGAAAAATGGCCACAGCGTTGATGCGTTACTGCAGTATCAGTCTCCCAACCAGGACAGGTGAAGCCTGCGGAGGTGTGAGCAGCCGAGAGCTACTCATCCAGCTGTTCATTTAATAGAGTGTACTAAGCTCCACAGCTTTCCATTCATAAAGGCGACAGGCTCCCTGGCTGGGTGTTGAGGCATGAATGCTATTGATTCCCATTCATACCTGGGAGTACTTTGGGCTCGTATACAGGCGTGCAGGGAGCCCCGGAACCAGGCGACGCTGCTGCACTCAGCCCCTTCTGCCAGACAAGATTGAGCACCGGATAAACCGGTCTCCTCCGCCCGTAACAAGCATTTATTGTTTGTGCCCTACAAAGCCATTACCCATGATGCCTCTCTCCCTCTTGCACTCTGTGTGCTATATAATGAACCTACCAGGCCATTAATAAACAATCTATTTCCTATGAAGCTTTGGCAATTTGCATTCAATATGTTTGTCTCCTTTGAAAAATGGTGGCTCCACTCTGTGCTCTTGTAAGCTAATTATTTGTGCATGATAAAAAAAAGATAGAGGGGGTAACCACAGTCGGGTGAATGTCCAAAGGATTAATTTTGCCCTCAATTCCTTTTTTGAATTTATTTCTTTATCTCTCTTTCCCCAAGGACAGGTCGCGTGTTATTTATGCTAGAAATAGCAGCCCGGAGATCCTGCGTATGCATACAAGATCACTCCGCTCGCCATCTCTCACATGTATTACATCCTCAAGCAATTATCAGGCAGCGCCGGCCATGCTCTCTCTCCCTCAGCCTATACCTCTATAAGTATATATAGAAACCACAGGAATGGGACTTGTTTGGCCAGAATATCTTAAAGCTTGCGCTATAGAGAGTCCAGTATCCCAGTCCACATAACTCAAGGAAGTGACAAACCCCCCAGGGGAGGCAGGCAGAGAGAGTTTGGAGAGGTTGGGTATATTTTGGTCGGGGTTTAAAGTCAATATCGGAGCTCTTCTCTATCACAGACGAGCATATTTGCAATGACACCATTCACTTTTCTTTTCTTTTTATTGTTGCATCAATGAGCCGGTGTAATTTCGCCTCCATAAAATGGCCCACCTATTAGTGCAGTGAATAAGAAACAGCCAGAGATCAAGTTAACGTGTCTGTTCAGAGAATTCATCCTCACTCCTTGTGCCGTTGCCCACGCCTTCAAAGGGAGACGGCGGCTGTGCCGCTGAAGTTGTGTAGATAATTATACGACTATTATGGCAGCCGCTGCTTCCTGACATTCACCCATGGCACCGGTGCTGTGCTGTTTAATTGGGTAAAGCAGGCAGGTTTGTTGGTGTTGTTGTGTGAGGTCACGTCACCGTTATCCTCTTCTCCTCGGATCTCTCTGTTTGCTGTTTCCTGACGCCTCACTAACTGCCTCTAATTAATCTGGCTGCTTACAACTCGACTCTGCTGCTCACCTACTCCTGTCTTCTCACCTCTCTCTCCCTTTTCTCCTCCCTTCCCTTTTCTTCCTCCTCTGTGTGTGTGTCCATCTTTTCCTTCTCCTTTGTCTCTCTACCAATGGCTAATGTGGTGCTCTCAGGGCTTTGGGTTTGTAACTTTTGAAACAAGCACAGATGCTGATCGTGCACGGGAGAAACTAAACGGTACAATCGTAGAGGGACGCAAAATAGAGGTGCTTTCATTTTTCCCTTTATTCTCATCTTCTCTTCTGCCTGCCTGCTGCCTTCTCAACTTACCCATAAACCTCTGCATAAGCATGCGGCTGCTCTGTCTGTGCGTGTGGTGCCTGAATGTATGCATGCATGACGGTGCGTTTAAATCCTTCTCGGCAGAATGCGGGATCCATACACGTCAACACCAGTTGTCCATCATTACCTGACAACGCAGAGTGAATGCATGCCATCAGTCGTGCATTCCCCTATCGCCACCGTTTAGTGTTGCCTGCTCTAATTCTGTTTTTGTTTACGACGAGCCGAGCCCGCACTCGGCCGTTCTCATCAGGTCAATAGAAGAAAATCAAAGCACTGTCTGTGTTTTGCTTTTGGAATCCATTTGTTTATCCAACCAATTCTGAGGATGCTTTTTATTATTATTATTATTATTATTATTCATACCTGTGGGTAATTGGTGCATGCTTTCCCTCTCTTTCCAGTAATATAATCATCTGTAAGAAAATTGAAATGATGAATAAATTCATGAAAGGGCGAACCAAAACTCAATCACTACAAACAAATTTACATAATCATTTATTTTATGAATCCGTCTTTATTCATCTTGGTTTGCTGCTCGCTTGTAGCTCGCCGTGGATACGCGGATGGTAAATGTAAAGGTCAGTAATCACAGGCTTTGTGTTTGCTGCTTGGAACAGGTGAACAACGCGACAGCACGAGTGATGACAAACAAAAAAGTGGCCAACCCGTACACGAACGGTGAGTGGCAAACTAAACGATAAGAGTTCGCTCGTAGTCGTCGCTGTGAGTCAAGTTTTTCTTTCGGTCCTCTCGCCAGGCTGGAAGCTGAATCCGGTGGTCGGAGCTGTCTACGGTCCTGAACTGTATGCCGGTAAGAGCCGTTTTCTGTGTTTTTCTCTCCACCTCCCGCTGTACGCATCGCACCGTACCCGAGGCCGCTATCAGTCCCAGTCTGACCCCTGAATTTCTACAATCAGGTTCATCCTGAACCTACTGAACATGAAATTCCCCTCGAATCAAAGTGAATCGGAGAGCAGCTCAGATAAGCAGTGGATGATCCAAGCCTCTCTGAGTGGCTGAGGGAGCCTGAGCCATTGTTTGCGCGGTGTGCAACTGTAACGCTGGAAAAAAAATGATTTCGAGAGCAAGCGCCCCTGCAACTGTTATCAGATTGTGGAGGCTGCTGCTGTGGATGGATTTGCCAAGTGCGCCAGATTGACTTTTACAGAGCTAACCGAATAAAGGAGATTGAGTGAGCGATATTGTTGGCACCTACCCTGTCGAAGGCCGCTATTCCTTCTGGTCTCGGTAATGGAGGAATGAGATGAGCTCAGTGGGGTTTTCCCTATCTCTCTCTGCCTCGACATGCCAGCTTTATTGCTGTATGTTATATGAACCCTTTGCATTTTAATGAGGGGGAAATGGTACTATTTCATTTGGAAGAAGTGCTGAGCACATCGCGCCACTTTAACGGCTTTCCTTTCTGCTCATTAGACTAAAATCTGTTCATTCCCCGGACAGCTTTACGGCGAACCTCTAAATAACTGTCCATGACAGAAAGCAGTCATCTATCATTTTTATTTCATCCCCAACCCCTCGCCCCCTCCGAGCCTCCTCCCTCGCCTCCCACTCCCCACCTCCCCCCACCAACATTCCTTTAGTTTCGACATCTCCTGCCGATAATTATTCACACACACAAACGTACGCTCGTCCCTCTCCTTCTTGCACGCTCAGGCACAAAAAACGTGGCGCCTTTTCTCTAAATTGAAAATCGGGACGTTAAGTAAGTCTCAGCTTACGTAAACAATAATTTCACTTGACCCATATCCACGCGCAACGCTAACACCTGCCCTGCTTCTCAGACCAAAGCACTCCAGCACACAGAAATAGATAACCTATGTAGAGCACAGACTCAAATACATGTCCCCTCTTCCATGCACACACTCTCTACTTCGCTCTCTCTCTCTCACACACACACTTCCCAAATCATCTCATAAATCAGAGGGAGTGTGGTCCACCACTCCAGGCAGGGGAAGCAGGAGGGGTTGGGTGATTTATTGGCTGCTAATTTTTCAAGTCGTCTTGACATGGCGCTGGAGTTTGCCAAGCCTAAACGACAACATATGCTTGCCAGCTGGGAAGATGGGAAACATAAATAAGAGATACATTTTTGAAACAAAACCTCCCTAATGAGCAGCAAAAGGCTGTTTTAACTCGCTAAAAAACAAACTCTGACCAGCTTGTTGACTGTTGCATTCTTCTTCTACTCTTCCTTTAAAAAAAAAAAGAAAAACATGATGACCACATTCAGGACATTTTCCAAAATCATCACAGCTACAGTTAATATACTTTTGGTGGGAGTAAAATGGGATATAAAGGCGATTAATCACTGTTTATCAGTCCTCATTTCTGTGCAGGAGATCAGTGAAATTGGTAGCCATAAATCCTGGCTCGGTGACAGCGCACTTCGTCTCCATTCGTCCTGGCGCTACAGGTTTATTGTCCTCAAAACCCATTCAGGAGAATGACGGATGAGAGCCTCATACCGGCTCCCCGCTCTTAACCTCTTCCAGGGTAGATTGGCTCCTCCTCTGCGTGGAGGAGGGGGTAGGAGGGTTCTCGGTAGGGTACTGGCAGCCAGCTCCAAACGTGGGTCCGTGTTCTCCGTTGCCACCTAATACCCAAACCTCCCATGGAGCCCTGCTGAAGGGGTTGCAGAGGACAGCGGTGTGGTCCAGAGAAAAAGAGGCATGGCAGTGGGGTTCCCAGTCAGATGGAGGGATTGGCAATAGCACATGGCTGTGGCACAAATCATAGTGTGAGGTAGCTGGTAGGCATCCAGTACCAGTGCTCATTTTTATCCTGTGTTAGCGAGCGCTAAACTTTTGTAGAACAAGCCCCAGAATCTGTGCTCCGCTATCCAAATATAGTATGACAAGAGTCTGGCTCCATCCATACAGATGCAGCAAGTAGGCGTGTAGCTAAAAACGGCACAAATGTCGGGACTCTGTTTTACGTTATTTGTTGTTAATGTGACATCATTCGTCAGGGTGAGCGGCACATCCCGTGCATATTGCATTCTCAGCTCATCTTATTGCAATTGGCAAACTTGCGCTGGATGTTTTCAGCACCATGGACAGCTGTCACTTAGAAATCCCTTCGTATGGCTCGGCTCTCCTCAGACTAACGCAAAGAGACTCTTCTCGGCAGCTAATTCCCAGGAAGACAGGAGATGAGTAGCTTTTCATTCACCAGTTCATATTTTTCTGCGACTAAGGTGGTTTCTTTTTTTTTTCTTCTTTTTTGAGGACTCGTGAAAAGCTACCAGCTGTGTAAATGACAGAAAAGAAAGGCTAATTGCCATCTTAACATATGTAGACAGATCCTCTCATTGTTGGAGTGTACTTTAGGGGGATAATTAAGCTCCAGACTCTTGATTAGATTAAACTGTTTTTTTGGTCCCCAGTGCGTGGATTAAGTGCTCATTGCCCGATGTATTTGAGCAGGAAGTATTAGAGAGATCAACCTTGTGGAAAATCAGATCTTTCTTTATGGGAGCCGGTTATGACCCCATCATTGGCACAGAGCGGGATTACCTCGGGTCCAACTGGCTCTGCAGGTATTGAGCTTTTCTCAAGTTGACACATATGACATACGAGGTGCAGCGTGACCCCGCCGCCCTTCAGCGCATAACTCATATTTTCTCCAGCCCCCCTCCCGGAAAGGGTGTTTGACTTTGGTGGCTAGACCAGGTTTGCGCTCTCATACGCTGTTGCTGTTGTTGCTTTTCATGGGCTTACCAAGGTGTGACAGCGCCTTTGATTTATGGGTTATTATTGAAGCAGTGTAGCCTATCGCCAACTCATTATGAGTTTACATTCACATACATCACCGCATGCATATTGCATACAAATTTTAAAAAAAAGAGAAGGAAGCAATTGGGCTTTGTGGGAGCCCAGAAACAGCGGCGATTTGTTAAGAAGAGGGCAACGCACCTCGAAAACTATCAAGGATTGTTTTTGCCCTTTAGCGGCCGTGCTCAGACGTCCACTGCTCCAAAAAAAAGGAGGGACTAATTTAAATGTCAAGGTCAGCGTTATAAATCACCCGGGAGGCAAAGGGGGCACCGTCCCAGTCCAGGCCGTCCACGGGTGTGTTGGCAGCAAAGAAAGCGCCCCGCACATTGGTGGGCGTCACCTGGCCAAATGAGACGCAAAGTTTGAATATGTGTGCGGACTCACTAATGGAGCGTGATGTTAATGGCAGAAGACATTAAACCGGGCTCTCTGTGTTTTTAAAAGCACCACTAATCTGTCTCCCTGTCAGCTTTATTGAAGCAGCGAGGCTAGGGTGAGCATCGTCCATTAGGGTGCTCACTGGTCTCGACCAAATGCAGGGCTGGCGCTGCACACGGCAGAGTACCATCAGGCTGTCACTCCCCAGGCACAAACCCATACAGCACCGCTTACCTACGAGCTGCCATGGAACTTCATTGTAGTCTAGTTTGTCGGAGATTGCGAGGGACTGGCGGGTCGTCTGAAACAGGCCGGATGCGTGTTATTAACCCGCATTATTTACCCCAGCCGAGGCACCGCGTCACCCCACCAAACCAAATCAGACTCGAGCTCCACATCACAGAGTGATCTGTGATTGGGGAAAGTGAAGCAGTCCGTGATGAATTCATCCAAAGCGTGTCGCGGAAATGAATAAGGCGAAGAGTAAGGTGAGGAGAGGGTGACGAAGGGGCGTTTCTGGGGATAAAGAATAACGGGGCTGACTGTGCTGTGATGGACCAGACGTTGGGGGAGGGAGAGAGGGCGAAGACCAGAGGGAAGGGAGCAGTGAGGGAATTACAATTGCTGGAAAAGTAGAGGCCAGCTTAATCATGTCTAGAGATCAGTGTGTTTGTATGCACCTCCACAGCCTGTAATCAGACAGCCAGTGGACCGATTGAAGGTTAAGTGGAGAGCTGACGATCACATCGGCTGTCCTCTAATCTGCGACCGTGGCTATTTTGTCGCACCGTCACACCAACCCTTACTCATCACCCCGAAGCCTTTCACCCCAACTGACCCTTTTCACGTTCAGTGGTAGCCATCAGCAGAGGACAGAGCATGTGGCTGTGCGATTGGCTAAAGATGGTCCCAGATGGGTTTGGAGATGGGGGTCATGCTGAGGTTTGGGACTTGGCTGTCCTGCCCATCTGCTCCATTTCCCCTCGGGGAAGTTCAGAACGTCTAGTCAAGTTGTTCAACAACCTTTACCGCCTGTTCGTCTCCGCCCGACACCGAGAAACGCCCTCTACCTCTACCCCGTCCACCCTCCCGCTGCTCTTTGTTGCTAGCCCATTGTGTCTAAACTATGCAAAAGCCGTGGTGCGAAACTAGTGGTATTGCATCCATTACCTGCCCAGCTTCAAGGCTGCCCCTCACCAGGCATTGGGAAAGGATGCGTACAGCAAATGTGGATCCTTGCTGAGTACGGCACAAAGCAGCGAGCTGGGAAAGGGGAGAGTGCTCGATGAGGCGCACCTAGAAAAGATTAAATCTATTGTTTCCTTGTCTTCCCTATAATGCATTCTGTCATAGGGAAAGCAGTGCCACACGTCTCTCTCTAATGTATTCTGTCATAAGGTAAGCAATGCCAAGTCGAGGATGTTCTCTGAAAGTCATTTTCTCTTCTTCTCGTGTGTGTTTTTGTTCTATAGTAACAGGATTTCCCTACCCTGCCACAGGCGCTACGGTGGCCTATAGGGGTGCCCACTTGCGGGGACGGGGACGGGCTGTGTACAACACATTCCGCACAGCTCCACCTCCACCACCAATCCCAGCTTACGGAGCGTGAGTACTGACCCTCCGAGGCCCGGTTCGGGTCGCATGATATTTTTGTCTGGTACGATAAGTTTTGTCTTTTCATAGCTGAGAGTTTTAGCTTTTATACACTCTTTCAGACATCAAGACAAAATGCGTGTTGTGGACTGTTCCTCCTGATGCAAAGTAGCACACGACATCATCAGTGTCAGGCCGTAACTGGGCTGATACTGTGTAGTCTGAACACAACGAACACTTTTTATATAGATAGCTGTCGTTTGGTTAGATTTCACGCTGCAGTATGAATGAAACTGTACCCAAGACTGCTCCGACTGAATTTATGCCCAAACTTTGCTTTTCTACTCATAATTTAAAAGAAATCTTTCTGTTGCGTCTCAAGACCGTGCCCTCCTGCAGGAAACCCGCTTGTCTAACATAGCCAGGCAGCATTGCTGCTGTAATTTTACATATTTTTTTATCTGCGGATATACATAACCGAACCCTGCCCGTCCTTACATTTGTACAGCGTGTGTTGACAAAGGAGTAACTGACAAAGTCAAGGTGAGAGCTGCGATAGTGTATTACCAGTCAGATCTCACTGGACTGTGACCGGGGCCCGTGCTGATCTCCTGGCTTTATGCAAGCCTGCCTCGCACTCGTCTCTTATCAGCGCTGGTCTGTGTGGCCGTGGGAGAGGTCTGACGGAGGCTGGCCGCTGCCCCGCCATAGCTGTCTATCTGTGATTAGATCTGGATCTGTCTTAGTGCGGTGGGACTCGCAGCTGAGACTGGAAATCCCACATCCCCATTCGCCTCCTTCCCACTCGGGGACCCCTTTGCTGCTGATGGCAGCCGGTTGATTTATATAGCCTAGTCATGTGACGCAGCTCCTTCACTGCCTTCTTTTGTCCTCCCTCTCCACCGCCAGCCCTCCTGATAGCAACTGCAGCAACTGGAAAGACAAACAATTTTACCAGAGCAGAAAATTGGACAGGGATGTGAAACCGTTACACCTTTCAGTTTGTGTCATTCATTATTTGTGGTACAGCGAGCTAAAGCTGCTAAGAGCTGACCCCACAGACCTGCAAATGGTCAAAATAGGAAAATTGGCAAAGGCTGAGAGTCGGTGGGGTCGGATGCAGTCCAAGTCAACTAACTGTGCTTTCCTGTTTCGCACGTTCACAGGGTGGTGTACCAAGATGGCTTCTACGGTGCAGAGATCTATGTAAGTACAGTTGACTTTTCTTCTAGATGAAACAGAAGTAAAACAGACAAGAAGCCCAGCCCTGGAGACAAAAACGTGATCTCCTCAGCCCCCAGCCTCGCTGCCAAGCCGGCGTCGATTAGGCCTCCGTCTACTGTGCCAAGAAACTCAACAACAAAATTTAAAACCCCCTCAGCTCCTCCCTCCTCTCCCTCTTTTCTTCCTATGATCTCAGACTTTGGCAAAGAGGCAGACCCTGACTCAGTGTCCCATGTCAAGTTTGGTCATTTATTCCTTTATATTTGTCTGGAGGTTTTTAAGTCCCCCCCCCCCGCCGCCCTGCCAGCTTTCTTTCTTCTTGTTACCTCTCTGGTGTTTTTGCATTCACTCCCAGGGTTTGGCTGGGATATCCCCTGCTTGCCCCAGGGGGTCTGCGCAGACCTGAGTGGAGCCGGTTCCTCCCAGCCATCAGCAAGTGGGAGATAAGAGAAGCCGCAGATAAAGGGATTAACTGTCCCTCTGGAGCTGTCTGTGCAGGCAGGGTCACATCGGGGGCCGGCCCTGCTGCACCTCGCCCTTGACAGAGAAGAGCGTGGACTCTGTGGAGATAATGCTGAAATTACCACGCTGCCCCACTTTGACACGAGTCCAAACGTTTGCGAGGAATGTAATTTGTCCCTTTTGGGTTTTTTTTTTTTCCACCGCAGTGAGATGACTGTCTGTGCAGCAGCAGCAATGACAGTTCCTTCTCACTTTCACCCTGACAAAGACCGGTGTCTGGGAATGAAATGCTAAACCCAAGTGATCCATGACTTACACACCGGCCCGCACGATAGGGCCGTATTTCACCGGCTTTTGTTGTAGGGACACCCACCACTGTGGAAGAGACCCGGGCTGTGCTCTGAGCGATGTTGTTTGTCTCTCACGCTCATTTAGCCACCTCCAGCTAAGTCCTACACAGCTATGTCCCCTGACCGAGGCCTGGCCAGGTCGGTCCATCACTCAAAGCGTCAGGCCGGCCCCTGGTGCTTTACTGCCATTAGTTTTGGCAATGGCCACTGCATTGCTTCAGACTGGCTGAGAGTATGTGAAGGTCTCGAGTGACCAAGAGGGAGCCGTCCCACAGCCCTCAGTGTCCTATACAATCATTCAGTGGACACTGGCGTGCTGTCAAAAGCAGCCAGCTGTTCTGTCAAGGCTTCTGCTAATACATTAGCAGAAAGGGGGGGGGGGGAACGAATGCATGCACATATAAATGCACATACGTGGCATGCGCTAATGCATATGCATGCATAGACACACACGGCACACCCACATATTCCCCATGACAAAATAAAAAATGTGCTGCGCGGCCGCGTGCAGGATTTGACAATGTGGGAGAGTGATTTATTGTTCCGTGTTTGTTCAGGCTGTTGCTGTAATCAACACATTCCCAAGGCATGACCGTCCCACAGGAAGTCATCCGCTTCAATTGCTGTGACTTCCTGTCCCCTTGGTAAACATCAAGGAGCGGAATTCGATCGCCGTGGCCCCGATTTCGCTTGCACCCACGACCTCGGCCGACTCACCGTTACTTCGCGATGTCGCTCTGCATCGGACACCCCCCTCCCCTTGAGTTTAAAAATAAATGAAAACATGCATTATTAAAAGCCACCTATCCACCGTATGGACACAGATGGGCACACACTCCACTGGCACTAATAGAAAAACAGTGGGAGAACAGCTTCATTTTTCAAGGAGAGTAATAGCAGCACTCCACAATGAGGTCTTTAATTCCTTCCCCATTCTGGCAAATGAATACAGCGGTCCTGACTCCCCAATGGTCCGACCGTCTTCTGCCTTCTTACTTCTTTTGTGAGCCGGGGGGGTCATGTATAAGGGGAAAAAAGGGGGAGATCTTCAATTACGGAGCAGCGGCGCGCCCTCAATCTAAAAATGGGCCGAATGTGGGGATTTGGCTCATGTTGCCTCCGTTGCTGCGCTTCGGATGAGCCTCCGGTGCGACAATGACTTGCTCCCCCTAAACGCGCTGCCTCTCAGAACATCATTCATTCTCTTGTTGCCACCACCTGCCTAACACACCATATATCAAACAGCACCCTCTGGTGTCTCACGGGGAGGCTGCAGTCGGGGAGTGTGAGCAGATGAGCAAACTACTGCGTGGTGACATTTAACCATTAAGGCAATTTGAGGCTGTGTGTGCGCAAGTGGTTGTTTTCTTGCGTCTTTGAGAGCTAACCTTTGTCTGCACAGGTAATCACTGATTAAATATGGTGGTATTTTTTTGTTCTTTTACAGGGTGGCTATGCAGCATACAGATTTGCCCAACCCACCACCACCGCTGCTTACAGTGACAGGTGAGGGTCTCAGATTGTATGAGACTGATTCTCTTGTATGTAATTTGAGGGGTTTTAAAGACAAAAATCTCTGTAAAGTTATTAATTAATAGACCCTG
The DNA here is from genome assembly GCF_057382095.1 of Aulonocara sp. 'chitande type north' Nkhata Bay. Classification (NCBI taxonomy): domain Eukaryota; kingdom Metazoa; phylum Chordata; class Actinopteri; order Cichliformes; family Cichlidae; genus Aulonocara; species Aulonocara sp. 'chitande type north' Nkhata Bay. The sequence continues at coordinate 35,323,879 of NC_141347.1, forward strand.
TGCACGAGAAAATGCTAACTTCCTGGTTTGAGACCGGATGTAGGGTTGTACGTTTCCGGTAGCTTTACTTTGCGGTCAAGATATCCTCCAAAATCATGTCCAGAAAACGGAAAGATGGCGTTAAGTTACAAAGAGCAGAAGGTGGGAACACTCACCACTGTTGTGTCATAAAAAATCTAATGATCAATTTTTACGTTTAAAGAGTTTAGATCGATCAGTTGTTTGGAGAACTGCAGCAGAAGACACATCGTCCACATTCAGAAGCACTGGTCTGATGATTTAAACAGGTGAAGAATAGTCAAACCAGATGTTTCCCCCGTTATGTTGATATCAGCTCATCAAGTACACACCTACACAGCATGTTAACAAACCGTGAAAAAAAGCCACACCAGCAATCATTCATTTTTTGTAAGGGTTTCTATACATTAATATTTACAAAGGGTATGTTGTGACTTACCTTCAAAATTACAGCGGTTCACCTTTCACCTCGCTGTTTCGCAGATTTTTTAGTGCAAGTTTGCACGTTTTTTTTTACGTCACATCCTGCGTCCTGATCGCTGCAGACGATCTCCTCCGTGACATCTCTCCTGTACAGTACAGAATCGCTGCATCGATCGCTGGCAGTGTGACTCTGAAGTGCAGTACTGTATGTCCACGAAACGTTTTGCACCGTCAAAAAATAAAATTGGCTACTTGATTTCACCTATTTTAGAACATAACACCAGCGAAATATAACATTTGAATCCATTTTTTCTTTTGCTCTGAGGTGCAGGGAAAAAATATCGACAACTCTATGAACAGCATTTACAGATATATTGGGTAAATGCCCAAGACATCTATAGAAATGTAAATCGCCGCTTAACTTGTTTTGGACCGTAAACCAGGCGCGAATAGGACACCGGAAATAGCATATGCTAACGTCCCAGTTACAGCCAATAGACTATTGGCTGTAACTGGGAATATTGAGGCTGTTTTGAGTGTTTCCCATAATTCCATAAGACAAGGCTGACTTCAGCCATCGTTAGCGTTCACTTCTCAAGTGCTTAAAGAAACAGAAATGCATTGCAGAGCAGGCACAGGCTACTTTTTTTCTCCACGAGCAGCTGTTGAGAAAATGCTGAATTGAAAGTAAAAACACGGACATGTTTCCGATGTGTCCGACTCGGCTCCCGAGAACTTTTGATTTAAAGCAACAAGTTGATCCCACAGGCTGTGAAACAGGGAAAATTACTGGGAGAAGGAAAAAGGAGTGCGCCTCTAAATATGTCCTCATAAATCTCATAAATGCAGCAAAGGGTGGGCTTCAGCTTTGAATAATTAGTGTTTTCCCACCAAAAATGATCATATCTACAGGAGACGTGATAGTAGGAGAGCGCGTGTGATGAATGGGGGCTGCTCCGGCAGCATTTTACAATATTCTGTGGAGGGTTATTTTGGGTTTCTTCCTCTCGAGTTATCTTATCTATTAGGCAAACCGCTATATTCTTTTTAGCTCGGAGCTAAAGAGCACACACGCGCACGGAGAAAAAAAGACTAACCTTGTTGGACTCGATGAGAAAAGCAGTGATATATGTCGTGACTCTCCGCTTGTGAGGGGAGAGTGGGTATATCACTGCGGTATTTATTAATGGCCTCGGGTCTGCGGAGGGGAGGTGGGGAGACGGAGAGAGGCAGAGATGGACCAGCGGGAACTCTATCACTTCTGAGTGATGTCACTCTGGTTCAGGTGTGCTCTGTTTGAGGAGGCGTCGCTGATTCATTTCGGCCCCGAAAGCCGTTGTCAGCCGGGATGTGGGCCGGTTTGGGAATCTAATCTGGGAAGGATTGAGCATGTCACTTGTGATAACGTACACCCTGCCTGAGAGCCTGAAGATCATATCGATAATGTAAGATTTATCAGGCCTCGCCGCGGTTCGAATTATGAGCAGCCGCGCTCTGCGAGAGCAGAAATTGGACGGCGGCTTTTTTTCCCTCTCCGAGTGATTTAATTCGTGTTTCTCTTGCCTTTACTTTTCTCTGAGATTTAATATAATTCGCCCCAAGTTGTTTGTTTTGCTTTGTCTGTTTGTTTCCTTTTGAATAAGCGGTCATGCCCACTGGATCAATAAGGGTTTGCTGGTGTTGTCTCAGCCGCACCTTATCAGACTTTACCGTGGAGCCGTCAGCCAATCATAAAAAAAGAGGTCGCCGGGATTGAGGAAGGCGTGTGAAACCCTGCAAAATATGAAACATTTATTATCCGAAAAGCCCACACCGCTCACAGGCTGCATTACCAAAGCCCTTTAAGTAACTAAAGAGAGTTGGTACAGGCGAGGCTGATGAATCAAAGAGGCCTTCACAGGAGCCAGGCACATCGTAGAGACCCTGCTAGCTTCCAGTCGGCTCTGTGACATTGCGCGGGGTGGTTTGACCTGCTGTTCGTCAGCGGCGCCACTCTGGTGAGAGTCATTTTGGAGATGTATTAGCCTTAGAGGGCCTGTGGGGTTCAGTGCTCACTGAAGATAAGAGGACCACGGAGACTTCCCCTGACCATCTCACGGCACGGGCCTCCTCCCCAAGGAGCTGAGACAGCCTTTCCGATTTCACGTCCTGCTCGCTGACCTTGGGTGCCGACGGACTTGAATGGGCCGCGCCATATTTAGATCTTATATAACTCAACGCATCTCGTACGAACGTCGTACGTCTTGTTGTCTCCTTTAGGAGAATTTCCTCCTCTCTCCACTCCTTTTTTTTTTTTTTAATTCCTGGTTGATTTGGTGCCCTCAGTCCTTGGCTGGGTGTGCCTTATCTGCTCCTTGCAGACCCTCATTTGCAAGCAAGAGCTAAAAAAAAAAAAAAAAAGAAAGTAAATAGAGGAATATGTGAAGTCGAATAAATAAATAAATAAAGCGCACACATCTTGTCCTGTCTCAGAAGGAAATTGGAAGGATTAGTTCCAAACCAGCAACAATGAAAAGACAGGGGCGTGAGCCCAGTGTGCAGCCTCGGTAAACAAGAGCAGGGTGAGAGAGCGAGCCCTCCAGCACCAACTCTGCTCTGCATCCTTCTTTTTCTGCCTCCCTCCGCTCATTACCTATTCTATCCAGCTAATCAAGATGACAATGAAAAGACAAGTATAATTCACCAACCTTTGAACTCCCCTTTTTGAACCACCTTGTATAAAGCAGGAAGCCCAGGAGGCCGGGGAGGGAAATAATTGATTGCGTTAGAGACTTGAAAGGGTTTACTTGAGGGGTTGAGCATTAAACAAGCATGCATAAATGTTCTTCTCTCCTCGTCAATGATAGATCAATGACCGCGTTCTCTGTCCCCTGTTGTGCAGCTATGGCAGAGTCTATGCAACAGCAGACCCTTATCACCACACGATTGGCCCTGCAGCCACATACAGTGTGGGGACCATGGTAAGTCTATGAGAGCACCGCCTGTTCCTGTCTGCACCCTCCATGACACAGGCTACAGCACACACACACACACTCCAAAATAAAGACCAGAGACTTCACTCGTCACTGGTTTTTATTTACGGGTTGTTCATTAATCGATTCGGGTTTTTGTCATGCTATCTGGCACACCCTAGTGGGCAGTACTGAGTAGTACTGTGAAGCCCTGGCATGTGGAAATTGGCTCAGATATTAAGTGCAATAAACTTCTGCAATGCCATGCAAGCTCACCTCCTGCACTATTGATCTGACACAAGTTCCTCCTGAAGTGAGAATGAGTGATCACTGCAGTCTTTTCTCCCTCTCCCAACACGAGCTTTACATGTTACATAACAGATACATTTCCAAGCTCTGTTTTCATCCTACATCGCTCAACTTGCTCCCGAGTGCGACAGATCATCTTCTTTTTGTTCCCCCCCCCCCCATTCAGTCAAACCGAACCCGAAAAGATGAGGTCGAACTGTTAATGTCTGTTTTTAGCTAGCTTTTGCAGCTACTGTAACATCAAAGATGAAAAGTGACGATAAACAAACGAGGATTTTTTCCGAAACTGAGAGTTCCTCTTTGGTTTTGTTTTACGACGGCGAGGAGGATGATGAGGAGGAGGGAGTTGGGCCGGGCTCGCAGACCAAACCTAGAGATTAAGGCCCATCAAACGCATGCAGCAGTGTGCCGTGGGACATAAAAGAGAGAGCGAGACTGAGGGAGGGAGTTGTCTCACCCTCCTCTCCTGCCCACAAGCTTGATCGGTGGCGTGTTCTCAGCTTGAGAAATTACTCAAATTCATCATTACAGCATGCATGCGATTTTTCAACAACTTTAAAAAAGAAGCGTACAGTTCCCCGGTGCAGCTGCTAGCTAAAAGCTTTCATTAATTAAGACATTTCTTTTTCCTCTTCATTTACTTAATTAAAAAAATGTGCTTGAATGTTTTTTATTCTTTCTTCTCTTCCCTCCAAATTTCCTTCCTTTCCTCTGACACTTTAATCGTCCTCTCAGTGAATGTAGAAGTCAGGATCTGGACCCTAAAAAATATCTAATGTGGTGTGTGTTGGGAGCTCAGGGAGCTAACGCAGGCTTGTTTGTGTGTGTGTGTGCTCGTGGGTTCACGGGGCGCTGAACAAATGGCGAGGCTACTGGGATGCAGGCTGTGCTGAGGCCAACATCTAATAAACTCCTAAGCTAAAGAGAAAAGACCAGTTTGGTTCCTAATTCTTTAATCATATTTGATTAATGGTTCTCCAGCAGCGAGGAGTCAATTTTGCATTTAAAAGCTATACAATAATTAGTTCCTCTGAGGTTGAGGTTGGAAATTCTCTTTACTCGTTTCCAGTTTACAGAAGCATCTCGTACGGATGAAAGTTTTGTACAAGCAAGAGGGCTCCGCGAAATTAGGCAAAATTAGCCTTTGAAGACATTCGGTAGCCTTTGGAGTTTGCCTGAATTCCTAATTGCAGCAGAGCCACCGAAAGATGAGAAGGACTGCGTGTGTGTGCGTGCATGTGCAGGTGTGCATGCATAGGCCCACTTGCATGCTCTATGTGTGTCTGCCCTAGATATCTTGAGCATGGTGCTAAATCTAAGGGCTAATATCCTGTGGTGGTTTGGCCCTCCAGAAAGGTGCAGGCACCTCTGCCAGACTTGAAAAGGAGCCGTGATTAAACCTCTCAGAACTTATTCTGCTTTAGTCCAATCTCTGATATTGTTACGGCCGTAAAAGGACAAAAATCTCTGTTTTTCAATTTATTTCTAAGCGTAATGAAATCAAAATGTATTCGCCGTTCAAGAAAGTGCTCTATCTACATGCATATAAACAATTTCCTCCGTATGAATTGCACCAGTTAAGCTCCGAATCCAACAATCCACTTTACCTCCCGTTCCTAACACACACTCGGATTGTATGCAATCGGGGAATTTATTCAACAAAACCCGTTATTGGCTTCAGTGTCTCAAACTCTCAATCTGTGTCGAGATTATACGTATATGAAAACTCAATAAGTTAAAAGGAAGGAAATTTGTGGAGAAAGAGAAACCGACTCTAGCTGTCACCTGAATACTGATTGGTACTTTTTCATCTTTGATGTTGCAGGCTAGCCTATACAGAGGAGGGTACAGTCGCTTCACTCCCTACTAAAAGAAAGAAAAAAGCGAGAAAAGACAGAGACATTACCCACAACAAACAAACGAAAAAAAAATCCTCTCTTTAAAAAAATAAAATACAAACACAAAACGAGCGAACACCCAGTCCTTGGCGGAGAGTTAAATCTAACTAAAAGCTTCCAGGTCCACATGCTGAGCCCCTCCCCTGACACTCGCAAGCAGATATTTCTACAACAACCTTTTTGATGTCATCATTGGTCTGCTCTTGTTTCGTATTCATTTTGTGCTTTTGGTTTTCTTTTGGAAAGTTTTATGCACATGTGCATTATCTTGACTGCTGTATATGGGTGCTGTGTCACCATAACCAATGTGAGCCTACTGCAGCACGCATGGTGCATGCTCAGAGGTGTGTATATGCAGCTGCTGTCATCTGACTAAGAATATACTGGGGCATTTCTATCCTGTGTGTGTGTGTGCACACAACAAAGAGAAATCAGGTTGATGGTGAACACTGATCCATCCCATTTAATTCCTTTCCCAGCTTTTATCATCGAATCTTTGACTCATCCAGCACGCAGAACGCTTAATGCTGACGAGCATGCCTTGGTAATTCTTAGTTCAAAGACAGCACTGCTCTGATTGCTTTCTTTTTTTTCCTCAAACATTGGAGTGTCCTACTGTTGTGCACTTGCAGTGGAGCCTTACAAGCTGTATTATGTGGTATGACAGCATGCAGAGTAAAGGGTCATGAAGGTCAGATTTCTGTCTTGAACTCACAATGCTCATATGCCAGCCCGGTCTCTTGCAAAGCACCGTGCATTTATATGCAACTGTTCTGCATTAGCTGCTGTGTTTTGGGGGAAATGTGACACCGGCTGTGTTGATGTGCAGCGATTCATATAAGTACAGCTGAATGTAAATATGGGGGATGAGCATTTGCATTTCCCACCGGCGGCCTGTGTTCGCATCTTATCTCATGCTCACTGGTATTTTTAGAAATTTGATAGGACCATGAAACATGTGCTTTAAGCCGCCTTAAATTACTTTAAGGGATAGTTGTCTTTTATTAGATCCTGTTCCAGTGATTTTTTTTCTCCCAGGCGATTTAAAATTAGTTCTTCTGCTTTACACCACCTCTCCAGGAGACATACAAAAGTTCTGAATTGGCTGAAAAGTTCTTCTGACGACACGTAAACAGAACTTTATCTGCAAAGTTGTTGGAGCTCAGCTCATGAATGTACTTAGTTTTCGTCTTTGTAGCGTCGCATCAACACATTTCTGAGGCGCACAGTTTGTGTCGCTGTAGCCATCGAAGCAGACCAAACCCTACCGTGCACTGGTTTTAACACAAGTCATTAAAAAAAACGACAAACCAGCAAAAAGAAGTGAAACTGTGCGATCCTCAGAATTCCAAAGTTTGGGAACACCTGCTCGAAAGGATAAAGGGACCAGGCACTGGAATATGGGAATCTAGAATTTGCATTAAAATCCATCCGATTTATAAAAAACAAAACATTTAAAAGCTGAAAAGCAACACGCTGTGACCAGGTTTGTCCACCAGAGGGCACTCTGCAACACGTTTGTGCGAGCCGCACAGAAAGTTAAACGAATAAATGTTCATGCTTCACGGAAAGAAAATGAATTGAAATATTTGGCCTCAGTCTTAAAGAAAAAATTATAGTGTCAGTAAAGCTCATCTTGGGTAAATTAATTACACTTGAAACATGAGTGCAGGGAATCCATAACGATATCGTACGTGCGCTGGAAACACGATGTAGAGATTCATTTTTAAATATGAACCAAAAACCTGCAGTGGAATTTCTTACATGTCTGATGTGCAGGATTAGTCAAATAATTGATTAGTCTACTGACAGACAAAGTAATGCTCCCAGCTGCTGCGTCTTATTGTAAACTGAGCATCTTTTGTTTTGGCTTTTTTGGTTGAGCAAACTAGACAATTTGAAGCCATCGCTTTCGGCTCTGGGAAGTCACGATAAGCCCCGCGAACAATTTCTTCTTCACACTTCACTGACTAAATGGGTAAATCGGTTAATCAAAAATTTGCATAACATTGTGCAGCGGTTCCTGTGTGTCTGCAGTGTACGTTTCCCCAAAACGCCATTGTTAAACGCAGAATAGTCGCATGTGAAGTGAGTTTGCAGAAGACACGGTTGCATATTCTCACTAATACAACACGGGGGGTGATCTGTACACAAGGTTTACGCTAACCCCACACATCCGTCACACGGGAATGACACAGCACTGAGGTGGGTTAACCCTGGCAGAGGGCTGTTCTTCTACAAGTCACCGCTCTCTTTTTTAAGCATTGCACAAAATGTTTTACCTCAGGATGAGCTAACTGAAACTCACAAACTAGGATACAGTGCTACTCACTTCTCAGCCGGCAGGACAGTTTCCTTTCTAACACAACCAGCAGGTTTCGGAAGAGCTAATTTTTCAGTTTTTTCTTTAAGCAGAGATCCCATGATGATAAAATAAAGACTGTACTGTTGTTCTTTACTAAAACTACTGTATTATATATATATTAAGACATATACTGTATACACACACAAGTCCAGGAAGATATTATATATGAAAGCACCCAGGAGTTAGAAGACACAATGTAAATGTGTGTAGAGTGCAGACTTACTCGCCTCTTCGTCGACATGCGGTCATTGCATTGGCTTCTATTACAACTTTGTGCTGCGTGAGGTGGATTTAAAAGAAACTCTGTGTAGCCGCTGTTAGCTGTCGAGATTTAAGCGCAGCTACGGAAATGCAACTGAAAGCTTTTGCCAATAATATTTAATTTCTATGTACTCACACTCAAAGTGTTGTGGTCTTAAAAAAAAATCTGTTTGTTGCACTTTATTTGTTTTCCTTTTTTTCTTTCTGAGATGTAATATATTTATAAAAAAAGTATCATATACAGCTAGTTATGTTTAGTCGAGATGTTAAAATGATATAGAGTAATGTTGTATATCAAAAAAAGAAAAAAACACCCATTATCTCATAAGTAAAAGAAAAGTCTTTACGTAGGTAAACAAACATTATTCTTCCTTTTGTATGCTAGTACGTACGCTCCGCACCGTTTGGGGTTTTTTATAGAACAAACTTTGAATATTATTTTTACCATTTTAAAAAACGGGAGAACTGATTGTACATTTGTAGGAGTTTCTCACATAAACTCTGCAGCAGAGTACACGTGTGGGCGTTCAGTTAGTGACCACTATTAGACTGGAATGAAATCGATTTGTTTCTTTTTTAGAGCTGAATGTGTGTGCCTATGTGAGATATATATATATATATATACATACATATGCATTAGATTGTGTGAGGGAGGAGAGAGATGGGGGAGTGAAGGCAGTTCGCTAAAACACTGTAGTTTGCAGTAAGCTAACAGCTTTGCATGACTTCACTCTTACGGTCCCTGTAATAACATGACGACACAGACGCTCTGACCTCATAAAAGATTCAGTGGCAATGAAAAAATGACGATCTGATCACGCTCCAGCATTTATTTTACCTCATGAAGGATGGTTGGACGTCCAGTTTCCTGAGCGGAGCGGGTGCACGTGCTAATGCTTTGACAGACAGTGATCGTACATGAAAACTGGTTGAAAGTGAAGCTTGATCACTGTTATCAATGTCAAAAGGTAGAAATTACCTCAAATTTGTCCAAACCATAGATTATTAGCCAATCACAGCTCTACCACAAACTACGCTGTCATAAACAACAGAAGAATTTATCAACTGTGGGGAGGAAGAACTACTTTTATGCTACAAAACTACTATAAATGATCAGAGTTTACAAACAAACGACAGATTCTGTTGTTTTAATGCAGGGGTCTCAACCTGGAATGAGCTGTGGGCCACTGCTGATACTGGATCTCATTGGAGGACCAAGTAGTACAAAAAGAAACAAGAACACACCCAAAACTATTTACAATAATGCAGCGTTTTGTTTGTTTGCTTTTAATTTCAGATACTTTATAACAAGACAAAACTGCAAACATGAACACAGTTTTCCCTCATTCCTAAATAACTGAAGCCGTTCGTTGAACTACCAAATAAACGCCTTGGTCCTCTCTGGCCACACACGTGGCAGCACTTCTGCTATCACTTCATTTTTAAAAATAAAATAAAAATTCAGATATAAGTGTCCACATTAGTTTGTGACTCTCTGCCAATGTTGCCTTCATATTAAATCTTTTTTTAACATTGCACTCAACAACAAAGTAACTTCAAGGATCAAATTACATTATATTTCTTCATGTTAACATACGGCCTTGATAAGTATCGTGGGCTCCAAGTGGCCCTCGGGCCACAAGTTTGAGACCCGTGATTTAAATTAAAACGAATTAATGATCACATTCTATATAAAACTGGATACGGATTCATCTAAAATCAAGATTTACGCTGTAAGTTGAACTTTGTTTCAGTGATTTTCGTCACGTACACATTTGATGATTTGTAAAAATTTAATACATGTAGGGTTTGCCAAAGCATTAGCATGAGCACGTGCAGTCCAAATAAGGGAACATGGAGATTTATTTGGGGATGCACATCCACTTTTCCCCTCCGTCATGTTAGTCCGGGGACAACTTTGAGTACTGTCATCTGGAATTGCTCCTATCAGTCTGCACGGGTTTGTCAACAGTTTACAGAAAAAGTTAAAATAAGCATTGTTTAACCGTTTCAGTGTCAGCTTATCAAGGCTTAAATGTTAAGATATAACATTAATAACTGGCAGTCAGTATTGTAGAGGTCTGAGCCGTTTTTATTATGCTTATGTAAGTCAAAGGTAACTTAAATGTGAATTTATTATACAAACACTTTAATATTTTTGGGTTTGTTTGCTTTAGTTGTATTCCACAACCAGCTTAATATGCAACTAGACCTCTAATTGATCCAAATATGTGTTGGTACTTATTAATAGTAGTATATATGTTTACATATCAGCTGAAAATACTCTTCATCCATCGTTTATATTTATAGGTATTCACTAAGCCCTGATAAGCTGGCAGGTGAATTTATTAATCCACCTAAAATATTTGTACAAAAGAAAACCAAGCAAAAAAGTTACTGTACTTGTATATACATACACACACACACCCATACACTATATCACAATTCTCTGAGTAACTGTTTTATATGTATTCCTATATGAAGTGGGGTCATCTGTGTATTTTCAATTCAGCTGAACTTGTTCTTGAATTCTATGTTCTCTTTATAATGAAAATATATTGTCTGAAAGGTGTAAAGTAATTCTTTTGGGTTAATTTCATAGCTAAAAGTATGCTATTATGAGCCTTTTCTTTATTCATGAATTCTTTTGTTGTCAATATGTGACATATATATAAGTAACCTCTGATTGTTTTCTGAGTGTCAGAATAAAGCAGTTATATGATCATCATGTCTGCCTTCACACATGGATGTTGTTGTTGCTGTTGTCAATCTAAGACTTTCTCACCACAGTCTAAATTTCCTACCAACCAAAGTCAGTTAACAAAAATAGTCAGTACAGATCTTTTCTTCTTCTTCGCTTCATTGAGATTTAAGCGTCGAATAAGCCCAACTTATTGCTACGTGTAGCTCTTTCAGTTTTTTTTTAAGTTGCTCCTTTGTGGCACGAAATCAAACAGCGGGGAGACTATTAATAATTTAAGTTGAGGTAACTGCTCGTCCACTGTCGTGTATTCCTGTCATAAGTTGTGTTGGTTGACAGACTGATCTGATCACGCTTAAATGATCCAAACAGGAAATGGGTAACTTAGAGCACAAGGTTAATAATAAATTGTGGAAAATAAATGAATACACTGGAACTATAATAACTAATAAACTCAAAAATTAAAGGCCATGAACACCACAAACTGAAAGGTTGGCGCTAGACTGAATCAGCTGTTGTGATTGGTTGTTTTGGTCAGGTGACTCAGCGGTCCCCAATCCCTGGGGCATGGACCAGTAACGATCCGTGAGTCGTTTGGTACCGGGGTGTGAAGTTTATGGTTTTTAGAGTTTTTAGTGTCAACTCGTCGTTTCCCGTGTTGTAGTTGTGTGTCTTATTTTGAAAGGAATATTTAGGCGTTACCATAACGATCAGATCATTAAGGGGCAGACAGGAGGATGCTACGCTCAATGTTGTTGGTGCATTTTAGGAGGACGCTGCTAATAAAGTTACATAATTACACAGTGAAGTCACGTTTATTATTATATTGTTGTATTTATCCGCCACACCTTAAAGGATGGGGACCGCTGAGGTAACTGATGAAAAAGGTTGCGTGGGAGCCAATCAGGTCGGTTGCGGACTTGTTGCATCAACTTGTTTGCCTATGACGGGCAGCCAAAATTAGCTTCAGAAGCTACACCACACAGCTGGTTTCAGCAGGTCTCCGCTAACCTCAGACGAAAGATTATTTTCAGGAGTCTTTGGTGTTTTTGAGGACCTTCACTACCATAAATGCTGTTAGGGAGAAACTGTGAGGGGAAAACGCGACGGATGGACGCTGTCGGTTAGCTACCTGATGACGCTGTGGAGGCGGTTGCGTGCAGCTGAAGGTGTTGAGGACTTGGATAAGAGCCTCACTTCTGTTAGAGATGAGCAGCACAAATAAGCTTCAAACCCCTCTGAGCTGTGATTACACACCTCGGATTTGGAAGGGCGGGTTTCAGAGCTCAAAGATTATTTTCTGTAGTGGTGACAGTGTTTAAGGATCTTCACCTACTCTGCCTTTGTCTTAATGACGATCCAGCGACTGTTTAGCCCGTGTAACGTTCCAGCAACATCCAAACTAGCGTCCGCTCTCCTTCACTGCACGGTGGCAGCACAAACAGATTAAAACTTGAGGAAATAAACCCCAAACTGTCCGCAGGGCTCAAAGCTAACATGCACACTGTTAAGCAGACTTCACAAACTATGAGTGAGAGCAGCACAGGCTCTCACGCCTGAATCCTTCACATCCGTGGGTGATTAATATATTTGTGTCTGCAGTCCTTCCAGTTCCAGGCTGCCTGACAGCGAGGCCTATATGTAGCTGCAGCGCTATTGTGCTCCCTCCCTGCTGAGCCGTAAGACCGCATGTGGATATTTTTGTATGGTGGGTCCCCAGCGAGCGCTCAGTAAATCCGAGGTATAGAATAGATAGAGGAGAGGAAAAGCTTGGGCCAGTTCCTCTCTGGGAAGAGCCAGATTGGGGCGGGGGTGCAGGGTGGAGGCTGATTGAGCACGCCACTTGTTTGACTGTTTGTCTCTGCTGGTTAGGAGGTGGTGGGGGGACTGGGCGGGGTGATGCACTACAAAGCCATTCTGAAATTAAAGCCTCATCTTCTTTCATTTATTTATTTTTTCATCAGAAGCTCAACAGAGCTGCCGAAGATCACTGTGAATTAGGAAGCGTCTGTCACGACGAGGGTCCCGGGACACTCGCCTCGCCCACACCCCTCCACCCCTCTCTCCCCAGCTGCCATCCGGCCCCATTATACGCTGAGACTTTTCACTTTGTGCTGCCAAACTGCCGATCTCCACTCGCACGATTACAGCTCGCTCTGATCTGTATCCTGGGGAGAGCAGTAGCTTTGGTTTTGGCATGCGTGAGACCTCTACTCCCGCTTCTTTTATGCCGCATTACAAGAGCGCGATGAAACGCGAATGACGCCGAGCTCCCAAACTTTTTCGCAGTTGAGTTGTAGACGCTGTGGCTCCACGCCGTGTCTTAACCTCAACTTCTGAACTTTTTTAGTGTACATTGCACAGATGGGGCGGAGGGGGCTTTAAAGCGAGCGCGGGTTGTTTACTCCATACGTTGTTCCATATGTTCACCAGTGTTGGTTTCTCTCAGAGAACTATGCTGTCGGCGACACGATCCTCGCCCCCAAAAAACTTACTCAGAGAGGCACAAAGTTGCACCGAGCTGCTGCACACTGACTCTTCACAGCACCTCTCATTATGCATGTCTATCAGAAACATAACTTTCTGCATATTCACCAGTCTTCCCGCTTCTCTCCCCTGTTTCTAGTAAATACAAAATGAAGAGCTGTACTCAGTATTGATGGACATCACAGATGAAAACAACGAAGAGAGGAGAACTAGCTTTAAGAAAATAACAAAAGAAGAAGAAGACAAGGAGGAGTCCCTCTACTGAGGCTGGCGAGGAAAGACGGGAGGCGTACAAAGTGGCGCCGCGGCAGTGGTGTCAAACCAGCCACAAACTTGACAGACGGAGTGAGCCAGTTTCCACCAGGGACCACCTTTTTGCCGGGTAGAAAAAGACAGAGAGAGAATGAAAAGTGTCCCGTTATTATAAAACATTTTATTTTTCTATACTTTTGTGATTTACAATGGTAAAAAAAAAAGTGTGTATAAAGCAGTATATATGTACAAATCTGTTTTTATGTTTTTTGGTAAGGGAGATGAACAGTTGGCCCTTGATGCTGATTCTGTGGTATGCAGGAAGGAGGAGGGAGGAGCCCCGCCCCCCCTCCTCTCTCTGTGGCACACTGCTCTGTCGCCGAGGTCGTGTTTGAAAAAAAAAAAGTTACAAAACAAAACAGAAAAGGTGGCAGGGAGAGCTCGGCATCCAGGCAGAAGCACTTTCTATGCTGTACTTCCTGTGGGTGGAGTCAAAGGTCAACCTCCTGGTCTAACTGCTCCGCCTTCTTCCTTCCAACCTCCCCAAAACTCCTTCCTTCCTTCCTTCTCGGGCCGGTGATGACGCTCTTTCCTCCTTGTTGCGGTGTCACTGGCCTGCAGCGCCTAGCGTTAGCAGCGTCCCCCGTGGATACTGTTGTGATGTCACTTCCTCCCGGCAGCACCATTGGGCATCCCCGCCCTCCCCAATGGGCAGCATCACTGGTTTACAGCGTTGGGGAGTGGGGGGGGTGAGCCACGGCGGGACGGTGAGACGGTGTAAAGCCGAGCCTCCCCGTCTGCCCCTCTCCACGCCCCAGCAGAGGTCACTGACTGAGGACTAGTTAGAGAACACGGCGCAGAAGTCGCCGACTTTACTCACCTGCCAGACTCCGAGCCCAAGCCTTTGCGTCACTCCGCACCGACGGACAAACTGTCAGACCAACGCGACGATAAGGTGCGTACGACTACCAAGGATGCACGTTTCCACCTGACGAGAATAACTCATCGACGTCCATGTAACAAATTGAATTATAATCGAATAATCCCATCGTACTACATCAGCAGGTGCATAACCAAAACACAAGCCTGAGGCATATAGACTTATGTCGCTAGATAAAACATATAGAAATACAGTAGTGCCCATCCAACGGTAATCGAGGAACTAGGGCTGAAATATGTCAACTTTTCTTTGTCCGTGTATTCTGAGAATATTTATTTGTGTGTTTTTTGTATTTTTTTGCAGCACTGAAAGTTTTAAACAGGAAAAAAAAAGTTTTAATTTGGTGGAAGCGAAACCTTAATTCTTTATATCAGGAAAAATCACTGTAAACGTGTTAAATCAAGAATGTTGGTTCAGTTTTTGAATGTACTTTAATGTCTAGGGTGTCCAATAAGTATGTATTCTTTTTCTGTATATAAATATATATACATATCTATTATATGGGCTGTGGTGATGTCAGGGAATAGAGGGGGTGGGCAGGAAAGCCTCTGGCCCCCAACATAGATATCAGACCCCTCCCACTAAATATGTCCCTGATATTTACTGTAACATGTGATCATGTGTTATATGATTGAAAGTGTGACGGTGATAGTGTGAACTGATCTCCCCCGACATCGCCCCCCGAATCCCACGTTTACCACACACAGGTTAACAACACAGGCAGGATCACACACACACAATCCCCAAACTGCTTTTTTCCCCTCTTTTTTTGTGCCCCACTCTGAGCAAAAACACCACATCCCACTTTCAGACACTTCACAAAAAGAACCACATCTGCGCGCTAACTCCGGCCCCGCGCCGGAGCTCCAGCACTTGCTAATTGGCGCAAAGTTTAGTGGGATAAAAAGTTTATGAATATTGATTTTTCTTTTCTTACTTGAACCAAAGCATGATTTGAACACACAGTCTCAGTGCTCTTTGATCAGGAGACAGCGGGACTCGGTGATGACGGCGGAGCCCGGATGTGTATTGACGTGACCCAGATTTCATTCGCTCATCGCCGCCGAGGTAGAGCTCGCTCTCCCGCTAACGTAACGAGCCTCGCTGACGAAGCCCGGCTCGCGGCTTCCTGCGGCAGCTGCCTCGGTTTATGAGCCGCTGTTCTGGCGCTGACCCTGGTGGGCGGGCGGTTTTATTGCGTATTGGAAACAACCTGCTGGCCCTGAGGAGAAACTTTATCAGAGGCGAGCGGGTTCGGGTGAAGCACAACTTTGTTTGAGAGTTCAGGGTACACTACTTGGTAGTGGTTTTGTGTGAGTGGTTACAAGAGGGTAAGACTAGGTTAAGCTCCTGACTTCCTGTACAAAACTACAGTGTGTACTGTTATTATCCTGTACAGTAAATCTCACCTCACACTTCTTGATTAACTTCATCTTATTTCAGGTTAAAAAAAGTACTTGTTCTAAATCAGGGCTCCTACCCACGCGACCTCTGTTCATCCGTAGACAGCTTCTCATATATTACAGAGTATCTATATCATGCCAACTAACTGTCGTGAAGTCTAATTGGGGTAAAGTCGGTCATTCGTTCTCCCATGCAGCGATCACACGCAGGCTTAGCGTCTTCATACCTGTAGGTTTGTCACGCGGTTCCTCTGGCCTACTTACGGGTTACAGCCCCGCGGTAGGGCAGAAGCAACGCAGGAGCAGGCTGGAGTTTTACTTCGATGGCAACTTTGTGGAAAGCAGAGCTTCTCTGAAAGGAAAACGGGGGGAAACCTAAATGGTCACTACATGATCAGCAGCGATAAAGAGCCACAGTTTGTCGTTTGTTTTTTAACGAACTTTAGGTTTTGATCAGATGTTCGGATTTTGTCCACTGAAATATCTATGCATTCTGCAACAAGAACACTTGATGTCATGTGTGATAGGCACATTCTGGGTAGACAGCACTTTTCTCTACTTCTTCTAGTCAACTCCTAGCTGATAAAACCTAAACGGATAACACTGGTATTATTATGCATTTTAATTTTGTCAGCAAATCTCAACACAAGACAAAAAAAAAAAAAAATTTGTTTCTGATTTTTCTTGTTTTTCTGACTTCCACTTTGACCGTGTCTCTTGGTTTATAGTGAAGACTATTATGTGTGATTCGCATATTTAAAAAACTCGTATCGATCGTATCCTGGCTCGTTACGCCGCTCCTGGAAAAGCCGTTTTGGCGCCTTTAGTCTTAAAATCCTTCTTTTTCTTCTGATTGGCTCCCAGAGCTTCAGGCGAGGGGAGATTCTCGAGACGACCGTGTAAGGAGATCCAACGCTTCAAGCTTTCAGCTCACAGGGATTACAATAACACACGTTCGCCTAATTAAACGAAGGCTTCAGCAATCTCTCACATATATGATATAAACCTGAAATAAGTCCCCTTTAAAACCGAGGAAGCAGCTGGCCGCTATACTTTTTGTAAGCATTGCTCAAACTGAAGTGCATTACTTAGGGACTGTTTCCAGCAGCTGATTAATCCACATTTGGTGCTCTGGTGAGTATTTGTGGCAGCAGAGGTGTGTGTGTGGGTTCAGGTCAGAGTAAACTATAGTGTGTGTTTCTGTGGTAATCAAGGACAACAGTGTGGCTCCCTGCTGGGATTTTAACGGTTTCTGGCCAACAATGAAGCTCTGCAGATACATCTGGCACACACACACACACACACACGATACTACACTGCACCTCTGCTCGTTTTATTGCATTTGATGTCAGAGGTCAATATAAAGCATTTCTACGGGGCGACGATGCAGACGCATGTAATATATTAGGCTGCCACGGTTTTAGTTCTTAACTGCTAACTTGAATTTTTACAGTACAGTGGTTCACAGTCAGTATAACCGTTTCTCTAGTTTTTCCTCTGAACAATATTAGTCACAGTAGTCGTCGTAGTTTTAGTAAGAGTAGTTCGGGATTTCGTGCAATTCTCTTTAGAGTCCGCTGGATTTTTGAGGCCGGCGCTCACACCAGTGTTTAGGCAGCAGGACATTCTGATGAGGATTTATATGGGCCAGTATTCTTTTATAGATATGTAAGTACACAGTATTTTAGAGCGATATATCAAATAACTAACGATGTGGTCACCGTTCAGTATTCCAGCAATGTATTTCAGAAACACTTTAGCAACTTAGAATAGAGACACGCCTCGACTCCATGATGCTGCTCTGCTACATGTGCTGCAAACGGCGTCGGCGCCCCTCCGCTGGGAAAACCGAGCAATGACTCCATTTAGAAATTAACCCGACCCGCTTTTTTTTCTACCTTGTACTAAAAAAACAAAACAAAACCAAAAAAAAAGTTTTACAAAGAATGAAAACAGAGTTTTTACGTCACACTGGACAACTTACATGACTATGATGAGCAAATATCACTAAACCATCGCTAAATCTAATGACGTGTTCAGACCAATTTTGATACACACAGTCTATGCAAAAGGTGCAAATTCAAACCGATTTGCACCGGGTGAGGCGAGAATAGAGGCAAATAAACAGCCGCGGGGTTTCAGCGAGAAATTCACTTCAAGCTGTGCTGTTAAAGCCGATCAGCTGCTTCCCCTGACTCAGCATCCGAGAGATACGAGGGGGGAGGAAGAGTTTGGAGAAAGTTTCAGAGGAAATCTGGAACCGGGCGTCCCATCGGTCGCTGGGGTGAATATTTAGGGGTTGCAAAACGATCCAAAACCAGCAACCGCATTCATGAGAGTCACACAAAGTGAAACTCTGTTTCATGTTTGGTCTGAACACCACGTTAGAGCCGCAGCTTCAAGGTGATTTTCACCTGCATTCCTGCCCATTAAAACAACGACACTACACGTGTGCACACAACGTGGGTACATCGCTTCCTCTTTAGTGTTCGAGCGTGTAAACAGCTTTACAGGTGACTTTTGGCCAACTTTTGAATTATCTTGAAAAGAAAAAACAGACGGAGTGAGAGAGAAAATGTTGTCCTTTATAACTTTTTGCTGGTACGTGTAAAGAATAGAGCTCATCCTGCTTACGGGTAGAATTCTGTCCTAGTAGCTTTCATTGCATGAAGTTATCTTGTCACATTTTCTGACTGAGAACAGCTCCTGTGAACAAAGCTTCCTTTAAACGTGCTCACCAAGCCTCACGGGAGCTGCGCTCGAACAGTTAAAAAAACAACAAAAAAAGTCTTTTGATCCGTGTCAATATGAAAAGTATCTACTACATTTTAAATGATGTAATCTGAGTAGTTAGATGTTTGTAATGTC
Organism: Aulonocara sp. 'chitande type north' Nkhata Bay; assembly: GCF_057382095.1. Classification (NCBI taxonomy): domain Eukaryota; kingdom Metazoa; phylum Chordata; class Actinopteri; order Cichliformes; family Cichlidae; genus Aulonocara; species Aulonocara sp. 'chitande type north' Nkhata Bay. The sequence continues at coordinate 35,342,755 of NC_141347.1, forward strand.
TCTTTCTCCAGTGGTCAAGTCTGGATTATAGGATACATGAAAATTTTTAGGGACTTTTTGTTTCATGTTTTTGTTTTTTTGGGGTCGTTTTAACTGTGGCTGTTTGTCTCTGTCCGCCGGTGCAAAGTCTGAACTTCCAAGTTTACATCTGCATCCATTTGTTGTGTCCAAAACTCCAGCCTGCGCCTTAACAGTGGGATGGAGCGGGGGTGGGTGTGTGTGTGTGGGGGTGGGGTTGAAGTGACCCTCCCTTCTTTCCTTCCTTCCTTCCTTCCTTCCTTCAGATGCCTTTAGTATAACGAACTGGTCCTGATCTTCCTGAGCACAACTGCTTGAGCTGTGACACTAGCAGGATGTCCCCGCCTCCAGCACACCCGCCCCAGTACTACCATCCCAATCCCCCCCTGCCCTGCCCCCCAGCCTTCTAGTATGTGAGTTGACCGGTCCCCTTTTGTATTCCTGGTGTTCTGTACATAATGACCTTCCCTTCCCTCTCCCGTCCTACCCGCCCCCGGCTGTCCTTTCAGGGGGAAAAAAAAAAACAAAAACATCCTGACTCCCCTGAAATCTTGTATTTTGTTCTAATAATGACGAAATTTATTTATAAGGATTTTTTAAAATCTAACTCTTTCTCCTTTTGTAAATGTTCCAGTTAAATAAAGTTTAAAAAAATGTTAAAAAATTAAATGGATATATTGAAAGGTTAAAAAAAAAAAATGTCTCTAGAAGTCCCCGCCCCCTCCTCTGGCTCTGTACTCTGAACTTTGTGTTTTTGTTTTTTCTCTTTCTGTATGCTTCTCTTTACGTGCTTCAGATGAAGAGTTCTATTTATTATGACATTAACGTTATTATAATTATGACTAATTATTAATATTATCATCATCCTCATCATCCTCATTATTATCATTAATAAACTTGTCTACTTCAGCCTCCGCGTCTCCGCTGTTTTGTGGTGAGTGATGAGTTGCTGGATGCTCGGGACGCGCCGGGGCTCGCGGTAACGCTACAAGTCCCACGACGCCGCGTGACACGAGCCAGGTGGAATGGGGGCGGGGCCACGCTTCCAGACCCATTTGTCTTGTGCCGGAGCCCCTCTGGGGCCGCATGATGGAGAGCACCTGTCTGTCACCGAGGCTGCCATTTACCCAACCGGAGAAAGACAAACTCAAAGACCGAAGCCCGCGAGTGGAGAAATATAGAAGCGCCTTCAGGGGGAAGCGGGAGAGACAAAAAACACGAATGTAAATACTTCAGAAGATCAGTGCCTCTCCATCACTGTTGACTTTGTTTAATCCTTTGAGCCTCTACAAACAATGGGAGATGGGATTTTTTCTTTTTTTTGTCACAACAAAATCTAGAAAATGTTATTTGTGTCACTGCTGTGCCACATCAGGATGCGCACACGCTCCCCTTCAGTAGGCGAATACGGTTCGTGTGCTTTTGTTTTAACGTCGCCGTTTTTATTAGCTGTTTAAGACATGCCCCAGTTTCTGTTTTCTGCTTATTAATAATACATAATAACACGAAACTGACATTTAATGGAGGCGACGAAGGCACGTGAGAGCGGGCACGCAGGGGACAAAAAGACACTGAAAAATAAACTATTTTTAGCTTTAGTATTCAAACAGCTGAGAGAGGACTCGTATCAGTTTTCTATGTATTCTTCCAAACCAAGTGTATAACCTGATATTTAACTAAAGCTGTTTTCACACAAGAACCCTGGAAAATGTCTCCGGATGCTTCTCCATAGCGAGAACATAGAGTTCGCTCTTTGTGACGGTGCAGCCTGGACACGCTGTGCAAGACAAAGACAAAGAGTTCTCTGGTTTTTATTAGTTTTCAGTTGTTGGTTTGAGTTTGGGTTCAGAGTGAGTTTGCTTTTTTCATTTTTTGCTTTGATTTTTTTTTAATTGTTCAGTTTTTGCTTAGTTTTGGTCTTTTTTTTTTTTTTTATCATTTTAATATGTGGAAGTATCTCCAAGTAGACTTGTAGTCAAGACCGCCTAATCCGAGACCAAGACAAGACCAAGACCAGAGGGTATCGAGACCAAGACCGAGACAAAAAAAAGTCTTTAAACTGCAGCCAGATGCTATTCTATATACATATGCAGGACACCTTAAACTAGTTTTTTAATTAAGCAGCAAGGCAGAACAAAGTCGGGCCTGTATCAAGACACAGGGACTAAACCCCAATTCAACCAGACCCAGGACTACAACAGTAACCAAGACAGAACCAGAATCAGAACTAGATGATAGTAGCACTAAAAATCATCATAGACCTGCACTACACTTATTTTTTAATTCTACCAAAGTACAATATTTAGATTGAGAAAAGTTCATATAATTATTTAGCCTTGTTGTGCAAACAAGCCTGCATAACTTAATAAATATAGAATTTGAAAAATAGCAAACCTAAAAAGAAACACTAGGTACGAGATACATGTTCTGATGAGTTTTGGCAAACAACCATTTGACTAACATGTGTGTCTCACCTGCTCTTCTGTCGTCACTCTCTCTCCCTCTTTGTGCTGACAATCAAGCCAAACACCAACATCATCAAATATACAGTGGAAACCAGATGTTTAAATACTCTTCAGATAAAAACACAAACACTTTTTTAATTGTAACATCAAATCAGACTAAATGTTTATTTTTTTTAAGATTGATAAATATGAGAAACTATCTGTATTTCTTAATTGCAAATGGCACCAAATTGTATTCAAAATTGAGCCACACTTATGGAGCTCCACAATTCTTTGGGGCGACCGTGGCTCAGGGGGTTGGGAAGCGCATCTGTAACCGGAAGGTCGCCGGTTCGATCCCTGGGCTCTCTGTCCTGGTCGTTGTGTCCTTGGGCAAGACACTTCACCTACTGGTGTTGGCCAGAGGGGCCGATGGCGCGATATGGCAGCCTCGCTTCTGTCAGTCTGCCCCAGGGCAGCTGTGGCTACAACTGTAGCTGCCTCCACCAGTGTGTGAATGTGAGAGTGAATGAATTGTAAAGCGCTTTGGGTGCCTTGAAAAGCGCTATATAAATCCACTCCATTATTATTTTCCTGGTGTTTTGGTTGACATGTCTTGATGTTCCCATGTCACAGAAACAGGCTCTGTGTTTTTCCTTATATGCATCCACAGCTGTGCCACCAATTTACTCACATGGACTCTACGAACCTATCAGAAGCTTCTTCAGCTCAGAATGGAATCGTCTGGAGTTTCTTATTAATTAACAATAAACTTAGTGTACATGTACTCCTAAATTTGATGAAAGGGATTAAAATAGACAGCTCCCTCTTTTTATTCTGACATTTAACTAATTCAAAAGATATTTCAACATTTATTTATCTAAAACAAAAGTTTGCTCTAAATTGATGTTTAACAGTAAAAAAAAGTTTTTATGTTTTCTCCATAAAGTGTAAATATCTGGTTTCAACTGTGAATATCCTGCTGTGTATTGAAATTCCTCTTGTTTTGCATAGATATACTGAACAACATCCAAAGCATAATATATAAAATAACATCTACCTGAGTTTTTTCTTTGAAAGAAGCTCCTTATGTCCATTGTTGTGTTCATCAGTACACAATTGAAACCGATTTAGAGAGTTTGGTTAGCCGTGGAGGGAAACAACTGAAAATATGAAATGTAAGCTAAGACTCTCTAAAAAAATCAGCATTGCTGTTCGGCTTTTTATTTATCCATTTGTTGATTCACTCGAAGAGCAAGTAACGCAACCAAGTGATCAGTTTGATATCAATCTTTTGTGATAAACCTTCATATTTACATTATTTGTACAGTACGAATGATTTGCTTTGGTACCTGGTCAAACTTAAGCTCTCCTCTGTCTGCAGCAAACTCGCAGGCAGCAGCTTCTCCCCCCTCGCTCACATGGGTGCTGTGCTCAGTCGCCTAGTGCCTGAGCTCGGATCATACCAAAATTAGGGGGAATTTACAACGGTGCGCTCTGTGCTTCGTGTGTTGTTTTTGTTTTATACAGTTGTCAGTCAGGCCTCTAACTAACAAATTACACTCCAAAAGACCCCATGCTTCTGAAAAAATGACCGGGGCTCAAGCCCAGTAAGCCACCCCCCCGCTCCGCTGATGGTTGACTCCAAATCTCCCGAACACTATGTCGATTTGAGAACGCAAGACCGAAACAGCGAGACCAAGACAAGACCAAGACCAAAGTCCGTCGAGACCAAGACCATGTAAAAGTGGTCTCGAGACCGGTCTCGAGACATCCAACTCTATCTCCGAGGCTTGCTAAAGGAAGACACCCCAGTTTTCATTAACCATACAAGCATGAGCAAATTAAGTAAAAGCTAACAACATTAAGATTTTTTCAAAATGTTCACCATGAGAGTCCAACAGAGGAGATTATGGATGCTGTTGTGTCAGTATGGAACAACATCTCTGGCTGCCCCTCATCACCACACAGTAAAGGTTACGTGACGAAACTGTCAAACATCAGGTAAATAACTACAGTGTTTGAGAGAAAAACCCCAATAATCAGATGATCTCCTATTGGCAGCACTCGGCGACAGTGGGAAGGAGGAACTCACTTTTAACAGAACCGGGATCAAGGAGAGGGCGCTATCATCCGAGACCGAGTAGAAGAGGAAAAATCGAGCACAAAGAGGCTTCAACAACGAACATTACACAGCTGCGTTCATTTACGTTTAACTTTTTAAATGTGTCTCTGAAGTAAAGATTCAGCTACAGGAATCACTCGACTTATCCTGTTAATGGATAAAAATTAAACTGCTTTCTTAATGCAAAGAGGTTAGATTACATTTACTTTGATTACTCCATCATTTTTCAGGGTTGTACATTTAATTACGTGTAAAGTAGCCAACTTTATTTTTTACAGTTATTACAGATGTTTTAAGGCTGTAAAACCCCTCACTACACACTTTATACACTCAGACAGGCGTGAACATTCTCACACTTTTCTCTCTTGTTTACACTCAAAGTTCAAACCTTGGTAGAAAAATAAGTCCAGTATTATAGAAAGAAACCAAAGATCAAACCCTGTTTTCAGGTCCAGAACATGTGAACCGAGCAGCTGCCAGAGAATTCAACATTAATGAATCACTGGTACGGAAGTAGAGGAAGCAAGAAGGAGGAGCTGAGTAAAGTTTGACTTATCTGACTGTTTTGTTTCACTTAATGCGCCTTATAATCCGGAAAACACAGTAACTTCTACCTTCCATTAGCATGTCAGGAAGTCCAACTTTTTGTGCGATGGTTAGCATCTTCCTCTGCCTTCTGGGAGCTACCGCAGCTGCTTTTGACGGTGCAAACGTTTCGTCGACAGTGTTGTTTGTTGGGGAGAAAACAAACATACAGTGCAGCACTTCAGAGTCACGCTGTTAGCGATCGAAGATTTATGTAAATTTGACAAGCTGAACACGTTCTGTACTGTACAGGAGACACGGCGCAAGATTTTGACAATGGTCTGCAGCCAATCAGGACGCAGGAGAAAATGTGCTGTATTAAAAAAAATAAAGCACGCAAAATTGTACACAAAAATAAATCTGTGACACAGCGAGGCTGCGAAAGGTGAACTGCTTTATAGCGAGTGTATATTAATTTACATTCATTCACATTTCTCTCAGTGTTAATTACATTTATATATATTTATTTTACAGGTGCTTGACTTGCAGATGCCTTAAATCATTACTGTTGTTGGACGTTGGGCCTCACCTGGTCACATTATGTCTGTTTCTGACTGCTGTGGTGACATCATGGCAAAAATGTATTTGTGCGCACATGTTGAGAAGAACTCTGACATTGTGTTCGCATTCACGTCCCGAGGCCCTAAGTAGCAGGTGATGGGTAAACTTCAGGCTTAACACTGTGTTTTCTGGGTTGTGAAGGTGGTTCCTCACCACAGTAACATGCTGCAGACCTGACCTGCAGGTTATGTTCAAGGTAAAAGATCAATATGTGCCAAACCACCGCCTACTAACCAATCAATTCTCTAGAAAATAGATCCCTGAAACCTGACGAACATCATTAAAGAAACAAAACAAACTTTATTTCCTGCTTTTTATTCCTGGTGTCTGCAAACAAAGCATTACTGTTATTGTTCTGTGAGCTGTAATACAGTGACATTATGCTAAAAATAGCCCCCGGAGCATTTTACTTGTTGACATTATGTAAAATGTTTCTGACTTTCTGAGTTTCTGAGATGCAGCTGAAAGAGTAGGGCATAAACAGTCTAAGAAGCAAATCTAAACAATGCATTAATCTAATGGAACAAGCAGCTGTAATTATACCCAAATCTTCCCATTACTCACTACTGACAGTGATGACTCTATCAACCTAAACTGTTTGTTTCGGAGAGTTTTTAATGGTCTTTAAGAGCTTAAAAGCACACAAACTTTTTTTTATACTGGGATGTAAACGTTGCACAGTGCTCGTGCTTTCAGTTTGTGATCTCATGGTTAGACGGGTCGACCATCCAGTTGATAACCGCCTCCGCGTGATCGCGCTTGAGCCTTCAGCTGTGCTGCAGCTCATCTATAGAACCTATAACCACTTTATCTTTGTCAGCTAGACTCTGAGAAACTGATTTTACAGCCACATCACCTCTGACCATCTTGTTTCATACTTTACATTCATATTATTCCTGGATTTTAAATCTCTTAATATTGTTCTCGTTCATTTTCTGCTGTAGTGTTTTCACATGTATTATTATTAGAAAACATGTCCTGGATATGTTGTAGCACAGGCCTCCCCTGCACCTTTAACGATGACTTTTGTCACCTCAGTATGTCTGATTAAAGATGTGGGCTGATTAGAATAGTTTCCAGATGTTTCCCAGGGTAGCTTGAGACGCAGTCGTTTTGTTCTGTTAAGCCTGAAACATGGCAGAAATCACTGAGTTGAGAAAAGAGATTCGAGTTACTCTTAGTAGGCAAAGATCCCTCGAACCTCAGCGTGCTCACTTTCCCCCGATGAGGATCCTTAACAACAAAGCTGATTTTTGTTTCCTGATGTCTGCAAACAAATCTGAAGTACTTCTATTGCTCTATAAGTATTCATAGATTTAATGCCAAACTTGGACACTGAGGTGTTTCAGTGCTGCAAGAGTAAATCAGCCTATTTCTGATTTAAATTTAGCAACATGTAGCTGAAAGAACGAGGAATGAATCGTCTTACAGGCCAAATTTTTACCAAATCAAATACGCAAAATACTTTATATAATAAATAAAGGATCCAGGGGACGGGCTGAGACGGCGGCAGATCATCTCATCCTTTTGTTTGTGTTTCAGAAATCAGCATTGTGGAAGAGTCGAAATGAAATGTGTCGTTTTTGCCTTCAGCTGAGCACTTGTGCTATTTTTTAGTGTTTGGGTTCATTTTAATGCCTTCTGTACAATAATAAATATATATGCTATAACTTTCTACTTCACAGATACTCAAACAATAGCTGCAATGTCAACCCTCTCCCACCTGGTGGCACCCTCTGTCTGCCTTGGTTGTTGCACAGTTCATTCAGCGGCATCACTTTTCAGCCACGCCAGCAGCCGTGTGGGTTAACCCAAGTGTGTCATCGTCCCTCACGGCCTCGTTCTGTCACACCTGCTCCTCTCGCACACCTGATCCCGTGAAATATCACCTCCCCATTTTATTCATACATGTAACGGTTGATTAAGGTCAAATGGAGATCTAAAATATGATAAAAGCATCTGTTGGGCTCCGATAGAATCTGTCACCCCAACCGCAGCAATTGACCATAATCACACAATTATGAAGCGATGAGACACTTTGGCTTTATGGGGAGGGTGCTTTGCTAAAACGGCCGACGTAAAACCCCATCTGTACAAATGGGCCTTGGATTTGAGCCAAAGCGGGGGCTAAAAGACCCAATATATCAAGTCACGGCACATCTAGCAGAGGGGAGCCGAGGGCCGCTGACAAAACGACGAGCCCGCTGGTGTCAAAGAAAAACACGGCTCAAATATTTGTAGCCACTATCAATTTTGTAGATACAGGATTCCCTCGTGTAATTTTGGTAGCAAATACAATTAACAAAGATGATTCATGAGCCAAATGACGGCCGAGTCCAAACCGGCTTGTAATACAGTTCGCTCTTCAGCCGCTCGAGTATTTATATCACAGCGATTAATCTCGGATGACACGAGGCCCGCGCGCTTTCTTTGACTGCTGCTGTTTGAATGAATGCTCTGTTCATCAGTGTCCACACACATACCGCAGACATATAATGTTACAGCTGCACGTATACTGCAGGGGTGAATTTCCAGGTAGAAAAAATGGATGTTCGAGTAGAGTTTATAGCTGTGTTAGTATGAGCTAACAGCCTCGCTGCACCTTGGCATTGATTTTCCAAGTCTCTTGGCCTCTCCTGGAGGGGCGCGCGACGTTCCTCCAGCAGGTATTTGGTGTTTTGATAGGAGAGCGCTATGATGGAAAATTTCCCACCGGTGTTAAAACGGGTTGAGACTGTAAAAGTCACAACGTCACTTCGCTCTTATGAAGATCATCGTTTTGTTTCACCGCGGGATAAAGGCGACAGATCGGAAATACTTTGTATTGATTCGCTTTGACCCTCCTCTCCGCAGGGACGAGCCGGACCGGGCTGGGCCCAGAGGTCAGGAACACGGAGCGGTAGGTGAAAGGTCACCGTTCAGGGACAGACTCTAGGATCTCCTCTCCTCTTTGAGACATTTCTTGTATGCGGTCCTTTTCAAAAGAAACTTAATGACATAAAAAACTGTTTTTGTGTCCACTTCGTGAACAGCACACAGCAACAGTCCTCATATTTTTGTGCTATTCTATCACCGTGTGGACATAAAAACCACCGATTCTGCTAATAAACTGAAAACATCGTGTTACTTCTTCCTTCTTTTGTAATAGATATATTGTCTCTGCATCACGGTTATTATAGTAACTAACACTAAGTAATCTCTGCCATCACAATAAGACCTCAGCAGTGCCACACTGATGCTGTGATTCATGTAATTACAGCATCAGTGCCAACCATCCATTTCTTTTAGTATTTTGTGGCTGATTTTAGGAAATAATTTGAGATAAAGGAGGATTTGAAGTCCTTGGGCATCAACCTGAATCCCCGAGGAGCTTCAGGACAATCAGCCTGGAGACGGGACAGAAACTTGTCTCCAAGTTTGAAGAGACACGAGCAGTTGGAGGGACTGAAGGTCACTGTCACTCCATTATCTGCCTCCTCAGCCAATCGCAACACGGCCATCTCCAGAAACTGATGGAGGCCGAACTAAGATGCTCAATAAAGGAAAGTTTTTTATAATATTCAAATTTTTCGTGATGCAAAAGTGATAGATGTCATGTGTCATTGTATATAAATGACACATGAAGTAAAATACAACCCTCAGATTTCAGCCTTCTCTTCTTTTAACGACCTATAAATCCCCGTGAAGCGATCCTCCGTTGTTTCCCGTCCAGTTTCGCTGCCATCGCAGTCCTCAGCAGACTTTATCCCATCACACAAAATAACAAGAATCAACAGGGGAGAGTATGAACCCACAATATGGCTCTAATAAATCAGCTAACGCAGCATTCATCACCAGTCTGTGTGCGCCTCTGTCGTTTGAGAGCGACAGAGGCTCGTCCTCCTCAGCCTCTCTGATGGAAGCAGAGCAGCAGGTTTCTTGTTTGGAGTTTTCGACAGTGCATCCATCAGCCCAGCACTGCGCCATCTGCTGCTAACGCTGCATGCTCGGCCCAGCTAAGTGCCATCTGCAGCCAACTTCGCTTACATCGCTCGGAGAACTTTTACTTTGGACTCGCGAGCGCTGAGTGGAGCAGGGGTGGGGCTTCGTTAAATCCGGTGATCTCATTTGTCCGTTTGAGAAGGCGGCAGCAGGTGAAAGGCAGAAACTTGGTAACGCGTAAGTTCTCCTTCTGTGCCATCGATCATGCTGAACACTTGGATTTTTGTTTCATATGATCCCATAAGACTTCATTAATGTCACAACCCTTCATCTACACACATTGTCCAACTCTTAGTCGTCCAACCTGAGCTGTAGTTATGCCGTCTGTCCAGATGAGGGAGACAAACCTTTAAAATGTACACACAGATCAGCCAGGAACAATCATGCACCGGAGACAACCGTCCCGCTGAGCCGGTCCTGCAGCGAGTCACTGTTTTCAGCTTAAAACTCAAATCAAAGCCGGCATCAGACCCTGCGAACAATGTGAGGCTGTTTAGAAATGATCGCACACGCAAGACTGAGAAATGTTTTATCTGAGAGACAAACGACTGGATGTGTTGTCTCATCAGTTTTGCATTGACCACGCTTTCAGAGACTGAGGGATCAGAAGCTGACACGTGCACACTGTGAAGATGGTTGCTTCTTAATAAAGGCAGTAAAAATAATGTAATTAGGTACAGTGGTATATATTTGATAAAACGTGCTTTAATTAAAGGAGTCAGTCTTTCACAAGTAAAAATAAGACTTTTAAGATCTGCTGGAAGATGTTCACGCTCGTCTGCAGGTTGTTCCCACTCCCAGCGTGCAGCACAAAGAAAGGCCGGCCTTGGTGACATCCCCTCCACTCTAATATGATTGTGGTTTAATACCCATTACAGCGGTGGAGAGGTGCTGTCATTAGCAATTCAGCAGGGCTGTAACTCACCTCCCCTTCTTATAATGATTGGGATCCTGAAAAAGAGCCGGCTATAAATGGAAACAAAAGTGCTGGGCTCAACAGAAAAGGAGCACCAGCCACAATTTGTGGGATGAGGCGAGCGCACGCTTGATGACCCATGGCCTTGTGGGTAATGCAAGGTCAGTCCGAGGAATTGGGTGATCTGAGAGCCAGGGGTTGGAAGAACCGCTTTGTTGGCACGAGGCGACAAATCAACAACAGCAGAGAGGGATGGAAAAATCTGAGAAGGAGAAAAGAGGGAAGAAAGCAAAGAGTGGCTGATACAGCGGGTGGTTTAATTGGAACTCCAAATCCCAAAAAGATTCAGTTCACATCATCTAAAAGTAGGAAACTAGCAGCGATGTTGGTGACAGGTGAAGTAACCAACAAGAAGTGGGCGGGGTCCTGAATTAAAGGAACTTTGGGGTGAATGGGGAAGAAGAGTCGCTCGCAGTCATGAGGAGGAACATAGATGTACTGTGTCTGCAGTCAAAGACACCATCAGTGATTCTGCCTCCATCACCTTACCACACTACTTCACACAATCCAAGCAGTGTTGCCGTCTCTGGCTCGCAACTCGTGCTATTTTGGACTTGGCCTAGTTTATCTCCGGGGAGATTGTTTGGTTTCTACGCGTCTCTCTGGGTCGGTTGGCGCCATGCTAGCATTAGCCAGCTTCACCCAGCAGACGATGCTCACGGGCTGAGGAAGTGTGGCATCTCTAAGTCATCCGAGTGACGTCCTCTGTCTCAGCTGACTGCAGGTTTCTCAACCTTATAAACATCACATTTACATAATGGGCCAACATGGGCCATGAAGTCAGTTCCATGATCACCAATATGCTAATTGAGCACCGATCAATGGCCATGAGTGCCTATGACAGGACGGACCCTTGACTCCCCGCTCAGACCAGCGTTCCTCCTGGAAGTGTACGCCTCACCAGTGAAAGAGCGGCCACAGACCTGTGGGTGTAAATAGACCGCAGAGTCCCGGCCTGACGAGGTACTGTAGCTCGTCTGTGGTGCGCCATCTGTTTAGTCGAAGGTTGTTTGGTTTAAATGATGTTCTGCAACTTGAAAACCACAGAGATGTGATGTTTTGAGAAAACGTGTCTCTCTTCTCTCCTGGATCTTCCAGAGGATCCTTTAGGTTAAGCTTGCCATCAAACCACATGTACTCGGGGCCTCCCTGATATGATGTTCTCCCCTAATGCACACACAGACGTGTCACTGGCCCATCAGACACCCGTTTGTCTCATCATACGACCAACAAACTCCAGAAGATCTTCAGAAAGCCTCATCACAGAGAAAGCACGCAGCATTACAGAAGTTAGGATAAGGCAGAGGTCTATCTCTCTAACTAGCGGGCATAATTATCTTCTTCTTCATTAGAAAACTAAAAAGAGAAGTGTGTTCCCTTTAATTTGCCGCCTGCTGTGATCTTTTTTATTTTATCCTTTTCCACAATTAACCCAATCTGTTACGGCCAAAAGAATTAGAAACTCCGAGGATGAGCAGCACTTCTGGACTGCAAATTTTACAAGAAGAGCTTAGAAGTGAAGTCTGTCAGAGAGAAAGACCTGTTACTATCAGAAGAGGGGTGGAGGGAGATTTAATATTATTTCTGATTATAAGACTATTAAAAGATCTCGTTCTGGTCGTTCTGCATCTTGTAAACTCCAACCCGTCTGTTTATATCTGATAAGTTATGGCTGTAGGAGTTTGCATGTTCTCTGCGTGGGTTCTGTACTCCGCTTCCTCCCACAGTCCAAAGACATGCAGTTAGTGGGGAAAGGTTCATTAGTGACTCTAAATGACCCATATGTGTGAATGTGAGTGCAGATGGTTGTCTGTCTCTGTGTGTTAGCAATGCAACAGACTGGCGACCTGTCCAGGGTGCACCCTGCCTCTCGCCCTAAGACAGCTGGGATAAGCTCCACCCCCCAGCGACCCTAACAAGGAAAAGCGGAAGAGAATGGATGCTTGGAAGTTATGACTGTATCTAATATCCAATATCTGAGGTCTTAATTACCCCAAACTTCAATCGTAATATGTCAGAATGTGTCCCGGCAGGGTGGATACAACACACTAATCATTCATCAAAAAATAATTCCCATTATTTGACATACTTTTCTCTAAAAGACAGTGTTCGGGTGACTAATGAGGACTTAAATTTAACACGATGACGATGAATTTACCAAAATAATAGTTTACGGGTGAAAAAACAGCGTCGAGCTTCAAACGAGCACAAACCCAAAGCGAAAAACATATTTCGAAACATTTTCTTTCCGTAAATGCATGAAGTAGAAGCATAAAGAGAACAACTGCAAAGGAAATAAAACAAGTTTGGGACGTTTTCTGGAACGAAGCTGGAAAGAAAACTGAAGAAATAACATTTAAACCTTTGTGGGAGACAAAAGCTTTTCGTTTCTGCCTCTTGGTAAGACAATTAGAGCCCATCTGTGACACTGTAACTGTGCTTATTCATATTATTTATAACGCCGCTGGTTCCTAATTGGAGTCAAAGCACTGACATCAGTTGAAAATCTGTCTGCTTGATTATCTAACGCAACGAAAACAAAGCTCCGCGAGCAAAGAGCCTGGATGATCGCTCCTTCGGACCATTTTTTCACTGGAAACAAAATCGAACCGATGATGAATCGCTGTCTTCTCTCTCTCTGCGTTTGCCTGGTGCCAAGGCGCTCAGGATTTAGAACCACTACTGGTGTCCATCTGCACACCGGATTTAAAATGTGGCTACGCTGTGACCCGTCTGTTGTCCGAGGCCTCTGGAGACGGAGGGAGAAGAGGACACGGTGCCAGGAAACGCTCGAACGTGTACGCTCGTGCGGCTTTTCTCGAGACCAAAGCTCTTTATCGGGAGGTGCGAATCATTCACGCAGCTCGTGAAGAAGAGCGTTCTCCCCGTGTGCTGACGGGAATAAAAACTAATTCTGATCAATGAAATGAAGCGTTTAACGCCATCTTAGCTGAACTGAGGGTGTTTGTCTTTGTGTTATGATCTCATTTCAGATTACATTTTGGGGGATCAAAAAGTGTATTTGCAGACGTGCAGATTAGTGTTATCAGCAGGAACAGTGTGACCTGTGAAAAATGAGGATGTACATGAGAGAATCTGTGTTGTGCACAATTCTGCCTGTTGGTTTAAGGCAGCTTACCGGGCGTCTGTTGCAGCCAAATCCATTTTTATTCACCCTGTGGATTATACGACTGCTTGGCAAGGCCGCCCTCGTGCAACTAAAGCCAGCGGGGACTCGTGCAGGTGGACGTCCTGAATATAGAGCACGGAAAGTAGAGGGGAACTGGCGACGCCTTGCAAATAAAAGCAATTTGTCACCAATGCTTTGCTTTGTTTTTGTCGAAAGGGCAAAGCTTTGGGTGCAAAATCCAGACAGACGGGATTTGAGTGGCGTGAGCTGCCTGTGGAGGGCGCTGGCACACCGGCGATGAGAGCAGCTGACTGGAGAGGTGCTGAGGACACACTTCTCAGTCTCTGCATGTGTGTGTGAAGTCTCGGGGTGGTGCTAACAATTGACGCTCGCCTGCAGAGAAAGTCCTCAAACAGACCCGAGAGCCTGTCACAGCACACGGAGAATAAAGGACGTCGGTAGTCTGTGCACAGCCTGAACGTGAAACATTAAAGGCTTCTTAGATTTCATGTGCTTTTGTGACATTACACTCCAGAGTAATGCACCTTACAGATCTCCAAAGCTCTCACCGCTTTAAATAAAAGTCAAAGAATAAATGCAAGTCTAGCTTTTATATGCGTTACATACGTCACTACTGAAGGTTCACAAAATATTATTTCATTCAGGATAGTTTTCAACGAGGTGGGCCAACCGGCGCCCTCTTCTATATGTTTTTAATGGATTAACTAAAGGGGGAGGGGGCGGGGCCTAAAATTACTAGTGTCAGGGAGGTGAAGAAGTGAGCACAGCAAAGGCAGGTTTCACATAAATACACTTTGTTTAACAGGCGATTCATGCAAAGCTTCTCTAGCTGAGTCAAGAGCTGCAAAGGAGCAGATAGAGGTAAGATAGCAAAACCAGGCTAGCTGAGGTCGGCTAACCAAACAGAACACTGGAGGTTAAACATGTTCAGGGGAGGTATGGACATCCATTTGAAAAGATGTGAAGTTAATGTACCCACCTGTCTGCCCAGAAATGCAAACACCTGCGTTACACTGCTGTGTGTCTGCTATCAGGACACACGGTGAGCTTAGAAGAGAAAAGCTTTGCTCACACTTTAAGCTGCTTCAGCTCTGTACAGTCAGTGCCAAGCCAAGTTCAGCTGCAGGTAACAGATATGTGAGCGCGTGAACTCGTTTATCAGACACGCTCCATAAACGTGCAGCAGGAAGTCATTTTCTGCATCCATGTTTGTTTCCTGTTCTTTGGTGGCGAGTGGCCTGAGCAGTGATGTTGACCTGTTTACAGTCACTGCATCATCCATCAGGTGACCGGTCTCAGCTTGGCACGAGCTTCTGGGGAGAACAGACGCTTAACGGCTTGACAGGTTGCGTCCGGGCTCTCTGGGCCCGAGTGAAGCGCCGCTGGCTGCTGGACGGAAACGCCAAACAGCCTCGAGACACCCAGCGGACTTTGGGAGCAGCTCGTCATGCCGGCTGAGGCTGCAGGAGTCAGGCTCAAAAGTAAATGAGTCTGGGACATCACTGTTAACAGCGCCGTTACAGAAACGTTTTCATTCAGGAGTCTCATAAACAAGTCGAGCTGGTGTCGGTCACAGGTGGGATAAATGTGCGCCCCCTCGTGAGATCCACAGCAGCCGAGTGTGGCCTTTTACCTTCTACCTTACTCTTTGTCCTCACCTCAGACTCATCTGAAAATATCTCCGAGCGCTGCCAGGAAGAAAAGCAGAGGCTCTTTCTAAATGCCACGGTGACGCCCGAGATGACGTTTGGTTTGCCGTTTGTGAGGAAATATTATTTTGGGTCAGCTGTGATTCGCTGCCATATTGTCCGGTGAAGCAGGAAGGCCAGGCCACAGAGAAAGAGCATATGTCTGCCTTTCCCTCTGCTGCTGCCCCGACATGTGTTACTTCCTCCTCGCTCAGCCCACCTGCTCGGCCAAAGCCTTACAGTTTACACGAATGCCAGCCTACAGCAACAGAGTGTGTCAGCCTGAACAGATCAGGCTCATCAAAGAGTTCGCTGAAGTCATTTGAACTGATGCTCTGAAATCAGATCCATTTCTTATGCTTCCAAATCAGAAAATCCGTTGGTTGGTATAAAAGACTGACATAGCATCTGTGCCTGAAGAGCGAAGCCAAAGTGGAAGCACCTTAACCTGCAGGCTTCTGAATAGCCAGCAGATGCACGGCGCTCAGCTCTCCTCGTCTGTGACCTCGGTAAACACTTTCGATTCGGTAAATCATCGTCATTATTAGAGTCAGAAATCACTGTTTGGCCAATGGCAATTCAGAAAATAGCTCAGTTAGAGGTTTAAAAAGGAGACTTCACCAGCCAGTGGGTGGAATATCTGGAAGTTTTATGTATACAAAGCACCAAATCACAGCAACAAGGTGCTTTATACTATAAGGTACAACCTTACGCTAATACAGAGACACCCCAACAGTCAGGTGAGCCTCTATGAACAAGCACGGAAAAGGAAAGAACCGACGGTTCAGGAAGATGACAAGTGGAAGTGTGAGGCAAAAAAACCTGGAGCGTGGATGATGAGCCACACGCACAGTCAGAGTGTACAAACCTTTAACACGTGCTTTAACAGCGCGTCATCGTCCTACATAAAAAACAATGTAGTCATGTAGTTTAAAATAAATAAATAAATCAGGAGCAGTCAAACAAGAAACTTAACACGTGTTTCCTATTCCTGAAAATACTGGAGGCCACCAGGGCTTCCCTCTTAGCAGATGCATGAACAGCATAAATATAAAAATCACAAAACTTGACCTCAAACTAAAAGTCAAGGTCAAACTTGAGATCACCTGTGGTATGAAGGTCAAAATCATCCTGAGTGCTGAGCAATTATTTGCTCAAAACAACAAACAGAAAAGTTCTGACTGTAGATTAAAGAAAGTCTCAGGTTTGTTTTCTGCTTCTTTTGATGGAGAAAAGAGAAACTAAAAATAAACAATAAAAGGTGTACCCGCGTCGGCCAGGTAACACTTCCTGCTCAGCAACAACCCAACACCTCGTTGTAGCTTTACAGTCCCATCTGTTCGCCTTATTGATCAAATATCAATGGAGGAAAGCCTGTGAGCTCTTGATTACAAACTGGGGATTCGTGGATATTTATTATCGTCCGGTGATCGATCGGGGTCGCGGGCTCAGCCTCCAGCATCGTACGCAGAGAAACAAACACGGCCTCGCCGGCACATCTCTCAGTGCCGCCCTGACAGGCTCATAAAATCCGACTGATGTCCTTCTGCCCGAGAAAAAGGATTCATTTTTCCAAGGTTTCATCCACAAGGGAAGAAATTAAGATTAATGGCTTGTGCGTGCCACAGCGGTTTGCAATTGCCTTTGTGATGGAGATTGTTTGCAGCTCGGCAATGTAATATATGCAAATGTGACCTGGAAGTGCGTAAACGTGTGTCATCAAAATGATTCTGAGCTCATTCACAGTCAGCTCGGGGCTGAGAAAGTGGAGTGCAGGTTGAGACACTGAAATATTTAAACACAGGGCAAAGTGCAGCGCAGTTCACAGGTAAGAGTGTTTCTGAGCAGCAATTTCACGTGCAAATCAGCAGGTGCATTTCCCCTCTCTGAACTCTAGGGGGGGCTGGTGTCCTGATCAAATCAGTAACGTGGAGCTAAAACAGCTTCAGGCGGCGTGTTTGTGGTGCGTTCGAGACGAGTATGAGTCACCTGCAGACAGCCTGCGCCGGTCTGTTAAAGTCAAGTTTGTCTCGGTGCCGTTTCATGTCCAGAACACCAGCGTGACCTTTCAAAGATTTCTACTTTGCAGTTCCTGCAGACTCGACACAACAACGCTGAGCCTCTGAGGTCAGAGGAGTGAAACATGTTTGCTGGGAGATGGCCAAGGTCAACCAAGGTCAAAGCTGCAGCTGTATTTTCACATCAGCTGTGGAATCAGGTCAAACGTGCAAAAATCATTTCATAACAGGAATGATCAATTTCAACATGCTGGCAGACTGCCCACGGGGAGCACCGGGACCTTTCCCAGTGTGGGGGGTCATTTTAGCGTTTTAGTGTGACCATTACAGCAAGCATCAGGAGGGGAACGCAACTCTCCGAACACGTGCATCAAGTGCTCCTCCCTCCCTCGCCAACAGACTACGCTCTCGCCACAGCGTCCACAGCCTGCAGATGCTCCCCTCGAAGAGACACAGATTCTCACATGCAGCCATCCCCTCAGTTTGCGTCTCTCTCAGCACAGTATCGACCTGCTGCTCTGCAAGCAGGGAGTGAAAACAGATGATAAATCTCAGCTAAATGCTGAAAGTCAGTCAGCGTGTGCGCGGGTTCTCTCCGGACAGCCCCGTCTGAACACATGCATGTGAGGTTAGCTGGTGATTCTTAGCTGCCTGTGATAGGTTGACCCTGCATTTCACCTTGTGACAGCTGAGTAGGCTCCAACCTCACTGCGACCCTGCGAAAGAGGACGGATGGATGGAAAATATATCTAACTTTACAAGAGACAAGATTTGTTTGTTGTATATGTGTCTTTCTGGCTGCTGTTGCAACCAAATTTCACCTTGTGGGACAATTAAAGGATTATTCTATTCTATTCTAAGAGACAAGATATAAAAATATAAATTATTTCCAAACAACAGCATTGTGAAAAATGCATCGTTCAAAGAAAGATAGGAGGCACGACTTCCAGCTCAAAGACGGACAAAAGTAACCTCAAAGTCATATAAATTTGCAAAACGTGTTAATTTAAATAATAAATAAATTACAAACATATTTCCAAAGGATTTTTTTTTATCTTGTTGTTAAACGGACATGAAAAAATGAGGCATATTTAAAGTATACTGAGCGAAACATCACTGTATACCTGGAGAAGCTACTTGTTTCCCACGCATCAAACAGGTACGTTAACAGCAAGTATGTTTGGGATTTATTTTAGCACTCTATTTATTTAATTTTCTTAAAGTTTGTTTTCTGCTTCTCCCGTCTCAGCCCAACAGCTGGCTTGGCCCAGATCTCGTCCTGCGGTTATTCTGCTCCAGTTATGAACCTGAAGGTTACGCTGAAGCATGAAGTGTGCGAAGAACCGGTTCGCTGAGCTGAACAAGGTCCCACTCAGACCAATAACTTGTAAGTGGATTCTCATACACACCCAGTGGTTCGGACATGCCCCACTTCAGGAGGCAGAAAAGAATTTGACTTAAAGATTCACGTCAGCATCAAAGTTACAGGTTAACATCAGGTTCATGCACCAGTGGGACTCACCCCACAGTTTGAGAACCACTGCTACAAAGCATGCTTTACATCCAGAAATGTAGCTAACCTGACATTATTCTGGGATTCGGAGGGTCCAGTTTAACGGTGTGAAAAGTGTGTCTCCATAAAGGAAAAGTTTTCTGCGAGGAAAACCCACACAAAGCCCTGGCTTCATCCAGGGTGAAGCTGTGACAGCAGCAGATTACTGCCTCTGTAATGCCGGGGTGTCCACACACTTTGGCTTTGTTATACATACTGAGCAGGACAAATGTGTTAGTGCTCCCTGGTGGATAAAGCGCATTACAACAACACTGCGTATAAATTACCTCGAACAAATGGAAATTTCTGTACAGTACTACACTACTGTGTGTGTGTGTGTGTGTGTGTGTGTGTGTGTGTGTGTGTGTGTTCATAGCCCATCTTAGATGGAGTAAAATGAGCCAGGCTCTGATGTGTACTTGAACATTGTACAACATTTATGTTAGAGTATATAAAGACTGTAAATGTGCACACACTGCCATCAATGCGTTCTCTGCGTGCACTGATTAAAAGCTTATAGTTTAAGGGACGAGCACATTCCTGATGGGAAGGAAACGGTGGGCACTGACTCCGCCTGTCCCAGAGAATATTTCAAGGGCAAACCTGTTGATGCGATCTGCGGCAGGAGGCAAGACGGGGAGCGAGCGAGCGGGTGGGAAGGCAAAAAATAAAAATGAATGAGTTGACAAACGAATGGGTCCCAGGGAAGCGTGAGGAGAGATGATGCATTAATCTGTGGTGGTTGAAAAAGGGGGGATGTTGTAGAGTTGTAGGGCAGCCAGTACTCAAAGAGCAGAGGGAGGGAAATAAACGGGAGGGGTGGAGGGAAGGGAAGAGAGAGACGGGAGGGAGAGCGAGAGGATAAATCCTTACTACATAATGATTAGAGCTCACAAGCCCTTCCTGTGACATGGAGTGTAGGAGTCAGGATTACAGCCGGCCAGAGAAGCCAGAGTGAACGCTCTGCTGATGGGCGAAGGAGGGGCACAGGTAGGAACAGCCCAAAAAACAACAAGGCATACAGGACAACAAGTGCAGCCAACTGAAGGCTAGAGCAAGCAAGGTGCGCTTGGAGAAAGGTCACGAGGAAGATCCAAGAATTTCCAAACTCCAGCAGTTTGCATCTGCACCTCTGTTCCGGCCATCTGTCGCCGGCCGCCGACGGCCTCGTCCCGGGCAGCTGGATCATTTCTCAGAGCCTTATTTTGATGGAGTGGCAGTAAAAGTACCGCTCGCACCAGAGGAGGACGAAGGAGGGAGTCTGGGAAATGAAGAGAAGGGTCACCCTGCAGGACCTGCGATAGATGGGGACACACGATGCGGACAGGTGTCAGAGACGGAGTAGATCTGCGTCTTCACGAACCGGGCAGTGACGATCAAGGACGCGGGTGACGAGCTGAAGGTTGAGGATTTCTTTTGGCGCAAGTTTCTGGCAGCTTTGTTAGTTTTTTCTTTTTCCCAGAGACTCACTTTCCAGCCAAGAGAGGAATTATCTTTCCCCCAGAGTTGCGCGGCTGGTGAAGACTTTAAAAAGGCTACTGCTTCACACAGGTATGCACACTCGAGGGTTTCTCCTAAATTCCTCCTCAGTTTCTCCTCCTGGGACACATTACCTGAAAACAGTCTTCAGAGGTGTCCCTGTCAACAAGTTGGAAAACTAAACCAAAAGCGCATCCGTGGACGGCTGAGATTATATCAACTTGCTTTGCTTCTCCTTTTCCTCCTCTGGCACCTGTTCACCTTGATCTCCCTCCGTCACTCCATCTATCCTCCTCCTGCTCCTCTTCTTCCCCCCCCTCCCTTTTACCAGCGAGTGATAATGTGACCTTCTGCCAAAGTGCTGGAAACCATGCCACCGTCGCAGCGGGCTCCTCTGTTGCTGCTACTGAAATAGACTCAAACAAGTGCAGGGAGAGGAAGAGCGAAAGGGGGAGGGAGATACGAAGGAGGGAGGAGGAGGAGAAGACGAGGGCCAAAGGGGAGAGAAAGGAGAGGAGGAGAAGGAGGGGAAAAAAAGAAAACGGGGAACAGGACGGCTGAAGCTGCACACACGGCATGAGTGGTGACGAGCCAGGGCTGGATGTGGATTGCCAACACAGGTAAGATCACCTTCGTCGATCGCATTATTTAAGCACCGGCGTGCTCCGATCAGCTTGCAGTTACTCCTGGTTAAGTATGGAAATGCTTTCTGCTTCTTTGGAGTAGTTTTGTTTGTAGTTTTGTTGAGCAGAGTTTCCTCCTGCTGCTTTCTGCTTTGGGTCAATAGCAGAATTATCAGAACGCAGAGGGGATCAGATCAGAGGGGGTACTCGACAGCATCCTTGTCAGAGGGATCAGACGACACGCTGCGCGGGGCTTTTTCCGCCTCTTGTAGGTGGCAGTAACTGTTGCTTTAACTCACCGAGCTGCTGGGAGGGGGGGGATTAAGCAGAGTGGATCGATGTGTCATTGTAAACAGTTAGAGCAGCTGAGAGGGCCTTTTGATACATGCCCGCCGGACTTGAGATACCACTGCTGCAGGGGAAATTGAACTGCCACTGAAGAGTGACTTCACAGGATGTGAGAAAATGTGTGCTTGCTCCAATTACCGAAGGATTCGTTCTAGCGTTTTGGCTCCAGGAGGACGCGGCGCCTTCGAATCAAATCTTGTGGCTCGAAATTAGAGATTTATTCAGAAGTTAGCCAAGAAAATTTGTCCCACTCAGACCAATAAATACAAGGAAAACAATGCTGCTGATAAAACAAACATGGAACAAACTATATTTTATCTGACATGTGCCCCAGGATCACTAACACCATCCGCTCCACAATTTAATAGTGTCAAGACGCATGTCTGCAGCAGGAACTCAACACACAGGCAGGAATCCATCCGGAACAAACGGCCACATTATCCATCCCTGAGTGAATAACTGACGGACGTCTCTTTATCTCAGAGTAACAGATTCTTCTGTCACAGGCCTTAAACACGACTCAAGTCGTTTTATTTTCATGCGTGGACAGAAAGTGAATATGAAAAAGGGGCTTTAACGATGAAGAGGTCAGAGGAAGGGAGGCAGTTTAAATGAGAGGCGACGGTGAGGGGGGGAATCCGCGGGGACGTTCTGCCGAGCTGGACACGACTTCTTTGAGAGCCGAGGCTGCTGCTGTCCGGACACCACAGCCACGAAGGATGGACACAGACTGACTTTAACCTGTTTTTAAGGCTCACACAGGTTATTAAACGCCTACAGAAACCTGTGGAACAGTGTTTCCTGTACAGCGGCCAGACTCAGACTACAGCATGTTTGTCTGTGTCAGAAAATGTGTTTGTGTGACCGAGACACTTTCACTGCATGCGTGATGTGATCGGGAATTACAAAAGGAACACTACGCTGAATTAGATAAGAAAACAGAGGACGAGGTCACACAAACTCATCGGCAAAGGTTTTAATGAGCTTATAGATCACGGGAACAAAAGCCTGTTTTTTCCATAGACGTCTACACAATCCAAGCCTGAGGAGACGCCCTCTGCTGGCTGCCACAAGGAATGCACATTTAAGCCACTTCCCCACTGGCTTCACTTTTCAAACCTGGAAATGATGCCTGTCGTTTAAATGCACACACAGCCACACACGTCCAGACCAGAAAATATACTCATTTAAGAATTCTGGCTTCTAAAATTAACCAGTTTAATAGGGATTAGATAAGAAGTGGGCATAATTTCCACTTTGGCACGCAGTTACTTTGGTTTGAGATCCATTAGGAAGAAAATGAGTCTGCTTTATGTCCCTTTTCATAGTTTGCAGATGTCCTCTTATTTATCAGGCTCTAAATTTGGGTCTTATGTGTCCTCGTGGGCTTTTATGCAATTAAAGAGTTTTCATTTACACCGCCTATAGAAGTAAACGCTCCAAGAATTCATTTATTTTGAATCAAACCTAAGATTCATGCGATGTTGAAGTGAGGATGAAACTTCTTCGGTTAATCGTGGTTATTTGTTGTAAAATCGCAGGTCCACAGGTGGAGGTAAAAGTCTGTTTTTCCTGCAGTGAGAGCAGAGTGGGAGCGGGGGGTGGTGAGAGTGTGTGACAGTGCAGCAGCAGTTAGGCAGGTGAAAAATGGCTGTTCATTATGTTATACCAACCATATCCCAGTTTCAGTAATTGGGTGCGTGTATGTGAGTTCAGTACAGACAGCCTGTACGTACATGCGCACCAGAAACCAGCCGGAGGATCCTCAGCCCATCGCACAACATGATGCAATCTCACTACATCACACACACACACCTGCCCTTCAACACACGTGAGGACCTTGCCTAACTCAATAAATGGTTACGAGGGTTTTTACTATGATCGTCCCTCTCCCGGCTGCACCAAAAACACGCTCAGCAGCAAATATGTCTGACTTATTAAACACTATCAGTTACAGGTTGTCAGGGAGGATCAGCCTTCATGTTAGCAGACACTGAACGAACCTTACAGCAGCACCGAGCAGCTGTAACGACTTCAAACATTACAGGGAAGGTTCTTATATGAATCTGTGGTCATGTAAGGCACACAGTCAGACAAGAGGGTGACAGCTGGTAATATCATTTTTCATTGTGAATCATGCAAAGCTTTTCTAAAGAGTCTAAGACTGAAATGCAAAGTTCATTTCTACTGTTGTGAAGTGTTTGCAGACAAATTGGCGTCTTCCAAGCAAGCTACTGACCCCCACAGCAACATAGCAGCAACCAAAGAAAGATGCTGGAGTCAGAAACCAGTTGTGGAATCCACATGTTTTCCAGGGGTTATCATGGTGATGACCCCTGCAGAAAGCAGCTGTTGACCCCATGAGGCCTGTGTGAATGAGGCTTTAGCAGCCGAGTAAGGAGAGGCCTGGCCAGCTGCACTTAAGTATGTGAAGCAGTTGATTATCAGCTGATAAAACATCAACCAGTGAGTGAAGAAATCTCTTCCCCTGTGCTGATGCTGTGCCTGGACCAGCCTGAGTATGGTAATTAAAATGGATGCAGCATTGTTGCTCTTTTTATAATTGAAACAAAAGCAACGAACGCCGTCATCCTTCGCAGCGCTGGATCTCAGTGAGCGCAGAGACTGACAGCGAGAAAAGCAACAGCAGCTACACAAACACCAGTTTAACAACCATTCCTGTAGCCTGGAGTTACTGAGCTCTTCAACTGCAGAGCTAAATTATATCGTCACGCAAGCCTCGCATGCTTGCAGCCTGCAGCCTGCGGGCAGACTGACAAACAACCTCCGGGTTGGTATCACACAGACACGGGCTGATTTGTCAGCTGTCCGGATCTCCCATCTCACGCTCGGAGCCGATCTGCTTAATCAAATGTTAAAGACACAAAACCTCACCCATCTTCACGTCTCTGCAAAGCGAGAGGCGAGGGAGGGGAGGAAGACGGGAAGAGGAGAATGATGATTGAGAGAGCAGACCCCAAAAAAAAAGAAAAAGAAGAAGACATAAAACAGAAACGCCAGTCGGCTCGCCCGCACGGGGAACGGGTTGAAATGGAAACTGCTCTGATTGACGGCCGGTTACAAGCATCCCAGACAGTAAAACATTTACTGCAGAGGAGGGAAGGAGGTTACAGGATATCAGATCAATCTATCCAAGGTCATCAGAGACGAGGGTAGATTTAACTCGGGCATCATCCCTAAACCCTTCTCTCGACAATCTCTAAAACCCGTACGGGTCACCGTTAAACGTTCAAACGCAGATCTGTGCTGCGACGCCGGGCGAGAAGAAGTTCTCAGGGCGCTCTCATACTGCACAGCCTGCGTGGTGAAACCTCAAACTCCGGGCAGAATGAGGCTTGCAGGCTATGCTGCTCTCCTCTCGAGTTTATGGCTGCACTCACGGGCACAACAGAGACTCGGGGCCCATTTATATTCATGGCGCAGCGCCGCTTGCACCTCGTCTAACGTCCTGTCCCTGTTGAGAAGGAAAACTGACACGCCGTGGGGTTGGGAGGGCGGTGGAGGGGGGCTTTCTTTGCCTCTCCTTTCCTTGTCATTCTTCTGCCTCTTGTGGATCCTGACACCAACCTGAGTGTTTGTGCATGTGTGACGCGTGTGGGTGCATGTGCGCTGTGTAGTACGGGAAATTGATTAAGCTAATCGCTTTCTATTCACAGCTGCGTGTGTCCCGCTTAATTTTTCACAATTATCCCTGAGCGGGTGACGCGGTGGGAGGGCGTCTCGATGAGGGATGATGACAGCGATAACCTTAGAAGGAGGGCCTGGAAAGTGAGGGAGGCCGGTGAGACGACATCCAAACAGAAAGCTGCGTTTAAAGAAATCGGGCTGAAGCGTTTCCACTGCCGTCTAACAAAAAGTGACGCGCAGCGTCCTGGTGGTTCGGCAGCTTGTGATGACGACGTGGTTGGGGCTTTGCCACGTGTCTCCTCCTCCTCTGTCCTTCTTGTCACTCTCAGCGTCACCTAACAAAGTCAAACTGCTCGACAGAGCAAAAAAGGCACAACTCGTGACTTCCTGAGAGATAAAGAATAGTTTTTTACTTTTCTGGAGGCTGTTTATTGTTGCAAAAATCAATACGCCATCTCCGGAGAAAACCATAAAAGCCAGAGTTGTTTATGACATGCTCCGATTGCTTTCCATGGAGTGGTTTTACATGTTTGAGCTGCGATTAGAGGCACTGAGGCTGTACCTCTCACTACCTTTTCACAGATTCTGACAAATCGAAAGCTCGTGCAGTCATCCAGACAGCAAAAGAAAACCATCTCTTTGTCGGCTTCCTTTGACATTAAATTTCTCCCACGTATCCTTTCAATAACCAATTAATAACACTTAGTGTCCTGCAGAGTGTTTTTGCAAAGCTCCAGCTCATTCTGTTTTTTTGTGGATACTTGGTAAACATGACAGATGTTTTTCTTTGGAGTCCGAACCCGAGCAGAAAGTCAACACTGATGTGCTGAACGCAGCTCAGACTGGGTGATGATGCAGATGTGCGTCTGCTGGATGTGTTGAACTTTCACAGCATGCAACACGTGGAGACATCGAGGGCCAAACAAGTGTTTTTGTTATGTCCTGGTAGCTGATCCGAACCAGCAGGTCGAGTACATCCTCTGCTGGGCAGGGTTCGGTTTATGTCTGTGAGCTGTTACAACTGCCCAAAAAAATGCAAATGTTCTATTATTATTCTAATATTTCTACTATCTATGCAGTGTTTTTGCTCTAGTGACCTTCAAGTCATCTCGAACCAAAACAAACACGGTGAAGACAGATGACACTTTCCTAATTTAACGTGACCCTGTGATGCAGCTGGATTCTTACAAGCATGCTATCCGGTCGTTAAGTGATGACGTGAGTGAATCCTACTTCCGGGCCTAAAGTAGTCTGCGTTTAATATGGCTTTTGTGTTGTTAACATGTTTAATGTTATGTATTTTCTTCTATTTGATCTCAAAAAGCTCCTAAAACAGTCAGTGATCACTGTTGACCTCCCTCGGCTTTTATTACCGCTAATCATTTATTTAAGCTCAGTTTTTAAAACCTTAGGATGTAACTACAGCCCAGCCCATGCAGCAGTATATGAATGACTAACCTCGTATTGTGGATGGATTATCTCAGTTGTTCTCCTGGCTGAAGTTTGGTCCTTTTACAGCATCCTGCCATGCGATTACATTTGTTCCTGACCACCGAGAACACTCACGTTAACTTTTATCGAGTGGAAAAAAAGTTAGCTTGTTTATATTATGCTAACATAGCTGTGTCGCTAGCGGTCACGTAGCACATCATTATATACCAGCTAGCCCAACTTCAGTAACCCTACAAACGTCACTGCTGTTTAGTTTTCTGTCTTCATTTATGCTGGAAGTGATAGCAGAGCTGTACGTTTGAATTTGTTTCCAAAACCCCGCAGTCAGGACATGCTATATTGTATTTAGATAGAAGCTAGCGAGCTAACTTCCTGCTAACTTCTAACTCTGTTAAATGTCATAAATTCCGTTTTCATGGATGCCTGGATGCTAAACTCAATTGTTACACCTGGTAGAGCAGAACGCTGATCATTTTATTAAAGATGAAAGACTTTAGACAGTTTTTCAACTCTCAGTAATGCCACAGTGATCGTTTGATATATGGACCTGCAGCAGAGTTTAGGTCCAGACACGGCTAGTGACGTCAGACTGAACAATCGGATAAGTAATGCTATTCCTGCACCAGCAGCACAGACATGGTGCAAAGGCTGACTCTTACCAAATGGCGAACAAGCCTCGTCTGCATCCTCATTTATGGTTTACATGTAAATACAACAATGACATGAAGTCCTCGAACCATGTTTAAGTTGTATTAGCTCACCCAAATGACTGAAAATCTGTTTTCTTGAAGTAAAACCCACGTATGCATTTAATGACTGAGCTCTGAATCCAGGGAGAAAAACCTAAACCAGTTTGCTGTCCAAGAATCAGCATCTGTGTGAAAGCCTTTGACAGATCCTGAAGATTATCCCCGAAACCAGCACAATGTTTCTATACGGCGATGTTGCTGAAGAGTTTATAAAAATATAATATTTCAATTCTATCTTTAGTACAAAGTAAATTGGTTTAAAATTGGTATTTCAAAGCCTCCGCACACAAAAATCAATACGGTCTTGCCAGCTTTATGCCTCTGTGGGTGTGTGATTTGGAAGAACTGACTGATGTTGCGTTTATCTTGCACATTCCTGCTTTACACACAAAATAGGAAAGGAGAGAAAGACTGCACAGGCCACACACACACACAGATTAAAAACAAAGTGATATGCTCATATGTGGATTAGAGCGTGTGTGTGTGTCAGAGGTCAGCTGTATTTGTGTGCAGCCACTATATCAACTGGGAGAGTAGGTTGGTGACAGCTGGACCGGTGGCAGGGGTGGAGGGGGGGTGGTCTGGTTCTGCATGGGCAACCCCAGTTTCAGCTTAACCAGGGTCTTACACTGATCCCTGCTTTACATACGGCTGCACATGAGGCCGAGTGCGGGGTCCGCCAAAGCCTGACAGAGGACGCTTCCGCCACCCTCCGTGTTACCTGCCGCCGCGGGTTTACAGCCAGGTCAGCCCGCAGGGTCAGAGTAGGAGTATGGATATCAGCGTGTGATGTCGCGCCCTGTAAGCCTTCGCCAAACATCCGCCCATGTGTTAAAGGCAAAATGGATTACATTTGCATTGCCATTGTAATCTTCAGCCTCGCAGAGATTATTACCCTCAAAACGCGTCACAATCTGTTCGATTTCACTACGCGCTGTGCTGACGAAGACAACGCCGGGTGATGAAGTGTCCCCTGACGATAAATGTGCCAAAGCAAAGAGGAGAGATATATATCAAACATCTGTCCAGTGACGAGCAAACACGTGGCCTCTGTCCTTGGGGATTTTTCCCCCACTTTGGAGTAAATGATGATCTTTTCTCGACTATGTTGATCCATTTATTGCACGACCAAACTACGGAGTCTTTTCTTTTTATAGGTTTAATGCAAAAGGCTCAAGCTGGGCGATGACCTGATCAAGGTTATACGACACTTGCTGCAGAGGGAGCGCTGCTTTATCGCTACGTGAGGTTTCAAAGATGGAACTGTAATAAAAGCCGGCTACATAGCTTTCCATCTGCTGTGGCATTTAAAACCTGCTGATCGTGGCCCCTCTGATGCTACAGAGTCAGAAAATCCAACTGTTCAGTTCTGCTCCATCTCCCTCCTGAATATTTAAATCCTTTAATGCAAAGAGATACCAGCAGCCGCCTGACTACTCCCCTCTCCCACCCCAGAACCTTTGTTCAGAAACGACAGTAAAAATCTCACCAGATTTATGAGGACTTTACCTAGACAGGTTTTCACCCTGTGGCAGATCAATCACTCGTAGTGCAGAGTTCCAGTAGAGGCGTGCGCGTCTTAAATATGTCTGCAGTGCCGGCGGCAGAGGCGAAGTCAAAGGGTCCGCGACAGAAACTAATATCACCGAGTGAGTCTGTTTGATGCGTCTCTGTCTCCGGAGGTCACGTGAAACAGATTCATTGTTATTGGTTTGGACTTCAAAGCCTCCACTGGGGTTTCACTTTGGGTGCATTTCAGCAGGAAACCCTGGTGGACGTCGACTTGGTCTTTTTCACGCGGCCGGCTGCCGTTTATCACACGGCCACGATACACGACCCCATCCCATAAAGACCAGAGCCGTAAATCAACAGGCAGATTTAGGGGGGACCCTGCCCCTCTGCTGACGAGTCTGTCGCTGCAGAAAATGAAAATCCTGGCCTTCATGGAAACGGAGCCATATTTTGTACAAATGAGCACAAAAACATGATATGGATTATGCATTTTGTTAACTTTATAAGTTTATATAACATAAGAGCCACATAGTTTTTTTGTTTTGTTTTATTTATTGCAGTGCTACAAGTCCTTACGCAA
Source organism: Aulonocara sp. 'chitande type north' Nkhata Bay (assembly GCF_057382095.1). NCBI lineage: Eukaryota > Metazoa > Chordata > Actinopteri > Cichliformes > Cichlidae > Aulonocara > Aulonocara sp. 'chitande type north' Nkhata Bay. The sequence goes on from NC_141347.1 coordinate 35,372,245, forward strand.
GCAATTTGGCAACACCTCTGGGCAGTTACTTGGAGGGGAAAACACCTGTAACATGGATTTTAAACCCCAGAAGCAAATAGATGAATGATAACTGAGATACTCTCTTAATTTTGGTGCGTCTGTGTTGTATTTTCATCACCTATTTGCTCATGAATGCAGAGATGCAGCCTCTAACGGCTGATATCCTATTTTGTAAATACGCTATGATGAATGTTAAACACTGTATATGTTTCGCAAATGATTGCATGCTCTGCTAAACAGGGTCATTTGTGGGTTAATTGGTGCATTAAATTAATTTTTGAATCATATGATTACGAGCATCGAGTAAGCAGGTGGTGCAGTTTCTGCCCAGCATGCACCACAAAGCTCCTCCCACCAACAACAGCAATAATAAAAAACAAACTTTAAAGAAAAAAAGAGTTAAAATGTTGATTTTAAGCCCTTTCGTTTTTGGAGTTGCACATCACTGCAGGTTCTGAGTCCTCCACGAGAACACTGAACAAATTCTGTTCTGATTCTTGTTATCAATATACTGATCAAAACAAAATACAGATAAGATCCTCATCTATGTATTTACTAAAATAATAAATACAGAAATATTCACAGCCTTATGACCGTGATCCACAAACGTCACAGCATCATCACTGGCTAACTGCAGATTGGCTTGTTGGGGGTCAATCGGCAGCACAGCAGCTATCTGCGTTATTACACTCGACATAAACAAGTCCAGCATGATCCAACAGAAAAACTCCACTTTATCAAATTATGTTTGCATAAAGCAGTCACAGCAGGTGAAGATGGCTGTTTTCAGGCCATTTTGTCAGATGTCTAACACTTCGTCACTGCTGATGTGGCATTTGCAGTCAGAGTCCCTGCAGTGACGAGCACCTGCCTCAGGAGATATGGTAATTCAAACATCCACAGTTCCTTTGTTAACCGGTTTTGTCTTTAATTTATTCTCAGTCGCCTCCATTGCTTTATCTACACATTTCTTTTCACTGTTCCATAAAGGTGGCCAGTTACGCACATGCTTCAGTGAAGCTTCAGTGAAACTGAGAGGCCGTGAATCTTAATCTTTGTGGCACAAGTCAAAGTTCTGATTAATATCAAACAATCCACTGATTTTAGCATTAATCTGTCGTTTCCCATCGTTTAATCTTAAACAACATCAGAGGCACAGGTGTCGAACTTAATGAGAGCTTCACGATTGATCTTCTAAACAAACGAGCCTAAAGAGAACCAAATTAAATAAGCACGATTAGAAAGGATGAAAAAAGACAAGAGATTTAACAAACACACTCGAGGAGACTGAAAAACCAAACAAGGGCCAAAAAGATGTTTCCTGCACGCTAGGATGAACACAAATTGTGCAGCTTGAGGGCAGCGAGCAGTTACAGCCCGTTTTTGCACAATAATTAATTTGATATTTCCAAGGTTAGTTGCATAAATGTACTTGTTGTTTATGCTATTTAAATTCAGCTTCGGCTTTAGTGTCATAACGTGTGCAATTTTACATCATGTTTATTTGAAGATAAAGGTTCACAGAAAGGTCTCACTGAATAAACATATATTATTATTATTAGTCCTAGACCTTTAGGTCACAACAAGCCTAAAGATCGGTCGCTCAGCAACAGGGAGGTGCAAGTTCAGGTGGTCGCCCATGGACACAGCACCACAGACGGAGTCGTGAGCTCCGGCTCAGGCCTGTGGTGGAGGTGAGGCCAGTCTGACCAGCACGCCGACCTCAGGCTTGCTGGTCAGACCGGCCGACAGTCTGGGAGGATTCCCACTCCTGCTCGTGCACCGCCGACCACGCCCCACCACAGAGTCCAATAAGATCAGACTTGGTAACCTTGTTAAAGTGGCTGGTAAGACTTCAGGGAGGTCTCAGGTCCAGCTTGCGGACTTTTATAACAGGCAGGTGCTGAGGAAGGCGACCTCTGTCATCCTCTCTTAAACGACTTTCAGCTGCTTCCTTCAGGTTGTCGGTATAAAGTGCCGTTTATACCTGCTGCTATCATCGTGCTTGATAACACTAAACCATGTTCTCTTTCTTTTGGTGTTGTTTGATGTGTGGACATACTGCAACTTAATTTCCCACTGGGGACAATAAAGTGACCACTGAGTGCATTCACATATAAGGCACAACAGTGCTGCTATATGATCAGTCACAAACATGGTTCAGTCTACTGGCAGCAAATATGTGGTTTGCAGTTTAAGCTGCTTCGAGTGGCCTGCAAAACTCAAACATGCTGTTAAACAATTGGTGACCTACTCGATTTTATAATAAATAAACTTTATAAAGTTTATTTATTATAAAATCTCACCCATTATTAGAACGGACTATAAATATAATTGTGGACACTGTGAACAAGCGAACCACTGCCAAGCTCTACTTCGAGGTCAATTTTGAAAAAGGACCACGTACAATAAACATTCAACGCATTGTACCAGAGTTATTGTACCTCGGCAGGTCAGATGCAGAAGATCATCAATTACATTTATCTGAATCTCATCATTCATGAGTAAAAAAGTGTAGAACAGCTGAATACAGCATAGTCTAATATTTGTTATCTGGTAAACTGCAGCTGAGGAACTGGTGTTGCTTTGTTAATTAACTCAAGCGCCAGACGATGTGGAGCCGTGCCAGACTCGGTCCCACGGAAACAAAGAGCAGTTATTGTCTTAATGTATTTGAATACAACTCTAACAGAGCTAACAGTGTATTTGCTGCCATGCTGTGGTTTTTCAGTGGCCTATAATTAATGATATAAGCTGTTTAACTGGAGCAGCTTAGAGCAGCCAACAGTCGGAGAGAAACTACAAACTGAGGACAGGATTTGGCACAGACTCTGTCTGTCTTAGCTTTTCTGTATTCTGTGTAAAAGTACACAGATCAGAAAGGGATAGGAAACCTTAATAGTCTGATTCAAAGGTTCGGTCAGGACCTGCACAGCGGTCTTAGTGGTAGGCTGTCCTGGGTCACAGATATATCCAGAGATCTGGCTCCAGATATTTAGTTTATTTGAGATCAGTCAGAAGATATCGAGGATTGATCACATTTAGCAAAGCTCGCGCTGTAGAACGTCTGACTGCAGTACAGCCTGTATAGGAAATGTTTACAAAAACACTTTTCATTTGGGCTCCAACCAAAAAATGCGGACACGCGCCAACTATGTCATACCGTGGATATTTTTAGATGCCGATGTTTTTCCTTTTTTTGCCACCTCACCCCGCTCCCACTGTACTTATGAGGATGATGATTCTACAGATTAGTTAAATGGGTGCAGATTTAAAGAGATTAGCGTGGCTGTATTTTTTAATCAGAGATTAGTTCAACATATTCATACAGGTGTAATCATCTGGTGGTAAATGAATCCTGACTCTTTGTAACAGAGAAGGTCAAACTGTGGCTTGTGTTTGCTGGGTGGTTGCATTTATTAAATTCTATTAAAGAAACCTCTTTCAAGCCTGGAAAGCACTGATCCTGTCTGCAGGATACCCACAGCGAGCAGTGACGTAGACCAAACTGAGAAAAACAGAAAGCTCAAAAGCTGCGACACACTTCCAACATTTCTGAAGTTTTTTGAAGATTTTGTTTTCGTAGTTCTGGAGAGAAAAATGTTCCTACAGTCCCCAACAAGATTAGCAAGCTAGGGTACATCCAATAAACTGGGAACGCTCTATTCCTGTACAGTAATACTTAAATTTAAACAGTTAAAGCCGAAGATGAAATAAAGATGTGAATTTCCTGACCGGTTAGCGAGCAGTTGCTGGGTGATGGTGCTGCACTAAAAACCTCCCTGTGAGTTGTCGTAGTTTCCATGAAAGATTCCAATTTGTCTGCAAACGCTTGCCAACTAACGGGGTAGTCAAACTTTCCAAAGGTTAAAAAATGAGAAAAAAAAACCTTCAAAGTAAAAGTTATTTATTTACCTCTAAAATTATAATTATATATATATATATATATATATATATATATATGAATAGATGCTATCTGGTTACCTATAAAAAGTCTTGATTTGGAGTACCTACATCTCTTAGTTTCACTAAAAAGTCCCATTAATTAGCTCATTATTTTTGATTTGGTGGATTGGCGTTCACTGATCACACCCAGGATATACCACTGATTTGATTTCATCTATAAAGTGATACTGTGATAAAGTGATTCAGTAAGAAGTTCTGCCTCTGCCGTGTCAAACTGAGCTCAGAGATTTATTTTATTTATTTTACTAAAAAGCTAATTATGTTCCTACAAACCTAGTGGACGTCTTTCTTTCTTTGCTAAAGATGGTGTATTTCACTATTTTGGGAAGAACTGGTCACAAGAGGAACAATAGAGCTAATTTAAGTAGTGTTTGCCTACCCGGTGCAACGATAGGGAAGCCCTAACGTTCATACGAGTCCCATAAAAGTCATAGATCTGCTTGATCATGGAGTTCTGACAGCGCTGGATCAAGAGGAAGCTGCTGGACTGTTATCAGCAGGTGAAACACAGACGCAGCAGGCTGCGGATCCATGGATGAGTGTATTGATTAAGTAGCAGGAGACGGGACAGGTGCACATTGTTAAACAGCTGCAGCAGGGGTGTCGTGCCCAGAATATAAAGGGAGTCATTAAACACTGCACCACACTTCTCACCCAGATGTATTTACTGCTGCAGCTTCACGTTAATGAGCTGGATCAGGAATCACTTGGAGGACCTTTGCAGCATCTCATCGATAAATGGCAGGTTGTTTTCTTTCATGTGGTTTCATCACTCATATGGTCTATATCAGAGAAAACAGAGAGTGGACAACTTTGGAAGAATGGATGCAGTTTGCAGGATGCAAAGATGAGATTTCAATGCGCACTGTGGGGCAGGACGGCTGTTGCAAAAGTAATTAAAGGGCACTGATTGCGCTAATCCTCATTTTCTGTCATGTGTACTGATACAGTGGTGGATGCTCATATTAAACAAGGCCAAATTTCCAAATAATGAGGTCAGTGTATGCATAAATAATCCCAAAGGGTCAGGCTTCAGGCTGCTCTAAACACTCGGTTTCAGACAGCTTCTTTTTTACTTGTGTCTTTGCATGTTGCCACAGATGGGGGATCTCCTCATGTGGTCATTCTTTGGCTGTGAGATGCCCCACCCACCAGCTGTTCAAGCTCTTTGTTTGCAAGGAGCAGCCAATCAGAAGAAAGCTGGGTCAAAAGGAGAGGAAGGGAGATGCCAGAGGTGCTTGTTGAAGCTTCCACCCCCCTCATAAGAAAATTAAGGATTACTTAGAGTCCAACAATAAAAATCTGGACCTGGAAATGAACAAAACAGGTTCCCTCCAATATGACAAAATGATATTTTTTAAAAATGTGAAAATAAACTGCTGCTTTTGGTTGAGACAGTGCTGAAAAAGGTGAAGGCAACATACACTTGCATTAGAAGGGGAAATAAACCGCACTGTACAAGACTTCAATATGCATGAACCAGATGTACTCACATTCTCATCACTGAGTCTGTGTATGTGTCGCCGTGTGCAGAAAATCCAATTTGCCTTATCAGCAATATTCAATTTCTGGGAGCAGATAACATGTGTATGAGCTGAACATGCAGATGTGGATGTTTGCATTATTTACCTGTTCAACTTAACAAAATGTCCAAGTGTCAGCAGTGTGGAAGCACAACAGACTAAAAATAAATAACGTCGTTGTAGGATAGAGCCCCAGCAGCTATTTTTAATCAGTCTGCATTTCTCAGCTCGTTCAGTAAAGACACTGCTTCCTCCGTATGTCACCCACTAGAGGGGGATAAGCACATCTTAAATGTTTGTTAGTCAAACTCTAACTAACTGAGGACAGAGAATACGAACACTGTCGATTGGTGGGACGATACTGCCGATCGGCACCGTTTAACTTTGAAAGTTCGGTCTCTCGTCCGCTTTTTAAAATCTAATCTCTCATCAGATGTTAGATAATTCTCAGCGGTGGCCTGTTTACACAGTTCAGCCGTCAAAAGAAGAGGAAACAGGAAAGTGGCTGGTATGTGCTGCTCTGAAGCAACTTATTTAAGTCACGTTGCTTTTCCATAATCCCTTTGACAAGAACGGACTTTGGCGACAGCTTTCCAAGAGAGGCAGTAAGAAATAAATAGGACAGAGGAGTGTGTGTGCTTACATTAATCCTGTAATGGGGACTAACCTCCCAAACCATCATCTCTACGTGTAACCTTAAATATCTGACTTCTTGCATTCTTGCTGAAGAAAGTTTGCAATTAACAGGGAAAAGTTCGGGTTCTTCATGTGGGTATGGAATAACCGTTAATGTGCCGTCTGTACCATATGTACAGCATGCAGCGCTCCATGTTGTTATACTCTATATAGGTTAAACATACTGTGGTCTACTTTATTTATTTAATCTCACAGTACAAAGACAACATGTAAAACACTGAAAAGGAAAAGGTTTCCCTTTTTTTAACGCAAATTTAAAGTTGGGACAAGTTATCTCACATATTTATGCAACTTGCAAGCAACGCATTAGAAACTGAGGAGCCCATCACTGTAGTTTAGAAAGCAACATGTTTCCCATTACAGCTGCAGGATTTCAGCTCTTCTTTTTTCTGAATCATAACACTGCAGATGTCTTTAGTGGGCCAATCATCATCTACCACCCAAATTTATTTACTACAGAGCTATCCACAAAGTACGAGGCCACCTCCACATGTTCAGGCATGGAAACCTGATGCCATGAAGCTCCCAGCACACAGTTTGTATGCTGATGTTAATGCCTGAAGGCGTTTTAGAACTCTTTGCCAGCCGAGCGTTGGCCATTTAAATGCACTAACACACCTCAGCACTCTGTGTCACTGACCTGACTTGTTGCAGTAGTGCTATCATATCACAGTACCATGCTGAAACTCAGTGAGTTCTTCTCAATGACCTGTTCATTCAGACATTTTTTAATTATGAAAGATCTTTCAAATCAATATTACATAAGCTAATAATAAATGAACTCCATGCTGACAAAAGAACCAGCTCGTTTTCTGCTGAAATATTTAAATGTTATTAGATAACAATGGAGTACTTTCATAAGAAGCTTACATGCAGACGTAATCAAGTATAACTGGGCAGTGACTGGTTGCACTCTGTGGGGCACCAAGTACAGTATGACTCATTCTGAATCCAGTTTGCAGCAGCATCATGACGCAAAAGGCAACCTGTCTCCGGCTCATGGCTCAAACTACAGTATGTACCTTGTGACTGCTTCGGAGCCGAAATTGTCTCTGTTTTGTTTTGATTTAGCCAAAGGACAGATGAAAATCCTCTTTCCTTTATGTATCAGTGCAGTTTAAGGATTCGGCTGGCTTTAGAGGTTCGGGGGTCGGCACCCAGCAAACGTACGGTCACAAGCTGTAATGTATCTGCATCATGAATCTTTGAAGGCTGTTTCCTCCAGATCTGAACGGTAAATAGAAACTGAGATACGATAGCCTCCATGGATCTCAAAATACAATATAAAATATATTCCAACTTTGTTTTACTGATTTCAACGATAACGTTAGCAACAAAGTTAGCAACAGCAAAGTCAATCTTGATTTCAGAACAGTTGTATGTCCATTGTACCCCCCATCCTGAATTCTCCCCCTGCCAGGTCCACACTAGACAAGACAGCACAGAGAGCCAGTCTCTGCCCACACACACAAAAAAAACATCTCAAGACTTATACACATAACAAGCATAACCCAAACAAACAACAACAAAAAAGGGACCAAACAAAACAAAAGGATAAACAAATAAATAAAGTAAAAATGAGATTAAAAAAAAAATCCAAACTTTATAATGTAGCTTCACTCAGTTCACTTCAGACTCAGGAAGTAAAGTGATGGTGTCCACTAGTAAGAGAAATGATTTCCAGATTTTGTTAAATTTCCTATTTCTTTATTCTTTTAGAGAGAATCGAAGTTTTTCCAGCTTTAAGTTAAAGAGTACATCTCTCACCCAATAATCATGAGTTGGGGGGTGGGGAAGCTTCCACTTCAACAGAATAAGCCTCCGAGCTAGTAAAGTGGTAAAGGCTAGGGCCTGTTTGAGGGGGCCAGATCAAGTCGGGAGGAATGCCAAAAATTGCGGAGAGCGGGTTAGGAGGGACAGTCTGGCCATGTGCTTGGCTAAGTGTGTTGAATATATTCCTCCAAAATGGACTCAGTTTCGAACAAGACCAAAACATGTGGAAATGGTTGGCAGGTGATAGTCTGCATCTGCTACAGGCATCACTAATGGTTGGATAGATTTTAGATAATTTTGCGTTTGTATAATGTACTTTATAGACCACCTTGCACTGAATCAAAGCATGACGGGCACAAATTGAGGACGAGTGAATCAGTTTCAAAGCAGAATCCCACTGCTGTTCTGGCAGGGTTGTCTGTAGCTCTTCCATTTCAGCTTAGTATGAGAAATGGATTTGGGGACCGACGTATCTAGTATTTTATACAAGGCTGATATCAGTCTGTTTTGATGAGGGTTCGTCTGCAGGATGATATCCAGATTTGTTTCTGAAGGCCGATTGGGAAAGTGAGGGAACTACGTTTTTACAAAATCTCTAGTCTGAAGATAACGAAAAAAATTGATATTAGGCAGGTCATATTTAGACGATAGGTCAGCAAAAGATAGAAAGGTGTCCTGACTGTACAAGTCCTTAACAGTCCTAAGACCTTTATCTTTCCAACTGCCAAAGGCCGCATCAATGTTTGAAGGTGCAAAATTACAATCTTTTTAATAAAGGTGTTAGCAAAGGTCCAAGTAGCCCGAAGTATTTTCTGAACTGTCGCCAATTATTCGATTATCCCCAACAAGGGTTGGAGAGAAAGGGAGTGGTGAGCTGAGTATTGATGATAATACTAGATGCAGTTTCCATTTGTACCCAGGCTGGTACAGGGGGGTCGTTGCGAACCCAATGCAAAAGTTTGTGTATGTTAGCTGCCCAATAGTAGTGTCTAAAATTGGGCAGACCAAGACCACCGTCAGCTTTAGAGGACTGAAGAATAGACTTGCGAATTCTAGCTTGTTTCCCTCCCCATATGAAATGTGACAGAGTCTTTTCTAACTTGTCGAAGAATGCTTTAGTAAGAAGAACTGGGACATGTTGAAAAAGATACAAGAATTTGGGGAGGACATTCATCTTTATCAGGTTAACTCTCCCTGCCACTGACAATGGTAGTGAAGTCCAACGGTCACAACCTTTCCCAACATTGTCTAGTAGGGACAGAAAATTCTCCCTCATCATTTTAGGTATAGAAGAGGAAATAAAACCCCCCAGATATCTAAATCCAGTTTCTGTCCACTTAAAGGGCACTATTGAGTGGGGAAGAGCTCTGGCCAGGGAATTAAGGGGTTGCAACTCGGTTTTTTGATAATTGAGCTTATATCCTGACAGTGTACCATATTGGTCCAGTATGTTAAAAAGCACCGGAAATGAGTTTAGAGGGTCAGAAATGTACAGGAGCAAGTCGTCTGCATAAAGGGAGAGTTTGTGGGTTACACCGAACCTCGTAATGCCTTTAAATCTATCCTCTGAACGCAGCCATATTGCAAGAGGCTCGATAGCAATGGCGAATAGGAAGGGTGAGAGAGAGCACCCTTGCCTAGTGCCCCTCTCAAGTGGAAAAGGGGAAGACAAGTTGTTGTTAGTACGAATACAGGTGAATGGCGAAGAATATAGTAGCTTAACCCAGAGAATAAAGTCAACCCTAAGTCAAACCTATCCATCACCTCATAGAGGAAGCGCCGCTCGACGCGGTCGAAGGCTTTCTCCGTGTCAAGAGATACCACAACCTCTGGAATTGAGTTGCATGATGTGTGGATAATATTCAAGAGGCGTCTTGAATTGTCATATGAGTGCCTGCCGGCCATGAACCCATCTGATCAGTGGCGATAATTTGTGGCACAACACGTTGTAGCCTAAGTGCGAGAATTTTAGATAGTATTTTAAAATCAATATTTAAAAGAGAAATTGGTCTGTAACTACTGCACAACAGAGGATCCTTGTCTTTTTTCAAGAGTAAACAAATAGTAGCTTCGGACAAAGTCTTGGGTAATTGACATTTTGAAAAGGCTTCATTATACATATCTTTCAACAACGGTGCCATAAGATCAGAATTGGCTTTATAGTATTCTGCAGAGTTACCTGTGTTTAAGGATTTAATGGCTTCTTGTACCTCTACTACAGTAATCGGTCCCCCTAACCCCTTCGTCAGATCTATTCTTGGAAAATGTATATTTGGAGAGTTTCTTCTGATAGAGGTGGAGAGCTTGACGTGTACAGATTGGAATAGAAACGAACAAATACTTCATCAATTCCCTCTGGGTCCGATATTATGTCACCAGCGGCAGACTTGACCTTTGGAATTAGTTTGGAGGTTGCTTCGGCACGGGCTTGATAGGCCAGAAGTTTCCCTGCCTTATCACCGGATTCAAAAAAGCGTTGCTTTGTCTTAATTAATTGAACCATAGCTGTTGCGGTGGTGGTTATACAATATAAAATATAAATAAATATATTAAAATCATGTCACAAAGTTACTGATGACTCCATTTTTGCTTTAATGACATTTTTACCACCTGAGCGTTCAGCCTTCATTCATGCGCCTCAGCTGTTTTACGGTTTCATTAAATATACAGGAGGTCTTCACGTATTTCTTCCATGAATGTTAATCTTACGACATTAAGCCTAAACGTCTCTACTGCTGTCAGCTGAAACACGGCTGATGTCACTGAACAGGATGTAGAGTCGAGTTGCACATGCAGGACACGTCACGAACAGCTTCCCATGCATGCATGCATGATGTGTTTTCTCGGAGTCTGTGCATGCAACATGACAAAAAAACCCAATTCCTTCATAAGTATTCTAGAGATGAACCGGCCCGGCCGTCATGCACTGCATGCTTGTTCTGCAGTGTTTTCCAGAGGAGCTCACAGCTCGGTCCGACACAGGATGTAGAACGGAGAGAAAAACGCAGCACAGAGCTGCACCGTGCTCCGTGCACTAGCCAAATCTCTTGATAAATTTATACACTACAATCAAGCCGCAGGCCATGACGCCTGGTTGGGATTACCAAGGGATTACAATATATTCACCCCACTGGGATTCCATCACATGGTGGATCAGATCTCTGTGACAGGGGCCCAGTGTGCAGCACTCCCCGAGGGCCACAAACACTGCTGTGAAAGATTTGACAACGAGCCTAACTCTGTCTGACAGCTCAACACAAACCGCTGTCTGCTTACAATGTGAATGTTAAACTAACATTACAGGGTTTGACATCGCAGAGTCCCAACTATGGCATTTCTCCTGCATTACCTTCCAGAGGGCAGAAAGCACAACAATTGGAAGTAATTAAGATAGTACGGCTGAGAGTTAGTGCTTGCATTGCAGTCCATTAGAGAGGCAGTGTTGCACAAGGAGCAAGGATTTTATCACCAGAGGATTAAAGGCATTTGTGAATAAAGTTTTTTTCCTTTTGATATGTTGAAATGTATGCTAATGAACATTATTCTGACACTGTGGATGTCACATGATCGTCAAAACTATGCATGCAGATCTGCAGCAGATTAAGCCTGAATGCCTTGGGCTGCTAAAAAAGAAATTAAGTAATAGCATCAAAAGTAATGTCACGAGAGAAAAATTATAAATCCTCTTGTTCTCCATTTGTTGCATTAAACGCTGGACACCATCTGCTGGGTTGTACCGCAGAATCCAACAGCAGCAGGGTGGCAGCTGCCATCCTAAGACGCAACAGCCTGGCCACAGCCTCGCTGCACGCTGACAAACACTAAAAATACTGCTCTGGGCTCCGTTAATGGGCTCTTACACGTCTGATTACAGCGACCGGGCCGGCACGCTGAGCCGAGATGAAGCCAGAAGGTCATTTATATTTATCAAAACGTAAAAACAAACACAAAAAGATCTTCCTGTCTAACATGTCGATCTCTTCTATCCCCCCCACCAGGCAGTAGGTGACTGAGATGGGCGTTCGTCTAGGCTGCTGGAGCGACTCCCCGTGGTGGCCGCCGCTGCTGCTGCTGCTATTCTGCGCCATCCCTGGCTGTTCCGGCCGGCCGTTCGGGATCCCCACGCCCTCTGTGAATGTGGCGGTGGTGTTCAGCGGCACGGCCTACCAGACGGAGATCAAGGGGCGTTTGAGTCGGGAAAACTTCATGGATCTTCCCTTGGAGGTGAACCCTATCACTGTACTGGTCAACAACACTAACCCTCGGGCGCTGCTAACCCGCATCTGCGACACTCTCTCAACCAACCGTGTCCATGGCGTGGTGTTCGAGGACAACGTGGGCTCAGAGGCCGTGGCGCAGATCTTGGACTTCATTTCCACTCAGACGGCCGTGCCAATCGTGGGCATCAGTGGAGGCTCTGCTGTCGTCCTGCCACACAAGGTCAGCTCGTCATCAATTACTACACCACACACACACAAAAGCCTTTGTTTTTATTCCACCGCCGCTGATCTTTCAGTTTTTCTTTTTATCCAGAATACACCAACACCACAGTACCAACCAGTGTTGGTCAAGTTACTTGAAAAAAGTAATCAGTAACTAATTACTGATTACTTCCCCAAAAAAGTAATCCCGTTACTTTACTGATTACTTATTTTCAAAAGTAAATAATTACTTAGTTACTTTTTAAAAACACGATTTACAACCTGAAGAGGTGATAAAGCGATAGATCTTTCAGCCCAATTCTACTTTTTCTGCATCATCATCATACAAAATGTAATCAAATGGAAAAATCTCTTTTTTTTAAAAACTTGTTTTATTAGTTTTAATCTTTTAACTTTATGCATCAAGCAAAAATGTAATTATATGCAACATTCTCTGACTGGAAGAAATTAGTTTAACATGTAAACCTATTTTCTGCACATTCCAGCACATAAAATAAAATATTTTGTGTGTTTACACTCAGTCTTTCAAATAGATGCAAGTAAAACACAGCAGAAAATAAATAAAGGCAAAGACTCAGCGGTCCTGTTGCTCTATTTTCACCTGTAAAGCAGGAGTGGGGTAGGCGGAGGTTTACCCTGGTGCAGGTGTGCAGCGGTCAGTGGAAGAATCCGCGAGTTTCTCTGTGAGTTTCCCATTACGTCGTAGCTACTCGGTGCTTGTTGGAAGTTTAGGGTTTTTTTCGCTGTAAAAAGAAGTTTTCTTCCCACGCACAGCGGACACTAATGTTTTTATCACTTTTTATGGAATCAAACTCAAAGTAAGGTCAGTACTTCCACGCTTTAAACGCTGCACGCTCATACTCTCTCTGCACTCGATATATGATCCATTGTTGATCTGCACACAGCTGTTGCCACGAACCTCGCACTCGCTTCCGTCACTGTCGTGAGACATTCTCGCAAAAAATCACGGTTTTAGTAACGCAGTAACGCAGCGTTCCTACGGGAAAGTAAAGGTAATCTAATTACCATTTTTGCAACAGTAATCCTTTCTTTACTCGTTACTTGAAAAAAGTAATCAGATTACACCATCTCTGGTACCAACTATAATAATATTTCATTAAACAAAGGAGATAGGTGCTCTATGAAATCAATTGTTGGGGTCAATCTCATTCCTGGACAAAGTTTCTGTTTTTCCTTTTGGTCTGTCAGGTATTAAGAACTCCTTACTCTTATTGAAGTTAGATAACAGCTTCATTCAGTATTTAGACATTTACTTAATCACATGAGTCTGCAGCGTGACTCGTAGTAATTATAGTCCTCGTAGCAAAAAGAGAAATCATTTCAATCACAATTCTGCTTAAGGTGCTGATTCATTTTCTTGAGAGCAGTTAAATAATGACAAAGAAGCCATTAGGAAAAAAACAGGAATCCGAGTGCTAATTACATCAGCTTAATGAACACTGAAGGACGTATAATACGTCACTTTAAAGCGAGCAAAAAAGAAGAAGAGAAAAAGAAAATCGATGGATATTAGTAATGACCAAATTGCACATTTGCATTATTGTTTCACACAATTCATGAGAAGAAAATGTTACTATTTCAAAGTCAGATACAAAGAATATACCTTTTATTCAAATCCTCAGTTTTTAATACACATATAGGACCTTTACTGCCTGATCTACGGCCTTCAAAGCATTCTACTGTTGCTCCAGCTGGAAGCAACTTTGGGTTCAGTGTCTTGTTGAAGTTTCAAAGCATCAACCATGTATCATAATTCCACTCCACTATCTGAGCCACAGTCTAACGGATATGCTTCACACATAATTTTTGCATAACAAAACCCATCATGTCAAATGATGAAGTTGTGCTATTTGAAAACGAGTGAATAACAACACCAAAAATATCCAGACTTTCATTTGCCCCACAGATTTGCCAGCTGATTTATTGTTGGAGCACTCATGCTGCATAAATAATCAGTACAAACGATTGACATCTGCTCTGACTGGCAAAACAATGCAATACATCTGCCCATTTCCCAGTAAGATGCCCATGATAACGCTGGTATCACCACCACGCCGTCTCAGATGCTCATTACATTGCACGAATCTGTGCAAGTGAAGGAGAAAAGGGTTGGTGCATTTCTTCACTGTACTGTGGTGTCAGTGTGTTTTTATCTTGTAGTTAATATTAGCTCCCTGATTAACTTTCCAGATGTGAGCCATCCTTCCTCAATGCAAGACGCTGAATTTTGGTACCCAAGTGTATCATGAGGTACTGGCTCCAAGTCAAATGGGTGAAGGAAACAGTTTATATAAGACTAACAACATCTGGCACCAGCATGCTGATAATCTATTGCAAGAGGAAGTGATATGATTTATTGTTATGTCAACATTAGGGCTGCCACAAACGATTATTTTGATAGTCGACTAGTCACCGATTATTTTTGCGATTAGTCGACTAATCAGATCATCATCCATTGGACGTAAAACTACAGCTTATTGCACCAGCAGCATCTGGTCTTATATAACTATCATTAGCTTACAGCTTGAAGTGTTTGTGCTAACTAAAAATAAAGACAAGATGGCAGTTTATTAATTTTTAATGAAATTTGCAGATTGTTTCGGTGAAGTTTAATAAACTCCTTGCTTTCTAAAATATAACAGGACACCGGAGTATATTCTCCAGCGTCTCACACTTCTGATAATCAGCTGTCTGCTTGACAGTTTTAGCTGTGCAAAAACTGTAACTTTAATCTCAGCCAAACCGATTTACTCAGGAACAAATAAAATACTAAAGAAAGCCAAACTAACATTTTTAAGTTATCTAAGTGACTTATATATATGTTTAACCTGACTAGCGAAAGACGGCGGTGGGTTTGAAAACGATTTGCCGGGAGTCCGGTGTTCTCACGGCTCTAGTTAGCCTTGCCCCCGCCTAGCTAACGAGCTAGTGGGTAACAGACGTCTCCGAAAACGTCGGAGCGCTTTTGAAAATATGTGGTGTCTTGATAAACTGAGCAGATATTTGAGGTTTACACAGCTACATTCTCCCTGAAAATATGTTAAACGTTTATTTTGTGACCCAGAAAGAATAATAAGAGTAATATTAAAACTAACTAGCTGCCGCCATTGTTGACAACTGCGCTGGGCTGCGCTATGAATTCTGGGACACAGCTTCTTCTTCTTCGGGGTTTAACGGCAGCTGGCATCCTTGTACATGCAGTGCTGCCATCTTCTGTTTCAGTCCGTTATTACACTCTTAAATCCTACTACTCATTCCTGCGTCCTTTGTGATCTTACAAAGCTTCAAACGAGGCGTCGACTATTAAATTAGTCGTCGACGATTTTAATAGTCGACATAATCGTGACTAGTCGATTAATCGTGGCAGCCCTAGTCAACATTTAGTGCAACTTCTAATTTTATTAATAAGAAAAACTAGAGTTCCAACTCTTTTGAACATTTTTGTGCAGATGTTGTATGTCGAGGTTGTGTTACATGATGTTAGTGCCACATGCTGCTACACTGAGGTGAGGTCAAGTACAGGAGACAAGTTTGTGGCTCAAACGAGCATTTAAACCACATCTGAGTTGAAGCTGGTTTAGCTGCAACGATCGATCTAAACAAGCACAAATACCAGCAACAGAGACTATAATCTTTTCTCTGGTGACATTTCTACAAGAAACACTTTGGCGGTGCTGGGATAGCATCACACGTCGACAGCCGCAGTCTGAAGCCCTGAAAAATGATTCTTTCACTTGATGACTCGACTTGGTGGTGGTGCACATTATGCTTGGTTTCTTGAATGATGCATGCTGCACAGCTATTTATGTTTTTCCTCACACGTAACAACTTGGCTGGGCCATTGAGGCAAACACAGCCACACTGCAACTTTTGTTTTTGCTAGCTAGTCCCAGACCTGCCGGCTCATGTTTGCACAGCATCAGGTTGACCGTGTCGCTGTTGTGGCCGTCCTCAACGCCATTTAGCTGCTTCCCAGATGTTCTCTCAACCCACAGTTAGATGGACTTTTAATACACTTTTTTATAATATATTAAACAAATGTTATATATTTGTGCCCGTACCACATAAAATACAATCAAAGTCTATGAGAAAAGGATTTAAAATGTCATTAAAGATTTATTTTAAACCACTATTTAAGTTCTAATTAAGTATTACCACACCAACGAGTTTGGTCAGCAGCTTTCGGGGAGTCGAAATTAGATCAGAAGCATTTATTATTTTTCAAAGCTAAAAAGATGTTTTGTTTGTTATTACTAGGATTAATGCAAGCATACAAATGCTCTGCACCCCTATCAGCCTGCCTCACATTCACCTTTAGACTTTTCAAGACCTGTTTACTCCTTCAGATGAAATCTAAAACCAAACACACTGATGTGAGTGTAAAATCTAAGTTAAGGTACAATCAAAGTCTTAAAAGTGTTAAAATGTGTTTAATAATGTGAAAAGTATCATTGCTGCCCTAAAGCTATTTTAAGTATTAGCGATTTCTCAGTAAACTCAAATCTTCCCATTTCATTAGTCTGAAGAGTAAGCAGCTTTTAGGCCTTTTTCTTCATCATCATCTTCAAGGTTTCCATCAGCAAACTGCAGGCCTCCCACGCCTAAACTGACCCCCTACCAGGTCTCAGCACAGGGGATTTTGAGATGTGTTTTTAGCCATGAGCTACAATAATAAGCTAAAGCTACTTTTACAGTTAAAAAGAATTGGTCTCTTTATTTACAAATGATGGTGATCCTTTGCAACGATCAGATCAGTGGAAAAATGCTAATACGAAAGATGCACAAGAGGTTTTAACCATCACAGCATCTAACAGCACGAGCCTGAGGCAGTAATCTCACGGCACTGAATTCATCTTTTCACCTACAGCATCAGTGAACTCTTTCAGTGCTTTGGATAAGAATATGGTTCTTCATTCAAAGCCCCAGATTGGCCTTTTCCATTTGACTCTTGAGGCTTTCCATAAGCAAGGAGACACTAACAAGACTCCAGTAATTTGCATCATTCACACGGGCCTGTAGACAGCTCCCCTGTCAACAACATCCATTTCAGAAAACATGCGGCGTGATCTCGCCCTCCGCATGGCGTCGAGGGTAATAAAAGAGATGTCATGCAGCAGTTAATACCTCCTGCTGCTCATTTACACTTTAACCATTCAAACCTGAGGACAGAAACAGCGAATCAATCACAGTAAATTACAGAATAAACACATGTAATAAGAAATAAGCTCTTTGACAAAGGCTAGTGTGAAAATGAATGATTGCTTTTCATCAGCAATTAGTTGGGACCATTAATTTATGACATTTAGTGAAGCCATTATACTTGCCTTTCAGAGCAGTGAGTGCATGCATTATTAATATGGATGGTCCCAGCTGGAAACCAACCGTAATCTACCCACTGAGGCACCGGGTCTCTGAGTGACATGCACACATGCCTGCCCTGCATGATTTGCTATTTGCATGCAAATAGTTTCCCGCAGCCTTGGGTCCACTTGTACTTAATCCATACCACAAATACCAAAGATTTTGGTTATTACTAAACATTTCAAAAGCATAAAAAACATGGAGCATGCTTAGACTTTCTCAAACTTCACCTGCTTCCAAGTAGAAGAACACGCGACCTTCAAACTGACCCCAATAACGGTTATGAAACAAAAAATGTTGCTGCTTCAACGCATTCAAATTTCAGGTCGGCCAGTTTGTTTGTGTGAACATTTTAAGAAGCTAATAACTTGTAGAAAATTAAACCAAACCCACAAATGAAAAATGTGCTTATTGTAGAAACGAGTAATCACAAAATCCTTCTTTACTCTATATACACGTCTGTCCACTCGTATCCATCTTTGCACTGCTTCCAGGCAGATATCTGGGCAGCGTGTTGAATCTCTATCAAATAAAATCCGTAACTTTTGCAGTCGTCACTGAGACAAAAGAAAAACTACATCCATGTAATCAGTTAATTTGATTTTATAAAATTGATACATTTTTTCCCAAAATAAGGTTAAAATTAATTTCAGTCAAAAGTTGTAATTCTACTCTGCATACACACATTACAGCTGACCGCTATCTCAGCTCATCCCAGCAGAGAACTGAGCAAGTTCACGTTATAGATTCACCAAAGAAGAATCTTTATAACCATATAATGACAGAATAATGAATAGATACGCCCATAAAGCAAACAGGTGAAAAGGGGGGACTGGACCTACTGGGTAGAGGTTCCAGGGAAGACCCACAACACGCTGGAGAGGTTATATCTCTCAGCTGGGCTGGGAATGCCTCGGTGTTCCCACAGATGAGCTGGAGGAGGTGCCTGGGGAGAGGGAGGTCTGGGTTTTTCAGCCTGAACCTGTGACCTGGGCTGTGATAAGTGGCAAACAGATTGATACTCAATTGTGCATCAATTTATAAATGACTGGCTCATGTGTTGATAATCTCTCTGGTGGCAAGGACAAGGAAAACGTAACAGACAACAGATAAATGTAGTCATAAAAAGAATAATGTGAATGTGGCATTTTATCCCGCTCTAAAGTGAACCTCTCAGTCCGCACTGCCACGTCTCTTTAAATTAAAACTAATGCATGCCTCAGAGGTTAGAGATGTGGGGTAGCTGTAGCTCAGTTGATAGGAAACATTAAATCTGTCCCTGCTGACCATTTCTCAAAATATCCTCAGGCAAGGCAGTGCACCCTAAATCGTCTAAATATTCTCAAGGGATAAAAGTTAACGGCTCTGAACATTAAAATCCTCCAAAAGAAGTCGAAGTAAATGATTAATAAAATAATAACATGCAAAAATGTGGAGAACTTTATAATCTAGGGGAAAAGAGTCAGACAACATTATAAATAAAGGTTTTACAGATAAAAGCAAAGCTGGAAGTTCAAAAAAACAACAAAAACTTTTAGAGCGACTGATATAAAATATGTCATAAAGATTATAAATTACCTGAAGGAAGAAGAAGATGATCTGTAATTGTCTGTCAGACTGTTATAGACCAAATAAAACACCAAAAAGCACTGTTTTTAGACAGCAAAAGTGCCATAATTTATGCTTTATTCAGTAGCATTTTAATATTTGATCGCTGAAAAGGTAAAAATGTGCAAACAGTAATGAACGAGCTGCACAGAGATTATTTTGATCTAACCTTCTTTGAGTTTCCCCTTAATCAGGAATGCCATTCACCAATTGATTTATGGGGTGCTGTCAAGGGTAGTCAACAAGGCAATGGAGCTCATTCATTTTTCATACATATCACTGAAAGCACAGAGTTTGAGCCCTATGAAAGCGACAGCATGAAATTAGGTGATAAACCGATTGCTATCCTCAGGACATTTCTGTTTGTCGATTGGCAACATCAGAGCTGACGTGCCATTATACGCCTCATTTTCTATTCCTATCACAAACAGCCATTAAAAAACTAATGCTGGGCCGAAGACTCAATTAAGAATATTGCTTTTTCGTGTAATTATAGTATTGGAACTCATTCAGCTAGCAGTCACGTCAGGATCAGATGACCAAGGGAAGCTTTAGATCAATCAGTTCCCAGGAGCCTCCTCAGTGTCTAAACACTGGATAAAATCAATATCAATAATCACGGCTGACACAAATCACCGACAGGTTTGGGAAGCCCGAAGAACGCGCACCTGGTAAAGCTGGTCAAACAAGGAACAAATGCATCAACTTTCAAGAGGTACAAGAACCATCAGACTCCAAAGAAAGAAAACAGAGGACAAGATTAGCAGGTCTACTTGCTTTTATTTAATTTGATACACTAGAGACTTGAAATAAACTATTCCAACATCAAAGTGCCACAATTACACAAACTCACAACCGCTTGAGTCAGCTGTAGACAAACACCTGTTGTGTTTCGGAAGAGTTACTGTGTTTGGCGGTGGAGGCGGCGGAGTTTCCAAACTCGAGGGGTAGACTTGAACTGATACGGATTCTTTCTGTGTTTGTGGCGTTACTCTCTGTGCTGGTTGAGCTGCATGCTTCATGCCTGCTGCCGTCTGCTGCAGCTACAACGCTGAATGTGGATCACAACCTTTTATTCGTTCAACCAGTGACAACAAAAGTCGCTTATCATTGTTAGAAAAGATCCTTAAACTGCCACAGACACAGAGTCATCATATCCAGAAAAACAACATAGTCTAGCCAAATGACTCTAGTTGGAAATGAATAATAGTTCTTGGTGCAGTTTTTATTTTAGTGACGTTGTCATAAAACGGTAAGAGAAGTATTTTGGGGGGTTTAATCTGTAAGTGAGGGCAGGAAGGATTGATCCACCATCTTCAGTAACGTGGATTCTGTATAGTCTGCTGTGATGAAGAGAGCTGAACGTAAAGCTGAACGTGAAGCTGAATGTGAAGCTGGTCGTTCTACATTTGTGGATAGTGACTAGGGATGACTAGGGATGGGTATCGTTTAGGTTTTATCCGAGACCGGTGCCAAACCGGTACTTTTGAAACGGTGCCGGTGCTTAAACGGTGCTCAAACCGGTGCTTAAAGAATGGAGAACACAAAATTGGTCCAAAAACCTCTCATGTTCAGCTGTTTTTTGTAAAAAGATAACAATGTTAGCCTTTTCTGCAGCTATGGGGCATATATGTTATCACTCTTGGCTGGAAGCTTAAACAATGGAAAAAACACAAACTTTGTCCAAAAACCTCTCATGTTTAGCTGTTTCCCTCTTTTTCTTTGGTCATTTTAGCCTTTTTGGCCAGGGTGAAGGGAGTATCTGCCATCAAACAAGAAGACAGCCGCATGAAGCTATGATGGTGTTTGCTAGTTCACCTTACATGCATTAATGTAATAACGTGGTTAGCCTACTCAACGTAAATTACACACGAACAACATTAAGCTACTCACGCAGAGAAGAACGGCTGCTGCTGCCATCATCATCCTCATCATTTCTGCTACACTGGCAGGGCTAGGGGCCAGGACTCTCCTCTACGGGTTTTTGGGGGATGTTGCTAACTCCGGGTCCGATAACAGGCACCACACCCGCAGTAGATGTGCTCGGTGTGAGGTCTCGCAGCAAGCTATCAAATACGGCGCATTTCTCGGCTTTTAAAAAACCGCTATGCGTCGCCAGGTGTTTCATCAGATTCGAGGTGTTACCTCCTTTGACAGTATCACAGTATCAGCTTAAAGCACTTGTTGCTGCTGAGTTTGCATCTTTTGCTGTGAAGTACAGCCAGACTTTGACCGCTTCGCCTTGGACATTTTTAATCTGTAGCTCTGCTCTAAAAGAACGTACGTACCTGGCCCCGCCTACTATCCTCGGAAACGTAAAATGATTGGCTAGAATCTAAAGTGTATCACAGCTCAGGAAAAAAAAGCACCGAAATAAAGCACCGAAATGTGCGCTGCTTTTCGGTCTGGTTACTACCGTTTATGTCAGAACTGGTGCCATCATGGCACTGGATACCGGTACCCATCCCTAATAGTGACTAAAAAACAAGATGGCAGATACAAGTGTTAGAAGTCAGGTTCTTAATTTCGTCATCTACTCGAAGAGAGAGGCTGAGGAGCTGGGTAATTTGAGAGAGGCTGAGGGTGGAGCTACTACATCACCATCAAAAGAGCATCTGAAAGCATTCGGGCATCTGACCAAGATGCCCCCCGGACACCTCCTATGTGAGGAGACTTGATGTTTTTGATGGATGAACAGATGATGGATGTATGGATGGATTTAATTCAGTTTTATTTTTAATAATAATAGAGAGAAAACCCAAACATTCAAACGTCCCCCTTTGAACAAGCACTTGGCAACAGTGTGGCTACACATTCTCAACGTGTCTGATGTAATTTCGCTGAACAGGGGAGCATAAATTCAACTTTTCTCTCATTATCCATTTAGTTCAATATCCTGACCTAAAATCCAAAGTACTCTTTGAAGCATCCATTCTGTAGTGTGACAGATCACATCCTCCGAGCAAGACCGTCTGCACAAAGTGTACAAAATGTATGACAGAAAGGACCAAAAAACCCTGATTGTCTTTGCAAGAACAAGAGCCTGAGGCTTTTCTCAAAACTAGAGCACTTCTTTTTTTTCAGACTCTGCCGTGTCTACTTTTGGAACTCACTTGTGCCCACTTCTCAAGTCCTGCATGTCAAAACTCACAGAAATAAGAGGATAACCTGTCTAGACTGAAGCAGACAGACTCCTGAACGGTCACAGAAAGCAGCCAGCGGTAAAAAGGACAAGTGTTAGCAGAGTCAGTACATGTGTATATGCAGCGTCACGTTCAGCTATCGGCTCCAGTGAGATTCATTAGGTCGGGTCCAGAGAGGCCCGTGTGTATTTTTTTAAAAAGTATTTATCAGCTCAAATCCCTGATATTTATTAGTTTATTGATGATTTTCCAATTTTATGTTCACGTGCAACTATGGCTCATCTCAACCAGCTCATGACAACTAAGATTAAATTGATGACACTGCAAACCTACCTAATTATAATTTATAACATCAATCTGTCACATTAATCACTTTGGAAGTCTTTTTATCTAAAATATATAAACGCTCTGAACATGTGAACATGAGGACGTATGCTGCTAGGGCTGCTCAATTAATCGAATTTTAATCTCGATTACGATCTGGGCTTTCGACGATCATTAAAAATGACTGAGCCGATTATTAGCCCCTCCCTCGTGCTTTACTCTCGCGCTGCTCCGTGTGGCAAATCGAGCGCACCTCTCTGCATTTTGAACACGTGTCACAACAATTAAGAGCAACGGTCTCCAACCTTTTTTGCGCCACGGACCGGTTTATGCCCGACATTATTTTCACGGACCGGCCTTTAAGGTGTCGCGGATAAATACAACAAAATAAAACTAGTACCGGTACCGAAAAAAAGAAAATTTATTCATAACACACGTGAAAAGACCCAGGAAAACAGATTAAACGATAAAAACGATAACAGAATAACCCTGAAAACCATACATTTCACGAAGCCGGTTTAGTGCAAACTCTGAGTAAGTATACCCTGAGTTAACAAAAACTCTGGGTTTTCGGTTTCACAAAGCGAGTTTAGATTAATTCTGAGTGAGTTACTATGACGACACACTCCGTGAAGCTAACCTGCCCCCTAGCAGGTTTACTTCAACTAACCCTGACCTTCTCCGCCTCTTTGTCGGAAACCTGACTGTAGGAAGTGTCAGACATGGCGTGCCCCTTCCTTGAAGAGCCAGTAGATGTTGAAGCCCAAATACTCCGCAGAGCTCTCCGCCAGGAGAGAGTGATCAGAGCGCGTTCGGACATTTTATCATTTCCTGATGATTTCCTGTGTGAACGTTACCGTTTTTCAGCACAATCTATAATTTATTTGAATAACATCCTCAGGCCTAATATTGCTCATGTGACACATCGCCGACATCCTCTCAGTTCATTACATATTATTTGTATCGCACTTCGGTTTCTTGCAAACGGGAGCTTTCTGTATAATATTGGTGACGCTGAGCACGTTTCCAAGGCTACCGTCTGTCGGGCAGTCAGGAATGTTACAGTTGCACTGAAACGTCTCCTGCACTCGTTTGTGGTGTTCCCCGGTCACAGACCCACAAGATTTATCAAAGAGGGATGCCACAAAATTGCAGGTATCAGGATGAACAAAACTTAATTCATGATGTGGTGATACTTGAACTACTACTTAAATGTTACATTTATTCTCACGGTTCCCAGGCGTGATTGGCTGTATAGATGGCACTCACATTCCAATCATTGCTCCTTCAGTAAATGAAGGAGACTATGTGAACAGGAAGTCTTTCCACAGCATTAATGTACAGGTACATGGTTCCCTGTAGCATTTCAAACTAACAAATTATTTCATTATAGTAATGGATGCTAATTTGTGTTCTCTGCACTGTGAAGATCATATGTGATGCTGCCAACATTATCACAAATGTGGAAGCCAACTGCTCAGCCTCTGTGAGTGGTGGTGGTGGAGGACCCCCACCTGTTTTTCAGGCCTCCGCTTTTTTTCTGTTGGCTATAACGGGTCACATTTGAGCATACAGAGTAAGCAAATATGTACTTGTAATGTGCTCAGATAATTTCAATAAGTGCTTACAGAGGGGAAATTAATGTAGCCTCTAACTGCAATTGATTTACATGGGACAAACAGACCAAGCACTATGGCTCATAATACAATTACACCTTACCTGTTTGGACTATATTTTTATATTTCATTTTTACTTGCTGCCAGGAACGTTTGGGGCCTGTTGGGTTGCACCTGCGCTCACATCACATCACAAAATAAAATGTATAAATTAAAAAATAAAATAAAATATAATAAAATAACGTGTTAAATGGGTGGAAATCCCTAGATCAATGTTTAAATTAACACTCACGCATTGACTCTGTCGGCTATGTTTTGCCGTGCATGCTCTCTTTCTTTTGCAGCTGAGGCTGTGTTACTTTTTTTCCGCAGAATTTGCATGTTATCGGCATATGCTGCCATCAGAATTTCGGCCTCAAGCGCTGTAAAATACATTGACCGCGCCTTCTTTCCCTCCGTCTCCATGGTGACTCGCTTAATCTGTGCTCCACTAATCAGGGCTTTATGTATCCTCGTGCGCACGCTTAACTTGGGGTTAAAGCAACTCCGCGTTGATTGAACTACTTGTTATCAGCCTTTCTGAAACGGAATATTCCGAGTTGGACAGTTCGGGGTTACTCAACCCTGAGTATCGTTTTTCACTCTGAGTTTTCTAAACCGGCTTCCTGAAATAGGGCCCTGAGCCTCAACTCTCGCGGCCCGGTACCAAACGACTCACGGACCGGTACCAGTCCGAGGCCCGAGGGTTGGGGACCGCTGATTAAGAGGACCCGAGGGAAGCTCGGAAAGCTGAGCAGAAGTTATTTGGAGAGGAGAGTGACTGCTGTTGGTTGAAAAGAGAGGTAAAAAAAAACTTCAGTGGTGTGGAAACATTATGGGTTCAGTCAGACGTGGATCAAGTAGACACAGTGTGTAAACTTTGCAACAGTGTCGTAGCTGCACCACAGAGCAACACTGCAAAGTTCACTAAACATAGATGTTTACATTTTTCATTGATTTCTTATATTGCAAACATTTGCACTGTTATCAGTATTTGCACACTATTTTATATTATTTTTTGACAATCTTTAAAGTCATTATTCAACACATTGTTATTGTTAAATAAATATCGTCAAATAATGGAAATCTCAATTTCAGTGAAAATAATCGTGATTATCATTTTTGCCATAATCGAGCAGCCCTATATGCTGCATCACTAAATCATGAAACGGTAAAACTGTGTGACAGCTCGACTTCTCTCTAACTCTAACCCTCATTTACCATTCGCACCGACCGATCCTCTCCACGTCAAGAATAACTGATATTTAATGAAGTCCTGTGTCTGGTTTGTTTATGCGACTGACTCGCTTACTGATGGAGGGATTTAATAAAAGTTAAACAGACCGAAGCAACAAACAACTTCATCCCCGGTTAACATTTTGTCAAACCAAGATTAGGCAACATTTACCGATGAGTCTCATTAACAACCGCTCACAGCGAGCTCTGTGCACCACGAGAACTGAGCGTGTAAACTGTAAGTCTGCCTCTGTCGATATTTATAGACCCGTGTTGGTGCTGAAACGTGGAAGTAGTGGGACGTTTCACAAAGGACGGGCTTTGAGGCGTCTTCATTCTTGGTAACACAGAATTAATGGTTTCGGTGACTTAGTGCAGAATTAGCTTCTGTGCTCGGATGTGCGTTATTTCAGTGTCGCTGCACGCCACCTATACAGTCCTGTTTTGTGATAAATGCCACAGGGAGCCGTGTGTCTGTCCCTGGTCAACGTGCAGGATCTACGTGACGTCAGCAGCACAGGAAGACGGTGCCAGGGCGCTTCCTGCTGCGCGGCGGAGGCAGACATATGTCGCAGCAAAGCGCCGTGGCCAGAAGTCACTCTTCATAGAGGGACAGAGGGAGAGGAAGGGGAGATGGCTGCAGTTGAGTCATGTGATCAGGGGAGCCATACACCGCTTTGTGTTCCGTATCTTTAGTGCCAAATTTCACTCACTGCCACAACACATTTACCTCAGTACATCCTTTCATCGTGGTCCTATCCCAGCATGCTCCTCTGTCACACCAACCCTCTGTACCTCCTTCTTCACTACATCGACGGATCTTCTTTGAGGTCTTCCTCTGGCAGCTCCATGTCCAAACCCTCTCAGCCTCTCTGACTCACATCTGTCCCTCTGATGGACTCATTTCTGGTCTCCTGTCTTGTTCTCAGCGCCACCGTCTCTGAACCGTCCATCACAGCACGTCTCTCTCCATCATCTTGCAAACATTCTCTTGCTGCTATCTTTCTATCACAAATCACCCGTCAGTGTGTCCTTGATCCCTGACTCAAATATCTTATTTTCTTTAGATTGTTGGATACAGTCCAAGCCTATCAATAGATATCACCCACCTGAGTCATTCAAATAACCTTCAGCTATGAGCTAGGATATTTCTGAGCCCGTAAAGGTCAGTTATTGTGTATTTTTAACTATTAAATTTAATATATATCCTTCAATACATATTTTAATAAATAAAATAAATTAAACAGCCATTTAAAAAGACAGCTAAAGGTCTGTTACAATGTTGGACGTCATCCAACCCATCATCCTCGGAGGTTTTGCTCTTGTGATGGATT
This sequence comes from Aulonocara sp. 'chitande type north' Nkhata Bay, assembly GCF_057382095.1. Classification (NCBI taxonomy): domain Eukaryota; kingdom Metazoa; phylum Chordata; class Actinopteri; order Cichliformes; family Cichlidae; genus Aulonocara; species Aulonocara sp. 'chitande type north' Nkhata Bay. Next base: position 35,399,348 of record NC_141347.1, read on the forward strand.
TGAGTTTGCCCTTTCTGTGCTGTGTAGCAACATGAAACACATAAAACACAATGGTGTCCGGACTTTGATTAATCATCGTCATTGCAATCTCAATAATTCTCAAGTGGAGAAAAGGTTGAAACATAATTGTCCTGAAAACAAAACCTGTGCAAACAACAAGCAAAAAGTTAAAATAACCAAGATTTTTGGACCTGATTTGCAACAGGAGCGCCTCATTTCGCCAAACATAGAAACTAGGGCTGCACAATTGATAAAATTTGAGTCTCAATCTTAAATTTCTGGCTTCCCACAGTTAACTAAATATAATTAAGCAACAATAAAACTGCTCTGCCAAATAGAAATCAAAGCAAACCCCAATCAAACGCTTGCTAAATGACCACACGGCTCTGTGTGCCAATAACAGCTGTTCCTGCACCGCACAGCCTGAAGTCTCCAGAATGAAGAAAGAACAAACTGTGAGACAACAGATCTACAACAAAATTAAACGGTCTGGTCCGTTGTTAGAGATAATCTTGATATGGGGAAAGTTAACTAACACAAATCATACACAAAGATGTGGGTCTGAACTGCAAAGCAACACAACCTGAAAACCACACCACAGACTGCAGTTTATCGCCCAACATTAACAACATCGTCAATAAAAACAAGCGTGTACAAAACATCAGTGTATCCATCGATACACAAAGATGCACTGAAATTATCAAGGAGACACACAGGCACAACTTTTAGTGTTGGAGATAATCACAATAGATCATCTAAACTCTGTAAGGTTTTCAAACCTTTACAAAGAAAATGTCAGGCTGCAAAGAACGTCTCCACGTGGACATTTAAGAGCATCATCAGGACTTGTTCTGAAAACTCTTAGAGGGTTTTTGTCTGTCTGCACTTATGCACGATTTCTAAAACTATGTTTGTAAACAGATATCAGTTTTGCATATTTTAAACTTCTGAATGTAATCTCAGCCTTCAGATGCTAAGCTTTTCACTCAATGGCTGTAATCTTCTTTGGGACTGTGGACCATTACTATGACACTGTGGAAGTACAGCTTACTGCGCAAACAGAGTCACGGACAGCAGTTTGTATGTATAGTATTCAAGCTACTCATTAGAGACAACTGCAAGTCAGAAAAAGCAATTTAGAGACTGCTTTTGATCTATTTCAAAGAACAAAACAAAGCAGACACAATATTTCTGTCCTTTTGGGCTCGTGCAAACCTTTCTGCCTTTACGCCAAATTTAATTTGACCCATTTCAAGATTTAAATCTGCATTTTATGCCTAAAAAGGTGGAGAATTCATTTAACATTATATGGAAATGACTGGTGACGACTGGTTCCCTTCCATACCACATGCACTGGACAGTACTCTGCATGCTGTGCACACTGACAAGGCGGTCGTGACTTCAGGCTTTAAACTGCAGCTGAGCCTGTGGTAACGCCCCAGGCTCACTCTGGCTGCACTACCAGTCTGCTCTCTGCTAATTGAGGCGTTGAGACTGTAGTTTGCAGGCAGCTTTAATCTGACACACCCGTGGGCTAGCAACCATCTACAAAGCATACAGAAACACAAGCCCGTACACACAGACGCACACCTGCACAGACACTCGATGGCTCCTCGGCACCTGTCAGGGTCACACTTGTAGGGGTGAGGCAATAACGCTGACAGATTTGCTGTGCAGTGAGGGGAGGTAAATTAGTAGATTTATATGATTCAAGGAGAGATTCTTCAGCTCCCCCGTGACCAACCTGCATAAAGACCCTGCACCCAGTATAGATGTGTATAGACAACCAGCATCCAGAACAGTCTAATCCATCTTAGTCCACAGCAGGATGTTACACACCGAGTTTCCCAAAAGGTCCAGAGACCCAATGTAACTTGTGCAAATATTAATCTGTAACACATTTAAACAAAACCATATTAGCATTCATTGCAGCTGCATGTTTGTCCACCCATGCATGAACGACTTTTATCACGCTTCTTCCCTGTTCAGGGACGAGTGTGAGGAAACAAGGGCAGTGGCAAGCGAAGCAAGTCAACAGAAAAGGAAAATATTTTCATAGCTGCGGGCAGAGTAGAGTCACAGGCACAAAGTCAGTGGATTTAACCATGACGTCTGAAACCGTAAGACCCTCATACATCACAAAACCGCTACACTTCTCTCAAGGACGACGAGGAAACAGAATGAATAAGCTCAGAGGCCCGTCTGAGGATACACGACGCCTCCTTTTTTTGAGCTCTGAGGGCGCGCTGCTCAGGATGAAGTGGTTTTTCCCCAGAGTGATAGAGGGTCAAGTGGGGGCCACCTACCTATCAGCCTGAGGGTGGCAAAAAAGGCTTTTATTAGAGCAAGAACACAACCGAGTCCAAAGTTACGCTTTTCACAATTTTGGAACGATGCATTAAAGACAAACAACTAATCGTGTTGATAAAAATTATCCATCATCATTAAACCTCCAGAAGAAAACAAAATGTATTCACAACAAAACTTTGTGCACTCAGTCACGCCGCTCCAAATGATTCACGGTCTGATGGCGGCGTTTGTTTTGCTGAGCAGTGCGGTACAGTACAAATGATACAGAATGATTGGGATCTGCTGACGAATCGATCAATAATCCTTCATCTCAATCGCTCTCACGTTAACTGTGATACCCTGCTATCATTTCTGAGAAGTGATGCTATCATCATTTACAACAGCCTCATAGTTTGCTACTGTCTCATAAGACAAGTCTTGTGAAATAAGTCAGTCTTAAAATATCACTTAGTGATTAATTATGTCTATGTTTTAATAAGTTGTCTATTTTAAGTAACAGTGTCCACCTGACCTATAGAGGATGCTTCATTCAATGCAATAAACCAATCATTAAACACAAATGTTACTTTTGTTTCAGTAGAAAGTGTCTCTACTGCCACTTTAAGAAAGTATTCCTTTGTGCCAGAAAGACTTTAACACATCTTACTAGGGCTGCTCGATTATGGCAAAAATGATAATCACGATTATTTTCACTGAAATTGAGATCACGATTATTTGACGATATTTATTTAACCCTTTAAGACCTACTATAGAACCAAGTCCACCAGAGCTTATATTATTTTTTTTACATGCTGTAGTGCCATTTGTAGGAGCATTTCAAGTTGCTATACATCAATACAACTGTTATAGCCCATATTTTAATAATATGTATGCATTAAGTCCATAGTAATTACATAAATTGCAAAAAAGTGCAATAAACTACAAAAAAAATTGAAAATCGCTTTTGTTTTGTTTACATATATTTCTACTTGGAGAAGTTTAAGAGGTTTATCCCTCAAAACTTTAAATACAATAAAGTTGCAAAAAATAGTTTACAACAACAGGAAATTTATTTTGAGTGTCTTCATAGTTTTATTTTGGAGATACAGCAATTTTTATATACTGCAGGAAAAACAAAAAACAATCCTATGATGCAAATTTGCAAAGAAAACAGCATGTGCATCATTTCACTGTGGGAAGTGTTACGAACAGCTGATAGGAACGGCAAAGCCTGTTTCTGGAATATTATGTTTTTGTTCCTGCAAGCGCTTTTTATGCAATTTTTGCAAAGCTATATGTGGAAGGAAACCGTGACCGAGGACAAGCTGATGGCATAAGATATAAGTACAACTCCTCCGGTTTCATATGCAAAACAAATTATTGCGCTAGCTTACACGGTTCAGGTTCTACAGGGATTTAAAAATAGTTACGCAAAACGGAGCGTGCTGCTCTGACCGGCTTTAAAGGGTTAACAATGACTTTAAAAAATAATATAAAATAGTGTGCAACACCACTGAAGTTTTTTTTTTTTTAAACTCTCTTTTCAACCAACAGCAGTCACTCTCCAAATAACTTCTGCTTAGCTTTCCGAGCTTCCCTCGGGTCCTCTTAATCAGCGGTCTCCAACCTTTTTTGCGCCACGGACCGGTTTATGCCCGACAATATTTTCACGGACCGGCCTTTAAGGTGTCGCGGATAAATGAGGGAGGGGCTAATAATCGGCTCAGTCATTTTTAATGATCGTTGAAAGCCCAGATCGTAATCGTGATTAAAATTCGATTAATTGAGCAGCCCTACATCTTACCAAGGATAATTTACAGCCACTTTGTCTTTAATTCTGTGCTGATTCATTGCCGTTAAATGTTTCAGACAGCGGGTTTAAATGGTAGCTCATCACTAAATCAACTAAATCACAGTAAAGAAAAAGAAAAACGGCTTTTCGGTTGAATCTCAGTCAAAACCCAATCACAGCTGCCGCAGCTAACAAAGCTTCGCTTCACCAGAAAAGTTGCATTAAAATAAAGAGGTGGGGCTGTGTCTCATACCACGAGATCATACAAACTATTTTCTCACCACTCCACCGCTTTTTCCTGATAATACACTTAACAGAAAACCCATCCTTATTCCTCCCCTCAAGGTCAGTGCATTTTCAGAGGAGACAGGTGAAACGGCGCAGGTTCTGGCCATCCCTCTGCGTTTGCAAGTATGGATGGCATCCACTGTTTGTACGGCAAAAATAAGACACGTGGGTTTAAGTGATGAATGAGTCTGCAGCTCCTGGTGGAGCAAAATAAAACAGAACCACTTAGCTCTTGTCAAAGCTGCACTGCAGACTGGTTGGGCGACTCTCTTCCAGGTGTCCGAGGATGAATTATGTGTGTGTGCAGGCTTAGTGGTATGAGGGGGGTCCTCAAGATGTTGCAGCACATTTTCCAAACTGAATTGAGATAATCATTTGCTTTTTAATCAGCAACAAATTGTGTAGTGTGTGCCAACAAAGCATGAAGGTGTTTCCCAACGTCACACCATATTGTCCTCTCCCTCCAGGGTGAGGGCTCCAACTTCCTCCAGCTGGGCTCCTCCATCGAGCAGCAGATCAACGGTATGTTCAAGGTGATGGAGGAATACAACTGGGACAGCTTTGTGGTCATAACCAGCCTCTACCCGGGTTACGAAGCCTACGTGGATTACATCAAGTCCTTTACTGACACCAGCTACTTCATATGGGATCTGCAGGATGTTCTGACCTTCGACATGTCCACTGACATCACGAACGACATACGAGCGCGGAGGCTGCTGCAGCAGATAGACGCCCAGGTGCTGCTGGTCTACTGCTCCCACGAAGAGGCCCAGTACCTGTTTGCCATGGCAGGAGAGGTCGGATTAGTGGGACCAGACTACATCTGGATTATCCCGAGCCTGGCTGTGGGAAACCCAGACATCCCTCCACCCGACAGCTTCCCGGTGGGGCTCATCAGCATCATTACGGACCGGTGGAGGATGAGCCTGAGGAAAAGGGTGCGCGACGGGGTGGCTATCGTCGTGAAAGGTGTCCAGAGTTTTCGAAAACAAAGAGGCTTCGTTCCCGAGGGCCACAGCGACTGTCACAACCCTGTCAAGGCGGTAGCTACCAATGACACCCTGTTCAGGTAAGCTACGATGTTGTGGGCAGCGCCTTTACTTTACTACCAACTGTTTCTGTCTGGTCTGCTGTTACATATCCTTAATGTAAAAGAATTAAATTCTTTATAATATGATAAGTAAACTGCTAATGAAGCAGTGCCACCGGCCTCAAACTGTGTGACACAGTTTAAGCTTATAAGAAAAAAATTAATTAATTAAAAGAGGTCACATGGACACTGTCAGGTAAAGTTGCCATAACAAAAGTTCACACCTCTAATTTATCTGTAGATAAATTCAAATTCATATACTTACCTTCAGGAGAAGAATTTATTTTATTTTATTAAGCTCCATCTACAGGTACAGGTATAAAAAGATTACTCCTCAGACTGCTTAAAATCACTTCAACGACATTTAAGACTAAACTTGCACTCGAAGTGAACATAAACTCCCCACAGAAAGGAAACAGGAAGTAAAATCAATTTATTTAGCTTAAATTTACACATTTTAATATATTTTTAAGACTTTTGAAACACTAATAAATTAGCCATTATATCTCATCTGTTATAAAATATACAGGTTTATTCAAACTGTGAAAAAGTTCAATTCATTCATCACTTGCGTGATAACAAGGTTAAATGTGATTTGGTGCTGACATGCAGGTATACTCTGTCACAGCTGTGGAAATTCTCACAATAATGTGACTAAAAACTTTTAACAACTAAACTCAGTTTAATAAGCCTCCTAATGAGGAGCATCACAGGAAAGCCTGGGAAAAAGAGCAGGAAGTATTAGATTTTACTGGCTAGCAGTTTGCAGGTGTGTGTTACCACAACTACACAATCCTCCTAGGACCTCGAAGTAATTTCACCCCAAAGTCAGACTGTGCAACGCTCAGAGAAACAAAAAAAACAAGAGCTAGATTTCAGTTAGCATGTTAAATGTGACATCATGACAGCACGACTAGAAAAAGAGAGAAAAAAAACATGGCAGCTTACTTGCTCAGGTCTGCATCTGAACAAAACACCGCACCTTTAGAGCAAAGTCCAAAGTGCCAATGTTTGGTCATAAAACATAGACCAAGTCTGGAGAAAACCAAACAGCACAAACACATCATATAGTACCAACTGTCAGCATGGTGGTGGAGACCTGATGTTTTGGGCTCATTTTGGAGCTACAGGACGTGGGCGCCTGTGCAGTCATCAAGCCATAAAGTCCTCTGGATACTAAAATATTCTAGAATCAATCGTGAGACCATCTGTCTCCAACAGAATGGCTGAAAAAGGAAAGATTGAAGAAAGTCCCAGTCAGAGTCCCCACCTGCATCTGACTGAAGTGCTGAGACAGCTGTGAATAAATGAATGGCTGCAAAGGCCTCAATGAACTGAAACTATGTTGCAGATTAAAGTGGACGTTACAACGTCACAACGTTACAATGTTACAACGTCCAGTTATTGCTGCTCAGTAGAATAGAATAGAATTCAAAAGTACATTAAAAACCACTAAATAGCAGATTCTAGAGAGACGCAGAGCCTCGCATTGTTCACGTGGTGGTTCTACAAGCTACTGAACGCAGGGGTGGACTGCAGAGAGACCTATGAAACGTCTCTTTTATGACTGTATCTCACATTTAGAAACTAAAAGGTGCACACAGAGGTGCCAGAGTCGAGCTTGCCCGTGCTTCCCCTCTCTACCAAGTTTCATAAAACTCAGAGTGGTTATTGTTTAAACTTGCTGGCAGATAAACGCTGAACACGAGTTTCTCCACTGGGAAAAACTGGTTACCGGGCCAGTCCTCGTAAATGCTGCGAGTGCCGCAGTTTGACGTTAATGGAGCTGATTGTGAGCATGAGATATGAACTCTGTACTTTATAATGTCTAGCTTGTCGTGTTTAATTGGACACTAGACTCTAAGGACAGCGCTTTAAATTTAAATTGAACCCCAGAGTTTTGGAAACGCACTCAAAAATGTACCAGCTGTTACAGCAGCTGCACAAGAGGAGCTCAAACAACTGCGAGACGTCTTCAGGACAAACAAATTAACACTTTAACACACCGACATTTATCGTCTTTTATACCATTTTATCATTTTTATGTTGCAGATAGAAAAAAACCTGCTTGCTCACTCTTCCTATGTCTATATTTTTTACTTATTTCTGTATTTATTTTGGGTGGAGTTGAGCTCTGCCACTGATTCGAAGCAGTGACGATATTTCACAGAGAAGTCAATATTTTGAGTTATTATAATAAATTAGGTTAAATTGCTCCCTGGTGGTCAGAGATCACACAGTGAGTATCAAAGATAAGAACGGTAATGGCTCCGTCTTACATCTGTGGGACATGGCAAGATTGAGGTCAACAACCACTTATTTATTCATGACTGCCCATCTGTTTGATGCTGTGGAGCACATTTTATGGCGACTGTCACTCTCCCAAACTGTGTCCTCTGCCCCGCTGCCATCTATCTCCTCGTCTCTCCAGCACTGAGCGCTCTGCTGTATCTCCTGGAGGCCGCAGGGTAATTTAGTTGGCGGGCAGGGTGTTGGTAACGACGGGTAAGGGGCGTGGTTTCGCATCACCAAAAGAGTAATCTGACACCATCTGTGCCGTTGAGCACACAGGAAATCCTATTTTATTGGGAAAATGTTTTAATCAGCAAAAGGGTAGCGCTAGGAAAAAAACTGCCCCAGCAACAGCTTTTGGCTCATGTAAGCCAAGGTCATTCAGGGAGAGACTGAGGGCGTTTTGCGTGTAAATGTTTATATGTGCAGGTTTAGATGGTCACCATGGGGCACCGAACGGGACACAAGCGTCACCAGACACTCGCCTTGCATTATGAAACATCACTCTCTCCCTCTCATGTCAGAAGTCGTTTATCTTACAGAGTCTTCAGAGCCTTGGGGGGGACAAATTTTCCTTTTGTAAACCCAAACCGTCCATAAAAGAGCGGAAAATTGAGAACAGGCTTTGATAATGTACAAACCCGTCCGTTTAAACTCGCTAAACCCAGCAGGCATGATTTGAATAGCGGCAGTAACGTGAAGGTCGGCGAGAGAGAACAAAGCACTTCTGTCACCTCGTGTTTCCAGCCAGATCAAACACGAACGACGGCCTCTCCTCCCAGATTCCTCCACACATCGCTGGAGTTGGAAACAGGCTTTTGATAATGAGTCGGCTCACCTGTTAATGAGATTATTGCACGATACCAGATTAAAGAGGCTTTTCGCATAGACCTGTTCTCCTCTCAGCGGGCCTTCGTCACCTCTGCTGGAGTGTGAGAAAGCAGCACCACAGGTCTAATGTGACAGAGGATGTGGAAGCCGAAGGAGCAGGGAACCATTGTCGCTGGCGTTCTCAGATTACCCATTCAAAGGGTTTAATAATCCCAAAAAGTACATGTAAGCTCCTCCTACACCTGAGAGTTAGGACTAAAATAACTGGTTTATTAATCACTGAGTCAATCAACAGTAAAATTATTGGCAATTATCTTGGCAAGCAACAGATGTCAAACATTACTTTATCCCTGCCTCTCAGGTCAGATGATTTGTTAAATCAAAGAATTCAAACTCTTTCATTCTTGTAGCATGTTTACGTTTAACCACCCTTCTACACCTGACGGGGTAAAAAAAAAAAAGTATCAGGGTGAAAATTAACACCACCCAGTTGACTTTTTTGCCAAGTATTATAGTTTTCAGCAACTGTCACATGTACCTCCTGAACAATGTCAGCCCATTCCTCTTTAACAAATCTCTCAGGATCCTGCAAATTCTCATTTGAGTTTTATCCATTAGCATGTACCTTGGTCTTCAGCCAGTTAATAACATTCACTTTGGTCTTGCAGAGTAAGTTCTTCACCAAGAGCGACACTTAGTCTGGGTCGCTGTAGCGTTGGAAGACATCTCAAAAACTGTGGATCCACTGGGAACTGTTCGACTGCTGCACAGTTGTGGTTATAAGGTGGCAGTTAGTTGGCACCACATGTGAATTCATTTTTTTAGCATCTTTATTTATAACGCACTTTACATCCAACAACGTTGGCCAAAGTGCTACAAATATAAAACAAAGAGAAAATTGCATATAGAATATCTTAAAAATAAAAATAATGTAATTAATAAGCAACATTAAAAGTCATCAACAAGTCCTGCTGTGCTGAAAGCCAAGGTAAATATGTTTTAAGATGTGATTTAAAAACACGGCTTCTGTAGCAATTTTATTTGTATGTCTTGTTATATTGTTACACACATACATGTTTAAATGCTGCAAAAAAATGTTACAACTGCACAAACATATTACAAGTTCAACTCACTGATCATCTTGTTCTGGGATTTCTGTTTCAGGCACATGTTGAATGTAACATGGGAACACAATGACTTCTCCTTCAACACTCATGGTTACCTGGTGAATCCAGCCATGATAATCATCACTCTGGACAGAGAGCGACAGTGGGACAAGGTAAGATGACGGCAGCTGCTCGACTTCACACCAAATGGCTTTTTAAATGTGTGTCTGATTATTTCTGAGTGGATAAACTAACAGTTGAGCTCACACAATGAGGAGTGTTTACAGGACACTGATGTCTTTCTCTACATGCTAACAGCAGAGTGATTTCATACATCGCCGGTCTCTTTGTATAGACTAGTTAGCGGAATCAAAGCTCCACTGATACCAATGAAATAATGAAGGATCGCCTCCTAATCACACGCAGCACATTCACACCCCTCCCCCACTGATCCCACCCTACACTTCTTCGAAGGATATTAAAGTAAAACCCACACACTCGGGAAACTTTGCTTCAGCAAGCTGCCTCATTGAGATCGAAACATTCATTGAACCAGAGGGTGAATCTGATGTAACACTAGACTGGAGGGAGTTCACTTCCTCATCAGGTTCAACAGAAAGTGCTTAATTTCACATTATGCACAAAATGAAGAGACACCAGCAGTTCAAAGCTAATTATGTGATTTTAATGTTTTAAGATGTTACTTCCTGTAACTTCCAATATGTTATTGGGACTGTGAGAAAATGGGAAGCTGTAATGGCAACGTAAACAAACAATTTGTGGATATGGAAGGAGACTGAAGCAGTTTTGTGCATCATTCAACACTACACCAAACACTATTGACTTTTGACTGTTGTCTAAATGACTTTTGTGTACATGAGACAATCAAATGTTAACAGTCAATCAATTCCAATTAATCAACTGTAAAAAAAACAATCAGAAAATAATTTAAAATCATTACGGTTGAATAAAATTCTGTGATGACTCTAGTAGAAGTAAAGCTTCTAGAGTGTAGAGACCTAAAACTGTTTTAGTCTGGATCAGTATAGTCGAAAGAAAAATTTAATAATTGGTGGGATAGCTTCATATTTCCATCAAACAAACCCAGCACAGAACAGCGCACACGACACTGATTAAGTGAGGCAACACATGGAAGGAGCTGCCGGGTTGTAAGTGGGTTACAAAGTGGCTTGCAAGCACAAACCAACTGTAGGAAAGTTAGAGCAGCCTAAACAGGACAGCCTGTGAGATCAGCCGACTGGACGCTGATCTGGTCTGCTATTGAGATCAGCTGATGTACCTCCAGCGCAACTAACTGTGGATTGTGCACATTCAAAATATATATGAATATTTAAGAAAAAGCAGCAATTTGCACATTTAAAAACTAGATCTGGAGATTATCTGGTATATTATCTTTAATCACCATTTATCTTTGGAAACAGTTTTTTTTTTAAATAAACGATCACTAAAAGATTGTTATTTTTGTGTCTCTATCCATCTTATTTTCTTTATATGCCATTTCTTTCTGAACAGACAAGTCTTTCCTTGGTATCTTGTCCTGGTGCATTATTCATTATGGCTCAGTCACACTAGAAAATAGGACAGCGACCGCCTTGAAACTAGGGGGGGGGAGGGTTGCTCCGTGTTTTCACTGAATTTGTTTGCAATCGAAAAACAATTTCAAGAAGCTGCAGTTTCTGTGCAATCGGTCATGCACAGGTTGACCGCACAAGCATGCAACACCCTCAATCTCTAGGAAACAACTTCTGACTGTAGGCAGTTGCACAGGTTTCCGCCAACTAGGCAACTTGTCTCCAAACAATTGCGATCCAACTCCTGACTCCAATTTTTAAGGTGAAGGTTTGCAAATAATGCTGTCAAATTTATACACTCATTCAAATTGCCAACACAATGCAATCAGTCGGGCTCAGTCTATGCTGATGAACACAACTCATCTGTGACATGCCTCTTTGCCAAAGACGACTCAACTGGTTGCCAACTGGTTGTATTCTGATTATACTCCTGTATAAAACCAAGGTTGCTGACACTTATATAAGGTTGCAGTTAAATTGCCGTCCTGCAGCAACAGGATCACGATTTGTGGAGGAATTTCTGTTTTGGCGAGTTTGTGGCGATACTCTGAATGCAAGCAGCTAATAAATTTATGTTTAATGTCCATTTCTGTCTGTGTAGAAGGCAACGGAGTTGTGATGTTTTTAGATTTTATCACAGTTGATCTCCATCTCACAAACAGATTGCAAGTAACTGTCGACGTGACCCAATTCAATCACAAACTGACAGCAGACTCATAGCAAACCGACTCCATTTTATTGCCTATTTATTCCCGTCTTGATGGACCAAAGTCACTTTGAAGTTAGCAGCTAGACCTGGTGCCCCTTCTGCATAGCAATGAGAAAATGAGATCACAAGTTCACAGCACACAGCTGCAATAATTTTAGTCACATCGCGGTGTCCGACTACTTTTTCCAAATCGTTCCATGCTCTTTTCTCTTTTTTTTTAAAGTAACGACCAACAGAAAACTTCCTGGAAGTGTAACTCTGTCTCCTCTAATATGTAAACACAATGCTAACAATAGAAGACTGAATCTAAATTGAATTCACTGATGTTAACAGGAACTGGATAGGTCATGTGACAAGCAGCTCAGCTGAGTTTAGCATAAGACGTTAGTCGTATTGACTCAGAAACACTTTCACATAAAATATGAAATGTGGGCGACAGACTTACATGTGTCCTCCCAATCACCCCCCGACTCCAGCACTGCTCATTCCTAGCGTGCTGACCTTTACATAAACCTTTCTGGGGAGGAAAAATACATTTCTCCCGTTCCCTGGAAGAACAACACTGCACTCATTTCACAAAAATTTGTCTAAGAAGTGTGAGGCAATCCATTTCGTGTGCTCCACTTTCTGTTGCCTCTATTCTCTGAAAGCTGAAAATCAATTCCACCTTTTGATTTCCTTTTTACCAGCCTTTGTATTGTACACATGCAGAGGCAGCCGGCCTGTTACATTCATACATCATCTCTGTACAAGCAGCCTCACAGTTTTTAGGCTGCTGCCTGGCATTACACGCCTCATATTTTTTTAACTTATTAAAAAAACCCTACATCACTACAACGCTCTTATCGGCCAGGCCTAATATGGAACTTGCCAAGAGTCATTGTTCAGCTGTTTCCACAGATGTACAACTCAAAGTCATTTGGAAAGAGCAAGAGAGTGAGTGAGAGAGAGAGCATGACAAAAGAAAGTGGAGACGGAAAGAAAAGGGCCCTGAGAATGACGAGAAGTGTTCCTGTCATTGCCGTTATCTGCAATTTTTTAGCTGCATGCAACACTTACAAACCCTGAAAGTAGAACCTCACCACTGAAAAGGATTTAACTGGAAAGATGGATCCAGTTGCACTTTCCCGACAGATTTTCTGTGATATAAACAACCAGTTCTCTTTCCAGACAATTAATAATAGAATTAAAACTCTCATGACAGTGTTTGCTATAAATTAAGTTTCCCATTCCTTATTCTTGCTTAGGTGCTGCGTGAAACACAAACGTCTTTTTACCGATGTCTCAGATGAATGAACAATGAAGATTTCACAGTCTAAGCAGCCACAGGCAAAAGAGTTTATTTTTTTGTTTCACTCATCTCAGTACGTTCTCTTGTAAATTGAAATTCTGAGTGACTAAATGCCCAAGAGTGGGATGATACTATAACAGTGGACTGATCGATATGACTGGCAGGAAAGAAGAATAACCGTGAGGTCCAGGGAGACCTGAGATATTTGCACTTTTCTGTCGACGTTCAGTTTTTTTCCATTTCACTGTGACAGGCTTTACTGACTGGCATGATGAGATAGGATTGCCCTTCCTGCATAAACAGCAGAGATTATGTGGGAGGAAAAACATTGTGTTCAGACTGGCGCTTTTTTTTTTAGCTCTCCAGGAAGTTGATGACATTTACAGAAGCACAGTCAAGTGAACTAGAAAGAATTTTGTTTAAATATCAATAAGCTCACATTTGTCCCAAATACCTCACTGCCAGAAGTAAAACTCAAGTGGAATCGTTTCATCTACACGAAACAAAAAGGTGCCGACTATTTTAAAAATGTGTCTAGGTGATTGATGTAGATGGAGACAACTGAGATACATTGCTACTTTGACCTACACTCAAGTATTAGGTTTACTGTTTTAAACTGGCAGAAATACAAAATAATTGCGACCACGTAATTTTACAGTCTCGCTGCCTTTGAAACGGGTGCTTTAAAGACGGTGATCGGGTCTGCGACTGTTCACAGTCAGCTGCCGTCTTCGAAGCAATAACACGGAGTCAATCTGCGGTTAGTTGGATTATTAAATGATATTAAGTTGGCAGTTACATAAAGTGGCAAAGAGTCCAGAAATTCAATAACTCCTCCACAAATAGTGACATAACTTCTGAAGGACTGCGATTTAACTGAGAAATGCTTTTATGTAAGAACCACAAAAAGTTGAGTCGAGTTTCATGTCGCAAGGAGACGCAACGCAGATGGATTGTGTTCATGGTGCAGACTGGATCAGACTGACTGTGAAGTATCTGCAAATTGAGCAACAATTTGCAAACATGTGCCAACGTCTCTGAATGTGACTGCAGGTTCGAGTCAGATCGCTATCAGAGGCCAAATGTGATTTGTCCTGTTTTGTGCCATTGGTCTAGGGCAGGGGGTGTCCAACTCCTGGCCCCGAGGGCCGGTGTCCTGCAGGTTTTAGACGTTTCCTTGATCCATCACAGCTGACTTAAATGGCTAAATTATCTCCTCAACATCTCTTGAAGTTCTCCAGAGCCAGGTAATGAACTAATCATGTGATTCAGGTGTGTTGACCCAGGGTGAGATCTAAAACCTGCAGGACACCGGCCCTTGAGGCCTGGAGTTGGACACCCCTGGTCTAGAGTAACTGAGTCATAAGGGGGCAGGAAAATCATTCATCGCGACAAAGAAACATCCCTCAAAGCCGCTGCTTTGTTTAAACAGATCAAAACTTGTCTTGTTGGTCATTTTCTTTCACTTGGTCCTTTGTATTTGAGATGTGATCATCCAGACCAGGGTCTGTGAGGGCTGGATGATGACTCTGGTCTGTCTGGTTAGCCGACCACATCCACACAAGTCAGTGTTTTGCAACAGGAGATGGATTTGCACGCCTAGCACTGGGCGTTGCTGAGTTTCACTAACCTTAGCTCACTTGCCTGCTAACAACGTCATTAGCCATTAACCTGAAGCCACATCAGTTTTCATTTTGACCTCCTTGTAGCATTTGTGCTGGAGTCTGTGTTGTGCTGGGAGGCAGTCATTCGTTTAATTAGTGAGTAATGGACTCCATTTCTACCTCCCGGTAATTTATTGTTGCTCACTTTGGATTTTCACCGAAGCAAGAATGTTGGGAAAAGTCTCACTTTCCAAGTCAATCTGCTCAAACACTGGGAAAAGTTGCATGTAGCACTTTCAGAACAAATCTTAATGACCATGTTCAGTTTTGTGTATGACTTTGTCTCTGCTTCTGAACATCATTTGTTGCCAAATCTACCAGGACCTGCATGTGTTTGCAATGCTGGAGTTTGCCAGATGACTCCGCACTGGTGCCGAGTTTGTTACCAGATTTGTCTGCGCTGCCATCTTCTCTGTGAATCTGCAGCAATCCCTGTTCAAATGAGCGAGAGGGCAGATTAATGTCGTTGTTGTTTTCTGTTTGACGCTAGGATAGAATATTCTTCAAAGGTTTTAGCCAAAACTGTTGCAAACGAGACAGGGAGCCACACTACAATTTAGCAGACGTAGAACGTGCTCTGGATTGAAAGCTGGTGTTTCTGGACTTGACTAATTCTTCATGTTTTCATATTGCCAGAGTGAAACGGAAATATTTCACCGCTGCTGATCCTCTACACTGGCCACGGTGTGTACTCTGGTCCAATGACAGCTGGGAGGGAGAGAGGGAAAAATGGATGGATGTTTAAAATGTTTTAAAGTAGCACCTGTTTACATTTGGGTTTCTGGTCCAACTCTCAGAAAGGTCATGCTTCTCTGGGAGTAAACTAACTGCAGCTGCTTGTACCTGTGAAACTGTGAAAGTCTGTTTGCCATTCATTTACTACACTGTGGCACGAAAAACAGCATTTAAAAATCAATCTGACGTGTCAGTGTTTGTGGTACACTGGGACCAACCGGTCCAACGCAACATTCACTCCTTATTTGTGAGGCTGATTAAAGGAGGGTGAGTCAGAAGGGCCAATCAGTGGAGCTGAACAGGTCACGGCTTCTTTAAATAAGTGAGGCTGAAATGTTTAATTTCTGATCTTTATTATGTATTCAGCTTGCTCGTGAATGCTCATTTCCCCACAACATCCAATTAAAATTAGCTCCCTGGTAATAAAGCGGGGGTGGAATTGCTTTCATTGCATTAGATGTATAATTGTGCTCTCTACATCCCCAGTGACAAAAAAATCAATTTCCTCTAAACTGTCCAGGAACTAAAACTCTGCTCTCTGCGCCGGGACCAGACGCTCAAATCGCAACATGTCAAAACAGCACATACAGTTAGAGGATTGAGGACAAGTGTATTAAGAGTGGAGACTGAGATAGACGGGGTTACGCACTTCTGTCCTCACAAATGCATGAGGGGCTTATTTTCTCAATATTATACAATTATTTTTATGTAGTTTTGTGGCTCGGCTAAACAGATTTCCAGGATCCTCTGGAGTTTATTTATGTGGCTGTTCCCCCAAATCCATGTTTATTTCTGTGCCTCGCTGCTGTAACAAATCAGAACCACAGAAGCCATCTGGAGTTTGGTGCAGGGATTTTTCACTGCTTCGCATTAATCCACTCCCTTCCTCTCTCTGTACCTTCAGGTGGGCACCTATGAAATGGGGATCCTGCAGATGAGATACCCCGTCTGGCCGCGGTTTGGCAGCTACTTAGAGCCCGTGTCAGATTACAGGCACCTCACAGTGGCCACACTGGAGGAGCGGCCCTTTGTCATTGTGGAGGCAGTGGACCCCGTGACTGGTACCTGTGTTAGCAACACCGTGCCCTGCCGACGACAGTCCAATAAGACCGAGACGTAAGTGAAGTGGCTCCAAAGATTCCTATTAAATCTTTCATTTTTCCTGCTGACGAGACAGATGTTGCATTTTCAGTGCTATCCTAATTAACGCTCACAGGGTGGAGTTAAAAGCTGAAAATCAGATGAATAGCATCACATATCATAAGTTGATTAATTACACATTTCACATTCAGTTGTTTTGCAAGCCAATTACTCCAAACACTACAGGGTGTAACCACTGGGACAGGAGGCTAATGTAGCAGATGGGGAATGGAGTTTGTAATAAGAATATCGCTGACCAACAGAGTACGAGTTCGGACAACAGCTTGCAGAGCGCATTAAGCTAACAGCCAAGTTTAACCTTGGCCTTATGGCAAAGTTACATGTGAAATACATTTTAATTAGCTGAAGTCAATTTGTACTTTAGTCGTCACCCCGTCGACTGGGGTCTGTGCAGAGAACAATATCATACTTTACAGATTTTTTTATTTATCTTCCCGATTTTATTTTTTATACAATTGGCTTCCTTCTAACGATGCCACAGACAGCACTGTGCAAAAGATTTATGCAGGTGAGGAAAAAATGCTGTAAACAAAGTGTTAATCATTTATTTTCATCAATCAACAAAATGCAGCGAATGAACAAAAGAGAAATGTTTGCTGTGACCACCCTTTGCCTTCTTCTAGGTACACTTGCACACAGTTTTTGAAGGAACTCGGCTGGTAGCTTGTTCCAGACATCTTGGAGAACTAACCACAGATCTTCTGTGGATGTCATGTAATCCTGACACACTCGATGATGTTGAGATCAGGGCTCTGTGGGGGCCGTACCATCACTTTCAGTACTACTTGTTCTTCTTTATGCTGTAGATAGTTCTTAATGACTTTGGCTGTACGGTCGGGGTCGTTGTCCTGCTGCAGAAAACATTTGGGGCCAATAAACGATCATTTACACTTCTGAAAACTTTCTTTGTCTACAGCATTTTTTCACACCAGCCTAAAAACTTTGCACAGTGCTGTATATTAAATGTTTTCTGTTTCTTTATGGGCAATTCCACCTACAATTTTGGGCAACTTTGATTCTTACAGTAAATTATTCTACTCCATGTATGTTAAATATGTTGGCAGGATGAAGGTGAAAACGTCTAAAATAAAGTCCAAGACAAGGTTTATATTTTCATTCCCTTGTACAGATTTGAGCTCGTTAACTTTGATCTTGTGTAGAAGTCATCGGTGACTCCACATGTTTATTACTAGAAAGAGATAAATGGACCGGTTCTTACATGAGGGTTTCAACTCAAAGCGCTAACATGCTTTTTAAACATGCTGTTGGTTTGTTATCAATTTGCTAGGCAGCTGCTGTTGTGTCTTTATCTTCAGGTGCCATTTGGTCTCCCTGAATATACGGCAAGAGCTGGTCAGGTCATTTCAACATGTGTTGATCATCTCAGCCACACACACGTCTTATGTGAACCCACTTTACCGCACAGTCCCACATGCACACTCACATGTTAACGTGCCCATTTTAATTGATTCTGTGACTAACTTGAGAGTGCCATTAGGTGTGAGATTAAGAGACTCTTCCTCTGCCATTAGCGCATGCATGACTTCTTATCACTCAATGGTGAGATGCTCATTAGGCTGCTTGGCCAGAGTGCAATATCCCGGAGATCACTCTGTGACCCAATCAGGGAAATGTACGCGCTGCATGGAGGGGTATCAATTAGATGGGACGATTAGGCCATGTCATCAATCCCGAACACCTAGAGACTGATATTGGTGTTCATTAGTGGGGGGGGAGAAGCACAGGCTATTATCCATTACTGACAATGGCGTTAACGACATGAAGGGGATGGAAGATGAAGATCACGTCCCTTCAGTGTTATGAAGCGCTGGAGTGCTTAATCGCTCATGCTGACCAAATCATCCTGCCAGTACAGAAAGAGCGTAATTCCTCTTGTCAAACAATGAAACGTTTTCACAGAGCCGAACAAAAATCCAAGGAAAAAGAAGACGGAGGCAAAGAGGGGTCCAACGAAGCATCCGGCACCAATGAAGGGTGACTAGATGGACTGTGATGGATCCTTGAGTACAGACACACTGAGGACTTCATCTATAGGTTTTATTTATCATTCATTTAGTCTGAATTGTCAGAGACTGGTGAGAGTGGCCACCTGAGTGATGTCTTCAGATTGCCTGTTCTGCCAATTCAAAAGTAATCCCTTTGCAACACTAACAAAAGACAGAGCAAAGCAGCATGCGCTTATATTCATGGAGTATTTGGAAAGGGAATGGCAACAATGTAGCCATCATTGTGACGTGTGATGTGTCTTTGATCCATCACAGCTGATTTAAATGGCTAAATGACCTCTTCAACGTGTCTTGAAGTTCTCCAGAGGCCTGGTAATGAACTAATCATTTGATTTAGGTGAGATCTAAAACCTGCAGGACACTGGCCCTTGAGGCCTGGAGTTCATCATCCCTGACCTAAACTATCAGATGTCCACTTCAGCTACAAAACTATGCAGGAATATATTTATACGTGGAAAGGATTTATTTGGAATAAATAAGTCTAGAGTTAGACTGATCTGAGATTTTACCGCCTAGCCAAGAAGAATAAATCCATAATGCAATTAAACATCGAGGCTGCAGAGCAGAGCGAGGACTACAGTCAGCACCTGCAGTCTGAGATTGTGGAGGAGAGCTGCTTCTCCACAGATATCCTCAGCTGATTGCATTGTTCGGTCCTCTCTGACACACATGTATTTACGTGTGTATAATCTCTAACCCCTCAAACAGAAAATCTACATCTGTGTAAAATACTGACCAACTGGAGTTAACTTATTTTCATACACTTCTCTGTATGAGAAAACACTTTTAGAACTTGCAGGTTACACACATTTTAATATGCATTCCCGATAGTGGTCGGCCAATTTCCCCCTCAGCCTCTTGAAAGCACCATCTTTCTTTATCTGAATCTCGACAACAGTTCCAAATTCCCCTTCAGCACTAAACATGATTGCAACTCAGACCCATGTCAGTGCTTTCTAAATGAGAAGCCACTGGTCATGCAGATTCTCCGTTTCAATCCCTCAACCCCTGGGCCATGCACGCAGCTTGCCAAGCAGACCATCTGTGTGATTCACTCACGCGTCCTCAGAGAGGCCTGACAAACAGACACCGGCGTTTGTCAGGACTTGGCAAAAGCAGCTCGCAGCAGTTACCACGAGCTCTTCCTTTTGAGTCGCGCACGTTCTCCTGTCGGATCAGAAAAATCTCGCTTCCTCGCTGTCTTTGAACAGCAGGGAGCTGGTTCTACCTCAAAGCACTCTGGCAAAGACTAATTCAGAGTTAATGCCCTGGTGAAGGGTAGTATTGACCTGAGAAGATAATGTCATCACACATTAGCTGCATTCGATGGGAGTTAGATGATAAGATGATTTCATTAAAGCTGAGACTGAGTGCAGCAGCAGATGTGCTCCCGGAGCCTGAGAGCCAAACGATCTATACGCAGTACTAGAAAGTTGCACTAAGTAAATTTACACATTGATGGTCTCAGAGGATAGTGTAGTCTCAGCACTCCCTCATATATACAGTGTGTTTACCAGCTCACTGCTCAGTCACAGTAGGAGTCCTTGTCATGAACAGAGCTGCCCCATGAGGTTGTTGAGATGTCTTACTGAAAGGTAAAAACCCCCAAAGACCACCAGGAAACCTGACCTGCTTCCTTAATCCTCCACCTTCATTAAAAAAGCTCCAAAAACTCCAAATTTAGGATATTAAATGACAATCACGTTTGTTTTTCTACAACTTAATGAACTCTAAAAAGCGGAAGGCTTGTTTCATCGCTGCATCTCAATACGTGATTTTCTGTTTGTTTCCTTTTGTGGCCCACGAGTCCATAAAGCACCTTTATCTATTCAGTGATATAAAACAGATTAGAGCTCGCTCACTCCACAGGGAACCCCAACCATAATCGAATTTTTGGGGAGGGTAATGCAGGTGTATTCATAAAGTGAAAGGCTATTTCAAAGTACTGTCCAATAAGCCTAAAAGACATTTCAGTAAAGGCAAAATAACTTGAGGTACAGACGTAAAGGAATTAAAAATAAGAGTGAAGAAGAAACTTGTCAGATGAGAGGTAAAAGGTCCAGTCGCTTTCTTTCCAAGCTCCTTAAAAGTACAAGCGTTTTTTCAAAGTTTGCTTTGCTGCTTCTGCACCTTCAGCAGGTGATAAACTGTATCAAACTATACTCTGTTATTTATTTATGTGTCGACTGCTGTGATGCAATTTCCCAACTTCTGGGATATATCAATTATGTCTTATTGTTGTCTTCAGATTACTATCATCATTATTATGGCGATCGTGGCTCAAGAGTTGGGCGTTCGCCTTGTAATCGGAAGGTTGCTGGTTCGAGCCCCGGCTCGGACAGTCTCCGTCGTTGTGGCCTTGGGCAAGACACTTCACCCGTTGCCTACTGGTGGTGGTCAGAGGGCCCGGTGGCACCAGTGTCCGGCAGCCTCGCCTCTGTCAGTGCGCCCCAGGGTGGCTGTGGCTACAATGTAGCTGCCATCACCTGTGTGTGAATGTGTGGATGACTGGATATGTAAAGCGCTTTGGGGTCCTTAGGGACTAGTAAAGCGCTATATAAATACAGGCCATTTACCATTTATTCTCTTTATTAAAGGTTCATAAGGTGGCTATTAACCAATCAGTGCTTCAAAAACAGATTTTTTGGGCGGGACACGGGAAAATAAAGATGTTAGAAGAGGATCGATGTGCACTTAGTGAGGCTTCCTGACTCAGCTGCAGCTGTCCGACTTCCATGTTGGAAGTGTTACAGTTCCAGCGGAATGGTCAGCAAATCCATGTGTACAAATGACAGGCAGCCTGGTTCATGAATGGGTGTATCAGGCTGTTTAAAGATCACCTACACCTAAAACCGCTGTGTTTCATCATCCCCCAAAATCAATTTCAGCTGGAAAACTGCTGCCGTGTTTCTCCTCTCTCTATCTTTACTATTAGTTTCCACCAATCCCCACTGATCCCCCTACAGAAAAAAAGACATTTACATTTTAATGTAAAAAATTACATTAAAAATGCAGAAAACAACAATAATCTGCACTTAAAATCTTCCACTATTAATCTGGAAATTTAAACAACAACTATACAATAATTGTGCACCGGTGTTTTCCATAGATGCGGATTCTGTTAATTCTGCTGCCAGGTGGAGTCAAAGACAGTGACACTGTCACAGGATGTGCTCACCAGGATGCCAATGAGACAGGAAGTGCCGGGCTAACTGGTTAAACTTTTAAAAATATAAGTGAGGGGACAGTCCATTAGTAAACCGATTAAACCTCCACATATACTGTATGTAAAAGTCTGTGTGTGGGGAAAAACCGAGCATGGACATGTTTCTGTCTGTTCTTTCCTCTCCATTATCTCACTTCACAAATCCTCAGATATTTTGTCCTGTTTCCTCAAAAAGCAGATTCAGCATCACCAAAAGCTCTGCAAACTAATCTAATTTAGCCCAATATTTAAGAAAAAAAAATCACCTGGTGCAAATTTACAGCTCCTTTAAGAGGTGAAGACTTGAAGAGGTTCTCAATGAGAGTGATGAGTTTAATTTTCCCAAGAAGGGGATACGGATGGAAATGAACGTGCACACGGGGAAAAAAATGGCACATACTGTCACCATCCATAGAGCACCATCAAAACAATATTCCAAGAATGTCCACAAGGAATAAACTACCTCTGTCTCTCTCTCTCACACAGACACACACACACACGCAATGATTCCCAAAGACCCATTTTAATGCGACTGGCAGCTGATTTAAGGCCCAGCCCTGAACCCTGGCAGCTGGTGAGACGAGGGATGTTGGGAGCGCTGTGTTTACTCGGGGTGTACTGTGGCAGCCTCGTTTCCCTCTAAAGTGTTTGTTTGTTTCTGTTTGTCGTGGCTCTGCTCCTCCTCGCAGCCTCGCCTTTTCGTCTCATTGACTCCCCGTCCTGATGTGTGGGTGCAGAGTCCATTAGACTGAAGGTCTGGGGGAGGTTAGGGGTGATGTGTCATTAGTGCTCTCTGCATTGCACCCATGGCTCACTACTTTGCAGCCACATTATCTCACACTGCCCACCTCATGCACCATACGGGATTGCTCACTGAAGGAAATAATCATTTGATGGTAGAACGCCACATTCTCCAACACCAAATAACACAAAATGGATCAAGTTTGTCGGAAATTATCTCCCATACGGCCAGTTTCACTCAGAACAATTAGAAACAGATCCTACCCACACAACTGTGACTCAATTGTTGGCAACTTTTTCACAAATGCCTCTTTTTCAGAAGCACTATCAAACACGCACAATAATAAAGGATCCAGGAAAATCCTGTTAGCGAGCACAGCGGCATCAGCAAACCCTTCAACATTCATTCGTCTTAGTTTGACTTCATCTTTTTCTTCTAATATCCTCGCACCACTAGTTTAGCAAGCACTTGGTTTTTGAGTTTTTACATCAATAAGGGCACAACAAAGGCAGGCAGATTTACACCCACAAAACAGAAAAATGTGGACGAAACAGGTCGTCAGGAGAGATCCGGATTGGGAATTTAGACGACTGGATTACAAAACTGTTGAGTGGAAAACGACTTCACCAGTTGGGGTCATTTTATGTAGCTTATTTAGCAGCAGTTAGTCTAGGTAAATAATAAAATTAGCAACACAAGTTACGTGTTATTTTCTTCTGAATAAGTGGGAGAAAATGGATGGATGGATGCAAACAGTGCTGGCATGATCAGGCCTCCAAGCGTCCAGTGAAACTGAAGATAACAGGTCATGTGGATGGGTAATAACCAGTTTGCAGTTTTGTCACTAACAGAGATGGGTGTAAACTGATGACTTACTTCAAGAAATAAGTAATGTAAGGAATTACTATTGCAAAAACAGCGATTAGATTATTGTTACTTCCCCGTAAGCACGCTGCGTTACGGCGCTATAAACCGTCGTGGTTTTGTTTGTGAGAGTGTCTCATGACAATGACGTAAGCGCTGCACACGTCTGTGGCAGCGGCAGACGTGTGCAGATCAACATGGATAACATCTAGTGCAGGGGAGAGTACGACCAGGCAGCGTTTAAAGCGTGGACGTATTTATATTTATTTAAAATATATTTAAAAGTGACGAAAACATTAGCGTGCGCTGTTCACTCTGCGTTGGAAGAAACTTCTTTCTACAGCAAAAAATTAAACTTCAAATCTGAGCACCGAGCGCGCTGCCACGGGAGTGTGACATTCACAGGGACACCCCCGGATCCTCCCACTGACATGACCGCTGTGGGCAAACCTCCACCCGCCCCACTCCTGCTGAACAGGTGACAACAGATTTAAGAGCGACAGGACTCAGAGCTGCTGAATCTTTGATTTTATTTATTTTTTGCTGTGTTTTACTTGCATCTATTTGAAAGAGTGTAAACACAAAACATTATTTTATTTTATATACTGGAATATGTAGGAAATAGGTTTAAATGTTAAACACATTTCTTCCAGTCACAGACTGTTGCATTTAATTTAATTTTTGCTTGATGCAATGTGCATAAAGATAAAAGATTAAAACCAATCATTTAAAAAGAGGCTTTCCATTTGATTCAGTTTTATGTGATGGATTATGCATAAAATAGCATTGGGCTGAAAGGTTTATTGCTTTATTACGTTTTCAGGTTGTGCATCATGTTTTTGAAAAGTAACTAAGTAACTAATTACTTTTGGAAATAAGTAATCAGTAAACAGGTATACTTTTTTGGAGAAGTAATCAGTAACTAATTATTTTTTTCAAGTAACTTGACCAACACTGGTCACCGACACCACCACTGCACTGTATCCTGATCCTTTACGTGTCATTTCACCATTTTCAGTGTAGATTCAGAACGTTTGATTTGATTTGTGTCTTAAACAGGAACATAATCTGCTTTAAAGTCGAGATTCTTGATAATTAATCTTCAAACGCAGCTTAAACTTCTGAATACAAATCACTAAAAATGTACAAATTTAAATAAGCGCCACACATTATGTTTTAACTGTCAGGATCAGACTGCACAATGTTTCTGTGTCTGAGTAACTTTCTCTGAGGCTGGACTTGGACAGGACAAAACCTACCTGTGAGTGATAGACAGTGACCGCTACGGAGAAAATCAAAAGTCATTAAATTAATAGCTTTATGTAAATAAAATCGCTCAGAAATAAGCCTTCATATTTACATTCTGATCCAAGTTCGCAGCACAGGGAGGGAGAGAGGAATGCAGACTCCAAATCTCCAAATCACAGCAAAGTGTTTTACAAGACGGGACTTTGTGTTCCCGTCCTTCTCCCTGGCTCACATCGCTGCTGTCATCTTCTTAGTGTGAAACTGAAGGGCATTTTCATCGCCACGTTCCTCATAATCCTGCTGATAAGCAGAAGGAGAATTGATTTCAAACCTTACGTCAGCCCATTTTACTTAGTATGCAAAGCCTGAAACTGTCCACTGGGCTTCTGCTGCCTGCTCTGTCTGAAGATCAGCAGAATATTTAAGAAGGCATGCTGTGTCTGTTTTGTGGCCCAGACAGCTGGGTTTGTGCTCGCTACTACACCGGTATATTTCATTAAAACTGTAGCAGAGACAATCAGCCCGGGTCAGAGGACAAACTGTTGTATGCATGAGTCTGAAGAAGATATGGCTGCAAGGAACAATATAGCATTTTTAATGCAGCATTAAAAGCTTTGCAGCGGTAGTTGAATAATAAAAGATGAAACGATTGGCGAGAAACGTGGCCGCCTGCCAGCCTTAATGCTACGTTTTATATGCTGTTCTAACACAGAAAGAGGCAGTCGTTACGCTGTTAGAGCAGCACTGTGTGACAAACGCATTAAAGTTTATCTTCATTATCGAAGTGACTGAGCCTAAGAGTGGCAGGGATTTTCACAAGGCATTTAAACAGAAACTAATACACAGTTCATTCCAACCAGTTTGTTTTACTGGTGAACTTGAAAGACTGACTGATGGAACCACAGGCAACGGCCCTCCTCACCATAAACCTTACCAACGTATCGCCATATCCTTAGCATCCCATCCCACAAAAACGCCATCATTCAGCCCAGATAATCCTCCAATGAGTGTCTGCTATTGTTTGTGTGTCATTAACTATGTCTGTATGTATTGTTTTGTTCCACCCAGCTGTTCATCCATCTGTTGGGACCAAGACATCATGTGCACGCCTGTAGAGTGGCTCACAATTTCCCTCCAACATCCACCGCAGCTTTGACGATGAAGTGATGGCTGTTCATTACCTCTTCATCCCACTCCAGTCAATCATTCCTCATTTCTCAAATCATTTGTAAAAAATGACCTGACTATGTGTTGGGTCTACAAAACAGGAAGAAGAAGAAAACTTCCAGTTTTAGATAGTTTGTTTCTGCAGTTTCTCAAAGAAAACATGTTAAAAAAAAAAATTCAGTATCCCAGCGTTCCGATCTCTTTTTCCTTTCTCGTTCCCTTTCAGTATCGTAGGCCACACTGAGCCATACACAAAGCTGTGCTGTAAAGGTTTCTGCATAGACATCCTGAAGAAACTGTCCCGCACCATAAAGTTCTCCTACGACCTCTACCTGGTCACCAACGGCAAGCACGGCAAGCTGGTTCGAGGAATCTGGAACGGGATGATCGGAGAGGTATGAGCAAAAGCAGCTAGTTTAGTTTTGTTTCAAGATACAAAATCTTTTTTTCCCCCTCTTTTATAAAAAAACAAGAAACAAAATCTACATCATAAAAATCCAGGTCTGAATGTTTCAGAAACTGAAACTTGATCTACTGGGATTTTTAAACAAAACCATCTTTAGGGTTTACAGAGAGTAAACTATCCCACAGGACTGGAGTTATACGAGATGAGGCCTGACTGCTTGATAGGAAGGTAACAGGAACTCAAATAACTACTCATTACAACCACGGTGTGTAGAAAAGCCTTCCTAAAGGCCATGCTGCCCACCTGCCGGGCAGGGTGACAACAATATCCATAAAAAACACTGAAATTATCCAACCAGGTTGTTCCGCACAACCAATTCAGGGTCACAGTAAGCCAAGGTGAGAGGCAGGGTACACCCTGGACAGGCCACCAGTCTATCGCAAGGACATGCACAGAGACAGACAACCACTCAAATTTGCATTCGCATCTACGTCTAGCAATTAACCAACATGCATGTCCTCAGACTGTGGATGTCAGAGTACCCGGAGTGAACCAACGCAGGCATAAAGAGAGCTTGATAAAAGTCACCCAGAAAACACGTCTGAAACTGAAAGCACAGTGAAACTAGAAGTCGGATTGTTCGTTTTGATGCTGAGTGTCAGGCAACAATAAATAAGAATAAAAACCCTCAAGAAGACAAAAGTCTGGTCTCTGATTGAAAATGTGTATGACAAGGTCGACTGGGTCAACACAAAAAGGAGGCGCAAGTGTCCTTGTGAATGATGTACTTTCAGATTCCTCTGACCGGCCCTTCTCCTGAGTTGTTGCAGGATACAACATTAGTAGGACCCCCCCACACACACACACACACCCTTTTTTATCAAAAACAGGAAGGCTATTGTGCTCAATGAGGCATCGACCTCCGCAGGAGAGCTAATGGCTTGCATGAGTGTCTGGACTGTAAATCTACCGGCTCTCCATCAGCATGATAAACAGTGGTGTTATATAGAAACAAAAAAAGGAGGGTTGCAAAGTCACAGTGGAATTTGAACTGCACTGCTGTGGTTCAAACATCAGAAAAAAATAGCATCAGCGTTTTTCAGCCAGACCATCCAGAGCCTGCAGTCTTCAGTCACTTGTTCCATTTCCAGCTTCTAACATTTGGTAAGTGTGACTTTATGTAATAGGTATTATACTATATGCTCCAATACATTATGATGGATTAGAGACGGATTAGATGGCAAATCATGTGTTACAATGCACTGGAGGAAAAAAAGGGCAGGATAACACTGGCAGTTGCTTTTGAGCTGCGTCCATCTGGCTGCTAGCTGAGCTCTGGAAGAAGCAGGAAGTATATCACCCTCAGGGGCAGAGGCCCAGTGTGTCGACTTCACTGATAAATGAGATTTATCTCAAACATCAGCAGAGGATGTCCTGTATTATGTAGCTACAAAGACTTTGATTTATGATCACATCATACAAACATCTGCTATCTGTTTGTACCTACATCCAACCCCAACCACCCAAAAAAAATCCAATAAAAAACATAAAATCGAGACTCTTCTTCTGCCACAGGTGTTCTACAAACGGGCCGACATGGCCATCGGTTCACTGACCATAAATGAAGAGCGCTCAGAGATTATTGACTTCTCGGTGCCGTTTGTGGAGACAGGGATCAGCGTGATGGTGGCTCGGAGTAATGGGACGGTCTCTCCTTCTGCTTTTTTAGGTGAGGAATGTTTCCTAGAAGCATTTTAACTAACATCAAAGCATCACTGTGCAAAAGGCCGGAAAACACGCGAAAATAAAGAAACTCATATCTCGACCTTTTTAGGCTGACATGCAATATGTGAGGCATCACAACCGCTTTCATTTAAAGTCACTTTATCGTTATATAAAAATGCAAAAATAAAACATTACAAGGTTTTGGTTTCTCAGTCAGGAGCTGCTGCAGTTTCACAGGAAACCTTTTGAAACTTTTCTACCCATTTTATTGATGTTTGCAATAATTACCTTTGTACTGGGTAAAATGATTTCACTCGGCTGGGGATATTTCAAGTCTCTTTGAAGTGGGGCCGTGCGAGGTTTGGATCCACGGTCAGTGGACCTGTGGCAGATGGCAGCACCACCAACCGACACACTGTAGTAATGTTATTAGTCACAGCTTCACTGAAGAAAAGCGTAAAGTAACAGAACTTCATATGATATCAATAAAGTATACCATCTATGTGTTTTGCAAATATTGACACATTACGAATTATCAGTTTATTGTAGTGTGACCTCGTGGTCTACAGACGTAAAGTACCTGAACATCTATAAAACACTCATATTTGCATATATCTGCAAACATGTGCACTCGATTGGCTGTGCTCTCTGTCCCCGCAGAACCCTACAGTCCAGCCGTGTGGGTGATGATGTTCGTCATGTGTCTCACAGTTGTGGCCATCACAGTCTTTGTCTTTGAATACTGCAGTCCAGTTGGGTATAACCGCAGCCTGGTCAGTGCCAAAGGTGAGTCTCCTAACCCGGTCCAGTCCATCAGCGCCTCAGCCCTCGAACAATTAACCAAACAGAAACTTCATGCAAGTATTACAAGGACACAGATACCTGCTAATTGGGGCTAAAGATCTATTAAAACAGTGCAATTTTCCTCCAATTTCCTCCAAGACTTTGACCCGACACTCGTTGCGAGGCAGCTTGTTTTACGCTGCGTGTTGTGTACCTCAAGTCGAGTGTTTTGACCGATGCACAAAACATTATATTGATAGAGATACGTTGTAATGGCCGCTATGATCTTCGTGGGTCTTCGTTAGATGGTGCCTTGCAGGAAAAAGCCTGTTCTAACGTTTGAGTCTAAGGTTTATTTTGAGCACCTGACGGTTCTTTTTACTTCTCATCAATGAACTCTCTCCACACTCTTTTACGTGATTATTGTGTATGTAGCAGAGGAGGTTTGATGTGTCTGAGGTGGATTGGTTTGCTGCATAATTTGCATACTTTTCATAACCGAACCACGTCCCTGCCACAGTGGTAGCCCCTCGTTCAGGAATGAGCTACTCAATCTGTTTTGGCCGGTCCTTCTGTGGTGGCTACTGCAAACCGTCATCTAAAGCAATGAAAAGATATTGCAGTAATTGGTGTGTTTTGCCATTAAATATAATTAAAAGGTTTTGTAAACTCATGAGATGAATAATGATTTAATCCGGCTAAAAGCCTCAGACTCTTAGTTGTCAAGGACTCATTCCTTCTTTAAGGTGAATGTTTGCCAGAGGATAGAAAAAAAATCATCTTTTGTTTAAATTCAATGATATATTGGTAGCAACATTTACCAAATACTGTGTTGGGTACCGTAATGAGCTTTTCTCTAATGGAAAATTAACCTGCATTTAGGGCTCAGTGAGGGTCATTTTGGACTTTGGTTATTTGTATCCATGAAAATCTTCTTAAAATCTTTGCACCCACAAAACCATTTTACATTTTTATTTTTTCTGAATTCGCAAACATTCTCGGAAAGTTTAAAGTGGAATTTAATCCATGCAGAAAATATTGATCAAGATATACATTTTCCATTTTAAACTAGCAAACAAACTTTTTTCCAGTATGCAGCAGCAAAATACCATTTTAATGTAATTTTAAAAACTGATTTAAAACATGGCAGACCTGACTTGTTAAAGGTTTCATATCCAATCCTGTTTACAGTGGCCACGTTGGATCGATGCCTGGTAGATTGAGACGCTGCAGTTTAATTTCAGAGCCATGTGGGTCTATGAAGTATTCTATAATGGATGAAGGACATATGGGTTAAACCCATTTAATCTTTATTACAGCAGTCTTTATTTTTATATATTCTATAAAGTACGACATATATGACGTCACAAAGGTAACAATATAAACAATAAAACAATAACAATAAATAATAAAACACCAATCATGTTCTTTTTGACATGTAACTTGAGATTTACCCAACTGGTGTCTTTGTGACCATCAGCACATTCAGTTACATATTATTGCTGCATAAGTCAGTTTGATTTAGACTGAAATACTACACCAATAACTCAAGACCAGTCAGTAATATTTGGGTAATAAAGAGTTAAATGAAAGCTGACATAGGCAAACTTGGACAACGTTCTTTTGTATATACTTATCTAATCAAATACCAGTTGCAGCCGGTGTGTTCTCAAATTGCAAAGAGTCACATCACAGATGGCGCAAACTGACTGACATAATCCACACACACATCTTCACCAGTCCATCTCAGAGTGACTGCAGTCGATCTAAATTGTACAGTAACTGTTTGGAGACTGGTTGCCTCCCACCAGCCAACCTGTGCAATCACCAAACTACTAGGCAACTACCAATTTTCAAGGATGTTGCCTTCCTATTTCTAGTTTACTGTGATTGAGCCATTAGGGGAAAAACTCAATTATCATCAGAAGTGAAAGTCTGAACCAGGGGTGCCCAATCCCGGTCCTCGAGAGCTACCGTCCTGCAGCTTTTAGATGCATCCCTACTCCAACACAGCTGAATCAAATGAATGGCTTGTTATCAGGCCTTTGCCAAACACGATGGCATGCTGAAGAGGTAATCAAACCATTTGATTCAGCTGTGTTGGAGTAGGGATGCATCTAAAAGCTGCAGGACGGTAGCTCTCGAGGACCGGGATTGGGCACCCCTGGTCTGAACAATAAGTATAACTATGTTTGTTCATCCCTAAAGTTTTCTCTATCACTAATATGTTACCAAAAAACACGTCAAGATATTAATTAACAAATAAATATTTTAAACGTGTTAGATTTCACAGATACTTGGGTCATCGTCTTGGCCGGTACTAAATGTCCCCTCTTTACTTCATCCTTTCTAGATCCCGGAGGTCCCACCTTTACCATCGGGAAGTCTGTGTGGCTGCTGTGGGGAATTGTCTTCAATAACTCTGTCCCTGTTGAGAATCCAAAGGGCACCACTAGCAAGATCATGGTCCTGGTCTGGGCTTTCTTTGCCGTCATCTTCCTGGCTTCCTACACAGCCAACCTGGCAGCCTTCATGATCCAGGAGCAGTACATCGACACAGTGTCCGGACTGAGTGACAAAAAGGTACAGACCTCTGTCATTGACCGTCCTGAGCGTGTTGCTGTGTTTAATGTACAGCTTAGGAAAGTGCTCTATTTTAGGAGTGCAAACAACATGTGGCAGAGCTATGAAGTGTAAACATCCAGAAATGCCAATGTCATAGCTGTGACTTTCCACTTTCCCTGCAAAACACTAAAGGGTTCACACAGTAAGTGGGGAAATTGAATTACACAGCCAGACTCTTTGGAAGGTGATGTCAACGGAAAGCCTGTGAAACATAATACACAAGTGGATTTTCTGGGTAGACGGCGATTATATTTTTCTGGTATTATCTTATGCATATTTGTCTGGCCCGGGGATGTGTTTTATAGGAATATTGACGAGGAAATCCATGTTAAACCATCAGCACAAAAAATGATTTGCAGACTTTTTGCTTGCAGGCAACTGAAGGGATTAAAGAGGCATTTGAGGAAAAGACCAAGCAGTCCGCCGCTCATTACGAGTCTAGCAAAGTCGTTTACAATTCCAGTTTCATCATACATTAACTCTGCAATGCAGCGAAGGAAACAGAATCAGTCTGACAGCGAGCCCATAGATTATTAAAGGGAATTCTGCCTGGCAGCATGGTGGGAAGTGAGCGCTCAACTGCTGTTGGTCCAGCTGTGCCGAACCCCTTAGGTTAAGTAAATGTAAATGAGGTACAAGAAGACACCACAGAACGTGACCTTGTATCAGAGGAGAGTGATAGAGACAAGCTCAGCTACTTTCAAGGCACTGCAGTGTTAAGGGAGATGATTACCTCGGTTGTCCAGAAAAGGCACTTCACTTACACAACAACTTTTTGCAAGTCGGAAGTTGGTAACACGTCGCTACCCCGAACTTCTTTTGGCACTAACCTTTAAAGTAGGGGTGTAATAATTCTCCATAACCACAGTTCATGCCATGCTTTTTCTTCAGAGTTGATGGTGAAAAATATTCATTATTCTGATGGCTTTCTGCAAAATCTTCATCCAGGTGGATTCAGGGAGGTTGGTCAGATACTCCTGATAAACATCAGAAATACTGTGTCGTTTATTTGTTCATTTTTGACTTTTGGATAATGTGCCAGATGTTCAGAAGTTCATGTCTGATGGCTTGAATTGTAAAGATCAACAGGTATCAGATCAGCACCTACTGACCAATCAGTTCTTGAGACAATAGCGTCACCCTGGAAGATCCCTGGGACCTCTGTGTGGACACCAGGAGGGTCTAAAGATTCTTATTTGCAGCTTTAGTCCTTTACATTTCTTCTGTTGGCTGCAAATAATTTCACAACAATTTTATTGTTTATGCTCCTTAATATAAAACCCTAAAGCAGGACGTCCATTTGTACCTGCGGACCTTATCAAATTTCCACGCTGTCTAAGCCAGGCATGTCCAACACATTTTACACCGTGAACTACATACGGCCCACTCCCCTGAAGCTCCCGTCTGTCAGTGTAAAGGAGTTCAACTACACTTGCAATTTCAACAGAACGTCTCAGTTTTTCTCCAAGGTAAATAAATGTTGCTTCAGTAAATGAAAGAAATCTATCAGCGTGACTCTTTGGGCTTAAACTGTAAGAAATAAATGTGTAAAATTACAGAAAAACATCGGTTAGCTCACAGCCTAGCACTGTTTTTTTTTTTTTGTTTTTTTACTGTAGATCCAAACGTTTTTATAGCAGATGGGAAATTTTCAGTCATTTAAATGTTTTTCTATTACTTAATTACTTCAGTGTACCAAGAATGACCATGTGGGAAGTCTTTATTAGTGAAAAAACCTCTAGTGGGCCAAAATGCTTTTCTGTTGCTGGGCAGATTCTGGCCCCTGGGTCGTATGTTTGACATCCTTGGGTGGATTTTGTTGATCATTCTGCAGATGAAAAAAATGAAAACTAAAAATCTTCCGCACATCTAAAATTTAATAAAATAAAATAATTAATTGGTGCCTTAATGACAGAGCGTTAATACTAGCATTAATAGTTCAGCCCTTTTCATCTTGGCTTCAGATAGGCGATACTACACTACTGCACACTGACTTTCAGTCACTCATACAGGCGGTTTTTCTGTAGCAGCTGTGTTGGTTTCAGTCTGTATAGTCAGTGTAGCCTCTTATTTTTAAGATAATATAGTTTCATGTTCCTTTGGGAAGTCTTATTTGTGGTCAGATGATGCCAATGACATCTATTTCATGAGAACATGATTGAAAGCCCTGGGTTGATTTATTGAGTTGATAACCACCTTTGTGTGACTGCTTACCCTGATTGCCAGTGTTGGAGTAAGTGAGGTGAAATGATATCCTGGGTATGTTGTACTTGCTTCGTACTACAGGGCCCCGACTGACCATTAATAACGCTGATCCTGGGCTGATGTCAGCAGCCTGTGCTGCAGCTGATGTGATTTCCT
The DNA here is from genome assembly GCF_057382095.1 of Aulonocara sp. 'chitande type north' Nkhata Bay. Lineage (NCBI taxonomy): Eukaryota > Metazoa > Chordata > Actinopteri > Cichliformes > Cichlidae > Aulonocara > Aulonocara sp. 'chitande type north' Nkhata Bay. The sequence continues at coordinate 35,433,341 of NC_141347.1, forward strand.
CCAGAAGTGTTAGCTTCTGCCATGCAGACTGCAGCAAATGTCATTTCTCTGTTTTCTCATATTATCTGTCACATTATCAGATTTTCACTGTAATATAATTAGACAGTCATAGTAGAATTTGAAAAAACAAATCACAATGATTATATTATTATGAATCCTAGAGAAAATTAAAAAACAGATAACGGGACTGGTTAAATTAATAACTTTTTTTGAGCAACGAGGTGATGAAATGCATAACTGTACAAACAAATATAATTTGTTTACATATCAATCTCTGTGCATTTTATCACAATATTGATATTTCATTTCTAAATATGAAGACGGGATACGTTACGGGCGGAGACTGCACTGGTGTTCCTCATAATGCCAACACTGTAACCTGTACTCTGCCACTTCGGTTGCTCTGACGACTTGTGTTTAATGTCAGTCTGTTCACGAGCACTCTGTCTTTCTGACATGCAGAAATTTTATACAAATTAACCGCATGTTCAGCTTGTAATCAGACACAATCAGCTCCAACAGAACAGCCTACAAGAGCCACATCTAGAAGCTAAACACCACAATACGGGAGCCACCAACCAGCATTGTGGGGCTTAGTTGTATTGTTTAGTTGTATTCAATTTAGAAAGACTTCCTTCAATGAAAAAACAAAACAAAACAAACAAACAAAAAAACCTTCGGCATGCTGTGAATTATTTTGTCTGAAAACAGACAATATTGGATCCAAAGATCAAGTTTTTTTTAATGGAAATTGTAATCATCACATTTCAGTTTTTCCTTGAGCCTTCTTGTTCTTATTTCTCTTTCACATGAGGAGAAGTGCTTCCTCATAAAACATCAGAGTGATTGAATAATCTATGTCTATATGCCATCGTCTCTCCTGAGACACTTATTCGATCAACGGCATTATTTTTGTCATTAAAAATTGTTATTCTACTTCCAGTTTCAAAAGCCGCAGGAGCAGTATCCTCCATTCCGCTTTGGTACCGTCCCAAATGGCAGCACAGAGCGCAACATAAGGAGTAACTATCCCGAGATGCATGCCCACATGGTCAAATACAACCAGAAGGGAGTGGAGGATGCCCTTAACAGCCTCAAAACAGGGTAAGTGTCTGCCAGGAATCGTAAAAAGTCTCCTCACAGCAGACGTGTGACTGAAAGAAGAGCCAGACAATTACACGATGTCCATTTGAGTAAAAATCCTTTTCTTTACCCTGCTAGGAAACTGGATGCTTTTATCTATGACGCTGCTGTGTTGAATTACATGGCTGGCAAAGATGAAGGCTGTAAGCTGGTGACAATTGGCAGTGGCAAAGTGTTTGCTACCACTGGTTATGGCATTGCACTCCAGAAGGATTCACGCTGGAAACGACCCATCGACCTGGCCCTGCTCCAGTTCCTGGCTGATGGTAAATTCTTCATTTAATAGATTGCTTTAATATTTGTATTTGCAGTATCCCCATAAAGCTGAATAAGAAAAAATTCTAATGATTGAAAGCAAAACCTATACTGTTGTAATAAAAGGGCCACACAATATTATTACAGTAAAATGTATCTGAATGAGAGAATGAAAGATCATAAAAGCAATAAAGAAACTTTCATGAGATAAGATCAAATGTGATTCATTAGGTCCTTAGGCAAATTATTGCAAAGCCTCGGGCAAAATCCCCATAACCTTTGGCAGAATATGCAGTAGGTAAACATTTGGATAATAAAGCACACTGGCAGACTTATCACTGCTCAGATCAGCAGCAAAGGCACACGATTTAGGCAGGAAGATTTTTATTCTAGAGGGAAGAAGAGGAAGACAACAGCTGTCGTAAACATAAAGATCTCACAGTTTTTGTGGAGGCAGTTTAGGAAGCAAACAAATGACTGAGCCAACACTGTTGGTGTTGCCAAAAAATGTTTTCAGATGATCCGGATGGTGGTTTATGTTTCTTTTGATTTGTAGCTTTATTTTTACTGATATCGCTGCTAACATGTTTGCTAGAGCCAGCGATGTGAAAGCTTTCTTTGCAATAATAGCCATAAGGCTGGGCGATGGTCTCCATCACTGGATCATCGTATCGTCCCCCTGAGAAATCACAAATAACCAATGGCATCGGTGCAGGACATACAGGGGCTGGGGGTTAAAGTTCACTTGTTAAGGTAGCACTTTCCACCCTCTGTAATGCATACTGTACTGATCGAACAAAACAAGCAGAGCACTACAGCTCCCGGTGACAGAGAAATACACACACCAGAGAGCACTTCCCCTATCCAACATTACGAGAGACGCTGCAGCTGCAGCAGTTGGAGAGAGTCATTTATACAGCACAAAAAAAAAAGCATGATTTAGACACTGTAATTAGTGAGAATAAGTTGAAAGTTATCATTTGATCAGTTGCCTGGATCTTTTTTGTAATTAATTAATTACTTAATTATTTAAGGTCGTTCTGAGTCCTCCAGTGTTTGGGAAAAATCTCACCTGGTTCTCCTCTAGTGTCCGCCATGACCTCTGCATACATACGTAGTATGTAGTAGAGGCTGTTAAGCTCTAATTTAAAAATGAAACCATCCTTGCGTTTTCTCTCATTTTGAGATGCACCAGTGCAGCCATTCCACACATGCACATTTATTCCAAAGGAAGCAGAAATACGTGCAAGGACTTGTGTGTGCATGCATGCGTGCACCAAGACAAGTCCAAGTCGCAGTTGTCAGTAACATGTGGAGAAATCGCATAACATAGCAAGACGGATATGTTGTCTGCATCTGCACAAACCTAAATGACTATAATAAAAGTGATCCTGAAATTGAAAAGGAGTGCTACCTTGGTCTTGTTTTCTGCTTAGTTCAATATGAACTTTGCATGAATTAAATTTACAGAGGTGCATTTCCTTCTTGCAGCCAGGTAAATGTTACCCATGCTCCCACCTGGTCTGTGGGGCTGCAGTTTGAGACCCCTTGTTTTAGACAAACAACCGCTGTCTGCCCAGGATTTTTCAATTTGCAAAAAAAAACAACTTTACTCCGTTTTATCTGGGGTACTGATTATCTGAAAGAATTTCATTATCCCATGTGAATGATGTTCAAAGGAGATTGGAGGGTGTTCTATTACTCCCTCAAAATACTGCTAGTGTTATGCAAATAGAGCTTAAGCCTGTATTCTCTGCTCCTCGCTCACAGGTGACACACAAAAGCTGCAGACCGTCTGGCTCACTGGCATCTGCCGTAATGAAAAGAAAGAAGTCATGAGCAGTAAGCTGGACATTGACAATATGGCGGGGGTCTTCTACATGCTGCTTGTTGCCATGGGCCTGAGCCTGCTGGTCTTTGCTTGGGAACATCTCCTCTACTGGAAACTACGACATTCAGTCCACAAATCAGAGCGCTTGGACTTCCTCCTAGCTATCAGCAGAGTAAGTACCCAAGTGGTTTATGTTACTTTCATCAGCCACGTAGCTTTAAGTGCATTCATGTGCTGTCAGTAAAATCTAAAAAACTATCTATAATAATAATAATAATAATAATAATAATAATAATAATAATAATAAGTTCCCAACAAGGAAAATTCACCCAAACAGATTCAGTGCTCATGTTTACGCAAACTAACGGCACAAAAATTCACAATTGTAAAAAAATGCTGTATCCTTTGTGAGGTCTCCTTCAAAGTAGAGCATTAAAAGACATCGGAAATCCAGTAGGTGAGTAACACAACCACAATAGTTCAAGGGTAGCAAAAGAAAGACTGTAAAATACAGTGAGCTTAAAGCAACGAAGGGACTTCAGGGATACTGGAATAAAGTGGCAGTCGTGCTGCTGGTGAAACTGAATCTAAATTGCCCCATTTAAAAAAAATAAACTTCATCTGTGTGTCTAGTGTAGTCAAAAATGAGATTAAGTATTCCAAAGAGATATGCAATGTGGATGTAAAATATAGCTGATGGGATAAAAGTGGAAAAACTAATATGGTAAGTGCACGATCAGCAAATCGCTCATTTATATTCCTGAGATGAATCTGTCCAAACAACATTTCAATCACAGCAACACGCACATAAACCATCAAAACAATAACGACTCTCCTTCTGCAGTTACAGCTTTCTGTCATTTTTTTCCACTTTACTAGGTCAGCATGTCAATAAAATCTCTCTTTTTTTTTTATCCCACTCAGTTGATGAAATTGCCGGTCATTCTGGTATCTAATGAAGTTTACACATATTAATATTAACTTTCCACCTCTCCGCAGGGCATCTACAGCTGCTTCAATGGGGTAGAGTCCGCTGACCACAACGGGAGCATACAGAGTCCAGACGTCACTTCTAACTATACACAAGCCAATATGCTAAAGATGCTTAAAACAGCCAAGGACATGGTGTCCTCTGCAAGAGTGGAGAACTCTTTGGATAATGCCACCAAAACAATAGAGAACTGGAGCAGGCGGGGGGCCGACAATGTGCGAGCTGCCCTGCCACCCAGAGTTACCACCACAGACATGACTCACGGACGCCTGCCCTACATCTCAAGCATCACAGACAACCATTCTCCGTACCCTCAGAGGGCCATTACACCCACCTTTCCCATTCATTATGGGGATTCTTCATCCCAAACCCTCCTGGATAAGCCCCGGGTGGTAACTCGACCAACCCCACTCCGGTACACGCTGCCCGCCCGCAGCAGTCAGCACATCTTAGAGAGGACTCTGCCCATCTCCAGTCTCAGCAGCCCTCACATCGCCATAAGGGATCCTTCTCCTGCCGGACCGTCAAACCCCCATCCCAGCAGCAGGCTGTATGTGGAGAACCAAGCCCGTCACCCCATCTCTCCTTTTGCCACTTACAGGGACTTCCAGATGCCAGATATCTACATGGAACACAGAGCACCCCTGAGGAGGAAGTTCAGCTACCCCCCTGACTGTGTGAGCCGCAGGAGGAGGTCCCATAGCTATGTGTTTGATGCTGCAGACCCGAGAGTAAGAGGTGATTACGATGGACCTCAAACCTGCCTCGCCGAGCTGAGAGCAAATCACCTCCTAAGTAACCACGCCTCCAATGCAGCTGCCATGCCTTGCACCGCAGGACACTACCCTAGTGGCAGCACCAGCTGCAACTCCTGCATGAAGTCCTACCTGGAACCCGACATGGACGACATACCACTCCTCGGAAAGGACAAGCTGAACCGCCGCGCCTCATTCCTCAAAGCCACATGGGGCAATGACAGGATCCATCAGGTAGATGAAACAAAGCCTTCGACATCCACATCTCCCCCGACCAGAGGAGACATGCCTGACCTGTTTCCACGGGTGGTAGTGGCTAACCCCAAACCCCACAAGCTATATGGCAGTCTGGGGCACAACCTGTCCTGCTACCCTTTGGCTGCTGAGCCAGCCTACTTGGACCCAGCCCACATGGGCTCCTACCCCTACAAGCAAAAGCTCAAGTACTCCGAGTCCACCCGGCTGCCCTCTTACAGGGAAGCCATTCTGCAGAACGCAGCCGCCCTGCGCCGTTCTTCCTCCACAGTGGTGCACAGACACTATTCCACCTACCTGAACTCGTACACAGACTTACCCGTGTACGTGGGGCCACTGGCTCAGGGACCGTCCCAGTTCTACAACAGTTCCAAGGACATGTGCCACTTGTTTCCCTGTACAAGCCACTGCCCAGACAATGCAGCAATGCTGCCTCGTATGAGTGACAGGCAGATGGTTTACCACAACAATATGTTTGGGGCCTACGATGGCACAGGAAACAGGGAAGACCCAGGCTCTGGGCCTAGAGACCGGAGGCAGGTGTTGGTTGCGCGAAGAGTCAACAGTCCCTATGTGCCAAAGCCCTGGGGTAGGGTTTCAAGCCTGGAGTCTGAGGTCTGAACCACCATCCTTAACAGTCCTCCATTAGGCTCTGTGACTGAGCCCCAAGGAATGCCTGGAGGTTCTCCCCTCAGCCTCTGGTTAAAGCAAAAATAAAACTCTACACCAACAGTGTATTTGAGAGCATTGACTCTCAATTATCAGTGCAATAATATCTTGGGCAGTGATATGTAAAAGGAGAAGACACTCAAAAACAAGTTACTGCTGGGACTTTATAAGCCAAACTGAAATACAAATTTTAAAAAAGGCAATGTTGAAAAGTATTTAATACATAAGAATTTAACCCGTTGATTGTTATTTAAACGATTTTTAAATGCTGTGTTGCTATGTGAACGAATACTGGGAGACAATATACTGTAGCCTCTCGATCTGATTACAACTTGTGATTTTCTGCTCTCATTTCCTACAAATTCACTTCAGTTTCCCACCATTTCGATTGAGTGATAAATTATCGATATAATTTTGTGATCAAACCACTGACATGTCTTCCGTAAATTTCTTAGTCCATGACCTTGGGCGCACCGTTGTTCTGAGACTTTCTGCTCCACTGGTCATTAATGTAATTTGACTGAGATTTTAAAAAGGGAAAACCATATAAAGTATCATGTATTTCCATTGTCACACTACCCTTTAATAAAGAACAAGGCCATCAAGGGTCTTTTGGGATCATCCTCTGTCCTCTTCATCTGTGTCCTCTCATATTCAAAGGACATATAAAGAAAGTGGTTCTCTCATTTAAACTTGAGTTGCATTATGCACACAGTCCATCAAATCATACAGAAAGAATAAATACAGTATAGTGGAACCATTTTTCAGTGAAGTAGCCTAGGGTCTGCTATTCCACAGATCACTTATAATCTACAGACATTTAAACAAGACTTGGTCAAATCAAACAAGCGGTTTTTCCTAAATGACCCTGAAGATCAGTACATATGGTAACTAATACAGAAAGACAAGCAAATTATTTCACCTGGGAAAAGAAAAGAGAGGGATGTTTATCCATTTACAACAACAAAATCTGTATTTTTATGTTGTCACTGAAAAGTCTGAATTCCCAAAGGAGCAACAGAGGGTTCAAAGAGTTGCAGAGCTTAAGAAATATCTTTCTGTAAGCCGAATCTCATATTTTCTAATGTTCAGTCAATGTTTTAGTAGATAAAACAACTGATTCACATTCACATATCAGTCAACATTGTTGTTATTATTGTTCAAATGATAAAATCCCTACAAAAAATATTGCTGTACAAGAGGTACAGCCCTGACAACTGCCCAAAGCAGAGTTAACTTCACTTCCATACCTGTCCTGACTTGATCTTAGATGTGTTTAAATATTAACTGCAGGCTCAAAAACCACAGCGTTTTGGTTTCAGCTACAGTAACATGTAAAAAGATGTAAAATGAGAAAGTTGCAAACAACAGAATATCCCTTCACACAGCTCACAGCATCCGTCTGGGTAACAAACCATAAGATCAACACTCATTCACACAACAGTCGTGTGCAAACAGCTCAGTCAGGGTGCTGCTGTTGTATCTGGCTGCCAATCTCTAAACACAGAGAGCTGCCCCTGCAGCCGCAGAGAAAGGCCGCACTCGAAATAAAATGAAAAGCAAAGGCAGTATAAAAATCAGAAGCACTGTAAGTAAGAGGGAAATGAGGCGTTTGAGCTGAGATGGTAAATATTACCACATTTTTAAAAAACGAGAGTAGGAATTTGTCTGCGGAGATGTCAATCCAAATAATCCATTGGTTGATTAGGACAGATCTATGTCTATGCTAACATTTAATGGGTTAATTCACCAATATTTAATCATAAGCTGCACATCTCCACAAACTGTCATGAAATTTGGCCTGGTAGCTTTTCCTGCGAACTGACACAACAAAAAATAACCCGACTGATGGCTCAAATAACCTGTGTTCACACTCCATGTTGTTCACAAAGCACCAACTGCATGTGCCAAGCAAAAAACAAAGGGAAATGACTGCAGCTCAGCCAGCAGAATAAAGTTTACAAAGAGTTAAAACAAACACCGCACACAGCAGTATGAACGCTCAAAGCTTCAGCCAACAGATACCAGAACAATCAGCCAGGAGCAGATCTGCAGAGAGCAACGAAAACAGCCAGCAGCGTCAGCAGGCGCACTTCAGAACAGCAATTAAACAGAGTCCCGGCAGAAACTCACCTGTTAGCAGAGGCAGTAAACATTTATCGTGCCGAAGGTTCCCATACTCAAAGCAGCAATGAATATTTCTGATATTTACATGCCTAAAGCCAAATTACAGCATGTAACCATCACCGGCTTATCCAGAAGCAAAATAACACAGAAGACAGGCAAACTGTGTCCCATGTTCAATGCTACACATTCTCCATGTGATTCTGCTAAAGAAGTCAGAATGTGTCTTTATTTAACCTCCTAGGACCTGGCGTCCACATATGTGGACATCACATTTTGGGTTATTTAGACCAAAATACTCAATTTTGCTCTACAAGGGCCTGATATCCACTTACGAGGACATTATGCTGCTACTGTTCTATCGAAATTTTAATCAAATATCCTCATAAGTGGTTCTCATTTTTCTCAGAAACAAAAATTAGGCAAAATTTTTTTTAGTAATTCTTTGTTTTTACATTCATCAGGTCCCAATCAGCCCAAATATCAAAGAGAAATTAAAAATACAAGTCATGGAAGAGTTCGGGTCTTAGGAGGTTAAGATTTGATCTGTGTGTTTGTGTCTATGAGGCATTTGTTTTCATTAAATAACAACTCTGAGAAGTATGGAACTAAGACACAAATGGACATTTACAGTAAACATGATAGCCGGCCTGACCTGGCTGATGTTCATCTGGGTGTCAGCTGTCAGTCTTCTCTTCCACCCTGCACAGACAGGAAGTAAAAGAATTGCAAATAAAGAAAATAAAAATGATGAGAAAAGAAATAAAAAAAATGCCGGGTTGAAAATAAATACATGAGATCTGGTCCATAACACTTCTCCGTCCTCAAGCTCAGAACTTACTATGCATTAGCAGCAGGCATCATGTATAAGAAACAGTAATCCAATAAAAATACTGTAAACAGGTAAAACGGCAGTATTAGAACAAAAGCAAAAAGGTAAAATGAAACAAACAAACAAAACAAAAACAGGAAGCTGGCATCTTGTTTATGTTAACATGTTCTGAACTTCATTAATATTATTTGACTTCATATGTGACTTGAAAGCGGAGAAATTAGAAGCTCTTTAAACTAAGAACAGGCAGTAAAGACTCTCACACTGAGCTGAAATTAAAGTAGTGCAAATACATTATTACTGTATGTATTTATGGACCAGTCTTTCCTTATTTCAGTGACAGATACAACCCCAGCAAATTTCTATTGGATGAACTTCTTTCTTTATTATTTATAGGGTGAGCATATTTTGACTTCCAAAAAAGAGGACACTTGGCCCAATCATGAAGAACTTTAATAATACTGTTTGTTTATAAAAACATTTTTAACATATTTAAACGATGCCTTCTCCGTGTGGTTAATGAATGGCGAAATTCAAATGTCATATAGGCTTTTACAAGTCAACAAGCACAAAACGTTGGCCACCCTATTATTTATTTATTTATTGGAAGAAATCATTTAGCCTGACTGTTAGCTAGCAAGCTCGGCTCTTAGAGCTAATCAATTACGCTAGCCGAGATCACCTGTGCCCGACAGAGTTACACTGACCGCTGGAGGACTACTGTCACGTGAAAATTACAAACAACACAACGTTTAACAGCAGAAATAATCTCATATTTAAAGGATTTATAAGAGTTTAACACAGACGAACGTACCGAAGCAAACAGGAGGTGAAACCGCGGTCCAAGTCTGGAGACACCAGCAGAGGGCGCTGCTCCTACTGATAGAAAACAGTGAAAACTACGTTAAAAATCCAAAATTATTTAATATATTATTAGTAAAAAATAAATAAATAAAATATTTAATAGTTAATAGAATCGGGCTTGAATATATGGCAGTGAATAAACCCATTTAGGGGTCATCTACCTCCATCTCACCCTATCCTATACTCTGTCACGCCCATCATGTCCACTCTCCCTCCTCTGCGCATGTCCAAACCACACCTGTGTATCCCGAGCTGCCTCTCTGCTCCACTTATTTCTCACTCAACACCTCCAGCTCAGCCTCCTGGCCTTTTTCAGTTTAAACCATGCACCATCACAGGTCTCACTACCATCTAATAAACCTTCCCTTTCACTCTCGCTGCTTTGCTTCTGTCACAAATCACCCTGACTCTCATCTCCACCCACTCCACCCCGTCTGCATGCTCTTCTTCACCTCCCTTGTGCGCTGGCGTGTTTGTGGATGGTTAACCACAGGTATTTAAACTCATCCACCTTCACCACTTGCCCTCCTTGCATGTTCACCTTTCCACCTGTCTTCCTCTCATTCACACACGTATTCTGTCTCACTTCGACTGACTTTCATTCCTCTTCTCTCCAGTGCATACCTCCACCTATCCAGGCTCCCCTCCACCTGCTCCCTACTCTTGCTACAGAACACAGTGTTGTCTGTGAACAGCATAGTCAATTTAGACTCCTGCCTGAGTAAAAAGTATTAATTTATAAGTGGAATCAAGTAGCTAAATTAACCTTTGCTCTATAAGTCTGAACAATAAAGTATTTTATAATTTTCTTCTTGTTTTGCTTTTATTCATTTTGTAGTAACAAGCATACAAGAGATACAGAGAACACAAAAAATTGTTTTACTGCTTTCTCCTATGTCTTGTAACAATTTTATTTGACTATAAGGTTTAAGCATATTCTTGATATTCTTTCTTCTTTCTCCTTTTATGTCACAACTTGTTGAAAACAGATCTATAAAAGCAGAGCACCCAATAAAATGAGATTGTTACTGAGGTATATTATACAGCTGGTATAATATAAAAGCATAAAATTATTTTAATGAATAATGAGTCCAGTCATCTGTTCATAGAAAGCCAGTTAGACACAAATATATTCATCCATGGGAATATTACCAATGGAGTGAAGTGAACACAAAGGGAAAGGGGGGGTCGGACCTCTTATATTGAAAAAAGAAATTGTTCTAAATGTAGTTTCTGATTTGTCAGACACACATATGTGAATTATTGGTTTAAAAAGTGTTAGTCAAAATCAAACACTGAGTAATGCAAATCTGAGTTTTACTACATGTGACACAGAGCAAAATGCACAAATAAATGTTTCTGGAATGTCTCTATTTCCTTTTGATGGAGGAACTGGACATCAGCTGTGTATTAAATTTCATTTTTCTGCTTATGCTTCGCTTTGAAAAAGCATTAGTTTGAAAAATCACCTTATTTCGCACCAGCTGACAGCATCACATATATCCTGTATCAGCTTATTTCAGCTTTAATTGAAGCGATGTTTACACTGAGTGTTCACAGCCAAGAGTCCTATGTTTTTCAGGATGTATCATCCATCAAATGGACATATCAGAGATATACTGTGCATCAGTTACTGCAAATCTTTCCAACTTTTCACAAGAATTTGAAATAAAGTTGGATGGGCCAGGGCACTGTCTGTCTGCGGGGAGAGCTGCCGCACTGTGTGGGGCATTAAAACAAAATTTTCCAAATCTGCAGGAAAATACTCCAAAAAAGAAGTTTGATTTGCTGGCAAACACACTTTAAAAGCCTTCAGACAAACTTTATTTTCACCCTGACATTATTTCAGTGTTTACACCAATTGCTGCGCGGGGCTGAAAGCCACACTCAGTTCTTAATCCTATCCAAACACAAGCTTTATCACAAAGCCAAACATAAAAGCCTAACACTATGTCCCACTGAGTGTCTTTCTGATACTGTTTGAAATATTACAGCTCACAGTGCTTGATTTAACATATGTGCCACGTCAGCACATTGTAAAGGAGTCCGCTGGCCCTAATCGCTCTGATTTACTCAAACGTAGAAAGAAAGAGTCAAAGCCATGAGTGCAGTCTGTGGCCCATATTGATGCAAAATTCATATCTCTGCGTCTCATGCCTCGGGCTCTCGTGTGTTTTCATCTTGGCTCCAAGACAAACAGCGATATAATGGTGCAGCGATGAGGCGTTTATGTATTCTGCACCGCTCTCTGAGACCTGCGGAATTGATGTGAGGGCTGGCTGATTGCAGTGCAGTTGATAAATGATTCTACACATGCACGTAAAATATGACCAGCAATTCGCTTTGTCCAGAATATCCACTCACGTGCGCTGTAGCAGTCCTGACCCGCGAGCCACTGAAGATGGTGAAAACTATTTTAAAACAGCAACGCTGTTTTCAGAGTTACCACACTGGAAGATAACACTATCATCATCACTGATTACTCACATTAGCAGTCAAGTGTGAAACATTTACACAAGTGACAAGAATACATTATATTAATAAATACAATCATATAGTTAACATGACAAAAACAGTTTCACTGCAAGCTTGTCAAATGAAAAAGACTTGAAATGAGTTATGCTAAAAAAAACAAACACTAAACAACAAAAACCTGTGTTTGAACTAAATATCTGTGCTGAAACAAAGACTCAGGTGTTCAGGCCACAAAATAATCATCCACATACATTATTCATGGACTTTGACATAATTCAGCACAGTGTGTGCCGTGTTCCACTTCAACTGTCCAATGTGTGACCCTTATCAGTATGGGCCTCTGCTGCCCATACTCCACAGTCCAGAGAATGTATGTTAGATTCATTTATGTTGGATTAACGAGTAATTCTAAATTGACAGTAGGGGTGGGGGGAAAAAATCGATACTGTGTAGTATCTGATATTTTGTTTGCTAATAATGTATCGATACAGGGACAGCAGAAATCGATATTTTGTTACAAAAAAGGACTTCAGAGCATGTTGATCCTTTTTCTGAGCAAGAATCCTGACATTCCTTCACTGTCCAAATGTGTTTAACTTTTTTTATGGCAGCAATAAACATGACAGTTTACTTATTTTAATTTAAGACATGTTTTATTTTAATTAAGTTTAAAACTTTTTTATTTAATGTAAAATTATATTTTGTTTTAATTTACTTTCAAATTCTTCAGTTGCTGAAGGGGCTGCATAGTTTTCATAAATTGCATAGTTCAGAATAGCTATAATTGTACCAGATGGTTGCATTCAGTTAAGTTGGACTAGACTGTAATAAAAACCGTTCAGTTTGTCAACAATAAAACTGAAATGAGAGAAAGACTGAGTGTGAGACTTTGATATTAGATAAAATGAATATTGATAAAGTTTACCTTTATGTACAAAATCTGAATATCACAAAATATTTTTAAATTTTGCAATAATATCGTATCATGAGTTAAATATTGTGATAATATCGTAAATTTGCAGTAGCCCTGCAAAAGACTGGCATCACACCTGTGGTCTACCCTGCCATTCATTCTGCGACAGCGGCAATGGGCTCCAGTCCTTCGTTTACAAAGGTGGTACACATCACACATGGATTTCAGGACCAAAGGTGTCATGATCTGAGTGTCTGGTGTTTTTCGGTATGGGTCCTGTGGTTTCCTGTGTTCGCCCAGCAGAGGGGCTTTTAAGGCCAGCTCAGTCCTCCAGTCTTTGACAGTCTATCAGCTACCTCACAGTGGTAACTACGCCTCTCGTGTCTCTTGCCTCGTACTTACCCTTGTCTCTTTGTGTCCCCAGTTCTCTCGCCTCTGATTAGGCTCACCTGCAGTGCAATCTCCTGGCCACTATTGATAAAATTCACCAAGCCTGCTTACAAACTCATTCCTGGAGAAGGCAACCACTCACCTGCCGGCCCTCCTTCCCAACATCACTCCTGGATTTCCTTTCAAACACCCCGCCATTCAGGCAGACGCTCACTCCGCCACCCTCCCTGAAGCCTCTCGCACATTTTCCAGAGGATGAATCCCTGTCCCAAAGGTGAGATCAGACCTCTCATCGAGTGAAACCGCTAAATGTCAACTGCTTCTCCACAGAATCCAATAAAGTCGCCGTTCTCTGATAATCTTCCAGCAGCTTCTAAATCAGGTGCATTTCAGCTCAAAGACAGCAAGCCGATTAAGCGCACTGATTAATTCACAGCCTTTAATTGTGCATAATTAGAGAAGAATTAAAGAGAATTAATTTGTGTGCTCTGGGCCTGTTTATCCTCTGAAAATCTTTGAGCAGAAAATTCTGTTTATTCGTGGTTCCTAGAGTTCCCTGCAGAGTGCACCAGGCTTTCTGAATTTTCAGTGAGTAATCAGTCTGCAGAGCCACAGAAATCATTCACAGTAATGAAAACTAGTGTTCACAGTCCAGAAATAAAAGAAATGGGATTTTAAGGAGGTAACAGTTAGATCAATTACACGTAGAAACGACAATCTTTGAGAGCAATCGATCTGTGGCTCTGGAGCAGAAGAGAACTGTGTCAGAACTTCACCTGACAGACAGGCAGCCTCGTGTTGTGTGATTAGGACGTGGAGTATAGTAATAAGCTGCAGGATCCCCTGATTTCTATTCCTCATTTTCAGCAGATATCCCCATAATGTTTCCTGCGTATCCAAAGAAAAGCTTTGATTATATTTTAAAGTGGTTTCTGGGTTAAACGCTCTGCATAGCTGCGTCTCAGCATGCCGTGCTCACTAATGGGAGCTGTTCGCTGATATCACTGACTGATGAGTGCTTTTCACTGTGGCTCGGTATCATATAGAAACATGACTTCTGATTGGACAAAGACAAATTAATGCCATAAGCACTTAATAAGTGTGAGAATCGAGTCTCGGCTGAATAAACTCATTCGGTGGAACTTTAATGTAAATCTCTACAGGCACGTATTTGAACTGGCCAGCATTCATTCAGCTGAGCCGGTAATTACTGAGTAATTCTGTGATCTGTGCTTTAATTGGTGACAAATTCATTGCCTCTCACTCCCATTTAAAATGTATGAACTCATAGAAGGTGGGTGTACAAGGATGAGCCATGCAAGACCATTTATTTCCCAATTTTTATCACATAAATACTGGACAAGATTACATCTAGTGTCAGGGGATTGTTTATGAATACGATTTCACTCTTGATTCCCTCTGCATATTGGAAATATTGAAATTAGACAGTCACAGGTACATCTGAGCTGCTGATGTGCATCCACAGTGAGAGAAAAGTTGACTAAAGGCCTCAGGCACTGTGCTGATGTCCTATCACAGAGCAATTAATTTCACACTGTGACTCCATTTGGTTATTTGCATGAAGGATGAACCAAATAAAGGTGCAAAATTATAATTTTTTTCATTTAAACCATTGAACAAATAACAAAATGCATGTAATGCAGACTCCGACGGCATGACAGGCAAAGACATCTATGTATTGAAATAATAAATGTATCTTAGGTTTGCATGCTAACCAGCTAGCTCTGTCCTCTTTTATAGATATAATGAGTCACTGAAGCGTCCCGTCTGCCTGCAATCCAACAGAGGGAAAGGATCGCTCTGAGAATAGTCTACACTCTTGATCAAAGTCTTTCCAGAAGCAAGTCCACTTGGCTGCTATATCAGCAACACCTCAAAGCAGTTAAGGCCAAACCTCATTAACCCAAACAGTCTAGCCTAGCAGATAGGCTTCGCTGTAATTTTAATGGTCGCCAGACAGAAAAATTAGAGGATTAAAAACAACAACAATAAAGTTTTAGAGCTTTTAGAAAAATGACCTATTATAAGGTTTAAAACGAAGAAAAATATGTTTCCTTTGTGGCCCAGAGGCCAATCACAATCTCTGCTCATCCCACCACAGCACTGAATAAGTGCCAGGCCAGCCGACCTCGTGGACACTTTAAACCAGAAACAAGCGGATATGTTGAAGCTGTGCTGGACCTCGGCTTCACCCATGTTAGTGAAACATCGCACTCATTGGGAAGCTGTTGGTGGCAGAGCCGGGACGATCTAGCATTCTGTTTTAGGCTCTTTGAGTTCTACGTCCCGTCATGTCTCTTATGATGACAGAAAGAATGAAAAGCAGAAGCTAACGATCACTCGAGAACAGGATTAACACGAGTCTCTAGCGTGGACTTTCTGTTGCTCTGTTTCCTTGTAGGTCAGTTACGTTCGCCCTTCATCTCGTGAAGCACGGTGTCTTTTGGCAGTGGAGCGTGTGACTGAGCTGAAGCTCTCAATGAGACGGGTTTCAACCCAAACCACAATAGTTTCTGAATTCTAACCAAAAATCAAAATAGTTTAGTTGGTTAAATGTAAAAGTATGAAAAAGCAGTGAAAATCAAATAAAGCAGCAACTGAAAAAAAATGCAGATTCAATCACAACAGACAAAGGGCCAAACAAGGTCTTGGCTGATAATCCTGAGACTAATGCTGCCAGTACCGATCCGGTCAGGCACAGCGGCGGTCAGGAGGCACGACGGAGGAGCAGACAGCAGGAGGAGCAACCTGAGGTGCTATCCCTCAGCTTGAATTAGCACAAAGAACAAACAAGGATTTGTCACAATGAAAGAGAGGAGGAAGTAACGAAGGCCATAATGGTTGAAACTTATTGAGAGATCAGATCAGATCTGATGGTGCGCAATGACCAAATGAGTTCTGCTGGGACACAAACGGCACTTTAACAAGCTCACGAGACACCAGAGCCGAGAAGACGGCAAAGAAAAAGTCACTTTTTAGTTTCTAGTTTTGCATCCGTAAAGGAAAAGAGTCCACAACAAGGTAGAGAATGTCGGTCACACTGTTTCGGTTCTGCTTTGCTTGTTTCTACTGCATCTACTTTACCCTTCACGGTTTTCCTCCCAGACCCTTCTGATCAACCCACAGACAATGTGTTAGTGATGTGTTTAATCAAACCACCTGGATGTGTAAGAGCTGGAAGATGGCCAGGCTTCTCACACACACACACACACACACACACACACACACACACACACACACACACACACACACACACACACACACACACACACACACACACACACACGACCCATCCAGGCCCTTCTCATTAGCTTAGCCGTGATGTGTGGACCCGAGCTGACCAGCTGAGCCAGTTTCTGCAGAGACCTCAGGCCTGCTGTTTGTTTGATGAATCCTTGAACTCCCCTTCCACTGCAGGCATGACAGCTCTGTGGATGGAAACACAAAGCCACAGAGCATGGGGGGGTGGACAAAATAACAGAAACGGTACATAAAAAAAAGATATGAGCTTTTATCTAACCACATCACACCTCCCAAGGTATCAATGCGGGGAAGTCAGATGTGTCACCTTTAAAAGATGCCTGGTAATCATCACCTTTTAATATGAAAGTATTCAAAGAGAAATGATGCAACTGAGCTCCAAGGTGCAAACAGTCGGTGCTGCACTGCAGGTGTATCAGTCAAACACAGGATGACTTAACTGTGGAAACAAACTCCCTCGTGCATGGGTCATGAAAGACTAATACTAATAAAGCTTAGGTAAGAAATATGAATTTGTAAAAATCCAAAAATGTTAAAGATTAGAATGAGAGCAAACGCTGCAAAAAGTCTGCAAAGCTCAGGAAAGTGAAGTCCCTGCGGGAGTGTCTGAAACCTGCTTTCTCTGTAACAGGATCTCATAGATAACGGCCCCCAGCTGCCCGGCTGTCAGTAAACACCTTACTGATTAGTTCATGAGTTCAAATTTAATTTAATAGAACATGATGATTGTGTTTTAAATTGAGGTCTTTATTACAATAAAAAGGATAAGATGATGGGTGTTTTAAGGTGAGCATGCTCCACACTGTTCCTACACTCCGTCATCACAAGATCGTGACAGTGAAAACATTCACAGCTTCACAACAGTCTTAAGATATGTTCTGATCTCAATAAATATGTTTATACTGCACGCTGAAATCACGCAAACCATATTAACCCTCTGAGGTCTAATTCACCATCGAAATGACCCAAACCCTGACCCTAACATTAACTCTGACAATCTGTGATTTTGACAAACAGAGAACAAAGGAAATAATAATTCCAGCATGAGAAAATTTCCTTTTTTGGTTTTTAAAGGCAGTTTTGGTCACGTCTCCAAGATACAGGCTCGGGGTCGGGTTCGGTTTTTCCCCTATCATGACTTGGTGGTTAATTTCACATTACCATATTTATTACTTTTCTTAATTACCTTACTGATGGATTACGTGACACGTGACTGACAGACTTTGACAGCCATCAGGAAGGAGCTGTGATAATGGAGTGGAGTCACTTCATCAGGATACACTCCATAAACATTATTAACTGTGTGCTTCCCAGGGGACGAAGCCAGGGTGAGCTGCTGACATGAGGTCAGAGTGTGCAGTAAATCAGGCTAATGGACGCACAAAATATGCAACGGTGCAGAAAGGTATGGATCAAAGGAATGGCGTTCGCTCACTGATCAGTATTTCAGAGCTTTTTATTCAACATTAGGATCATCACAGGGCAAAAATACAACTGTTTTTGTCTCTTATCGTACACAAAGTGCTCTCTATGTTCATATGCATTCTTATTATTAAACCTGCAGGCGTCAGAAATCTAAATAAAAACTGCCAGAATCTGTAAATAGAGCCGTCGTCTGCAGCTCTCCCCTCAGAGAAAACATGAGCATATGCACCAACACAGCTCTTTTATTGGTTTCACATGGGATTCAAACCCCACCCTGCAGGTGAAAAAGCCCTCAAACGGCCAAAGTCTCCTGTCATCAGGTTCATTTTCGTAAGTCTTAAAGAACAGAGCCCAAAGGAGGCGTGGGAGACTAGTTAGCTCTGTCTGTAACGGTTCACAGAAATCAAATGCATGGCAGCAAACTTCATAGTCCAAAATCTTAACCTTAACTGGCACGTTTGGAGTCATGTACAGGTTTCCACTCATCTCAGCGAACAGCATTAACAAGCTCCAGGCAAAGGGCAAAGTTTAAAGAACAATCAAAAAGGTCAAACGGGAGGAGAGTCGATAGAGACATGTGGAGAGTAAGAAAACAGCTGAACTGGAATCAAAAGAAATCAGGAGGCATACAGTGTAGGAACTGCAAGGGAAAAAAACAAAGCAATCCAGCAAAAGCACAAAGAGAAGCGGGGGAGTGTAAATGCTGGGGTGAGGGGTTGTCTTATTGCTAGTGGTGTTGCAGAAAACCAGAGGGAACAAACAGGGGAAGTAAAGGAATGAATGAGAAGCTGGGATTGCAAAATGAAACAGGAGGTGGAAGAACAGAAACCCAAAATACATACAAGTATATTTACAATTGACTGAAATGTCACTATGAATGTGTTTTTGTTGTTCTATCTGACTGAAAGTAGTCGTATGATGCTCCACCTGCAATCTGTAAACGAACATTAACAATGGAGTGCACTTTTACCTTAACATGAGTGAAACATGACGAATTATTCAAGCATTTGTCAAAACAAAACAGTTTTGAATGATGTCCTCATGTCCTCATGTCATTTACTAATGTGGTCATGCCACAATCAACTAACTCTGTTTCTGTCTGCAGAGGATGGATCCGTAAGCCCGTCAGGGACGCGCTATTACCAGCCTCTGGTTGTTTGGCCTGCGGGTGTCAGTCTGCCTGGGTCTTTTATTTGTGGCAGATGCCTTGGCATCTGTACCCAGGCCAGGAGCACTGGAGCAGATTGGTGGCCGTGATGGTGCCTGTTTTTCATCATTCGTTAGCCAAGGCCTGCAGATAAGCCATCGTCCCACAGGGGCCTTCCTCTGAAGCGTACTCTCAGGAAAAGATGGTGGGCCACATGTGAGGGTCTGTGGTGCCAAGACAGCAGGCGAATGAGATGATGGACACAGAAACATTGTCACTCTCAGACAGTGCTGGTATGCATGCTGAGATTAGATTATGTAATCTGTTCGATGGGGCTCTTATCTCGTGTGGAATAGTTTTTCTTCATCAACATCCAGTTATAAATGAAGCGTATGACCGTGTTCCATAAGGAAGCTGCGCCCCTGTTTTATCTCTGCTCAGTTCTCTTTGTCACTCTGGTTTTCTGGTGCCGTCAGAATCACCTCAATAATAGTTTCCTCATCACTGTTTTTGTCCAACGATCTATCTGCCTGCTTTCTGCGAGCCAAGCACTCCCTGACTTTGTCTTTTATTTCATTGTAATTCTGACGCTTTGCCTTTCAGGCCTGCACTCTTTCAGGCTGTGCGAGGATCTCATCTGAAGCCTGCATCCGTCTCCTTCACCACCATCACCACACCACGGCGACTCTGAGATGACTGTCACTGTCGCCTACCTCCACCTGCTGCTCTGCTCTGTGATTTCATGCTCAGGCATAAAAATCTACTCCAACGTTCTCCTTATTACTACTCAGTGGTTTTGGAGGCACTGAATTGTGTGATACTCAGAACAGCAGATCAAAAGAGTCCTTGTGTGTTTGCATGTATGCTCAATCAAAATGTTATGTATGTAATGTAACAAAAAAATAATTTCCCCCAGGGATCAATAAAGCATTCTGATGCTGATTTTATTTTATGAATATAGTAGTGAATATATAACAAGCTTGAGCTGAGCTGTGTTTAACTGCCGACTAAGCTAATGAGACTTCCTGATAGCGTAGCACAACATCCTCTTGATAGAATAGATCTTTATTGTAACTGTTACAAGAACAATGAAACACAGTTTCTCTCTGTTAGCAGCGTGTAGACTTTTACATTAAAATTCCTTCAGAATAAGAGGGAAAAAAGAGAAACCAAAAAAATAGACTTAAAGTTAAAGAGGTGCCTACACTGAGAGTGTATGTAATAACATAAGTATCTACACATATGTGCAAGTTACAGTTATATGTGCTGTATAAAGAGGAGCAGGTGCAATATGAGGAGCTAGTGATCGGTGGTAGCGCACAATGAATAGGAGGTAGGGCTACAGGTAGGCTGGTTGCTATTATGATAAATACGGTTTATAAATACAGTGAAAATGTCCATAAATGTTAACAGCACAGTGAAGGGTGGAGGTGGGGGTGGAGGCATGTTTGACAGCCTGTGGGTAGAAACTTTTATTGAGGCTGTTTGTCTTTGACCTGATCGACCTGCAGCGTTTACCAGAGAGAAAAGTGAGTGTCCAGGGTGCGAGGGTGATGATGATACTTCTGCCAGTATATGTCTCTGAGGGGGGTCTGCCGCCCTCACCACCCGCTGCACTTTTCTCTTGTCCTCCACAGTACAGCAGTCAAACCACATATGATCCATTTTGGCTCCAAAGAAACAAGATGGCAGCGACCAAACTGTCAAAATTCAGGTTTCAGAGGGAGACGGAGGTAATAATGCTGCTCTCTGGAGCTGTAGCACCAGAATGTAAATTTCAAGGGGTAAACATTTTTCTTTTGGCAATACTACTAATGTTTGTTGGGAGTGTCATGAAGACACTCAAAAATAAATTTCCTCTGGTTGGAAACTATTTTGTGCAATTTTCTTGCATTTAGTTCAACATTTACAGTTTTGAGAGACAGTGTTGGTCTTACTGGTCTTAATGGTCTTACTTGAAAAAAGTAATCAGTAACTAATTACTGATTACTTCCCCAAAAAGTAATCCCGTTACTTTACTGATTACTTATTTTCAAAAGTAATTAATTACTTAGTTACTTAGTTACTTTTTAAAAACACGATTTACAACCTGAATAGGTGATAAAGCGATAGATCTTTCAGCCCAAGTCTACTTTTTCTGCATAATCCATCATACAAAATGTAATCAAATGGAAAAGTCTCTTTTTTTTAACTTGTTTTATTAGTTTTAATCTTTTAACTTTATGCATCAAGCAAACATTTAATTATCTGCAACATTCTCTGACTGGAAGAAATTAGTTTAACATTTAAACCTATTTTCTGCACATTCCAGCACATAAAATAAAATATTTTGTGTGTTTACACTCAGTCTTTCAAATAGATGTAACGCGTTACTGCTAACACGTTACTTGTAACACGTTACTGCCCATCTCTGTTGAGAGATATCTCTGAAATCCCTGTGACTAGAAAAATGTGTAAAAAAAACCCCAAAACAAAACAAAAATGATGTTCAGTTTCTTTGCAGTTTGTTGCACTTTATGTAGTTACTATGAACTGAATGCATTCATATTATTAAAATTTGGGATATAATGGTTGTATTAATGTATAGCAACTAGAAATGCTCTAAAAATGTCACTACAGCAGGTAAAAATGTAAAGATAAGATCTAGAGGACTTGGTTCTACAAATGGGAAAAAAAGGAAGTGAAATGGCTCTCCTCTGGATTCAACCATCTTTTATATACAGTCTATAGCAGCCAACCATACTGAAAGCTTTGCTGACCTTACACTTCGTTTTCTTACTGTGTGACCGCTACTGTTAAAACCTGAAAATCTCCCAAAGCCATAAGTCAACACAAGTTATTAGGACACGTTATTTGGACGGTCGACGTATTAAGGTATAAAATATTCATGCATTTCATTTCCTCACCGCTTACTGGATGTGGAGACCCTCCACTGCACCTCCAGGTCGGAAGAAGCCGCCCCATCATCCTGTGCAGCTGCTGCCGCGCAGCCATGAAAACAGGTAGGAAGAAAAATGAAACTGATTTATTTTTAGAAAAGCTTTAATATTCAGTTTACTGATGTTCCGCATTACTGTGAATCACATCTCACATTCTTTTTACCCAAGCTTTTAATGCTTGTGCTTGTTTGTTATGCATTTTTATCTTTAATGTGTCGTCTCTGCTCTTTGAATAATAGCTTGCACCTCGAGGACAAACTGGTACTAGCTGACCTTTAAGCCCTGGTACGTGACACGTGTACCCTTGAAAATGTGATCGCACTCAGCCCCGCGTGCCTTTCCTCTGTGGTCTACCATTGATCATTCACTTTCTCCAGCCACATTTTGCCATCTGGCTCAGGCTCTCAGACCAGTCACCTGCTGTTTACAAGTGCATCTTTGCACTGTGAAGGTGGCGATGATGCCATCAGCTCGATGATTCAAACAGAATCTGCTAAAGATGCTGTTTAATAATCTATTTCTTTGTGATCTGTTTAAAAAATACCACATGTATCTGCCAATGAGGCAGCTTTGCTACCTTGTGACACTGATGAGCTTTTATTCTCCTTTAAAGTGGCATGCCATTAATTATGCCACAGTCTGATCAATTAACAGTGAAGATGCAGCGAATTGAGACCGGTTACAAACATGATTGATTTTAATGTCCTTGGTTAGTTTTCCTCCCTCCTCCTTTTTAGTCATATTCACTAACATCATGGCATCTATTTGCTCTGCAGCATCAAGTTTATACAGTCAGTAGTCGGTTTGAGAGGGACTCCACAGCGAAAGGAGCCAGTGGAGATGGTTTGAGCGACAGACCAAGACGTATGTCAGGCACGTCGAACTGGGATGAGGCTTCAGCACAGACTCAGGCCACGTCCACACTTATACGTTTTCGTTTGAAACGCATCTTTTTCTCTCCGCTTTGGCTCAAGGAAAACGCAGCTTTTTGAAAATGCTCTCCAAAGCGGATATATTTGAAAACGCCATTTTCAGTGTGGACAGCGAACCCGGAGCCTTTTCGAAAATGATGACACATTTTAGTCATGTGACCAGACTAGCTTTTCTTCAAATTCTTTAATTCTCACTCGCTTTTGTAACTTT
This sequence comes from Aulonocara sp. 'chitande type north' Nkhata Bay, assembly GCF_057382095.1. NCBI lineage: Eukaryota > Metazoa > Chordata > Actinopteri > Cichliformes > Cichlidae > Aulonocara > Aulonocara sp. 'chitande type north' Nkhata Bay. Next base: position 35,456,774 of record NC_141347.1, read on the forward strand.
GTACTTTTGTGTTACTCGCAGCAACAACTCCACCTCATTGTTAGTCCATTTAAAAAACTCGGTGCTTTTCCTCGACATTTGCCGCGACGTTTCAAAGAGCCGGAAAGGAAATAAACGGCAGAAAGAAATGAGGCAGGTCGAATCGTCTTGCGTTTCACGCATGCGCTGGACTGGCACGTAAGCGTTTTCGGCCGTTTCAATGTCAACGCACAACTCTGTGAAAACGACTGAAAACGATAGTGTGGACGCGGAGCGTTTTCAGTCGAAAACGCCGTTTTCAAATTTATCCGGGCTAGTGTGGACGTAGTCTGAGGGCTCGAAGCTAGAAGAGGTGGCCGGGATGACCCTAGGCTTGTCTTTTCTGCTCAGACTGCTGCCTGTGATACGTATGGATGGATGCATGGAGTCAGTGGTGTATGAAAACTATATTTTTCTTTTTGTTGCATCTGAACAGCCTCCAGACACGTGAAGGTGTATAACTGTGTACACACACGTCATCTTACTGCCCTCCTGAGTCTTGTGCTCGTCCATAAAGTGACTCCATAAATGGATTCTCAGGCCTTCCACTCTTTGAATATATCGCCTCACACTTCATAAACTTTCCCAGAGTGAGGCCAGGGTAGGTGTTGGAGAGCTGAGGATGGACAGAAATGAGGAGACCGAGTTCAACAGATGAGAAAGAAGAGTGTCCGAACAGACATTTATGTGGTGGTTAATATTGTAATTATACTACAACATAAAAGAGACATTTAAAAATCATTTGGAAATGATTACAGGGTTTTGATTGAATTAGAAGGTCCTGCCAACTGGTCCAGAAACCAGCAGCTCATCTTCTTACTGGTTTTAGCAGATGGCATCACAGCACCTCGGTTCTGGCTTCCCTCCGCTGCTTTCCTGTAGGTTTTAAAATTGATTTTTCAGAGTCACTTTTAAAGCACGCTTGGGTCTTGTGCCAAGGAGCACGTCATATTAATTTGGAGACCATTCAAAGTATTTCATAGACGAAAGTCTAAAGGTGCTGCTGGAACAACTTCCTTTGAGCCACTTCCTAAAACATGTTTTTACAGACTGTCCTCTTTTATATTTATATTCTGATCATCATCTTTGTCATCACTTGCTGTTATTTGTTTATCAGTACTTATTGTTTATTGTTTTGTATTTCACACAGTTTTCAAATTTTAGGTCTGTCTGAACTTTGTTTGTGTCTAAACCACAACCAGTGCATCCAACACATCGATGTGGTAACCATAAAGTTCCTTCCACCATGAAGTTTTTCCACAGCGTGTCTTTTATCCTGTCTTCCTTCTCTCACCCATGGCAGATGGCTCCGCCCCTCCCTGAGCCTGGTTCTGCTGGAGGTTTCTTCCTGTTAAAAGGGAGTTTTTCCTTCCCACGGTCACTCATAGGGGGTCATATGATTGTTGGGTTTTTCTCTGTATGTATTATTGAAGGGTCTACCTCACAATATAAAGCTCCTTGAGGCGACTGTTGTTGTGATTTGGCGCTGTATAAATAAAATTGAATTGAATAAGTATCTGTTTTTCGTGGGGTACACTTTTGACACCTCGCCCATATAGGCTTTCTTTTTTAGCTAAAAGTGACTTTAAATGAAAACAGCTCACTTTGGAGCCTCAAGGAATCGCAGCTTTTGGAATTTTCCTTCATTCCTTTTCTGCTTGTGTGTTTTCTCTGAGCCAATAATGAGACTTTGACTTCATTAAATTTCTTCCTTTCAGCCTCAGTTCACTGTGCACATGTGACGCATTCACATGAAAATTGTTTTCCTGACTTCGGTTGGACGCTTGTTGGTTTTTGAATTTATTTGTGTCGCTAAAGTTGAATAATAGATTGCTCAATCACGAATTAAACTAAGCACAGAAGTCATGGAATTATACCCTCCGCTAAACTGCCAACGCTAATTGGATGAAAAGTCAGTGGGCTGTGAAAAGGACTTTGTTTGTACTGAGGTTTCCGTATGTGAGCCGAGTGTTAATATGGTCTGCAGAGAATAAATTATTAGTTAAATATAGTCGCTAAAATGACTGATAACTTGATGGCACTGGATTCTTTGGAATCTCAGTTGGATTTTCGTAGTACTGTGTGAGGTTAACGAAGGATCTTCAAACAAACAGCAGCAAGAAAAGCCTGACTGTCGAGTGCCGGACACAATGCCGAATACACCGCCCGCCTGCATAAGCTCTAAATCGTGGGCGGGGTTGGTGATCAGTAGAGAGGATATTGGCTTTTTTTGAACATATCAGCTGATCAATATCACCTGTCACATGCTTCCTCTCATCATGTGCTGATGTCTTTGGTAATGACTAGTTCAAGGGCAATGGGAGTGCTTTAATGGGGTCCTCCCTACCTCCTCCATTTGATTTCCCGTGTCTATGAGAGAGACATGAAAGAAGGACGGGGCGGATCATTAAAGAGAGCTATTTCCTTTTTGGTAATAAGACAGAGCCAAGGTCAAGTTAAAAAAAAAAGAAAATCCTGTTTCCATTTCACTCGTTTGCCTTTTCTTCATTTTCAGGAACATTGTTGAGACTGTTTGTATGCACACTGAGAAGTCTGTAAGTAATCAAGCTTAATGTCCCTCGAAGAAAGTCTAATATCAACATGCTCGTCCGCTTCCTCACAGCCTCCGCCTCAGTTTTTAAAGGATTGCTCTGCAGAAAGTGAATCTACCAATCGCTGAACATGCATGAATGATATGACACGTTTCTTCTATCTGCAAAAGACTGACAAGGGCAGTGATGACATGAAAGGTGAGGCTAAACAAACAGTCCTGGTTTGGTGCTCATATCAGACAGGATGGTGAAAGATAACCGCTTTGCCTCTTTGTCAAAGACAGATCTGCTCTTCAAACTTTAAACTTTCTGCAGTGATGCTGGTCCCAGACAACTGTGGCTCCCTCTTTCACCAGTCATCCTAAATCCCCTTCTTGTCACACATTAGTTTCCTTTCTGTCCATTCCTCTCAGCTTGGCTTTGTCCCTTTAATCAATCCAAGTTTCCCAAAGTTACCCAAATGCCCAAGTGTCCTTACAGGCAGCCTAAATTACCTTGTCAGTCCAGTGCCCCTTGTGGAAAGCTTAGGTTTCCTTTCTATCATTCTAAAAAGTCCTGCTCCAAATCCCCCGACCTCCCAAAGATCTGTTCTAATCAATCAAATATCCCACTGATCAACCTAAATCGCCCCCAAAGCCCCATAATCAGTGCTAATCATTGTTGGTCTGAATGCTCAAGCTCATTTCAAATCAGTCTAAGTAACCGTGTGACCAGCCTGGCTGCCACTAAAATCAATGCAGATGCACATGAGGTAAGCACTGTTAATGGATCCAGATGTGTTTGCAGTTTAGCCAGCTGCCGCTTTGATCAATAGAAAAAAACCCTTGTGATGAGCCCAGCCACCACTCTTCATGCATTCATCGTGTTAGTCCTAAAAGTTCGAAGTCTAAGATTTAAGTGGGTAAATAATCTAAAAGAATCATTTTCTACTTAGTCCACACACTCATGTGGTCAAACAAAGTGCTCATGTGCTTAAACCTGCAATCTGTAGTCAGTCCAGTTTGCTTAAATGCAGACTCCAGGGGGGCCTATCCCAGGACAAGAGGACAGGTCGGCGGTTTGTAGCAGGGCCAATGCAGAGAGACAGGCAAGCCATCACACTCTGTGGGCAATATAGAATCACCAATGGTTAACCAAAACAAATAAGTGCATGTCTTTGGACTGTGGGAGGAAACAGTAGTAGTAAAATCCACAAGCAATCTATAAGTCCATTTAAATCCCCTCCTGATAAAGTCAAGACCGTATTTCCCTCTCGCTCTTACAGAATCACCACTCACACACTACAGTCAAACTGACAGATCCCAGATGTGTCTGCATGTATCTGTGTGACTTTGTGGCAGTGTGACTGTTTGTGTTTGCTGAAAAAGCTCATTCAAGCTCAGCAAATCTTCCCTTGATAAACAAAGCGGAACGTGAACCAACAACAGTCATTTCAGCAGATATCCATCAGCCGCTTTGTGTCAACATCATAAAGTACCCGCAACATCTCAAAACCATCTCCAAGGCCAGAAAATGTAGTTAAAGTACTTATGTCATAAAGCATATTCTCAGCTTCCTCTGCCTCCAGACAAAGTCATCCATCAGCAGGGCTTGATCCATGAATTGTTTTCTACTTCCGAGTTAATGAGGCCGCAGTCTGGCAACAAGGAATCGACTCATCCTGATGCTCGCCGATGGATTTCACCATCACACACATTACAGATGGTTGACTCCTGATCATTTTTGTTATTGATTTTTTTCTTTTTTACAAGGCCAAATGCGGTGCAGCCAAGACACAGGAAAAATGACCGCATAAATCCGTTGTGATTCATGCAGGACGAAGTATTTGGTCTGCTTCAAACAGCCAGCGAGGTTCCTTCAGACAGTTTCAGGCAAAGCTGCTTCAAAAAGTAGATTCAGACTAAAAACGACACGGCAGGTTTATAATTGATATTTCTGATTACTTTACTTTACTACTACATTACTACATTACTTTAATATTTCCCTTCACCACAAAAGCAACATCATTTCCTAATTTTCCCTGGAAATCAGCAAAATTTGCAACCATAGGCTAAAAGACATAGGTACAGTCATGTCACCCAATCGTTTGTGGCCATCTTGGATTTTTAAAGCTCGACATGAAAAGTGAGGGGGGAGTATCCAATACAGCCACACCTTAAATCAGGGGTCCCCAATCCCAGTCCACGAGGGCCGGTGTCCCTGCAGGTTTTAGATCTCACCCTGGGTCAACACACCTGCATCACATGATTAGCTCATTTCCAGGCCTCTGGAGAACTTCAAGACATGTTGAGAAGGTCATTTATCCATTTAAATCAGCTGTGATGGATCAAGGACACGTCTAAAACCTGCAGGGACACCGGCCCTCGTGGACTGGGATTGGGGACCCCTGCCTTAAATCATACCCTTCTTTATCATTTATTTCATTCTAAATGGGACCAAAATGTTTTCTTCCTGTTAAAAGGGAGTTTTTCCTTTCCACTGTCGCCAAAGCACTTGCTCAGATGGGCTCATCCAACATGTTCTTACCCCCAAAGTGTAACATATGTGCTATGTGACAAATTGTCAGTATGTTACGCTTTTGGCCACCCAACACTTTCCTATTTTATGCGTTCGGAAACAGGAGGAAACATGAGAACCGTTTGGACTGAATCTACACACGTACATTTATTTTACGTTCTCATTATGAAAAGCACAAATCTAACACAATTAAGGTTGTGGTTAAGGTTAGGATTAAGGTTAGGGCTCGAATACACGGCTGGAATGCGTGTTACCGCCGGGAGCGTCATTCTATTGGATTCCATCCACAATCGGGCGTATCATAGGGACGTGGAAGGTTACCTTTTGCATTTCCATGGGACACCTCAGGACGTGACAAATCGTTGGTGTGTTACGTGTCGGGAATGAGAATGCTCTGGGTCATCTGATTGTTGTGGTTTTATTTATAATATTGCATTTGTTGCATAAAATAAAACAGTATAAAAGAACAAGCACGGCTTTTTTGTGTCGTTTATCTCTGGACTACTGTGTGATCTTGTTTCTAAGAAGAAAACAGTTTCCCCTGCTTACATTTGCATAAAACATTTAAATGGTTTCTCCTTTATGCTTGCTGTAAAATTCACCCCAAACGGCCAACCTTCTTCTCCAAGGGCAAACATTAATCTTCTTCCTCACACAGAAAAGAAAAGCATACATTTATGCTGTACATCACATGCTTCACATTACTGTGTGCAACAAAAGAAACATAATAAAATACAAAAAAGCAACAACAGCAAAAAGAAAAAACACATAAAAAGACGCCCACACATCAAACCAGAGATGAATAGTTTGCACGAGAGAGGTAAGGAGTTGTAGGTTTATGGCCACTCTTCTCTGAAGTGGAAATTTCCCCAGAGGAAATCAGCGAGAAAGTAGAAACCATTTATGTGTTCAGTCCTCCCTATTGCAAAGAAATTATCCCGTACAAACCCCCACATCTCTGAGAGCTCAGGTACCCTGACCTTCACCACACACTACCTGTAAAGCCTTTCAATTTGCAGCCCATTTTGTGCTGGATATAAAAGTGGAGCGAGCTCAAGCATCGGAGAATGATATGAGCCATGATGTTCTGGGGAAAAACAAACTGTCACAGGCAAAAGAGAGCCCACACCCTCAAAACCCAATCCCACCCTGCACTTCACTGGTAAGAGGGCATCCATGAGTGTAAAGCATAAAACAGTAAATAAATCTAGCTCCTTTTATTTAAAGAGACACACAGAGCAAATTGTTTCCTCATTTACTTGTAGAAAGTTTGCACACAGCCAGTGTCACGGACCCGGTTCCGGGGACTCGGGGTTCGTGAACAGTGTGGACCTTTATTGTTATTAGTGTATTGGATGTATGTTTACTGCACTGTGTTCTTGTGTTCAATGCTGGTGTGTGTATGTGTGTGAGGCTGGAGGATGAAGGACAGCCACCTGCAGGCCTGATGGGTGTGGCCCTGCCAGCTGCTGGTCACGCCTAGCTTACCACACACCTGCTTCTGATCAGGATCGTCGGGGGAGCTACTTAACAGAGCGATGGAGCTTCCTCCGGCGCAGGATCGTTGAGTTAGACTCCATGTCAGTGTTTCTAGTGTTGTTAAAGTGTATGCCTGCCGGAGTTGGTGCCATAACGGCTGTGTCTGTGTTTTTCCCCAGGAGGACAGCGGAACACAGGACTGCAAGACACACGGGGTGTGTGAAGGCACAGGGGCAGAGAGCACGGGATACCAGCACTTGGGAGAAGACACGTCACGGGAGTCGAGGGAGCACTTTTGGAGATTCAATGTGTGGTGTACCATTACCTCACTGTAAATAAACCCACTGTTCATTCCATTAAGTCCAGCGTTTGGGTCCTATTTCCCCATCTCCCCACGATCTGCCAGCCAGACCGTGACAGCCAGGCTCTTACTGCGACTCCACAGATTACCTGCTGATCTGTTATGCTTTACAATAATAATCTGAGAAAACAACACATTATTTCCAAACATAGAGATTTTTTCACTTTGTGTTGTTTGGCTGTGGAGCCCCCGAGGCGTAAATTGTTCTCTGGATGTTGTTTAATTAGAGCGTCGCATTTAATCGGCGTCGAAACTGGAAACAAATTAAAACATTTTAAATAAATTTGTGTTTGTAAACAGAGTTTGTAGATATGTCCGTGCAGGAGCTTGCAAAGTTTGTTTTAGTGGTACAAAGTAGCTATTTGGAGGAAAACTTTTACATTATTTATATTAAAATGTTATATTACATCGCTGGTTTGCCTCTTGCAGTACAGTGCAATTGCCTCCCCATGCCACCACACCATCATAGGCTGTATATAAAAGATGGCAGTAAGAACTCTGAAATGTTCTGTTAGTGGGATTTTTATTTTAATTTTTTAAGCCAGATGTGGAGGATGTCCCCCTAAATTATCAGCTAATGCTAGTTAGCCCGTCAGAGAATGATATTAGAAGTTACAGACAAAAACGAGAAGACAGACTTGTTTCATTCGTCCAGATCACCGAACAGCTAACCAGATTTTTTTGACAGATAATTGTGAGAAACTTCTCCAAATATCACCAACAGCTGACAGCCAGCTGCACCCACCTGCCCGTCAAATCCACCTTTTAAAATGTGTTGGTTTCAGCAGGAAAACAGAGCTTTTATTTTGTAAGCAAACAGTTTCCATTTCTGGTTTGAGTTCCTCTGCTCATTGGTTATTTGGTGATGGTGTTTACAGGCAAGCTGACATCTTCCATACAAACCAATCAGCTGCTGTCATGATAATGAAAGGAAGGTTTTTGGTGCAGCATCCAGTTAAACTGATTTCACTCACCAACCAGCTGGTGGCCTTACTGGCTGATATCTTTAACTGCAAGTGGTTCACAAGCCAACCTTTAAAGCCGGTTGGAGCGGGCACGCTCTGTTTTGCAAATATTTTTAAATCCTGGTAGGTCTGCAACCACATAAACTAGCGCAATAATTTTTTTTGCATATGAAACCGGAGGAGTTGTACTTACATCTTATGCCATCAGCTTGTCCTCGGTCACAGTTTCCTTCCATGTACAGCTTTGCAAAAACTGCATAAAAAGCACTTGCAGCAACAAAAACATAATATTCCAGAAACACGCTTTGCCGATCCCATCAGCTGTTTGTAACACTTCCTACTTTGGAATAGACGTCAGCGCGAACCTTTGCATGTCCGCCATTACCTGCCCGAAACCGGAAGTGACGTCATTTTAGCGGAAATGTAGGGGTTTTTTTTACCATCAGGGCCTCATGAGCCTATACTGGTGTTTTTAAAAGTTATCTTTGACTCTATGCATTTCTGAATAGTTTCTGGGATGCTTAGGACTCATATTGCACTGCTGGAAATAGTTTCTTTTGATGCATATGCTGTTGGGTTTTTTTTGCAAATTTGCATTATAATATTTATTTTCATTTTTCCTGCAGTATATAAAAATTGGTGTATTTCAAAAATAAAACTATGAAGACACTCAAAATAAATTTCCTGTGGTGGGAAACTATTTTGTGCAACTTTTTTGTATTTACAGTTTTGAGGGATAAGCCTCTTAACTCATTCACTGCCAGCCATTGGCAGTGAATGAGTTAAACCCATTGACTCATTCACTGCCATTGACGGGTATAGACGTCAATGGCAGTGAATGAGTTAAATTTCTCTAGCTAGAAATATATGTTAAAAAAACAAAAACGACTTTTTTGTAATTTATTGCACTTTTTTGCAATTTATGTAATTACTATGCACTTAATGCATACATATTATTATAATTTAGGCTGTAATGGTTGTATTGATGTATAGCAACTTGGCACTACAGCATGTAAAAATACAATATAAGCTCTGGCGGACTTGGTTCTATGGTAGGTCTTAAAGGGTTAAGGTACCCATTAAATGCAGCCATGTAGCATCTGTTCTTCCTGGGGTCAGTGATCTTTACACTTTCACATATACACATAGGAACTATACACACATGCACATAACACAACAGCTCCTTACAACACAAATTCTGCCCTAGATCAGGGTAAACAAAAATCGTTATTATCCTGACGTGCACGTGTTCTGTAAAATATACTTCCCCATCAGTCGGATGGAACTTCTGCACAAGTACCGCAGCACTTAGTGTTGTGTCGACAACTTAAAGTTCAGTAATGGGTTCGGTTAACACTGAGTCCCAGCGATGATCTGATAGAGGAAGACACTGCAGCCAGTGTTTCTGTTTACCTCTCAGAGTGGTCAGCAGACAGATAAGGGAAGCAGACAGCTCAATGAGCAAAACAATAAGCACTCAAACAGCAATTTCCCTCAGCAGAATGAGGAGGGAGAGACTGAAAGAGCGAGGGTCTTTTTATCAGCAAACAGAGGAGCTGGGTGTTTAATCTCCATCTTGTGGGGCTGACACTTAAATAGATCTCTGGTGTCGGTGTGTGCATTTGTTTGTTTGTGTGTGTGTGCGTCCTCTGACAAAAGCAGCCGAGTGTGTCCTGACACTTTGCCCTCTGCTGCACCTTCGGTCCCACAGGTCTTTCTTTCTACACAAATTCCTTCCCTCCTCGCTCGCCCTCTTGACTCTTTCCCCACTAACTCGGATTTTATTCATTATTAATTTTTTGCAGAGGAAGTAGAAACATTTGAAAGTCACTGCAGACGAGGTCAGAGGTTTTCTTTATATCGCGTCACAGCTCCGCAGAGCACAAAACTCTGAGGATTTTTACTTTTTAGAGAACGCAAAGATAATTCTCCTGAGTCCTGCTCGCTCCCTGCAACCCAGGAGTTATCTGCAGTTACCAAGCAGGCTAACAAGGAGGGGTCACATTAAAATAGCAATAGAATGACTAATTTTAACAGTTTCTGCATGGGTACTCTGAGGAAAGGCATATACTCAGCTTTCTAACAGTATATTAGAGGATCTGAGTTAAGAGCAAATGTACCGTGCAGCTTTGATCTACTCAAGAGATGATTTGCAAACTCAAACATCCATATCTGAGTGTTCTTGGTATAAATTAGTTGTTTTCTTACTCAGTGCCGATAGTTTTCCTTCATTTATTTTTCAGGGACAATGAACATTAATCAACAGTAAACTGCAAATGTTCTAATTCCCCCCCGCTTGGCCAGATGTTGAAACATTAAAACAACAATAAAGCTGGGGCCTGTTCTTCGTACCTCGCTAAGTAAGTTAGCTGGATTAGATTGTTGACGATTTCGCGTGATCCTGGATCGTTCGGTTCCCCGAAGCTCATCCGGGACTTGCTGTCATAGCAACAGAGCCGTAAGCGTAAACCTGCTCGGGAGCAGGCTTACTTTATGTAAACAGGATTAGATCACGGCCACGCAGCTATGTCCGCTTCATTTATACGAAAGCAACAGCGATATTCCACCACTGTTTCACCATAAATAAATAACATCAATGTAACTAAAGACAATGCAGCACTTGATCCTTTTATTGATTTCACACAGATACATACAGGTCATTTCCTAAAAAAGGGAAATGTACTATTAACATTCTATTACATGTATGTGATTATTACAGATGTAATTCATATTTCAGAGTAGCAATTGTAAATTACTTCGTGTAATCAAGATGAGAGACCACGGCTATAAAAGCGAGGGTGGATTTGGGAAGTCTGTCGCAGTCATGTCCTGTCCGTATACGCGAGCCACCCATTGTGGAAGGTGCAAGATTGATAAGGAGAGTCCTCAGAATTCAGCGTATATTGCGGGATAGACAGGATCCTTTAGCTCAGCGCGACAGTGTGCTCATAGAGAGATATCGATATTCCCGTGAGGGTATTATTTACTTAACCAACTTGTTGACGAGGGGGTGCAGGACCACCACCTGTCTTTTTTTGCTCTGCCCTTTTCCTGGTTGCTGTTATGAACAAACTAACAGAGTATTACAGGGTCCCTTTCCAAGAGACGAAAAGCAATATAAGAGATAAATATTACCATTCTGTAGAATACTCCTGTATTTCACTTTTACTTGTTCCCATGTTCTTGTGGGTCCTGTTGTGGCTCTAATGTGAAAGGGGATATAATATAACATATTATAATATAATATAATGCCATATGATATTGGACAATATAGTGTCATATGATAGATCTACCCTACCGCCTACTGGTGTTGGGCAGAGGGGCCGATGGCGCGATATGGCAGCCTGGCTACAACCGTAGCTGCCTCCACCAGTGTGTGAATGTGGGAGTGAATGAATAGTGGTATCGTAAAGCGCTTTGGGTGCCTTGGAAAGCGCTATATAAACCCGATCCATTATTATTATTATTATTAAATTACCTACGAGTTTGATTTGTCAGCAACTTTCTGCCAGCCCTCTCTCCTTGCTTTTGCAGCCTTTGCAGTGTTCCCTTGCGTTTTGATTGAACTCTGAAACTCCTGAAATCCCTCACTCAAGAGTTCTTGCTCTGCTGCCAAAAATACCGAGCGCGCTCCTTCGACATTTTCGCCGACCAATCAGCGGGTTGCCGATCAATGTTTCTACTATCGATGCGTAGCCCCTTTTACGACACCCAGTGATGTCACATTACTGCGTCCAGCTGTACTAATCGTCAACAGCAGGTGTGTTCGGAGAACCGGATTAGCGAGCTCACGGTTAGCGCGATGGTTTGGTCTTGGATGTGTCATTTGATCTTGGATGTAGTAAGCGACGTACGAAGAACGGGCCCCTGGGGCGTTTTTATTAGTACACAAGAAAGCAAACCAAAACAGGAGTGCAAGCATGAAAGAGTACAACGTGTGCAACTGATGCAGGACATTATCAAGCAGACAATTAGCGCCGCAGACAACAACGAACGCCGTTACATCACCAACAATCCAGAAGGCACAGACACCAACAAACAGAGGCAACAAACAATAGCAGGAAGGTGAGCAAGCAGAGCGAAGGTTTGACGGTGTGAACGTTTCCTTTTAAATGCAAACGAACACCAATCTGCCACAACAGTCAAATAACCGGATTAAGATCATGTAGGCCGTCCTCATGTTCAAAAACACATCATATGAACACACAGTCACACGGTGTTGTTGCCACGGTTACAGCCTCTGTGCTGTGTTGCGTTAATGAAGAGGCGAGCCCACCGTTGCTCACTTTGCCAGCTGATCAGAGTTTATTCTCACAAGAACTGTTTTAAACTTCACATTATTTTAGTGCAGCATCTTGTAATTGTGTTGAATCTTTGAACGCGTTAAAATAGAATAAAAACAACAACAGAGAAAAAAGAGACAAACAAACAAAGCGAAAGGAAAACAAAGCAATAATAATTATAAATTACTTACATGTTCAAACAGGAGACTGAGCTTATTTAATCCCTTTTATTTAGTAACTAATAGTCTACACCAGGGGTGGGCAATCTCAGTCCACGAGGGCCGGTGTCCCTGCAGGGTTTAGATGTGTCCTTGAACCAACACAGCTGATTTAAATGGCTAAATTAGCTCCTCAACATGTCTTGAAGTTCTCCAGAGGCCTGTAATGAACTAATCATGTGATTCAGGTGTGTTGACCCAAGGTGAGATCTAAAACCTGCAGGACACCGGCCCTCGTGGACTGAGATTGCCCACCCCTGGTCTACACCCTTGTCTTCTTGTTTATGGCCTGCCCATCAGAAATTCTTCAGTACATTTACATGTTACATGTATTATTTTTATTTATTTATTTTCAGGTTTCAAATAATGAGGTCACTGTCTGTACAGGTAATCTCTGCATCACTCTCATACAGTTTTTTCTACTATTGGCTCTTCAGTACGTTGCAGAGAGGGGATATCCCTAATATGGTCATCCTAAGTACTCAGCTCTGGCTGTGAAGCCCCACCCACCTCCCGTTCAAGCCTTCTGTGAGCGGCAGCCAATCTGATGCAAGTATGTTTAATGGGAGGCCTTAAATGGCTCGTTTCACACACAGTGAGATAAATAAAGATCATTTAGAGCTATGAATCACGAAGGCGACCCAGCCGGGGGTGATCAGGCCCCGACTTGTGCACCAGTAGCTACCCACGGATCAGCCCTCTTGATCCACAGCCACCGTGTGGCTTTCTCTGCTGCTTCACTCACAGCCTGGATGGCCCTCTTCTTGGCTGCCCAGCCGGCCGAGGACTTTGCAGAGTGATCATCCTGCAAAGCCCCTACAGCCCACTTCTATGGGCTCATAGAAAGTCTTTCAGCCCCTTCCCCTGCACTCCTGTTTCTGTTCTAAGAATAGAAACAGAATAAAGTAAAAGGGTTTGCCATTAACATTAAACAACAGCTATTTATCAAGATATTCAAATAACAGGTAGATTAATCCTTTTCTTAAATAATATAAAGTACAACAAAATTCATGAGGTCATCCTGAGATTTAATGCCTTATTTAAATTCCAACACATTCCATAATTGCTTTTTTTCTTTCTTTTTTTTTTTTACTTCATCAGTTTCTAAACTGAGTGTAATGAAACAGCGTAAAAGTGGCGCTTCAGCCTGGTAAACAGGGAGCTGGAGGGATGTGAGGCGCTGGAGTGTCACACAGGTACGGACAGATGGCCCTCTGTGTGCTGATGAATGTTTCAGCACATTAAATCTGGTCATTTACTCTAATGACTTGACTTCTTGTTCCTCGGCGCTCCCTCTTTGACTCTTTGATGAAGCCGCGGATTCTTCTGTTCGCTTGCAGATGCTTTGTTTGCTTCATTCATCAGTGTCCAAGATCCAGGAAACTTTTTCTGACTGGCCGCCAGCATCGCGCCATCTGTCTCCACCTGTCCAATAACTGGAGGTGCGGCATGAGAAATGGACTTCAGGCGCCTAAGCTCATCTGCAAGAGAACCAGATGAAGGCGCAAGGTGCAGGCTAATAGCTGCAAATTATAATAGAGCAACAGCTACAAATATGTGTTGAATTATGCAGCGATGCACTGGGATAATCTGTCATTAATATGCCATCCTGACCTTTGCTGGTGTTTGTGACTTTCACTGTGAATAAATGATAAATGATACCAGAAAAAGAAAGACTGTTTCGTGATAAGTATTTCTTTGAACAGCTGTTGTAAGCCACAGAAGTTTGTGCCCCGCTGAGCATCTGCCTTTGCAAATTGATTACCCAGGGGAAGCCCAGACCTGCCCTCCCTCCTCCACAAACTAACCACAGCTGCTGCTTTGATTAAAAGCTGGATGGAAGTGCCTGAATGCAACTTCCCGCTCATAAAAGTCAGACTGCAAAGTGGGATCGGTATTATCTGAAGAGGACGGAGACAAGGTGCCTCTGTGGTAGAAGAATGCTGAAGCTTCCTGTTTGGGTTTTGGAGCAGAGGGTCATGTGATCAGGTATCAGCTAATGTTAGCAACATCCACAGACTGTTGTGCAGAAACACAAACACCTACACAGACTCATAGATATGTTTTTAACAATTAACTACAGAGCGGATGACTGAGCTGTCATATAGAAACACTAAAAAGTGTTTCAAATGGCCATAAACGCGGTCTGGAGGTCGAGTACGGACACTTTGGAGACCACTTGAAGACATTTGGCAAGTTAAATATAAAAGTTGTGAAAATATTCACCCTGTATGGTTTTTAAGTTTTTGTACCAGGTTATAAAAATGTTTATTTCTGCCGTAAACTTCACTCACTTTGGAAGTTTAAAGTGGCCATTAGACGTGCAGTTAGTGTCCTGTCACCTCGCCACACATCCATCTACACAGATGGAAGAGCAGATGAAAGACCGCCGCACAAAACAGTGCAGACATCCTCTCTACATCAGGACATATAGCTGGTTATCAGTTCTCCAACTTAACCAGCGTTTCCCGTCGTTAACTTAGCAAACTGGGTTCACATTAGAGGGACGGCCCAGCAGCCTCTGACCAATCAGATTTATGGATATCTGTGAGGCGTACAGGAAGCGCTGGTTTTCTGCACCTTAGATAAGATAAAAATGTTCCATGAGAAAAATATGAAGAGGTTGAAAAAAAAGAATACAGTCTTAGAGCAGCTGCTGCAGAAAATTAAAGACTAGACTAGAAAATATGGTGAAGCAAATCTTCCCTTTGGCTTCACTGTACGGTGTCTCGTGTTTGTCCTACAGTGTCCGGCACCCGTCTAATGATTCCTGCCGTGACTTGTTACCTCATCAATTCACTGCCCATGAAGCAGATCTTTTTCTGCTGAAAAGCAATCACTGGAGAAGATGAAGCTTGTTTGTCAATGAAGACGGAAAGTTCCACAGGAAATTGGCCTCTTGTTCATCCAGCCGTCACCAAATTACATCTTCATGGACCAATGAGGAGGAGGTCTGCTTCCAATATCTAATTACCCCAGTCGTGTTTAACAGGAAGGAGAACTGACCTTTGACTCTTTTTATAACATTTCAGGTCATCGATCTTATCGACTCCACGGCGTCAGTCACCCTCCTGAGCAGCGCTGGGGTCATCTGGTTAACTTGAGGGTAAAAATAGCAAAAGAGGCGCTTCTAAAGGAGAAAACGCCTCTTACATGCAACCAACTTCCCCAATATTCAGCCAACCAAATTTAAACCAAAGAGCCTTAGTCTAATCAGGGGTTAGAAAATCCTCCCAAGCAAATCAAACGACTAATATGTAATTCTAATCTACACTGACCTTGTGTTGATTAAAATAAGAAAATAATTTCAGTCTAGTTGTGATTTTGTGCAGAGGGAAAAACTCTGATTAAGTGCACAGACTTAATAAGTTACATCTATTTCAAAGACTACATGCCACGAGTGTAATCACGATGATGAATACATATTCATATGTCTTTATTATGCGTTGTGTGTGCATCACAGTGCAGAGTCGTCACAGTGCTACGCAGGGACAGGGACTGAAATGTAACACAATCAATCGAATAACTGTGTTTGCATGCATGCAGTCAGAACGGTGAGGTCTGAGGTTAAGGAGATTTAAAAGGACAGTAATGATTACTTCATAAGGTCAGAGACAAGAGACGATCATCTGCAAGACCGAATATACGAGGTTCACCTCAAGCGCTTGATTTGGAGCAGGACATGATGCACCTGAGTGCGTGTACACTGCAGATTTGGGATCATTAATGATGACTTTGTCTGCAAAAAAAACAACATTTAAAAATAGGGTTAACACGACTAACAGAAAACGCTCGTGTAGATTTCAACGAGGTGGAATTAAAACCTAGAAATAAAGTGGATCTACATCTAATGAATACAGAAATGTGGGATACTTCAAAATAAAAGCATGAATAACAGTCATAAATAGAACCAAAGTGAAGGTTGTGGAGGAGTCGTGCACGATCTGCAGGATCAGCTTTATTCTGGGAACAGGGACGGCTGAGAGAGCTGATCTCACTGTCAGGGTCACACTCATGAAGTAACCAACATGTTCCTTTGATATGAAACTGTGTTTGGTCTCTGCCTGCTCGGTTTGACATGTGAAGTTTATGTTAAAATCTTTTCCCCACACCAACCATCACTCCCACCTTTGAAGCGTCATTCTCTTTGCATGTGCTTTTCTCTGTTTGCATTTTTACTTGTTGCATTTTAAACATTTGAAGCTTTTTCCCATATATGCTTGTGCTTTTCCCTTGTACAGTATGTGTTTTGTCCTTAGGGACCACATTATATCGCTGACTCTGGGAAGCCTTTTGCTTATCTGCTGGTGAAAGCTGTGTTTTGTGCTTGTGTACCACTCCGCTGTATTCTGTGCCGCTCTGATTCATCTATTTTCTGTTGCTTATCTGGAGCCTGCGCTCGCGGCAGAAGGGTAAGTAAGGTAGTCCCTCTTCGGGGAATCCCGAACAGTTACCGAGCCGAATGAGATGTATAATCTCTCCAGCATATTGTAGGTCTGCCTCAAAGTTTCTGTCCAGTTAAGCGCGTGCAGAAAACCTCCAAAGGTGCCCCAAACAACCTTGACCGGCTCCTCTTATTGCAAAGACTCGTGGGCTTGTCTCCAAACTCCTATCTGTAAGTGTGATACTCTGATTAGTGGCACATTTTGTGACTAACAGCAGAAAGTAGTTTACGACGTACCGCATTACAACAATACTGAGCAGATAATGGCTGAAGTCACCTCAAGTGCATTTAAAGAAAGTTTGCTGTACAATCTTTCACCTGTGAACATGTGTCTGATAGAAAATGAGTGCACCTGCTCTCACTACCAAGACTTTTGCTGAAACCAAAACTGTAGTTCCTCTAATGACCACATGGGGGTGACTTCAGAGGTGGATCAATCCTGGCAGACTCGCATGTTAAGGCAGAAATCAACATGTTCGCAGCCTGTTTTTGTGTAGCTCACATAATTTTTTAAGGTTTCGAGATGTAAGCTGATGATTTCTGCACGTGAGCGGTAATCTGAGTAGTGTCACCGTGCTGCTGCTTGAAGTCTAGTGTTTTATTTGCATGCATCATGTGACCTCCTGTGCAGACTTCTTTTCTTTTCACCTGGCCGGCTCGTGTGTTTCAGAGGCGGAGCTTCCTCCAGCGTTCCTGCTCCTACTGGAAACAATCGCTTACCTGCTACTTAAAGTTCCCCCGCCGTGCACTGGTGGTGCTTCTTGTTGTTTTCCTTGTGTTTGTGTATTTGCTCGTGGATCCTGTTCTTCTCGTGTGCAGATGCCTCCCTCATGTCTGAAACCTGCGGAGAAAAATGAAAACAAAACTCTGCATTTTTGCATTTTTGCCTGCTAATTCAGTCAGAACTGCAGTAAATGTGTTAAACTTTTATTCTGGTGGTTGCAGTTGAGTCCAGATGTGGTTCAAGTCATTAGGGTTTGCTAATAATTAGCAGGTATTCATGCAGCACACCAAGCTGGCCCTCCACTGTCTCTGTGGTGGAAGCAGCTAAAGCTTAATAAAAATGAAAATAATGCAGATCCACTAATAACTAATGTGATGTCAGAGTGGCTACGTCTGTCTCTTATAGTAACAGATTTTGGGCAGATCTGTTCAATCTGTGCATCAGAAAGTTGAACAATGTTATTTTATTGCAATTAAGAACTAATAATGTGAAAGATTTCATGCACTTACATGAAAGTAGCACAAAGGGATCGTTTGTGCAGCAAGTCATAAATCAAGTGACGTTATTCTTCTCCACACGCAGACGGCCTGCTGTGACTAAAAATGATGCCAGCGTGTCATAAATTATGACATCCAGTGAGACGAGAGCACTGGGTTTTGATGGCTGCGTAGGAGGGCGGCTACATTTCACTCCTTACAAAACACAGACAGATAAATAACATCATATTGATCCAGTGTAATTCCTGGAATGTCAAAGACGCTGAGCAAAGGAGATGGAAGTATGGGAGGATGAGGAGAGGAGGAGAGGAAGGAGGGAGACGGGAGGCAAGCAAGCAGAAGTAAAGAGTAGAGTTCCGGTGACGTCATCCCAACGCATGGCAGCCTAACGAGTAGCGCTCTCTCATATATGATTCGTTCACCCCGCGAAGTGTCAAAATTATTACCAATTTTTGATAGATAGTAGAGTTACATGCGGGGTGAACATGGGGAAAAGAGACAAACAGAAAAGCTCAGCAGAAGAACGTGTAAACGAAGGGCCTATGGCAGCGGCATCGCCATCTCGACATGAAGTCAATACTAGGGCCAATATGGATGAAGGCTCGGGCTTGACCATGATACTGGAAGAATTACGGGACTTTCGAAGAGAGTTCCAAGAATTTAAATCCGACTTGGTCAGAGCCAATAACAGGATAACCGAAGCAGAAACCCGCATTGCAAAGCTGGAAGACCGGGTCCAAAACGCGGAACAGGTGATGCTAAAGATGTTAAAAATTATCAACGAGCAAGAAAACAAAATTGTGGATCAGGAAAGCCGGGCCCGGCGAAAGAATCTGAGGCTGTATAATGTCCCTGAAGGAGTGGAGGGGTCTTCGATGACAGTTTTTGTGGAAAAAGTATTGACGGAATGCCTCGACCTCCCCCAGGGCACAGAGCTTGGTATTGAGAGATCACACCGGGCCCCGGGAGCAGTGAGGAACCGAGAGGGAACCCCACGTTCGATATTGATTTGTTTTGCACGTTACAACACCAAGGAAGAAGTTTTGCGTAAAGCGTGGGCCAAGAGGACTGTTCTGTTGAACGGTCAGAAAATATATTTCGATCAGGATTATGCACCAGCTATTCTGCGAAAACGTAAAGGCTACGCTGAAGCTAAAAGAGCTCTGAAACAACAGAACATAAGGTTCCAGACTCCTTATCCTGCTAAATTGAGGGTCTTCTATCAAGAGGGAACCATGCTTTATGCGACGGCGGAGGAAGCAACCGCGGACATGCGGACAAGGGGATTTCAGATCGATAAAGTTGCCCTGAAGCAGACCTTAACGGAACAGCTGTCAAATTTGACGTGGGCGAAGATTGGAAAGTCGCAGCGGTGTGACTCGGAGGGACATAGAGAAAGTCCCAATAGTGAGCAGCTTCAGCTATCTAGAAGGTGCTCTCCCTCTACGACAGGAGACTAATGGAGATATACTGTACAGCCGCAATGGGTGAGATAACAAATACTTTTCCCTTATTAGATGATTAAGATTGCAGAGAGACTGTGGAGAAATGCACCTTAAAGGAGCTAGCAGGGGCCCTTGCCCTCCAGTCAGGGGAGGTTTCCCCCTGTCTATGGGATATACGTGCCAGGGTCTGTTAGGACTGACCCCAACCTTGGAATCACATATTATTTTTGTTTTTTTCTCTTGTTTTGTTTTTTCTTTGTCCGATTCTGGACGATTGTGGTTGTTTATTATTTGGGTTGTTAAAGGGAGTTTACCAGTTGATAAATTAATTAAGTCTGGATATTTTATTTCGGATAAATGACTGCTAGAGGAATTAAGGTTATATCTTTTAATGTGAATGGGCTCACGAATCCCATTAAACGAAGTCGAATCTTGAATAAAATGAAGAAAGATCGAGCGCAGATAGTATATTTACAAGAGACACACTTGAATAATAATGAACATGAAAAACTCAGGAGGATGGGTTTTACAAATATGTTCTCCTCAGCGTATGAATCAGGCCGCAGACGGGGCGTGGTAATCTTGATTTCCAGGGCACTGAACTTTGAAAAGTCATTTGAACTTAAAGATAAGGATGGGAGATTTATACTGGTACGGGGAACAGTTGATGGTAATCAGGTTACTCTAATGAATGTGTACGCCCCACCAGGAAGTGACCTAAGTTTTTTTAAGTACATTGTTAACATAATGGTGACAGAAACTCAAGGCCCTTTAATTTGCGGCGGTGATCTGAATATACGCCTACAACCGGACCTAGATAGCTCTAAAAGAAAGAAGCCGGGATCGAGTACATTATATAAAAGAATCTCAGCACTGTTCGATGAGGTGGGTTTAATTGATGTATGGAGAAATCGCTTTCCTACAAGGAGGGATTACTCTCATTTTTCAGCCCCACACTCACTTTACACGAGGATAGATTATTTTTTAATGTTTGGAAGAGATAGGGATAAAATCTTAACATGCGAGATGGGCTTGATAGATATAAGTGATCACGCACCGCTGTACCTAACGATTGATATGAATGTACACCCAAAAGTTTCAATTTGGAGATTGAATTCATCCCTGCTTAAAGATGTAGAATTTAGGAAAGTAATAAAGGCAGAGCTCAAAGATTACCTTGAAATTAATGATAATGGGGAGGTTTTACCCCCGATACTATGGGACGCATTAAAAGCTGTTATGAGGGGGAAGATTATAGCATTTGCCTCCTTCCAAAAAAAAGCAAGAGAGAAAAAAATGGAAGATTTACAAGCGATTCAAAAACAATTAGAAAGTGAGCACAAACATAAGCCTTCAGCGGGCACCTTGCAGAAACTAACAATGATTAGAAATGAAATAAATACGCAGAGTATACAAACGATAAAGAGAAAATTGTTATATTTGAAACAGAAACATTATGATGGAGGATCGCAATCAATGAAAATTTTAGCATGGAAACTTAAGAAGAAGATAGCGGAGAATACTGTAACTAAAATCAAACACCCAGAGACGGGGAATATAATGACTCATCCTTGCAAGATACAAAACGCCTTTGAGTCATTTTATAAAACATTATATGCGGGAGTCCCAGGGGGGGCTGAACACGAAATGGACAACTTCCTGAACTCTTTATGCCTACCAAGCTTTAACGAGGAACAAAATAAAACGATGATAGCGGAGGTGACGGAAGCTGAACTTATGAATGCCATCAATAGGCTGAAATCAAATAAGTCACCAGGCTCCGATGGTTACACCGCGGAGTGGTATCGGGAATTCAAACAGGACTTGATCCCTACACTACTTACTACTTTTAACTGTGTGTTAAAAACAGCGCAAATTCCACCGAGTTGGAAGGAGGCAATTATTTCGGCTATTCCGAAAGAAGGGAAAGACAAAATGGAGTGTGGCTCATATAGACCTATTTCTGTCCTTAACATAGATTATAGATTGTTTACTTCGATAATGGCCAGGAGAATGGAAGAATTTTTACCTGACTTAATTAGCAATGATCAAACGGGGTTTATAAGACGACGACAGACCCAGGATAATATACGTAGAACTCTTCATGTAATACATCAGATACAGACATCTAAGAGTACAGCCATGCTTATGAGTATTGATGCAGAAAAAGCCTTTGATTCTGTAAATTGGGACTTTCTATATAAAGTCCTGGATAAATTCGGCTTACATAAGGGAATTGTTGATACGGTGAGGGCACTATACACTAACCCCACCGCAAGAATTAAAGTTAATGGTTCTCTCTCAAATAGCTTCGTTCTGCAGAGAGGAAATAAACAAGGCTGTGCTTGGTCCCCGCTCCTGTTTGCATTGTACTTAGAACCCTTGGCACAATCAATTAGACAAAATAAAGACATTAAGGGGATCACTATTGCAGGACAGGAACACAAGCTCGCTTGTTATGCGGATGACATATTGATCTATTTAGATCAGCCCACTAACTCCTTGCCTTCGCTGATGAATCTGTGTCAAAAATTTGGGAAACTCTCTGGATATAAAATTAATATGTCTAAAACTCAAATTCTCAGCTATAACTACAACCCCCCAGCTCACATGGTTGTTCAATATCCAATGAATTGGCAAGCACAATCATTGAAATATCTAGGAGTTGTTATTCCCAAGGATTTAACTAAACTATCTGAGGAGAATTTTGGTTCTCTACAAAGGAGAATAGTGGGTGATATTAGGCGATGGAACATGATCCCCTTTCTTTCTTTACACTCACGAGTTGAATCTATTAAAATGAACATCTTGCCAAGAATATTATATTTATTCCAAACACTACCAATATCCATTGATCCAAGTCGTTTCAATGAATGGGATAAAATAATATCGCGGTTTATATGGGGGGGGGGAGCGGCCGAGGGTTTGTTTTAAAACTTTACAATTACATAAGAAGGTGGGAGGATGGGGGTTGCCGTCACTAAAAAATTATTATCGGGCTGCTCAGTTGAAAACGGTGGTTAATTGGTGTGATACAAGCTACCAAGCACACTGGAAGACTATAGAGGAGAATATGTTTTCCTCCCCAATACAAGCTGTCCTGATGGACTCGAATATTCGAAAATATATTGACAAGATTCATAACCCCTGGGTGTCGTGCACACTTAATATATGGAGAAAAGTCGTGAAAGAATTCAAACTTGAACAGGATTTGGCTTTATTTAAATGGTATGCATATGATTCTGACTTTGCCCCGAATAAATTGGACTCACGTTTTAAAAGCTGGCCTGCTAAAGGGTTATCTACATATGATAGTTTGATAAAGGATGGGAACCTTATTAGTTTTGACACGCTGAAACAGAGACACAATCTAGAAAAACAGGATTTTTTTCGATACTTGCAAATAAGACACTATATAAAGACAACAATCGGTCAGATGTCAAATACTAACGTGGAATTGGTAACTTTATTTAGACAGGCGTACAGTGGGGATGTTGACACAAGACTCATTTTTTTTTGGTACAATTTTTTTATGAATAAGCTTCCACACTCAACTGATTATGTGAAGATGTTATGGGAAAAGGAGGGAGGGATGTGTATTTCTAGGGAAGAATGGACTCAGATGTGGGAATGGCAATGGAGGAGTACTTCCTCCAAAAGCTGGAGGGAGTTCGGATGGAAAACTCTGATAAGGTTCTTTATCACTCCATGTCAAAAGGCTCACTATGATGGGAATCCTCCCGTGTGCTGGCGAAACTGTGGATACCAAGGAGCCCATCACACCCATATTATGTGGGACTGTCCTGTGCTACGGACTTACTGGAAAGACATTCATGGTATATTACAAGGCATTTTTAACTGTACATTCCCTCAGGATATGAAGACAATTTTTTTTGGCTGTATACCACAGAACTGGTCCAAAAATGACATATGTCTGTTAAGAGCTTTATTGGTTGCAAGTAAGAAATGTATAACAAAGAAATGGTCCTCGCAAGACATACCGACTTTGTCATTATGGTGGGAAATTACGTTAGAGATATATAGGATGGAGGAAGTAACAGCTCATGTTAATGACAGGATGGCCTGGTTCCATCTGTGCTGGGATAAGTGGGTCCAATACGTTAATACCTATAAACCGAATTTTCTCTTTAAAGCTTGAAACCACCAATTTAGTTAATTGTTTACTCCCGACAGAGCTTTCTCCTTTTATTTTATATATATATAATTTTTTTTCCTTTTTTTTTTTCTTTCTCTTTCTTTCTATCTGTCTTTCTTTCTTCTCGTTTTGTTTCGTTTTTCTCTTGTAAACTGTGTTAATTAATGCCTGTAAGCATCTTTATGAGGTAATATTGTAGAAATAAAGAATATAAAAAAAAAAAAAAAAAAGTAAAGAGTAATTTTGGATGAGTGGAAAAAATAAACTAATGGCCAATAAAAATGAGACGCCCGCTCCTCTGCTCTCCCGGAAACACTTTTTTGTGCTGCTTTATGTGATGCAATAAAAAGGACAGCTGAGAGCAGCGAGCAGGAATGGCCGTTTTATCAGCTGGAAATGAGTCTGTCTCTCTCAGCCCCAAAGACTCATATTAGTTTTATTCTTGTCACAGTGAACTTCCCTGAAGCTTCCTGCCACATTTTCCCGTGTGCTCGTTTAGCCGGTTTGCTCAGATTTACACACTCATTCTGCTTCCTCAGAGCTCCAGGACTCTCTTGCACAACCTGCAAGGTTATTTCATGTAGTGCGTGGAGACGAACAGTCAGAGAGGCGCTAATAGACGCTGATAGAGTCACTCCTTGTGCATGCAAACTGGAATTTACATATATAATAAAATGAATGGAAGGCTGTAATGAGCCATGCACAGTGTTGGGAAGGTTACTTTTAAAATGTATTCCATTACAGAATACAGAATACATGCCCCAAAATGTATTCTGTAACGTATTCCGTTATGTTACTCAATGACAGTAACGTATTCTGAATACTTTGGATTACTTAATATATTATCATGCTTTTTACAACAACGTGAATGTACTATTGCTGTGTGATTTATTATTATTACTGAAGGTCCGCGACTCCGAACTGTAGTAAAGGGACCTCTGACTAATACGGCGGGGTCCCTGTCGGCTCGTAGCTGAAAACTAGCTTTACTTTGTTGTGTGGGTCAACTTTCTTGCGAGAGACAGAGAGAGGCGTTGAAAGGCTCCAACGGAACTTATTGTTTTCGGAGGAAAACACGAACACGGCGTACAGTCGAGTCTTAATAGCTTACTTACAACTGGGCTCGTCAGGCACTCTTCTTGGCTGCAGTGGTTATTATTATATTTACATGCTTCCAGCTCCCGTTTTTCCTCGATGACAACTCGTACCTTTCCACTCCCCTTTTTCTCCCTCCTCGCGCTCACAGACACATAACGTGTATGGCAGTCCATTCTCCCTGCAGCACGGACTACACTGCCCATGATGCTACATTCTTGTAGCATTCTGCCTGTTAGCTTAGCACAACAACAACGAAAATGCGCTCTCTCACCCAGGAAACACACAGTCGCAGAGAGAGAGAGAGCGTCGCCCTGTAACCATGGCAACCGTAACGCTGCCGCCTGGAACAACAGAACGTAGCTGTCAAACAAAACCCAAACAGTCCTGACCCGCGACAATATGAAACAGGAAAGTACTGCAGTGTAATCCATTTATTTCAACAAACTGTATTCTGAATACCACCTTTTTAAACGGTAACTGTAACGGAATACAGTTACTCATATTTTGTATTTTAAATACGTAACGGCGGTACATGTATTCCGTTACTCCCCAACACTGGCCATGCATTCACATGCAAAAATAAAATAAGATTATCTACAACTTCCAGTAAAAGCAAAATTCATTCATTAAAATTAAGACCGACCTTCAGGAAGCAGGAAATGCCAACATCTACATCAGGAAGCTTCATGTGCTGCTATAGCTAAAAGAAAACAGTATCCCCAGTCTCAGTTAGGACACATCTGTGGCTGTTTTAGCTCAACATAGATTTGGAAGTATGAGTTCAGAATCAGGCACTCATCACAGACCGGTCAGCAACCGGCACAAGGCAAAAATGTGTAAAACAAGGCAACTAAAAATGAAATAAATGTAAACTAAACTGGGTCACAAACATAACACAAGGAACTAAGAGACACAGGGTTGACACAGGGGCCAGAAACAGAAAGGAAACAGACTGGGTAGACAAGGAGGAAACTCAGGGAGGCGAACATGGGAACAACTAAGGGACATGGAGGGAACAAAGACATGACTAGGGAACATATAAGTAAACTCAAACCTAAATCATTTTAATAAAGCAAAGAATCATGAATCCCAAACGTAAACTCAAAAAGCTGGGTCACAGACCCACAACCACGACACACACAGTGTCACAGAAGACACTAATTTGTCTGCAGACACACATGAACGAGGCCTTCAGAGTAAAAGCACACCTTACAGCTGCAACCAACACATTTCAGAAGGCACAGCTTTTACTTTGAAGGGGAAAGGTCTCTGTTTCCGCACATTTCCCAGCTACGGCAAAATCACAGCTGTTTTTGGTGCAGCTCTGTGTACTTGTGACCAGTTTCACCAAGCGACACCAAGCATCCTCGCAGCCGGTGTAGGAATACACTTGGTTTTGTTTTACAACCAATAGTTGCCAGATGTTTGCAAACCCGTCTGTGGACCTGTGTGATCGTGACCTCTCAGTCCCACTTTAAGGCGCTTACAGCCTTCGCTGCTTCGTCTTCTTATCTAAAATTGAATTCAAATGTAAACATGAAAACATATCTCAAACTCTCAAACGCTTGTTTGTGTCAAAGCTCAGCACTGAAGCTTGGATGCTGCTTCCGCAAATGATTCCATGATGGAGGACCTGGAGGAAGAATTATTATTTACCTGCAGGTCCGACTGCATATGCATGAACGAAGGATTTGTGCAAGCGGAAACCCTGACGCTGGGATCATCGCAGATGCTCTTCAGCCTCATTTCCAATCCAAGAGGCAACGATGAAAAAACACTAACAGTGATAACTGCTTCTACTACAACATTAGAAAATCCATAAGCCTACTAATGTGGATCACACAGGCTGCATTTACATTTATTCAAGGTTGCTCTCTCCATAATCAGAGCTGTAAACACTCGTAGTGCTAAACAGCGTTCAGCTGGCATGAGCACAGTGAGTGGACAGACTCACAATCTACTGCAAGGGCACAGGGTTACCAAACAGATCCTTCATTACAGCCAAAACAATCTTCTTCTCCTACACAATTAGCGCCAAAGCTCCCAGCGGAGGCTCGACAGCGCTGTGCTGCCGTCTGTCTGCTCCCCGCTCCGTCCAGGATGACGAACACTCGTGCACAGTAGTTTCTTCCCTGTGTTTCTGCTGCTGTGTAGCCTCAAAACACCAGGCAGACGCGCTTCCAGAGCCAGCAGCTAACAAACCGAGCTGCTCCCGAGGGCCCGGGGATGCAAACCGTCTCCAAACACGAGGACAGAAACAATAGATTCAGTTTGTCAGAACTTCTCAAAGCACTGGATACCACTTCATCACAGAAAACTTTTCTGTATCAGTCCTATTCTTACATATATATACTGTTTTTAACACACGTTTATGTAGTAATTTATAAACAATAATCTTTATCGTCACTTTAGGTATCTACAGATTTTTTTGTCTTTTCTCATAGATAAATATTTTTTTATGAAAAGAGCAAAACATACAAACAGCTAGACTCCACTGAGAAGAAAAATAATGGAGCAAACCTGCAGATGAAGGGAAGAGATGGTGACAGGACCTTCCTGAAGTCTAGAAGCAGGTTGCAGACTTTGCTTGTAATCACACCGTGAAGGAACAATGATGGAGGGGCTGAAAGGCAGTGTGGCAGAGCACGAAGCATTTACAGAGCAGGAGCTCAGGGCTCATCGGACTGGAGAAGGTGAAGAAAAGGAATGGAGATCATCCTTACTGAAGTTAAGTAGCTTTATTATAACACAAACCTGGAAAGCCCACATTTGGTTAAGGACACTTCTGCTGCTCGGTGTTCAGACTGGGAGGTGAGGGTGAAGGAAGCTGCTGGCTTCCTCGTATCCATCTTCGCTTTTAGCCACACCAATATTGTTTAAACAAAGGAGCAATTTGCACATTATCCTCATGACAACCGAACAGCTCTCGATTCATCGTCGTGTTCAATTTGCACGACTACTTTGAGCCAAGTGGAGACGCCTCTCGACAGCCCGGTCCTCTGGGCAGAGTTTCCTGCATGTGTGATGCTCACATGCCTGCGAGAGAACGGATGAGGAACACAAACAAGACGAGCATTAATGTGCTCATCCATAACGTGCTGGGCAAATATCCCATAATTACTGCACAGACCGGGGTCCAGTCATACATTAGCATTGATCATTACAGCATGAAGCTACCTGGTTGAAGCAGCTGATGATACCAATCACAGCCTTAATGAATCCCACTTAGCACCAGTGGATGTTTGTCCCACAGTGATCGCTCTCCCAGTAAATTAGAGGCTCACATCTGTCACATTCCTGCAGATCAGCAGTTTAACCACCGGGAGCTGTCACGGTTCGATGAGAGGCACCGTGTGTTTCACAGGTTTTCCTTCACTCGGTTTAAACTGAAAGGAAATAATTTGTTTGTCTTTTGTTCTTTTTCCAAATGACTTTGGTCAGTTAGCGGAGCGATGAGCCATTCCAAGCAGCCCTAATGACCGTCCTCCTCCGGCTATTAGCAGAACAATACAGTGGATTTAGAGCTTGTGGTGGGCGAGCAGATGTGGAATAAAATTTCAGGCGTTATTATTATTATTATTGTTATTATTATTATTGTTATATGTTTGTAACAACCTTTTGGCTCCAAAGGAGAATCACTTCCCAAAGAGTCCGGTGTTTAGAGGCTGCTACAACGACCGCTATGGCTCATTTACTTCATGATAACTGCTTAGAGCAGAATTTGTTTTTATCCATTCACGTTGAATGTCACGTGTGTGCTAACACAGCTGCTAACTGTTTGCTAGGCTTCACCTCTGTGCTGTCGTTGCCTTTTATTACAATTATTATTTTTAAAAATGGTGACAGCTAAAGCAGTAAAATCAAGGCTTCAAATCAAACAGGATTTCACCAATTATTTTTTCTTATACAGTCTGTGGTGCCTCTGATACTTCACCTGCACTGTGTGGATTATTTAAAGTGTAGACTTGAAAAGTTGACTGCCCCCTAGTGTCTAAATGTGCATTACAACAAAGAAAAGAGAGAGTAAATGGCTGTTACAGAGACATCTGTGGTTCACGGTAACACTTTGAATCATTCATATTATTTAGTAGCTTTACTAAAAACAACAACATTTCTCCGTGTGGAGCAAAATTTAAATATCACGCGATCAGTTATTATCTTCACTCCGTGTCACAAATTAAAAAGGACGAGGATCCAAACTCTGAAAGTGTTAACCCAGGTTAAAAACTACAGTGCAAACATGTGAACGAGCCAAAAATCCAAAAACAAGTAAAAGGCTTAATTACCACGACAGCTACAAACAACTGGCATGCAACAAAAACCAACGATAAAACCAGTGATTTCAAAATAAAACTGAAAATTTATTTTATTTTGAAATCATTTGAGTCTCTTTGTGCAACTTTAAAACTTCGGTAAAGCAGACACTATGATATAAAAACTCAGTTCATCCATCAGGTGTCCTTTATTATTTACTATTGTTGCGCTAACATGTTTGAATCAGAATCAGAATACTTTATTGATCCCTAAGGGAAATTATTTTGGTTACAGTGCTCCAGTATAAACAGTAACAAAGACAGACAATACACTAAGTAAGAAATAGACACAATATGTACATTACTTATATACATATAAGTCACTTATTGATAAATAGCTGAATA
The DNA here is from genome assembly GCF_057382095.1 of Aulonocara sp. 'chitande type north' Nkhata Bay. Classification (NCBI taxonomy): domain Eukaryota; kingdom Metazoa; phylum Chordata; class Actinopteri; order Cichliformes; family Cichlidae; genus Aulonocara; species Aulonocara sp. 'chitande type north' Nkhata Bay. The sequence continues at coordinate 35,486,189 of NC_141347.1, forward strand.
AGAGGAGAGCGTGTGCAAAAAGGGTGTAGCTATTGCAGTATACAGTGTGCTAAGTGGATGAGGCAGGAATGATGTCCTGTGACGTTCAGTGGTGCTTTTTGGTAATCTCAGTCTCTCACTGAACGTGCTCCTGTGTCGTGGAGTGGGTGGGAGGCATTATCCAACATTGTCTTTATTTTGGACAACATCCGCTTCTCCGACACCACCTTAAGGGAGTCCAGCTCCATCCCCACAACATTACTGGCCTTACAGATCAGTTTATGGAGTCTGTTGGCATCAGCGACCCTCAGCCTGCTCCCCCAGCATGCAACGGCATAGAGGATCGCACTAGCCACAACAGACCCGAAGAAAATCCTGAACATTGTCCAAGGAGTCTAACAGTTTTTGCTGCTGGCCTCACTTTGCAGCCTGCGATCAAATCCTGATTCATTATAGTGAATACATCTGTATAGTCTTTGTATCTTGTTCTATTAATGACTAACCTCGTATTGTGGATGGATTATCTCAGTTGTTCTGACTGAAGTTTGGTCCGTTTACAGCATCCTGCCATGCGATTGCATTTGTCTCTAACCATCAGGAACCTTCATGTTAACTTTTATCGAGTGGAAAAAAGTTAGTGTTCATCCTCCAGCTTCACTGTTTATATTATGCTAACATAGCTGTTAGCTAGCCACCACGTAGCACATCATTATATACCAGCTAGTCCAACTTCAGTAACCCTTAGTAAAGGGACCTCTGACTAATACGTCGGGTTCGTGTCAGGCTAGTAGCTGAAAACTAGCTTTACTTTGTTGTCTGGGTCAAGTTTGCTAGCGAGAGACAGAGAGAGGCATTGAAAGGCTGCTCCAATGGAACTTATTGTTTCGGAGGAAAACACGAACACAGTGTACAGTCGAGTCTTAATAGCTTACTTAGAAACTGGGCTTGTCAGGCACTCTTCTTGGCTGCAGTGGTTATTATTATATTTACATGCTTCCAGCTCCCGTTTCTGCTCGATGACAACTTGTAGTTTTCCACTCTCCTTTATCTCCCTCCCTCGCTCACAGACACATAACGGGTATGGCAGTCCATTCTCCCTGCAGCACGGACTACACTGCCCATGAGGCTACATTCTTTAGGGCTATGCCTGTAGCATTCTGGCTATTAGCTTAGCACAACAACAACAACAAAAAGGCGGTCTCTCACCCAGGAAACACGCAGAGAGAGAGCGTCACCCTGTAACCATGGCAACCGTACCGCTGGAACAACAGAACATAGCTGTCAAACAAAACCCAAACAGTCCTGACCCCACAATATGAAACAGGAAAGTACCGCCGTGTAATCCATTTATTTCAACAAAGTAACTGTATTCTGAATACCACCTTTTTAAACGGTAACTGTAACAGAATACAGATACTCATAATTTGTATTTTAAATACGTAACGGCGGTACATGTATTCCGTTACTTCCCAACACTGGTCTTCATTTATGTTGGAAGTGATAGCAGAGCTGTATGTTTGAATTTTTCATAAATCTCTCAGTCAGAACATGCTACATCATGTTCAGGTGGAAATTAGCGAGCTAACTTCCTGCTAGCTTCAGACTCCTAGCTTCATAAATCCTGCATCCAGAAGATGCAGGTAATGATCTCTGTCGGGATTTTTGTTTATACTCTGACAGTGCTGGGAAAATGTTCCCACACTTCCCGACTAATCTGCCCACCTTCCGGTGCTATTCTCTCCCTTTTTAATTGGTGACCAAAGACGGCGTCCAACACCAATTAGGAGTCAGTATGAACAAGGGGAGTTAAAAAAGCTCAGGTTGAATCCAGAAGTCGTCCAACCTGCAGCTGAGCTCCAACGTTCTCACGGCCATGAAAGGAAAAAGAGTCTCATATATGTCAAGACGCATTAACGGAGATTTAACCACGCTGTTCCCTGCGTCCCTCAGAGGGGGGAGACGATTCGCCCGTGAGAGAAACAAGGTAGCCAGAGGAGAAGGACAAGTGTAAATCTGAGGAGACTTTCAGAGGCAGGAGACAGGGGGACAAATATAGTGTGATGTGTCCGTAAATACCAGCAATAAAACCAGACAAATCCTTTGGACCTTGGAGAGCTTTCATGCAAACAGGCTCCGGCTGGGTAGGGCAGCGCTGTTTATCATGAACTTGTGGATCGTTGCAGTGTGGCAAACTGTTTGGATGGGATATTAAAAGCCATATTTCACTTTCTTCCCCTGGTTTTGGCCACTATCCAGCAGGTGAGGGAGTTCAAGCCTCCCGGTTCACTCATTGATCAACACAAATAAGGCAACGGCACTGCTTTTAAAGGCTCTGATACAGGAAACAAAATTCCTTTCCTGAAATGAGAGTTAATACCTCACATTTCATCATCGTACTTCAAGTTTGCAAGCTGTCAGTCTGATTGTGATTTCAGAGGTGGGCTATGCAGTGGCATAAAGCTACAAATCAGCCTGTAAACGCGATTTATGGTCCAGTGTACTCTTTTATTTGGAGCTGAGGAGCGTCTGATGTGGAAAGCTGAGTCACTGCATCGTAGTACAACGATTGGTAATAAACAGATGAATAAAGCACAGCTGACATTTGTTAATGATAAGTGAGATCTTTAGATTTCTGCACAAGTTCATTGGATCAGCGGGATGTTGGCTGAGGAAGCAGAGCAGGTCGTTAACTAATCGAAAGGTTGGTGGTTCGATCCCTGTTTCAAAGTATCATCGGACATAATAACGAACCTTGAGTTACTCCTGATATGTTCATCGTAGTGTGAATGGGTCTCTCACAGAGGACGAGACGAGGGAAGTAAAACTAAAGCACAGGAAACCAGAAACTATCAAAATAAAAGTGGAACTAACTCAGAGATACAGACTAAGACAAACGAAAAGTTAAACACGGAGACAAGACTGACCTCACAAAAATGACAGAGAAACAACGAAGAGAACTAATGAACTAATGAACTAGAAAAACAAAAATAACAGAACTAGACTAAAAAACAAAAACCCCGAAAAAAATTACAGAACTCAAAAACCCCACAACCCGGGAACTCTGATGGTTTACGTTTCCTAAATATATGAAAAAAGATTTCATTTCTATCTTGAATATTTAATTTGTTCGCAGATGTCAAACTGTATCTGTTCTTTGAATTCTTGTGTTTTAATAATGATGCAAATAGATTAATACTCACTTTTAATTATTACATAAACTTAGGGTAAAAAACTAGGTTTACAAGAAATCATCACAGTTTTATTAAAAGTGGCCAAAAATGGAAAGTTGTCATCAGAGTGGGCGGAGCAATCCAAATATCGGTAGAATTGTTGCTAATGCTGACTGATACTAGCGCAATAGGATCGCTATATGTTTTATCTTCTAAGTTTACTATGCAGATCGGTGATTCTGATACCTCAGCTGCTTGTGTTAGCTGTCAGGTCTCTTTCACGTACAGCCTACAGCACATTCAAACAGCAGACAGATTCATTTACAGTCCAGGTCTCCAGAAATAAACTATTTCAGAAGACATGAAAATCTGACGTTCTGTTGTGTTAACTAATTATTGTGGAAAGTAGAAATCACAGTGGTGGTGATGATGATTGGTCGGTGCTGGTATCAGCAGTAATGGCGCTGTGCTCACTTGGTATCAGATCGATAACTACAGGCCTCCACAGGGGTGTGTGTCTGTACTGAGCAGAGGCTCAGAAACTATTCAACAAACTAAGCTTTGAGAGATTTTTGCAGACAGTGAAGTTAACGTAAGAAACTTTGGAAATATTTGAAAGCCTGGATCTTCTTGTTTGCGTCATCGTTTAGCAGCCAAAGTTCTCGGTCGGCATCTTCGGCTGACTTTTCCTCATTTGTTCAATAGACCAGCAAAAAATAAAAATGGTGTAAATAGGCGTGACCTTTACCCTTTCTTCTTTTTAAAGATGCTTTTGTTTTATACCTCTCTGAATCTAAATATCATAATCACAGAGCTGACCATTGGGTTAATTCTCACACTCGTCAGCGTATCCTGATTAAACATCCTCGCTGACAAGTCATTTGGGTGAGAACAAAATTGGAGGCTGAGGCTGGCATTAGCGGACCGAAGTCTTAGAGAGATGATGGCGGGCGGGATGGGTGAGATGAGAAACAAAGCACCTGGAGACTAATTAGATATGACATCCAAAGCCTGCTATCAATTTGTACCCTGCGCACACGAGCCCGGCCAGGACCGACCTCGACCAAGGGCGAGGCGGCGAGGTGAGAAAAGGAGAAGGAAGAAAAGCTCATTGAAGTGTAGAAGAGGAGGGACATTAATTACAGAGCAGCTCTACTCGGCTTTTTATGGGAAGTTAACTCTCCAAACTGAGGCAAAGCATGTTCAACATGGACTTTGAAAATAACAAAAGTAGTGCTGACATTATTAATTGATTAATCAGCAAGTCTGAGAGCTGATCGATCATCTTTTCAAACACTATTTGATCTGTGCCTAAATGTTTAGATTATCAAAAAATGTATACTCTTGTGTTTCGCATTTTGATTGTGTCATTAATCAGCCGTTTTTCAGCAGATCATTAACATTTTGTCTCCTTCTTCTTCTGTGGTGTCTGATACCCACAGGGGGCAAATTAAAGGCCTGAGGTCGTTCGCTGTGGGAGCTGCTGCTGTTGTCCTGGCACACTCTGTCTTTGTCTTCAGGAGGAAGTGTGTGCTTTGCAGCCCAGTTCAAATGTAAAAGCACTACTTTTCACTTTTTAGCCAAATCTCAGCGTTGTTCGGACACGAGGCGAAGTCATCTCTAAGTTTCTGTCTCAACTTTTATCTGAAAACTTTAAATCTGTTTAAATCGAGAATAAAAAGTAGACCAACGATTTACAGCACCTGTCACACCACTCCTCTGAATTCCTCTGTTCACATTAATAAAATTGTGCATTCGGCTGAAAATGAGGCATATTATATATTTCTAAAGTGCTGACAATTTCATCCACACTTTTGTGACTTCAGGACTTGAAGATTGTAACTCATCCCTGAACATCGGCCTGACTCACCTGCAGATGCTTCAAACCTCTGCAGACTTTCTAACAAGGACGAAGTGCAGCACTTCACTCCAGTGCTGAGCCTCTCTCCGCTGGCAGCGAGTACGACCCAGAATTCAACATCAAATTTTGCTTTTTACTTATCAGTTTCTAAACTGTGGCGCTCCCGTCTGTATTTCACATTTTTGTCTGTATATTATCTAAAATCTCTTATTCTGGCTAACCACCAGCTACTGATGTGCCTGGAGCTGTGCTGAAGAAGACACGCTGAACACTTTCCAAACTTTCCCAAGACACCAATTTTATCTTCACCCATGAGCTGGCACTTGCCTTTATTTCATTACCAGGGGATCGGTGTTGGCTTAATAACATCAGGCCTGAAATGTGCCCCTTTAACCCAAATCAAGGCAGCGCTGGGGCACGATACAGTCCATCTACTTTCCTAACAACATTTGGGATGGCATTCTCAGGAGGCTCCACTTATCTTCTGCGTGTGCATATCAGTCATTAGTTCAGCCTAAAATAGTCTGCAGGGGCCACATTAAAGAGAAATCGTTGGAAATGTAGCCTGAAGTTAACCTCAGGGAGTGAAAAGTCTCTGCAGAATCAGAGCGGCTGTTCCTCAACTGTTAGAGGTAGCTGGAGTCACGCTACCCATAACGCACCACATCTCATGGTTGAATAATGGTCCCGGATGTTTGTACACACAGTGAGGTGCGTTTTTTGTAATGGCCAGCAGGGGGCGACTCCCCTGACAGGTAAAAGAATTCCTAATTGTCGGCAGGACGATCAGAAAATGAGCCCACTTCTCGTTTAGTTAAAGACGTGATTAAACACACTCCTTGTCTTGAAATGTTCAATTATGGTCTCATGAAGAGCAAAGTAAAAGTTAGATTCAGTTTACTGTTATTGCAATGAAGGCAGCAAAACAACAGAATCACTGTGGGACCCACTGACGTGCAAAACTTAAAAATTAGTACAAAACGCAAATCATTTATATGATTGCACATAAAAATAAATATGTACAAAGATAAGAAAACTATAAAACACAGTTTAGACGTGCAGTTAATGATCATATCATTAAAGTTTTGCGAGATCCCGAGTTTGTTTTGCGAGATCTCGCAAAAGTCCGTCTTAATTTTTTTTTCTCCCATGTCCCCTGCGGGGCTCCGTACAATCTCCCTTTGAAAGGGTTTTTTTGATGAGCAGGTCTGCAACTCCCAGTAAGTTTCCATCTTCAAAGCAACTCTAAATAAGGACAAGATAAAAAGATAATAATATAATAGATAATAAATAAATACTTTTCTGTAGCGTAATTTTATTGTTTGTCTGTTACTTTTTCACTGTAGTGTAGTATGCATGGCTGTGGGGGAAGTCTTTATCAGCAGCCAAAGGTCTAAAATGTTAAAAGTCCAAAATCTATGCCCTCCTGCATGTTTTCTAAAATCCAGTATTCCAGGTTGGAGTCTTTGCTGGGCCGGTTCTGCCCCCACGGGCCTTATGTTTGACACCCATGACCTGGAGGTTGAGTGTCTTGCACAGTCAAACTCTGGGCGACGGGCTAATTACTGCACCGGGTCACCAAATGCTAAAAAATTCAATGCATTTACCTGTTTATACTCTAGTGACTCTCAGCATCAGGTGCTTCCATAGACAGTGAGTCAAAGTCCAGACACCTCTGTGTGATTCCTGTGACGCCTCTGGGATGAGATCATGTCACAAAGCATGCACACTGGACACAGCAGATATCAAAGTTTGCATTAATAAATATTCAGAAGTAAAACAGAGCAGCAGAGAGGCACACGGACGTGAGTCCCTGCTCCTCCAGTGTTTCCTGTCACATCACGGAGTGTGATGGAGCTAAACTGTGGAATTTCTCTAGTGACTGCGGCGCTAACCCAGAGAAACACGCTCATTCCCAACAAACCCAAATCAGAATGTGCGCACACGTGCACTTCTGGCCACAATTCAGGATGCAGCGGCGACAGATGGCTCCAGATGAAGGCGGCTGGGCAGGGTACAGTATGTCATCAATTCATTTGGACTGTGTCCTGAATCCCAAATGATGCTCCTGTACAATTTCAAAGACGCAGCAACAGATTGGAGCTGTGAGGGAGGAAAAAAGAGTTTAATTGGGAGCGCTAACATGCAAATTCCTTGTAGCATCAAAGGCAGCCGCAGTTATTACAAACCTGTCTTTTCAGAGAATCTGTCAGGTATTACTGAGCGAATCAATCCAGACTTTGAGGAAGAAGTTCAATCTGACCCTGCAGCCAGAGGCGCAGCGATGATCTGTGAATAGACGCTTTTAACCTAACTGAACTTCATGACGACCAAATGAAAAGGTAATCAGCAGACACACAGAGTTTGTCTCCACTACGCTCTGCTGTCCTTGTGAGTTTTGTGATTAAGATTGCGAATCAGTCCGTGCCCTGTCAGCCGAGGCAGACGCGACCCGAGGCCATGGATTTGCAGCGTGGAGCAGATCGGTCACCGGGGGACTGCTGGAAAGTCTAAACTTGTACGACCGATACGCCGCAGAACATCTTAATCTTCTCTGAGAGCGGCGAGACGCCGGCATAAGCTGCATGATCTCGGGAATCTTCTCGGCTCAGTCGAGCATCCGGGCACACTCATGCATAAATCCACGTCTTAATACACAAACAAACTGTCTGAGGGAGCTTGATGCTGCTGGGTAAACTGGGTCACTGCACCAGTGGAACTACAACGACATGAGGTGAAGAACAGCAAAGCATGAATGAAGATTTGAGACAGCCGATGGCCCGGCTTTCGGGACAACGAATCAGGGCGTGTTTATGAAAAAGCAGGGGGGTTGCAGAGTAGGCGTGGCCAAGAACACGCCACAGTTCAGATCGCCTCTGCTAAAAACTGCTCGGCTGTAGCTGCGACATCCTCTCTCACCACCACATGATCCTCGAAAAGAACTTTTATGTTTACGGTTGATGACTGACAGGCTGTCAACAGCAGACGTGCTGCCTGGAAAAGCCCGAGAAGATAAAACTGATATCAGAGAATATCAGACGACCCTTTTTTGAGCAAGCACTTGGTGAAGGTGGGAAGGAAAAACCTCCCTTTTAACAGGAAGAAACATTTGGTAGAACCAGGCTCAGGGAGGGGCGGGGCCATCTGCTGTGACCCAGCTTTAGTCTGTTTCTGCCACTTTTTAGTTTTATTTATTGTCTATTTTATTTCTATGTTTCATATTTTACTGTTTATTGTTTTGTTTAATATGTTTTGTATGTTATTGCTCTCTTTTTACTAGAATGGGCCATGCTCCTCTTTTTTAAAGTGCTCTATAAATGCAGCGGGATTGGAACGTGGCCCACTTCTGTTAGAAGAAGCAGTGAGAGGTATGAGAGGGCATATCCACACTGTCATAAATCCAGCTGTTATGTAATGTGACACAAGCAGCCGTGTACATGACTGTGTGTTCGACGTCAGTGTGAAACTTGAGGGTTTTTTCCGTCAGCGCCGTGGCCTCGTGTCAAACCCGCCCGCTGTCCCACTGCGGCTGTTTCAGCATCATTGCTCTGCAGGGTTTAAGCTCCTGTCACTTTCACCATTTTGTATTCTGATGGCGAGTCCTAATGAGGATTATGGAGGTGACTCCGTGACCCCTCCCCAACCCCGCCGTCCACCCACATCAATCCTAACTTTGTCAATTAATCCTCGGCGGGCCGGCCCCTCCTGGAAAGAAGGGCAGTCGCTCACAATGCAGAAGTATCTCTGACCTTAGATTACAGAGGAAACTGCCAGAAACAGCTGCTCAGGCAGGAACATGATACGCTTACATGATTCTGATGTTTTTTAAAGACTTTGTATGAGGTAAACTTATTTGAAATACATCTATACGGGAACATTAAGTAGGATTTGGGAATGAGTCTTCAGACTGAAAGGATCGGAAGAGGCTCACCGATCATTCTCACTGCAGGTTGAGCAGATTTATCGTGACATTTCTGCTGAAGCGAATGATCCATAAGGATGTATCGTTGTTTGATCCTCACAGAAACATATTTATTCATCCATCTGTACCACTGTTCACAGCCCAGGTCACAAACCTCTGGATCCCCTCCACCTCCAGATTTTCCAGGAAAGCACCGATGCTTCCCGAACCAGGCGAGAGACACGATCCCTCAGGTGTGTCCTGAGGTCTGATCCCAGTGAGACAAAAGACGTCCCATATGTCTGAACCACACATACACTGTATATTAAAGATGGACATGGCTTCTGGGTCTCAAAGGTGAAACTAATGAGGAAGCACGTTAGCAGGAGGTGACTCCCAGTGGGTGATCCTGTGGGAAAATGATCCTCTCATGCTGTGATGTGTGACTTCAGCAAACACTCTCCGGATGAGTTTGTGGTCAAACTTTCATTGTCTTATATCTTATTCGTTTATTTTAAATACTGCGTGCTCCTCCGTGACTACGCCTCACTCTGAGGGAGAGTGGCCCTTTGGAAAAATCAGGTGAGTCATGAATCAGGCAGAAGTCAAGAGCGAGCCGAGGTGGTCCAATCACTAGCTGCCAAAAAGACTCAGACTCAGCCGCTGTGCCGGTAAACCCTGTCAGTCCACATCAGCTGATAGATCAGCTGATGCCCTGCCACTCATCCTTAGATATTCTCATATAGTGTGTACAATTTATTTTACAAATACCATTTAAACTAGAGTAAAACTAGTAAAACACTGGATCATTTTTTTAAAATTTGGAAACAAATTGTTGCAGCAACTGAGCTGAGCGTGCAACACCGTCAATATCTGGGCACCACTTTCAATCGCCCGGTGGGAGGCGACCTGTCTCCAACCTCAGAGCGACTGCAGTCGCTCTCAGACAGTCTGGCTGGTGTGGAAGTCACTGACTGTGGTTCTGAGCACTGGCTTTAAACGATGCAGTGTTAGGACATTAATTATTATCTTGGAGTTTATGTAGAATTTTACAGTAAACCACATGAACTGTTGAAGATTTGTCCTGTTTTTATGTCATGTAACATGGACACAGCAGCTGGAAAATGACCTTTTCATGACTCCAGAGGACAGTAATGTATTAGAGGCATTTGAATAAAAAGCTGAATGTGAAGTAGGAAACAGGGAGGTTGGTAAAAAAAACCCTAAATTTAAATTTCTAGCAGCATTGTTTTTTTTTCACAATCCAATTATCTGAAAGCTCCTTTCACACTGATATTAAAGACACAATCCTCCCCACAGCTTTGTGCTCCTAATAGCTGATTTTTGTGGTTCGACACACAATTTCGAGGAAAACACTGTGAATGATGATTAGCAGTCACCTCTGCTGCCCCCAGGAGGGCAGCTAAATATTTAATAATTAACTCTGTTAACCTTCCCGTGGGTTTTCCACCGGTGTGGCGCCGATTTCACCCCCATGAACGCGCCGAGTCGTGGACGAGAATTTTAACGAGCTGATTCATGACAGAAACAAACCTGGATGTGCAGAACGTCCCGTGTACGCAGCGGCAGCTTTGATGGAGTGATTTTATGGGTGATTAACAGAAATTACATCCCTCCTGTTAACAGTAATAACAACTCATTAAATGCATTTTCGCCCTGATTAATTCGAGATTTATAAGCACACAGGGGCCAAATGTTTTTCTTGGCCACTTTTAAGTGTCACCATAAATTGTCGATCCATGCAGGGAAGCACATAAAGTGTTTCCAAGACAGGCGAGGAGAAGCGGCTTCTGTTTTCTTATTTTAATTTTTTATGAAAAAGGAAAAGAACAACACTGCTGCACTAATTATGAGCCCCCACCACCTCCGCCACTATTAAGGGCTTCACTTTGGTACAGTGGGAGGATGCGGTGAAGTGTCATCCATCTTTATATACAGACTTTGATTAGCAGACAGGCGCCTAGAATAACTAGGCTGTCCTCCCTCAGACGAGCAGATTATTATGGCCTACACTCGCCTTTTCAAAGTTAAGCAATCGTTAGCGGCGAGCATGGAACATATCTGCTGCTGTCCTCGGCTTTACAGGAAGCCTGGAAAACTGTTTCACATGCATTTAAACCCAAAGTCAAACAGTTTACAGCTCGACTGATACGCAGCAGGATTTTTAAACGTCTGATATTCTAATATGAGCAATAACTTGCTTTTTTTCCTCTTTCAGACACAGGAAACATCAACATAAATATGTATTAAATGCAGTTATTTGTCTACTCCAGGGGTGGGCAACTCCAGGCCGCGAGTGCCGGTGTCCTGTAGGTTTTAGATCTCACCCTGGGTCAACACACCTGAATCACATGATTAGTTCATTGCTGGAGAGCATTAAGACATGTTGAGGAGGTAATTTAGCCTTTTAAATCAAATGTGTTGGATCAAGGGCACATCTAAAACCTGCAGGACAAACCATCCTACTTTAGCGAAACGTCCCACCGTAAGTCGTTTATGCACATATCTGCTGTCACACAGTAATTCCAGCACAAACTTAAGTAGGTATGACAGACACTTAACTTTGCCCGTTAAACTATGCTTGTAGGTCACATTCACAAAGGCAGGATGGTTTGCCACTTAATTTCGTGACGTGCGCATGCGCAGAAACAACGGGTAGGATGGATTCCCAGAATCAAGGCTGCTCAAAGTAGCAGAGTGACCTCTGGTGGACAACCTATGCCACGCCACCACACATAAGACTGAAGGGTGTTTCTTCAGGACTGGTAGATTTGGTGCCTGAAACAAAACCAAATGAGTGAATGGGAACACATGTTTCAGTGCCAGATGCTCATATTAAACATGGCCAGAGCTTCAAGTAATGACGTCAGTGCATGTAGACGTAATCCCTGCGAGCCAGTGGTCAGCAGACTGCTCCAAATGCTCAGAGAGGTGTTTATACTTTTTGAATGTGTAAATCATTGTGAGTGGATATCCCTAATATGGACATTAAGCCCCACCCCTTGCTCTTTAAACCTCCAGTTTATGAAGGACAGCCAATCAGGAGAAAGATGGTTTAAAAGAGGAGTGGTAAAAACAAGAGCACCAGTAACCTCTATGTAAAACGTGTAGTAGTTGCCACGTCTGGCTTCAGAGTTAAAACCATGATTTTTAAGGCAGAAGACACATTTCAGCTGAGTTAAAACCTCAACATTTGTTTTTGAGATGCTTCATAGATAGCAGAAGCAGCAGTTTGCAGGTACATATGTATGTGACATATGCAGGGATGTAATTCAGTGAGTCTGGCATGTAGCGCACATCGCAGCATCGCCCGGTGATGGATGACGAGGCTTCAGACAGCTTGGAGGGATGAAGCAGAGTCTTATCTCTCACATCAGACTCACAGCTTGCCTGGAAAACACACCATCTCTGTGTCATCCCACTGACAGAGACTAATGCTGCTCTTTCTTCTCATGCAAATTCACAAAATGTGCAAAGAGAGAAGACACAAACTGCGGCCTCTGCAGGGGTTAAGGGATGTTTGATTGCAACATGATTGCCTTCAAGTCTTCATGAGCCAGTTATGTAAAATAAAAACTACTGTGCAACAATCCCTCCCAGTCTATCACTGGCCTCGAGAAGTTAGTTTAGTTTGAACTATATGAATAGTTCAGTGAGTGTTATGCCATGAAACCACGAAGAAGCTAAAATGTTGCGCCTCTTAATCGCACCTTTTTGAAGCCAAAGATTTCCATAAAATTACTGCTGTTTGCTGCCAGCTTGGTTTTTCTGTCACAGTGGGAGGAAAATGCCTCAGACACTATTTAATCAGAATCAGAATCAGAATACTTTATTGATCCCTGGGGGAAATTATTTTTTGTTACAGTGCTCCATTTTAAACCAACATTAAGACAAGACAGACAATACACTAACTAAGAATAGTACAATATATACATATATATACATACATACATACATAAGTCACTTATAAATAAATATTTGGAAAAGAAACATGTGTAGCTGTAGCAGCAAACAGTGTGTTAAGTGGATGCGTTGTACAGGGAGATGGCCACAGGCAGGAATGATTTCCTGTGTCGTTCAGTGGTGCATCATGGGTAATCTCAGTCTCTCACTGAACGAGCTCCTGTGACTGACCAACATGTCATGGAGTGGGTGGGAGGTGTTATCCAACATTGTCTTTATCTTGGACAGCATCCGCCTCTCCGACACCACCTTGAGGGAGTCCAGCTCCATCCCCACAACATTGCTGGCCTTACGGATCAGTTTATTAAGTCTGTTGGCATCTGCGACCCTCAGCCTGCTCCCCCAGCATGCAACAGCATAGAGGATCGCACTGGCCACAACAGACTCATAGAAAATCCTCAGCATTTTCTGGATGAAGCAGCAATCCAAGCTCCACTTAAACTCTACAATGGCATAAAAACTGTCCAGTTTATATTTTTGGAAAAGTTGCAAAGAATTTAGGACGTTAGCATATCTGCAACATTTTAGAGGCAATTTAGCACAGATGGGATATTCAGTCTCAGCCAAGACTGGATGAAGCCAGGCGGCACCTTATCCGCCCTGATGGTAGTTTTACTCTTTGTTTTACTACTCAGCAAATCTGACAAAAGACCCTGAACACAGCCTCAAGCCAGCTGCTTTATTTGGAAGACGTGAAGGAAGAGTTGGATGTCCTTTTCTGGACTGAGGTGTTTAGACAGAGTAACCTGCAGCGTGTGCTGATTAAATAAATGAATGTGCGAGTCCACACTAAAGCTGGGTAGAAGCTAATGCGAGTCCTTAAAATAATCAGTTAATTTTACATTTTTAGGGATTAGTATGTGTATATAAAACACCATCAGACATCTTTACTTACGTCACATGCACAGACTGTATATAAGAGATGAATGTATCCACTGTGACATCACCTACTGGTTTGCTCAGGCTTCAGTTCTGAAGCTTCAGCATGCTGAACAAGTGCAGTGCACAGATACCTGCTCAGTAACATCCAAACTTCTTGGATGTTACTTTAGCCCAACTAACCTCACAGAAACCAGATTATTTGTCAGATGTAATTTAAAAGTGCTTGAAAACCAACAGCACCGACATGGTCCAGAGCTCCAGTTCAGGGACTAATTAGCTGAGGTGAAGCGTAGCAGACAGTGGCCATGTTGGAATTCAAACAGACCACGCCCCTAATAATGCAAATAATTGTCCTTTAATCAAATTCAAACAGGAGAATTATGCTAAAGATCTCAGAGGAACGAATAAACGTGTTGATTTCTACTGTGGAGTTTGACATTTAAACATGGGAGTCTATGGCAGCTGCACATACACAGTGGCTTTACCATTGCTGATTGGGTACAAAGCATCTTGACCTCTCAGGTTACCTGTGCTAAGCTTCCTTAGTGTTCCCAGTATTACAACCAAGCACGACAAAGCAGCTTTAAGTTGACCCTAAATTCCTAAAACCTTCAGCTCATCAACTTCATTGTTTTCTGCATCTTTCCATTAAATTTACCGCCATGCTTTTATGAAGCACCTTGAATTGCCAAGTGTGTGAGTGGTGCATCACTCAAGTCACATCACTTGAGCCTATAGCAATCAGAGTGCAGAGGAAGTGGAGCGAGAAGGGCTTGTGTATTAGCATGTGTCAAATACTGTGTGTAGGGGAGACCGGGGATAGTTGTAACGTGGGTCAGTTGTAACACTTCCAATTTCTCCAATCAGGGCTAAGTTTCAAATGATGTGACTCATCCTGTGCATGCCCAACTCAGTTCTGCTATCACATGTGAAAAATCAGCACATTTTGTCAAACACAGACAATTTAACATGAAAAAAAGTAATTTGTATGCCAAAAAGTAAGTTTTTCTACTTTATTTCAATTTCTAATAGCATTATCTGCTTTGCAGTTAAACTCATCAAACCTAAATTATGTTATTTGTATGTCTATGGGGATATATTCTGTGTAGGTCTTTAGTGCTAATGTTTTAGCTGTTGGCTGTAATGTTAGCTAGTTCATGGCTATAGGAGTCTGGGTCAGTTGTAACAGCAACAGTCTGGGTCAGTTGTAACAATAATCCAGATGTTAAAACTTACCACACTATTACTTTAACTTATATTAAACAAGTTTGTGAACGACATCAGCAGAGAGAGGTTCACTGGTCGCTTTTGTATATGCGGTTAATGCCATTGGCAACACAATTCCTCCACTGTTTGTGTTCCCACACATACATTATGCAGACCACTGTGTCAGAGATGGACCAGTAGGAAGTATTGGTAGTGGAAATAAGTCAGGATGGGTGCACGAAACAGATTTCCTCATCTTTCTGAAGCACTTTGCAAACCACACCAAGGTAAGCCATGATAAAAAGTAATGGAATTGTGATGCTGGTGAACAACTACATTTTTTTCAGCTTCATTGTTATGTTCAAAATTGGTGCAAGAGTTGTAGGTTATAATGCCCACTGAGCCAATGAGGCCAAACTCAAGGAAGACCAACCAAAATTAATGAAATATTTAGTTGCAGAAAATTCCAGAATTTGTCTTTTTTGGGGGGTTGGAATATGTTCAAAAGCTAGATTTCTGCATTCTGTCACACACACACACAGCTACATAAATGGCTCTAAGTGCATTCATGTGTTGAATAAACAAAGATTACATGTTAATATTTTGTTAGTACCCTTATTTCATTGTGTTACATTTCACCCCAGGATATGTTACAACTAACCCAGACTATGGGGTTAATTGTAACATTTCACTCTTTGTGTTTGAGACCATACCATGCAATGGGTAATTGTGCTGCAGAGAAAATAGCTGCACTATTTAATAGCAGAGACATGTAAATACTTTGCATTACATTTTGAATCCACTACCTTAAAAGAGCTCCAATTTACAGACAGAAATGTCAAAAATGTTACAACTATCCCCGGTCTCCCCTACATACGTGCAGACCTGGAATATATCCGCCTTATGTGACAGTCGAGTGTGGAACATACAGCCCAAAGTGCTCCAGCAATGCTGCAAAAGCAGTAACAGAAAGAGCATCGAGCTGTTGTTAGCTAATGTTTGAGCACATCACAGTGAGTTCTGGGCTTCCAAATAACTGGCAGGTTCTGTTTGAACCCTTCAAATAAAGTGACGGAGTTCACAAAGAAAGAGGCTGCAGAATGCTTTTCCAGGTTAAACTTTAGAAGAAAATACCCTAAAATCCCTAAGAAAACTGAGTTCCTGCCAAAACACGGGCCGTTTGCTTTTTTCCCCCCAGACGGTGGGACAGTGAAAGAGTATATGAGCAGCATATGGCAGCTCTGTCTCAGCGCCCTTTAACCGCTGAGGCTGGGTACACACGGGCCGGCAGCGCTGCCATCAGCGTCTGCAAACAGGCAGGAAGTGAAAGAAGCTGGGAACGTGAAGAGAAACACCTCACTCATCACCATCAAGCTGAAATATCTCACATCTTTAAAGCCACGGACGCTTTCTTGAAGTGATGGTGTAATGTAAGAAAAACAGACTGTATTTAAAGATGGACGTAGTCATCATGACATCACCCATTGGTTTACGGCTCCTCATTTTGAACTCTTAGCATTAGCATTTCGGCTGATGTCGTGTTTAGCTAGCTTGGTTAGCAGGCTGTATCCACTGACTGTATGGATAGATCACTAATTATGAGTGCAGCATAGAAACCAGAGACTATAGAAAGTGAACGATTTCCCACGACTTCAAACAACTACGGGTGCTGGTGACGAGAAGTGGGTGGGGCCAGAGACAAACATTTGTAAACCTACCAATAAGAGTGAAGAACACCCATGACTGATATATTACCTGGTAGTAAATGAACAAGTCAGCCAGAGCCTGGATAGTGACCGTGTGTACGCAGCTTTAGAGATAGGACAAGGAGCTCAGTTATTCAGAATTTATTCGTCCACATCGGAGCCGGTTCAGTGTCTGACTAGGATGCTTCCTGGACACCACCTCAGTGAGGTGTTTGGGGTCCAGGACACCCTGGGAGGCTTATATCTTTTTGTTGGCTTGGGAATACCTCTGTGATATAATCCCCTGGAACAGTTTAGAAAAGCAGCGATGGATGATGGACTTATTAAAGGTGTATCTTTTTAAAGGTGTAATTTCGATGATTGATAGTGTCTGGTCTGTGATCCTGCAGCTGCCTAATACAAGATGATTTTCTCCTGCAGGCCGGGAGTTTCAAATAACAATATCTGGACAAGAGGGTGGTTGCATTTCTGCGCTGTATGGATGCACAGCAAAAACATAGATATCTGTTATTTGACAGATAATTACATGAAGATTCTCCAAAAAGCTCCAATAATTCCAGGTCAATGCCTCAGATTAGTGGCTCTGTCTGTACCCACCAGTGTTACGGTAAGACAAACATATCTTTGAAGGTTAACAGCAGCTGCAGAGACTGAATCTGTTCTCACTATCAGACCGTAAACAGTTTTACTTCTCCAGAAGTGAGTCAGTCCCCTCGGACTCCTATGAAGAAATGCTTGTTTTTGTTTTACGTTACAGCAGGTAACTAAAACATTCTGCAGTTAATATTCAAGAATTTAAATAATAAGCACTCGGACCATATTTATCCACTCAAGCTGAACCAGCTGTTTCTCCACGTACTCCGCCATGCACAGTCAACTTCAAAGTGTCATCAGCAGCACATAAAATATACGAACTTTAAAGAGTGGAGTTAATGTGCTTCTGGTTGAACTGCCAAACCTGCCCAGATTAAATATGTAATATGTAGCAGGAGCACGGCTATGATGTATCACTGCTGCCATCTGGTTACACTATAAATCTGCAGGCAGGAGATCACCTGGAGGGCTACAGAACAGGGTGGAGTCGTGTGTGAGTGTTTGTAAATGACAGCGAGGCTTCGCTGAGCGCCGTGTCATGGACCGAGTCTGTTAAGCAGACAGGTGTCAGAGTGTCCAGCTCCAGCAAAGAGCTTTCTCGGTGAAGCGGCGAGCTGACAGCAGAGAGCAGTGAGATGCTCGTTGACCCAACAGCTGCCTGAGACGCCATCCTGCAGACCTGTCATCCTGCAGAGACTCACGGGTGACGAGCTCGTTTTACATCAAGGAGAAATTCTTATTCTTGGAAAAGGAAGAGATGTTAGCTGCACAGATTTCTGCAAAGCTGTTTATTCATTTTTACCTCGTTTTCTCATTTAGCACTGAATTCCTGGAGGTGCCGCGCTGTAGCGCTCGGTGGATGAGGATTAGACCAATGTGGGGCTGAAACTAGGGCTGAACGATTATGGAAAATAATCTAATTGCGATTTTTTGCCCCAATATTGCGATGCGATATGCGATTATTTTTTAAGGTCTTTGTCTTCTGTATTATTAAACAAAGACAAGCAATACATCATATAGTATGGCCAATACTATATTACATACTGTTCTTTCCTGGAAGACAGACCTCTGTTATGATGACATGAGGTGATGCATGAATTGATGACTGACATTTTTATTTAACTTCTTCAATCACAACAGTATATTTGAACATACACAATAGTTTATTTTTAGCTTACAAACATCTGAGCATAAAGTGCTGACAAGGAACCCTGGTGTAAACATTAAAATGAAAGTCAGTACAATGTGCAGATTGCAGAAATATACATAAACAAAATCAGTGGCTTTACCACACTCAGTTTTTCGACATCTGTGAACTACTAGACAGTCATTAAATTAAAAAATAATATTAAATAAATAAAACTAATAAATAAAAAATACACACATCTTACTGATCTCTGCAGTCAGTAACATTACACATAAAGTGCAAACATAATAGCAATAGTTGGGTTGCGGTCACGTGGTTCTGATGACGTGCGGAGGCAGCGCGATTTTTGAGTGGAGGGCGGAAGTAAACATGGAGGACACTGTGGAGAGTCAGGAGAGCAGCTATTGTGCAACTTTAGACCCCGTTTCTCGGGAGAGATATAAACAGATAGTTAAAAAAAATATATCGGACGTGATCCGTATTCTTTGAAAATGTCCGAATACACCACAGAAGTAAAGGATTTGCCTACTATCGAGGCTGTGGATATCACCAACTACTTGGTCCTCCAGACTTCTTACTACACTAGGCAGCAAATGAAAGCTTTCAAGAGTCTGGAGGCGTACAATTTTTTTGTCAGCGGGTGGGTCCACAACCTTGGAACAAAACGTCTCCGTGATGGATACAGTTTGGTGTTTGCAAGGGTGAGTGTTTGTTCTTATATTGCTTTATCTTAAACACGCTAACAGTTAGCGGTAGCGGCTTTAACGTCAACAAACATGCCACATCCTTAGGACTTCGTTAGAGTGACAGTTGTTTGTTTCAAGGTAAACCATTCTCAGCGGTCTAACGAGACACCTCTGAAGACTTGGGTAATTGCAAAGGAGGATGGAGAAGTGATTGCAGCTCATTGCAATTGTATGGCAGGGTTAGTAGCCTGTTCTCCACTGTCACTAGGCTCAAATCCGGGCTCTCAGCCGTCTGTTGCATATCCAAAATCGCCTCTGCACATCGATGCTGTTCTGCCTTAAGCTTCATTCTTTTCTCTCGTTTGAGAACTGATTCCGATCTGGGTTTTCGTTCGTAGCCGAGATTGACCGTCGGAGCCCAGTCCTCCGACTCTTCGTCATCCAAAGCACTTGGGCAGCCTATAGTCCCAATCAAGTCAATATTAGACTACTAACTTAAAAGCACTAAGTAAACGAGAATTTAACGACAACCTAATGCTAATAAGTTCGTTTGCAAACATAACATTACCTCTGACGAAGTGGTCGCTGCAGACACGGGCATTGGCAGACTCTGCTCCTCCCGACTGTAAACGTAAATTTAAAATCCATTTTTTCCTACGTTTTTCGGTTAGAATTTTCCATTTTTCTCCTCTTCGTTGGGCTATTTTTGGTACCCTAAAATACCGTTTATCAGTTTCTCTGGTCGACCTACTGGAGCATCCGTAAACACAACAGGACATAGGCATTTTGCGTACTGTCTGTCTGTGATTTTGCGCTTATCTTTTTCACTTCCGACCGCCAGTCAAATTTCGCGCTTTACGTCGACGTCACGTCTACGTCAAATGAAACCTAGCAATTGTATAAACACACACACAAACACGCCTTTAAAGTTTAAAGGCGTGAAATTGGACGGTCTAGCCTTCTGATTAGCGTCACCGCTGTCTCGGTGGAGTTTAATAAACTCGGCCGTCTGCTTCTTGCTATCTAAAATATAACCAGACACTGGTGTAAATTCTCGACTGTCTCATACTTCTGTTTAATAAGTTTTCTGTTTGACGTTTAGTCAGCTGTGTGAAAACCAAGGAGGAACCCACCCGGGGGATTAATAAAGTTTTATTTTATCTAATCTAATAACTTTAATCTCAGCCAAACCGATTTACTCACGAACAAACAAAACACTGAAAAAAGCCCAACAATAACATTTTTAGGTTGTCTAAGTGACTTATATATTACGTTTAACCCGAGCAGCGAAACTCCGCGGTGATCTGAAAATGATGTGCCGGGAGTTGTGCCGTTCTCGGCCGCATCAGTAACCCTCGAGCTCCCGGCTAGCTGTCGAGCTGGTGGGTAGCAGACGCCTCTGAAAACATCGAAGCACTTTTGCAAATATGGGATATCTTGATAAACCGAGCAGATATTTGATGTTTACACAACTACTTTCTCGCCTGAAAATATGTTAAAAGTTTATTTTGTGACCCTGAAAGATTAGTATGAGTAATTTTAAAACTCAGTAGCGGCCGCCATTGCTGGAAACTGGAGTTTGGCTGGGCCGCGCTATGAATTCTGGGATATGGTAGTAATTTGGACAGCTTTCGGCGCGTCGCTGTGACGTAATCGGTCTACAAATGCGGCCTCAGGAGGATGCAGCCCATGAATTTGGACATGTCCAGAGTATAATCGCAGCCTTTGCGGTTAGAAAATTGCACTTGATCATGTTGCGATATTATCGCAAATGCGATATATCGTTCAGCCCTAGCTGAAACCGAAACTAACACTAAAGTATTTACTCAACACACGCATCCACATCTAACTGCCAAAAATCCAAGCATGCAGGGAGTTGGGTTTCCCTGATGGTAAAAAATAAAAGCATCAGACCACAGTGGCAGCTTGTTTAAGGTGGACTGATGGGACCCTTAACCATATAAAAACAAATAAGAGCCACTGAATGAAATTCCAGCTGGATTTTGAATGGAAAAGTGATCCGATGTAGGTTTAAGCCTGAACACAAAGCGGTGAATGCTCACACGTGTGTGGCTGCTGAATGTAAAAATCATGTTAAAGTTCATCTGCACGCCGTGTGTGAGGATTATTAATCATGCACTGACACGCTGCCGCAGAATATTCAACTACAGCGCCGCCCTTTGTGGCATCGTGTGGCCACGCCCCCCCCCAAACAGTTTCTATAATACAAACCATTTAAGCTGTGCCGTTTGAGAATATAGTTAAACCAATAAAAACGGACTTTACTGTCCTTTCTACAGTTTAAAGAAGAGGAACACTAAATCCTCATTCACTGCTCTGCAGCCAGAACTCTGAAATAAAGGCAATGATAAAAATGCTTCAGTTTTTGAGAATGACGCCTGAAAGTGTTGATCTAGTTTTTAGAAATGATGAAAAGGTTTTATAATATTATCTATCTGACGTTTGACCTTCTCTCTGACTTTGTTGACTTTCCCAGTATCAGCTAATCAGTAGTGCTGCAAAGAAAATAATCAAGCAAATATTTTTCATTTTCTTTCACTGCAGTTCTGCTTTTCGGGCTCTGTACGCTGCGTTTAATGTTTCATGTCCCTGTAACCACGGTGTCAGCAGGTGGGGTCAGACCACCTGTGACCTCCACCTGATCCACAAAGCGCTGACGCCCGACAGAACCTCCTGATGGCGTGGTACTCCTCCACATGGAGAGACGCCTCCTGCGCACCTCCTACAGTAGGTGAAGTGTTTCGGGCATGTCCCCCTTGCAGAGCTGAGGAGGTGGGTGGGGAGAGGCAGGTATGAGCGCTGTTTCCTCCTGTTACTTTATCATCATCAAGCCAAAGTCATCAACGCTTTAATCTTTTCAGGAGATTTGACCCCATTTTAATACTCACCATGTCTGTGTCCCAGTGGCCACTGAAATGAAAATCATTTAGATACATTTTTAAAATCAGTGCCCCAAAAAACTGCCATTACCACGATGGCACTTAGTTCAACGTGGCTGTAATTTAAGAGGTAGAGTAGCATGTTTACCGATTGGAAGGCTTAGGATTAGATAAAAGGAGAGCAGCGAGAGTGAAAGGAAAGGACCTGTGATGTATGGTTGGGTCTGACACGGACATCGGGCAGGAGGAGGAGCTGAAGATGTTCAGATGTTCAATGGGAGTGAGCGGAAATGAGTCAAATTAGAGGCTGAGATGGTGTGAGCTGAGGAGGGAGACTGGATATACTGGACAGAGGAGGATGAAGATGGAGCTGAGAGGCAGGATGATGCAGAGGAGGAGGATGCTGGGACAGGAAGAGATGGAGGCAGATGATCTGCTGTGGCAAATCCTAAAGGGAGCAGCTGAATGAAGAAGAGTATAATTATTATTATACTGACTGCTGTTGTAAAAGGATTTCCCACATTTGGGATGAGCAAATATCTCATGTTAAAACCGAAGTGAATCTCTTGCCCATGAGGTCACTCGTGGCTGCAGAAACACTCCCTCCTGTCTGGACGCTCGGTTTGAGGACGCAGCTCCTCACACAGTTATGCAGATGCTGTTAAAGTTTAAAGAGCGCCTCCCGTCAGCGCAGACAGACAACCCGCTCTGTCCTGCATGACGATCAGGCTGTCAGAGCAGCTCAGTCAGGGCTTGGCCAGCATCCCTAAAATGCTGTGACCCTCATCTCTCTCCAAGACTTCTGCTAAGCCCCGTTTGTGCTAATGAACCTCACAGCAGCGAGGCACGAGGGAGGGGAGCGAAAAAAGGACATTTAAAAAAAGGGAGCATCTGTCTGGAATTAAAAGAAAACCATCTGTCATTACAAGATGAGACTGCACCTGGCTGGGATTGAGCTCCAAACGGGCTAAAACCTCAGGCAGTTAAATTCAGACGTGAGCAATGATGAAACAAAAGGAGTTTGTAGATGGGGGCAGATTTCTACTTTTAGTACCAACAGTCCAAAATCAAACCCCTGACTCTGCTCTGGTGCGTTCATGTCTTACCCAGCAATGACTGTGTTTGCTCCCATCGTCTGAAATGACTTCTATTAGTGAGGCAAGGTGAACTAAAGCTTTCAGCCATGCTGGCTGTACCACACGGCTGCAGACAGAAGAAACATGTGACCTGTTAATGAGCGGCGAGTGGCTTGAAACGGCACGCGGCGACTGATTTCCCTCCACAGCGGCCACAGCGCCCTGCCCGCTGCTGCCGACACTTAATAAGAGCTGCTGATAGAGTCATAATCGCCTCCACCGCCGGGGCTCACCTGAGGGACCAAGCAGGGCTCGCCGAGGCACCTGACCCAGCCTCAGTAAATAAATCTAGTAATAAAGCTGTAGGCCAGAATAGATGCGACTGCAGATGGCACTGTGTGTGTGTGTGTGTGTCCGTCCTCACAAGGACAAATCTGGTCAGATTTCCACGACTATCAAAAGAGCTCAGCAAAGACACAGAGGGAATTTAACTGCAGAGAAATAATATCTGACAGAGCAAGAAAGAAGAACGTCATAGAAGCGATGACGTAAACGTGCACGGAGGGAGATGATCGGCCTGCTGTGTCTCCTCCAGCATATCTGAAAGATTTCAAAGATGAGGTGAATGTCTGGATTCATAATCTGAGTTTGAATCTTCACAATCGGCAGCGTCCTCGTGGAAAAATCCTCTGATAGAGAAACCTGGTCATTCGGTCTCTTCAGGTTGTCAGATGACCTCAGTTTGCTGAAGCTGACCGACAGAAGCAACCCCAGATCATAATGTGATGGTAGGAGCGATGCATGCTGGGTGCTGCCCGTCCTCCAATGGCACAAAACGAGTAAATCTGGACTCAACGGAGCAGGTGAGCCTTTTTTTCGTTGCTCCAGAGTCCAGTCTTCATGCAAACTGAAGCCTCTGTGGTGTTTTTTGTGGTGCACAGGTGTGCACAAAGCCGTGAGTTCTGATTTTTATTTATAATAAATGAATAAATAAATAAAAATCTTATATGTGTAAAATTGAAAAGCGTGGCACTTTTACTAACATGATACTTTAACGTTAATTCAAAGTGAAATGAGACAAAACTGTTTTTAAAGGATGTAGAAAATGAATCAAAATCGTGTTTTTAATGAGAGACGGGAGTTTAATTCTGCAGATTATCTGACGCTTCAGCGGAGAAGAGAGCAGGTTCGAGGTTTTTGATTAGTTCTGATGAAGCCAGCAGTTAAAAAATATCTCCAATCACCCCAGGTGATCAAATATTTGCAGGCGTGAGGCAGCCAGTACGTGCGCTCTCTTCACACCGCCGTGCTGAATAAACCATGCAGCAATTAAAAACGCTGTGAATTAATTAAGTTTGCATTTCCAATTAAAGCTCTGCCCCCAAACATGCAGGCACATCCCACATACATAAAAGGACAGAGGGTAAATTAAATTACACCGGAGCAGCGCTGCTGGGATTGGAATTCAGAGGGGGAGGCTTGCTTCGATAATAAAAACAGCCATCTCGAGTATCAATAAAAAAAATAAAAAATGGCGGCATGCTTCAGGGAAGATCGAGGTGAAGAGGGCTGGAAAAAAAAGGAGATGCCAATTACCTGCAGAGCAGATACAAATACTGCCAACGGTGAGTGTGTGGAAGTATGAATGAACGTGGTATGAGACTGATTCATGCATCCAATTCCAGAGAATGACTCTTAGAGTCGGGAGAATGTGTCATGTTTTTGCACTTTTAGGAGCCTGACAGGGCGGCACAGCGATGCGGTCGCCGTCGTCCACAGCAGGAAGGTTTGAATCCAGTCGAGGCCTCTCTGCGTAGAGTTTGCATGTTCTTCACGTGCCTGCGGGATCTCTCAGGGTTACCTGGCTTCCTCCCACGGTCCAAAGACATGCACGGGGTGTACTGGTGACTCTAAAGTGGCCCTTGGTATGAAAGCGTGTTTGTAATTTATGTGTTGGCCATGAGACAGACTGATGGCCCCGCCTCTCACCCTGTAACGACTGAGACAGATTCCAGCAACCCTGAGTTAGAAAAGCAGAAGAAAATGTATGTATGGCTGATTCTGTGAACAGGACAAACTCTTGTAATTAGATTGACTCTTACAGGAGGATTTGATCATTTTGGAGAATCGGTTATGGTTTAGTAGTTTTTGCTACTCTGCTGGTTAAAATGCTTTAATCGCTTCTAAGATTTTCCACTGTTTTAGAGTCGAGTCAAAAGACACCACGTTGGCAATCTGTTACCTGGTTTCCTCAAACACGCCGGTGGATGAAACCTCTGAACACCATCTCAGGAAAATCTTCCACCCTGGCTGTCTTCTCCTTGCTCAGTCTTCAATATGAAATAAATAAAGACCTGTAATAAAGAAATGTAAACAATAGAAAACATCTGGCCTATCACGGTGCTGTTTGTGCTGTGTTAGCTTGGTTTACTCTAAAATGTCCTGCAGCGGCTCCTCTTATTTGGTTTGAATTTTCAGCGATGGTGCCAGTTTTTAGTTTTGGCAGAAATGCATGAAACCGGTTCTGGACTGGTGTCCTGTCGGTGGGCCACCTCAACACCGACAGGAGCTACTCCACCTGTGACGCCTACGTCATGAAGCTCCCGGCACACAGTTTTTGTGCTGATGTTAATGCCAGAGGTTGTTTGCAGTTGGTCCCTTTCATGCATTCAGTGCCCCCCTCTGTAACCCTCTGAGGTTTTTCACTCTGTGGCTGAGTTGCTGTGGTTCCTAAACACTTCCACTGTGATATAATCCACTCACAGCTGATCGTGGAATATCTCTGAGACAAGAGGCTGCACAAACTGACATGATGCAATGATGGTATTCGCTCACATGACGTACCCGCGGGCTGTATAAAAGGTGGACGCAGTAGAAGCAGAACGCAGATGTAACGTCTGCTCCTATAGAAGGTCTGTGGAAACCTTTCATGAGTTTATGAGCTCAGGCATCGTATTCGGATCAACTTTGCACATTTTCGTCATTCTAAATGTAAGAAAGCCAGAGATTTCAGTCCGATCCGTCCCTCGTCATCAAAACCCCGAGAAAAATATGATTTTTCTTTTCCATTAACAAACTCGATCAGTTTTGAAGTAACAGTCGATACAGTACGTCAACCAGGGACAGCAAATGGAAATCAGCTTCCAAGTTTTCATCACAAATTGAGAAACACAACAGAGCTGATGCTGTAGCACAAAAGAGAAAGTTATCTTGAGCCACTTTGTTCATGTGGTCATGCAGCGTATCTCAGCGGTTAATAGAATATGACGGTACAATAGAGACCAGATTAGTTTGAGCCCTAAATGTTTGACAAAAGGCTGAAGTCACCGAGGGTTAGGAAAGCAGAGTTTTCCTTCAAGGCTGATGCACTTCAGATGAATATAAATCATTTATTTCATTTATTTAACTTTTTTGTGAGTCATAAAAACCAAATAATTAAAAAAAACAGAAAAAGAAAAGAAACAGAATATCAATTAAAGCAGAAACATTACAGCCAGATCTCTGTAAACAAACACAAGATGTAAACTTATGGAAGAAAAACAAAGAAATGAAACACAAAGAAAAGGAAAACATGCAAGTTTCTTTTTGGCAAACACAGATTGTCATTTTTAAAGAAAAGGATTAATGCTGATGATGTCGGGCACGCTGCTCTTCAGATGATAAGAAGGAAGTTTAGGGCTGTTCTTTAAAAAAAGGCACGTTTCATAACTGATCTGCTCGCACAAACACACACGTTGAGTCTGGCTTCAGGTGAAGTATCAAACATCTTTTCAGGGTTCACGTGTTCGTATCATTCGCTTCACTTCAGGTCATTGCAAACATGTAAATGGCTTCTAAACATCACCGCTCCTCCCTCAACCCAGACCGAAGCTGGCGGGCGTCACACCAGTGGGACCCACCGCCGATATCTGCAGTCAATTCGATTATTGGCGACGGATCTTGTTAAAGACGGGCGCGTCCTGCTGACGCCACAGACGCCGTCACCCCTGTAACCTTCAGCAGTGCTGGACTGACGCTGCAGTGCCTTAAAAACACTCGAGTCGCAGCACATTACCTTTCAATTTAAACTGCATTACAGCGGTTGATGAAAAAGCTGCGGCGCCTTTGGAACCACTGCTCAACCCGCTGAACCCTCCCAACACCCTCAAACTGCGTTTGCATGTAAATTGACCACAACTGTTAATTCTTCTACAGGCTGAGAACAACAGCAACAATTAAAACCCGGAAGAAAATACTTTCCCACAGTCTCGTGTAATCATCCTGTACACGCTGCATATACTGTAGGACGTTTTAACTGTGCTTTGGACTAAAAGTGTGGATGTCTTTGCTGGGTCAGCTGACCTGTCCGTTCTTCCTTTGACAGACAGATGCTCAGTTTAACCATAAACATAACCTGGATCTTTATTCTGAGATGTAAACAAAAACAATGTGAGACAATGTAGGAATGTTATGAAGTCCACAGACAAAAAAGCTGTTTTTACACAGTAAAGGTGCAGAAAATCCTTGTAAACCAAAACTATTTCCCCACTGGAAATACTTCCAGACCATCTGATGTTCAATCAGGCTGACTGGGACTTTTACATACTTCAGCTTCAAACCAAATAAAAGCTCCATTTACCTCACATGTTACCATCACCAGAAAGCAGTAGAAATCTGTACTTGTCCTCATTTTCCATTTGTTCCAAACACTCTGAGGTGTGGAGCCTCAGACACTAATAATCTGAAATTAAAATCCACGGGAGAATTTCACAGCCGCACGCATCCGGGCGGAGATAACCTTTAGGTGGTTTTTATTAAACTTGACCTATGACTCTTTATATGCGGTTTTAATGCTGATCTGAATCCACTGAAATTACATTTATTTAAATAATTATTTATTTTATCCAAACAACTGGGCAAAGACTTCGAGAAGGACTTTGGTGTTACCCAGTCACGATTTAAGCATCTCAAAGTCAAAGCCTTACATAAAGGGAAGTAGTGCTAACCTAGAGTAAACCTAGAGTTTATTATTAGACTGGCAAGTCCTCTACATCCGACAGAGGGGCTGAAGCAGCAGATGGAAAGGGCTGCCTCCGTGAGCCCATAACCCCGTTAAGTGGTAGAAAATGGATGGATGCAACCAAACTACATCAGCCAAGCAGGAATCTGTATCTCTGTTATAAAGCAACACACCTCCCAGCTCTACTTTCTTGCGCTTCTTAAATGCTGAATTTTGTCTTTGGTGGTTGCAAACAGTCACAAAATCATATTCAACAAAAAGAACAAAAGAACTCCTAACAGCTCCAACACACTAAAGCAAAAATAGAAAAGCGACTGAAGATCGGTGAAGGATTGCAAATAATCCCAGACTGATTCATAAACAGTCTGAGTCGGTCTGCACTGATGTGTCTCTACGCAGCAGGTACTTCACTCAGCTGGTGGCATTCTGGTTACGTTGTTACATAAAAACAAAGGTTGCTTATATTAACGTGCAGTTAAGTTGCCGTCCTGCAGCAACTACGTTGCTATCTGATGAGGGACTTCTGTTCTGTTCTAGATGCCAGACTGAATGTAAAATGCCAACTTGACCCTGTTCAATGGCACACTGTCTTGCTGCCTTTTTATTTCCATTTGTCCATTTATTTCCAGAGCTGTTTGTCTCCAAAGGCTGAAAGTTCATTGCCCATGATTGCATTCATCTTTGCCGCGTTGTGATCTCAACTGTTTTCCTTAAAGCAGCGTTTTGTTCACCGTGCTTCGCTTTGCGGCTGAACCTGTCATATGTCAAAGTTACTCTATGCTGTGACAGCTCAGCTCACAGTTCAGGTAAATTTAATTTGGGATCTGCCCGCTTTGTACTGCTGCTAGTTTCTCACTCTGTGGTCACCACGCTGCTGGAGGTCACTGCTGCTTGGGTCTCTGAGCACCACCTACATTTGCCTGCAAACCTGTGTGCGACACTATAAGTCGAGCATGAAGGTTTTTCTGGTTGTTGTTAGTCTGCACTGAAGTATTTCCAGATGATTTCCACTGTAATGTGAAAATCACACAGACAGAATCGTGCAACGGGTCAAAGATGGAAGTGTAAGGGCGATAATGAAGTTGGAAGAAGCTGCCAAGTGTCAGTGAAGTTACCATTGGTGTACAGTACAGCGTGCACTTTATGAAGCTGTGCAGTTGGCTCCCATCGCTTTTGGCCGCGGATGCCTTCGTCACAGCCAGAGCTGAAGCACTGTAGATCTCCATTATCCTGTCAGGTGCAGCTGTGTGATGGATACAGCTCGAGGCTGACAGAGTCATGAATGGGTGCTGAGGAGTAGAAGACGGGAAGACATGCCCTGTGTGTGAACTACAGGCGCGAGTGTCAGGTGATAAACAGAGATGGAGCTCCTCCTGGAAGCCTATCTGTCAGTGGATCTGTCACGGACGGAGCTTCATTGTTCACCAGGGGGAGGCGAGGAGATTGGAGGCAGCCGCCGCTGAGGAATGGATGCACGTCAGACATGAAAGAGTGATCGTCCCCGATCCCTTCGTTTTTCTTCTTCTTTTGGTCCCAGTTCCAATCTCATTATCAAGTTTTGCAACAGCACAAGTCTGAATGTGACAGGCTCTTTTTCATGTCTGCTCTTCCGCTTGCTTTAATATATTTTTACTGGAACATTCTGCCCTCAAGGTCCGTCGGATCTTTTCTATAGTTTGGAATATGAATGAGGCAAACTTTAAGAGCAACCCACAGAGCTGTTAAGCAGCACGGCGTGTTAAGTAGCATGTTAGAGTACTCAGATTACCAATGAGAGCATATGTTGCTGCAGATCAAAAACAGCACATTGTTGTTGAGCCAGTGTGATGACAGAGCAGACGCCCTTCACACTGTGGAATAATTCATATTCTTGTGTATCAGGGTGATGCTACGTGTCAGCTGCTACTTCAGAAGCACCATTACTGCTGAAGAGGTGGACTGAATAAAACCAACCTGCTCTGCGATAGAGTCACAGCTAAATCCCCAGTAGTCTACAAATCCTCCAGATAACAACATGATCGAGCTAACTGCAAAGGAAAAACTCATTTTTCCACGTTGTAGCATTCAGAACTACTTGGTTGCCCGTAATGTTGTTGTTGTAATGTGAGTCACACCACCCGACTCTAACGCTTGCTTTAAATGAAGCGTTTGCTGGAAGAACGCTCTCCAGTGATGGTTGCGTTGACAATTTTGTCCGATACTTGGACAGCAATCCTGGCGGGTGATAAATAAGGGTTAAACATCTTTCTCTTCTTTTGAGGCTTAAAAAGCCACAAAAAGCCTGTCGGATACATTTTTAAAAAGTGCAAAACTTTGTGAAAAACTCAAACTGTCTGGTGTTTATTGACAAAAAACCCTATTAATAAATTCCCTTTAACTCTCATGCACTGCTCCAGCTTTACTTTTGTGGAACATGAAACATGTGACATTTGGTCCCTTTTGACCAGGACATGTCCTTCAACGCACATATTAAACAAATATGTAAGACTGCTTTCTTCCATTTGTGCAACATCTCTAAAGTTAGAAATATCCTGTCTCAGAGTGACGCTGAAAAACTAGTTCATGCATTTATTACTTCCAGGCTGGACGACTGTAATGAACTGTAAAAAAAAATCCTGCTCCTCACATACAAGCTCTTAAATAATCAGGCCCCATCTTATCTTAATGACCTTGTAGTACCATATCACCCTATTAGAGCACTTCGCTCTCGCTCTGCAGGCCTACTTGTTGTTCCTAGAGTATTTAAAAGTAGAATGGGAGGGAGAGCCTTCAGTTTTCAGGCTTCTCTTCTGTGGAACCAGCTTCCAGTTTGGATTCGGGAGACAGAAACTATCTCTACTTTCAAGATTAGGCTTAAAAATTTCCTTTTTGCTAAAGCATATAATTAGGGCTGGACCAGGTGACCCTGAATCCTCCCTTAGTTATGCTGCAATAGACGTAGGCTGCCGGGGGATTCCCATGATGCATTGAGTTTTTCCTTTCCAGTCACCTTTCTCACTCACTATGTATTAACAGACCTCTCTGCATTGAATCATATCTGTTATTAACCTCTGTCTCTCTTCCACAACATGTCTTTATCCTGTCTTCCTTCTCTCACCCCAACCGGTCGCAGCAGATGGCCCCGCCCCTCCCTGAGCCTGGTTCTGCTGGAGGTTTCTTCCTGTTAAAAGGGAGTTTTTCCTTCCCACTGTTGCCAAAGTGCTTGCTCATAGGGGGTCATACTATTGTTGGGCTTTTCTCTGTATCTGCTGTACAATATAAAGCGCCTTGAGGCAACTTTTATTGTGATTTGGCGCTATATAAACAAAACTGAATTGAATTTTCAAAAAATATTTGATAAATTACTCTTAATTACATTTAATTGACCCAACAAACGTTCAAAAAAAGGGCACACTGCCCAACCAGCAGCAATAAGGCTTCCTGTACGGGAACCACAAACTGAAACACAGATACGAGTTCTCAGTTCTTGGTGTCAGTCAGGATGATGTTGGCTGTGACAAACATGAGGCTGAAGGCAGCCCACAGCAAAACGAACCACACCCAGAAGCTGTGGCGGAAGGGTGACCGGTGCTTGTTGATGGCATCTCTGCCCATCACAGGCTCCAGGTGGCGCCTGGCGTAAAAGACAAGGAAGGCTGGGACAATGTACTGGATCCCTGTACCGGCATAGGACCCTGTGATTCCCACCAAGGATTCCAAGTTGTGTGTACAGAAGGCAACCACGATGGGGGGCACGAGTGTAATGAGGGGAAATACCACTCGGTCCACCACCCACGGGTAGGTACCTCCGTCTCGGTGGAACAGGGTCTTCCAGTTGTTTCGAAGCGTGACGGCGATGATGGGGAAGTTGGTGCTGATGGTGAAGACGGGGAACAAGCCGAGGAAGTAGCGCAGCACCGGGATGTCTAAGACGTCGCAGTTGTCTGTGAAGTTCAGGGTGTACATGTCGTAGAGCAGCGAGCTATCGAAGCAGAAGATGGCGGTGAATGAGAGGAGCACGTAGAAGCCGAGGATGAGGATGTAGTCGAAAAGCACCAGCGAGCCGACGCGCTTCTTGTTAGAGATGGGCGTCACCAGGGACGGCAGTGAGTGTTGGCACATGAAGGAGTAGACGCACACCCCGAACAGGTTGGGGACCCCAGACAAGGAGGCGACAGGTGGGTGTCCCGCGCCGTGGTCTTTTCCGATGCGAATTACTGCCAAGATGATCATCATGGTGAAAGCTGGAGGGACAAAAACAAAACAGGAAATAGATTTTAAAAACCCACTGATGGCAGAAAAGCTATAATATTATTGTACATTTGACCATCCTGGTAGAAAGGAGAACTATTCTGCTCATTTTCAGCTCCACTTTATTTTTCTTGAGTAGCTATGAAAGAAGTTAAAGTTCAAAACAAGCCTGCTTTCTTCCAACTGACTGCACCCCACAAACAGAGGATTTAAATCAGCAGGCCAGTGGGGCGTCAGCACCGTGTGCCTCAAATGACCCCCAAAGACCAATGGGTGATTCCTCGGCAACCTCCAGTCAGTAGGGAAAGATGTGTATTCCTCAACCAGTTGGTGAGTGCTTGTTGAGTTTGCGGACTGAAATCTGTTGCCGAGAGGATCCTCCACCAAAAACCTCCCTGTGTTTGCTTTGGCTGCTAACAGATATCTGAGGTTCCCACAGTTTACACGAAAGACCCTGACGAGCAAACACTTGCCAACTAACCACCGAACAGTAGCGCACCATATGGCATTTTTGAAAAGGCCCAGCTTTTATTTTGACAGTGAACAGTCTCCATTTCCAGTTTGCATAACACTTTTCACAGTTTTACTGCTTTTACTAAGAAGGCCTAGTTGGCAAATTCAATTAAGTTCAGTTTTATTTATACACACCGCCAAATGACAACAACAGTTGCCTTAAGGCGCTTTATAGTGTAAGGTAAAAACCCTACAATAATACAAAGAAAACAGAAAATCTCAACAATCATATGACCCACGTATGAGCAAGTGCTTTGGCAACAGCAGTAAGGAAAAACTTCCATTTAACAGGAAGAAACCTCCAGCACAGGGATCCCCAACGCCAGGCCTCAAGGGCCTGCAGCGTTAGATGTGTCCTTGAACCAACAGCTGATTCAAATGGCTAAATTTCCTCCTCAACATGTCGTGAAGTTCTCCAGAGGTCTGCTAATGAACTCATCATTTGATTCAGGTGTGCAGACCCAGTGTGAGATCTAAAACCTGCAGGCCTGGAGTCGGAGACCCCTGCTCTAGCAGAACAAGGCTCAGGGAGGGATGGCCGCCTGCCTTGACTGATTTGGGTGGGGGTGGATAGGGGTTGGTGGGTGGGTTGGTTGACACACAAATATTTGCAGACAAGTTGGAGTCCTCAATGCAACTTGCGGGTGACTGTAGACATCTGCAAAGAACTTAATCATAGGGAGGTTTTCAGTAGTACCCATATAACTCTGTGCAACTAAGTAGTAACAGGAAGCACTTGGCAACAGGAAAATACCCGTTTTCCCTTAGTGATCGGTGGTTACTATGGGGTGCTTGACCGGTCTCTATGGTTGTGTGACTGCAGCCTCAGCGTGGTGGCTGACAGGAGTAAAAGGGAAATGTTGACCATTACACTAAATGAATCATTTCTCTGGGTTTAAATACAGAAATGTAAGTCAAATTAATCAAATAAGCATCTTACATCTATATTAGAAACTATATAGTTCTTGCAGATTATATTTTTTGAAGATGTTTAACTTCAAACTTCTGCAAACTATTACAGTAAATGTACTTTTTACACATTTTCAATTAAGCTATTTTAAAGATATCATGATCTGGTCATCTGGCCTTCAGTGTTGCGCAACTGCAGCTCAAAAAAAATCTAATTTAGTTAAATATCAGTAACATCACTCTAACATTAGTTACTAACATCCACAGGGTTAAATCTTGTAATCTTCCAAGTGTTATCAAAGGTATTTAGATTGAATCTTGTGTTTGTGAGTGCAGGACTGCGTTAGTGTGAGGGAGCTGAACTTCCTGTACATTATTTATCAACTTTACAAATAACAAATAAAAGAGATGATAAATAGTAAAGAGGGAGGGTTTAAGACAGCGTTTTTCTGATGGTCTCACTTGATTTTAATGTTCTTGTAAAACAGCAAAGTGTACCCAATAAGTATTATTTTGGTTTAAATCCAGGCTTTACAGCGTCAGTTTAATTCAACTTTTTTAAATGAAGTATTTGGTGCATATAATCCACTCAACTCCAAACTGGTTATCAGATTATTATTATTATATAAAAATAAAATATAAACATGAAAATATCAGAAATAATTGTCTCTCCACCTTTTTTGTGCTTTTATTTTGAATTAAACTGGGCTTCCAAAACATGCCATACATAAAGTTGAAGGTGCATTTGACTGATTTCTATAGTTATAGAGTGAATTCTCTCAAAAGATCAACGAGGTGAAAACCTGATATGGTGACCACATTGTAGTCCGGTCTCAGTTCTCTCAGAGTTTAACCTCATGTGGATAAAGATGGCAGTGCTGAACTGCCTTCCAGCTGTTTGTTCCAGAAACATCAGGCGTAAAAAACAAACCAGCGGTCGTTTCACGGCCCAGTATAAAACCGTCCTGCGGTTCCCACTGCAGCTCCAATTGATTTCAGGAGGCGCATCGTTGGCAGCTGTGTCTAAAGGAGACTCCTGAGAGCCGCATGCAGTCCTGTTACAGGCTAACGGTCATGTGGCCCAGCAAGCCATCTCTCCTCACACTCACACACACACACACACACACACACACACACACACACACACACACAATCAACCCGTGACACCAGGAGTTAGTCATAGCCCAGGCCAGGAGCCAGCTCCTCAGCTTTCATTATCAGCTGTCCTTTAAACACTCGGTGACATTTAGGAAGTGTCACTCGGACCATTATATGCCTCATATCTGCAGTAAAATAATTCTATACCTTAAACTCTGACATCACTCTATAAGACTGAGACTCACGCTGTCTTTGATGGGAATATCTAACATCTGCAGACCAAACTGTAGGGATGCAATATGCCACAAGGCAAGCTTTGTTCATCTACACTGTACAAGAGGCAAAATAACTGCTGACCAAAGAAGAACCAGGAAAAAAAGCTCATTTTGCCTTTGTTTTAGTGTTTCAGTGTTTCAGTGTGGATGTAGAGCTTTACAAAAGAGTAATCTGATCTCTGAAAAAGAATATTCACTTTTATTCACTTGCTTAAATTTACCTGCATGGATAACGAACGAAATCAGCACTGATTTCAGTATAACTTGGTATATATTTTATATCGTGCACAATTTTAAAAAAGGCAACGACACGACACTGCAAGCTCATAAGGTACCGACTCATCTATCACAAAGCAGCGACACTTTAAAGCGCGCCGTCCTTTATCGTCTGTTTTACTCAGAAAGTGAAGATCATTTAACAGAGAAACATGGCGCTCATCAGAAGCGTTTTTACTGAGGTCATACGTCAAAGGAGAAGTGAGCTAATTTTGTCATAGACCTCGATTCAAACAGACTTCTTTGTAGAACCAGAAAGGTCGCCCCCTACTGGCCACGTCAAAAGAAAGCAACTCCATTAGACCCAGAAGCTGTGTCCATCGTTTAGCTTTCTCCAAAACTCGGGCCATTGTCTCCAGAGGCTAAACTCATGGGATTATAACTGATGGGCCGCCTGATTGAACACTTGCTGAAAATGTAGCCGTGTCAGGAAAACACAACACAGCTACATTTCGCACCCTTGTTTCACGCTTGCCTTGAATTTCACATGTAAGCACAAACTCTGTAAAACCTGTTTCACGACTGTTCAATATTGAATGCATCTTTGGCTTAGGCCCAATGTAATCTGTGGCTCCGGGGAAAGCTCTGCGACTCCCCGCTACAACCTCAACCCTCTTACACAGAGATGTCAAACGAATGGGCAACACACCAGCTTTCAAGGACGATGACACGCAAAAAAGTCCCTTAATTTATCTGTGCTGTATAGATAGATCTTTCTGAATTGCTCCTCTTCCTACAAAACATCTGCAATGTGTGAAAGAGTCATTGCCAAAACCATCTGTCTGCCCCCTTTGCTCCGCCTGTTTTCTTTCTCCTTCAAACTCTCATCTTTTTCCGCCTTTCTGTCTGCACGAAGCTATGTGTGAAATAGCTGGCAACTAAACCCGTCTGCCTGCGGTACACCAGGGAGACGAAGGTGCAGGGGAAGAGAAAGAAGGCTTTTCTCCATCTTTCTCCAACACTCACAGGCTGCACAGGAAGGAAACTAGCAAGGGGCTTTTAATTAAGAGTGCCTCAGGGTGGTTGGGCATGGTTACATTACCTAAAGCACCTTTTTCCAAGTCTGGCCAAGATTAAGATGCTGCAGGAGAGCCTGCAAGGACAACGGGGCTGGTTGTACTGGGAAGCTCCCAGTCAAATCTTATTGAAGCTTAAAAATGAAATATAACTCCAAATGCTTTTAAATTGAAAAGAATCGATTGGAAAACATTTCTTTGGCCCACAATTAGAACGTTTTTATGCTGATCAGAGACAAAGCACTCATTTATCCCACTAAAGTCACAGGAACCAACTCATTATAATTCAAAGTAACTGAAAGTCAATCAGATGGTAGAGAGGAGCTGAGCACTAGATTGAAGCCTTTCATAATGTGCTCATTTGTCACCGGCCCTCGCCTGCATAATGCTACACGAGGTGGGCAAATCACGTCCGGCCGTGACAATTTTATCGCGCTCATTGCACCTATAAGCCATGAATCTCAATGCTGGAGTACTGTACAGCCGTGAAATGGAAGCATATTAGCTTTGATCACCTTAACTGAGTGTAGAAGTTTATTTACATAGTAAATTCAGTAAGGCCTCATAATTCTCTGGACTGACGTAAGAGACGAGCATAAGGGGCATTCATTACTCCTTAAAAGGCATTATTCAGTGACAAATTACAGAGAGCCGGGTAGTGCGTACACACGACGTCTTCTTGTAGCCATTAATGCTCCTGTCTTCTTCTGTGGTTTTTATTTGCTCACCGGAAACATTTCACACATAAATCTCAAATGATTTCAGGAGAATTAGACCCAAAGATAATTTTACCAAGTATGTGAGCGAGTAAAGGCGTAGATGTTTAAACTAAACAGTATTATTTTAGTGCTCTATTGTAGTCTTAGCCAATTCTAAAACCTAAAAATGCCAAACCAGTTAACTGACCTGTAAATTAGGTGTCACAAACATCGATGTAGTCCTCACTTGCTAGTATACACAACAGGAAATGCTGTGCGCCCTGCTGAAATGACTCCTTTTGGTTTAGGTGATGGATTGAGTGTGCAAAAGGCACTGGAGCTGTTAATGCTACTATTCGCACGTTGATGCAATCTGACATCTCATGGACTTCATCATAGGAGTGACTAATGTCTGATCTGACTGTATACTTGCATATCTACCAGTCATCAGCCATCTTTGGCCTGTGGGAGCTTATTTGGGCAGTTATACTGAAATCACAGGTTATAAATGTTTGAAATTAAACTTTCACAATCACCTTCATGGACTGGATTTCAGTGCCACGTCTGTGCAGTGCACATGTGGAAGCGTGAAAACAACACCCATCTTTCAAAGCCCCTGCACAACATACCATCACAGACAGGATGAGCCATTACCCCTGCACCTACCCGTCGAGATATGCTAATTCAATGCGCCTTCACATAGACACACTGAGCCCAACCAATACTCTCCACCGCACTTGACGTGCGACAACAGGAGCTGAGTAAATTGAGCAGCCACGTATCCCAATCCCCACGACTAGGCCCGTCCATCTCTTTGAGCCAGTGATTTATATTACCTGGATGGGAACGCCATTGACCTTGT
The DNA here is from genome assembly GCF_057382095.1 of Aulonocara sp. 'chitande type north' Nkhata Bay. Lineage (NCBI taxonomy): Eukaryota > Metazoa > Chordata > Actinopteri > Cichliformes > Cichlidae > Aulonocara > Aulonocara sp. 'chitande type north' Nkhata Bay. The sequence continues at coordinate 35,524,157 of NC_141347.1, forward strand.
GAGGAATGCTTCAACTTAACGACCCTCCAGAGCAAGCTCGTACGGCTGTGTTGTCTCTAGTAGCAAACATAGCAGACGCGGTTAGAGCCAAGGCTGGCAGACTCTCTCAATGCTCCAAGAAGTCATCGACTGCCTTGAGAGAAAGACTCCCAGATGCTATCGGAGAAGAGATGGGAATCCTGGACTCAATCAATGAGGAGAAAATGGTAGAAGGTGAGAGGTGATCAATCTCATGTGCAGTGGTGCACAGGAAAGCTGAAAGTTGGGAGGCCCTGCTCTTTGAATGGAACAACGCGAGTACTTAAGTGTGAGCAATTCACTGATGACTGCAGGAAGGTCAAGGACTTCTGCGCTGTGCTTTGATGCTTAAAAAAGCAGCCGTGCTGAAGAGGAAATGCTGCGCGCTCGAATGTAACACGAGGTTCTGGTGATGCTGCTTGTTTTCTTGTCACGTTGGCCAATTTAAGCATCCCCCCCCTGGCAGTTTTAACGCACAGCAATCTTGCCATCCCTAATTAAGAGAGGTACTCCTTGAGCACTCTTGGATAATCTCTGCAGTAATTAGTAGCTCCGGCTCTTTGCCCAGGTCTCACCAGGGTTTCAGGAATTCTCACTGTGCCGAGCCTCCATCACGTCAAGCCTATCAGGAACAGAGGTAGCGAGCTGCTGGGGCTGTTGAATTACTCGTATTTGTTGGGTGATAAGTGGCTTCCTCGCCTCCTAACGTGCTCTGTGATGTTGGATAGGGCTTTCTGTATACATGGCACAAAGCAGCGCAGCAGTTGGCTGCACCGTTTAGCACCCCATGCTGCAGCTGAGGTTCACAGACACGAGCCAGCCAAACCTCTGTTTCACTGATTTAAATGCTTTGATAAAGATGCAAAATTTCATTTTATTTATATAGCAACAACTCGCAACATCAGTCGCCTCAAGGTGCTTTATAAAAAGGAAACAAACAATGTAAAGAAGTGGTTTATTCTTCATTTAAAAAAAGGTTAGGACTAAAAAAATAACATTTCTCTGGCTCATTCTACTTTCTCAAAAGAAATTATTAGATTTTTATACTTATTCTATACTATGACTTAAATATGTTGATTTTAAATGACTGTGATGCTTTTTTAAATTGTCCGTGTCTAAAGTAACTTATAAAATAGACTGTCAGGACTTTCCCAGTAAAATGGTTTCCAGGGGAAGAACTACGAATAAATGTTAAACATCACGAGTTTAACATGCAGTCATGTGTCATCTTCGAAACAACTCTGGTGCATCAATAAAGTGATAAAACGGCAATCAGAGGAAGTCCGTCTGCTATCAGTTTGCAACTGAAAGGGGCCAAACTGGTAATGACATGCGAACTGTGATAGCACAGCAATTAGCTGTGACACATCAGGGAAAATCTGCATGAACAGATATTAACTCGCATTAAGAGCCCAGCCAATTGTCAGAGTTTTGAAAAAACAAAAGCACAGCTCCTGTAGGACAGCAATCAACCACAAAATGAAAAAGGTGCTCAGATTATTAATAAACAGAATAAAACCAGTTCAGTCGAGTTGCAAAAAGACATCGCAGAGTGCGAAAAATTCAGCAAAGTTTTATCTCCTAGCTCAACACAAACTCAATGTTTGGGAAAAATCCATGGTGGATTTTATACTGACGTTTAGCTGCTACGTTGGATATGAAGCACTTAATACAGTGTAACTAATGAAGCCCCTCTTACCAAACAGGAATTTGAGCATCAGGGGAAGAGCACAGTCAAACTGTCATCATATTCATGGAAGGATCTCTCCTCTGGAAAATGTTAGCTAAGGGGCAGGGATAGCTCAGTAGGTAAAGTGGTCGCCCCATGATCGGAAGGTCGGCGGTTCGAATCCACTTAACGGCTACCCTGAGGTACCCCTGAGCAAGGTACCGTCCCTACACACTGCTCCCCGGGCGCCTGCTTAGTGGGCTGCCCACTGCTTCACTGAGTGAATGGGTCAAATGCAGAGAAAAACAAGTAATTTCCCCATGGGGATCAATAAAGTATCTATTATTAATGCAAGTATCCATGTTAATATATGAAAAATATAGACAAGGTCTGTTAATTGACCCTCAATGCTGGTCTATAAACTCCACGAAGCATTTTCATGTTATTTTACCAGCTAATGTTACAAACTAACCATCACCAGATTCCTGCAGTGTAGCTAGGTTACAGCTACCTGCTTGCTAACATTGTACATCCTGCTATTAGCTGCTTTGTCATGTCCAACCCAACTTTCTGTAAGTATACAGTATATATACTGGTTTCCCAGTTGTTACCCAGCAGTGAGTGCGTGCAGTGGACAGTGTCAGCCGTTTACATTTTAATCAATGTTTTTAAAAAAGCCTACAAAACATAATTCTAATATTACGCCTAATTAAGGTCAAATGTCAAATAAATGACGACCACAATGCTAAGTGGATTAAGCATTAACGATTTTTTAAACAAATGGCTGAAACTGCAGCATTACATTTTAATCACTTTAATCAAATCTTTCTGTGTAATGACACCGCCTCTGAGGTAAACAAAGACCTGAGGTCAGTGTCTCTAATTAAAAGCTTAGCTAGTGGATACAGTTGTATTGGATCGTGATTCCTGAACCACCTCAAAACCATCTCTGCAGAAAATCAAAGTGGCCATCACACAAAGGAACATCAGTGCTAAGCAGCGAAGCCAAGCAGGCAGTAAAAACACTGAAAGTGGTCGTGATCATGTAAATGTTTAGACGCAAAAAAAGAAAAGGTTCTTTGCTCCTGACAGCACAAATGTCACTGAAAGCCAGAACAGGACTGATGCTCATCAGCTGGTCTTGAAATGTAATTTTTCAGGACCTCTGAACTGTGATTCTGGCTGCTGCTCACTTCATTAAGACCGGCTCATAATTCACCCCTCGCTCTGAATGAGCAGAACCTTTCCAGTCAACAAGCCACCAGAGTCCCCCTGACCTTCAAAAACAATATCTCAATCCCATGGCCATTTAAAATGGCAGTGGGCAGCTGTGAGCATCCCTGCGGGGAGTTTCTTGGCTCTTTACATTATGTTGTTGTAAACTAAGAACATTAGATGGATGGAGAGACCTGCGGCTCGCTGAAACTTACAGCATTTGACTTACAGCAAAAGCTATTTATGAAAGATGAACTCAGGACAAAATCTTAAAGATTTAAAGTGTTTTAAATGAATTACACTGAAATCAAAAAGTACTATTTTACTGGACAAACTAAAGTCACTCCATCGCAGCCATATCCTGCTGCCAGCCAGTCAAGCTAGAGTGTAAATCTATGTTTTCATTTTTCCCAATAATGGGAGATGGGAGTTTCCTGATCGAGGACTGTTTCAGCCACAAACATCGAGTACAAATGTTTAAAGGCTTTCCTGCTAAGTAAGTCTGATGGCTGTTTTTAGGAGCCCTGAGATCCACATGGCACCGACCTACTGATAAACTCAGACAGCAGCCCCTCTACACATCTATCCACACGTCTCAGGAGAGATGGCTGGCAGTAATGAATACTTATTTACTGAGCGGACAGGCTGTTAACTTTTTCCCTTTGTCTCATATGACTCAATAACAATTAGAGAAGCTGTGTACTCCTGTAAGTGTTTGGAAAGTGTCCTTCTGGAGCACCAGTAATGATCCACTCTGCTGACAGCGGGCAGGAAGAGGCCGGCTGCAACAGGTTACAGCAATGTCTGCCTTTACCTTATATTTATTAAGATTAATGTGGAAAAAAACAACAAAAATAAGGTGAAGACACTCCAACTACATCTAACTGCAGCTACAACGCATCGTGTATACATAACACTGAATATTCATATACAAGCTGTGCACTGTGGTTCCTTCTCTGTCTCCTTGTCCTTCACCAACATGTGAGGTACTTCTGCTGTGAGACACGTTATCGCAGAGATGCAGATGGCCCTGATGACGTCCTTTATTAGTCACTATAAAGCATTAATTTAGATTTATATGGCACCGCTGCAAACAAGGTGACTAAATGACTGCAGCTAGGAATTCTGGGTTGTATAAAAGGTGTCGCGCTGACCCAGGCTAATGGCGACTCTGCTGAATATCCCAGCATGTCACCGACAGCCGAGCAGCAGGCAGGTACACCATCACTCATGTTTGGTGTAAAAATCGGGGCTCTCTGGACAACGAGGTGACTACAGTTGAGTGGCAACAACTGTGACAAGGCCGGAGCCGAGGGTGGCGGGCGGGGCACCGACGCACCGGCCAGCTGCTACCCCTGACATCAAACGCACCCCGTCCTCGCTCAGGGCAGCACATGTGACTGCAGGTGCATCCGGGGACTGGTGAGTAATGGTCAGGAGGGGAGGCAGGGTCTCCTGTCTCATGTGGTCAGTGTCAGCGCCTTCAAATAAAGCGGATACCAACACCCAGGGACACAATATAAAAAACAACTACACAACATACATTTTCCAGATGGTAGAATTACAAAATATGGGGCTACGAGTACGAGCGCCCCAGCTCGCAAACAAGCTTCTTATCGTTCATTTGTTCATATTCTGCATGCAGCCTATTTGCTCCAGCACATTGACTCGTCCTCAAGACGCAGCTCATGCAGAAATACTCCAACAAGCAATCTAAAACTCAGACTGTCTTTACACACTGGGAAGGCTGCTTGCTGCTCTGCACCAAAAACAAAGATGCACAACTGGACAGAGCAAAGAAAAGGATCCAGGCCGATAATAAGGATCGATGGTGTGATGGATAAAGTAGGCCGCGACGAGGGCCAAGACATCTGTGCACAGGTCAGCACTTGGACTCGGAGTGTTACAGAAGGTTATTAAGTCCTCATTTTAACGTGTAACAAAGTGGAAACTGCTGGATGTAAAACAGGACGTGAAAGTCGACACGAAACACAAAAATGTTTTGAAACAGCGCCAACGCTTTAGCTGTCGTCTCTCGTAAAGAGGTCGACTTGCTTCTGGATTGTTGTGGAGCGCTTTTATGTCCGAGAACAGTACTGACCTTTACAGACACTGACTGAATGTGTGCTGTTTGTGTAGTTGACTAAATGTATGCCACTGACAGAGCTGCTTGGTGTGAATGTCACTACAGGAGAAGTGTTAATTGATCATAGAAGATAATTTCCAGACGAAAGGAAAGACTGGGAATTTTGATATGCTTCACTAGTTAAATGTGCTGCAGGACTGTATATGTTCAGCTGATAACCGGCCTCTTCCCCCAGTGTATCCGTCTGTTTATAGCTTTGAAGGGTTTTTAACTTTTAGCAGGTCGTATATTTATCCCATACTGGTAATATGGGCAGCTGAGAGGCCCGTGCAGCTATATTTAACTACTAACTACTACATTTTTATCCCTCTAAGAGCCGGTCAATGACATGATCACTTTACTAGTGAATAATTCATTCACTCTAATGTTCAGTAATCAGCTAGCCTGATCTATTTCAGCTGCTTCAGCCCAGCAAGGTGACGCAGAAATTCATCCACAGGACGAGAGACTCACTGGAGACGCAGCTGATTTTGATGCTCACGTTCAGAGAGAATTATTTAATAGTTAGTTTAATAAGCACGTCTGCTTCTCTTCTCTGCCAAAACTCGACCTAAAGTACAGCAGACCAAGAACAAAATAAGTACGACAAGTTTATCTTTGGCTTTTATCAACAACTTCAACGTAATTTTGATGGTTTACCCCCGCCCTACAAGAAAAACAGGCTGGTTTTTCTTTTTTAACGATTTGCTGTTCCAGTATCTTCGCTTGTCCACTGGAGCCGTTTTAAATCATTATCCCGTGTTGTTTGGAGCCCTGCAAAAGTGACACGTCCAATCAATTGCAGAGCCAGGGGACGCTGAGACGAGGAAGAGGGAAGGATGCAGCTAAAACCCGCGTGTTATTTAGTCAGACGATGGACAGAGCGCGAACGCTGTTGTGTCTGCGTGCGTTTACGTGAGCGAGCGTGCGGCCGTACGGGGGCGGCGGGACTGCCGTGATTCAGTGGTGTTGTGATTTTAACAGTGGACCCAGGACGGGCGGTTTATTTTCATCCGTCGCCATGTGAGTGACGGTCCAATCAAGCTTGGGACGGGCTGTCAAGCCTGTCAGGCTGAGGAATGAGAGGAGATGGGAGTCAAAGACACAGAGCAGGACCAAACCATGATGGACGGACCTTAAACGCAGCAGCCACACAGGCAGGTGAAGGCAGGAGGGAGGGATGAAAGAAACTCTGAGGGAGACGCCGATAAAATGGAAATATGCGTGTGTGGAAAAAGAGGCTGCAGAAATGGAGAGGTCACAGAAAGCGAGGGGAGAAAATAGTGAAAAGAAAAACAGCACGTTACGAGGGAATACTGCAGGAATGTTTTCTTACCAATCCATCGCATGAGTGAGGTGAGAATCTGGAGATACTTTGTCTTCTGGGCGTTGAAGAAGGTGAACGGGCCCAACAAAACAGTGAACACGCTCTGTGGGAACAGCAAATGGGAAAGCACATTTAGCTAGCTGAAGAAGGCACATTAATTAATGAAGAAGTGCTTTACATTTCTTAATTAGGTCAGAAATCAATCACAGTCATGTAAAAGCTGCCTTTGAGTGCTTCACTGTGAACCATAAGAGATGAAAAATACAGAGAATGTAGACAGAAGCACTTTTTATTAACCTCCAAAATTGGGAAAATCGCCACAGAAAAACCACCAATGCAAACTAAAACGGCCCATTACAGTAAAATTGCTCAATAAAAATAAATATGTCAGAGGAAAAAATGAAATGACTCAGAAAAGTAACAAAAGCTCAATAAACTAGAAAAAATACATCAATAAGGAAAGTGTTTTTATAAAAAAATACAATTGTTCTAATGAAAGTGTCCAATATATTGTGCAGAGTAACACAAACAGTGCAGGATCCTGAAACTAAACCAAGAGATTAACAGCAAAGTCACGTTTCCTGCGTTACATGAATAATAACCTGTCAGTCAATCTGTTAAATGAAAGAAAACTTCCAACGTGACGTTCTGCTCGTCTGTATTACTGGATCGGACTGTGAAGCTACTGTAAAGTATCTCTTGTGTTCTTACACTGGGCCACAGTTCACCTTCTGTCTGATATAGGTCGTTTTAGCCCCTCCCCCTTTAATCAACAATATTCTGATCGGCTGTCACTCATCAACATGTTTGGGCTTCTCTGCTCACAGGAATTACCTGCGCATACACTGACCCCGTTATTTGAAACTGTGGCCACCATTATAACGAGACATGTCAGGGGTTTCTTGTGTATGAAAAGCAAAAATACACTTTTAATTTTCAAATGACCAAAAAGAACTATCTCCCCATTTTAAGCCAGAAAAATATCTCATATAACAACAGACAGGAACGAAAACACAAAACTGGAAAAACACTTTCTGGCTTCAGCATCGCAGCTTTTCCCAACTCCTGAGTTGGACTGATCCTGCAGACTTTAGCCAGCAACTCTTTTTTTGTCTTGCAGTTGTGACACTGACATGCAATTCTGAAACGCTATCGAAGACGCAACGTTCCTCAAGTGCTGTCAAAATCCCATCAGCGCTCTCAAAGATGGGTGAAAAGATGAAGAGGTGGCCCAATCCATAGTACAACAAAAATTTCAAATCCTCCCAGGCCACAGCTCTGATAGCCTATCAGATACTTTCTTTATCAAGAGCTGCAATCAGACGCAGCTCAGCTACTGTAGCTCCATTCCCATCAGCTCCCATCAGCTCCCATCACTCCCTCTCCCCCACGCCTGCAAACGTATTCCCTTCATCCGTCTCTTCCATATCCCCGCTCTCTGACACTCTCAGGTCTGACTGCACAGTTTGAGTGGCATGTGATCTCCGAGGCAGTCGCTTGTGTGCTTTTTCATCTGAAGAGCAGCCTGCAGGCTTTCAAAGAGAGGACCTCGCCCTCCCATCAAACGCATGAGGACAGACACACACTGACACACACCTCTGCAAGAGCGCAGGATTTCAGCCCAGCAATGGAGGTGCACAAACAGGCTGCTTAACACCTTCCAAAGTACTTGAAAAATAAAAAGAATGAGGCGAATTTAGCACTTTTAAAATTTTGATGAAGAAAACACCGAGTGCCACCAGTGTATCCCTGAACGAGGACTTCAATGGCACAAAATCAAATAATACCAGAGTTTGTATAAAAGGGTGGGTGGATGGTAACACAAAGGTGCTTTTATAATGTTTGAAGACATCGATGGAACTGCTACAAATGGGTTTCTCGTTTTTTCTTTTTAAATTTTCAGACCTTTACTGTCCCCGAACGATGGGTAATAATGACTTCAGTGCTATTCTTTTACAGCAACACAAGTTTATATTAGTTTTTTCTCCACACGTATAAAAAGTCTCAGGAACTATGTGATGTATTTGTTCAGACACTGAGAATGAATACAACAACGTGGCCTGTCCACATCCTATTGATCCAAATGTACTAAAACTGGCTGCAGTCCAGGAGCACCTGCAGTCCTCAACGGAGTGAACGAAGCTGAAACACTTTACATCTGCCGCTAAACATAAAAAACTCAGTTTATTTTAGTTTTCACAAATTTAACATGACTGCACGTGCAATTTTGTAAAAACAATGTTAGCATCCTGCTAATGCATGCTAACTGGTTGGTTAAAGACTCATCACTCCTAACTAACTGTTTCCAACTACAGACGCGAGCAGGATGGTTAAATCAAACATAAAGTCACATGTGTGTATAAGGAGTGTGAGTCTTCTTTGGGAGCTTCAGCATCCCTAAAACCTTTTCTAACACTAAAAGCTGATGAAAGAAGGCAAACAGTTATGTGTTGACCCCCTCCATCAAAAACACAATAAAATGAAAACACACTTTGTATATTTAACCCTCTTAAGGCAGGCGTTGCCGATTTGCAACAGTTAAAAACTAACAACCTGATTACCCCACATACATATTTTATGAGGTTTTTTTACTCAGAAGTGGAACTTGGTGGTTGAAAGGTTCCCCACGAGACCTTCAGCCGGTGTATCAAACTCATTTTACATCATAAAAGGAGTTTGAGTAAAAAGGCAGTGTAAAGAACTTTAACCATAAATTTAATCCCTGAGATATTTTAATATAAGGAAAAGAAGCAATTTCAGCAGCACATGTTGGTTTTTCTACACGATCAAGAAATGATGCTGTAGTAATGAAAGTGTGTCAGCGCGACTCTTCATCCGGAAACTGTAAGAAATTTAAATTGAAATAATGTGTAAAATGACAAACAAAAGTTCTGGTAGCTCATCGTCCCGAGTGTCCTATAAGAATAAAATGAAAGGTTTTTCAATTTGTTTTAATTTGTTTTGGGGTTTTTTGTTCCACTGTGAAGCTACTGTAAACATACATTTCTATAGTAGATAGTGGAAAAACAGAAACTTTGTGTTATTTTATTGTTTATCTGTTATTTACACTGGGATAGTATGAATGACCACTGGTTTGGTCTTCAGGAGAAAACCTGCGAAGCTGATGAAAATACAGTTGGAAACTTATAAAATACACCTAAAAGTTGCACCTTAAGTGGCTGTAAGCGACTGCAGCTTTCAACCAGGTGTCGTCAGGTGGTGTCCAAATATCATCAGGCATTTCGACCCTGAACCAAAACGCCCTCAGGTCGGCAGTGATGACCAGTCACATACCTGAGCCACTTGCGGAGGTGTTTGTTTACTTGCCTCTCGATACCGATCATTTATGTCCTACTTCACATTTTCCAAAGCAGCTCAGTGGCCCAGGTTGGAGCCTTTGGCAGGCCGATTCTGGCCCCCGGGCCTTAATTTTGACACCCCAGCCTTACAGAGTTTTTCCAAAGTTGAAATCAATGAATGAGGAAACAAAGGAGCAATTTTAGACACAATAAGAGCTCAAAAGATGTTAAAAAGGACAGCTGGGCTATCTGTGAGTTTGACAGAAAACCCCCCCAACAGCTTTTAATCCTGCTGAATAATGATGATGCCTATGTCTCTATATATTAAAGTATTACCAGCTGTCCCCTTGGCAAAGTGCAGTCTAAGCTCGGGCTGAGCCAAAGCATAAATCTGCAACAGCCATTGGAGGTAATGAATGAACCATTATGAAGAGAGATGTGTCTGAAGAAGAAAGTGAAATTAATGGCAGCCGGCTGACAGAAAGCTGTATTTCAGCCCTGAAGCATGGTCGGCCGCTCTCCTGTTCCTTTATTTTCTGTCTAAAGATCACTTTGCAAACTACAGAATGACAATGTGAGGTCTAATTTCAGACTGAATTCATCTACGGTGTGTTTGTCGCGCTGGACGACAAAGGCTGGTTCGTATCTATCTTAATCTTTTTCTTTGGATTTTGTGGTGCCAATGATGAAACTGTGCTTAGCCTAGTTTGCATATTAATAGGCACAAAGTTCACCAATCATGTGTGCAATATGTACAAAATATACCAGCATGATTAATTATAAGTGACTTTGCATGGGCTTAATATTCTTCTATGATTTTTAATTGAAAGTGTAAACGTAACGTTTCTGTTAAAGAGGTTCTTTGATTGTAACACTTGGGTTCAGATACAATAAAACTTCATCCAGGCATAAAAAAGTATTCATCTACAAATCCTCTATATTATGTGTTTGGCTGATTGCATCCATCTAGTCAACTAACTCTGATTAAGTTTGATTTATTTCGATTATTTATTCCTCAGATGTCTTTGAGCCTGAAGAATCCTGTAGCACTGAAGTGCCTCCAAACCAAATTCAAATAAGAATTTTAGAAGCTGCATGATTGCAAACAAACTCCGTGGGAAGTGTAATCGGACAGTTTGGCCAGGACGTCATGAAGCTCCATCATTAACATAAAATCATGCATAATAATAATAATGGATTGGATTTATATAGCGCTTTTCAAGGCACCCAAAGCGCTTTACAATGCCACTATTCATTCACTCTCGCATTCACACACTGGTGGAGGCAGCTACGGTTGTAGCCACAGCTGCCCTGGGGCAGACTGACAGAAGCGAGGCTGCCATATCGCGCCATCGGCCCCTCTGGCCAACACCAGTAGGCAAGTAGGGTAAAGTGTCTTGCCCAAGGACACAACGACCAGGACAGAGAGCCCGGGGATCGAACAGGCGACCTTCCGGTTACAGATGCGCTTCCCAACCTAACTTTCCAGACAAGATGTATTGAGAGAATACACCCAGAAATCAGTGAAACAGGTGATGATGCCTTCATAGGATCAACAAAGAAAATACTAGACATGTACGGTGGCAATGGCCAACATTTGTTAGTATAACATCGATTATTTTCAAAGCTAAATAAATTTCACATTGTACTGAGAAGAGACGATGGGTGTCACAATAGTTCATTAAGGTGCATTTCACCAAGTCATGTGATTATTTTCCCACACAAAACAGACCAATCAATCACCGCCTGCTTCAGTCAGAGGACCTGGTCACAGAGAGTTGTGAAGAATAGGGGTCGTTTTAAAGAAGACCGCCCCCTATTAGGGCTCTAAAACTTTAAACATTGATCTCTAAAAAAATGCCAAACCTTCCAAATATAAATGCTGCGCTTGAAATCATCACCAGACCTTTAACCTGCTTATTTTATAACAAAATAAGTAAGAGTAGCCTTGTACCTGTAGAAAAACAGCTGTTCTCATTGGTCAGTGTCTAGTCCTGTACTATCTGATCTTAGATTTATAACTTGAATATTTTTGGTAAAGAGATAAAACAGAAAGTGTGTCAGCGTCCAAAAATGTGTAATGTACTCCCTCAGGTGAGAATCTATATCTGTCTTAGTGATGACAACATCTGAACGTGACCTCCTTCAAGGCAGTTCAGATGTGCAGCATCAGTTACCGTGGCGATCGAGCCAGGTACAAGCAGAGCCACCTTTGTGACTCTGGCTTTAGGCAAAACGTGTCTTCATAACCCATTAATTTCACTTTGCAGTGCATCCCTCGAATGTGGCACAGATTCAGGTAATATCCCTGAGGCTTGTCTGTTGTTGTCTGCGTGCGACTCTCAGCAGTTTTTGGACTGATCGTGAATCAAGACTGCACCTCCAACAGCCTGAGGACACCGGACTCCACTCAACTGGGCCTCAGCTACAAGAGTACTACAAGAAAACGTCCAAAAATGAAGAACTGCAACACATCTTTACTGGGGTTTCCATCAGCTCAGCAACAGACACAATAACGCGGCAGCTAAGGTTTGGACTTGCATCTGTATTTTGATATTTGGTGGTTTTTATCCCACACTGACCATAACCTTCAAAACATTGGTCCGAATTTATGTTCATCTGCGAGGAAGCGAGAAGAAAAAGAAAGAATGAGTGCATAACTGGACAAAAATGACGAACCTACGTCGACACAATAACAAGCTCTTGATTCTGGCAGATTTGAGATCAGGAAACAGAAGACTGGAAAGATGACAGGATGTCAGGGAGCGAGAGAGCATGGGAATGGAGCCGGAGAAAAGTGAGTGGGCGAGGAATCAGATGCCATGTGTTTGTTTGTGAGTGAGTCAGACCCACAGAGCTGGCATGACCCACCCAAAAGGAGAAAAACTGGTAGGGTCACACTTCACAATTGCACTTTAAATAACACCAATCCAACCATGCACTTTATCAGTTTACCTGTAACATTAGCAAATATGTCTGAGCAGACCTTCCTGTTTTATGAATGGACTTCATGACATTGATGCCATTTGATTTTCAGTCCGTTTTAAAGCGCCCACATGTCACACAGAGATACTCCGAGCTCTCCTAACTGCTCTGGCTTTTCTGGCATTTTTTAAGAAAACTGAAACATTGATGTTTCTAATGAAAAGCTAAACAGCAGCTCACAGGCCCTGACCTTCTGCTACTCAAACAAACAAGTTAAAATGATTCATTCAGTGATTTACACAGGAGAAACTTAACATCAGAGTGCTTTACAAGGCCGATACACAGCACATTACTCAAAAGAATTAAAAAGCGACACATTACTGAAAGACTGAAATTAAGGTAACACAAGAAGAACTAAAAACACACAAAAAAGAAAGGTGAGAGCAGCTCAAGCACAAACTACAAAGCCAACCTGGTGTATGAACATAATGCAAATTCATGTTGACAGAAACTTGTCCTTAGTGACAGCCTCACAAGCTTGTACACTCAGGTTCTCTGATGCCACACATATTGTGTTGTTTGTTTGGTGTTTACTGTCATTACAAACAGTGATCAAAATGTTCCAGGAAGAGAAATGAAAATAAACAATCTTAAAGCTTTTAAATGTTTTCATTACAAAGTCATCTCGTCATGCACGCGCCAACAGACTCACTCTGCTCGACCCGAAGAATAACGAAACAAAAAACAGCATTCTCCATGTTCGCAGGCCTTACCGACCATCGACCATCGAATGACCGGGTCACTTTGAAACAGAACTTGATGTTTGCTCTCTGTGCAGGTTCTGGATTTGTGATGAAGCTGTCAAACAAGAGTTTGTCCAAATTTAAATCAGGTAAGGTTTAGATTTCATCCATTCATTCCCCAAACGTCTGGATGACACCTTGTACAGCGGCTCAGAAACTCTGATCAGGTAAACTTCATGCTCAGAGCAGAGACAATTTTCTTGTTTGGTCGTGTCAAAAAGCAAAGTGCACATAAAACTGGTGCTGAGAATGAACCGAGGAGCTGCTGCACTACAGATCGCGCGAACAGGTGTGGGATTAGAGCTCTGGGTAGCTCCCCAACTGGGTCTAGAGAGTATTTTAAATTCAGGGAATTTAAAATAGAAAGTAGCTCGTCCACAGAAGGACTGGTAGCTCCCCTTACGATAAGGGTTCAGATCGCGCGAACAGGTGTGAAATGTGTGTGTTTAGTTAGTTAGTTTGTTTTAATCAATTTTAAATCATGCTTTTTATTTGTTTTTGTTTCTAATGTCTCTGTAAAGCACTTTGAATCACCTTGTTGTTGAATTGTGCTATACAAATAAATTTGCCTTGCCTTGCCTTACACCAACACGTTTTCCACTTCAGCACCTTATTAGTGCTGGGCGATATGAAAAAATATTTATCGCGATATGAATTATTTTATATCACGATAACGATATATATCACGATATACCACCTGACCTGTGGTCATCTGGAAAGTACGCAGTCTGTAAACAGCGAGCGCAGAGGGTGGAGTCTTTGTTAGTGACATGGATGGTTACGCTCATGTAGGGCTGCTTATCTCTGCTCATCCATAGGTCAGTCGTCAAGGCATAATGCACGACACTGCAAAGATCCTTCTCTACTTTGGCCCGGCATGCGTCATATAAGCGAGGCAACTCGACTTTACTGAAGTGCTTACGACCGGGCATAATGTACCTCGGATCAAGCTGTCCTTCTCAACTTTTCCCAACTTGCTCCCGTCGTTCCACAAGTTGGTTTAGCTCGGATTTTCTAGATTCTTGAGTATTCTTTTTCTTGGACCTTCTGTAGGTCATAGAAGAGGTTTGTTGTGTTGCCATCGGGTGCACGAATAGTTTTATAGCATAGCTTGCAAATGGGCGTCTTCTGCTCCGTGTTGGTGCTGTTGAACCCAAAATGTAACCAAATCACAGACATACTCCCTCTTTTCGGTAAAAGTGCTTCTTCTTGGGCTGCTTGTGTAGCTGTGTCTGCCTGTTGCATGTCCGGGTTACCGTAAAGCATGTCGCAAATCCGGGTGCATGTAAAGCAGCACCATGTCGCAAAACCACAAGACTGAGTTTCTTTGCGAAAAATATCATTTTTTTATACTTTATTTTCTCTTGCATAAAATTAAGAGTATGTATAGTGAGAAGACAACACTAATATATTTGCCACAGGCTATTTAACCTTTTAAGACCTACCATAGAACCAAGTCCGCCAGAGCTTATCTTTATATTTTTACATGCTGTGGAGCCATTTCAAGTTGCTATACATCAATACAACCGTTATAGCCCAAATTTTAATAATATGTATGCATTAAGTCCATAGTAACTACATAAATTGCAAAAAAGTGCAATAAACTACAAAAAAAATGAAAATCGTTCTCTTTTTTTTTTTACATATATTTCTACTTAGAGAAATGTAAGAGGCTTATCCCTCAAAACTGTAAATACAAAAAAGTTGCACAAAATAGTTTCCAAACACGTGAAATTTATTTTGAGTGTCTTCATAGTTTTATTTTTGAGATACACTAATTTTTATATACTGCAGGAATAATGAAAATAAATATTATAGTGCAAATTTGCAAAAAAAAAACAAAAACAAAACAGCATGTGCATCAAAACAAACTATTTCCAACAGTGTAATTTGAGTTCTAAGCATCCCAGAAATGATACAGACAAGCATGAAGTCAAACATGACTTTTAAAAACACCAGTACAGGCTTATAAGGCCCTGATGGTAAAAAAAACCCTACATTTCCGCAAAAATGACGTCACTTCCGGTTTCAGGCAGGTAATGGCAGACATGCGATAGTTCGCGGTGACCTATATTCCAAATAGGAAGTGTTATGAACAGCTGATCGGATCGGCAAAGCGTGTTTCTGGAATATTATGTTGTTGTTGCTGCAAGTGCTTTTTATGCAATTTTTGCAAAGCTATATGTGGAAGGAAACCAGGACCTGGGACAAGCTGATGGCATAAGATGTAAGTACAACTCCTCATATGCAAAACAAATTATTGCGCTAGCTTATGTGGTTGCAGTTCTACAGAGGTTTAAAAATAGTTATGCAAAACGGAGCGTGCCTGCTCTGACCGGTGTTATAGGGTTAATGATATATTTTATGTCATAATTTATAAAATTAGGTTAGAAACGATAGAAGACAAATGACACGATAGACACTTTTCTATCGTCCACACGATATATATCGCCCAGCACTACACCTTATATAGCAGATAAAACCGAAGCTGCACACTGAAGTCATCACTCATTTTCCTCTGATTGTGTTCTCTCCAAACAGCAGTAACTGCTTTCAGATCAGACCGAACAGCCTCGGTGTCGTTGGAGTGAACATGGCCTGCTTTAGCTGGAAATGCCCACCAGAAAAAACAAAACTGCCAAACAGCAACAGATTAATATTACCAGGATTTCATAACGCAGACAGATTGAATGACACTTGCTTCCAATGCATTTATTCATTTAATACTCTGTTTGGGCTGCTCTTGCAATTTCATCCGGCTCCTGTTCGTGGGGCCGGTCTACAGATTCTGACGGTGTTTTTGCTTTCTCGCCACAGAAACTGCTTACATTTCACGCTCACTTTAATAAATGTCGCAATAAACAAAAACAAATGCTGTCAGGAGAAAAGTGGCACGAATCAATTTAGTCTGGACGCTCACCTCACCCTTCCCACACCCCTGCGTTCCCTCCTTTTTGGCAGGCCGATGGGCTTTGCTCCTCCGCAGCAGCACACCCGTCAACTGTGAGCGATTCAGGTTTGACGACGAAGACGTTCTTAAAAATCGTCCATTTCTCCTCCTCAGCACGACACTCTCAGCCACCTAGGCTGGCTGCAATCACACACTTCAGTGAAATGCAGTAAACAGCAAGTCTGAGATGAGAAACTGCAAAGGTGACCAAAGCGACGACTGACACAAACACCGAGATCGGTCCCATTATGTCTCAGTGGAGAATACTGAGTGACGGTGCATGACTAAACACTCAGGAAAAACTGTTCAACAACCTGAACGCACAAATGTGGGGTCGAAGCAACTGTAATGGTAAAAATTTGGGGGGGGGGGGGCTATTTTATTTCTGTTTTTGCTGTATTATAACTCCTGTTTCAGTGCTGGATTCTCATTTAAGCAAGGCCAAAGGACAGTGTATGTACAAGGATGAGCCAGATGTTCACTCAGTTTATCACATCTTTTTTGTGTCTGTATGATGTCAAAGAGAGGGGATATGCCTAATATGGTCATGTTTTTGTGTTTGGGGGGCAGCTTGTTTCAGACAGAGGATGAACTGATGAGGTGGAATAAGAAGGAGATGAAGACTGAGAAGATGATGAAGGAGAAGTAGTAGTAGTAGTAGCAATAGCAGCAGTTGGAATGAGCACATTTTACAATAAAACTTTCTCGTGCGATTAGTTACATGAAAATGATTTTCATTGTTGGAATAAGTGAAGATCCAAATTCTCTTTTTCTTATTCACATTCAGAGAATCACACACGTTCACTGATGCAGCACTTATGTAAACAAGGTGGAAAGTGGGTATGTAAATGATACTGAGTACGCAAAAAAGTTATTAAGAGAATTTAAAGTCATGGATTATAAAATCTGACATGCTTTTTTATTAGAAAACAATTTACCAAGGAAGCTTGGTAGCTGATTAAACAGATTACCAGAAAGACGCCTGTTGTTGAAGTTTTCCTTTAAATATTTTTTTTTTACCAGCGAGTCACTATTTTTTCTGCAGTTTGGACTTCATCAGATCAAGCTGTAAGAAAAGTGAATTTGTGTGGTCCCTGCACTGTGAATGAGGCACTGTTTTTTTTATAAGAATTAAAAAATGATTGTGATGAACCTTTAATAGTCCTTTTATAGTGAGGTGTTTTGCTTTTGTGTTTTTCTCTCCCCACAATCAATATTTAATTTTCACAGTAAATAGTCTAAATTTTTTTAGCCATCTTTTGATGATATAATCAGATTTATAGCATCCGCTGACACTGAGCATGCTCAGTCAGACCACCTCACAGCTCGTCTTGTCCGCTTTCAAAACACCAGCAGCGAAACAGCAGCTCCGCTTAAAGCTTTTTTAGCAGGACTTCACTAACCAACAGGTGGAGTTATGGGTACTACATCATCCATCAGACTCGCACTGTGATGCAAACATACATCAACAACACGCATGTTGGTCTTCCTTGGTCTCTTGTGTTCTGGGGGCCTCTGGATGTCTGGAGTTTTGATCTCCTCCACACCTGCTTCACGCCCTGGAGGACGGGGCTGTGGCCCCCCCACACCCTCTAGCAGATTATTACATGAAGGAACCTTTTAAAAAAACAAAAAACAAACGCGTCCATGCTCACAGGTGTACACACGGGTGATCACACCCACAAACTACACCCTTTTTGGCTCCTACCTCAAAGCACACTGTGTTCTGTTGATCTTATGTGCTGCACAATAATGTTTAACATTTAGTATTTACTGTCATATTCCCATATATCATTGTGATGTTGTTTATTCTATTACTCTTGTTCTCTTCTGCTTGCTTTCTTTTTTCCTTTCTCAGCAGGTGATCCAGGTGATTGATATATGCATTTTTTTTCTCTGCCCGTTCTGTTGGTTTTTGTTTTTTGCCCTTCTCCCCCGTCCCTCTTCTCAGCTGTTTCTCTTTCCCTCTTTCTTTCTCCCCTTCTTTCCCCCAGTCAAGTCTGTCCCGTATTCAGTAAGTGAAAATAAAATAAACAATAAAAGGTAAGTAAGTAAGTAAGTAAAATTTTATTTATATAGCACATTTCTAGATAGAGATCACAAAGTGCTTTACAAGATATAACAGATTAAAAAGACAAAATACAAACAAAGTTAGCAAAAGGCAGTTTTAAAAAGATGTGTTTTTAGCTGTTTTTTAAAAGTAATCAATGAATCAGCGGATCGTAAGTCCTGAGGAAGGGAATTCCACAGTCTGGCGGCCACAGTAGCAAAAGCTCTATCACCCCTAGTTTTCAGTCTCGTATACTGAATGACAAGTAGGCCCTGACTACTCGACCTCAGAGACCTACTAGGGGCATAGGGCTGTAAAAGTTCAATGATATATAGTGGTGCTTGTTGTTGAAGAGCCTTGAAAGTTAAAACCAAAATCTTAAACTGGACTCTAAATTCAACAGGAAGCCAATGTAACTGCATGAGCAACGGTGTTATATGTGAAAATTTAGAAGCTTTCGTCAAAAGTCTTGCTGCAGCATTCTGAACGATCTGCAGACGCTCCAAAGAACCTTTATTTAAACAAGTAAACAGGGAATTGCAATACTCCAGTCGTGAAGACATAAAAGCATGAATAACAATCTCGAGTTCGGTATAGGATATTATAGAGCTCAATTTAGAAATATTTCTTAAATGATAAAAGCAAGACCGAACAAGAGATTTAACATGACTATCTAACGTAAGAGCAGGATCAAGGATAATCCCTAAGTTCCTGACAGATGGTTTTACAAACGTTGAAAGAGGACCAAGAGCATTTATTATACTGGGTATATGTCTATCTGGGGCACATAAGAGGACTTCGGTTTTACTTTCATTTAGTTGGAGGAAGTTTTCAGCCATCCAGCCTTTAATGGTTTCCAAGCACACATTTAAAAGCCGCAGCTTAGAAGCCTCTTCCGGTTTAAAAGATATATAGAGTTGGATATCGTCTGCATAACAATGGTAACAAATATCCTCAAAAGGGCTCAAAATGTGCTGAAGAGGGAGTAAATAAACTAAAAACAGTAATGGCCCTAGCACAGAGCCTTGTGGCACACCAAAAGACAGGGACGCAGAAGATGATCTATACTTAGAAACTGCCACAGAAGAATATCGTTCAGAGAGATACGAGGAGAACCATTTCAATGCAGTCCCAGAGACACCAACCCAGTGTTTCAGCCTGTTAAGTAAAATATAGTGGTCAACAGTATCAAAGGCCGACGTAAGATCCAACATTAAGAGAACAGAACATTTACCTGCATCGCTTTGTAACAAAATGTCATTAGAAACTCTAAGAAGGGCTGTTTCAGTGGAATGAACTTTACGAAAGCCAGATTGAAATTTGTCGAAAATACTATATTTATCTAAAACTGCTGTAAGCTGCTTAGCCACGATCAAATGGACCACTACGGCAAGGCTGGGATGGTCAGTTTGGTAAAGTAAATCCGTTGGGCATCTTTCTTTGCCTTTAGACAACAATTCTGATGGCAAAAGAGCCAAACGGGACAGGCCAAAAAAAAAACAAAAAAAAAAAACAAAAAAAAAAAAAAACAACACGCATGTTGCCATTCCTCATCCTTGTACCAAGGTAAACCACAGGGATCAGAGGGAGCTACAGCCTGATGCCTCCTGTTTTCTCAAAACTTTTTGCATGGCAGTCTCTGTCAGATAACAGAACGCTTGCAAATCTGATCCAGGAAGAAAGTCTCACTTAAAAAATAAATAAATAACTAAAACAGGAGCACACCAGCCGCCTTGTACTTTATGATACTGACCACAGCAGCTGTGATGGACTCTGACCGGAGGTGTGCGTTGCACATCGTCCCCCTTCTCTGTTCTTTCTGTTCAACAAAGTACGAAACTTTTAAAAGTGAAAAAACCCCACTTTTGATGCACTTTGTGTTGTGCCACGAAACAAAGTTATAATTTGGAAGGAGGAGATTAACGGGGCTTAGATATGGTGAATGATCTCGGTAATGGCGAAAACCCGCCACCAACTGGCAAACCAGACGATAGCTGTCAATCACTTTGTTTTGGATTTGTGTGGCTGACAGAGCGCAGGGACTATGAAAAGGCATTTAATTGGCGGTAGATTGCGTAACTCTGAGCTCAAGAGCCGTTCCACTGGTCTCTTTTAATCACCGCATATGTGAGCGCCTCTCCTGAGCCATCACAGTTGGGCCATAAGTCAACCCCTGACCGTCCACCCCATTTAAGTAATTAATCAGCCAAACACTCATGGCACAGATGTCCTTAAGCGCTCTGATGTCACTGTGGCTGAATTCATACCCAGAAGAGCCACACGACTGCTTTGTTCACGACTGCAGATGGGTAACTGCAGATATTGCGTGATAAATAATATTGGCGGGCACCTCGTCATACTCAAAGCGGGTCAGGGGGAAAATACCCCGATGACTAGCAGTGATCACCTCAGGGAGAAAGTCCAGCAGTGAAAATCCTAAGTGCCCTGATGGTCCAGCCTGGGCACTCATAATCCCCCCCCCCCACCCACGCGCACACACACACACACTCACCGCTTCTAACAATTACACTGAGAGGAACTGGATGTACATTAGAGAACTAGAGTTTATTATCATTATTAATATTATTATCATTATGAGAATAACTGCCTGTGTTGAGCCTGAGAGAGTAGATAAACCTTGTAAATTCAACACACACACACACACACACACACACACACACACACACACACACAAAATCAGAGGAAGAAGGATTATGATTCTCTGCCCCCAGAGTCCCGAGCTCCCAGGCCATTTGTGTCTGATGTTAATCTTTGTTCTGAACAGATTTCAAACAGAAAGCGCTAGTACCGAACGTCACCACTCATCCACACTTTTATTATTTTTGTTTAGTTGTTGCTTTTTAAACCAGGGATGCAAACACAAAGTTAAAAAACACCCACGTGAGGAACACCTGTGCTAAGGTCAAACCTTTACTTACTTTCTATAATTTGTAGATTCAGACAACCCTTAAAGTGACGACGTGAGCGTATGTAAAAGTAATCCTGCTGCTGCTCTGAAAACTGAGTTTTCTATGCTGTCAAAGTGAGCTTGAATAAAACGGACAGAGACAGAACAGCAGCAGAGTATGGTATCGAGTTATCACACCTGAAAACGTGGGTTTCCACGCCGCCCACCCACCCAGCAGGTTCACAAGAAGCTCCAGTGTCCACCTTTAAAAATCAGGTGTTCCTGTTTCCAGTTGCAGCTAGTTGTGCTCTGTGCAGTCGCACGCTGCTGCTGACAGGGGAAAGATGTTAGTGTTGTTTCTGCATGAAACTCAAGTTTATCGTCCTCTCAAACATCCCCACCTGCTTTTGATTGATTGAGCCATTCCCTCTCAGTTTCTTCGCCTCTACCCACACACAGCTGCCCTGATTAATGAAAGCAAAGTGAACGTCTTAAGTGATTGATTAATCATTGTCATGTGTTGGGCAAAGCCAGACAGGCCCATCTCATCTCATTATTATGAGGTTTATGATGACCTCAATCAACATGTAATGCATACCAATGCATATACTTTTTGATGTATGTACATATGTTAAGGTGAGGCAGCATTACACACTGCGCTGTGATCTATTTCATCAATCTGACTGCAGAGTTACAAGAACAATGAATATTATACTGTAATTAATGCCTGCTGCACGGAGACTCTAGCACTAACTAACACAAATATCTGTATTTTTTCCACACTAAGACTAACTTTATGTTTAAAGGAATATAGGACAGATTTATATTTATTCCCATCTGTAAACAAGATCCCCTTGCTCTTATTTTGAAAGTTTGACAGCTAACCAGCTTGCTGCTGTTTTGGTGGTCCTCGGAAATCATTCAGCAGCCTCCCAAGAGACTCTTCAGTTATCCTGCAGTTAATTTTGACTCAATTGTTGTGATCTGCAGCTGGAAATCGTAGTCTTTGTTCTGTTTCTGCTGTGAGCTGGAGGGTCACGCACTTGGAGCAGGTGAAGAAAGGACATCTGCAGCTGCAGTTTGAGTTCATTCATAGGATGAGGACATTTCTTGAGAGGCAGCTGACTGTTGCTCCATTATTTACAGTCTCCTATCTCCATCAGTCTGGCCCACACGGTGGCTTTGTAACACGTGAAAACGCTAAAATGATTTTCATGATGTGATGATGCCAGCACTTGTCTTCTAAACACAAATGGAAATGTAAGAGAAATAAGTTGTCTGAATCAAGATGTAAAATAATGTCAGTGTTTAGTTTTAAAAACATCTTTTTTGCTATGATCTGTAAATTATCACGTACGTCTAATAGCAGCAGACTCCATGAATTTGGAGGATTGTTCAAACTGTACTTATGGTCTCTTAACACATCTTACGTCTCTGTTTTTGTCCCACTGAGAGCAAAAACAACTAGCACCTCCTTCCTTTATAAGGAAGGAGGTGCTAGTTACTCTGAACAAGTTTGTCTCATTCCTAGATACCTGCCTTAAGAAATGCATGAAATATTATTCTTTGGTTCATATTTTTAAAGTGTAACAC
This sequence comes from Aulonocara sp. 'chitande type north' Nkhata Bay, assembly GCF_057382095.1. NCBI lineage: Eukaryota > Metazoa > Chordata > Actinopteri > Cichliformes > Cichlidae > Aulonocara > Aulonocara sp. 'chitande type north' Nkhata Bay. The sequence continues at coordinate 35,547,039 of NC_141347.1, forward strand.
TTGAAATGCCAGCTTGAATTAATTACAAGATGCATTTCACAACAAACACAGTTAAATAGCTGCAATGCAGACAACTCAACAGTGTTTGAAATAGAGCTGAGCTGCTTCCTCTGCAAAACTGCAATTATTTAAGACCTCAACAACTGCAAGCATCATTTAACTTTAATTAAGACCTTGAGTTGAGACCTTGAACGTTTAAATTTAAGAGTTTTTTTCCAACCCTCTGACAGAAATTAAGACATTGCTCACATTCACTGTGCGAATGAAGCAGTTTTCTTTCCGTTATGGCTGACTGAAATTAATCAGCAATAAAAAAACGATTCAATTATTCAACATATGTTTAAATAGCTCGACATGCTTTGTATGTTCATGACATGAATGAAAGCAAAGAAAGAAAGATTGTTGTTTCCCGGCGATATTTAACCTTAATGATGCACGAGAGAGTAAACCACTCCGTGACTGAATGATGCTGGAAACACCACTATGACTGCATCTTACATACAGACCACAAAGAAAAATGTATCATTGCTACGATTCTGACATGTATGATATAAGACGTGAGGATACCCCGACAGCAGGGAGTAGAAATGGCCTGAAATAGTCCATAAAAGCCCAAAACATACATGCAAATCCTCGTGATAGCAAAAACAAGGATTTGCTGAATATACGGGCAGCGAGGAGGAGGAGAGGCAAGTAAGACAAAGAGTGTTAGAACATGATTATGGTGGAAGTGGTCGAGGGAGAAACAGAAAATACAGATGGAGCATGAAAGAAAGCACTTTATAAGAGTGTTCGTTCAGCACCATTAATCACCTGAAAACATCCCCATCAAGCAAACCTAACTGACATTTATACGCATGTTTCATCACATTAAACTCAACGTGCTTTACATACAAAACAGTGGATAACATGAGAAAATGGATAAAACGGACACTCAATCAAAAAATAAATGCACAAATAAATAAATGAAGCTGACCTGATACAGCGTGTTTACACAGACATACGTTTGTATTGCTTAACCCATTATTATACACCATCTTCTTTCTTTTTAACACAAATGAAGTGACAACGAAAGGATTCATTTAAAATCTGATTCCCTTAAAAATCACAGACTGTATATAAAAGATGTAAGCATGTAGCCCATTAAGTGCTAACAGGTCATAACGGGGTTCATGATTTTATGCATCCTTTAACTATTTGACATCATGATTTTCACACAACTAGCTTGTTGTCATAGCACTGCAGCCATGACCAAATGAGCCACGCCCATCAACCATCGCCGCCTGCTGAGCTCAAACCATGAGCACACTTGTTAACCAAACTAAACTTTGAGGAGTCAAATTGCATACATGTGTGTGAAAGTATGGACCGCTTCTAACAATTACACTGAGAGGAACTGGATGTACATTAGAGAACTAGAGTTTATTATCATTATTAATATTATTATCATTATGACAATAACTGCCTGTGTTGAGCCTGAGAGAGTAGATAAACCTTGTAAATTCAACACACACACACACACACACACACACACACACACACACACACACACACACACACACACACACACGAATGAAATGGGTTCAAATTCTGCAGGAAAACATTCCCAAAGTAGACAAGTAACACTTTCTGTCAATCTAAACATAAATATTATTTTAAAAAAGCAACGTTGTGCTAATTCCTCATTCTGTGTGTTCATATTTGTGTTTTGTTAGAGAGGATTTTTTTTTTTTAAAAGTGCTTTTTTACTGAAAGCAGAAGCCTCTCCATTTGTCTCATGTGACTGTCTCCATCAGCCCCGGATGCTCCTTTCACCCCTCTGAGTCTTTGGGCCACCATTTGGCTTCATATATTTAACTAGACATTCTGCACCAACACAGAGAGTATTGTTGAATATCGAAATATATCATTGTGTCTTTCTCTGAACGCGTTTTACAAAAGCAGGCTTCAGGAAGTCAGTGAACAGACCTCTGTCAGGGGAAGTAGGAATGTGTCTGCTATGATTAATGAACCTAGAACATCGAATATTGTGTATCAATAATGTGTGTATCAATAAGATTACAGTGAAGAAAGGAACTACTTAACACATCTATGCTCCTCAGTAAAGGTCTTTTTTAATGCTGCTTTGCTTAGACTGTGTTACTTTGTGTTGCAGAACATGTTGTCCGCTTATGCTAATCGAGGCCTTGCCTCAAGAAGGAGCGACTTGGCCGAGGTTAGATTTGGAGTCACGTCTTCAAAATCACTCAAACAGGAACATGAAAAACGAGGAAACATTATTTTGATGTTCTTAAAAATCCCACAAGCAACTCCAGATTTCCAGATATCCGTCAGAATCCAGGAGTCAGTTCATGCATGATGTAGAGGGGATTTACAGCCTCAGACTGCTGGTTAGAGACACGCCCTGGAGACCGCCGTGCATATACAATTAAAGACAGGACGACAAGGCGGCGGAGAAGTGAGGACAGAGACAAGGAGAATGGCTGATGGCGTTTCCTGCGACAGCACTGCAGAGCGGGTCATTATATTTTAAAGAGTACGTGAATATGCAGCTCAAGATAAAGTTCAGGAGCAAAAACAAACAGTGCCTGGTTTGGGATGTGATTCTGACCGTGGAGAGAGGGTAACGCCGTCTCAAGTTTGGATGATATCGCCCAACAAAAAAGTGGGAAGATTAACTATGTGGCATTCAAGTTCAGACCGCAGAGCCAACCTGATGGAACACTGTAGAGCAGAGACACCTTTATTTCACTGCAGTGCTCCTAAATCACACAGATCTCATCACTGTCAAACAACGACTGTTGTAATATGCAAGCGCAGTAAACGAGCTGGCTGGACCGTTTGTGGCAGAACTCGTGTGTAAAAGTTAATCACACATCGGTCATCTGCAGAGTGATTTAGAAGGTGATTAGGATGTTCCACTTCCACGATTTCAATAACAACAAAAGGTCTTTCGACAGACAGCGTTTACCTTCGGGTAATGGGGTCACATTTTCCTTGCATTCCACTTACAAACTTATAATGAAAACTAAACAAAGACAAAAACAAACGCTCCCATTAACACGGAGCATCTCTGAGGCTGTACGTCAGAAAGTGATTATAGCAGTTCCCCAACATTACACATCTGGCCAATCACCAAGTAGTAAATGTTAGATTGTTGGTTTCAATTAGAAAAAAATCATAACATCAGTTATGACATTAGAAAAATGTAGAAGGAGAGAGTTACGGGTGTTGCACAACCATCCAGCAAGCACTTCTATTGGAATATGCTGCCATCTTTGGCCTTATTATTACTGTAGAGCCAAAGACATGTTTCTTAAATGCCTCCAGTCATCATAAAGATGGCTTAAATTGCTCAGAAGTGTCAACTGAGTACAGAGATAAAAACCATAAAACGGAGCCATCTGAAAACAGAATCAATCTACAAGCAGAATAAATCAGAACAAACAACAGCAACGGGAAACAGAAAACAAACACTTTCCAGCAGTAAAACGAACATGAATGAAGAATAATTAGTGTAGAAAGTTTTTAGCCTTCAAGACTTCACACAGTTTTATCATCAGTAGTGCTTGTTCCAGTCTACAACCTCTGTGATCTCTGCTTATGCTACAGGCACAGAAAACAGTGGTTTGAGATTGCAGTACAAATCAATGTGACTATATGCAGTGCACTCAATCTTACTGCCTTTGAAACAGGTGCTTTAACCAGGTCTGCAACCACTTGCAGCCTGTCTTAAGTCCATAAAGATGTCAATAAAACAGCAGCACGATGAAGTCAGTCTGCTGTGAGTCAATCTGGCAATTAAAATGCACCCTGTTTGTCATCAGTCTGTTCAGAGTCAAGCCAGGACCATCATCATGATTTTTTGGAGATAGGGTTCCTGCTGTGTGATCAAAATAGGGCTGCCACGATACTAGTCACGATTACGTCGACGACTGATTTAATAGTCGACGCGTCGTTTGAAGCTTTGTAACATCCCAAAAGACGCAGGAATAAGTAGCAGGATTTAAGAGTGTAAAAACGGACTGAAACAGAAGATGGCAGCACTGCATGTACAAGGATGCCAGCTGCCGTTAAACCCCGAAGAAGAAGAAGCAGCGTCCCAGAATTCATAGCGCGGCCCAGCGCAGTTTCCAACAATGGCGGCAGCTAGTTAGTTTTAATATTACTCTTATTATTCTTTCTGGGTCACAAAATAAACGTTTAACATATTTTCAGGCGAGAATGTAGCTGTGTAAACCTCAAATATCGGCTCAGTTTATCAGGACACCACATATTTTCAAAAGCGCTCCGACGTTTTCGGAGACGTCTGTTACCCACTAGCTCGATAGCGAGCCGGGGGCTAGGCTAACTAGAGCCGTGAGAACACCGGACTCCCGGCAAATCGTTTTCAAACCCACCACCGTCTTTCGCTACTCAGGTTAAACATGATATATAAGTCACTTAGATAACTTAAAAATGTTATTGTTTGGCTTTTTTCAGTATTTTATTTGTTCCTGAGTAAATCGGTTTGGCTGAGATTAAAGTTATAGTTTTTACACAGCTGAATAAACGTCAAGCAGACAGCTGATTATCAGAAGTGTGAGATGCTGGAGAATTTACTCCGGTGTCCTGTTATATTTTAGATAGCAAGGAGTTTATTAAACTTCACCAAAACAATCTGCAAATTTCATTAAAATTTAATAAACTCTCATCTTGTCTTTATTTTTAGTTAGCACAGACCTGAAACACTTAAAGCTGTAAGCTAATGATAGTTATATAAGAGCAGATGCTGCTGGTGCAATAAGCTGTAGTTTTACGTCCAATGGATGATGATCTGATTAGTGACTAATCGCAAAAATAATCGGTGACTAGTCGACTATCAAAATAATCGTTTGTGGCAGCCCTAGATCAAAATGTGGTCACTACAAATACTTGCAATCATTTGGTTAATGTGGAAAAAATGAAATGCAATTACCAGATAACCCCAACCAAGAACAGCAAAGTGATGGAGTTGGTGCATGTCCCAGAGCAGGACAAACTTATTTATATTTGTTTTTTGTGAAAATTTGATCAGTTCACTTGTTCTAAACCCAGTTATTTAAATGCTAAGATTTAAGGTATGAGTCAGGACACAGTTTCTGCCTATCCGTGGGATGATGAGAAGTGGCGAGGAGCAGAAAAAAAATAAAAATAAAAGATGCATTTACAGCAAATACTTTTGGCAGCAGCCAAAGAAGTAATATTGCTAGTTTAAAAAATCCTCCACTCTCAGTATATGGAAGTCAGCAGTTACAGGAAAACACACAACGGACAAGATAACTTTTCAGCTGAGTGTGGAAAATATGCAATTCAAAGAGTGATGTTATCCTGGTTAGAAGTGATGAGAGAGATCGAGCTCGTCATAGATGGGAAACTTTCACGTCTTATCGATTTACAAGATTGGGCGAGTTAATGGTGAAAGAACAGATAACTGTGTCTGTGCAAGTCAGCGTTTGGTTATGATGCCGATACGATTCTTGGTGTGTGAGATCGAATTTTTCTGGTGCAGGATTTGAGTTTTTATTCGTTTGTTTTCTCTCTTTGCTTTTTGTGCAGTAGAGCTCAAGGAGAAAATGGAGGTTATTGGAATATGTCTCTGATATTTTAATAGTCTGCTCTCAGCATTGTCATTTCCAACCATCAATCCACGAGAGGAAGGAAGCAGAGCAGAGACACAAGGAGACGACACTGAATGGGCTTCATCCAAAGTTTAAATTAGGCAAAGGTTTTAATTCTTCTAGAAAAAGCTTCAAACTTTTAATCACTCCTCATTAATGCGATGGGGAAAAAGCTCAGAAAAGCAACAGCAAGTGTAAATAATTTTATAATCTCGCTGGCACCACTTTCCTTTATGAACACTCATCTGTCATTACAGAAATATTAACATTTCACACATCAGGCAGTGTTGGAAATAACTCTGAGGAATAATTGCTCTTTTGTCCCATAATACTCCTTTCTACCGTCAAACCTGTTTGTATTCAAAAACATCAGGTCATTCAGTGTGAAAGAAAAGAAAATTACAGTAAAGAGTGACGTGTGTGCATTTGCTACAGACTTTTACGGCTTTGAAGAAGTTGCTGTTTTGGAGACATTTTCCTAATTAAAACCTACAAAATGCAAAACGGCCTCTCAAGAAAAACGCCGTTAAACACCTACCAAGGTAAAAATAACAAGCAGCAGGGCACAGTGAAGATTTATGATGGGCTTGAGACATATCTGGGGGGACATGAGAAATGATTATTTGCTGCTGGTTTATTAGGACAATGACCATTTCACTCCTGCCATCACGAGTATTGGAAAAATGAGAGCAAAGAGAAGGATTCAGAAGCAGGGATAAAACAAGTTGCCTCCAATATGATAGACAGATGAAAACAATCAGAATAAATGAAAAAAATAAAGCCTTACGTGGATTTTTCTTAATTGAAAAAGACAATTGCTCAATGTTTTATTTAGTGAAGGGCATTATGGGTCAGTGGACAGCATTTAAACAGATGCTAGAGAGATGCACCGTGACCCAACTACCCAATCAATTCAGGACACTGGAATGAACTGCAGTCTTCAGTACACGAGCGCCCAAAAGAAGCAGCAGGACACGTAATGAGCTCAAGGTTATACCGGGTCTCAGTGTAGACAGCTATTGTTAACCTGTCTGCATTTTAATTGCAGCCAAGTACTCCTGTATGTTTGATGTAAATCACATTCATTTGCCTTCAGATCCCTCTGAAACGTCCTTGTACCAGATAACCGGCTTTGCACTCTTCGCATTCTGCATGTTGATTTCCTTCCACTTCACATGGAATACAGCTCGATGAAGCAGTAAGAGAAAAAACAAAGTATATACAGAGGTTCTCATGTGATGTCACGCACACTTTGCCCAACAATACAGCTCCTATGTATATTCCTGACTGGCTGGCAATGGTTGCTGGAAGTTGGTGGGTAAAAACTTTGCTAGACCAAAGAAAAAAAAAGGCCTACTGATCGCTTTGGGTGCAACTAGATTCCCTCAGTTGCCTGTAGTTGTTTTTCTAGCTTTGTGATAGTAAAACTTGAAGTTATGATGCAAACCAGAGACGGACAAGGTTCACCTTCAAAGTAAACGTTGTCCCTCGGCGCTGAAGCAAACACGCGAACAGGTTCTTTTTCTACAGCTCAGAGGGAAGTTGGGCAATGTTTGTAGAGAAGTCAGTTTTTACTATTCAAACTGCAACTAGCTATATGGTAGCAACCAAAGCAATCACAAGTTCCAACATTTTCCCCGAGCAACCAGAGCCGCCCATCAACCTCCACCAACCACTGGCAACCAGCTGGGGAATACTCATTTGTCTCTTAACAACTGATGGTTGTGGACGAGTCTCTAGGTCTGTGCAACTTTATTTAATTCACTTCACTTCAGTGAAATTTTATTTCCATTGTGCCAAAGTACTTGCTTTAATGCTCTATATATCAGAGGATAAAGACCCTACGATAAAACAGGACCAAAAAAACAAAATCTGACGACCTATCAGCAAACACTTGGTGACAGCGGCAAGGAGAAACAGTTTTAACAGGAAGAAACCTCAAGCAGAACCATGTTCAAGAAGTGGCAGCTATCTACTGTGACCTGCTGAGGGTACTTGATTGTGCATTGTTACCAAGACTGTAATAGTTTCAAAATGGTTAGTGGTCACATGATTAACATCACACGGTTAGTGGTCACATGATTAACATCACACGGTTAGTGGTCATGTGCCTATAAAAGCTCAGAAGAAACAATTGCACCATATGGGGACATCATATATGACTAATTTTTTCCTTTTATGCATTTATTTTCCATCCATCTGCAAATATTCACCATTTACTGCTCTAATAAGAAACAAGAATCAAACTGCAACATTTTGTTGAACCACTTGATATTGTTGTGATTTTACGACACATTCCATCCTTGCTTAAACCTAAACTTGTGACTTTTTTGCATTTACTGAAACAAATGATGCTGATTCTGGGAGGACAGTCTCATCAGGTGCCCCACCCTCACAATGCCCTTGAACATGCTACTGCTTAATAAATCAGAATCAGAATCAGAATACTTTATTGATCCCTGGGGGAAATTATTTTTTGTTACAGTGCTCCATTTTAAACCAACATTAAGACAAGACAGACAATAAAGGCATGATGCATGAGTGTACAGTACATTATCTCTCCTAAACAACTCCCCATTATTAATCATTCTGTTTATCAGCCTACACGAAAATGGCCTGAATAACTATCTGAACCTAATTTTTAAAACTTTAAAAAGGTCCATCAGTTATTCCTCAGTGACCTCTACGTCTCCTTGATAACTGCTCCCTCCTCTCCAGTCTCCACCATTTAAACAGCACCATGCTTTCCCCCCTCCCCGCTCTGATACGGCTTCCTGCTGTTGCATGGAGTGGACTCCCCCCCCGTGGATCGTAGCTCCAACACTTCATCCCGCTGCGATAATCCCCATTAAACCATCTGCACTGTCGTGTCCCCGCTGCTCCGGCCCTGACTGGGATAGCCACTGCCATTACATACAGCATATATCTGCACTGTACAAATCAAACATGACTGCTTCAGTCATGTGCAGCAGATCAGCAGGATGGAAACTGCTCTTAAATACTAGGCTCCAATATAGAAATGACATGAGCTGTCAAACTTCAAGGATAAGGAAAAATGAGCTCAGACACTGTAAAAAACATCCGCTTTTCATCAAGTTCAAGTACACACTATGTGTCATTTAGAGGTTTATGTAGGGTGAGTTCACAGGGATCAGAACCAGCCCACTGAAAAATGTAAACAAGAGCTAAAACTGGGAACTGGGAGCTTCTAAACTCTAAGCTTTGCAGACTTCTTACAAAGCCTCCATCTCACACAGAGTAAATAAGCAATAGATGAACAAATAAAATGAATATTCACAGTTAGTCTTCCACTGAATAACAGAGGTTTTTGATTTTTTATTGCACGTTCACCGTTAAATTATTTAAAACATTTTTGGTGAATTCATAGAAAATATCCTCTCTCTTTTTTTAATCACAGGAGAAAGTGTGAGTAATACTTTTTCTGTAATTTTAGGGATTTATTTCTCAGAGGAGGCACGCCGACGGCTTGCTTTGATTTACTACAGCACCATTTTCTGTAATGGCATTAAACTGAATGAATGTGGAAAAACTGAGACGCATTATTTTTCTTAAGACATCTCAGGGTGTTCATCATCACTTTGTTAAAGTGAACTTTTTAAAAAATACATTTAAAACTTCTTTATGCTAAAAGAAAAAGGTTATTTCAGTGGTGTGGCCCACATTAGATCAAACTGAGGTGTTTAAAACGAGCTGCTTTTAATGCAGCATTCGACTTCATGTAAAACTTGTTTTCAGTGTCGGGATAATTAACTGCCGCTAAAACAGTTCAACAGAGCAAAGAAAACCAACAGTCAGATGATTACACAAGCTTTAAACAAACCAACAAACTGTGGCACACAAATGTTTTTAGAAGAGAACAAATGCATAAAAGCTAAAAACATCCCCCAAACCGTGCACAACAATCTGTCTACAGAACTGCAGCCCAATAATAAACTGACGACAACTAATGTCTGAATGAAGTGATTTAGATTGTCAGGATCGCATGAGCCTGTTTACACGCACTCAGTTATCCCACTACTTTTTCACATCCTGCTGTTTTGCCAGACGTACCGAATAAACGTATAAAAAGTACACAGGTCCAAATTTCGTTTTAATTAAAGTCAAACCTTTGCTCACCACTTTGAAGGACAACCACAAAGAATGGTATACAGAACTGTGTAGAAAAACCTCAGGTCTGCAGAGACTCCAGGCTGCTCTAATGGTTTTCTGCATGACTTTATCAGGATCTCACATTATCACAGATCTGGACTTTGGATCATTGCAGAACCTTCATTCTTTTCTTTTTCAATAATTCAGTGGGAGGTTTGCTGCTGTGCTTGGGATCATTGTCCTATTGATGACCCAGGTTGGGCCGAGATTTAACGTTAACATTTCACTGTAGAATACTTTGGAGTTCATCAATGGGCACAAGGTGCCCAAACCACCATCCCTCCACAATCATGTTGACAGTCGGTTTGAGATGTTTGCGCTGATATGGTGTATTTGGTTTTCTCCAAACACAGTGCTGTGCACAATGGACAAACATCTCCTCTTTTGTCTAATGTTCAAAAGACATCGTTTCAGAGGTTTTTTGGTTAGCTGCAAACATTAGGTGTGCTGCTATATTCTTTGTAGAGAGCCACTCAAGCCATCTTTGGTATTCATTTCATCTGAACAAGCCCTAAAAAGAACAGTCAGTGATGACTGTCAGCCTCCCTCTGTTTTTATTACCACTGTTTAGGGCTGTTCGATATAATGATATATATCGGATGACGATATAAAAACGTCTGTCGTTTCATTTTACGCTATCGTTTGTTTCGTGGTGTCGCAAAATAAACTGTTTACGGCAATATTTGTTCATGGTTTTGATGTCACTGTAGTGGCTGTATTAGTTTCTTAAAGTTCTCTCTTTCTCTTATATGTAATATAACCACACTATGGATGGACAACCACCTGTTTTTATGCGTTGTCGTTAGCAACAACGACGGTAACACCATCGCGTGTCCGCTTGTTTATGTTCCACATAAACCTTCCACAATAAAGCTCAAGATCCTGTTGAGGCTTTTCAAAATAAACTGCATACTCTTTTGCGTGATTCAGAGTATTTACGGATGAGAATTAAAAAAAAGAGCCTCCGGGTGCTAAAAAATAAACCTTAGACTCAAACGTTAGAACAGGCTTTTCCCCGCAGCACGCCGTGTAATAAATACAAAGAAAACGGCGCCGTTACAACTTATGTCTACAGATGTATCGTTTCATGCATCGGTTAAAACACTCGACTCAGGTACATGACGCGCAGCTGGTAACACTTCCTGCAAGTCGAGCTGCCCGAGATTCACAGAATTTACAGAAAATGTTACATTTTTGTGATTTATATCGTTATCGGGACGATAGATGTCTTATATCGGGATATGAGATTTTGGTCATATCGCACAGCCCTACTTGGATGTTAAACTTCACTGTTACACCTGGTAGAGCAGAATGCTGATCATTTTATTACAGATGAAAGAATTTAGACAGTTTGTAACTCTCAGTGATGGCGCAGTGTTCGTTTGACCCGGAAGCAGCTAATGACGTCATACTTCCAGACCGGATAGTCAGGTGTCCCCCACTGCATAGAGTCCTTTAGTGCATCAGAGAGCAACAGGGAAAAGAATGAAACTTTTTTTGGGTTTTTTTTTAATGACGTTATTCCAAGTTATTCCCACACATAAGATACTGTTGTTGGTTATATTTGTTTCCAGTAGTTTGTTGGCATTGTCACCATTTTCTGTAGTTTGTACTACCAAAACCAACCAGTTTTTCCTTTGATTAACAGCATTATTATTTAATTTCAGATTTGTGCTTTGAACAATTATGAAAACAAGATCACTGGAATAAAACCAATTTAGCTTTTTTCACTACACTTCTTGCTACAGTGCATTTCCACCTCTCCGTGAAAGCTCACACTCATTCACAGTTCAGTGCAGCTCGATTAGATTGAGATTACTAATAGAGAGCCTGTCATTAACTGTATCTATGCAGACAAAGTAAAACTCACCAAGTTTGAATATGAAGAATATAATTTCTCTAAAAGCAATAATTAAGAGTCATATGATAAACCAGTGCTGTCCTTTATTTCACTTGAAGTGGATTCACAATTAATTCTAAATAAAATAGAGACGGGTGTGGGGCAGCTGACTTTATTTTTTTGTGAATAATTGCGTGATAGAAAAAGCAGCCACGGCTTCAAGGCAGGATGAAGGAAACATCTTGTTTCAGAGAGAAGATGAACTGAGGGGCTAGACCAAGGCCATGTATAAGAGAGGGATTATTTTGAAGTGTGAATCATGCAAAGCTCTCTAGTAAAAGTTACGCATAAATGGCTTGTTTCAGGCCGTAACAGGCTAAAGTACTGCAGTAACAACAAGGTGCGCGGCCTTCAAGGGGAACAGCACTCAAGGTCACTGAAACTCCTCTTAGAATAAATCTTTATTAGTCAGTTAATTAATCAATCAGGTCTGTATTGAGGAAAGTGGCAGGTTGGGTCATTTCTGAAGCTGTGGGGGACAGGCGAGTTAAAATTAACTTTATTTCAACACATGAAACTGTGCGTGGCTTAATAGTCACGCAGTGTAATTGAAATATCTGCATGATGATAAGCCGTGAACAATGCAGCGCAAGCATAAACTGCCTCTGAGCTCATATACGGCATCGATTTTCCATCACTTCCCACATACTGGGAGAACAATAAATCAGCCATTTAAAATGTACTGGCCGTCCAGCAGGGTGGGGTGTACCAACCACTGCTTGGCTAGTCAGTGTGACACAGACCCTGTGGTGAAATTCAAAAAGAAAACTTATCTGGGGACAATCAAGGACAGAGAAGTTTAATCGAGGTCTCGGGAATCTCTGCTGGAGCTCAAGCAAAAAGCCAGAAACACCCGGCTCTTTCACGGCCGCTTAATCTTTTCAATCAAAGCTGTGTAAAGGGCCAGGATCAACACTGTGATCAACTCTGTTATGCAATGGCCTCTATCGTCTCCCCTTCACACCCTGGAGCCAACAAATACTGCCAGGAAGGGGAAAAAGAAAATAACGCATTCAGCCATCCATTTATCCATTTGGGTGGTGAACATGAGAATCAATCAGCAGGAGAGCAGATCTCAGTCAACAGATCTTTGTAAGAGCTTTCAGAAGTTGAAGATCACGTCACACCCACAGCTGACAGTGCTGATGCACGAAGCCGATGCTGATTAAAGATGTGACCTGATGAATTATCAACCCGGCTGCTTTTAGGCCTTATTATTGTGAAGTAATTATTCTGTCTCTTTGTGAATTCTTCATTAAAATGAGAGGTTAATGCACAATAAAATATTCACATCACACTTAAGTGGCTTGTGGCTGAGTGAAACTAAATATGACAATGCAAGATCACAGGCAGCGTGCGGCTAATTTAACTCTGTGCACTCGACAAACATCACCCATCATCTCCCTGTGGGGAGAAGAGGCGTCGTGTCAAGCCTGTCACTCTGTTTGGGTGACTGACAGATGGTTGGAGAGCAGGCCTAAGGTGAGGCGCTAAAAACAAACCATAGGGCCTGAAACTCCAGGGGGGAAGAAAGAAAGGAACTCTGAATCAAACAGGTTAAATTCTGACCCGTTTGATCACAAATGCTGCCAAAGCTCAAAAACCCGGATCAAAACAGGTGTCATCCTTAATGTTTTTCTCATCCCTGCTCATCTCTACAGCGCTGCTGCTAAAGGTCTAATCATCTGCATGGGGACAGCTGCTGTCAAACCTAAAAATAACCCACAATCTGTTGTCCGCTGCGAACAAAGCACCCCGAGTGCTGCAGACTGTCCGTCTGGGGGAAAAAATCTGCCAAAACTGCTCAACAGATTCACACATAAAAATCTAACAATGCAGCGCCGGGCAGACGAGACGCGGCCAAACAAACCGAACAAAGTGAAGTGACGTTAGAAGCCCAGCTGCTAAACTGGTCTCAAAGATAAGATGGAGTAAAGTCTATTAATCAAACGGTAAAATTACACATCCAATATTCAGATTCCTGTTTAAGGTAATCTGAATATTACTTAATGTAACTCCCTTTTAAATAATTCAAATGTCTTTATTCTCCTGACATGGCATTATAATAACCTTCGACTTTGTGTTCATCGACAACGAGCGTCCCACTGCTGATGTGCTAACAATGGAAGCCTTAAAACGTGGACACGGTTTAGTAGTCTAGAAGGGTGTTAACAAACACACATGTCAGAAAGCATTGTCCTTTTAGCAGACAATGTTTGTCAAATTTCCAGGAGGGACATGATTAGAAATGCGTATATCAGAGGGACAGCTCAGGCAGGGATGGACAGTGCAGAGGGAGAGCTGATATATTGGGCAAAGGATGGTGAAGCTGGAGCTGCCAGGCATGGATGTGGTGGAGGAAGAAAAGCAGGTGGTTGGTGTGACAGAAGATGACAGAGATAGGGTGAGATGGAGGCCGATGATAGGCTGTGGCAAGCAGCCAAAAAAAAGAAAAAAATGAAGATTTGTTAAACTTGAGTTTAAATCCAAAATCAAAACGAGCACACTTATAACTGTGCAAAGCACTCATTACATTCTCAGGTTAAATGTGACCATGAAAGGAGAATAAACACATTATAAATGTTATTTAACAGAAAGTACCTTGGAGTTAGTTGGTTTTGTTTTCATGCATTACCTGCAAAGAGCAAAATAATATGAATCTCGTAAATGCAGCTCCTGAAGCACTCTTTATCCTCAAAGCTGTTTATGCTGCTTTAAGTACATGATGACCATTTTATCCTGTTTCTGTCTAATCCTGTATATATCGTGCAGTGGAATAAAAGATCAGAACTGTTGTTTTTTCCCCAATATTTCTTTGTTACAGTTATTTTAAGTAATTTCAAATAATGTGTAACGCTTCAGACAGAAACACGTAATGGTACCTTACAACAAAGAAATAATTATACTGTAATTATATTATAAGTAACTTTAAGTAATACATAATTTTTTATGTATTGCAAAACTTAAGGTATTATACAGGAAAGAAGAAATAATTAATTTTTAAGTAAATGTGAAAAAAGTAAACTATGAAAATTATATAAGTAATTTAAGTAGTGCTTAAACTCCTGGTAACTTTGCAGAAAAACAAACAATGTTTCTCCATCTTACACTGTACGTAGATATAATACTGGAAAATATTGTTGAATTATGATTGAAATTCCATTTATTTACGAGGCAGTTACGCTCTTAGTCAGAGGTTGTATAATAAAGTCCTACCAGCTTTTCTATCATCCGTTTTCTAAGATGTCAGTGGGACCAGTATCAATATCACTTCAGCCAATCAGGAGACGGTTAGCTTCGCGGTAGAGTAACGGGACCTAAAACGGCTCGTTTCACTCAGCGGATCAGCTGCAGGGCCTGTGGTATTAAGAATTTTTTAAAAAGAAATGCTTTGAGCGGTGAATCGTACAAAGCCACTCAAGCTCCAAAGGTACAAATGTGGCAGTGGAAATGAGCAGAACAGGGCTCCTTTAAGAGTGTGAGACGAGAACGTCCTTGAAGCTGGTCTGGCTTTAGTTAAGTATTATCTTTAAAACATCAAGGTTACAGAAAGATTCATTTAAATGCACAACTTTGGTATTTTAAGGTGTGTCGTTTGATGCCAGTTTCAATTTAAGAGAATATCTGTCCTCTAAAGTAGATTAAAAAAAAGTGTGACCCATTAGGGTGGATGTGTGCAGGCGGATTGGAAATGCTTTTTAAAAAACATACAGCTGGAAGAGGATATTTCTACCGATGAATAAAGGTGAGACATGTATATTTATCATAAAGCTCGGCCTTTCAGATAGCAATTTTGAGCATGGCTTCCTGGGCGACCTGTCCTAAACTTTGCAACTGAGTGAAAGTGGTGGGTCCCAGAAATAAACTCCCAGTTCAACACAATGGAAGAAGAAGGGCAACTGAGCTCCCAATGCAACACTGAAAAAGACTTCTGGTTCTGTGTGGGGCTGGCTTTGATGGTCCCCTGCAGGCAAAAGAAGAGCTGATAAGAAAGAGTCAATTATTTAGAGTCATCAGTCTGGGTAGTAACTTTAGGCTAGAGCCTCTGACCCCACACAGACCCCAGTGAAGACGCAGGCCAGCCACTGTGAGCCGACCACAGGAGTGTTTTATCCCCCCTAACAGAATTATGACTTATTGAAGATATGAAAGAAAGATCTGATGGACAAAAATACTGTTAAAATTATATTCCTAATAAAAAACAAATAAAAATGTAACAAATTATTACTTGTCAGCTGTAAGCTGATTATGATAAAGATCATATTATTTCTAGTTATTAACACAGTGAAAAATCGAACGCGAGGGGTGTAAGTTTGACTCATTTAGATCGGTGTAATGAACAATAATTACATTTGTGTCATTACATATTGATTGATTGATTGGTAATTTATTTCAACATGTGAACAATATACAAGTACATTTAGAAAAGAAATGAGAGAAAAAAAAATACTATACAAATTACATACATAAAAACATTCTGATTAATTTACATGTTGAAAGGGAGTGGGAAGAAGTATACACTTATTTAATCCCACCCCTGTCCCATAAATTATCAGTGAATATTTAGTCAGCTTCCTTACTGATATAATTTGTAATAAAAATAGTGAACAGATTTCTGATATACTATATACTATAATATCACATCATGAATTTTTTGTTTGTTTGTTTTTAAATAGAGACATTCACTTAATTTAAATATTTTCCTTTTCTTTATAGATCGAGAAGATCATATTTTTATAACTCTTTTTGAACAGTTTTATGTTTGGACATTGCTTTAATTCCATATTCAGTTTGTTCCATAGTTTCACTCCTTGAACAGAAACACAAAAGCCTTTTCTTGTAGTACGTACCTTCATTGTTTTGAAGTTACAAAAACCCCTTAAATTATAACTTCCTTCTTTCAAAAAAAACATACTCTGAATATTACCTGGCAGTTCTTTATTTTTTGCTTTGAATAGAATTTGTGCTGTTTGAAATTTCACTATATCGTCAATTTTCAATATTTCAGACTGCAAAAATAGTGAGTTTGTATGTTCCCTATAACCTGCATTGTGGATGATTCGAATTGCTTTCTTTTGAAGAGTAAAAAGTGAATGTAATGTGGTTTTATAGTTATTGCCCCAGACCTCTGCACAATAGCTTAAGTATGGTGAAACCAGTGAACAGTAGAGAATATGAAGTGATGTTCTGTCGAATACCTGTTTTGCCTTGTTTAGTACTGCAATGCTTCGTGATACTTTGGAATGAATATATCTTACGTGAGCTCTCCAGTTAAGTTTTTCATCTATTATTACCCCCAGAAATTTATTTTCACTGACTCTTTCAATATCAACACCATTTATTTGAATCTTTGCATTTGTATTTAAACTACTATTTCCAAATAACATAAGTTTAGATTTATTCAAATTTAATGATAATTTGTTTTTATCAAGCCAGAACTTCACTTTACTTATTTCATTAGTCATATCATAGATTTATATACAGTTCTCTGCTCCTCTTCATTTCTTCAAAGTGCAACTTTTTGCTATATAAGACTTATTCACATAATCCCATGCATGCCTGCACGCACACACGCACGTGGCATTGCCACTTCAAATTAAATTTTGATAGAAATAAACGTTAAAAGTTAAATCTACTCTTTCGCTGTAAGAACCCTGATGTCAGTTCAAAGCGCTGTAACCGATTTTGTCTTCATCGGGCGGTGACCTCGAGCTCGCACTGAGATGGTTTGCAGCCAGGTGTGAAGTGGCTTGGATTGTGAATTAGCACCTCTGAGTTTGAAGCTACGGGTCTGGAAAAGAGCGGAGGGCCCGCTCAGGGTTGGGTATGAAGTGCTGCCCCAGGTGGAAGAGTCCTTGTCACAGGTGAGGTGAGAGCAGAGTGGGAGACTGACAGATGCAGCATCTGCA
The DNA here is from genome assembly GCF_057382095.1 of Aulonocara sp. 'chitande type north' Nkhata Bay. Taxonomy (NCBI): domain Eukaryota; kingdom Metazoa; phylum Chordata; class Actinopteri; order Cichliformes; family Cichlidae; genus Aulonocara; species Aulonocara sp. 'chitande type north' Nkhata Bay. The sequence continues at coordinate 35,564,657 of NC_141347.1, forward strand.
GTCATTGTCTACAGTGGTGTGGACGCTGTAACGTCCTACTTCGGTAAAGAGACACCTGAGCATGAAAGTGAATGTGTTAAGTATTAATTAATCTATGTCTCTACCCTCAACAACGGCCACAAGCTGTGTGCAGTGACCAAATTATAGGTTGGCGGATAAAATGTGGCAGAAACGGGCTCCCTCTGAAGGTTGGCTGGGCTCAGTCTTAGAGATAAGAGGAGCTCAGGATAAAGCTGCCACTCCTACAAAAGAGCCAAGTGGACGGCTTTTGGTATCTGAGGATGAAACCTCCTGAACACCACCTAGCTGAGCACTTTCCAACTGCGGTGGGACCTCGACATACACAGCACTGCTGGAGAGATTGTATCTCTCAGCTGGCTTGGAAACAACTGCTTGCACGGTTAGTTTGGTTTAGTTTGGTTTGGTGGTTGGACAGCATGTTTCACGCCTTTCCTAAACAATACTCCATTGTTGCAAGTTTGAAATGAGTCCACAGACAGCACGGTTTTCTTTTCAAGCATTTCAAAGGAACGGACAAAACCGCAGAGTAGCTGTTATTAGTTAATGAGAGTCTCATATATTTATATACATATTTCTGTTATTACTTAGCCATAAAAATCTTTTTTTCTTGTCTCACATAATCATGATTGATTCTAACGAAACTGTTAAATTAGTCTGCAAAACTGCAACTGTAAACGAAAAGTCCGGAGATCACAAGTCAGCATTATTTAAATTAGTTTTATATAACAAGAAGCTTCACCCCAAAGGAGACAAAGGAGAGAAAAGTTCATTTATTAGGAAATTATTTTGTCTGCTCATTCTGTTAAATATAAGCAAGGACTGGACGAAGAGCGAGAGAGAGAGGAGAGAGGCGAGGCTCCAAAATTATTCAGGAGAAGATCAGCACATCGATCACTGTCTCAGTGCAAAGTTAAAGCTCGAGTGGAAATCACAGTTAAGACTTCAAGGACACAAAACACTTCCTGTGGGCAGCCGAGGTGGGGGTGTGCAGGGTGTCGGGGGAAGTTTGAGTGAAGAAGAGAACAGAAAATGTTGTTAAGATCAGAGTCTGACAGAAATGGAGGCTGGGCACATTACGCCTTGTTCTTATGGGAGATAAAAATATCCATGCAGGGTGTACGAACATGGGCTGCTTGGGCCAAAAGAATATTTTTATCTGGTGCCCAGTGAAGTCATCACTGTGGAATACTGTTCCCTGGAAAACATCCTGTACTTGCACTGCTGAACAAACAGTTTCTATTCAAACCTCTTGTACTGTCTTTGCTTTTTATGCTGGAAACAACAAAGTCCACAAACTCTCACTGACACCCGTTTTTCCTCGCATGTGGTTCCCACATTTAACTACTGTCATGCTGTTTGTAAATGCGACTTGACTGAGACACATCGAGCTGAACAGAACCTGAGGGGACCATGAACTAAGGGGTTAGCAGGAAATTTGGGGCTTGTTAGTATCTCAAATGTCCAGAGCTGCAGTTTTAACTCCACAGGAAATACAAAATTGTCACATATTATTGTAATAAAGAGTTAATGAATAAACAAAGTTGGGTAGGAAATGCAAACTATATGCAACACATTGCATGTGATGCAGAAAATCCATAAATATATTTTTATGTTTACTGATAAAAAGCTGCAGCAATTAGAAAATGGATCAGTTAATCTTTAGACTATTTTCCAAGAATATTCAATCCATAAAATTAATTTCGCTTTGATCTGGCCACAAATTGATTTCCACATCTCCTTCATTAGGGTATGAGACAGACCTGAACGCACTCACTAGCCTGTCCTGTGTAAATAAATGAGACACAAACCAGCCCTGAGAAAGTCCTGAGTGGTAAAATAATACATATTAATCCATGAATTCAGAAGAGTGCTGGTTTTCTGCAAACGTTGTTCTCTTGATTTGCTCTGGGTCTCTTTTTTTTATGACTGAAACAAGCGGCATGCATTTTGTGCAAAGGAAGAGTCAAGTATCTGCTTTTTATGTTACAGCCTGAAGCAGAAAGCCTGACCACAGGACAGCTGCCTCCTTCATCAAAGACCCACCTCCAACATGGACTGTTCACACTTCTACCCTCGTGTGGAGGTATGAAAGTGTGAAATCTAAGATCTGCAGACTAAAGAACTCTTTCTTCCTGCTGCCATTAAACAGAAGTTAATCTTGGCCTACTTTCATCTGCTACTGTCTGCATTTCTCACTTTGCACACTCACAGCTGTCTACTGCACATACAGCTGATCAAGTACTCCAAACTGCATAAATATCCACAATATGCACATAACTCACGGGAGGTCAGATTCTTTCATTTTATTTCTATAGTTCTATTTTTTGCACATATGTGATTTTATAACCGTTTTTAATTATAATTTATTCTATTTATCTGTTTTATATGTGGATTTTGCTGTTTGCCATCTGTTGTGGACATCAGTGGAAGAATTGCACAATTGTACAGGGACTGGTAAATGGTAAATGGACTGGTTCTTATATAGCGCTTTTCTACTCTTCTGAGCACTCAAAGCGCTTTACACAACTTGTGCATTCACCCCTTCACACCAGCACATTTTTCCTAGGTGCTTTCTAACTGACATTCACACACATTCATACTCCGATGGACGCATCGGAGAGCAATTTGAGCTACAGCCACCCAGGGAAATGACAATAACACTTTGAAACCAAATTGAAAAGCCTGGTTAGGTTGAACCAACACAGCAAGATGTATTCTGTTGTTGCCAACTTTCTCAATTAGATTTTTAAAAACATGTTTAATATTTGCAAAAACCGCACAGGAGACACACAGAGAAATGTGAAAGCTGTCCACTTCTGTGCACATTTCAGCCAGAAGACAAACCAAAAGAACAAAGTACTGCATGTCCACTGATCCAGAGGATACTTTCAGCTGCTATGAATACAGGCGTGGCTTTAAACTGTCACACCTTTTTGGTGTGTCCCGAACAAAAAACCCTATAAATGAATCTTTAGTTGGTAGTAGGGCTGCCACGATTTGTCGACTAGTCACGATTACGTCGACTATTAAAATCGTAGTCGACGTGTCGTTTGAAGCTTTGTAAGATCGCAAAAGACACAGGAATAATAGCAGGATTTAAGAGTGTAATAACGGACTGAAACAGAAGATGGCAGCACAGCATGTACAAGGATACCAGCTGCCGTTAAACCCCGAAGAAGAAGAAGCAGCTGTGTCCCAGAATTCATAGCGCGGCCCAGCTTAGTTTCCAACAATGGCGGTAGCTAGTTAGTTTTAATATTACTCTTATTATTCTTTCTGGGTCACAAAATAAACGTTTAACATATTTTCAGGCGAGAATGTAGCTGTGTAAACCTCAAATATCGGCTCAGTTTATCAGGACACCGCATATTTTCAAAAGCGCTCCGACGTTTTCAGAGACGTCTGTTACCCACTAGCTCGATAGCTAGCCGGGGGCTAGGTCACTAGCGCCGTGAGAACACCGGACTCCTGGCAAATTGTTTTCAAACCCACCACCGTCTTTCGCGACTCAGGTTAAATATATATGAGTCACTTAGATAAATTAAAAATGTTGTTGTTTGGCTTTTTTTTTTTTTTTTTTTTGTATTTTATTTGTTCCTGAGTAAATCGGTTTGGCTGAGATTAAAGTTATAGTTTTTGCACAGCTGAATAAACGTCAAGCAGACAGCTGATTATCAGAAGTGTGAGATGCTCGAGAATATACTCCAGTGTCCTGTTATATTTTAGATAGCAAGGAGTTTATTAAACTTTACCGAAACAATCTGCAAATTTCATTAAAATTGAATAAACTATCATCTTGTCTTTATTTTTAGTTAGCACCTTAAAAGCTTAAAGCTGTAAGCTAATGATAGTTATATAAGAGCAGATGCTGCTGGTGCAATAAGCTGTAGTTTTACGTCCAGTGATGGTTGCTGCATTTTATTTTTGAAGGACTTTTTGTTTATTTTGGATGATGATGATGATCTGATTAGTCGACTAATCGCATAAATAATCGGTGACTAGTCGACTATCAAAATAATCGTTTGTGGCAGCCCTAGTTGGTAGCTTGCACTGGTTAGTTGGGTGTTGGAGGGATTTGTCAGAGCAGCTACAGTCTGCCAGCTCTCCACAGTTTGGCCTTGGTCCTAACATTTTGAGGTCAACTGACTGTGGCTGCAGAACTGGGCTAAGTTCCACTTCCTGAGGCTTGAAAAGTGACCGTTAGCTGGAAACTGATAAAAGTACCGTAGGTTAAAAAATGAATAAATAAACACTTACCAGAAACACCCGGTACGCATCTTTCCTCGTGACAGAGCCCCAGCACGGATCTGTGTCGTTGTACTTGACACTTCCAGCGCTGCAGGAGTGGTTTCCACTGCAGGCAATCACAAAAAAAGAGCTTCATGTTAAACCCCGTCACCTGTCGGCTGTGTGAAACAAACAAACTGTCACCGCAGCTCTAACTCTGACGCACAAACTTTTATCAAAGGTTTAATTTAAAATGTCTGTGTTTACACAGACGAAGATTTCCACTGAAGGAAAAGCTTTAGAGCGTATCGCTTAAGAGCGATCACTAAGCCTGTCATTGTTGCGTAACATAGCAAGCGTTAGGAAAATCATCTAGTTCTGTCAGTGTTACTCGGAGGTCTCCAGTTTGTGCCTTCAGGCGAGGCAAACTGCCTCTGAAGTCTCAGTTACAGCTCACATTTGTTCTAGCTGGAAGGTTAGCAAGGTTGGCACCAGAGTGAGGAGAATTTAATACAATGAGACAGCATCAGCATGCCAAACCCCTGGACAGGATGGAGAGGTCAGTTTTGTCATAACACCAATTAGAAGAGGGAAGGACACGTTAAATACGAGGGGGGGCATCCCTTATATGGTCACGAGGAGAAGCCATGAACTTAAAGCGAGAAAGATGGGAGAAAGAACGACTTTTTCAGACAGATGAACGGAGGCGCTGCACCAAGGCCCAGTTTAAGAGAAACAAGGAACATTTTGAACAGGAAATCATGCAAAGCTACCCTAGCAGAGTCAAAGAACAAAGACATGGAGCTGAAAATGAGAACCACAGGTCCCCTTTAAGCACATGTAGCATGTTTTTCCTTCTGCTTCTATTTTGGCTTGTGTTTTAAAGCCACCACACCTGTTTCCTCTACAGTGGCCCTTTTTTGCCCCTCTCCAAAAGCCTGAATGTTTACCAAGGGTTGGATTGTTCCCCCATTAATAGCTGAGAATAGACTGCTCTCAGACAGCTCGGTTTTACACTGCTGCTGCTGCCATGTTGGTTTATTTCACTGAAATAAATCAGTTAATAAAGGACTGTGCATTATAGCTTCCTTAAAACTCCTTTGAAACTGCCTGAAACTATTAAAAACATCACTGTCAGAAACTGTCACAATCCACAAATAATAAAAAAAAAAACACTGAAGGCAGAATGACTATTTCTGTGATCTGGGCTCTGAAGGGCTCAGTCCACTATAACTATATATGAAATACCTCATTTTCACCCAGACACTCGCAATAAAAACCTTTCTGGAAGCAAATCAACACGACTCAGTCGCCAGCAGCACCGGTATGAGGTGAGCAGGCCTAAAAGTGAGAGCGAGGCTTTATTGTCTTAATCTCGGGTTCAGCAGGTCACAACAGGACTAAAGAGAAAGGACAGAGGAGCCAATGAGAAGACGGGCGTGCTTCATTGTGCCAAAAGTAAAAGCACAAAGGTTATGAATACTTTTCATGAAGAATATCACAAGTAATCCCCAATTTTCAGATTCGTATTTTTAAGCTTGGACTCTACTTGAGCAGCTTTGCCACTTTAGCCCCACCCCCTTTAAGGCTGCACCTCCTATTAGCCAACTTTGTGATTGGCTGCCCCTCAAAGAAATGTTCTGAGTGCCAGGTGGGCGGGGTTTCTGCACTCAAAGTGGAACAAACGGTTTTTGCAAAATAATGTTTAATGAAGGCGTAATTTCAGCAAAATAGCTAAATATTTATTACACTACTACACTACTGTCCAAATTAATTTGAGTAAATAAATGAATACAGTTTCAATAATACAATATTAAACTGAGTATTTATGCCCTTTCATTTTTGTTACAAAGTCAATACCCATAAAAGAACTGAGACTAATACTTATCAATAGTCCCGATAAGATTCTACAGCAGCACCCGTTTCCAAACAATAGGAACAAATTAGAAGTGAAGTTAAACCACAACAGAAATTTCCACGTGTTCACAAAAACAGGAGGCTGCTCCCAGGAAAATGCTTTGGAGCGCCTCACTTCATGTCTCAAAGCAAAATGGGGCTTGCAGCAGAGAGGGGCCTTGTTGCTTAATGTTAATTAATTCTGTACAACTTCACAAGCACCTCCTATGAACTGGCTCTATGAAGTCCAGCGAGTAGAAGCTCCTGAGTATTTATGAGTCTGACCGGAATGAAATCACTAAAGTGAGAAGAGATTACCTGTACATACACTGACCTCTATGGTTGGAAACATTAGTCTCTATATTAATCATGGCTAAGGACAAGCAGAGTAGGTCTACTTCTAATATAATCTCGTTATTTCGAAATAAATCCAAAAATAATCCTACCAGGCAACTTCCATCAGCGATATCGGCACAGCTGCTGCGTAGATGGCCAGGTCTCCATAAAGATAGACTATGATGCAGATGTAGAACATATTGACGCCAACTGAAAGACAAAAACAAAGACATTAATATATTAATGAGTCAGGGATGCATTGTACTCAGTGCTGAGAAAAGCTACGGACGTTAGGCATGACCAAATTCTGACAAATGGTTTGGTCAACCCAATCAAAGGACCTTATCTTGGTCTCGTCTTGTAGTCTCAGACAAATGCTCAGAATGAAATGAGGATTAATTCAAATTTGATCCTTCAATCTGGGTCCAGAGCCTCACTACAAGACATCCGTCCAGGTCCAAGTTTGAGTCAGGGGGCAGTGGTTTAAACAGAGTGTCAAGACCTCCCCCCTACCCAACTTCTCCAGCTCTACCAGGAGACACTAAGGCAAGGGTGGGAAACTCCAGGCCTCAAAGACCGTTGTCCTGCAGGTTTAAGATCTCACCAAGAGTCACACCTGAATCAAATAATTAGTTCATTACCAGGCCTCTGCAGAACTTCAACACATGCTGAGGAGGTAATTTAGCCATTTAAATCAGCTGCATTGGATCAAGGGCATGTCTAAAAAGATCTCATCTCCTGGGTCTGCACCGGGGCCTCCCCCAGCAAGAACACCTCACCTAGGAAGAACCCAGCAGGCATCATGGTCAACTGACTCCTCGAAACTCTGAGCTGCTCCTAAAGGACCGAGCTCCTCACCCTCTCGCTAAGATGAGACATCCTTCAAAGGAAGCTCAGTTCCACCTCTTGTCTCAGCATCTCATTCTTCCCCTAACCAAAGTGGATGGAGACTGACCTGTAAATCAACAACTCTGCTTTCATGGTCAGCTCTCCTTTCACAACAACAGACCAGTATGACATCCATGCACTGTGGAAACTACCTACAACTAAGGATACTCAAAACTGCCATAAATATACAGTCTACATGATGGGATATTTATGTTTGAGGACAGGAGTCTTTTTCAGAGTTTCACATAGAAGGTAGTGCGTTGATGGACGGTTGGTTTCCAGGCTCGGTGAGGTGTTTAAGGACAACTTGGATCCAAACTGAGTGCAGATGGCAACTCCACCATCAGGGATTAACAGGCAGGCGGCAGACACGGGGACAGAGCCATCACAGTCTGGTGTGGGTCACTCCTGTGTGTACGTACCACTCCCCATTAAAGCTTATAATTTGGCAATTACGTTTGTGTGACGCAGACAATCTTTACAGATCACCAAAGCACGGCTGGTTTCTCCACGTGAATAAAAACAAAGTAACACGAGATCAATAAGTGACAAGGAGACGCATTTTTCATTTTTAGCGTCCGTCTCAACATTTCATCATGAAATATGAGCGACGGACCACGAGTGTGAAACTTTGCCATCTCTATTAAAATGTACTCTCATCTACACCTCTGCTCATTACATCCCTCCATCCCTTTTCTGGGACAGCGGCCTGCACGGCATAGGCACGTCTTACTGGTTCAATGAAATATATTAATAGCGTTAATTAAAAAAACTAATCGGGGAATTTTCCTCATCAGCCTGTACTCTTTACAAGTTCTTTAACCATCTGTTCTCCTCTCGCCATGCAGCCAAGATCGAGAGCTTTCACCAGCAGACACATCAACACGGTGCCCCACACATCCATCATCCTCTTGAATTCTTAGAAGGGGTTTCGACCGTCCAACCGGACCCCTCAGCTAATTCATTACTGCCAAGGAAATTAGAGCATACAGTCGATTAAAAAGAAATAAAAGTTGACAGATTTACGGCTTTAAGGGCTACACTGCTTCTTTTATGGCTGAGGGTGCCCATCAAACAGTTAAATTAAGCAGTGACAGAAGTTGAAAACACGAGGAAGTGGCAGCCTAATAAACAACCATTCATCTCGTTGTAATTAAAGCTGTCAGCTGACTCACAACAGTCAGAATGCAACATTAGAGTCTGGAGCCCTAAAAGAGTAATCCGAGTCTAATTTAGCCCAGACTCTATTAGAGTGTGCTGGTTATTATCATTATAAGAAAATGAAACAATTAATCATGTGGTCAATACAGTGTCAAAATGGAACACACCCATTACATTTTAACAGCATATGTACTACATATGTCATGGTGAACGGCTCGTTCTGTTAAGAACAAAGACGCAGACCCATGAAACATAAACAGGACTACAAAGGCCTGCACAAAGAACACCCTTACTGCAATTAAAAGGGGAGCAGCAGCCAGGTGCTGCTATCAAATGCACTTCATTAATTAATCACCAGTAAATGTGAGAACCTCTATAAAAGCTGTAGTTTTGGCAGCCAAAGATCTGACCGTGCAAAAAACCCAAGAACTGCATCTCAGACTTCACAGGCCTCAGTTAGCACGTTAAAGGTCAAAGTTCATGAAAGCACAATTAGAAAAGTCTGCACAAGTACGGCTTGTTTGAAAAAAAACATGGCAGTATGGACAAACCGCAAGACCTCTGGAACAATGTCCTTTAAAGAGATGAGACCGAATTGGAGACAACTGACGATAATGCACAGCACCACAATCAGAGGAAACCAAACACAGAACATCAATAACAACACCTCATACAAAGGTGATGGTTAGAGCACCTTGCAGCCACTGAGTCGCCCATAAACTCTTCAAGTGTTAAAGCTTGGTCCAAACTGGATCATAAAACAGGACAATGATCTCAAGCGCAAATCTACAGCAGAAAAGCTGAAAAAGAATAAAAGGTGCAGTCTTCCAAAATCCAGACCTCAACCTGAGCTCCACAAAGCTGCAAACCTCTATGACCTGAAGCAGCGCTGTAAAGAAGAAGGATGTGACAGACTGATGAAGTCATATAGAAAACTGTTACTTCAAATCATTGCTGCTAAATGTGGTTCTGCATGCTGCTGGAATATGGTGTGAGCTTAGACGTTAACCTGCTTGCTTTGTCTGCACTGAGTCTGGCTTTCACACCAAGGTCACTGCGCCTTCATATTCTAATACTACAGAAAGTACAGGTGCAGGAATTAAATGGCAGATATTTCCACACAGTCCCAAGTTCAGAGTCTGCTGCAAACTAACGAAGCACTGTGGTCAGCACCTCGCATTACGATGGCCTAAAAATGTCCGGGTTCAGACTGGACAGCCATTAATAATTTGATCATGGATGAGACTTATCATTGAGAAACAGGTAGCAGGGTATTCTGCTGCTGCAGTCGGTAAATGATAGAAAGGCGAGCGCTCCACATGACCACGGGCGTGCAGGCCTTCGCTGCACCGCAACTAATTTTTCCCAATTACTCCGAGCCGCAGGCACGCGGGCTACAAAATGGGCCTTCGTGTAGGAGCTGAGGACTCCGTGTAGCTGTGAAACATCGCCGCCATCCATCAGCACATTTCCTCTGACTGACAGCAGACATGAAAACCTGCCCGGGAGGAACTGAGAGAACAGCACAAAGACCACATTTAGTTAAGACTACAAGGAGACTTTGGAGGGATTTAATACCATTTAAGTCCTAAAAGGAATGGGATAATATTTTATTCGTACTCTAGTACTAAGCCACCTGTGGCCTGCTCTTTAAGGTGAAGCAGTTTGGTTTTGTGATGCCTGAAAATGAGCTGTCATCTTATGGAAAACCTCTGAAATAAAAGGAAGAAAGAGAATATTAACTTTTATTCGGACCTCAGTAGTCGCCTTCTCCTCAGATTCCAGTTCTATCAAAGGGAAATTCTGATGAACACAAACTACAAACAGTCGCTAATCAAACCGATTGACGGCTTGACATATTTATCATGTAGAAAAACTGAGACGTGCTGCTGAAATTGCATTTTTGTATCTTATATTAGTATACTCCAGGGATGAATGTGTAGTTACCCGTCTTTACACTCACAGAAAGAGGAGTTTCACTCGTCCAGCTGTATGTGGCCATCGATGTGAAATGAGTTTGACATCCCAGCGCTAAACAATCACTAATCTCTCAGATTAACATCTGGAGAATATCTCCCTTCTAAGTCGGAGCAGAAGTTAGTCAGTTGCTGTGTCATTCTCGTGTAACCAGCGACACAATAACAAAAACAGTAACTGCGATAATGAGTCCGTGTACATCAATGGATCCTAAATGCATTTTAAATGGCACAAAATACAAAAGAAATGCTCTCACTAACAACATGCACATTGATTATTATGTTTTGCAATAAAGTAAAACGTGATGCAAAAAAAGTTTTACTTATAAATTTTTTTGTCCAAACACAAAGAGACAAAATTCCCGAGAAGCTTCATTGTTTGGTCATTTCACCTGCATCAACACAACGCCAGAAACGCTGACTCTCACCTCGAGGTGGTTTTCTAAATGATTGCCTACTAGGATATTCTGCAGTAACAGAAGTCGTAAAGTCCAGGAATTACATTAAACACTTGGCTTTCCATCAATCTGATTCCACGAGTCAGTCTTTCGCTCTTGCACCGATGGACGGTAGTTTGTCCGTTTCACAGATTGCAACAGCAGCGAGAGGGCTGGACAGCATCAGATCACGGGAGGAGACAGCTGAATGACAATGAAGACAACAAGACAGGAAGTGCTGGCACTAGCTAGTTAGCAAAATAAAAGTATTGCCTACTTGTGAATCTGCGTGGAAGGGGACTGCTTTATCACATGGATGAAAGCACTGCAAGTTACAAAGACAAAAGCATTCAGTAGTACAAGGGGGGATACAACAGAAGTAAAGCCTTCAAGGAGGAGACTGAACTTGTGATCACAACAAAACTTTGAAATTAAATTATCCTAAAACTGCTACAGGAAACAGGTGTTTGTGACTTATAGAAAAAGATCAGGAGCCATGCTGGAGCAAACGTGTCCCTTCATCTTCCCAGTGGCTCGGGCCCTGCTGGTTTTCATTTTGCCAGAGCTCTGCATGCACAAGTATGACATTTAAGTAAAAGTCACTCAAGTATTAAAAATGGATGTGCCCATGTTTGGCTCTCATTAAAGACAGAGGTCTGTGTTAAGACAGATATATCAGTATTCATGTCCACGGCCCTCCATATGTCAGGGGAAGGACGGCTTGCGTTGAAGAAACAAGCATTCTGTTTGCAGAGCCGTGGACAAACGGCAAATCATATCAAAAGTATGAAACGCCGGGACGAGACGCTGATGCGAGGATGGCACTCCCGCTCGCCTCCCTCTCTCTCTGCCTTTGTGACTTTAGCCAAAGTCGTCTCCTAATCAACTTTCAAATCGTCAATGTGAAGGTTATAGTAGCACCTTTCCACAGAGGTGCAGATAAACCTGCCTCCATCAACATTCCTGTCAGTGGCTGCAGGTCAGGCTGATACGATATCCATGGCCTTATTCCAAGCCTGCTTTACCGCTGCTGCCACCGTCACGTCAATTTCAGCCCAGGAGGAAGTCGAATGCCCTCTAAGAGTGCCTATTCAACAGCAGGAGAGATGCTTTTTAATTGCCTGCTACGGCGCGGGACAGGAAGACAGTGTGCAATCACGCCTGCAGGTCTTTGAAGAATTGAGGGCGGTGATAAAACTGTTTTAAAGTCCTGTAACTTTAGCACAGCGTGAAGGCGTTTGTTTGCACCCATTCTTGTTAATAACGGATGAAGAGTGCTGAATGCGCCTGTCAGTAAAGACTGCAGTCTGCCCTCAGCTCATTTTGTTTTACTCGGCTTTCCAAGAAAAGACAACTGCCGGCTGTCACATGTCAACATCTGTCTCCTCACGCCTGTCAGATGTCAATATCTGTCTCCTCACGCCCAATCCACTTATTCATAAACGTGACAATTTGCAGTGTTTTGAAAGGAGCATTGCAAAAAAAAAAATTGGCATTTAAAGGAAGATACAATCCCTCACAACTTAGGGTTGGGGGTTTTTGGACTTGGTTTGGATTAAGTTGTTGCCTCTACAAAGAAACAAAACTGCTCAGCCCACACATTTCCATACAGACTATAAATAGTCCCTGATAGACTGGCTGGGATTATGTTTCATTTACATTTTTAATTTTAGAAAACAACCCTCTAAATTCTGTATAAACACCGACTGACATACAGAACCAAAAAATAAAGACATATCTCAATTTTTCCCTCATTATCAGATTATCTGCTGATTATTTTCATCTATTATGGCCCAAAAAATCAACTCAAATTTAATTTATAATCATATAAAATGACAAGAGACAAACACACTGTTCAGCACACCATGTGTGTACCTCAGTGACGAGTGTTTCCTAACAGTTATATCAGTCCTCAGGTGTTTGCATGAATTAGAATTAGAAAGCCTTGACCTGCAACCAGGGTGTGATCAGTGTGTACGTATGTCTACGATCAAAGTGCTGTATGTGTTTGTTTGAATGAGATTTTGACTTTTAAGCTGGGTTTAGACTCCATTACATTGAGTTCATGTTTCATTTCCCACAACAGTTTTCTCCCTTCTGTTATGCTGACTGGTTAGAGCAAAGAGACGTCTGCTATCGGAGTCAGGGGTTAAGTTTTTGTTTTTTCTACCACTCAGTCCAGCCTGCTGTGTCTAGTTTACTTTTTTCAGGAAACTGGGAACGCGCATTTGTGTCTTCACGTATTGATTATTGTAACTAGGGCTGGGTATCGTCACTGATTTCTAGAATCGATTCGATTCACAAGGTCCCGAATCGATCAGTTTTATTACAGACACAGCGTTTTGAATTTTGCATAATTTTAAAAAATTAGGTTTTCTTTTCGGAAATAAGTAAAAGGAAAAAACAGCGGAGGGAGGGAGGGGGAGAGAGAGAGAGAGCTGTGCATGAAGTGTGATTTTATCGTGGTGGAAGTTCGGTCAATAATGTTTGGAGAGAGTTAAAACTAACAGCTTTAGAATCGGCGCAAAAAGGGCGTGAACACAAAGCTCGACCCGCCGACGCATCAGAATCAGCGAGCTGTCGGCTTTCAGCCCGACCGTGTCCGTGCCGTTGGGTGAGAAAGGCGACATCTCACTGATTCTGATGCGTCGGCGGGTCGAGCTTTGTGTTTACGTCTTTGTGAAGAATCTGTGTTCCTGTTTGGTGGTTTTCGAAATTTTGTGAGGTTTAACCTGAGATTCTGGCGTTTCTGGCAAAATAAATTTATATTAAAAAATCGATTCAGGATTTTAATGAATCGATATCACGTTATCCAAGCCAGAATCGATTTTAATCGATAAATCGATTATCAAAACCCACCCCTTGTAACGCTTTAAAATCAGGGGTGGGCAATTCCAGGCCCCGAGGGCCGGTGTCCTGCAGGTTTTAGATCTCACCCTGGGTCAACACACCTGAATCACATGATTAGTTCGTTACCAGGCCTCTGGAGAACTGCAGGAGCTAATTTAGCCATTTAAATCAACTGTGTTGGTTCAAGGACACATCTAAAACCTGCAGGGACACCGGCCCTCGAGGCCTGGAGTTGCCCACCCCTGCTTTAAATGGACTGGCACCTTCATACCTCTCCGACCTCTTACACCTTTATGTTCCATGCCGTGCTCTACGATCTCAGGACTCTGGCCAGAGCCAGAAAAAAGACAGCTGGAGAGCTTTTTCTTTTCGTGTCCCGTTCTTGTGGAACAACCTCCCTCAAGATATTAGGCAGGCATGCTCTGTGGAGGTTTTTAAAACTAAGGTGAAGACACATTTCGTAATTCTTTGCCTTTTAGTTTTTAAATTCTTACTGTTTTTGACTTGTATTGTGTTTTACTTGTACTGCTATTTATCCCTTTTATTTATTCATCTTTTTAGTTTCAGATAGCTGTATAGCACTTTGTTTGAAAGTGCTTTATAAATAGTTATTACTACAACTCGACGCAGCAGCGCAGTGTCCCTGCAGCTGCAAAGAGCCAAACATTCAGAAGGTTTTATATTTATGATACCGATTTGGTGATTTAAGAATACGATATTATTATAGAATGTAATATTTCAGACACATTAAAGTTAAAGACATTTCTCCAACTTTTGTTGTGTGCAGATTTTTATTTGGTTTTTGTCCGTGGGGAAGTTGCAGGTTGCCTTTTGGTGGCCTAACGATGCAACACTCACAGCTCAGTTTAGTTTAAACTTTCATCTATCAGCTGTTATAAATGCAGACATCAACAGATTAGCAAACAGGGAATATTGGCTGATAAATAAAGCCTGCGCTGCACTTTTTCAGTGAACCCCACCTGACTCCATTAGCATCAGTTTTTCAGTGTGTTAAATGTAAAGTTTTACCTTCATTCTGAAAAATTATCTGAACCACACGCTGGGTTGGAGTTTGGATTTTTTATATTTGTATATTTTTCCAGCACCTTTGAGTGACTTCATGAGTGAACATGAGATTCTAATGAAAAACATATTTCTATATGCACACTGTTAAAAACAAAGTGCAACCAAATTAACGTTTAAACATCGAGGCCCACTCCACAAATGCCACAATCCAACTATATTTTTCTATAAGCAAATTTGAGCATGAGTATAACAGGACATATCATCCGTTCAATAAAACGCACCAATTTAATGTCTTTGATGTGGAGGAACAGAAGCAAGCGTCAGTACTCTGGATGTTTAAAGCTGATAATTCATTGGAGAAACTGGAGGAGTCGATGCTTTTTTCAGGTTTGTTGCTTTGTTGTCTGTTAGTCTTGTGATGGACAAGCTATCAGCCAATGTGCACACCTTGGATGTGTGCTTGGACGCTTTCTCATGTCTTTGTGACCCAGAGGAGTCGCTCCCTACTGGCCATTAAACAGAATGCAGGGTTAAAGCCCTTTAAGATGTCTACAAGAACAATGTTTGAATTTTTATTGACCCAAATATTAAAAAGTCAGTGCCTGCTTATTAAAACTGCATGACTGCAACAGATGAGAAGTGGATGAAGTGGACAGGAAGGTGGTGAGCAGGTAGAAGCTGAGCGGGTCGGCGTAATCGGGATAGAGAAAAGGGCTCCGTCTCTTTCCTCGACCAGCACGTGTTGGGCTAATTCGTTTCTGATTAGAGTGACTGGGCTGCTTCTCACCACATGAGGGAGAGAGACGAGGAGAGAAAACTCATTTCCTTATTACCAGTCGATAGCTGCCCGTGTTTCACCTGCATGGAGTCGTTTCGTGGTGGGAAAGGTCGTCAGCCAGCCTCGTTTTTTTTTTCTTCTTTTAAGCACATTAACCAAGCAGAACAGGCGAGTGAGTGACGAGCAGACTGTACGGAGCGCACTGCAGCTTTAACAGCATGAGCTGCATGACAGCATGCATGAGTGCGTTCACACGTGTGGGTGTGAACATGAGCCGAGCGGATGTGTTACACTGAGCGTGTGCCAAGTGCTCCACCTGCTGCCGAAACGCTGAAGGACAGAGCGTGTCAGCGCAACGATGTTGTCGGAGCTTCGACCTTTTGCTGTTCCTTTACTCCTGCAACAACAGGGATGCTGCAGACTGTGGAGGCACCCGCGCCGAGTGAAGAAGAGCTGGCTGGATTAATGCAAGCGGACAAGAGGAGCAAGGAGACGAGGAGACGAGAGCTCCGATATGAGCCTCGAGGCTTTGTCTGTCTCCGGTTGAAGGTGATTCTGCCTTTAATTCAACAGCAAAACTTCACAGAGAACTCATTAGCCCCAAATCATTCAGGAATTTGCCACAAGTGCAGGTTACCCTCACTCACCTACTCACCCACCCACAAGCAAGGCAGAGAGATTAACAACCTTGATAGGGTCTCAAACAGGTAATTAAAACCAGAGGCAGTTTTTCCATTTATAATTACATCCAATTAAACTGCCAGCAGTCTTCCTTTTGTAAATGTGAGCACCGGACATTAAAAAAATTATCCCACACAACCCTCACTACTCCTCCATATAAATGTTACGCGTGGCTAATGATGGCGACGTCGAAAGTTAATTGAATAATGGCTGAATAATGGGCAGAGAGAGGAGGTGAAGAAGGAGCTGGAGGCGAGAAGATTATTACCTTTGTTGAAGAACATGGAGGCCATCTGACCCATCTCAACCCGCTCCATGATGTCAAAATGATCGGCCTGCCCTGATCTCTCTGTGAAGACAGGAAGCAGACGACGGGAGTAAAGACACCTCGTGCAAGGAGTCAGATAAGCCCAGACTGAGATGTCTATCTATCTATCAAAAAAAAGTGTCTTTATACTTGCTACAAATTTACTACATTTATTTAAAGAATTCACATTAAAGCATTTTAACAAATGTAACTTTTTCTCAGGAAATGCCAGAAATGATGATAATTATACTCGGAGGCTGTTCCACCTTGTTTCATTTGCCAAATTGTGAAAATCTGAAAAATATTTAATATAAAATCGCATAAAACTGACAATTTTTGTTTGATAAATGACAAAGTCTAAAATTCATGTCGTTAGCCAGTCATTGGAGCACTTGCTGTGTCTCTAATGTTTGATGTGAATATTAACTTGTCTGTAGCTGCACTGCTGTCATGTGACTTGCTGATTGGATAACTACATGAGTAAGAGGAGCCTGAGCCGGCACACCTCGACTTCAGAGCCTGGATCCGGAGCACGATGAATTTGTGATATATTAAGTCTATACATGTCTCACAGTTCTTCATTTCTGAATTTTATGTGCATTTGTGAACACTTCCTGCAAAATGAGCAATTTTGGAAAATTGCTTAAAGGTAAACTGTGCTAAGCAAGCCATGCACATACATCTGTAACGTGTAATAAAGCCCTCGGCGAGCGTATTTGTAGAGGTGAAACCTTACAATGAGAGAGAAACCTGAACTAAGTGCGTGGTCTTGATGTAAGACTACATCTTCTTTCCTATTTTTCTAAAGAGAGCGACACTCACGAACAGACAAGATGGGCCTCGTCTCCGGCTCCGATCGACCCCGGCACGTGACCTCGTCGTCGTCTGAATACTCGGACGTGGAGTCGCTGTTCTCGACCTGCTGAGGACGACAGGAGGAAAGCGTGACTTCCTGTTTTCCTCATTTCTAAACACAAACAATCAGCAAACAGCTGCAGCAGAGGAAGGTAACATCTGGAAACTACAAGCAGCAGCTGGGAAACCCCGTGGAGGACGGAGGCAATCGCGTGCCCACAGAGTCTCTGCAGATTAGCGTCAATTAGGTGTCAATGATGAGGTGAGTGACATAGGGACAAAGATCGGACGAGGAGTGACAAACAGCAGCTACATGGCCCGCCTTACAGCGCCAATCACAACTTAACTAAGAGTTCAACAAACACCAGACTGCAGGATGTGAACCCGCCTTTTAAAAGATGGTAAATTAGTTTCTTGGACTCCAACCTTGATTTTAGCCTCACCTCACAGGTTTTAGGCTGTTTTCACACCGACACACTTTGTTTGCTCAGGTTCAAATCAGGGATTTTTGTAAAGTCGTTTTTCCTGTGGTTTAATTTGTTTTCATACAAAAAAAATAAAAATCTCCAAGTAAGCCAAAATCTTCGGTACAAACCATCTGAGAACATTTAACGTGGCTATTGGTCAGATGTGTCAGAGGCAACAAGAGTAAATACAGGAAGGAGGACAGAAACCACCTCTTCTACCACAGTCTGCACCCCAGTGTAATAACCGTGTTCACAGATTATAGCATCACTCGGACCACCTGACCCTCCTCCTGATGGCTCCCAGATCTTAAAATTAAAACAAAAGGAGGGTCACATGTTTTTCAGTAACCACCTCAAAGCTTTTAAACATCCCACTGCTTCATAGCAAACAACGACCTATTCACTCAAACTGCAATTCAGATAAATTAAAGACAACCACAAACATAAAATGTACATAAAACAAAAGCAGACTGGATAAAAGGCATCCGTGTAATGGATAAAAACAGGTGCAGTCACAGTGCTAACTGTGCTGATTTAAAACGATTAAACGGGATTAAACAGCTTCTGCAGATTGTGTAGAAAAGAATCTGTTTCAATATTAACCTGATGATTTTCAATAGTCAGGCCAAACATTTATTATCCTTCCTGAAACTCTGAACACTATGACATGTTAATTCAGTTACAGTCCTCCTAAAACACCAGCAGAGGGCAGTCATGGCTCCCTCCAGGCAGGCCTGTACGCCTCCCATACTAAACCAGATCACTCCTGCTGGGAGGGCTCCTCTTTAATACCTCAGGTAATGAAAAGTAATTGATTGATAACAGCTGGTGGTGTCTGACAGTTTTCTTTGCCTTGAAAATGAATCCCTTTGAATTCTTAAATGTTCAGACAAAAAAATAAATTTAAAAGAAACCCTTTTGAGAGTTTCACAATTTAGCCTCCAGTGCACTGCCAGACTGCCAGAATCATTTTAAGCTTTGGTATTTAATGGCAGTTGGCGGGAGCACAGGTAGATTCAAGCAACAACATTTTTGTGTGTAGCACCACAAAAGAGCCGTGTCCTCAAAAACTGTACTTCAAACTCAGTCCTCCTCAAATACATAAAACACTTTAACCCACAAAGTCACAGTGACGACAGGTGCTGCGTACGCTTCGTCATATTTCCTCGTCTTAGCTTTCGGGAGACGTTCGTTTGTCCCGTTATCGCTGTCTCTCTCCGCCTTTCTTTTCGACACTGTTAAATATTTTTTGGAGAGTTTGTTTACTGCACTTTATCTCCTGCTCTGTGCTGTGTGTGTGCACGTGCTCAGTGCAAAAAACCCTGCCACCTACTGTAGCGGATGTGCAATCACACTCTATTCTAGTACAGCAAAGAAAGCATGCTCCCCGGGGTCACACGCTCCCCCTCTGGCATCGCACCCCACTGTTTGAGAAAGGCTGCAATAAGGGATCTGTGCTGACTTAAAGCTGGGAACGTATGGACTTTACACCTGCTGTTATCATTAACCCTCAAAAACATATAATATAAAGAGGTTAAACATATCACAGCTTATATCCATCCACCAATTATTTTTAGTGAAATCATTTAACAATATGTTAACTGGCACTCATTCTCTCTCCTTCCAAACTGGCTGACAAAGGTCAAACGTATGTCCTGTGTTCAGTGTTAGAGTTTAAATACAGTGCACAAGACAGCTGAAGGATGGAAGCAAGAGTGAAAGGAGAGGTTTACAAGACAGAAGTGCGACCGGCTGTGATGTATGGTGTGGAGATGGTGGCACTGGGAGGAAGACGGGACACCGAGCTGAAGATGTTCACGTTCATTGGACTCAGCAGGATGGACAGGATTAGAAATGAGTCCATCAGAGGGACAGCTCAGAGTCAGAGAGGCTGAGAGGGTTTGGACATGTGCAGAGGAGGAGGGTGGACATACTGGACGAAGGATGCTGAGGATGGAGCTGCCAGGCAGGAGGAGAAGAGGAAGACCACAGAGAAGATTCATGGATGCAGTAAAGGAGAAGATGCACAGGGTTGGTGTGACAGAGGAGGATGTGCGACCCCTGAGGGACTGAAAAATGAAGCTGATGCTAAAGTACAGTTTATATAAGCTTTCTGGAGTGTTTTTGAAAACAAAGATCTCCCTTGCTGAGTGCTCGGGTGGATGAACTTCATCAGTATTTAATTAGCGTGTTGCTTGGCACTAATTAGCAGGTGTCTGTTTGTGTCGGACATCCATAAGAACTGTTAGAGCGCCACCTCTCATTCAGATACGGTAACTTTCAAAAAACCAACATGGTGGCGTCCAAATCAGTGGCGCTGAGTCAGTGGGTGACACTTACATATGTGATGTCAAATCATGACAAACATGCACCGGTGCAAACTAAAGAGCAGGTAATGGTGACTGACTGCTCTCTGGTTTTTGCTAAATAAACTCATTTTGAACCTGATGGGGTTTTTTGTGTTTTTGTTTTAAAAAGCGTATATTGTTGTTAAGAGGCTTCACTCATGCAGAGGGAAATAAAGTGTTGAGCAGCTCTCCCGTTTCCATTAGATGGAGGGAAAATGCTGAGCAGCACAGCAGCCATGAATCACGGCTGAGTGTTTGAGGCTCAGTTCGAGCCGAGCTATTGTCCTCGGGCTCATAACTCCTCGACTGGAAACCCACAGGCATTAAGCAAGATGACTTCTGTACCCAGGGAGAAACAAAAAAGCAAAGGCCGAGCCATTTGGAGTACACCAAGATTTTTTTTCTAAGGCAAAGTAAAAATGATTTAAGACTCTGTTGTTTCCTCTGGTAATCAGTATCGTTCTACACCGACGGCTTCATCCAAATTGGGTTTCTTATAGACGAGTGGCAAGAGGCGCATTTCACTTCTGCTAGGATTGGGCAATAAAACAACAACAGCCCCCTAAATAAAAAAAATACAGCTTCCCTTTTAAAAGAGAGAACTTTCAGGCTTTAAGCTTTAAATATTCTACAGTCAAGTGATTTTTACTGGGAGTGAAATGAAGACAGTCACCGGATCTATAAAGAAGGTCCAAATGTCCGTGTGGTGATAAACTCAAATAAGGAAGACGTCAGTCGTGTTTAAAGGTTACAAACCTCTATAGTCAGACTGCCGTTCTCATTCTCGAGTCAAATGACTGCACAGTACAGTGGACACTTTAATCTTCATAGCAGCGCTATAAGATGTGGTGAAGCTGTTTTCTCTGCATTTGGCATCACAGTTACAAATGTCACCTGTGTCTGCTCGAGTAGAGCCAAATCCTCAATCTAAAGAGAAGAGTAGGGTTCCTGCATCATGTCAAAAGTCTAAACGGATGCAAATACCCAGAAAAACAGAAAACAGCACAGATTTCTGTCAAGGTGACAAAGCCTGAAGCTACAGTTACACTAAAGGAAAGAGTGGTTGTAGTCGTTGCTACGACCACAATCACTGCAACCGCAATGATCTTGCAGTCTCGTTTCTTTTAAATGGGAGCAGAACACAACAATAACACAAAGCTGGTCTGCTGTCAGTATGAATCGTAATTACATGCAGCCTTTCTGTAAAAATATGCAATAAATGTAACAGGGGGAAAAGAAAAATCAGTGAAAAACGCAAATCTGTTGCCATAATCGTCTCCGAGGCTACGTCCACATGCACACGGGTACTTTTGAAAACGCAGATTCTTCTATGCATTCGGGATTTTCATCCGCACATAAACAGCGTTTTGGGTCAATGAAATGGAGATTTTCAAAAATTCAGTTTTGGCGTTTAGGTGCGGACGAGAAAAACTGAGATTCATGCAACGTCTTATTCTTCTTCTAAATTTGATTAGCAGACTCGCGCAACGTCAAAGGCGTGTGCCGTTTTTGACACCGTGTGTGCCGTACACACAGCTACTGTCCTTCCATTTAAAAAGACGCAGGCATCAGGGTGAACTTCTACATTCAACACTCACAACCCAAATCCCAACGTCAGTTTTGAATAAATTTACTTTTTTTAATTAAATTGATGCATGCTGTTTGCATTTTGCTCATTCCTAAGTTGTGTGTCTGCACAACAGCCAAAATACTGTCTTTAGTTATTAACATCTGAAATGATGAACGCACTTGAAAAATAACACAAAATTAGCTGCCTGACCAGAAAAACTAAAACCTTTCAGCAGTACTTCAGGTTTAGTGGTGGCACAAACCCTCTTTACCCTTTTCCTCCCAGGCTTCTAGACTTCTGATTGGCCAACATTTAGTTTTTAGTGTTTACATGCGGACAGAGATATTTTTCCAAAACTGCACGTGTGGACGGGATTTAAAAAAAAAACAAAAACGGAAAATCTCAGTTTTCAAAAATACCCGTGCAAGTGTGGACGTAGCGTGACTGCACTCAGAGTCGCTGTAGTACGGTGATCACACTGAAAAATGGCACAAACGCTCGCCAACCTTGCAATTATATGAGAACA
Organism: Aulonocara sp. 'chitande type north' Nkhata Bay; assembly: GCF_057382095.1. Classification (NCBI taxonomy): domain Eukaryota; kingdom Metazoa; phylum Chordata; class Actinopteri; order Cichliformes; family Cichlidae; genus Aulonocara; species Aulonocara sp. 'chitande type north' Nkhata Bay. The sequence goes on from NC_141347.1 coordinate 35,587,007, forward strand.
ACTAGAATAAAACAGCTGGTAGTCAGCTGAGTCCATTGAAATTGAAAGCGGTCGCTGAAGGTTTAAGGTATTTCTCAACTCAAACTCAGGCGGACAAACTGCAAAAAAATTCAACGTAATCACTGAGCAACCACCAATTTTTCCTAGTCGCTAGGCAGTTCCCTCCTGATTTTACTCGATATGACTGAGACATTACTGGCTTTACATTATGCAGACCAAATGTGCAAGGAAGCGAATGCCTCCTCTGACTGCTGTTTTGTCTCTGGTGTCTTTCACTCTCAGTGTTTACTGTAAACATTTTACAACTTTATCGCTGTTCAAGTTCTGCTGCGTCAACGTGTCAGAATGAGACCTTAAGCAGACCTAAGAGCTCGAAACATCCCTGCACTGCTTTTAAACACTAAACATTACTTTCACCTTGCTGCAGGGTCGCAGCTCTGTTTGGCTAAGTGTCTTATTAAACTCCCCCTGACAGGGAGGAACATTTACTTCTTTAATATTTGGTTTGTCTGACACACATCCTCACAGCAAAGGGAGAGCGATCTGTCCAGCCCACATCTTATTAAAAAGGATATTTACATATAGAGTAAGAGCCTGCTCCTTCCGACACTTTATCATCTCACCTCTTCCTGCTCTCTCCTCTTCCAGCGCAGCTGAGCGTTGGCCGCTGCCATCGCCTCGATCACGAACGTGGTGGTCATGTAGCTGTAGAGGAGATGATAATCGAGTTAACAGGTCATATTTTTAATGACAGAGGAAAAAAAAAAGTCTGATCCATTATCAAATGGTGCTTTCACCAGCAGAAACCTTCATTTATTACGCCGCCGCAGGCTGGCGAAGAAAGGAAAGCACCAAGTTTCTGTGTATAACAAATGAGGGATTTATGAAAGCTTCAGATTAGAATAAGTTTAATGAAAATGGGTTTATAAAAAGGTTCATATTGTTAGGAAAAGCCTACACTGGGCCTTCCCTATAAACTTTCCATATTCGCAATGACAGATTGCAGAGTTTGGATGTAACATTCTCATATTTATGCTGGTTTGAGTGTAATCCCAACTCTGAAAAACTGATCCAGTATCAGTAACATTTCGTTGCTTGCAGGTATACACCAGCTACTAACATGAAGTGGAAGAAGCAAAGTTTTATACGCATTTATTTATTTGATCCTTATTTGCCCGGTGCGCTCCCTATAATTAAAATCTCTTTTTCAAAGCACACTGCCAAGAAAGCAAAAGGTTGCGAAAGCTATAAAATGAAGAGGCGCGATCAAGAAAATCAAAGCAAACAATTACAAAAAACCCCAAAACAAAGTCCAGCTCAGGAATAACGCGCTTGGAAACGGAGCTCTTCCAGGGAGATGAATGAACAGCTTTAGTGTGTTCTGCAGATTGCTCCATGACCAGAGTGCAGAGTGAGTTTGTTCTACCAAACAGTCACCAGAGAAATATATATACAACATGTAGAACATGAAATATTCTATACTGGGAGTAAAAAATGTTCACAACAAAACAAACCAAGACAAAAATAAAGCGATTCCCTCTAAAACATACTTCGGTGTCTCTGTGTATGAAACTGATGTCATCACCGTGATTATTTCGTTTTATTTCTCCACTCGCTCCTCTCATGTGTGAGTAGGATCGCTCAGCTTCCTGTCACTCATTTATTAATAAATCCCAATTCAGTTAAGTTATCCTGAATTATTGCATTTCTGTTATTTATTATTATTAGTTGGGTAACCAAACCCTGATCCGACCTTGCATTATAAAGAATTACTTCCAGTGTATTCCTCACTTCCTAATTCCAGCTAACCGGAGGCTAGTTGGCACCAGAAGCTACACATCCAGGTCCAGCGTGCTGAACTATGAAAGCTCCATCCTTTCTCAAATAAACTTCAGATCCCTGAGTTACCACCAACAACCACTGAAGCAATCTGTGCTCCACGCCACGACACTTTTGTTAATTAAATAGTCTTTATATATTTCTTAAATCAGATATTTTTCTACATAATAATCTGATTTTAGGGGTAAAATTTGGCAAGAAACACTCAGAACTACAAAAGAAATGTTCATTTGAAAACTCGACATAACTGACCCTGCACATAGTGTGCCAATAAAGCCTGAATAATTTCAGCGCCTGAGCATGTCTTTAATAAACATTGCTACTTCTTGCTGTGGGTTCACTGATAGGGACCAAAGGAAGTCCAGTGTCATGAAGTCATTTGAATGAGCACTTCTCATATTTCAGCTACAAGCCTCTCTCTCTTAAACTTAAATACCAACACGCATCTAAGATGTTTAGGCTACATCTGTAAATGGAAGATATATTTAAAAAACGAAAACAGGGCTGCACAATTTCACTTGATTACAATTTTGGCTTGTCTCAGTTAAATCAAGATAACTGACTGAAGGTGAGTGCTATCAATCTGTCTTTAAATCTCCACCTGGTGATGTGCCTGCATGTGCCAATCACAGCTCCTCCCTGCACCGTGCAGTTTTATGTTTCCAGTAAACAGTCTGAACCTGTAACGCTACATTAAAAGACGATACAAACACCAGACAAGAAACAAATCGAGAGCTCGTTCCTGGAAGCAGCTCAATCCTTCAGATTCAGGGCCAGCGATGTTAACCACGAACAAATCACACCCGGCATAATCATGCAGTCCTAACAGAAAGTAACCTGGACACAATAGAGTTTTTAAAATGTGCCGTGTTATTAGTGAAAGAGGAAGTAAAAGAAGGCCTACTGGGTGGCAAATATCAACCAAAGAAAGAAACCCACGTTTACCTGTGAATCCCAGACAGGAAAAAAAAGGCAGAGGTGGAAGTCAATGACTATTATTATTTAACTAAGATGGGATCAGAGCAACACTCACCTCATAAATCCTAAAAAGGTGATGAGGGCCAAGCTGACCACCCACCCAGCTTGAGCGAAGGCTTTGGGCATCGTCAGAGCTCCGGTCCCCACAATCAGGTTGAACATGTACACCAGCCCCACCTGGAGAGGAAACCACGGGAGGTAAAGACATGCACAGGCATGCTCCTGATAAATATTAACATTTATCACCGCACAAGCTTTTCATTTCACCTCTGCTGACCCCATCTCTCCACAGACATCCAATATTTTTTACTATTGTATAATAATATTAGAAAATATTATTAGAAACTATTAATGATTTACTAAAAGCCTTTTTCCTCAAGTGCAAATCCTCAGGCACCAGAGTATCCGGTGCTCCTTGGCACCCGGGCTGATACAGATCAAGCTACTTGGGTGGAAGAATGGGCCAGTGCCAAGGGAGACAGTAGGGCTTAATTGGGCAGCACTTACACTATCGGATAGCTGAGTGCTTTAATCATTCAAGGATTTTACTTCCTGGAAAAAGAAAAAAAAACCAAAAACAGAAAATCATCTGACCAGCAGAGCTGACTCTTTGTGGCAAAGTCATGCTGAAGTAAGCAAAGTCAGGGTATGTACTGAGCTGTCGAACTGAGTAAAGACGCCTGACGTGACAAAAAGAAGAAAAGAGGACGTAGAAGGATCTTTTAAGCTTCCTCTTTATTTATCATTGCACTTTCACACACAAAACTTATTTTTACAAACAGACTTCATCAGCTATTTTCACTAAAAGTCATCTCAAGACCCTTCGTTTGTAAGAAAATTAGAGAGAGAACCAAAAAAATGAAATGATCCCCTGCGAGCAGCACTTGGTGACTGTGGAGAGGAAGAACTCTATTTTAATATCAAGAGACAGCCAGTAGAAGCAGGATCAACCAAAGGGGGGAGAAAAACGTTGCATACAGTGAACATGAACAACAACTAGTAAATATAACTACAAGCCTGCAGTCTGAGAGTGAAGCTAGTACTCTCACTGTGGTATTTTCAATCAACTGAAGACTTTTCAGAGAGCTTTTAGGAAAGCCTGATAATAAGGAAGCACAACAGTCGATCCTAAAAGTATCATGGATACATTTCTGAGGCAACTTGACACAGACGTGTCCTAACTTTATGAAGTATTTAACGTGGTTGTTCAGCTCACAGGGTTCCGGGTTTCTGAATGTCAGGGGTTCAATCTTATTTTTAACCCTCTCTGCTTCGAAGAGCTTTGTTCAAACAAGTTCCAAGGTTGGCAATAAAGCAACAATACTGCAACTACAGCATTTTCAAAGAGGCCAGTCAGGTGGTTAAGCATGTGCCTGACCTTAAAAGGAGCTCTGACAAAGACGACAGCTGCGGCTTTTTAATCGGGATTTTAACCTCAGCAGTTTCAATCTGCTATTTTTTTTGCCACTTGTTTTGCACATATTCAACTCTGTATATTTTATAATTATTATTATTATTTTTTTTTTTTTTTTTTTTACTATTTAATTTGTAAAAATGTGTATACACACACACACACACACACACACACACACACACACACACGTAGGAAAATATTTAGTATACACATCCAGAAATGCATACACTATTATATATTTTACATATATTTATTAGTTTCAGGTTGGCCATTCTTGTATTTTGCTCGTTTGTGTTGTTGTGTTTGCACATCTCTGTTGCTTGTGGGGCTCGCACACAAGAATTTCACTCGCATGTGCTGTGCCAGTGTGCCTGCACATGTGATGTGACAATAAAAGTGATTTGATTTGATTTGATTTAAAGCTAATTCTTCTAAAATTTGAAAGATCATTGCTTTCCAGTCTTTGGTTCCTACAGTGACACCATCACACACTAATGTCCTCTAATTTTCTATCCAGGTCAAGTAAATCATTCCCTGGCCGTCACATAGCTGCTGTGTTACTCTTTCTTTGAAAACACTTTTAATTAAATTAAACTATCAGCACTGATTTTGTGTTTAGGTGTCCTCACAACCAGCACCATCTCTTAGCTCCTTTAGTGACTAAATGCATCAGCTGCTTTGGGACAGAAGTGACGAGAGCACAGCCACGCTTGGAAGTCAAACAATTTCCTTCGATTTTCCTCTTTTCATTGACAGGAAAGCTGTGACTAACACACCGTCCTTTGTTTCCTTTAAACTACAAATTACAACCAAAAGCAGCACAGTGTGGCAGCCTTTAGAGGTCATAATGTGCTGAACATTAAACGCCCTTTCATGTGTTCGTAACAGTGTGCTTTAGTAGGAGAGGCAGTTTTAAACCAGCAAGGGTGTGTTTTAAATATTCAAAGAGAGACTGGGAGATAACTCCTGCATGCTGGAAACTTACAAATGGAGAGTAGGGCTCTCCTGTGTCTGTAATCCCACCTGCCATGGTCGGTGACCCTGGTTCTCACCTCTCACCTGGACAGAAAGAAAAAGCAGTCAGGTAGCTTATGAAGCCTGTTGCGTTACTGCCATGATGATAACAATTATCTTTTCTTAAGTTTCAGGGGGAGTGTCATTCGAAGTGCTAAATCTTTTCTTACTTGCATGGAAACAAAAACCCGGTAACTTATCGTGTAATTTAGCATTTACCTTAACATTTCCATGAAGTACAAGCACAAAATCCAACCTGGGACATTAATTAACTTTTAGGAGCTGCTCTTTAATTCGGCAGAAATATGACGCGTTAAATCTGAAGGTTTGTGTTCAGTGTCACATGTCTTCTTCCAGCTGTCAGTGACAAAAACTGTACTGCCATAGTTCCTTTGAGCCATGGCCACAAATATGACCTACTAAACGTTAAGTATGTGTATCTTCGCTGGCCACTTTGCCTTCATTTAGTTGAGTTTATGTAATTTCAGAGAGCTGACATTTGCATGGCAACCGCTCATTCGGGAAGTATAACGTCAGACTAGCACATCTATCACGTTTGAATAACAGCATAAAATAATTACTAATAAAAATAGATAAATTCATCAAGTTATTCTGCAGATATCGAGCTGCCACAGAGCTGTCATTACTGGAAATGAAAGTAAACACTGCTCACCTCCCTCCTCTCTGGTTTGTGTTGCTAACTTAGCTGCTAAGCTAGCAGGATGCTCGGGACCAAATCCTCACTCACTAGCCGAAAAAAGCTCACTTTTCCAGTTCAGCCAGCACGGACTGGTTCGCCTTTATGTGGCAGCCTGGAAGTCGGTGTAAAGCGGGAAATAAAAACACATTTCCACAAAGAAATACGTCTCTAACACGGCGCTAACTTCAGCAGTAAACTAACCGAACCAGCTGAGGTGCTGGTTCGGTCAACCAGTCAAATAAAACTACCTCTGACGCAAGCACACATTTCCGTTACTGATTTTCAAAGTAAAGGCTTGTTTACCCTAGTTGCAAGGCAGCCCGTTGGCTGACCAAAGAAAGCTTTTATTTTGAACATTTTGCCCCATCTTATAATCGTTAACTTGACGACCCTACTGTAAAATCACGGTTGAAATTTGACTCCATGTTTTAGAGTTTAATATCACATATTAATTATATTTATTTTTTATGGTAACCTTTAGCTTATTCTGCCTCGCGTTTTAGAAATACATTTGATAAATTTGTCTATTTGAATTAGCCACAATTTATTACCCGCCTTTTCGGACTGTCAGGGTTATCAATATGAGCGACCCTTCTAGCGGCATGTACACGTGTACATGTCATATGACATATGGCATACCTGTCTGTGCCATAATAAAGCAGAGTCCCTGGGTCTTGGGCTCACACTGAAATCCCAGTGAATGAAATCCTTCTTTTATTGGCGTTTACAATTCTGGCATCAGACAAGTGAGATTTGGTGCAAAATTACCACGGATGCCAGCATGAACCAGCGCCCTTCTATAATAATCACATTTACTGGAGATGAGTTTATAAACGTGTCGCCTGACACAGTTGTTTTTACGTTATTTCAGTCCACAAACTGAGCTGAACCGGCACTTCCCTCTCAGGCATTTAAACACACCCTCAGCTGCAGAGGTGTTCAATGAAAAACGGTTGTAATCCTTCAGGTCCTCCTGTGTCTTAACAATCGAGCTGTGATTCTGATAAGTCTGTTAAACTACAGCCAGCTTCCCTTCCAGCAATATGATAGATTTTATTAATATTGTAGCTCAAGTCTATGGGCAGAAATCTGTGCCATCAGAAACTGAATTTGAATAAGTTCAATTTGAATTTGAATTGCTCCAATTGAATCTGAATTGTAACTTGAATAAATGCTTTTGAAAACTGAATTTGAATTAGTCTAATTTGAAATTGAATTTATGGTTTGAAAATGATCATCACTAAATTGAAATTGAATTTATATTTTGAAAATGAATTGATTTGCTTTGAAACTGCATTTTATCCTTTAAAAATTCAGCTCTCGAATAATTTCAGTTTCACTTCTCACCATTCAGTTTCAGTTCTACAATTCAATTTCAGTTCCAAATTCAGTTTTTTGGAACTTACATCCGGTTCCGGTTCAAGCGCAGATTAATAGAACTACGTTTTACTAGCGGACCGAAAGTGTTACTGACGGGAATCTACAGCGTCTTGAGCTGAATTAAGACTTCAGAAGTCATTCGTCATGTCGAATGACCAGCGGATAAACTCTCAGGTCGGTAATAAATGTACTACATGTATAAGAACAAGCGTCATGTTAACAAAAGATAGCCGTAAGGTAACTGTTATGCTTATTGTAGCTGCTAGCTAAAAACGCTAATTTAGCGTAGTTTGCCCTGAATTCAGCTTTGACAAACAAATATGATCGACTGTTTCTAGTAGAATTCCAAAGTTGTCATCTTGTACCCTCTCAGAGTACCCCTCTGTATGCTTGCAGAGACCCCTACAGTAGGGAAACATGCAAAACGGTGTCCAAACCTTTTGTATTTTAGCTTTATTTATGTCTTACACAGCATCCCAACTCTTTAGCTAACTTAATAACTTTAGCTAAAGTGAATAGTTAGTCTAATTCATTAGTGCAGCATTACTGGATCATCTCTGTTTGAAGTGATATAATATGATATACAACTATCACTGTGTTTAACTACCATAATAATTCTTAGGGTACTGAGTGCATGCTTAATTAGATATATTTTTTAAACATGCTGCTCCATTACCATGTTTGACAGGCTGAAGTTGTCGGGTCACCTCCTAAATCGACCATCTTTTACAGGTGTTTTGTGCCAGAAATGGAGTGTCCACTGAAGACTGAAGATACTGAATCTCTACGCCTCCCTATTGTGCCTTCATCTAGACAAGAGACATTAACTTAACCACTCTCATATGCTCTGTACCTACATCACATTCCCTGACAGTCGTAGCTTGGCTCATCTGAGGGTGAAATTATAAGAATGTGTTATTTTGCAAAGTGCTCTCTAGTGTTCCTAAATAAAATATGGCATTGAGGTCATTTCTTTTGAATTAATCCCTTCTTCTGAAATATAAGAACCTCTTCTGGTTTTAATGGCACTTTGGATTTCCTGACTTTCTGTTCCACTTCCAAACCCAAATAGATGCTGACAAGCTGACACAGTAACATGGAAGAGGGAAAGACGTTGGAAAGGACTACTACAAATAAACCTAATGCCTAACCATGAAAAGTGTAAAATAAGAACAACAATAATAATAATAATAAAGATAAAAGATGAAGTAACAAGTTTTTAGTTTATTCCAAATAATCATCCAGATGTCTGTGACATGTGATGACAAACACCATAATGGAAGGCCTTAGTCATCACATGCTTAAACTCATATATTTTTGCATATGCTGAACAGGCAGTCAGACATGCTGTAACTGTGGGGTAGAAAACAGCATGAACACCATACGGCAGGGGTCTCAAACTCCAGTCCTCGAGGGCATGGAAAAGTTGCATGACTCCAGTCCACCTTTGAGGACTGGAGTTTGAGACCCCTGTCATATGGAATATGACAGGTGTGGTTGAACTGCATGAAGACTCTGAAGTTTGTCTTCTCTTCTGGCAGGACAGGAATGTGGCCTTGTCCTGTGAGCCACTGTAAGGATGTACTTAGAGTAGAACTGGACTGTCACCGGCCTCAGGCTCTTCACCCTTTTCAAAGACAAAGCAGTCATTTAAATAAAATATTAGATATTGTTTACCTGTAAATGCACAAAGAGAATTTAGAAATGTAATTATTGTTAAGAGTGAACAAGCACTGATAGTGTAATCTACAGCTGTGGCCAAACGTTTAGAGAATGAGAAGTGTTGTTTGCTTATTTACAAAGTTTGCTGTTTCAGTGATAGTTGAATATCATATTATATCACTTCAAACAGAGGTGATCCAGTAATGCTGCACTAATGAATTAGACTAACTATTCACTTTAGCTAAAGTTATTAAGTTAGCTAAAGAGTTGGGATGCTGTGTAAGACATAAATAAAGCTAAAACACAAAGGTTTGGACACTGTTTTGCATGTTTCCCTACTGTAGGGGTCTCTGCAAGCATACAGAGGGGCACTCTGAGAGGGTCCAAGATGACAACTTTGGAATTCTACTAGAAACAGTCGATCATATTTGTTTGTCAAAGCTGAATTCAGGGCAAACTACGCTAAATTAGCGTTTTTAGCTAGCAGCTACAATAAGCATAAAAGTTACCTTACGGCTATCTTTTGTTAACATGACGCTTGTTCTTATACATGTAATACATTTATTACCAACCTGAGAGTTTATCCGCTGGTCATTCGACATGACGAATGACTTCTGAAGTCTTAATTCAGCTCAAGACGCTGTAGATTCCCGTCAGTAACACTTTCGGTCCGCTAGTAAAACGTAGTTCTATTAATCTGCGCTTGAACCGGAACCGGATGTAAGTTCCAAAAAACTGAATTTTGGAACTGAAATTGAATTGTAGAACTGAAACTGAATGGTGAGAAGTGAAACTGAAATTATTCGAGAGCTGAATTTTTAAAGGATAAAATGCAGTTTCAAAGCAAATCAATTCATTTTCAAAATATAAATTCAATTTCAATTTAGTGATGATCATTTTCAAACCATAAATTCAATTTCAAATTAGACTAATTCAAATTCAGTTTTCAAAAGCATTTATTCAAGTTACAATTCAGATTCAATCTGAGCAATTCAAATTCAAATTGAACTTATTCAAATTCAGTTTCCGATGGCACAGATTTCTGCCCATACAAGTCTTTTCCATACTGCTGACCAAAGCATTTAAAATTCACACTCATTGTACAATCGTGACTGCACACTCCCACAGAGCTTTGGAAACACGCACACACACACACACACACACACACACACACACACACACACACACACACACACACACACACACACACACTGCTGCAGCTTTAACTGCTTTCAGTGTGTTATATGTGTTTAATCTCTTGATATTTTCTAATATTGTAGTTTTAATTTGCTTTATAAAGTCAATGCGCCGCCAGTGGGCTCATCTGTGTTTCTGATTGGTCAGCTGCTCTCAGCTCCAACCATGTGAGCACTAAACTGATTAACCCTGAATCAGAATCAGAAAGGGTTTTATTGCCAAATGTTGAGCAGGTTTACAACATTAGGAAATTGCTGCGGTACTTAGTGCAAACATACTGTCAGATAACACTTAAATAAACATAAAAATTAAAATTGAAAGTGCTAAGTAGATAGATATATACATGAGTGCAGGTGGTGATCAGTGCAAACATGGAATGATGCAGTGAACACAGCGTAGGGTCATGTGTTAGTGGCGGGAACAGTCATATGGTTATTGTTCATGTGTCCAACAGCAGAGGGGAAGAAACTGTTCTTATGGCGAGAGGTTCTGGTGCGAATGGACCGGAGCCTCCTGCCTGAGGGGAGCAGGTCAAACAGACTGTGTCCAGGGTGAGAAGGGTCAGCTGAGATCCGAGCTGCACGCCGCAGTGTCCTGGAGGTGTACAGGTCCTGCAAAGATGGGAGTCTGCAGCCAATCACCTTCTCAGCAGAGCGCACAGCACGCTGCAGTCTCTGTTTGTCCCTGATAGTGGCTCCAGCGTACCACACGGTGATGGAGGAGGTGAGGATGGACTCGATGATTGCGGTGTAGAATTGCATCATCGTCCGTGTTGGCAGGTTGAATTTCTTCAGCTGCCTCAGGAAGTACATCCTCTGCTGGGCTTTCTTAATGACGGAGGTGATGGTGGGCTCCCACTTCAGGTCCTGGGTGATGGTGGTACCCAGGAAGCGGAATGAGTCCACAGAGGTGATGGGGGTGTCAGTCAGGATGATGGGGGAGTGGGGCTGTGTCCTTCCTGAAGTCCACAATAATCTCCACTGTCTTCTGGGCATTCAGCACCAGGTTGTTGTGGCTGCACCAGGACACCAGACGTTCAACCTCCCTCCTGTAGGCAGACTCGTCCCCGTCCGAGATGAGTCCAATAACGGTGGTGTCATCTGCAAACTTGATTAGCTTGACAGACTGGTGGGTGGAGGTGCAGCAGTTGGTGTACAGGGAGAAGAGCAGGGGAGAAAGAACACAGCCCTGAGGGGAGCCGGTGCTGATGGTCCGGGAGTCCGAGACATTCTTTCCCAGCCTCACATGCTGCTTCCTGTCCGTCAGGAAGTCAGTGATCCACCGATGGGATCAGGCACATTCATCTGGGAAAGTTATCAAAACCTGGGTTAAGTTATCAAGTTGATAACCTCTGCTTAGCCTTATTGAAATGAGAGTGACATGTGGGCGGATTCAAACCAACAAAGAGTGAGCATTTATTTGGTTGAAACTACAAAAAACCCGTAAGCTTGAAGATGGAAGCATAAGAAAAAGATTGATGACAGAAACAAACAAAAAAAGAAACTGAGAAGAGTTTACAAGTTACTGATGACTAACTTTGATATTTGTCTGTGGTCTGTTTAAGATTCAGTTCCAGGTTTAAGTCTGAGAATTTCACGTGACACTCACTGTGGTGGTGCAAACACGCAGTAGCATGCCTCAGCACCTCCTCCCTTTTTCACATTGGATGCTCGTCAGACGGCAGGTGGGTGGGGCTTCTGTGCCTGAGATTACCACATCAGACATCCCTTCTCACTGACTTCATAACGAGCCGTGAGCAGTTAGAGCAGTCTGACCCCGTGGCTTTTGGCAATCAGGCATTAAGTGCAAACAACCTGACCTCATTTGAAGCTTTAGCCATGGTTAATAAAATAATAAAAGCAACAAATAGCCCATAAAAACAGATACAGTGCGAATCTGAGAGTGTATGAGAATTGGGGGACCCCGGGATTACTTTGGGGCCGTCTGCAACCATATGTTAAACAACAGGAATGAGAATTGGCGCCTCCAAGTCTGAGGCCAAGGTCAGAGGATGTAGTGTCAGGGCAGCAACTCTTCCCAGACCCAGGGAGGAATTTAAGTATCAGAGAGTAGTGCCAACGCTCCTCGGTGGCTCGGGCATCTGATAAGAATGCCTCCTGTGCTCCTTTTAGGTGAAGTTTTTCAGGCATGTGCAACTGGGAGGAGATCCCGGGGCAGACGCAGCACACACTGGAGAGATTATTTCTCTCAGCTGCTTTGGTGGTCCCTGCAGTAGAGGTGGAGGAGGTGGCCAGGACAAGGAGGGCTGAACATGTGGTTAGACTGCTGTCATGTGACAAAAACTTGGTTAAGTGGATGGCAAACAAAAAGGCACAAAAATACATATTTTTTATGAAGAATAATCAAAATTGATAATTATAAAGATTAACACATTCATTGTCTTTGTCTCGTCTTTCTTCTTGTTTTCGAGCTGCTTTCAGTTCATGTCAGCAGCTCACAGGCACGACCAAGGTCCTCGTCCTGTGATTTCACCTGGACTTTCTCATCAGCTTCATTAGACTCTGTATAGGAAATGGAAGAAATAAATAATCAGAAGTAAAAGAGTCATATATACAAGTTCATGTGATTTCATCTGTTCAAAGATTTTTCACCAGAACTCATTTTACCATTTAATCAGTCAGTTGTTTGGTTATTTTTAGTATGAATAAAATGGGAGTAAATGCAATAATTTCTCAGCGTAAACACATGTAACTCCTGCCAAGTGGAATCATGATGATAACAATACCAGAAATATGCAAATGCACAAAAGCTAAAGGAGAATTATTTCACTGAGTCTGGCAGTTTGTAACGTTTAAGGCATTTTTCACCGAGGTTTGAGTGACACCAGAAGGGTTTACACACGTGGGTTTATACGTGTGTGGTGGAGGTGTGGTCCCTGCTGCAGGGGAGGGATGGTGCAGTGAGCTCAAGGGGGCAGTAGGCAGGTGAGGCCACAGATGGTGGCGACCTGACTAATGACAGCCTCTTCTCTTATAGTGAGGCGGGAGACCAGTGCAGTGCGCGTACTGAGACCAGCTCTGAGTGGAGACTGAGTGACATTATCTGCAGAAAATACCAATAAAATCTGCAACCGGGAGCACAACCACTGTATGTTGGGTCCATCTTTAGAATGTGTCTAAGGACAAATTTATAATAAACATGGATGGTAGTAGGATCTGTCTTTGTTTGTTTTAAAAAACTGTGGATTACAATGTGTCAATACAAGGAGAAGTTTTGTTTCTTTCACTGCTGTTATCAATGTTTTTAACAGATTAACAACTGGAAAACCCTGCTAGGAAGAAGAAATCCATATGAACAGTGCAAACACCTCAAACTTCATATAATCCAACAATATCTCAGAAAGAGTTTCATAACACGGGGCGATCGTGGCTCAAGAGTTGGCAGTTCGTTTTGTAATCGGAAGATTGCCGGTTCGAGCCCCGGCTACAACAGTCTCGGTCGTTGTGTCCTTGGGCAAAACAAAATGACTGAATGTAGTGTAAAGCGCTTTGGGGTCCTTAGGAACTAAGTAAAGCCCTATCCAAATACAGACCATTTACCATTTTTACCAATATCAGAATCCATTTACAGCTCACCAGTTAAAGAAAGACAAGCTAGAGTCTTTAGAGCAGCCATGGCAGTTTGCCTACCATAGTCTGAGTAAACTGTCTTACGCTGTGAAGCCGCTTGTATTAAACAAAATATAATAGCATGGATGACACCAGTATATTAAATCAAATGGCCTTTGTGCATCAGTATTGTTGGCTGGGAGCCGAAGCAAAAAGTAAACACGAGATCTCATTATCAGACCAGGTGGGAGTGGAAAGGTTGTCAGTCAGTACAATGACCTTGAGATTGAGTACTCCTAAGCACAAACATCCTTCCAGCTGTCCAGCAAATTTCTCAACAGCATATCCAGCTCAGGCTCACAGAGGGGCGGGACTGTGTAGCAGCTACCACAGGGTGAGAGGCAGCGTGCACCAAGAACAGGTCGCATCCATCCATCCATCCATCCCAGTAATGTGCCCCCTGCATTTTAAAGAGGTATCCTCAATGAATGTGGAAAGTGAAAAATATTAGAAAAATTCTCACAATCCTCTTTAAAAAATACTTCCTTTCTAAGATTGTGCTACCACAAAAGATTTAAACTTAAATACACAAGACTTCCACCTTTAATTCAGGCGCTTAAACAAACATTAGGTGAATTTCAAGGAATTGCAGCTTTGTGTAGACACAGCCTCCTTTTGTTCAAATGTGATTTCATTTCATGGACAGGTGTGTGTGATTTCATTCAGCCCACACGCTGTGTAAACAGTTCTTTCACAGCTATCTGAAAAGGGGAAAAAGACACCGGAGCTCAGTTTACATCACTTCAGCTACAACATTTCAAACCAGCTGTGCATCGCAGTAGAGCCAGTGATGAACAAACTGTGCTTTGATATTTTTATCTGAGCCCAGTTCAGCCTTCACATCAAGCAGATAATGACAACACACCTGAAATTCTCCTCTTCACAGGAGGAGATGGCAGCAGCCCAATAATCCCTCCCACTGACCACCGAAATTGCAGGGCCATTTTATTTAGCTGTACATTAACTGTAGTATATTTAATAAAGTCATGTAAGATTTTATGTTCAAACTAGTCTGCCTCTTTAAGTCTCAGAACCATAATGTTCAGGAGTCCGACCGCGGAGCCAGTGGTGGTGACGAAGCAGTTCAGGACGCTGACCGCGGAGAAGACGGTGGCGATTGAGCAGGTCCAAAGGCTGTCTTTTCTGGTGAAGATGTCCAGTCAGCATCCTGGAAGGTGGCCGCCAACGCCAAACCAGACGTGGACGAGGTTGAGCAGGCTGAGCCGGACATGGACGAGGCAGGACCAGGTGACGGCAGGACCAGGCGATGGCGGGGAAGCCATGGGTGATGGACCAGGAGGTGGCGCTGAGCCTCCAGAACATTGGAAAAGCTGCTGGATGGGCTTAACTGAGCTGCCAGCAGAAACAGAAATGGGTGCAGGCTCTTGCTGGACACTAGCCACTCCCACGCGAGGACTAGGAAAGGGTGCGGAGACCGACTGTGCCCTGGCAGGCCTCAACCTGGGAGCCGGAACAGGGATCCGCTGGACCTCTGCCTCCTTCACCCGAGGAACTGGTGCAGGTGTAAAAGAAGCCCTAGCCGCCTTGGGCGCAGGGACAGATGGTGCAGAATGGAGCTCAAGAGTATTTTCACTAACAGTCTCTGTATAAGCTGGTGAGCGGGACAGTCCAGGGGTGAAGCCACACCCAAAACAGTCTCTTGAGGTGCAGCTTGAACTGTGTTAACTTGGTCTTTCTCTAAAACATGGTGAATGTGTTTGAACATGGCTGGCTGTGGAACACAAAATTCAACTTGATTCGTTAGCTCAGTGGCATCAAGTTCAAGTTTTTTAGCCAGTTTAACTATGGCAGGTGCCGTTCTGTTGTCATTAGTATTTACCAACTGAGGCGAAGAAAAAGTCACAGACTAAGAAATTGGTGGAGAAACATAGGGTGTCTCAGTCACAACAGCAGGTTCACAAGTGTCTGTGGGAGCTGGCTGGAAAACTAAACAGATCATAGAAGGGGCTTAGCTCAGCAGCAGGTTGTCCATAGTCACAATGCTCGGACTGAGTGAGCGAAAAACAGTCAGCATCACTCACCGACAGGGCTTGCTCAGTAGGGATGGGTACCGGTATGGCACCGGTTCTGACATAAACGGTAGTAACCAGACCGAAAAGCAGCGCACATTTCGGTTCCTTTTTGTTTTCCTGAGCTGTGATACACTTTGGATTCTAGCCAATCATTTTACGTTTCCGAGGATAGTAGGCGGGCCCAGGTACGTACGTTCTTTTAGAGCAGAGCTACAGATTAAAAACGCCCAAGGCGAAGCTGTCAAAAGTCTGGCTGTACTTCACAGCAAAAGATGCAAACTCAGCAGCAACAAGTGCTTTAAGGCATAGGTGTCAAACTCTGGCCCGCGGGCCAAATTTGGCCCGCAGCCTAATTACATTTGGCCCGCGAAGCCATACCAAATTACTATTGGAGCTGGCCTACTGGTATTATACAGCTAATATATATATTGTTTAGTATTAAGCTTTGCTTGTTCCATATTCAGTTTTCCAGCAAAACTTATTTGAGTCCATAAGAAAAGATTCATTCATAAATCTGGAGGAAGATTTTTTTTTCAATAAATATTAATGTTAGCCCGCGACTTTGTTCAAGTTTGGAATTTTGGCCCACTGTGTATTTGAGTTTGACACCCCTGATTTAAGGTGATACTGTCAAAGGAGGTAACTCCTCGAATCTGATGAAACACCTGGCGACGCATAGCATTTTTTTTAAAAGCCGAGAAATGCGCCGTATTTGATAGCTTGCTGCGAGACCTCACACCGAGCACATCTACTGCGGGTGTGGTGCCTGTTATCAGACCCGGAGTTAGCAACATCCCCCAAAAACCCGAAGAGGAGAGTCCTGGCCCCTAGCCCTGCCAGTGTAGCAGAAATGATGAGGATGATGATGCAGCAGCAGCCGTTCTTCTCTGCATGAGTAGCTTAATGTTGTTCGTGTGTAATTTACGTTGAGTAGGCTAACCACGTTATTACATTAATACATGTACGGTGAACTAGCAACCACCGTCGTAGTTACATGCGGCTGTCTTCTTCTTTGATAGAGTGATACCATACATGCCCTATAGCTGCAGAAAAAGCTAACATTGTTATCTTTTTACAAAAAAAACCAGCTACACATGAGAGGTTTTAGGACAAAGTTTGTATTTTTCATTGTTTAAGCACTGGGGCCCGTTCTTCGTACCTCGCTAAGTAAGTTAGCCGGATTTGACTGTTGACGATTTCGCGTGATCCTGGATCGTTCGGTTCTTCGAAGCTCATCCGGGACTTGCTGTCATAGCAACAGAGCCGTAAGCGTAAACCTGGTCGGGAGCAGGTTTACTTTATGTAAACAGGATTAGATCGCGGCCACTCAGGTATTTCCGCTTCATGTATACGAAAGCAACAGCGATATTTTACCACTGTTGTACCATAAATAAATAACATCAATGTAACTAAAGACAATGCAGCACTTGATCCTTTTATTGATGTCACACAGATACATACAGGTCATTTCCTAAAAAAGGGAAATGTACTATTAACATTCTATTACATGTATGTGATTATTACAGATGTAATTCATATTTCAGAGTAGTAATTGCAATTTACTTCGTGTAATCAAGATGAGAGACCACGGCTATAAAAGCGAAGGTGGATTTGGGAAGTCTGTCGCAGTCATATCCTGTCCGTTTACGCGAGCCACCCATTGCGGAAGGTGCAAGATTGATAAGGAGAGTCCTCAGAATTCAGCGTATATTGCGGGACAGACAGGATCCTTTAGCTCAGCGCGACAGTGTGCTCATAGAGAGATATCGATATTCCCGTGAGGGTATTATTCACTTAACCAACTTGTTGACGAGGGGGTGCAGGACCACCACCTGTCTTTTTTTGCGCTGCCCCTTTTCTTGGTTGCTGTTATAAACAAACAAACAGATTATTTCAGGGTCTCTTTCCAAGAGACGAAAAGCAATATAAGTGATAAATATTACCATTCTGTAGAATATTCTTATATTTCACTTTTACTTGTTCCCATGTTCTAGTGGGTCCTGTTGTGGCTCTAATGTGAAAGGGGATATAATATAACATAATGTAATATAATATAATGTAATATAATATTGGATAATATAGTGTGATATGATAAATCTACCCTACCACCTACTGGTGTTGGCCAGAGGGGCCGATGGCGCGATATGGCAGCCTGGCTTCTGTCCCAGGGCAGCTGTGACAGCTACCAGTGTGTGAATGTGAGAGTGACTGAATAGTGGCATTGTAAAACGCTTTGGGTGCCTTGAAGAGCGCTATATAGATCCACTCCATTATTATTGTTATTATTAAATTACTTACGAGTTTAATTTGTCAGCAACTTTCTGCCAGCCCTCTCTCCTTGCTTTTGCAGCCTTTGCAGTGTTCCCTTGCGTTTTAATTAGACTCTGAAACTCCTAAAATCCCTCACTCAAGAGTTCTTGCTCTGCTGCCGAAGAATACCGAGCGCGCTCCTTCGACATTTTCGCCGACCAATCAAAGGGTTGCCGATCAATGTTTCTACTATCGATGCGTAGCCCCTGTTGGGCCACCCAGTGATCTCACATTACTTCATCCAGCTGTACTAATCGTCAACAACAGGTGTGTTCGGAGAACCGGGATAGCGAGCTCAGAGTTAGCGCGATGATTTGATCTTGGATGTGTCATTTGATCTTGGATGTAGTAAGCGACGTACGAAGAACGGGCCCCTGGTTCCTGTCACGGCGGGGTGCGCCGGTGTGTGTGGAAACAGGACCCAAAAGCAGATGACGATGAGGAGTAGTAAGGTTTTAACAGAAAGGTGAGGCTTTAATGAGATGACGGCAGGGAAAAACCAGGAAACCAAAGCAAACTGTCAAAACACTAAGAAACAAAACACTAAAGGTACTGAGACCAAAAAACTATAACTATAACTGTGGAGAACATAAACAGGCAAAGGCAAAAACTAAGGCTAAGGTCAAAATAACAGACGAAAACTAGAACTATGGCTGAGGTAAACAGACGAACCGACAATGGCATGAAGAAAACAAAAGGCTTAAATACAGACAAGAGGTGATATGGGGAAGTGGGGACACATGGGGGAACAGCTGACAGACATAAACCTAATGACAGGACCAGGAGAGGAAAGCTAAATACAATGAACAAAGAACACATGACATTGTCAGAATAAAACAGGAAATACTAAAACTAAACATGACAACACAACTTAACAGACCTAATACATGATGAAGAAATACAAAACCCCAAAACATAGAAAACCAAGGGAACAATAATAAATAACAGCTTAAACTAAAGCTAGATAGGAAATAACACAAATTAATAACATATCACAAAATACAAAGAAAACTTAGAGTGCTGGGTCGGAGACCCAGCCTGTGACAGGTTCCAATCAAAGGAGATATGTTGTATCAACAGAAAAGGCTAACTTGGTTATCATTTTGCAGAAAAAAAGAGACTGCTAAAAATAAAAACAAGAGATTTTTGGACAAAGTTTGTGTTCTCCATTCTTTAAGCACCAGTTTGAGCACCGTTTGAGCACCTGCACCGTTTCAAAAGTACCGGTTTGGCACCGGTATCAGATAAAACCTAAACGATACCCATCCCTATTGCTCAGCAGCTCTGGGGTGACAGCGACATGAACTTAAACGATAAACATAAAAATAAACTAAAACTCAAAACGCTGGGTCAAAAGACCCAGGATCGTGACATAAACTGGAAATAAATCACAAACTCTACAAAATTGTTGAAGTCGAACAGGGATAAAAACCAAAATCTTCATTTTTTTCCAAGTTATTTTCTATACCTAATTTTGGGTATCGATATGATGGGATATAGTGTCAAGTATTTAACCTTCTTAGAAATAATTTTATATAGTTGGAAAACCTGTTTTTATTTCGCCTTAATGGTGCCACATTTGTGAGGAAAATGCATTTGTAGGTTGAGCATCTGAGTTGCGCTCATGAAAACATGAAGTATGATTATAACAAAGAAATAATCAACCAAACACAAAAAACTTTTTATGCTAAGGTTATTTGCTTTCCACTGGAGAAAACTTCAAAAAGCCCATTTCAAGGCTCATATCTCCATGTGAGAAGGTTGCTCTGGAAACCTGCTATGATATGAAACGTCTCCTTTTTATCTACATTTGATACCAGGCTCATCCTCTCGCCGTGGCTCCTTCTGTGTGAAAATAATTTTCCAATATAGTCATGTTTTTATAACTAAGCAAACATTAAAATTCAGATTTCTTTTACTCAAGCATTTAAAATACAATAATAATGCATTTAAATATCATAATAATAACACTTTGGTTAATGACGGCTTCCTTCCAAAACGTTGCAGTTCAGTCAGTGGAAAGGTTTAGGCTGTAAATATCCTCTTACTGCTTCATGTCACACAAACATTCTGCATGACTAAGAAAAGGTTTCGGGCACTTTCAAGCAAACTTAACAAAATTAAAAAGTAATACGGCTTGGAAACCTTGACTTTTATTAATCAAGAAGCTTTATTTAAAATTTGCAGAAGTTAACAACAACAGTTATAAATGCAAATCAATAATCAATCAATAGTTAAATCAGTCTGTCTCTAAATAATCTATTCTTGATTCTGTGAGGTCTCATTAAGAAGAATCATTAAGCGCTGTCCTCCTGCACTGCCGTCCCAGCCGGGCTAGTTTCCATCTGAGTTGTGCTTTTATTGTATTTCTATTAACGACTTTCATGCACTAGAGACAAAGTAGCTTTAGCTTTAGCCGCGTCTTTACTGGAAACGATGTTTTTATTACCAATTACATGGAGTGGGGTGACTTTGACGTGATGAGACCCATGACACATGGGAGTTTTATAGTGACTGAGATAAAATCCCCTAAATGGGAGGTCACTTGGATCGATGTGTGTAAACTACACTTATTACATTAGATTAAAAAACAAACAAAACCTTACTAAAACCTACAATCATATAGTACAGGGTGGGCCATTTATATGGATACAGCGTAATAACATGGGAATGGTTGGTGATATTAAAGTCCTGTTTGTGGCACATTAGTATATGTGAGGGGGCGAACTCCTCAAGATGGGCGGTGACCATGGTGGCTGTTTAGAAGTCGGCCATCTTGGATACAACTTTTGTTTTTTCAATAGGAAGAGGGCCATGTGACACATCAAACTTCTTGGTAATGTCACAAGAAAAACAATGGTGTGCTTGGCTTCAACGTAACTGCTACACCGTATAAGCATGCACTGGCAGATTATACACACACCGTGTAGGCTTGTAGGCAGGTGCAACAAATCTAACTCAAATAACCTTTGCAATCCACACTAAGTACATGAACGCCAGAAACAAAGCACAAGTACTAAAATATAAAACAAAGAACACATAATCTGTGATTTCAGCCAGTCTCCTGTAGCACCCATGCTTTTTATTCTCTTTGTACTGTCTTCCTGCTTCCCCTCGAACTGCCCTCACTTCATCCAGGATTAGTTTCAGCAGGTCACAGTACTCAGGAAGGTAACACCTGTCTTCTTTTACCTGGCCTGTCTCTTCGGCTTCAGCAGACTCTGAGTGGGAAATGAAAGAGATCATTTATTGAGCAAG
Organism: Aulonocara sp. 'chitande type north' Nkhata Bay; assembly: GCF_057382095.1. Lineage (NCBI taxonomy): Eukaryota > Metazoa > Chordata > Actinopteri > Cichliformes > Cichlidae > Aulonocara > Aulonocara sp. 'chitande type north' Nkhata Bay. Next base: position 35,608,421 of record NC_141347.1, read on the forward strand.
CTGCAACAACGTTTCTGGTCTGGTTGACTTTTGCTGTTTTCAGTGAAAAAGCTTAAAAACACCACCATACTCCAGTGACGCACAAAAAACAAAAACAAAACAGAGATAACAAACAGAAGGAAAAGAGACAAACTGACTCCTCCTTATTGATCTCTGTGTTAGTTTCTTTGCAAAGAAAATCTACAAACACATACCTGTGACATCGCCTGTTTGCAGCTGAATATCCTCATGGGCCTCATGGGCCTTCTTACCACAATAACAATCGAGATCGATTAAGAAGGTCACCAGCATGGCCTCCAGGACACTAATCCCCACCAGGGCGAAAACTCCAGCACAGTATGTGGCTAGAAGGTGCAGAGAAATTGCTTGTCGGTGTACTGTTACTAAAATCCCTCTACCTCATTAAAATCTCGATCTTAGATCTACAAGGCTGCTCACCGATCATTGGCAGGCTCTTTTCTGTGGAGGGCAACATGTCCTGAAGAATCAGCAGTAAGACGGAGATGGACAGGAGTATCGTCACTTTGAAGCTCAGCTTTTCACCTCTGGCCTCACTAATGAAGAATGATGCCAAATCCAGGATAAGGAAAAAGAAAAGCGGCACGATAAGATTTATGACATACAGCATTGGCTTCCTCTCCATTGTGACCTGTAAAACAGGCAGATTCATCAGACCTGGACATGAGATAAAAAGCTGTCCACAAAAAAAAACCCATCACAAAAATATTTTCTTACCATGTATCTAAGTCTGTTTCTGGCTTTCGATCCATTAAAAGTTATCAAGCTTTTGAGTTCCCACTCTCCCATTGTAACCATGGCCTCTGCTGAGACTTTATTCAGCACGTTGTCACTGTTGAATGTTCCTAATTTTATCATTTTCTCTATGGAGACAATAAAAAAAGGAATAAATTGTTACATCAATTGCTCTGGAGGTAATCTGACTCAATTTACAATATTTACCATTCGAGCTCATTGTTGAAAATGTGATGTTGCAGGATTGCGTATCAAAAGGAAACATCGTGAGATCCAGACTGCAGGTGTAGGTCAGCCGCTGGCGTCCACTCGTGTACATCCAACCACTGGAATTCACGGTGACCAGAAGACTCTCCTGAATGCTCCCGGTATCGGAAACACTGAGGGGACAACAGCAGACGCAGGAGGAGAGTCAGAAATTAACTTTATTTTTCACTCTCACTGTTATAATTTCAAGTTTTGCACTGAGTGTGTAATAAAGTTGTGTATTCATCTCCTGAGAACACCTCTATAAATGGTTTGGTAGCTCCCTGTACACTTCAGGGTTGAACAAAAAAAAATTGCATAAAAATATGAAGAACTAAAGCATGATTTTTTTAACACAATCCCTTCATTTCAAAGTAAATTAATGGATTCTGCTGGAAAGTAATTGGACAAATTAAATAACTGAAAATAAAATATTCATTTCCAATAGTTGGTTGAAAGCTTTGCTGGCAATTATAGCCTGAAGTCTTGAACTCATGGACATCACCAAATGCTGGCTTTCCCCCTTTTTAATGCTCTGCCAGGCCTTTACTAGGGGTGGGGGAAAAAAATCGATGCTGTGTAGCATCGTGATATTTTGTTTGGTAATAATGTATCGATACAGGGACAGCAGAAATCGATATTTTGTTACAAAAAAGGTTTTTGTGCTCTGACTTCAGAGCATGTTGATCCTTTTTCTGAGCAAGAATCCTGACACTGTCAAATGTGTTTAACTTTTTTTGGCAGCAATAAACATGACAGTTTACTTATTTTAATTTAAGACATGTTTTATTTTGATTAAGTTTAAAACTTTTTTATTTAATGTAAAATTATGTTTTGTTTTAATTTACTTTCAAATTCTTCAGTTGCTGAAGGGGCTGCATAGTTTTCATAAATAGCTATAATTGTACCAGATGGTTGCATTCAGTTAAGTTGGACTAGACTGTAATACAAACCGTTCAGTTTGTCAACAATAAAACTGAAATGAGAGAAAGACTGAGTGTGAGACTTTGATATTAGATAAAATGAATATTGATAAAGTTTACCTTTATGTACAGAATCTGAATATCGCAAAATATTTTTAAAAATTGCAATAGTATCGTATTGTGCGTTAAGTATTGTGATAATATCGTATCGTGGGATGTATGGTGATTCCCACCTCTAGCCTTCAGTTGCTGTTTAAGTTGTTGGCCTTTCTTTAGTCTTTAGTCTTCAACATCTGAACTGCTCAGTTGGGTTAAGATCAGGTGACTGACTTGGCCATTCAAGAATATATCACTTCTTTGCTTTAATAAACTCCTGGCTTGCTTTGGCTGTATGTTTTGGGTCATTGTCCATCTGTCGTATGAAACACCGCCCAATCAATCTGACTGCATCTAGCTGGATTTGAGCAGAATTCATTCTGCTGCTTCTGTCCTGTGTCATATTAACAATAAACACTAGTGTCCCTGTCCCACTGGCAGCCATGTACACCCAAGCCATCACACTGCCTCCATCGTGGTTTACACATGATGTAGCATGCTTTGGATCATGAGCTGTTCTGCGCCTTCTCCATACTTCTTTCCTGCCATCATTCTGGTGGAGGTTGATCTTGGTTTCATATTTCTAAAGAAAGTTTAGTTTTAAAGAACTCTGCTGACTTTTTCAGATGTTTTCTGTCAAAGTCCAATCCTGCCTTTCTATTCTTGAGGCTTATGAGTGGCTTGCACCTTGCACTGAACCCTCTGTATTTACTTTCATGCACTCTTCTCTTTATGGTAGATTTGGATATCAATAAGCCCTCCTCCTGATGAGTGGTGTTCACTTGCTTGGCTGTTGTGAGTGGGTTTCTCTTCACCATAGAAATGATTCTGTGATCATCCACCACTGTGGTCTTCTGTGGACGCCCAGGTCTTCACCAGTGCTTTCTTTCTTTCTCACAATGTACCAAACTGTAGATTAATAATAATATTTTAGCAATTTCTTGGATGGGTTTTTCTGTCTTCGCAGCTTAAGTATGGCTTGTTTCACCTGCACGGAGAGTTCATTTGACTGCACGTCGTCTGTTCACAGCAAAATCTTACAAATGCAAGCACCACACCTCAAATCAAGCCCAGGCTTTTTGTCTCCTTATTTGATAAGGACATAACGTAGGAACTACCCACACCTGCCCATAAAAAAGCCTTTGAGTCAACCGTCCAATTACCTTTGGTCAATTTAAAAAATTGGTGGCACATATTAAGGAACTGAAACTCCTAAACCCTCCATTCAATTTGAATGTGCATATCCTCAAATGAAGCTGAGTCTATACATTATGTTATAATTGGAATATGTTTCAGTAAACAGGTAAAAACAAACTTTCGTCAGTGTCCAAATATATATGGACCTAACTGTACATCTGAGAAGAATTCTGGGATACTCCCTCCTTGCAGTCCTTATCATTGTCACTCCGGCAGCAGCTCACATCAGGGGACAGTGTTCCTGAATTTATGGATGCTGGATTGTGCCTTTGATACTCATTAGTTTCTGCCACGCTTTTTTCTTTTTGTTGGACTGTGCATTGTGAAAAGTTTTGACATCTGTGGCATGTCCTGTTTACTTCTCTATGGCCAGTTCGATATCTGATGGCTGGTAGGGCATGCATAATGGCAGCTTAAATCTGCTGAACTGGCTTTTGAGGATCTTTCTTTATCTTTGGGAGGTATTTGGTTTTGCTGACCATCTTCTGTCTTTCTCATGCTTCCTGTTGGCCTATGGGACACTCAGGTAGTTGTAGGTGTTCTGTATGTTTGCTGTTGCAACTTCTCCAACCCAAACATACAGATGTCCTCGCTGCAGAGCCTAGTGAGGTGGATCCGTGAGTAAATGTTTTGCTCACTCCTGGAGTTCAGTTTGATGTCATTCATGTACTAAAGGTATTACTCCAATAAAAAATCTATAATTTATATCCACTTGTTGTGATGGCCTGGGTGAGACCTGTGCAGGATCTCAACCCCCAATTTTCAATTAACAAAATATCTTTGCAAATGTTCTGCGGACAAATGTTTCCTAGATGTCTGAACCCAGCTGTAGTCTAGATAAGTTATGTCTACAGTGTTGTGTGTATATTTCACACTTGGACCAAAATTGAAGTTTCCGTATTGTTAATCAGGTATTCAAGCTAATCTAAGTCAGACTTTTTCCTGGGCAGCTTGCTTTCCTTGTAGGAATTACCCCAGAATAAAACTGTATAAAAGCCCAAGTTATTTTGCACTTGTGTAATGAACAGTACTTACTCCTCATTGATTCTCACATCGGGGATCCACAGAAGTGATTTTGGAAGGGTTATCTCTTCTATCCCACAAAAGTCTGAAGAATTCCAAGTAAGGAACTCATTTGTCCAAGACTAGGAAAAGTAAAAGTTTGGATTTAAAGATAATTCTGACTTAACACGAACTGTGTGAGAGTTAAAAGAGCCAAGAATGTCACTAAAGTTGATATATTTACTGATAACAGACAATGGTTTTTCAAACAGTAAACTCAAAATGACGACACTGCCAGTCCACATTCTTACCATGTAGAGCCAGATGTGAGTTGCGATAGTTTGAGACTTCTCCTCCTGCAGACAATCAGCAACACCAACATCAGTATTCACACTTTTCAGCTTGATTAAAATGCTGAACTCAGATGAATTATTATTATTATATGTATTAGGGGTGCAACGATACACAAAATTCACGGTTGGGTTCAGTTCGATACTTTGGCTTACCATCAGGGTCATGCTTCACATGAAGACCAAAATAGTTCCAAACGCCAGATCTGAATGAGGGTGGGGGAGGTTCAATTTCAGGGAGCGTTGAGGCAGTTGCCATGTTGCAACTAGCATAGCTTCCGTCTCGCTAGCTTGTGCTGCTCAGTGGATCTGCGCTCAACAGTGCAGCCTAGGCGGAGTAGTCGAACGCAGATCCACTGAGCTCTCAACACAGACAGCATAAGATGAGTTGATCCAATAAATTAAAAATATTGTATTGTTCGATACATATGCATACCGAACCGAAAGCACTGTAGCACTGTATCGAACGGGTTAATATCGATAGATAGATAGATAGATAGATAGATAGATAGATAGATAGATTCTGGCGTCATTTATTCTTTTAACATATTTCTCTAAAAATATGGGAATGAGGCAGCACAGAGGGAACTAACCAAATGCCACAACAACAAATACCTGAACCAATCTACTATGAGGACTAAGAGGCTCATAACAACTTATGGAAATCAACAGAAAACAGAAACTTAAATGGAAATATACATGAAACCAACATTCAAAATGCCCAAGGCTTGAGGTTACAGTACTCAATTTTAAATTCTTTCTGGTAATAATAATAATATAAACACATACGAGATATAATCAAGAGACAACCCAGACAAAGAACCCTGGGTAGGTCATAGTCATAACAAAAAGAAGACACCAAATATAAATAACATTAACAAGTATTGACAACTTAGGTGTTGTGATGGACATTAGATGAGAAGAGAGCTGAAGATCTAGCTATAAAGACTGTTGAACCTCCACACCTGGAAGTCTATATTTACAGAGCCATAGTACAAGATATTTCCCCTAAAACCTTTGAAGGACCAGGCCATAATTCCTTTTATGATGTGCATCTTTCCCTCGAAATGTTTTCAGACAAATCTGAGTTGGTTGGATAAAGTTTTACTCGTTTTTCTAATTTGATAAAGCGCAGTCCCTTGGATTTATTTTTGTGTAAACATAGCTTTTAAATAAAGGTAACAGATTCATGAATATAATTCGATGTAAATGTGCAGAAATCTGTGCAAAAAAAGGAGTGTGGAGACACTTACCACTTCTAAAATACCCAACAGAAACATGTCGAGCTGAACGAGTGTGGAGTTGGTCCAGCTTTTCACTGGTCTCATGATTTGCAGAACAGTATTTGATTCAGTCATGTTTAAGTAGTTCAGCAGATCATAGTATGAACAGTCTGAAGTCTGACTGGTGGAAAACCCTGCTGGCAAAAAAACACAAAATCGTAACTTACAGGCAAAATGTAAGACATCAGAAACTCATCCAACTAAAGTTCAGAAAAATAATTAAAATGTTCAAATCAATGTCAAATTTAAAAACTCACCAATTAAAGAAAGAAAAGTTAGAGTCCTCAGAGCAGTCATGGCTGTCTGCCTTCAGTCCCAGTAAACGCTTTTAAACTGCACAGCTGCTTACATAGAGCTTACATAGAGTCATACAATAGTGTGAAGGAGAAATTAATATATGTAAAAAATGAACTGTCAAGTATACTAAAATCCTTCTATTTGTTCCTGTGTGCTATTGAAAGGGAAATAATACTAATCACCTCTGCATTCATGTCATTGGCTGGCAGCTGAGTCAAAAAGTCAACATGTAAGTATTAAACCAGGAGAGAGTAGACAGGTTTTCAGTGAGCAAACTCTTCGCAGTGCCCGTAAATATTTAATGATAATTCAGTTTTACTTTGAAAAGTGACGCTCTAAGTCACTGATTATGAATTTATATTTTCAGGTATAATACAGAATGTAATTACCAGAGGTTTTATGCAATTATGTGTGAAATCTTCAGAAAGTTTAAGCACTGTTCAGAATGTAAAATTCAGCTATTCTTTAATTAACTCAGTTACTTGCAAAATACTTCAAAGACAACAGATCAAATACTGAAAGTGAGAAATAAAATGTTTGAACAATGGTAAAATATTCTTAATTTTGGCTGTGTATGGTTCGACAGTAGATTATACATTTAACACAGTTCAAGAGTTTAAAAAACATTTATAACCGTTGATAAATTATAGCCATTTTTATGTATGACTACAACCTGTTTAAAATTCAATCCATGATCTACTTGGTGAGCCTGAGGATTAATCCATGTACAGTGGAATTACGAAGACCCCATTTAACAAAAAATTCAAGTTACAAAGGCACTTAACAGCAATATTTCTGCCCATGATACGGCAAAATGCCCGTGTAACGAAATAGATAAAATAGAAAATTTTTAAAAATTAAATTAAATTCCATAATGTTATATACATGTACACGTATGTATGTATGCTTTCTTCAACCTCCGCCACCTCCTCCTCCGCCAAGAACTTCGTCTTCAGCCAGCTCAAAAGGCGATGGAAAAAGGTGCTTCGACTTACGAAAATTTTGACTTACCAAAGACCTTCTGGAACGAATAATTTCGTAAGTCGGGGTTCCACTGTAATTTATTAATCGTGATTGATGTTATGCCTGCAGTTGCCAGAAGGGGGAGCTCTGGCCTCCCTCCCAATAAAGCGGCGGAAAGAGAAGCATTGTGTCTGAGCATCGTTCTTCGTTTGTCTCCTTTTAGGTTTAAAATAAGGTTGGGCGATATGTAATTAAAGTTATAGTAAATTTTCCAACCGACAATCGTCAGTCCAATAAATGACGATAGGCGGTATATTTGTGCAGGTGACTTTTTGATGGGCGGAGCCATGTAACCCTGCACATTTAGAATTTATACGTTTTGTTTGGAGGGAATATTTTAACTTCGTTTCTTGTTTGTTTCGGTCTATCTATCTATCTATCTATCTATCTATCTATCTATCTATCTATCTATCTATCTATCTATCTATCTATCTATCTATCTATCTACTTTTTGGATTATTCATTCATTTATTTATTTATTTGACATGTACCAAATCGCACAAAAGACTTAACATTGAGTCTGAGATTTTTTTTTAACATTTGACGGAAGAGACATTTTGATTTTTAACTTAGTTTTTGTTTAATTTTGTGTTTGTTGTTTGGTTGAGTGTGTAAGACAGATAAACTCTGTAACGGCCTGTAAACATGGTTATAGTGGAAAAAAGAAGCCAGTTTTTCTTTGTTTCCATACCCACCATTATAGGTCTTTTTTTATTAAAATAAAATGGTTTTGTTTTTTCTGAACATAGCCTACTGTTCGAGTAAATGAATCGCTGCATTTGGGCGCACCATGAGGGTGCATTTGCTTGCAGCTGGAAGAAGACACCGTTAAAAGAGCGCAATTATTTTTTCCGTTGGCTGGTTCTCTTAGTTTCAGACAAAATGATTAGGAAACTTATTCATAGAAAAATAAATAAATAACTCTTGTAAAAACAATCGGTAAAAGGCTAAGCCTATTGTCAATAGTCAATATAGTCATCCAAATGCCCAACCTTAGTATTAAATGAGCATTTCTGCTTTTGAACTGTAGAAATATATATGTTGAGATGTGCTGACTGCATTTGCAAATGTACCAATAGGATACTAGAATGTTTAGATGATTTACGTTTCCCTGTAATGTTAGGACACTGTTAAGCTTAGCGCTCTGTTGCTGGCTAGCATGGAGCACCATCCTGCCAGAGTGTGTATAAGACATACAGTATCATGTGCATTTTGATAAATGCGTATTAATATTTTTATATGAATGCTTTGTTTATTTTCAGTACTTTTAACTTTAACGATCTATTATGCTTATTGATTTATTAACCATTTTTGTAAATTCCCTGTGATTTTACATCAACTGTGACAGCTGAGTTACAGTTCTTACCAGTTGCTCCACTTTGTTATAATACAACTTGCTATCAACTACTCTCTGAGCTGTGATGAAGCAGCGTAAGTTGGAAACAGAGAGTAAAATTCTACATCTTGAAACATGGCAACACCAATGAGCACAACTTTTACTTTGAAGGCAAATATTCTGTTTCCAGTTTGCATCAGCCTTTTTTTTTTTTTTTACAAGTTCTGCTGAAGCACAGCAAATAGTTACCAATCATTTGCAGCATGTCAGCGTCTTCATTGGAAACTACAGGCAATCTCTTCATTCTGCTAGCCACCAAAACAATCACATGAATGGTTGGATAAGTTGTAACCATGCAAACTACATGCAACTTGATTGTATCAAGTAACGATCACAAACATCCAAGAAACCCTTACCAACTTGTTTGGGAATAGCAACCACGGGTCGCAAGATAGTTGCCAACTTGTCTCTAGACTTATGTGACTGAAGTTGAAAATAGAACAGTTTTGAGTTACTGGATACTTTTATTATACAGCAAGAAAAAAATACAACGACCTTATTCATCCCACAAGTTGGGAAATTCATGTGTTACAGCAACCAAAACATTAATTAATCCAAGACAAAAAGCTTGAACAATATATAATAGGTCAAATAAATAGAATCTCACCAAACGTCCGCAAGGTAAGAATTACACAGAAGAGTCATTACTGCTCCTGCATTCCTGTTGCGGAGGCCCATCCTCTAAGCTGTTGACCCTGGTCAGGAGTCTTCAACTGGACATAACCTGACACATGTTGAGATTTTTTTGATTCTGCTCACAGGTAGCTGACGAATGCGTCTTCAGAGAAACCATTCCTCAGAGGATTTTGGTCCATATTGACATACAGTTGCACATCTATGATATGAGTCTCCCATTCCTATACATGCCAAAGGTGCTCTATTGGACTGAAAGTGACTGTTGAAAATATTTGAGTACACCAAATTCATTTCCATCTCCAAAAAACCCAAATTGAGACTGTTTGAGGTTTGTGACAAAACGTGTTTTCCTGCTGAGTGTAGCCATCAGAGGTTAAGAGGCCCGTTTGGACCATTCTCTGTAAACCCTGGAGATAGATGAGACTCAGACAATACCCTTTGGCAACAAGAAACCTGAATTCTTCTAGTTTTGTATTTTATAATTAGTCTTTGTTCTTATTTTGTTTTCACTTTCTTTTCAATGACCTTCCAGAGTGGGTTTCCTCAAGTTTTGAAAAAGACGTGCAGTAGTTATTAACATGTTTCATCCTGCACTGCATGCATTTACTAACATTGCGTAGGTGATGTTTCACAACTAAAACATCTTTAAGTTACTTGAAGACGTTTCACCTCTCATCCAAGAAGCTTCTTCAGTTCTGAATCTTTGCAAGCTCCTTTGACTACGATGACCTGGATGACTGAGAACCTTCACAGACAACTAAAACATCTATTTTCATGCGCTGATGGATTATACACACAACACAAAATCTACTCAAATTTCAATCAGATCATTTGTGGAATCCACTTTAAATATCCCAACACCACAAAAATTGTGGAAGCAATCAAATATAAAACAAAGAACACACGATCTATGATTGCAGCCAGTCTCCTGTAGCTTTCTTGCTTTCCATTGACTTCGTCCTGTCTTCCAGTTTTGTCTTGAACTGCCTTCACTTCATCAAGGATTAACTTCAGAAGGTCACAGTCACTGGGTAGGTCACTTCTTTTCGGTTTCCCCTCACCCTTTTTTAAAGTTTCAGCAGAATCTGTGCAGGAAATAAAGACAATAGCCAATATAATAATCAGTTACTATAATACTATTAATATGAATATGATGCTTGTCAATTATTCCCAGTTGATTATTCCATGTCAGGGGAAAAAGCTTCGGATTGTCAACAAATTTCTATGCACATGGCCAACGCCAGACAGCAGATGAACAAAAGGTGGTTCATAGAGACCAAACTTAAAGTCAAATCATGGGGACTAATGGTCTGTAATTTCATTTCCATATCTCAAAAAAAGAGGTTACCTTCCATGGGTTCCAGCTGAACATCAGTCTTGGCATTTTCACAGTTTTCAGCCTTCTTATAAAAACAACTAAAACCTTCAAAGTCCATTAAAAACATCACCAGCATGGTCTCCAGGACACTTACAGCCACCATTGTAAAGATGACCATGCAATAAATGGCTAGAAGTGAGATGCAGAGAGATTATGTGTCAGTGCTATTTTACAAAAGTCTGCCACAAAGAAAGATAAGAAATAAGATTATCTTTATTGTCACTGTTGCACAAACAATGAAAAATAGTTTAGCAGATCTTTGGTTTAGCAGCACAGATAGAGCAACAATATAAATTTGTGGAAAAAATATATATACAACATAGTGCAAGTAAAATGTCTTATCTGAATCCTCACATATGATTGGCATGTCTTTTTCAGTGGACGGCAATATGTCCGCAAGAAGCAGCAGTAAGACAGAGATGGACAGAAGTATTGTCACTTTGAAGCTCAGCTTTTCCACTTTGGACTCACTAATGAAGAATGAAGCCAAATCCATGATCAGGAAATAGAAGAGGGGTATGATGAAATCTATCACATAAAGCATGGGCTTCCTCAACATCGACACCTGTAAAAACAGAGTCATTAGAGACAAAGAGATATGGGCATCTGTGAAAGAGCTATTACTGAAATGTCATCCCAGATATTGTCTTACTCTGAAAGAAACGTAGCTTTTATTTTCAATGGTTTGGTTAGTTGAGTTTATGTCGATGTGTTTGAGTTCCCACTGTCCCCTTGTAAGCATGACTGTATCAGAGACTTGAGTAAGGAATCTTTCGTCGCTGATCGTTCCAAATGTTATAGAGTCCACTATGAAGACAATAACAAATGACTCCAAATCATTTGCTCTGACAAAAAAGAGCAAGTGAACCAATTATTACAGTTAATCTGGTGTATTTTACCATCAGAGTTCAGAGATGAAAATGAGATGTAACACGTTTGCAAATCAAAGGGGAACGTGAAGAGATTTAAACGGCACGCAAAGGTCAGCCGCTGCTGAAAGTCTGCCTTCACTGAACCGTTGGAATACACAGTGACCAGTGGACTCATCCGCATGCTCCCATCATCAGAAACACTGCAGAGAGAAGAGGAAACGCATCAGTCATCTGCCAGTAAAGTAATTAAGGGGTTGGTTATTCATCATCAAAGCTTGCCTACAGCTGGCTGTTTCAGTTTCTTTACTTTAACCTTAAAAAAATCCCTGCAGCCTGACAGCTCAGAGGAAGTGCAGCAATCTCCTTTCATTTCAGACTAAATACTTGCTGTATCGCAGTTCACAACAACAAACTCTCATTCTGTACAATGAATTTGTATTATTTTACATGAACATTCAATTCAGTTAAATTCAATTTTATTCATGTAGCGCCAAATCACAAAAACAGTTGCCTCAAGCTTCTTTGTTTGGGAAGGATAAACTCCCTTTTAACAGGCCTGTGGTACTTAGCCAACTAATAGAGATAGGTTGATAATGTTTAAGATCGAAGCATTAATTAATGGCAGGACTTCTTTGAGTTGTCTTGTAGTAATGAGGTCTAAAAGACACGTTGATGGTTTGGAGGAAGCATTTACTGAAGATCAATTGGAGAAAATGAATATCAGTGGTACTGAAAGTAGCCATACGCATCGTTGCGTCTGTGAATTGGTAATGAGTAATCTTTTTTCTAATGGTTCAAATTTTGCTTGTCATTACTAGTTAATGTTAAAGGAATGGTTTTTGTCAGCCTGGTTAAAGTGCTAAAGAGATACCTAGGGTTCTTCTTATTTTCTTCAATCAGTGATGAATAGTAAGATGTTCTAGCTTTTTTTTAGACAAGCAAACAGGCTAAATGATGATCTAAATTAGGGGGACGCCATTTCCTCTCCAGTTTACGAGTTATTTGCTTCAAGGTCTACAGGCTGCTGAAAGCTCGGAATGTTGCCTTCAGAGATGGAGACGAGGTAAGCCTGAGGACAGCTAGGGCCAACCTTTCCCGTGGCATCAGAGAGGCTAAGAGACAGTACTCCAGGAAAATATCTCATCACTTCAAAGACAGCAGAGACTCACGGAGCCTGTGGCGGGGCATTCAGACCATCACAGATTACAAGCCCCCACCACAGACCTGTGATAGCACTATCCCCCTGCTGAACGAGCTGAACACTTTCTTTGCTCGCTTTGAAGTCCAAAACAGCACCACTGCACAGAAGACCCCACCCCCTCCTGGTGACCAGGTGATGACTCTGTCACCGGACAGCGTGAGGAGATCCCTCAGCAGGATCAATGCACGTAAAGCTCCGGGTCCTGACAACATTCCTGGTCGTGTACTGAGAGACTGTGCAGTGGAACTCACTGATGTCTTCACAGACATCTTCAACATATCACTCATCCAGGCTGTCGTCCCCACATGTTTTAAAGCCACCACAATCATTCCGGTTCCAAAAAAGTCATCTCCCTCCTGCTTTAATGACTACCGTCCTGTTGCACTTACTCCCATCCTGATGAAGTGCTTCGAACGACTAGTCATGCAACACATCAAGACTGTCCTGCCCCCCTCCCTGGACCCCTTCCAGTTTGCGTATCGGCCCAACCGCTCAACCGATGATGCCATCTCCACTGCACTCCACTCAGCACTCACACACCTGGACAAAAATGACTCATATGTTCGAATGCTGTTCATAGATTTCAGTTCAGCATTCAACACTATAATCCCCCAACAGCTCACTCAAAAACTGGTCCAGCTGGGGCTCAACACCTCACTGTGCAACTGGCTGTTGGATTTCCTCACCGGAAGACCTCAAGCAGTACGGGTCGGCAGTAACACATCCAGCACCATCATTTTAAACACGGGGGCCCCGCAGGGATGTGTGCTGAGCCCCCTCCTCTTCACTCTGCTGACCCATGACTGCACTCCATCATACAGCTCCAACCTCTTCATCAAGTTTGCGGATGACACAACGGTGGTGGGTCTCATTAGCAACAGGGATGAGACCGACTACAGAAGTGAGGTGAGACGCCTGGCCACGTGGTGTGCTGACAACAATCTCTCTCTGAATGTGGAGAAGACGAAGGAGATTGTTGTGGACTTCAGGAGAATGCACACCCAACGTGCTCCTCTGACCATTGACGGAGCGTCTGTGGAGAGAGTGAGCAGCACCAAGTTCTTGGGTGTGCACATCACAGAGGATCTCTCCTGGACGTACAACACCACAGCACTGGCCAAGAAATCACAGCAGCGTCTCTTCTTTCTCCGCAAACTAAGAAGAGCAGGAGCACCAGCCCCCATCATGTACACTTTCTACAGAGGCACCATCGAGAGCATCCTGTCGAGCTGCATCACTGTGTGGTTTGGAGCCTGCAATGCGTCCTGTCATAGAACCCTCCAACGCATAGTGAGAGCTGCAGAGAGGATCATTGGTGTCTCTCTCCCCTCCCTCCAGGACATTTACAGCACCCGTCTCACTAAAAAATCCCTTTGCATAGCGGCTGATCCCACGCACCCAATGCAAAGCTTCTTCAAGCTGCTGCCGTCGGGGAGGAGACTGCGGAGTCTCCAGGCCAGGACCAGCAGGCTGAAGGACAGCTTCATCCATCAGGCTGTCAGGAAGCTTAACTCCCTCCCGATTCTGCCCCCTCTCCCCTCTCTCCTCCACGGTCTCACTGAACTCTGTCACACACACTCACACACACACACTCTCTGACTCACTCACTGGCCTGCACCAGTTACCAGTCACTTTGTGGAGCATTGGACTGCCATTACCTCATAAGACTTTGTTGTTACACTTTCTCTTACCGTACATTACTAAATCTCCATTTGCACTATTTGCCTATTTGCACTACTCTGCCTGGTTTACACTCAATGTCACTTACCCATTATATTGTATATTGTATAGCTTTCTTGTTATATGTAAAATTGTATTTATTTAAATTTTTACTTTTTAATTATTTTACTTGCATTTTTAATCACTTTTATATTTAAATATATTTAAATGTTCATTTGCTATTTATCTAGGGATTGAGAGTAACGCAATTTCTATTCTCTGTATGTCCTGTACATGTGGCAGAATCGACAAATAAAGTTGACTTTGACTTTGACTTTGACGGTGCACATATGAGAGTTACCAGAGAGTCACGTACTTCAGATTTTCAGATTTTCAGAAGAGTTACAGTATCTAGAGCTGTACGCAGTGAAGAAGTGTGACGTCTTCCAGAGAATCGATTATACGCCAGAAAAATGTGAGTTCCATTCTTCTTCTGTCACCTTTCTTGGGTAGATTCTGGAAGGGGGACAGATAAAGACCGATCCAGCGCAGATTCAAGCTGTGAGCGAATCGCCCACTCCCACGTCACAAAAACACCTTCAATGATTCCTGGGCTTTGCCAGTTTCTGATGACGTTTTATTCAGAATTACAGCCAGGTAACCACACCCCTCACTCACCTAGCCTCCACCAAGTTCCATTTGTCTGGTCCCCTGAAGTCGAAGCAGCCTTTGTTAGACTGAAACAACTGTTCACTTCTGCACATATTTTGTTCCACCCTAACACCACAGAACTATTCACCGTAGAAGCAGATGCCTCCAATTCTGGAGTCGGGGCCATACTCTTGTAACGTTCAAGGCCCCAAGTTAAACTGCAGCCCTGTAGCACCTTCTTGGATCATCACATCTCATGCCAAGCAGAATTATGATGTAGGTGACTGGGAACTGTTAGCAATTAAGCTAGCTCTAGAAGAATGCCGTCACCTGCTAGAAGGAGATGGGCAACTGTTTACCATTTGGACTGATCACAAAAACGTAACTTAACTAAGAACTGCTAAAAGACTTCACACCCACCAAGCTTGTTGGTCTCTGTTTTTGGGTACTTTAATTTCTCAATTTGATTTCATCCAGGTTCCAGGAATTTCAAGCCTGACGCCTTGTTGCTACAGTTCACCTCCAACGCTGATGAACCTGAGCCTGCAAATATGTTACCTGCCACCTGCAAGGTGGGCGCCATCACCTGGGACACTGACAACACCAAAGTTCTTCTGTCACCCCACAGTAAGTAGGACTATCTCTTTACTTCTGGAAGTAAACTCTAGAAAACGATGTCAAGGATTATGTAGCTGTCTGTTCCACTTGTGCACAAAGCAATAATAGCACCAAATTACCATCAGATTTACTCCAACCGCTAATCACCCCTCACAGATCCTGGTCACACATAGTACTAGACCTTGTCACTGGCCTACCCATCTTCTCCGGGAAAACCGTAATCCTAATATGTTCTCCGAGTCAGCCCATTTCATTGCTTTAGATAAACTTCGTTCTGCCTCCAACACAGCCAAGCTCCTAAAGGTCCTCGGTTCACTTCACAGGTTTGGAAAACCTTCTGCTCTGTACTGGGAGCCAGGGTCAGCCTCAGCCTCGGGTACCACCCTAAACCCAATGAACAAATCAAAAGGCCCAACCAGGAGCTGGAGTCGGCCCTCTGCTGAGTCACAGCGAGAAACCCTGCTACCTGGTCTTTGCAACTTCCTTGTATACAGTACGCTCCTAATTAGCTTACCTTGTCTGCAACTGGTCGCTACCTTTTGAAGCCTCCCTAGGTTACCAACCACCCGTTCCAGGAACCCAAGACTGATCTCGCCGTTCCATCCGTCAAACACCACCTACATCTCTGTCGGTGCATACAGACCCAGATTTAGGAGGTGCTACTCAATAAGCACAAATAACCTTGTTAAAATCTTATTGCTGCTTCTGTGTGTGTCTCCATTCACTGGCTTCTGGGCCCTATTGACAAAACCAGTGTTTTTGCACCAACAAACTGATTCACAATGAGATGAAAACTTGCCATATCTCGCCATGGTGTGAAAATATAAAAATTAAGGAAACTGAAGAAATCGAGAACAAAATTGAACAGTAACTGAAAATCATGTTCTCAGGCAAAAGGAAAATAATCCAGCAGATGGATGCATTTGGACCATCATCTAATCCAGCTAAACCAGTTCACTTCAGCCTCAGTGGTGAGTGCTTGTTTCCCTGAGTGCTTGCTTCCTAAAGAACGGTTGTTTAGGAAGGGAAATTGGGAGGAAAGGCTGAAGTGTGGCAAATTACTCAAGAACTAGACTGAAAATCAGCAGCAACAGGTCTAATGCACTAAATCTATATTGGACATTTTTGGTTAATTTCTTTATCGAGGAGGTCAGTGAGTACAACACTGCCATCTGTAAAACACGATGGAGACTCTGTCATGTTTGGGGCTGCATTTCAGCCAGTGGTGTTGGAGATCTTAAAACTGATGGAATTATAAAAACAGAAAAGCACTGTTAGATTTTTAAACGCTGTGCAGTACCGTGTGAAAAGCGTCTGGCAACAGCTTAGTTTTTCAGCATGACAACGATCTCAAACACACTCCCAATTCAGTAAAAGCAGACCTGGATAGAAAGACACAATTAAACTCTACCAACCATTGACTGGCCTCCTCAGAGCTTGGACCTCAACATTATTGAAGCAGTGTGGGATTCTCTTAAAAGAGAACAGGACAAAAGAAAGAAACATCCAAGGAAGAGCCGTAAGTGTCCTTCAAGAAGCCTGGAGAACTACTCCTGAAGACTATTTAAAGAAATTACAATAAAGATCAGTCATATCAAATAGTGTCTTCCAAGCTTGTTAGAATGATGTGAACTCCGTATAATCTTGTATACTACATTTCCGTGTATGTTTGCACGTTACTGTCATGGTCCTGAGTCTGTGACCCAGTGTTTTGTGTTGTTTATTATTAATAGTCTTTGCTTTTGTGCTATTTAGAGTTCTTAGTCTCTTGGTTTCTCTGTCTTCCATGTTTGCTCTGTTTTACTTTGACAGTCTGCATCCTATGTTTATGTTTCTAGTTTTGCTTCCCTTGTCTCGTCCTGCCTAATCACTCCCAGCTGTGCTCTCCTCCTGTGCCTCATTCCCCTCGTTATCCCTCAGTGTGTTCTTTTTGAGTTTACTTTTTGTCTCTGCAAGTTTGCATTTGGATCCTCTCCTGCCTGCACACAGCAAGTTTGTGACAGTTTAAATCACTGCACCCATTTCCCTAGCAAAATATGGCTCAAGACTTTTGCATAGTCCTGTACCCTTTTATATAAAATCCCTGCAAACAAAATCTACATTTCTGCAATGAGCTATACTTACTCTTCAACAATGATTACATCAGGGAACCACAACATTGATGTCATAATGGACAGCTTTTCTATCCCACAAAACTCTGAAGGGTTCCAAGTCAGGAATTCATTTGTCCAACTCTGGAAAGAATGAAAAGCTGAGTTTTAAAAAGTGCCAGAAAAAATATGAATAATAGAAATAATGAATAAATCACGAGCCTACAGAGCTCGTGTTTATGTAACTGCTGATTGGTCCATTTGTCAGCATTGTTCAAAGTGATCATCTTGGTTTTTGAATGTGCCACACAGATTCTTACCATGTGGACCCTGATTTCATTTGTGAAAGTTTGAGACTTCTCATTCTGGAAACAGTAAACAGCAAAGAGATAAGTTATCGAGGGAATTTCCAAGGAACTGTGTTGTTATCTTAAAAGGATCAGTATTTATTAATCCACATAGTCAGGGGTGTATTTCTTTATCCTCTAAGGTTCTGATGCTCTAAAACAATAATGCATCCAAAAAATGTTGTGCTGTGTAAAAGGTGAACCAAAATTATTTGCAAATCATCACAAGTGTGGTTGAAGATCAGACACATCCTAAGGTATAATGTTTGAAATGCTTTTCTGCTTTTGTTCAGTCCATGCAAGAAGGACGATAAGGATGCTTACCGATTCTAAAATGCCCAACAAAAACAAGTCCACCTGAACAAAGGTGCTTCTGGTCCAGTTTTTCACTGGCCGCATGGTTTCCAGAGCAACATTTGATGAGGTCAGGTTCAAGTAGTCCAGTAGATTATAGTATGAGCACTCTGAAGTCAGACTGCAGGAAAACCCTGCTGGGAAGATGAAACATGTAGACAAGAAAAACACGTGACCTGAAACTTCAGATCCTCCACAACTACAGAGAGAACGTCTCTTTAACATTTGGTTAAAGAGACGTTTTTACATCAAAGTCTAATGTAAAAACTCACCAATTACAGAGATAAAAGCCAGAGTCTGTAGAGCAGCCATGGCCTTTTGCTCTCACCTCAGTCTGGGTAAACCCTTTTAAACTGTAGAGTCTTACACAAAACAAAGCAATACAAAATTGTGCATGAGACCTTTGCATTGTCTATTATAAACAAACTCCTATTTGTCCCTCTGTGTGATTGAACATGATACCAATCACCTGTACATTACTATTGTTGAGCTACAAATGAAGCACAAAGTCAACATAAGAAGATCTCATTATCACATCAAGTCTAAATGGAAAGGTTTCCCACTTCCACTTGACGTAACAGTGAATGATCCCACAAAGTATTTGGCCTCTAGTCAAATAGAAGCTTCACATGTGGCTATAAATCACTGTAATTAAAAATGCTGAAATGCGCACAAGAGGATTTTCAACAGTCGGGAAATTCAGGAGCCAATTCTGACCCTCCCATTTGAAAAGTCACAGCGGAAACTAAGACTCATCGGGCCAGGCAGCATATTTCCAATCTTCTGTTGTTCAGTTTTAAACAGCTGAGTGGTTATTTGAGTTGCTGTTTCCTTGCTATCAGCTTGAAGCAGTCCATCCATTCCCCCCTCACTTGTGACATCAATAAGATACCTTTTCCCAGAGAACTGATGCTCACTGGACATTTTCTCTTGTTTGGAACATTCTCCTCCTGACTATATCCACATGGCTAAATGCACCGAGTGGCTGCCATGTGATAGGTTAAGTTAATGATTGTATTCACGAGCTGTTAAAGTTGTGTAGCAACTAACCAGTGAGCATGCAATAAATACATGTGCACAGAATAACTTTTCAAATCCCATTTTCAAAAAACTGAAGTTCTGTGTCAAAAGTATGAAAAAACTAATAAATAAAAATGTATAAAAAATCTTTTATATAATTTTTTACAGTTAGCTATATATATATATTCTAAGTGATGTAGATCAGTTCAGCTATATTAGAGCAATTCATCAACAATATCTTAATGCAGTTTAATAATTGTGTTTTATTTTTGTTTAAATGGGAACTGATGCAGTTACAAAACTTGGGATTAGCTCCATCAGTTCAGCACTTACTGTGATGACACCAGCTACTATGGTCTGAAAGCAAAACCGTTTCCAATTTTTTTCGAAACAGGATAAAACAGTTATGTGTTTGTTTTTATCCCATCCAAAGTTTCGCTGCTTCATTCTATGTAAGTGCTAATGAGTAGGAACCCTGAGACAGAAAGTGTAATTTGCCCTGATCAGTTTCACTCTCAGGTCTAAAGATTTTAGGAAAAAAAAATCTCTTCCAGTAAAATAGTATTTGTGTAGCCGTCCTAACAGGTGAAACCTTTTAGAGATCATAGATGAGTCAGATCAGAAGTATGTTTAAAAAGCATCTTCTGAAAATGTACAGTAAAATTTAATGTTTCAGATCATCAAAGAAATGTGAATGTTATACAAGAATCATTTTTTCGCTTTTTTTTTTTTGCCTGTCCTGTTTGGATCTTTTGCCATCAGAATTATTGTCTAAAGGCAAAGAAAGATGCCCAACGGATTTACTTTACCAAATGGACCCAGTGACGTAAGTTTCATTATCCGATTGTTAGCGTGAGGGTCTGTGCAAACTGATGTGATTCAGTGGTGGCTTCCTATTACACAGACTTGTGTCTGTAAAGGCAGACTGCATGGCTGGTTGCTTCAATTCATACACCTGAATTCAAATATTAACAGGTGTGACCCAATAGACCAGATAGTGTAGCTAGCAAGCTCCAGTAGTTCGCTAAGGAGCGTGCAAAATCAGTGCTCAAAGAGATATAAGGTTTATGTTGAACAGAAGCCTTCTCTTTCTGAAAAAGTCCAGCAAGTGTAGACATCTAGGTGAGGATCGACTTGCATATCTTGTATACAACTTTGATTTTTTTTTTAAACACGATAATGTTAATTAGATAATTAGAAGAGTAATAAATTAATGTCAATCCAAAATTAACATTGGATTAAAGTGTAAAATGGAAACAAAAACAATGGTGTTATTTGCATATCTCAAAGACCCATATTTTATTCCCAACAGAGCAAAGAAAACATGTACGATTTCATTAAAAAAAAAGAAAAAAAGAATCAGCTCATTTTGAATTTCATGGCAGCAACGTGTGGAAAAACTGAGATGTGGCATAAAAAGTAAACAGTATTAAAAAGAAACAGCTGGTTAACTGGCAGCAGGTCAGTAACATGATTGGGTTAAAAAAAAAGAGCATCTTGGAGAGGCAGAGGTTCACCAATCTGCAAAAAAACGTTTCTACAAATTGTGGAACTTCAAAATGATGTTCCTCAATCTAAAACTGTTATCTAAGATTCTGACAGGAAATCTGTGTGTGCAAGGGACAAGGCTTGAATCAAGGCAGGGGCGACACTGAAGCAGACCCACCCAAGAGCCGTAATCCCTCCGTGGGTCTCGGGCAGGGCCGGGTATCGTCACTACAATCGATTCGATTCTGATTCACATGGTCCCAATTCGATCCACAATTTCAGTTCGATTCGGGGAAATTTTGACTCAGACAGAAATATTATAATTCTGATCCTTTATCAGGAAGGACACTCGTGAGACTTCATCTGAGGTGTGAGCATCACAGCAGATTCTTTTGTGTCAAAGTAACTGAGGATAAAACAGAAAAACATGAAGGAGATTTGCCTGGTCTGGGATTTTACAGCAGATGACCTTAAAAATATTCTGCAGTAGAACAAAAACGGGAAAAAACAAGAATCAACATCTGAACATTGCCTGATGCTGCTGAAGTGATGCAGAGCAAAGGTACAATGGTTTTATTAGAGACACAGCTGTTTTGCAATTTGGCATTATTTTAAAAAAGTTTACATTTCTTCGGTATCAAACAGCAGACATGAGGCTTTCTTGTTAGGAGGCATAAAATATAAGCAAGCCAATAATGCAGAAATTTAGATTTTTAGATGAGAAACTGTTCTTAGAGTACAGAGAGAGAGATCTGCAGGAAGTGTCATTTTATCGTGGTGGAAACAAAACAGCAAAAGTAAGAGAATTCATGACGATGTTTATCTGAAGCGAAATGTGAAGCTTGGATCTTCTTTTGCTGCTGGCTCAGTCAGTTTTGGTTGGAGATGAAACCTGCAGCAACAGAATCAGCGCAAAAAGGACGTAAACACAAAGCGCGGAGGCGCCGGCGCATCAGGGTCCGTGAGCTGTCGGCTTTCAGCTCCGATGCAGAGTACGTGGGTGAGAAAGCCGACGGCCCACTGATTCAAACGTGTCAGGTCCGCGCGTTGTGTTTACGTCTTTGTGCGGAACCCGTTTACCTGCTCTCATTTACCGTTTTAGCTGTTTGGTGGTTGTTGAAATAGTTTTGTGAGGTTTAACCTGAGTTTCTGGCAGAATACATTTATATTTAAAAATCGATTCAGGATTTTTAATGAATCAGTGACGTTTTATTAAAGCTAAGATCGATTTTAATCGATTATTGAAACCCACCCCTAGTCTCAGATCTGCTACAGAGCCTGTTCCCAGTCGGACATGCCTAAAAACCTCACCTGGAAGCGCCCAGGAGATCCTAGTCATTAACTGAGTCCTTTTAATGCGCCAGAGTAGCAGCTTTACTCAGAGCCCTTTGCCCCAGCGCTACAGGAGAGTCCCAACATGCCTCTGGAGGAAGTTTATTTCCGTCACTGGTTTCTGCAAACTCATTCATTCTGTTAGCACCCACGGCTAACCGAACACTTAGCTCTAAGTGAAATTCTTTGTACCTGAAGCCAGTTTAACCAGCCAGGGATCAAACTTCCACCTTTGGTGCCCACCAGGGGCTCTCAAAAGAACCCCTGCCCCAGTGGGCAGGTACCAGATGGGATGCTGGTGTCCATAATGTGGACAAAGTTTCCTGATCCCTTGTTTTCATCATCGTAAAGGACTTCTGAGTCAAGATGATCAATAAAATTGTCTTTAGATGTAAACTGGAGCCAAATTATATGCAAACATTGTCAGAACACACTTGTTCTTGTTTGTTTGTTTACTAAAACCATCTTTCCACCATAAATCACAGAAAATGCAGCCAGTCCAGCAAACAGAGGTTTATTAAAAAGTCCCGGGTGGGTGGGCGGTTCTTAGGGGTAAACATCAGTCGGGAGCTGGAAGTCTTTGAAGGTGTAGAACGATATGTCTCCATAGTCCACCACAGCTATGACCACTGGGATATCTCCGCTCTGATAGGCCAGCAGCTTGATGGCTCGCAGGTCGGGCACGGGGTCATCGAAACTGGGACACAGCACAGAGGTAATCAATTCAAAGGTATCAGTTTATGAGATCACTGCAAAGCGAATAGCAATCAATCAATGACCGAGTGGCCCCAGCTATAGTTTACTAATATATATATATATACACATATACATTTTGCATTGAACCATGGCTGAAAGACCAACAGCAGAATGATTTGCTGCTGCAGAAGCTTCGAATTTTGAGTGTTACTGCAGAAAAAGTTTGAACCATCACACATCTCCAAACAAAGACGCTCACCAGAAAAAAAAAGCACAAAAGTAACAAAGCAGGAAAAAACAGCCTGAGGATGTGAAGAGTGAGAATTTCACTGTGGTGTGGAAGAGATTTAATAAACATCTGATTTATAAGTCGTCACAGATTAGGGCTTTCTGCACAATTAGTGGTTTTTTTGTATAATATATATATATAAATAAAATGTATATAAATATTTATAATTTTTTGTCTAAATGCCTAAAACCACAGTTAAGACTTTTAGACACTAAAATAACTCGATTGATGATCCAGCTTGAGAAATTCTGCTGCTTCATCACAGCTCTGAATAATTAAGCAGCTATTAGTGGTTAGAATCACACAAAGCAGGACGAGAGAAAGGCTCCGTTCATGTCCAGCCACCGGGACATTCATTTAATTTGAGTGAAGCGTCTATTGTTTTTCCTTTAAACAAACTAATCCTGAATAAATACGCCGTCGGGCGGCGATGTGATTGCTGACCTGCACACACACATGCGTGAGTACGGTTTCCCCGGGTTGCTCTTCTTGAAGTCGGCCACCGTGTTGGGCTGGTAAACATTGAAACAAATCCTCCAATCGTCCGCATCTTTTAACCTGAGAGGACAAAGCACAAGGTCATCCTGAACGATGCTGACTGCATCAGCACAACGCCCACGGCCTTTATGGTCTGTAAATTAAAGACGGCAAAATGTGACACCAGCAAGACGAGTGAGCGATGACTTTGTTTCTTTCATTTTCTAATCACAGTAAACACACAGAGGCTGCACTCGTCACAGCTTATAATCAAGCCCACATGAAGTCCCAGCTCCAGAAACAGAAAACCAGAAAGCAGACTTGCAGCAGTGGCATAAATTTAGGCGTTTTTCAGAAAAGTTGACCTTGAGGTCTTATCTGAGATTTTCAGTAGGATCTGATGCATCTCTGTAGGGCTGTGCGATATGACCAAAATCTCATATCCCGATATAAGACATCTATCGTCCGATAACGATATAAATCACAAAAATGTAACCTTTTCTGTAAATTCTGTGAATCTCGGGCAGCTCGACTTGCGTGAAGTGTTTCCAGCTGCGCGTCATGTTTTTCATCATTTTTAGACATAAGTTGTAACGGCGCCGTTTTCTTTGTGAGTATTTATTACACGGCGTGCTGCGTGGAAAAGCCTGTTCTAACGTTTGAGTCTAAGGTTTGAGTCTAAGGTTTCTTTTTTAGCACCTGACGGCTCTTTTTGCTTCTCATCCGTAAATAATCTGCTCTTTCATGTGATTCAGTTTATTTTGAAAAGTCTCAACAGGATCTTGAGCTTTATTGTGAAAGGTTTATGTGGAAATAACGACAACGCATAAAAACAAGCGCTTGTCCGTCTGTAGTGTGGTTATATTAAACATAAGAGAAAGAGAGAACTTTAAGAAATTAATACAGCCACTACAGTGACCATCAAAACCATGAAAACATATTGCCGTAAACAGTTTATTTTGCGACACCACGAAACAAACGATAGCGTAAAATGCAACGATAGACGTTTTTATATCGTCATCCAATATATATCATTATATCGAGCAGCCCTACATCTCTGGCATTAATTCTAAGATCCCACGTTGCCTTTACTGAGGGGTACAAACGTCCGACTGTGCACTGGATGTGCAGAGTTAAAAATAACACTTCTGCTCATGTGAGTAAAACAAATCGTGGATACCTGGACGCTCCCTCCAGCAAATGAGTCGGTTTGATCACGCCGATTTTTTCCAGCAGTTCTCCTGGAAAAAAAACCTCAAATCACACAAAACAGTAAAAA
Organism: Aulonocara sp. 'chitande type north' Nkhata Bay; assembly: GCF_057382095.1. Classification (NCBI taxonomy): domain Eukaryota; kingdom Metazoa; phylum Chordata; class Actinopteri; order Cichliformes; family Cichlidae; genus Aulonocara; species Aulonocara sp. 'chitande type north' Nkhata Bay. The sequence continues at coordinate 35,633,374 of NC_141347.1, forward strand.
ACATTTTAAATTAAAATCTCCTTCACGGTCATGTGATCTCACCTGTGGCGATTGGCTGTGTCGGGTCATGTAACGGAGTAACTTCCCTGTTCCACAGGTGCGCTGGTCGACCTTCCCGCTTACCCTTCCGCCTCGCCATCAGCTCCTGATACTCCGCCCAGTTTCTGCACCGCCGTACCTTTAAGGAAGCCCGTATAAATTAAATTTGATCCTCAGCTCCTCCGATACCTTTAGTCTTTACAAACCTCTCTGTTTTTGTTGACGTCCCACCGCCGCCTGTATTTCTCCCTCTTCTGCTCATTGGCTGACATCTTCACCTGCCGCAGGTTTATTTTCTGCCTCCAGGGGGCAATGTCACAGAAGCCCACCTTCAAATCCCCGGGCAGCAGAGAAGGGTCAGGAGGGGCCAGGTCACTGGGGAAGTGCTCCCTGGAGGTGGAGCCCAGGTCAGGGAAAGAGATGGAGCTGAAGTCCCAGCACGAGGAGCCAGATTTGGAGCCGTGACCGGAATCTTTGTCCGAGTCCCCGAGAACATCCATCATCCACCAGCTCCTGCCTCCGCCCTCGTCTGCTGAACTCTGGGCCTCCGGAGGCTCTGGAAGTTTTTTATCTTCCTCGCCTTCACTGCATTTATCCTCCTCCATCTTCTCAGTGGAGCATTCCTCCTGAGCTTCAGCACGGCTACGCAGAAGAAAACTCTTATAAGACTTCTTACATTTTTGTTTTAACAGACTGAGGTGAAATGTTAAGCTTAGAAACAAAAAATTAACAGCGACTATAATAGGTCACCTAAATGCACCATGTTCATCACACTGAACTATAAGACAAACATTAGCAGCAACATTTATTTGAAGATTTTGGAGATCTCTCATTTGTGATATTTTGAAACCAAAGGTATTTAAATGTCAGCTCACACCAGCAGAGAGCAGCACAGACTCAGCTTTCATGTGCAGCTGCACGTGGAGGCATCCAGATTTCTTTTTGTAGCTACAGAAAAAACTAATATAGTATATAATAATAATATAATAATAAACAACTCCTCATTTTTATTGTACAAGGCAATAGCTAAATAATAGCTTTTGTAACTAAGATGTAGTTTCACAGATTGCAAAGCAGCTCTTTACCTGCACGTCGCAGTGGGGGTGGAGGAAGGGGCGGGGCTGAGGCTGCGTTTCCTCTTCAGCTGTCTCCCTGCTCGGTCACGTGACTGCGGCAGGTTGAGCTGCCTCGCGTAGGACGATGACTCAGAACTGCGAGCACACAAACATCCACCTACGGAGGCTGTTCCCGCGCATACTTAACTTTTCAAGGCCGATTTTAATAGATACACTAACGCTGTCATCTCTGATGCTCAATTATCTTTATTATCTTAAATGTCTGAGGGGTAAACGTTACCTGGGATCAAACCTGAGCACCACATAGCCGAGCCTCTTCAAATGCCCAAACACCTTTGGGATGAAACAGAGTCGTTAGCTCATTTCACAGGTGGCATTTTCACAGGTGTGCTGGAGTAAAGGTTGCACCTGATATTGCTGAAGGCTCACGGTGTTTGCAGACAGAAACTTCTCGTACCCGTCCTGGATGGAGAGTGGCAGGTCCTGATGAAACACCTGCAGGTTTCCCTGTTCCCATAACAACACAGACACAGGACTAATTATGTGCTCCGAGGAGGAAAACCGCACCGAGCAACAGGTTTTATCTGCAGACTCACACACTCCATCAGGTACAGAGCCTCCTCGGGGAGCAGGCACTGCTTCCCGTTTGCAGAAAAGCCCATCGTCTGCCAGAACTTCCCCTGCGGAAAAATAAGAAAAGATCCAGCAAAGGAGCGACTGAGGACGAGCTAACGCAGCAGCTTTTTCTAGGTGGTGTTGTGACAGTGAAGCAACTCACAGCCGGAGATCGAAGCTCCACAATCTGCTTGCTGGGAATCCATTGGCCGTTCACGAGGTTTCCCCTGTGGATTAAAACAGATGGAAGCCATCTCACACAAACACACACACGTGTTTCTGTCCACCTGATGGATTTATAGCCAAGATTTGGGCTCATTTGTGAAAAACCTTTAAGATTTTAAACCCGAAAGACGTTAACGTTCACTCAGCACTGCAAAAGATTAAAAGTCAAATGTATTATTTTGCTGTTACCCAGTTTTTTTTCTTTAGGATTCGTGGTGCTTTGAAGGTTTTCTTGTCTGAAATCATGTTTCTATTTTTCATTTATTTTTCTGGACTTTTAAAAATCTGCTCCCACAAACACAAGAAAAGTTGTTTAATCCATCACTGTGCACATTTATCTACTTTTATTTTGTGCAGTAAAGCTGTAAATAGTGGCTGCTTTCAGCTCCTTTCAATCACAGAAAGGTAGTAACATCGATGGTCATCAATCTAAATGTTATTTTGTCTGAGCTAAGAATGGAGCTTGTGGATGTTGAAACTCAGGTGAATATTAGACACCCTTATATGTCTTATATGCACCACCAAGGCTGGGCCTGATGAGTAACCCCACGGGTAATGAGAGGTACTCACAGCCTCTCCACTCTCTCCTCTGAGAGGAGGCTCCAGTGTTCATTCAGGCTCTGCTCGAGTCGCTGCTTCTGCTCGTCGGAGTCATCGGGGAAGAAGTCCTTCTGTCCTCTGACGGGGATTTTGTGACTGCGGGAGCGGGCTGCGAACAGCTCCGACGGGCTGAAAGTTGTTAAAGAAAGACAACATCGTTCAGCTGTTTGATGCACACACGATCACAGTTACTGCCATTGAAACACTGAGAAGGAAAACCACTGCACTGCTTTTAGATTTCATAACACAGCCTGAAACAAAATGTGCTGGAGGTGTTTGAGGAGGGCTGGCTTTCAAGAGCAAGAATTTTTTCTGTGAAAAAACGTGTCCTTCTCCATTATGTTGGAGGTTTTCTGCTAGAACACAGTAAACGTGTGAGTAACTGTCAGCTGACAGTCTTTTCTTGTCTCAGTTTGAAAAACAGCTTTAAATAAATGCTCTGCCGGGGAAGAGGAAGGCGGTGTACAGCAAGTGTTTCATATTTTCCTTTTAACAAAATGCAATAAAAAAAAAAATTCTTGATCAGCAGAAGAGGAAGAAACTCCTGAAAAATATTCAACACAAGGAGAATCAGACTCTAAACCTCCCACTCTGGAGTCCCTCTTTTATCTTCTTGCTTGTTGTTCAGAGCAATCACTGACTCAGATCTTAGTGTGAGGGTCATGTGAGGTCTGTCACTAAATCTGGATTTTATCACATGAAAAACATAGGCAAACTTTTCTCTCTCAGTAACTCAGAAGATGAGCCGCTGCAATGGTCCTTAAAAGGAGCAACCGGCAGAAGAAGAAGCTGAGGCTCGACTCTTGTAATGCTCCGTTGTCTGGTCTATGCAAAAATGTCTCACATCAACAACAACTGATACAAAACTGCAGTTTTAAAACACTCTGGCTGCAGTTTGTGCACTGACTTTAAAATCCTTTTAGCTGTTTTTAAGGCACTTCTTAGTCTCTGTACATCATATTCGTCTCACATGGTGGCAGGTAACGAATCACTAAAGCCAGGTTTCTCATTGTTTTAGTTTATTTGTGTTTCATATAACTAAAATGATTTTTCTAGCCCATATTCAGTTCATATCTGAGCTTTAGGCAACTGTAAAATCTTTCTAGCAAAGCTGCATCGGTGTGAAAGATTATCATGACAAGAAAGCAGCAGTCCCCAAGTTACTGGCATACTTTCCAGGCGTTGCATGTTGGTGTATAACGTTAGTATCACTTATGAAGTCCATCTGCGTGTAATTAAAGTGCCATCATGAGTCATAAAGTCGTGACTCAGTGCCATGGGACCTCGCCCAGACCTGTTTTAAAAGGACTCCACCCTGATGCTTTGTCTGTGTGCAAAAAAACAAAAACAGCAGACTTCCAAAAAATATTTTACTGTTACTTAATTCCTAACTTTCCAAATGCTTTCTTTCTCCCACGGCTGTTTTTCACCAAAACACACAACAGAGGGTGTCAGAGAGTCGAATACAGAGTGTCACCATTTCAGAAAACGTGTCCAGATAATATTTCAGTAACAGTGTTTCTCTGGAAACAACTGTGCAGCTTCATCGGTGCATTTAATGAAACTATAGGCGTTTTCTCTTCAGCACGTATTCACGTTTAAGCTAACAGTTAGCTTTAAACTAACCCGTGCTACCATGTGCAGAAGAAGTCTGAGAGTTCCGTCCACAGTGATTCAATGACAAACAGCCGCTGAGGGAGAACACAAGACAAAGTACCGCTACCCTGCGAACAAGCCCGCTCACAGGTACCGTTAAAGGTAAAAACGCACCTTAAAATTTCACTGTAGAACTTCCCTTTACCGTCTGTGTTGTTTTGATCCGCCATGATGCCGGGGGTCTGCCTGCTACTGCGGCTCTCCTCTGGGTCCTGGTGACCGTCAAATTCATCACTTATAATCGTGGCCATCAGAGGGCGCCAAAGGGCACAGTTTAAAATCAGGGAAGGGTTTTTCCAGAATATTTGATTTGTTCCAGCCAAAACAAGCCAAAGGGTCCCACAAGAAGGCAGAAAACTGGATCAGGCAAAAATACAGGGTAGAAAATTAGTGCAGAAAATGTTGGTCATGATTTTCAGGTTCATTCTACTAACAGCATTTAACGATTATCCCCAAAATTGATTCTGTTCATCTGGATGTAGCGTTTTTAGTAAATGACTGTTTTGCAAGTTGAAAGCTTCTTTCTTTTCATGATAAAGGAAGGAGACATAAAATCTTAAGTTTATTTAAAGGGTTAAATGTCTATTTTATAGCCTTCACTGAAATTTCGATGTCATTGTAAATATGAGTCTCAACAATGGTGCATTATTAAAAAGAAAAAATAAGCTGGTCAGCTCAGCAACTCCAAATAACGCTGCAACGCTGGAATGCTGCAAATCTTTGGACTGATCCAATACCAAGTAAATACAGGGCTGGTGTTCTGACAAACCATCCTACTTTGGCAAAACGTCACATTTCTGCTGTCACAGAGTAATTCCAGCACATATTTAAGTAGGTATGACGGTTTGCCACTAAACTGTGCCCTTCAGAGTATGCTTGTAGCTCATATTCATAAAGCCAGGATGGTTTGCTACTTAATATTACCCGTCAGAGTATGTTTCTAGCTCTTATTAACCAAGGTAGGATGATTTTGCCACTGAATTTTAGTTGTTAAAGTATGCTTCTAAGCAGTGTTGTTCAAGTTACTTGAAAAAAGTAATCAGTAACTAATTACTGGTCATATTCACATAGGTAGAATTGTTTGGCACTGAATTTTACCAGAGTATTTTTGTAGTTAGGGTTAGATTGAAAATGTGACGTCATTTCCAGCGCAAAACCGCAAAGGATTGTAGGTACGAGTGGCAAGTGGTACGAATTGAATTCATTGTGCTATGCTGCTTTGTTCACTGTGGCTTTGCGGGCTAATAATTGTTGTGTTTTGTAGGAAAACCAGCCTACAAAATGCTGGAATGCGATCCAGACTGTGCACCCTCTACCAACCTGGGTCATACCGAGTTTAAAGCTGCTACCACAGCGAGATTTAATCGGTTAAGAGAGAGAGCGATATTAAAACAGCCACGAAAAGTCACGCATCTGCCACCAAGGAGTTGTTTAACTGCCTCAGTGACCTTGCCCCCAGAAATTAGCGGGTCACCCCCCCCCCCCCCCCCCTCATCCCCAGACTCTGCTTCCTCCTCGGAAGACGTGTCAGTGGGATTAAGGAGGTCCTCAAAGTATTCCTTCGAGGAATACTTACAGCCTGATAGGATTCCTTCTTCAGCCTGGTGGCTCCCTTCACCTCTGGTGTCCACCAGCCCGCCGCCTCTCACCAGGGGCAACTCCAGACTGAGACAGAGTCCAGCCCCTCTCCAGAAGACTGGTTCCAGAGCCCAAGCTATGCGTAGAGGTGAGCCCGACTATATCGAGCCGGTACCTCTCAACCTCACTCAGGCTCCTTCCCCACCAGAGAGGTGACATTCCATATCCAATTGCCAGTCCTGGTAGCCGGGGATCAGTCTGTCAGGGTCTCTTCTCCTGGCTGCCGACCGGCACGCAATGCACCCGACCCCTACACCCCTACGGCGCCACCTGCGGGTGGTGGGCCTGAGGGAGGATGGGCCCATGTCCCCTTTTCGGGCTGTGCCCGGCCAAGCCCCATGGACTAAAGCCCAGCCACCAGACGCTTGTCCTCGGGCACGCTCCAGGGCGGGGCCCCAGTAACCCTATCCAGGGCAGGGTAAACTGTTCCCTCAATGTTTTCCTCATAAGGGTCTTCTGAATTGCTCTTTGTCTGGTCCCTCACCCAGGACCAATTTGCCACGGGAGACCCTACCAGGGGGCAAAAAAACCCCAGACAACATAGCCCCTGGGATCCCTGGGACACACAAACCCCTCCACCACGATAAGGTAGCGATTCACAGACAGGCTTGTGTGCATTAATCTTATTATAATTTAGTTTTGTCTTCCTGGAATTTTACATTTTTAATATTTTATTAGTTTGATATTGGTGTTATCATGTGTGTTTCTGTGTGTGTGTTGCCCTCCAACTTTTGCTTCTGTATGTGACAAATTCTTTAACATCTAACCTTGATATATGTTTATGCAACAGATGTTTGCTTTCTACAAATCTATCTGTTACTGGATGTTGCTGGAAACATTGGCATTCATCCCTATTTTGGTTTGTTTGCCCTTTTGAACTCTGATATGACCCAGTCCTGCCAGTAAATCATGCAGCCCACTTCAAGGTACCGATCAAAGTTCTTGTACAGGGCATCAGGAAGCAAGTCTTGCAAGTTGATGCCATTTGGAAAATGAAACACTAGAGAGCTTTAACCTTGAAATGACCGGTGAAATCCTAACAAACTATTCAAAATATTTGGAAAATATTCTTCTATCCTTTGGAAAATTCTTCAGTGGATTTCTGCTCAGAAGTGTCTCCAAAGAAAAGAAGCCAATACATTTGTGCTTAATGTGTTTTTCTTTGTAAAGGTCATCAGGGGGCGAGTGTTAGCGAGCCCAGCAGGACTGAAGACTAAAAACTAGATAATTACTTTACTGCTCACTTTATATATGATCTCAGTAAACGTTGACCTTTTGAATTCATGGGCTTAATATCTAATTTGGGATCTTACTTGATACGACATAATGTTAATTGTGTAAGTCACAGTCTCATTAAGAGGAAAACAGGCAGACAAATTTAGATAATAAAACAATACATTTGTGTTAAAAATGACAGTAGCTCATTGTGTTACATAAGTCAATGACTTATGTAACACAATAATATTTTTGGGATTTTGCCTTTATTGGATAGAGACAGTGAAGATGGAAAGAGGTGAAGACATCTGCTTTCTGCAGTAGATTGCCTGCTCACCGACCAAGCCATATGTGTGCCCAGGTAGCGTTAATTCAAATGAACTTCACTGACCACTGGGCTGCAAGACCAGACTGACCAACCTGTGCACCACCTGAATTGATTAGATGAAGGCCTAAGACTGGATGCCCCACAAGTGGATCCCGGAATACCTAGAATTGTACAAGATCAACAGGACACTTGGAGCCTTCATCAGGAACTCAGTGGGGACATGGTGAACAACACTAGAGGCCAACTTCAAGCCTATAGCACATGTCACCATCAAGTGTGAGATCTACCGAGGAATAGCTCTGTCCCCACTGCTGTTCTGCATAGGCATGAACCTCCTCAGGGACATCATTGACAAGACTGGCTACAGATACCAACTACAGAATGGAGCAATCATCAGCCACATGGATGACATCAAGCTGTATGCCAAGAGTGAATGAGACATCGATTGAGGGAATTGAACTATATTCAAACTTATATATACTATAAGTACATAAGTGTCACGGTCTGGGTGAGTGCCAGTGTTTTTCCTCCGAGCCGGCAGTTTTATTCTCTTACATTTGTTGTGGAAATAATAAACATTGTCACTTAAACGTTCTCTGTGCTGCTCTGCGTCCTGCATTTGAGTCCTATTCCTTTCGAGTCGGCCTCGGCCGTGACAATAACATTTAACATTTCTTTCTCTCTCCCTCTTGGTATGTGTGCTTATTGCTGTGTGTGTGTCTACTTACCCTGCTTTACCTTACAGGGTGAGAACACTGGTGGGATCTCTGCCCTCTCCCTGACACACCTGAAGCAAAACATCTTACAAACAGCTGACTATGCTGGGATCTGACATTCGGTCTTTACTTGAGCTCTGCCTCACTGTGGTAGCGATCTCCTTGTTGATCTGCACGTCATGGTCCTTGTTGTCATCACATAGATTTCTAAATCTAACGCTAAACTTGCACTACTGAGTTTAGCGTTTGAGTTTGACCAGACAGATCATGACAATCAGCTTTCTCCTATGAAGTATTAAAGGCTAGAAAATGCTTCCAAAGAATGTAAAAATTTGAACAGATCATCATAACTTCTCTCACCATCTGAAAAAAATGATTTTAACTACTCAGTCTTGTGTGCATTAATCTTATTATAATTTTGGTTTGCCTTCTATGGAATTTTACATTTTTAATATTTTAATAGTTTGATATTTGTGTTATCATGTGTGTTTCTGTGTGTGTGTTGACCTCAAACTTTTGCTGCTGTATGTGACAAATTCTTTAACATCTAACCTTGATATATGTTTATGCAACAGATGTTTGCCTTCTACAAATCTGTCTGTTACTGGATGTTGCTGGAAACATTGGCATTCATCCCTATTTTGGTTTGTTTGCCCTTTTGAACTCTGATATGACCCAGTCCTGCCAGTAAATCATGCAGCCCACTTCAAGGTACCGATCAAAGTTCTTGTACAGGGCATCAGGAAGCAAGTCTTGCAAGTTGATGCCATTTGGAAAATGAAACACTAGAGAGCTTTAACCTTGAAATGATCAGCGTAATAATAATAATAATAATAATAAGAAGAAGAAGAAGAATGGATTGGATTTATATCCGATTGTTCAGTCTGACGTCACTAGCCGTGTCTGGGCCTAAACTCCGCTGCAGGTCCATATATCAAACGATCACTGTGGCATTACTGAGAGTTGAAAAACTGTCTAAAGTCTTTCATCTTTAATAAAATGATCAGCGTTCTGCTCTACCAGGTGTAACAATTGAGTTTAACATCCAGGCATCCATGAAAACGGAATTTATGACATTTAACGGAGTTAGAAGTTAGCAGGGAGTTAGCTCGCTAGCTTCTATCTAAATACAATATAGCATGTCCTGACTGCAGGGTTTTGGAAACAAATTCAAACGTACAGCTCTGTTATCACTTCCAGCATAAATGAAGACAGAAAACTAAACAGCAGTGACGTTTGTAGGGTTACTGAAGTTGGGCTAGCTGGTATATAATGATGTGCTACGTGACCGCTAGCGACACAGCCATGTTAGCATAATATAAACAAGCTAACTTTTTTTCCACTCGATAAAAGTTAACGTAAGTGTTCTCGGTGGTCAGGAACAAATGTAATCGCATGGCAGGATGCTGTAAAAGGACCAAACTTCAGTCAGGAGAACAACTGAGATAATCCATCCACAATATGAGGTTAGTCATTCATATACTGCTGCATGGGCTGGGCTGTAGTTACATCCTAAGGTTTTAAAAACTGAGCTTAAATAAATGATTAGCAGTAATAAAAGCCGAGGGAGGTCAACAGTGATCACTGACTGTTTTAGGAGCTTTTTGAGATTAAATAGAAGAAAATACATAACATTAAACATGTTAACAACACAAAAGCCATATTAAACGCAGACTACTTTAGGCCCGGAAGTAAGATTCGTCACATCATCACTTAACAATCGGATAGCGCTTTTCAAGGCACCCTAAGCGCTTTACAATGCCACTATTCATTCACTCTCACAGTAGGCGGTAGGGTAAAATGTCTTGTCCAAGGACACAATGACCAGGTAATCCTAACAAACTATTCAAATATTTGGAAAAGCAACCTCAAAATAAAATTTAAAACACTTGATTTGTGCAATTATATTTTTCCATTATGTATTAGTACACTTTAACAACATTATATATTAATTAACTCTGACTCCTTCATGTTTGCCATGACAACAAGGCTAAAACTGCAGTGTGCGTCAGCTGTGAACATTGGCTCATATTTCCCACCTCAACTGTTCTTCAGTGGATTTCTGCTCAGAAGTGTCTCCAAAGAAAAGAAGCCAATACATTTGTGCTTAATGCGTTTTTGGAAAGAAAAGCGTCCGGACTTCTTCCATGCAAGTGAAGAGAGAGACTACATCAAAGGACACCATGGTTTCATCTGGTTCCAGGGTAAGTTTCTGGACCTTGTCGGTGAAGTCGGTGGAGTTCTTGATGTGGTGTGGGGTGTTCCCCACGAGTGGTGCTAGGATGGTTGCAAAGTGTTTCGAAATGTTGTAAGTGGCTGAGTTTATGCTACTGACAATGGGTCTGAGTGGGACCCTTTCACAATGAGCTCACCCGAAACCCTGGCTGATTGTGACCCATACCCGTTTTCACACCTTGGCTCATGTGATTAGGTAGAGGATCATCAGGGGGGCCTTTGTCCCTCTTTGGGGGGAAATTCCCACTGGATTTAAATCTGGGACTCTCCACCATTTGACCTTAGAACTGAAGAAGCTTCTCGGATGAGAGGTGAAACGTCTTCAAGCAACTTAAAGAAGTCCAGACGCTTTTCTTTCTAAGCTCCTTAGACTACGATGACCTGGATGACTGAGAACCTTCACAGACTTAATGTGTTTTTCTTTCTAAAGGTCAGCAGGGGGCAAGTGTTGGTGAGCCCAGCAGGACTGAAGACTAGAAATTAGATAATTACTTTACTGCTCACTTTATATGTGATATCAGGAAAAGTTGACCTTGTCATATGACTGTGATTGCCCCGCCCCTCCTTGAGCCTGGTTCTGCTGGAGGTTTCTTCCTGTTAAAAGGGAGTTTTTCCTTCCCACTGTCTCCAAAGTGCTTGCTCATAGGGGGTCATATGATTGTTGGGTTTTATCTGTATCTATTATTGTAGGATCTACTGTACAATATAAAGCGCCTTGAGGCGACTTGTTGTGATTTGGGGCTGTATAAATAAAATCGAATTGAACCTTATAAGAATATACCACCTTACGTGGTTCATGTCTCCATCGTTCATATCTATAGGTAGGACGTTCTGATGGCCAAATCACACTTTTCAAAATGGGCTTCGTAACCCTTTTTTCGCACACAAGATCACTGTAGGATCAAATAATAGGCGTGTGTAGCGCCCCCTACTTAGTACTCCACTAATGCAGGGTACGCCCTGAGTTCTAATTACCTTAAACTTACCCAGTTGCCCTCAGTGCAAGCTCCCCCGAGTTACACACGTATAACACCTTTATCTTACTCTGAACTGTATATAAGAAACGGTACAACACACAAGATCTTTCGTTTGAACTAAGCAGGTTCTTTTCTCAGGCTCTTTCTTTCTAGTCCCTGTCAGTTTTTACAGAATTTTGGATTAACTGAAGATTTTTCAAGGAACACTATACTGACAAGTACAGTCCACTGTGTCCACCGATGTGTGTTTGGAACAGTCAGTTTCAACTGTTTAGCTGTTGATTTGAGATGAATTTAAATAATTTGGAGGTAATACTCCTCTTCATTATGCCGTCCACTTTCTGGAATGTACCTAAAGGACCACTCTCACCCCAGCAATCAACTGTTTGAACTATTACCGTCAGGCCGGCGGTACAGGTCACATAAAACCAGGACAAACAGATTCAGGGATAGCTTCTTTCCCAGAGCTATCACCGTAGTAAATAAGCACAAAAACAATTGAACCTATTCCATACCGTCACTGTCATTATATTATGCTGCTATCCTGTATATATTGTACATACTATTGTTTGAGTACTTACGATTGTGGGTTTTTTTTGTTTTTTTTATATATTTTTTATTTTTATTTTACATTTATATTTATTATTGAAACTTGCACCAAGGGAGCGGCACTCCAATTTCATTGTACTCTGTACAATGACAATAAAGGCTATTCTATTCTATTTTATTCTATTCTATTCTATTCTATACAACAAAGGAGCTTTCTTAAACAACCTCTTAAAATCTCCAAATAAAACTCAAAAGATCCTCATTAGCATAAATGTTTTTATTTATACTGACTCAAAAAGGCTGGATTTGTGTTAAGTTTCTTTTCCCTAAGTCAACAGTTTATTTTGTCTGCCCTCTGAACCCTAATTACTCACTGTTTATCTTATTTCCTCACCAGGATTCTGAGGTGGGGGCGTTTGAAGATCTTGGTTATAAAACCACCCAGCTGACTGTCAGTAGAGAGGCATTCTCAGCAGCACAGTACGTATACAGCTTCATTTTTGTCTGCAAGTTCATATAACATTTTAATAATCATTGCTGTGTATAAATTAAGATTGTATCAAAACAGGTCTGATTTTCTGCAGATCTGGGAGATAAAATGAGTCCAGCGGTCATCCTTTTTCTCATCGTCGTCTCCACGACATTGGCCGGTAACTGTAACCTCTCCATGTTGCTTGTTTGTGTATACTTGTGCATTTTTTTCATTATTTTATTATTTAAATATTATATTTTATACTTTTCATTGTTTTTTCATAAAATGCATTTATTTGTAATTTAAGCTTTCAGTAAAGGAAAACATGGCATTTTAATAACCTTCATTTTTAAGAAATTGAATTTGTGTGACATCATTTAAAATGCATAAATTACTAAATCACAACAATACAACATAATTTTATGCATAAAAACTCAATTTTATGCCAAAGTTGTATAGGTTTTTATTTTATTTTGAAGTTTAATGTTTTTTCTTCATTGGGAAGACCTCAAAATGAACATGGATAATATTCTGGGTTATGCACTCCCAAACATCGGCCAAGTGATGTACCTTGGAAACATAAAGGAACTGGTACAAAAAGAGGACTTATATCTAGTAAAAATAATTCTAGCCACAACAAAAAAAAAGCAATCACAAAGAAGTGGTGACACACAGACCCTCCGGCTCAACAAGACTGGATTAGGATTGTAGAAGGTATCTCAGAGATGGAAGAAATTACATTCAACATTAGACTGATGGGGTGTAAGCATGATAGACAATGGAGGAAGTGGAAAGCATTCTTAAGTGGCACCAAAAACGCAACATAAAAAGAAATTTGCATGTGATAGAAGGTGGGAAAAGAAAGGTAAACTCCAGACTGTTTGTTTGTAATTTTCTTTACTGTATCGTTTTCAGTAAAAACTAAAACTAATAAAAATTAAAGTTGGAAAAAAATTTTTTATTTTCTTTATTGTTAATTTTGCTGCCTCTCAGGGAGTGTTACCATCAAGACCTTGGTTTTCTCCAATGAGACAAGCACCAATTATGTTGAGATGATCCCTCAAACGCCGATGAACCTGACTGCGTTCACTCTGTGCATGCGGGTGGCCACAGAGCTCAGCGGTAGACGAGAGGTCATCCTCTTTGCATACCGGACCAGAAACTATGACGAGCTGAATGTGTGGCGTGAACTGGATGGAAGGTAGGACATCTTCTGCGGGGGACAGGTGTTTTTTTTATTAAGCTGTCTGTGTGCAGACTCATAATGACTAAACATGCATGTTGTTTATGTGTGCAGACTGTCCTTTTATCTAGCTGGAGATGGTGTTTTATTTAAAGTCCCTGAGCTCGGAGCCCTGCAGACCCACCTGTGTATCACCTGGGATTCCGCTTCAGGTTTAGCTGCCCTCTTCCTGGACGGAAAGAGGAGCTTATCTAAAATCTACAGGAAGGGTCACACTGTCAGGGCAGGAGGCAGGGTTATCCTGGGACAAGATCCGGATTCTTTCCTGGGTGATTTTGAAAACAACCAGAGTTTTGTTGGTGAGATCTTTGATGTGAATATGTGGGACACTGTTCTGGCAGATAGCATGATCCAAGGCATGTTTGCAGGGGAGAGAGAACCAAGAGGAGATGTTTTTGACTGGGAAAGAACAGAGCTGAGAATTAACGGGGACGTCAAGGTCGCCACTCGTGAGCTGTAGCTATAATGGAATAACCCCATTCTGCTGTATGAAATAAAGATACTTCATTGATCAAAATGTGCATCAGTATCACTGACATGACTTCAGATTACTGCTTTTTGAGGCCAAATAAAAATATCTGCTGAAATTGTCTGTGGTGAATTAATATATTACTCAACTCTGATTAGGGATGGGTATCGAAAACCGGTTCTTGTTGAAAACCGGTTCCCACTGTTTCAATTCCTTGGAATCATTTGCCATTTTTGCAAACGATTCCCTTATCGATTTCAGTCGCCCCAAATGACGTCACCACGTTGCGGAGCGTCATTTACCTGGCAGGAAACACGGCGTGTAAGCGGCTCAAACGCTCAAAAGTTTGGTTATACTTTACGAGAACGGAATTACAAAAGGGCAACTTGCAATACTTGCAAAGTAGATATTTCATTTAAGGGAGGAAACACTACGAATATCCAAAAGCATTTGCTCACAAAACACGTGATAACTATAAATGAATGTCGTGTTTTTAATTCCGCTCTGGACTCGTGAATCTCAACCCAGCAGCAGCGGTAACGTTTGCACGTCCTCTCCCGTTAATGCGGCAGGTAAATAATCAACTAACAGTGCATATTATGTTAGCGCAATCTGCCTTATTACAAAACCTGACATTACTGTGCATTTAGGTGACCATGATGAGAGAGACAGAGTCTGGCTCAGATGCTGGCAGTTCTCGCTGCAGTCTACCGGTAGCGTCTCCTTTCAGGCAGGATAGACGAATGTCACCGAGCAGTGACTCAGTTTGTGGTCAAAGGCTTACCCGATTTTTGGTAAGTGAATGTGTTTAATTGTAGGCAGGGACATTACTGGATATTCTTGTGTAATTGCTACTGAATAATTTATGTTATACTTTGTTATTGCTACAGAAGAATATTTATTTTATTATTTTACATTTACAATTTTTTTTTCCTGGGGACCCCGTGACACCACATTGAAGAGCCGTAGGCTGGATCTCTCAAGATCTCACTGCTGGGTTTGTAAGGCCATGTTACTCCTAAATTTCTATCTTGTTCAAAGAGAAGATATAAAAAAAAGTTCTAAGCTAATCGACCTTAGTGTTCTCCTTTTTTAAAAAGAATCGATAAGAGAATCGATAAAGAATCGAATCGTTAAACAGAATCGAACATGGAATCGGAATCGTGAAAATCTTTTTTTTTTTTCTTATGATGTAATAAATTGTCAAGCACTGTTTTTCAGTGCTGTAAAAAAGTGTTTGCTCCCTTCGTAATTTCATATATTTTGGGGGGTATACAAACCTGCATGGTCCTGTGTGAAAAAGTGATTCTCCACAATGCAGGAACTCCAGCAACACTTAAGGGAAGAGGAACAACTTTATTGACTGACTAACACGTTTTGGCTTGTGGCCTTCATCAGGGTCATAGTAAAATATTGTAGAAGTTTGCTTAACTAAAAGACAGGAAACAGAAAAAAATTCAAAATAACCAATCACATCTTCATAGATAAACATGTAACAGACTGATATTGGTTAATTGGCTAAGTCACACCCAAGTAAAGACTGGATTAGATCATTAATGATGAAGACGGGGGGAGGAGACATAATCACCACCAAAAAGTGATTGTCCCCTAAACCTAATAACTGGTTGGGCCACCCTTAGCAGCGACACTGCAATCAAGCGTTTGCGATAACTGGCAATGAGTCTTTCACAGTGCTGTGGAGGAATTTTGGCCCACTAATCTTTGTAGGATTGTTGTTATTCAGCCACGTAGAAGGGGTTTTGAGCATGAACTACCTTTTTTAAGGTCATGTCACAGCGTCACAATCGGATTCAGGTCAGGACTATGCCACTCCAAAGTCTTCATTTAGTTTTTCTTAAGATGAACATTTGTGTTTTGCAAAATAACCTCAGACCATCACACTACCACCACCATATTTTGCTGCTGGTAAAATGTTCCTTTCCTGAAATGTTGTGATGCTTTTACACCAAATGTAACAGGACACACCATTACATTTGGTGCATTACTCTGTGCATGCGGGTGGCCACAGAGCCCAGGAGGCAGGGTTATCCTGGGACAAGATCTGGATTTTTATCTGGGTGATTTTGATAAACATCAGAATTTTGTTGGTGAGATCTGTGATGTGAATATGTGGGACATTGTTCTGCCAGATAGCGTGATACAAGGCATGTTTGCAGGGGAGAGAGAACCAAGAGGAAATGTTTTTGACTGGGAAAACACAGAGCTGATAATTAACGGAGACGTAGAGGTCGCCACTCGTGAGCTGTAGTTATAATGCCACCCATAGGGTTGTATGAAATCTGATACTTTATTGATCAAAATGTGCATCAGTAATACTGACATCACTTCAGATTAATGTGTTTTGCGACCTAGTAAAAATATCTGCTCCGTCCTTCTCTATGCCTGATAAATCATTTTGATTTCAGAAATGCCGGACCTTCTGACAGTCATGTGACAAAGGAAGCACGCCATCTTTCTGTTCTAGAGTTTAATGTAACTGAACATAATAAAAAAAAAGTCATCATCAACAACAACTCATGCTATATTACACTGTGTCATTTCATTCATATATTCTCTCAAATATTTTAATAAGAAGTGCTGAAGATTCTACAATGTCTTTTAATTCAACAGGACGTATTAACGCATTAGTGGTTACGATTGACCACAGCTGGTTTCTCTCGGAGCATTTCCAGATGACTGCAGATTCCAAAATCCTCACTTCAATCAGCTGTATATGTTATTTAAGTTATTCAGAAGTGTCAACAGTTTGCCAAGGGCTGGAAGAAAACCCAAACGGTCACCCTCAGGTGAGAGGAAACTACTGAGGATGTTTACGAACAAGACAGAACCCATCAAAGCTCAAGATATTTCCCCAGGTTCATTTTGAAGTCAAGCTTTATGAATTGATTTATAGACAACAATGGAGTCTCTGATCACCTGCTCTGTTTATTCGGATAAGCAAACCTGAGATATTTTCTGTTTGAAGGATAAATGATGATGCATAAGTATGTATGACAGGTTTATTTTAACAACATTCAATGAACTGATCAACAGAGCACTTTATTCACTCAGTGTTGTGAATGTCTAGTTTTCCTGTGCTTATTTAAAACAGATGCAGATGCAGCCTCTTTGCTCTTCGGTTCTGACTGTTTGCCTGTGGCCAGAGCTGTAGCCATGGTTACTGGAACGGGTTGAGACTACACCGGGCTTAAAGCCAAGCTAGTCACAAGAGTCAAAGAGTCACCTCGTTGTGACGTTAGTTGAGCTTTGCTAAGCACTTCAGCTAACAAGCTAGTGCTAGCCTAACACTTGCTAACACATAGCTTGTGAAAAGGCTCTCTATGTCGTGTTAGCCCAACAACACAAATACTACTCGTTAACTAAAACCAGACAACTGCTGGAATAGCTCGCACCGGAAAACTCTTCTTCAATTACATATTCCTTCCAGGAATGCCTGGGAACTGAACTGCTGCTGGTGGTGGTACCCACGCACAGCAAAAACTGGTTAAAAAAAATCAATGAGAGAATCCTTCTAGGTTCTTATTTTTGTATGAAGAGCACAACATACAAGATACAGAAAGATATCACATGAAGTAAGAAAACCCGAAACCTATCCGGTCGTTAAGTCTTGACGTCACTAGCCGTGTCTGGGCCTGTGTTGCCAACTTAGCGACTTTGTCGCAATATTTAGCGAGTTTTCAGACCCCTTAGCGACTTTTTTTCTAAAAAAAGACGTGAAAGCCCGTATCACTTTTACTCTCAACAAGCAGCGGGTGCTGTAACGCAGTCAGTTGTTCTTTTACTCTTTTACTCTTATGCTGTTTTGTTGATCACAAGGTTTAAAACTACTTATAAACACACACAAAGTAACTCTCCCAGAGTGCCAATTTCGGGTCACTTTTGCCGGTCCAAGCCCGGGTAAAGGAGCAGGGTTGGAATTGTGACATTAAAAAAACAATAATTGCTAAAAGAAATTTAATTTGTATTTCTAAATAAACTCTAAATGCATTTAGGACGTTTTTTACTCACTTTATGTCTCTTCCACGATGTTATTTGTCTCTCCAACAACATAGGTTACAATTACATTAGCATGACCAATTATGCAAATTAGGCGATGACGTCATTTAGCGACTTCTAGCAACTTTTAGGACAGCCAATAGCGATTTTCCTTACTGAGGAGTTGGCAACACTGGTCTGGCCCTAAACTCCGCTGCAGGTCCATATATCTAACGATCACTATGGCATTACTGAGAGTTGAAAAACTGTCTAAAGTCTTTCATCTTTAATAAAATGATCAGTGTTCTGCTCTACCAGGTGTAACAATTGAGTTTAACATCCAGGCATCCATGAAAACGGAATTTATGACGTTTAACAGAGTTAGAAGTTAGCAGGAAGTTAGCTCGCTAGCTTCTATCTAAATACAATATAGCATGTCCTGACTGCGGGGTTTTGGAAACAAATTAAAACGTACAGCTCTGTTATCACTTCCAACATAAATGAAGACAGAAAACTAAACAGCAGGGACGTTTGTAGGGTTACTGAAGTTTGGCTAGCTGGTATATAATGATGTGCTACGTGACCGCTAGCGACACAGCTATGTTAGCATAATATAAACAAGCTAACTTTTTTTCCACTCGATAAAAGTTAACGTGAGTGTTCTCGGTGGTCAGGAACAAATGTAATCGCATGGCAGGATGCTGTAAAAGGACCAAACTTCAGCCAGGAGAACAACTGAGACAATCCATCCACAATACGAGGTTAGTCATTCATATACTGCTGCATGGGCTGGGCTGTAGTTACATCCTAGGTTGTAAAAACTGAGCTTAAATAAATGATTAGTGGTAATAAAAGCCGAGGGAGGTCAACAGTGATCACTGACTGTTTTAGGAGCTTTTTGAGATTAAATAGAAGAAAATACAAAACATTAAACATGTTAACAACACAAAAGCCATATTAAACGCAGACTACTTTAGGCCCGGAAGTAGGATTCGTCACGTCATCACTTAACGACTGGATAGACGAAACAGAGCTACATAAAAACCTACATTCTTGCATTGTAATTCCTCTTAGTATATTTTAAACTTTTATCAGACTCTTCCAGGTCAGTGTATAGTTTGTGCTAACTTTTGGTTTTGTTAACTGTTATTTGTAAATCATGCCTTTACCTATGGGTGTAATGGCATACTATGTGAATTATAATGACCTTCGACCTGAAGCAACGTCATTAGTTGTGTTTTGCAATGTGAAGTTTTTTATGAAATATATGAAACTTTTTGCCACAATTTTTCTTTTCATATTAGCCAGTACTCGGTTTAAAGTAGTTGGTATATTTAACGTATACTTTCACAGTATCATCAATATATGTGCCCAAATTTTGGACAGTAATTTTTTTAGGATAATTGTAGATTATTGATCAGAAAATGTTCTCAAAAATGTTGATATGAGATAAAATGAAATAACTGTAAAAATTTGAAGGCCTTATATATATATGATAATCTAATGCAATGGAACTAAATGCCAATCATTTCAGTGAAATGATCCAAAAATACATCTGGAAAAATTCAAATCAGCAGCAGCGTCTCTTTGACAGAAACAATGGCCTGGTTACTTCTCTAACACAGACGCCTTTCAACCAGACCATTGTTTCTGTCAAAGAGACGCCGCAGCTCATTTGAAAAAGTCAAATGAGAAACTATTTACAGAAACAATTTAAATGAGAAACATTTGAATTAAAAAACAAACAAACACCAAAACGGAAACAATTCAAACAGCAGCGGTGTCTTTTCTTCAGAAAACATAGAAAACAAACATTGTTTCACTGCAACAAATGGCTTTCAAACATTTTTGAGGTGTGCTGATGAAAATAAGTCTCTCAGGTCTTAAGGTTAGAAATCATCTTAATTTACACAAAATGCCTTTCTGTCATTTGAAATAAATGCTTAAGAAACGAAACACCCGTAGGTAAAGGTATGATGTAAATAACAGTTACCACATTAATCTTTTTTTTTTTTTTTTTTTTTTTGCCTGTCCCGTTTGGCTCTTTTGCCATCAGAATTGTTGTCTAAAGGCAAAGAAAGATGCCCAACGGATTTACTTTACCAAATTGACCATCCCAGCCTTGCCATAATGGTCCATTTGATTCATTGTTTATTTTATTTTCACTTGCTGAATACGGGACAGACTTGACTGGAGGAAAGAAAGGGAGAAAGAAAGAGAAACAGCTGAGAAGAGGGACGGGGGAGAAGGGCAAAAAACAAAAACCAACAGAATGGGCAGGAAAAAAAATGCATATATCGATCACCTGGATCACCTGTTGAGAAAGAAAAAGGAAAACAAGCAGAAGAGAACAAGAGCAACAGAATAAACAACATCACAATGATATATGGGAATTAGGGGTGCAACGATACTCGTATCGATATTGAACCGTTTGATACAGTGCTTTCGGTTGGAGCAGCAGCTGCTCTACTCTGAGCCCCTCCCGGATGGCCGAACTTCTCACCCTATCTCTAAGGGAGAGGCCAGCCACCCTTCGGTTCTGCTGAGCCAAATAAGACAGGTCAGGGTGAAGAAGTGACAGCCAAAGAAAAGCTTACCACAAAACGGAGAAGTTATGACAAATCAGACTATAAGGCAAAAAGAAAGTGCAGCTTTATGGTTTCATGGACAAAAGAATTTCTGTGGCTGCCATATGATGAGCTAAATAACCAGGGCTGCACATAAGTGGTCCGCAGGTGCGCATTCGCTGTCAAAATAAAAAACACGCACAAGGGTTAGGGTTAAATTTAAAAACTGTACTTTTGAGTTAAAATATATATTTATAATTTTAATAAATGACAAATTAAAAAGGCATGAACATTTTTTTTGTATCGAAAAAATATCGAACCGTGACACCAAAGTATCGAACCGAACCGTGAATTTTGTGTATCGTTGCACCCCTAATGGGAATATGACAGTAAATACTAAATATTAAACATTATTGTGCAGCACATAAGATCAACAGAACAGTGTGCTTTGAGGTAGGAGCCAAAAAGGGTGTAGTTTGTGGGTGTGATCACCCGTGTGTACACCTGTGAGCATGGACGCGCTTGTTTTTAAAAGGTTCCTTCATGTAATGATCTGCTAGAGGGTGTGGGGGGGCCACAGCCCCGTCCTCCAGGGCATGAAGCAGGTATGGAGGAGATCAAAACTCCAGACATCCAGAGGCCCTCAGAACCACATTAATCTAAGATGTTATGTAAAATCATTCATGATCGAAGACAAACACTGATCAAATCCAAATTTAATATGTACAAGAAAGAAAAGAAAAATCATCAATGACTCATAATGTGATGCTAAAAAACTTAAAAAAAATAATCACAATAAATAATCCACAGAAGTGTTTGTATTTGTTAAGACTTCGTGTAATTTTAGCATCTTCTTCTTCTTCTACCAAAACCAATGAAAACCAGCCAATCAATGACAGCCTGTTATTTGCATCGCAGGACTCTGAAACGGGGAGGATTTCTGGTACTCAGGTTATAAGACTGCCCAGCTGACTGTCTGCATTAGGACCTTTGGAGCATCACAGTACGTATACAGCTTCATTTTACTTTGTAACTTTACATAACTTTCAAAAAAACTCCCACTGATATTCTGTGTATAAATTAAAATCATGTTAACATATGAGTCTCATTTTCTGCAGGTTTGTGGAGACAAAATGAGACCTCTGATTGGCCTTTTCCTCATCGCCGTCTCCATGGCATTGGCTGGTAACGGTTTCTCTGTTCTTTTGTCCATCTCTGTGCAAGTTTGTAATTATGTCATTATTTACTTTTTATTGTTTATCTCATTTTCTATTTTCTTTATATGTTTTCTTGTCTTGATTAAATCCTTTTATCTGTCATTCATCCTCTCAGTGGCTCAGATGTCAAAATTTTTCATTTTTAAGAGCTCATTAAATTTGTGTGATGTCAGTTAAAACAGAACTAACAACAACAAACACATTTATGTACATAAACAGCTCTCGTGGGAGAGTTAAAGACATGGAGTTTGTTGCAGCTGAGTGTTTTGAACCTTTCAAAGGTTACAGGCCAAACCAACTTTATTTATAAAGTGCTCTAAGAACAGCAAGTTCTGACCAAAGTGCTTAACATTACGAAGAGAATGAAAATATGAATTAGTTCATACAATTTAATTACAATTAATTCGTTTACAATTTCATCAACACAAAAGAAAACTCTGCTTCTCAGGGAGTGTTCCCATTAAGACCCTGGTATTCTCCACTGCGACGAGCACCAGTTATGTTGAGATGATCCCTCAAAGGCCGATGAACCTGACTGCGTTCACTCTGTGCATGCGAGTGGCCACGGAGCTCAGCGGCCAGCGAGAGATCATCCTCTTTGCATACCGGACTGGAAGCTACGATGAGCTGAATGTGTGGCGTGAACTGGATGGAAGGTAGGACATCTCAAAGTCAACAGCATCTACACTGTGAGCTTTACAAAAACAATATCAACCAAATTTGATCTTATTGGTCCTGGTGTAAAATTGTTTTGATTCAAATGTAGTAAAATTGTGATTTTTCATGAAGCTGCCTGTGTGCAAGACTTTTATGACTAAAGGACGTATGGATGTTGTGTGTGCAGACTGTCCTTTTACATGGCTGGAGGTGGTGTTTTATTTAAAGTCCCTGAGCTCGGAGCCCTGCAGACCCACCTGTGTGTCACCTGGGATTCCACTTCAGGTTTAGCTGCCCTCTTCCTGGATGGCAAGAGGAGCTTATCCAAAATCTACAGGAAGGGTCACACTGTCAGGGCAGGAGGCAGGGTTATCCTGGGACAAGATCCGGATTCTTTCCTGGGTGATTTTGAAAACAACCAGAGTTTTGTTGGTGAGATCTGTGATGTGAACATGTGGGATGTTGTTCTGGCAGATAGCGTGATCCAAGGCATGTTTGCAGGGAAGAGAGTAGCAAGAGGAAATGTTTTTGACTGGGAAAGCACAGAGCTGAGAATTAACGGGGACGTCGAGGTCGCCATTCGTGAGCTGTAGCTATAATGCTCACCCACAGGAATAACCCCATTCTGCTGTATGAAATAATGGCTATTAATCAAACTGTGTGTCAATATCACTAACGTTACTTTAAGTTTTTAGAAAACAAATATGTGCTCACATCACCTGTTTTTAATTATATATTAAATACTCAACACAGATTCATATTGTTCTAGATTATTCTTATCACTTACTTGTACTTACTTTTAATCACACTGTCATAGTCCCATTGTTGTATTATGAGAGTTTTTAGAGCTTTTCTGTCAGTTATTTCCATGCATTGAGTTCTTTTAGTTTCCTTCCCCAGTCTCAGTCTAACGTTGCTACATGTGGGTTTGTGTCTAACCGCTGCATTTGTTATTTGTCTTCATTTTTGCTACCCCTCCTGTCGCCTGTGTCTACTTACCCTAATCACCCTTGTATGTGTGCCATCTTCCCCTCACACTTTTGTTTTAACGTCTGTGACGATATCTTGTATGTTTTCTCTCCATGCACTTGTGGATTTGGTTTCGTAAAAACTTTTACGTTTCCCTTTGTAGACTTGTGCCATCAGCTTATTAAAGATTGTCCTATTAAACCCTGCTGCCTCCTGTGTCTGCATTTCAATCCTCAGCTTTACACTCCATACAGTTGAAATAATATGCAGCTTGTGACATCGGCATATTTTATCACCAGGGGCTTAAAAATTAACAAGACAACACAGTGTCACTGATAATGCTGACTTCCCGGTCTTCAGGCTCATAAGTATCTCTGTTCTGATATGGTGTTTTTCTATAGTACTGGAGAACTCAAAGCACTCAGTGGCACACAAATAGTATAAAGGTGGTACTGCAGAAGAGTTTAGCTAATGTTTTGTACTACAGAACTGAAAAGAAGTATTTAGACTGTTTAGTTAAGTAAATGCTGTAATTGTACTGTATTTGTAATCATATAAACAGTACATTTGACAATAACTGAAACCAGCAGCACTGGCCAACAATGGGTTGTGAGGTCATTTTTTTCATTAACATGCAAATTGTCATGACCATTGATCAACAAACACTGATTAAAGACCATTGATCATTGGTCATTCATTCCCCAGCTTTTTAGAAGCTGCAGTCAGCTGAGACTGGATGGCCAATGATCAATGGTCTTTATTCAGTGTTTGTTGATCACTTGGATGAGTGACGAAACGTTTCTCCCACTGGGAGACATGAAAAAGGAACCGTAGGCCTAACACTGAACACCGGAAAACTAAGTCTAAGCATACATCACATGGAGAACAGAGTTAGATCTTTACCAAGAACACAGAGGAGGCTCAGAAACCTAAAAACCAGGAACTATAAATGTAATACAAACAGAAAACCATAATTGACAGAACAAAACTTGAACAAAAAGCACAAACACTGCGTGACCCAGGACCGTGACATTTTTCATTATAAAGCAAAAACCCCTCGATGTAATTTTTATTTTAGTGACAGAGCGCAAATATTTCCTTGCAGTTTTAAGTAAAATTTATATGATGTGATGAAACATTTTAAGACAAGTATATCAAGTTGAACTGTAGTAATGCTCTAGCAATATTATGGCATTATTAAACAATGTAAAGTTAGTATTACGTGTAGCTATTTCAGTGTTTATACTTATTAAATACACATGATGTATTTATATGTAACAATATTATAATTCAATAACATTTCTGGATATTTTACTTTTTATGGGTGGGATATTGTGTTATTACATGATAATAGTACTTTTCAGCAATTTTAAACCTGATTAATTTTATTGCAGCAGTGTTTGAATATATAATTATGTAATTTTGTTTTCACACATACCTTCTATTTAACATGAAAAATCCACAGAAATACACCAAACTTTAACTTACCACCTTGTGAAAGTACATCAGTTTTCAGTACTATAATTATGGGAAATTACTGTATGTTTTGGCACTACAACAGCTGGAATATGACAGGTTTTCTTGTTTTTTAAACGTTTTTTTACAGAGTACGTTTGCAACATTAATAACAGTAGTCTGAGGAGCTTGGAAAGAAAAGCGTCTGGACTTCTTTAAGTTGTTTGAAGACGTTTCACCTTCATCCGAGAAGCTTCTTCAGTTCTAGGGTCAAATGGTGGGGAGTCCCAGAGTTAAGCTCTGTGGGAGTGCCCCCCCCCCCCCGAGAGGACCCCCTAATGATCATCTACCTAATCACATGAGCCAAGGTGTGAAAACAGGTGTGGGTCCCAATCAGCCAGAGTTTCAGGTGAGCTCATTGTGAAACCTGGCCCCACCCTATCATGTGATTTCCTGAGGTCAGATGGCCCAGGATGTGAGTGGGCGTTAAGGCGTCTGGGAAGAATCTCAAAACTAGATTATGATGGCAGCCAGTTGGTGTCGTAAACCCCGCCTCTGTTCAAAGATGGTCGCTCACAGTGGCCATAGATGCTTCTTTCACTCCTCTTTCAAACCATCTGTCCTCTCTGTCCAAAATGTGAACATTGGCATCCTTGAAAGAGTGACCTTTGACCTTTAGATGAGGTGGCTCTTCTATGTTGTGCCATGTGTTTATGAACTGATTCTTTGGTTTCTCCAGTGTAGAGGTGTGAGCATTCCTTGCTTCACTGCACAGCATATACAACGTTGTTTAGTTTGTGTTTGGGAGTTTTGACTTTGGGTTTCTCTGATAAACATGAATTGATCTGAGAAACTCAGGATAGTCTTCTCCAAGCACGACATCCCAGCTTTTATTTAGAAACACAAGAATACAAACACTGATGATCAGGAGCAAACAATCCCAAAACTAGTAGACTCGGGGAAATGTGCAACAAGGAAACACAAAACCATGAGGGCAAACACCATAAACAAAAAAGTGTGGAGTTTTAACATAAATCCGAAGTTGAAACCAAAAGGACGTTGTGAAGTCACAAAACGCAGAATGAACCTAAAGATTGACCCAGAACTAAAGCCATGAAATATAACCAAAAGAAACTTGAAAATACAAAACTAAACACCAACAGTACAAAACCACGATCCAAACACTATCAAAAAAATTCCAAACTAGAGAAAACCTAAAAGTCAGAAAAACTCGAAGCCCTCAATCCAGGGACCCTGACAGCAGTCATAATACAGAGTAAAATTACAGATTATAAAGGTGACATTTTGACACACCTTTGCTACAATCACTCCATGTGCTATGGTACATAGATGATTGTAGCATTGTATGCATATTTGTTTGTTCCATATCTCCTGCATGTATACTGATAGGTTTGTTAGAATATAGTAATATAATTCAGGGAACCACATTTTAATCATGCTGCATCAGTCTGAAAAATTCAAATGAGCATCAGTGTCTCATTTACAGGAAGAATTCAAATAAGAAACATTTGAATTGCAAAAAAATACAACAGAAACAATTCAAATGAGCAGCAGTTTCTCTTCTGCAGAAACTATTGTCTGCTTTTCTCTTTGATAGAAATCTTTCTTGGACAATGGTCAGAAGACACGCTCGTGCTCATTTGCAAAATTCAAATAACCATCAGTGCGTTGTGAACAGAAAGAATTCAAATCAGAATTTATTTTTTAAATATTCCCTTTGAAATAAATGGCTAATAAATAAAACACCCACAGGTAAAGGCATGGTTCGCAAAAAACAGTTAGAACTTTAATCTAAATGACCTTTAACTACAGAACTCTGTAATTTTAGCAGCTGCTTCTACCAGTACCAGTGAACACCAAAGCCTGAAACCAGTAAGGAAGTTTAGAGAGCTGCAGAGATGTTATTTGCGTAGCAAGAATCTGAAATGGGGAGAGTTCAGTCACCGCTCAGTCGTCTGTCTGCAGGAGGATCTTTGTAGCAGCTCAGTATGTATACAGCTTCCTTTTATTTTGTAACTTCATATGACTTTTTGATAATCAATGCTGTGTACAAATGTTAGATTGCATTAACACATGAAAATATCTCGAAGCGCGGAGCTCCAGAACGTGGTGGCTAAGTTAGCGGTGGTGGCGGAGGATAACGAGAAGCTGAGAGCTAGGCTAATCGACGTTGAAAGCAGGAGCCGCCGCAACAATATTCGCCTCTTGGGGGTCCCTGAAAATATTGAATGGCCCAGGCCGACTGTGTTCTTTTCTCAGGTGCTTGTGGACATATTTGGAGTGGACGTTTTGAAAACGGCCCCGGAGTTGGATCGAGCCCACCGGGCACTGGTGGCAAGACCAGGCCCCAACGCGAAACCCCGAGCGGTTGTTGTCTGTTTCCATAGCTACCAGACCCGTGAGCTCGTTGTGCGCAAAGCTCGGGAAATGCGGGGTAAACTGAAATATAAGGACACCCCCATCCATATTGTCGAGGACTATTGCCCTGAGGTGCTGGAACAACGGTCCGCTTACCGCGGAGTTATGAACGAGTTGTACGATCTTGGACTCAAGCCTCAGCTTCGCTACCCGGCCAAACTGTTCGTTATGACTGACGAAGGGAACCGGAAGCGACTGGCGTCACCAGGCGACGCTCGGAGCTATATCGCCTTACACAGTCCCCTGAGTTCTAACATTCTGGAAACCTGATCTGAGGGTCATGGTTGGATCCTGCCACTTCCATAGAAGGGCTCATGACATTTTAGTTTGATGTTTGGTACCTAGAGGACAGCATGGTTTGAGTAATTCTAACCTCATTGTTTTTTCTGTTTTTCTCTCATTTTCCTTTATAATACCCCTGTTTATATTTTGTTCTAATATCACTGTTGGCACGCTAGTCTGCTACGTATACATATATGTATATACTGTTTTACTTTATATAAACACACATTTTTTCATTATTATTGCCTCTCCTACAGTTTGATTCCTGCCATGTACAAATGGGGGACAACAATACCCCAGCCTGCCTTTTTTGTGCTTTTCTTCTGTCCGTTTTTGTATAGTAAGATACATCCTAGTTCCTCAATTTTTTCTAGCAGAATATTGACAAGGCATATTTTCATAGTGAGACCTTGCCGCCACAGGGAAGCAAGCCATTTGATAAGAGTTGTGATGGCGAAGTCTTCACATGGGAATGTTTACACCCTGCTGTGCAATGGACACTTGCAAGTTTTGTTTTCGGGGGTATCCAGGTCCAATTTATGTTGTTCGATCTGTATGTATGTATTGCCTTGTTTTATGTTTTTTCTGTTGTTGTTGTTGTTGTGTCTTATTTATTTTATTTTATTTTATTTTATTTACTTATTTTTCTTTCTGTTTTTTTTTTTTTCCCCCCTGTTCTGTTCACAGTCTACTACCTCAAATACAGACACCAGCTTTCCCCTGGCCACGGTCAACTTGTCAAACCAAAGACCTGTCTGAATATAGTAAGGTATGTCGAGCACAATCAATGGTCTTAGAATTGTCTCCTGGAATGTGAGAGGGGTGGGGAATGCAACCAAAGTTAACAAAGTTATGGCGCATTTACAGCAGCTTAAAGGAGATGTGTTTTTTCTTCAAGAGACACATCTCTTTCTACAACTGGTCCGTCAGGTTATTGTCTCCCCAGAAACACTTCCCTTGTGCTTTTGGAAATTAGTTTTTTCCTATTTCTGTTGTGTTTTGTGTGCTTTTGCAGCATTTTTCTTATTGCTGGTGTTTTCTTAAGTTGCAGTCCGTTTGGCCTCTGAGGGCCACTGTAGGGTTTTACATTAAGCTGGCTGTGTGCAGACTTATAATGATTGTTTGTGTGTGCAGACTGTCCTTTTATCTAGCTGGAGATCCTGTTTTATTTAAAGTCCCTGAGCTCGGAGCCCTGCAGACCCACCTGTGTGTCACCTGGGATTCCACTTCAGGTTTAGCTGCCCTCTTCCTGGATGGCAAGAGGAGCTTATCTAAAATCTACAGGAAGGGTCACACTGTCAGGGCAGGAGGCAGGGTTATCCTGGGACAAGATCCGGATTTTTATCTGGGTGATTTTGATAAACATCAGAATTTTGTTGGTGAAATCTGTGATGTGAACATGTGGGACGTTGTTCTGGCAGATAGCGTGATCCAAGGCATGTTTGCAGGGGAGAGAGAACCAAGAGGAAATGTTTTTGACTGGGAAAGCACAGAGCTGAGAATTAAAGGGGACGTAGAGGTCGCCATTCGTGAGCTGTACACTCCTGAAGCTGACGTGTGAGGACTCACAGTGTTTATGATGTTTTTCACACGGGCTGGACCACAGTAGCGTTCACGGTTTGTTTGTTTTTTCTTTTTGAATAGCATGGCCTTAAATAACTCTGTATTTATTTATTTTTTACGTGTATTGACACTTGTTACTTATGTTTTAATTAAAGATTCTGTTCATTTATTTACTGATTGATATGTTTCCCTGATGGCCAATTAACATCAATCAGAGAGCTCATTTTCATTTTACGTTGTGGGACACACAGAGCCCACTTTGAACTTAAGTGTCCAGACCAGTGAAACCACATAATAAATGGGTAAAATTACAAAAAAGTGCAGCTGTTTCATTCCAAGACTGTGTAATGTGTAATCATAAAATATTAATTCACAGAAAATTGTTGTCATTGTTTATTTATTGCTTAATTACTTTCTGAATTTCAGTGGCAGGGAGGAGTCTTTATCAACAGGAGAAGCTGGAAACCAGAATACAAGTAAAAATCTAAAAAGTAAAAAATAAAATTTTATTTATATAGCATCTTTCTAGATAAAAAGATCACAAAGTGCTTCACGAAGGGATGACAGAGTATAAAACAGAGTCTTTGTAAGGCCTGATTCTGGCCCCCGAGCTGTATGTTGGACATCCCATCCAGTAAGAACATACAATCCTTACCAAGCCAGTATTCATAATGAATTCATATATTATATATAATTGCTTACATGCATATTTCCAGGAATTTTTTAAAGTCGGATAGGCAAAAAAGAAGAATGGGAAGACTCTGTTGGGTTGCAATCAAGTTAGACATTAAAAAATATCTTATTGCTTTGCATTGAATTGCTTTTTCATACAGTTTGAGTCATTATCAGTTTTAACTTAAACAAACCCTCTGTAATATACTGTTCGTATTGCTCCCTCTTGTGGTCTTCTGAAGTTTTATAAAACATGAAAAGTTTTGTCCACTTTCGGGCTATGTTTATAGTTTATTTCTTTATAATTTCAATTTCGTGTTGGGGTTTTTTTTTTTTGGTCTGATTTTCTTTTGTAATACTGTTCGACAACTTCAAGGATAGCATTTTGTTTCCCCACCCCAAAAAACACAGTTGGTACATTCCAGTTTAACAGGCACGGACGGGGTTCGAACCCGCGATCTTCGGTTTACGAGACCGACGCCTTACCACTTGGCCACCGCGCCTGGTAATATAAAACCTGCAGTATCTGTCAATTTCAAGGTACAGCGTCAACGTGTGACGTAAGTGCTGAGATTTCATTTGACCGTTTCACTGACGGAGAAGAATCACGATCCCGAACTCCATCCAAAATCTGTTCAGTTTTGGCTTTCTCATCATCAACACGCAAATGCACGTCATATTATAAAAGCCAAGGACGGAAATTCTTTAAAACTGAGATAAAATATCCTGACAACATCATGTATGAAGCCGAGTGTCCCAGTCGAAGGCATTGCTGATAAAGACTGCCTCAGGTTATGGTTTATAGGCTACGTTTTTGGGTCTGTGCGAAGTAAGAA
Source organism: Aulonocara sp. 'chitande type north' Nkhata Bay (assembly GCF_057382095.1). NCBI lineage: Eukaryota > Metazoa > Chordata > Actinopteri > Cichliformes > Cichlidae > Aulonocara > Aulonocara sp. 'chitande type north' Nkhata Bay. The sequence goes on from NC_141347.1 coordinate 35,664,080, forward strand.
AATTCGTTATGTTTCTGAATGGAGTTTGGCGTTTCTTCACGACCTCACATACGCGATGAAAGGGTGTCTTCAAGGGAAACGCACCCGGAAGCAGATGAAGTGGCTCACGACAGATGGGATTTCACACTTTCCTTTTTAACCGCTAACTGTAGAGTCAGCATGATGATGTGAAAGACTCCTGTACATGTATGGCATGGAGGAAGGGCTGTCTGATCCTCGAGTAATGCTGTGAGTAATGGCGCCTCTTTAAAAGAATCAAAGCTAGCTTTAGCTTGCTGGTAAAGCGATAGCTTGGTAGCTAGCAGGGGAGAAGTTTGTGTGCAAGGTGCATTATTTTCAGTCTGCTGCATGTGCGCTCCTTGTGAGATTTTACTGACAGGGCCATTATCACGTCTTTGTAGTATTATTTATGTTTTGTGTAATACATCAACGAATTATGTGTTCAATGGGGCATGGAACAACCTGGAAAACCTGGAAAAGCCATTGGATTACATGATTAATGTTTCGAAAAGAATATTAAAACCAGGAAATTTACTTTGTATTATAGTTAGTTAGCTAAATAAAATGGACAGAGGGAGATTTATATTTGTTAGATCACCAGAGGGGCGGCACGGTGGTTAGCACTGTTGCCGCACAGCAAGAAGGTCCTGAGTTCAATTCCACCATCAGGCCGGGGTCTTTCTGTGTGGAGTTTGCATGTTTTCCCCGTGTTTGCGTGGGTTCTCTCCGGGTCCTCCGGTTTCCTCCCACCGTCCAAAGACATGCAGCTTGTGGGGATAGGTTAATTGGATAATCCAAATTGCCACTAGGTGTGAATGTGTGAATGAATGTGAGTGTGAATGGTTGTCTGTCCCTGTGTGTTGGCCCTGCGACAGACTGGCGACCTGTCCAGGGTGTACCCCGCCTCTCGCCCTATGACAGCTGGGATAGGCTCCAGCGCCCCCCGCGACCCTGAAAAGGATAAGCGGAAGCGAATGGATGGATGGAGATCACCAGATCCCAAATCTGTGTTTAAGGCATTATCCAATTAGCACTGATGCTTCAAATGAGCAAAATTCACTAAATCGTCTTACTCTTTGATTTGATTCAGTGTGAGGTGACCTGTGACCGAGCCTAGAAAGTGTTTACTGAGTTTTCCCAGGTGCTCTTGTGTGGCATAGACTTGCATAGGACTGGGACTCTTTGTGCAACGAAAGGTGTCGCCCCCTGGTGTCGTTTAAAAAGAAGGTTTAACAGGTTTAATGCACTTCCACTGGCTTCACTTTTCAAACCTGGAAGCTACAACCATCTCCTACTCTCTCTGTGATGTAATATCTGACCTGAGCTCCAGGAGCACTGAATCACCGAATGTTTTAAATAATCATGTAAACCTGCTTCTAGACCGTGTGTAAAACATCAAAGTCTTTTCTTAGCATTTAGGGAATTATTGTGGCTCTAGCCAAATTCCTGTTGGTCATTTCACTCAGTTTAAAAAAAAAAAAAAAAACTTTTAAGGTAAGTTTTTTTTTCCATCAACAGCCTGGAACTTCTTTGGGTGCTGTGTCATGAATACAAGCCTTCACTGCAGAGGTATTATAAGCAGTAATGATATAGGACATGGTTTTGTTTTCACCTGGATAGTCTGTCTCTGTGTCTTATGGCAAATTATGGGGCTGCAGGAGGTTTTCAGACCTTTGGCATGAATTGCTAAATGTCGGTTTGACTGTTGACAGATCTGGTCAACACAACCGTGCAAAGGACAGTAGCCTTTATTTTGCAGGTGTGTTGTTGAACACACCTGTCGAAATCAGTCAAAGGCGGGTGTGGTACTGACATAATCATGTAACAATAGTGGCTCACAGGTCAGAATATCAACATGTTAATGGTTGTCATGGTTGGTGTGCAGGAGCGGATCTACAGGGGTGGCACGGGGTGACCCCTAAAATAATCTCTTGCCTCTAGTTTTGCATATGAAAATGTTGCTTATTAAAATAAGATAGTATTAACAGTTTGAACATAGCCACAGTTAACATTGAATATAATTTCTAAAACTGAATGTATTACATAGTGTTATTCCCCCTCCACTATTAAAAAATGGTTGTGCCCATAGCTCGGACCAGCTTCATTTCTTGTTGTCAGTAGCAACCGATGCCTATGATTGTGCCAGAGCACAGTCAACATCACTATGGCGTTTTTTTTTGTGCCACTATTCTGAGCGCACGTAGTAAAAATTTGAGTGCACGTAAAAAAAATTGCAAGTACAAGTGTTGCATTTTGAGGTGAATTTTATTTTGAGTGAAGAAAAGCTCAATTTGAGCGAACAAAATTCATTGCTGCGTGCAAAAAATGTATTTCAGTGTTTGCTATTATCCATACACACACACACACACACACACACACACACACACTCTTTCTGTACACCGTTCTATTTGTGCCACAAAACCAACCAATCACAGACTTGAATGCAAAAAAAATCTGATTAGCTGTTTTGGTGTCCAATCAGCTCGCTAGCTACTGTAGCTAAACTGGGGCTGCTATTGTGTATATGGATAATAGCAAACACTGAAGTACATTTTTTTGCACGCAGCAAAGAATTTGTTCTCCTCAAAATGCAACACTTGTACTGGCAAATTGTTTTTACGTGCGCTATATTTTAAAAAAAATTTTTTTTACATGCACTCAGAATAGTGGCACAAAAATGACGCCATACATCACAGGCACGTCAGATCTGAAGAGTGATGCACCTCCTGCTGTCAGGCCTGCAGGGTTTAGGCCGGCGGTGTTGTCCTCTCCTCTGTGCCTAAGTTTTTAAAATTTACAATTTATATTTTCATTTCAAGTTATGAAAATCTTTCACAAAACATGTTTGTGGCTGTTACAGTAAAAACTGTAACTTTTTTCTCCTCGATTTTTATGTTTTTGTGTGATTTCAGATCAGTTGTGTTAATGAAAAAATAACTGTAAATTCAGACACGTGAGATTGTGCTCAAAATAATGATACCAAACAAACCAAAGTTATACCCTGGAGCCCAGAGGCTTAACCCAATAAATAATGAAAGGTTAGGTTTCAATTTTTGGTGAAAAACGTGTTCATGACAGTGCAGATTTCAGTCTTTTTGTGTAAATTTAAGCATGTAACAATTTGATTATTTCTAATAAAAAAAATAATATATAAAAAAATATATAAAATATAAAAATAATATAGAAATAATAAAAAAAGGGTGTGATACTTAGTAATAGTATAAATCTATACATTACATAAAATCAAAATGTTTAATTATCTTGGCTAAAGAAAATTATTAAGTTATAAACTATATTTATATGAAACATTTGCATACTTACTGCATTTGATGCATTATAACCTTATATAATCCATATTACTGGATGGTGGTGTGACCCCATGAGAGAAGAGTTTGTGGACAGCCTGTTTTGATGTTCAGCTGAAACTGGTTTCACCATATATCCCATTGCATCAGGTGAAAGAGCACAAAAAGGCCTCCGATATACGATATGACGTATAATCTGTGCATGTAGAGGGAAAAGTGTTGCAATAAAACGATTGAAATGTAGTTTTTCAAAATCAGAATAAAGGAAAATTTGGACACAGTGTAACTACAGGAGAAAGCTTTGTCATAAAACGGTGCCATCAGAAGATTTCAGAACGCAGGTTCGGTCATCAGAAGTTCAAAGTTTTGTGACTTGTTTAAACGTTAATCAACGTTTTTACAATAGAGACCTTTGAGACGATTTTTATTTGAATGCCGTTCTTTGACCTTTTTTTTTATGAATTACATAAAAAACATGGGACCAGTCACTACTGGGAATCGTGGCCCGTTATTCCCAGTCGAGCTGCATGTTTTGAAATCATTTCGTAGAGGCTCTCAAAGCTGCAGAATGAGTTATGCATCAAAATTCAGCATAGAAGAAGTCGTGTGCTTCAGTGCTTTGCATTGACCCACTTACATTTAAATCATCAAGTTAAAACTGTCTGAAACATGAACCTGTATTATAATAATAATAATTATTATTATTATCTATTATTTATTGAATGCAGAAATGTTTTATAATGTTAAATCTTATTATAATATTATTATTTTATTTCTCCATGAGTCCATATTGATAACATAGTGTGCATCGTGTTTCAGCAGTGCTGCATCTTTTATACCGTCAATGATATGAAACCAGGGCTTCCTGCACTAACACGTGTGATATGCTGATCAGAACAAACTGATTTGGTGTTTTTGGTTTTTTTTAAGGATTTCATCTTGTATCTGAATTATTTACGTGTTGTTCCCATGTTCCAGTCTGTAACAGAGTCTGATCTACAGCTGAGCCTCCATCCTCCTGCTTAGCCATGCCGTTGGTGGTGGATGCTGTGTGGGCGCTGTGGAGCATCACAGCCGGCGTCTACGACTACTTCCACACCAGTGCCATGGAGGAGAGGATCCACACACTGGAGAACGTCCTCTCCATCCACCAGTTTGTGATTGCAGGCCTGTCAGCAGGCCTCATTCTGCTCATGACCTACATACTGTTGAGAAAACACTAAAACCGTCCTCACCTGAAGGACAAGCGCCCGCTAGAGGTCGTTTGCCTGAAGGATGGCATGTTTGGTGACAGTCAGGATGTCCCAGATGAAGTCGGGAGGACTGATGGGCTCCTAAGTCTGACCAACAAGGCTCCACCGGGACATGCTTTCTAAAACCTGGTGCACTTTGGGTAGTGGCTGCTTGGTTGGTTTGTCTGTTTGCTGCTTTGTTTAAATGTTAAATTATCCTGCTAAAAGAAACATAACAGCTTCTCAAGGCGAATTTGCACTCTGTTTACCTGAACATGAAGGACTTCATTATTTAGGAAAAACCACCTGAGATGGCGTCAAGAACTCAAACACCTCCTCAGAGTGTAACGAAGGAGTTAAAATGAAGTTATTGTCGGTTTTAAAAGGGAAGAAGCCCAGAATGACTGTGATCACTGCTTCATTTTTAACACTGTTGTTGAAAAATCACACCATAATTAACTCGATCAGTTCTTCTTTTGTGCTTCCAAATGAATCATGTTATTTGTTAAGACAAATAATCTGAGATGCATCCAAATTGCCCGTTAATCTTTACATCTTCTAGCTCCATCTTCATGACTTATAAATGGTGGCAATGTCTGAATGAGACACGTGATATTGTGGACTAATTAGGGGCCCGTTCTCACTGATCCGAGCCAGAATTACACGTGTGAGACCTCAGGTGCACTACTCAGTTTAGGAGATGGTGTCAGTGGTTTGTTCAGTTTCTCGTGTCAGAATACTTTTTTGTAGATGATTTGAACCCTCGGACCGTTACAGGGAGTCTATGGTTAAAATCAGCTACGGAAAGCACACAGGAAGAGAAGGAAACCAAGTCTTTCGCTAAAATGTCAACAGTGAGGGGATTACCCATCGCTAATAAGGTTGTGACAGTGAAGTGGACTTATTCTGCTTATGCAAAGTTACTCTAATTGAATAGCTTTGCATGATTCACAGCTCAACATACGCTTTGATCCAACCCTGAAGTTCATCTTCTGTCTAAAATGAGATGTTTTAGCCCCTCCCCCTTTAATCCAATACAACTTTATTTAACCCAACTTTCTTTTTGGTCTCAGTCACACAAACCAGCCACCAACCACCTGGCAACCTCCAGACGCTGGGGAAAAATGTATACTTTCTGAATTCATTGGGTTGCCTTAGGTTGATGGCTGTTGTCAGTTGAAATCAGTTGCAAAGAAACCCTGTCGAGATGTTTTGGTCACTAGCTGCAGACTAAAAGCACAACTTTTAGTTTGGAGGCATCGGTCTCTGTTTCATTGTTTCACTAACCAAAGTAAATGTGGACGGAGGAACAGTAACATCAGCCTGGGTTTTGACTTTCATTGACTTTATGCAGTGTTTAATTTTTAAATTGATTCAGTGGGACAGAAATGCCAAAAATGTGATGTCTGGGTCTGCTAAGCTTGATGGGAATATGGTCATACTAGAATCTACCCCATCTCTGAGACTGGTTCCAACATGCACAGTCCCGTCATGGTATTTGCTGTAAAAGATTATAATCAGAGATTTTAAAACATGCTCTGTGGCAACTGTGGTTTGTAATTACCCTGATTCCACCGACACACCTGGACTTGGAGGATAAACTCAAAAAACGCTTCAAATGCTGGGAAATGAATTTGTCCTGTACGTGGTTTATTTATTTTTAAACACCAAAGGGAAATGATCATGTAGGATGGAGGTTAAAGTCTGCATTTAATGTGGAAAAGGGAGATTGGGCGTTTAATCTGTTTGTTTACATTTTTACTAATGTGTGTGTTAGGATTTAACCGATTCTTGGTGGCTCACTCACTGCTGTTCCTGCTCACACTGGGCTTCATTGTCAGTGTACTGTAAACACTACTGTGTGCTCTACCCAGCCGAACCTCTGCCGCGACTGCTATTAAAAGGGAATATGTTTGAATATTGATCAGAATTTAAGTCCAGACTTTGTTGTCTTTTATTCATAATTTGTGTTTGCTGATTTACGTTTTTTTGTTGCTGTTCCTCTTTTCTTTTGTCCTCTCACCTCCCTGCTCCTTCAGCCTGGCTCTGTAAGAGTTCTTTTCCTGTTGAAAGGGAGCTCTTCCTCCCCGCCATTGCCAATTGTTTTGACATAGAGGATCATCTCATGGTTGGGAATCTTTTTCTACTATTGTAAAGGATTTTTCCTGTGAAGACTGCTTTGGTAGTATGGGGTATTAGCCCTGTTGTCACGTGTTCTTCCGTCCTTGTACGACCACAGTGGAAGCACAGTTCTCATTTCCAGCAATAAGTCAAATTAGGCCAGTGTGACTGGAACTTTTATGGACAAACATTTGTAGGCAAAGTCAAGGAGATGAAGTTGGAGATCGCATCTTTGCGTTTTTGTGAATGGCGTGGTCAACAAACGCTCACTATACTGCCAAAGGTATTCACTCAACCATCCAGATAATTGAATTCAGGTGTTCCAGTCACTTCCATGACCACAGGTGTATAAAATGAAGCACCTACACACGCAGACTGTTTCTACAAACATAGGTGTTTGTTTGGTGGAGGGGGGATTATGGTGTGGGGTTGTTTTCAGAAGCTGAGCATGGCTCCTTAGTTCCAATGAAAGGAACTCTTAATGCTTCAACATACCAAGGCATTTTGGACAATTTCATGCTCCCACCTCTGTGGGAACAGTTTGGACATGGCCCCTTTCTGTCCCAACATTACTGCACACCAGTGTAGAAAGCAAGATCCATAAAGACTTGAATGAGTGTTTGGTGTGGAAGAACGTGACTGGCCTGCACAGACTCCTGACCTCAACCCGATGGAGGACCTTTGAGATGAATTGGAGCAGAGACTGTGAGCCAGGTCTTCTCGTCCAACATCAGTGTCTGACTTCACAAATGTGCTTCTGGAAAAATGGTCACAAATTCCCAGAAACACTCCTAAACACTGTGGGAAGCCTTGCCAGAAGGGTTGAAGCTGTTATAGCTGCACACTGCGACTGGTCTGTTGTGGTGAAGAAAGGGCAAATTTGTTGTTTCATGGTTTTATCTATGGCCTCGAGCTGTGGCTAGTGACCTACAGAATAAGATCAACAACTTAGTGTCTTCCCCAAAGAGGAGAAGGCTCAGAGGGAGGTCTGAGAATCATCTCTGCTTGGACTGATGTCCCTCCAACCTGGATGAGGGGTAGAAGATGGGAGGATGGATTTTGTAGGATCTGTACATAGATTATAAAGCTCCTAAGACAACTGCTGATCTGAGTTTTTGTCATAGAAGTCAAAATAAAGTTAATTAAATTGATGATATTTTTATAATTTTAATTTTCTTATGGGAAGCACAGAAGCAGTAATCTAATACATCTCTAAGAGGATCCAAAGTCTTATAATTACCTTATAGAACATCATGACACAGAAAACCCATTTGGAAAAATACAGCAGCATTTAATTTATAATATTGTGCAAGTAAAAATAAAAAGTACAAGAGCTGCACTGAATTCCACGTCATGTCTTCTAAGTACTGAGTGTTCACAAGCTATTTTAGGCCTCGTTACATTTTTGGGTCAGTGGTTCAGTCGTCTGCAGGCAATACAGCACTGCTTGCAACTGAAATGTTTACCATAAAAAGTCTCTCCAAACTGTACTCATAGCCCTGATTTCCAGTGTAATTTCTCATCAATCAAAAAAATTTTTTTTAATTAACCTTTAGTAAAGCAATTTATTTTCCATTCAGGATAAAATTCCAACATTTCTACATGTGGATATTGAAGGGTGCTGATTCAAAGCGAAGCGATAATTATACAAAGAATATTTTTTAATTTTCTACATTTATGTAATTTAGAATTTTTAAAACAAAAACGTAAATCTCTTAAAAATAACAATGATACCATTTATATGTAAAAACATGAATAGTATTTTAATCTATTTTGTCTGTAGTCAAATGTGATGATTTATTGGCTATAGATGCCCCAAATTAGATAAATAATATTATTGTTATTATTTATTTATTTATTTATTTTCACAGTTAGTGACTTGCGTGAATAATGTATACATATTCAGACCTTCTGGCTCGCTACCCAACGCAACGGGCGGCAAAACGTGCCTTCTTCAGAGTCTCGCTGACGAGCGCGATGATTGGACAGAGGTATTTAGAAGGTGGACACGAAGACGCAACGTATATCTGTGAAGTCGCTGAATTGAGGCCACATAAAGGAAGTTTGCCTTCCTAATAAAAGCTGAACAATTGCGTGAGGGTTTTTTTTTTTTTTAAATCTACTTTGTATTGTAAGATTTTCTATTTAATTTTTTTCTGATTGCAATTTATGCACAATTACCGCGTATAAACGGGTAAAATATGCATTTGCCAATGTCATAAATAAAGTAAAACTTTATTTAGGAAATTCCAACCGGATGTATGAGTGCTTTGTTGCTGTGTTCCGGGGTCTATATCCCAACTTGGAAACAGGCGCTCGGCGAGAGCTACTGTGAATTTGATGTTGTTGTGGCACCAAAGCCTCAGAAAGACTATCGTTTATGTGATTTATGAGATGTCGCGTGACAGAAACGCGCGTGGTCGTCGTCGGTAAAGTCAGAGCGCTGGACAATGCTAACCGGTTAGCGCAAGGTGGTTGCTAGCTGGCTAAGGAAGTTAGCCAGTTAGCTAGCAATCCGCCTGCCGGAGGCTGTTCTCTTGTTTCGCGCATTTCAAGTCTGTTAACCGCCCTCACCAACTGCTTAACCTGTTCCTCGTCGAGAGCGTTAAGTCGGAGTTTCGCCAATGACGGATATAAAAGAGGAGAAACTTTACAAATCGTTGTGTAAAATGGGGAGTAGGCGGTGTTTCTCCTGAGCGGCTGATTTTCTGCCACTGCTGCTCTTTTGTTTTCACAAAGGAAGAGGAGCCGCATTTCTTTATCATTTTACACCACCTCGCATTTGGTGGTGGGAGAGTTTCTTTGATCTTTCTCTTATTTTTTTTCACTGTTGTAATGGCTCCTCACAAGCAGAGCCATCCGGTGGGCTTGGGCTCTGGAGGTAAACCCAATGGGTTGTACCACCACCAGCCGTCCTCCGCCTCGATGGCTGCAGCCAAGAAGCCCAACATGCAACTTATTCAAGCCGACCACGAGTTGTTCCTGCAGGCCTTCGAGAGTAAGTTACTGCTGTCATCGGGTTGCATGTATAAAGTGTTAATTTAAGCTTATAGGAAGCTTTCCCGCGGCCATGTGCATGCAGCGGTAGCAGGAGGAAGAGAGCTGACTTAATGCCGTACTTTTATTATTATCTACAAACCGGTACTGTACACAGTAATTCTAAGAGTAAATGTGTCCATTTACTCTTAACTGCATGTCCTGGAGGGTCATCACACTCAATGTTACATCCTGAAACTTGTGTCAGAGAGACCCAGACAAACCTAGTAATTAATATAGTCTCTGCTGTTGCTTTTTAACTTTCTCTTTCTGCAGGATTGTTGTTAACTTATTTATAATTCATAGTTCTAAGTTTTCATAATTCAGTAAATGTCAAAAACTGTGCTTCCAGATGTCTTTTTCTTTTTTTAAAACTTTGAACAGTCAGAGTAGCTGTGAAATGGAGAAAAATTCCTATTCTTGAAGGTTCAAGTGGCAAATGTGTGGTACTTTACTTGAAACGAAACTACGTGACGATGCACTGATACTGATATTTAAAATGGATCCATAGCATGTGTTTTGAAAATGGTCATACTTCCCCTTTTATGTCATAGCAAGTAAGAATGTTTTAAAGGTTTTTAGCTTCTAGTTACACCATATTTGGATATTCAGTCAACTCTGAACTGATGTGGCAGGGTAGATAAACTGAGGTAGTCGAAAAAAAAATATCACTGGGTATGTTGGTGCAGTTCTAGTGAATAATACATGAATTAATGTTCTGACATTTGGACTGTTTATTTGCAGAACCAACCCAAATCTACAGGTTTCTCCGCACAAGAAACTTGATAGCTGTAAGTTTTTAACTTCGTTAAACTTAACAGTTCAGATAGTCTCTACGTTTCATAAATTACTGATGTGTATTTAAAAAAACATTGTTTTTCTGCATTTCAGCCCATCTTTTTGCACAGGACACTCACTTACATGTCCCACAGAAACTCAAGGAATAACATCAAAAGGTAAAAACTCAGACTGTTAACAAGCTTTTTTGTTTTGTTTTTTTTTGTTTTTTGTTTTTTTTTACAATTTTAGCTATAATTTTTCTTTTCCTTTAATGCACCTCAATGTGATTCATGTGTAGATCTCGTGTTTTTTCAGCAAAAATTGTACTTGTCACTTTCTCGGGTTTTAAAGTTTATTGAAAAAGTTTGACTCTTAGAAAGAAGGTCAGTTGTTATCATGAGTGAGAGCTAACTGACACGTGGAGGCTGTCTCGATCAGTTAAAGCTGAGATAGAAGGTTTTTTCAGTTGAGCTGCTTTGCATACAGACTCTGCAGGGGAAGGAAAAAAAAGATCACGCTGATACACATGAGGCTGTCTGTGGTTCAGACGACACACCGAAGGATTGTATTGGATTACAAAGGGCATGTCACAACTTCTGTTATGTTGCAGGACATGCATTTTATTTTGCAGACCTCAATAAGTGTTTAAAATGGTGCAAGTGATAGCTGCAGCTGAGCTGCCTCCAAACGTCTCTCTGGTTTAGTTTGTGGTACTTTATTTAGCTTTTTGTTAGAGGGCAGATTAATCATGGATTTAGTGTTAAAGAAAGGAGCATAGAGATGAAGTTATTCAGCATTTAACTGAGACACCTATTAACACGTGACAGGTAATGTTGTATAAAGCACTGAGTGCTCAGGTAGAGTAGAAAAGTCATATGTGAGAACCAGTCCATTTACTATAATCTAACTTTAAAAGTTATATCATGTTAAGTTATGATTAAGCTGTTATTGTTGAATGTTTTGGGGTTTTTTGTTTAATGTGTTTGAGGTTTTTAACCCAATTTAATTGTTAAAAAGATGCTGTCACTTGTTATTTGTGTTTTAAGCTCTACTATGAGGTTAAACAGATTGTTTTCTGCTGGTTTTTGGATTTTTCTTCTCTCTTTGCATGACAGTAGTTTTCTCTTGTTGCTGTGGACTTGTTGGCTGTTAGAGAGAGTGTGTGTGTGTGTGTGTGTGTGTGTGTGTGTGTGTGTGTGTGTGTGTGTGTTCTTGATTTGAATTGGAGGTTTTGAACCAGGTGTCTGCTGCTGCTCAGCTCAGTTTCACTTTGCGCTGCAGTGGTGCATGCTTCAGTCACATGAAACGCAACTTGTGATTTGAGATGAAGAGACTCAGGGCCACACCACAGTTATTGACTGTTTTATTTAAAGCATTAATAACCAGAAGATAAGGAAGCAGGAAACCAGCAGGGTTGTTAAATGGTTGGATTATCAGAAACTGAAGTTCATGTAACTCCTTCTACACAGAGGTGATCTTTGGGTCTGCGCCCAGCTGAGTTTGCTGCAGAGAGAGAGACTGCAATAAAATGTTTGAGCAGGACACGGTTTCTCTTGTATGGCTTCTTGGAAAAGAAGGGGGTACACAGCCTGCCTTAAATGTACAGGGTCTCAGGTAATTTGGCTCATTTTGTGTGTTTAACCCTAAAGATACCAACCAGGCTGTTGTAGCTACTAAAACATGGGGTATAGTATCTACTGGAATTTTTAAGATGAGCATTAATGGAGCCCTTCTGTCATTTTCTCTGGTCATTAATGATGATTTAAATCATTATCGTAATAAGGATGTACAAAATTATACACGTTCCTGTTTAGGTTATAGTTATATTATTGTTACATATTTCCATGATTATAGAGAAAAATAAGATTCGAAGACTTACTACTGAACTAATCACATCTCTACAAAAAGTCAGTATTTATAGTTTAGACCCTTCTTCTTCATGACTTCTAAAATCGTTGGTAGCATGCTCAAGATCAGCTTCTGGGGCAAGTCTTATTATTGGTGATCCGTTCCTTCCTCCAGAGCTCCAAGTTGATCACAGGTTTGTAACTGATTATTGCTAAAAACTCAAACAATCACCAGCTTCTTCCAGCGATCCAGGAGGAGTTTGGTAAGAAGCTACACATCAAATTAACATTTCAACAGATCTTAATCCAATCGAAAATCTATGGGCAGACTTTAAAAGTGATTGGACAAGCAGGAGGCCACAGTCTGATAAACTTGGAGCTCTGATAAGGAACAAATGGATCAACATCAATCAGGAAAGGAAAACCCAAAGTTTCAATGTTTATGTCCTGTATACAGTTAAGATGCCAAATAATGGAAGAATTACCAACAAGTTGAAAGCCTATAAAGTTTCAGAAAACATTTAGTGCATCAGTCACTGAAAAGTTCTAAAGTAAATTTAAAAATCCATAGCAAGCCATATAAATGACTGAGCTCGTAAATGAAGTTGAAATTTCCTGTAAGCAGGAGCATTTCCATTAAAATAATAGCTTGAATGTTACAGTCCTGTAGCAGCAGTGTGGTGCTGGATGCTTGGCGGCGTATAGATGTTAATGGTTTTTGTAGTTCCCTCTGCAGCGGTCATTAAAATGAGACTGCTTGGGCCTGAAGACAGCCTACAGATGTGAAGGTTACCTCACAGCTGTTCTCAGTTACTTTGGCTCATTAGAGTACAGCTCAGGTTAAAGCTGGACAGGACTTTATTTATGTTAGCTCTCCAGAGTACATGCACTACAAAACTCAAACGGTGTGCAGCCATTATGAGCTGGGGGGACGTGCTTCTCTATTTAATTTTATTTAAGAACACATCAGGACTTGCCAGCGATGCTGACTTAAACTGGCAGTTGAATAAAATACTTTCAAGCAGACACACAAACCAAAACGTCAGAAACGTCGTCATCCTTCTGCTGATATTAATTCAATACCTAATACCTCTTATTGTGCGTTCACACCATTTAAGAGTTTTGTCAGCCACGTCGTTTAAAGTGCCTTTTCCCTCACTTCACTCGAGTCTAAAAGCTCAAAGACGAAAAGTTTATTTCAGCTTTTAAAGATCACTGACGGCCTTTACCCTTCTTCTTCTCCTCCTCTTCCTCCTCTTCCTCCTCTTCCTCCTCTTCTTCTTCTTCTTCTTCTTCTTCTTCTTCCTCCTTTTTAAAGGGCACCTACTCTGCTAATTTGTTTTCATTCTTGGACTGTTAAAACAGCTTTGCATGATTCACAGTTCAAAATAATCCTCCTTTATCTTACACTGAGCTTGGTGCAGTCTTCAGTGAATCCTCTGTCTGATAAAAAGCTTGCTTCCCACTTCCAACAGTTTTTTTTTTTAAATATATAAATATTATAAGATATTATCAACAAAACAGTTCAGTTTTAAATGAAGCATATTTCCGTTTGACAGTTGTTATTTACCAAAGGAAATGCAATTATTCAACTAAGTTTCACCTCTTATTTTTTCCTCTGGCTGTCCGTGACCCGTCAGTGTGGGCTGCAGCACCGTTTTAGAACAACTCCTTTTTGTTTATGTCACAAAACGCTGGTTCGTATGAACAGAAAATTAACGGCAGAAACCTCAACAATCAGATGATCTCCTGTGAGCAAGACTTGGAGAAGGTGGTGAGAAAGAACTCCATTTTGACAAGAACGAGACTCTGCCTCGCGTCCTACTTTTAGAAACTCCAGGAAACGCGTATAAGCCTGCACAGAGGTAAGTGCTGGTACTGTGTGGTCTTTGAGACAGGGCTGGGCGATATGAGGAAAACATAAAATCACAATGCTTTTTGGCTATATCGCGATACACGATTTATGTGTAACCAACCCTAACCCTGTTTAACTAAACTCAAAAAACAAAAGTTACTTTCAAACATATATTTTACTACATGAATAGAAACGCCTTATTTTAACCATTATCTTTAACCATCACTTGCCCACAGAGGTTTTCTCTAATGACGACACTGTCACAGTGAACCTCGTTCTGTGGTCAACACCAGACCTTTAACAAACAGAAGATCAAAGCAACAAAAGTACATCAAGCAAGATTTGATGAGAGAAAATAAAACGACTGAATTTAAAAAGGTGCTTTTTTGTGCTTATAACATGTACAAATTGTAAAATTAAAAAATATGATCACCTCAAATTACAAAAACAAAAGTCTAGACAGTGACTATAAAAACGACTGACCTAGAACAGTCACCGGTATCACAGCTCATTTATTTAACATTGACGTTGACAGGCAGCGGTTAAAACGGCCTTACCTTTGCATTGGATGACTTTTCAGCTGGTGGGATATTTTGTGGTACTTCTACTTTTTGCAGCATGTTTTGCAAATTACCGGATTTTGTTCGGCGTCATCCTCGTGGAATCCAAATGACAGCGAGTTTCATTCCCTCTCGTCTGAATCTGGTAGTATATAAGCGCCTGCTCAGCGCAGTGTGCTGGACAGAAAGTCACAGTGAATTACATACAGACAGCTTAATATTGTTTGGCAATTTATACTTGATGGTTACAATAAAGCCATTTTAACCATCGTACGCAGAAAAACACAGTGAATTCGATATATCGCCCACCCCTACTTTGAGATGTGATCGTTCAGGACTCTGAGTGTGAGGAGGAAGATTTTAAATGACAGAAGCTAATATTGAGAGGTGTCGTTAGCCCTTATAAGAAAAACGAGTCATTCAATCTGCCTGCAGCTGTATAACCCCGGGTGTAGTGTGCCGTAATCCAGATTACGTCCTTGTCCCGAGGACAAGAACCTGATCTTCCTCCAGAAACAAGACGTTTGCCACTGAGTTTCTGCATGTTTGGACTTTCAGTGGGCTGGTTGTACGATTGCTAACTGCTGCCGTTTGTCTCCATGTGCAGGAAAAATTACAAGGTTGACAATCTTCTGTTCAAAGTGGAGAAGATGAGAGGGGAACAGGAGACTCACAGGTAAGCGCTCAGTCCTGCAGGACTCTCTGCTTTCCATTCCAAGCTTCTAGAAAACATTTAGCTCGTTTTTGTTTATCAGGTGACAAAATATCAATAAAAAGTTCACCAGCTACATGTGGAGCGATCCCGCTGAGGTACATCCACACCTAAAAGCCCATTTTTAGCAGGAAAACAGTGCTGTAGCAAAAAGAGATTCTCAAGTTTCACATTTTTATTTATTTGATGCTGCTTTCTCTGGCACCAGAACGCCTCCTTTTATAGCTGCAAACTTCACAATGTTTGGTTTTAAAAATATCTCAGAACTTTTCCCCTCTTCTACAGCTTGGCCTCCAATCTTCAGCTCACCTTTACTGGCTTCTTCCATAAAGCTGGTACGTTTTTCCATATCGGCACTTTGTTTTATCGTTTCCACTGATCCCACTGTGACTAACAGGAAATCTTTTGTGTTGTTTGTTTACAGGAAAACTCTCTCAGGACAGCGAGAACGAGCAGAACTCGGTGTCTCTGGAGGTGCTCCTGGTCAAAGTCTGCCACAAGAAGAGGAAGGTGTGTGTCATGAATTTCCTCTGCTGGTTTTCTACAGCTTGCACGTCTAAATGAAACACACGAAGTTTCCTTTTCTTGCTTCCTGTGTAGGACGTGAGCTGTCCGGTGAAGCAGGTCCCCACGGGAAAGAAGCAAGTCCCTCTGAACCCAGACACGAGCGCCGGGGTCCAGGCCAAGCTGAGCTCCTACCCCTCCCTGCTGGTTCCCAGCAGCGAGTTTGAACCCAGCAACTCTCACATGGTCAAATCTTATTCGCTGCTCTTCAGAGTGTCACGACCCGGGCATCCACGAACACAGATCAACGGGCTTGCTAATGGCGAGATTCACCACAGCAGAGGTGGGCAGAGTGGGTTATTGGGTGGGTCTCATCTCTGCAGCTTTGCAAAAGCTTGACAGAGCAAGACAAACCAAGGACAAGAAAATGGGATTGTAGCAAAAAGCCAACTTGCTTTGTTTGTCATCCGATCATCCCCTGCAATGAAAAAGAAAACATGAACCAAACTATTGGAGAAAATCCTGATTTAGGCCGTAAACTGGGATAGTGAAAGGAAGCAGGATTTGACTTTGGTTTCAAACACCAATGAAGTTAAAGCACCCCTCACGTGAGTCCATGACAGTTTTGCCAGTACTGGTGGGAAACTGTCACAGGAAGTTGTTAACCAGTTACTAGTGTCAGTAGGGCTTAAATCATCAGGGGACAGGAAATGTGTCATATGTTTTGGTAACACACATTGAGACAACTTTGGTTGGATCCAATCAGAATAGCAGCGAGTAGAATTACGAGTTTAAACCAACTTCTTAGATGCCAAAGAGTCCTCCCTTTGCTTAACGACTTCAGATTTCTTATTGGTCTGCAGTGGAAATTATCAGATGTTGGGAGGTGAGACTGTTGTACGGCGAGTCTTGATGTAGTTCAGTGATGTTTCGAGTTCGTTTATAGCGGGTCCTTCAGACTTGATTCACTCAAAGTTTTTAGTTGACCCAGTTTAACTTGCAGAAGATTATTATGGCTGCTCTATCTATATCTATATTTCTTCAGCTGTTTGAACTTAAAAATTAAACACAGTCACCCTCGTAGCTCCACATCCGTGCAGAAAACGAGGGACGGTTTGGCGGAGCAGAGGTTCATGTCACCGTGTGTCTTTTTCAGACTTTTCAGAAGAAGCTGTGAACAGGAAAAGGAGGAGCTCTGCTCTCAGGGAGGAGGGAGAAACCACATTTGTAGCTCAGATGACAGTCTTTGATAAAAACAGGTGAAAGACACACACATACACTGACGCGCACACACAGTAGCACCTTTTGGCACAGGAAAGAAAAGGTGTCATTGCAGCGTTTGTGCAGCAGAAGTGAGAAGACGTTGTCGTGTACTTGCGTGCAGGCGTCTGCAGTTATTGGACGGCGAGTACGAGGTGTCCATGCAAGAGATGGAGGAGTGTCCCGTCGGTAAGAAGAGGGCGACCTGGGAGACCATCCTAGATGGAAAGGTGTGTGTTTGTGTGCGTGAACCAAGTAACCCTCAGTTCACACAGCTGATCTGTGTAGTGAAACCCCGTGTTTGCTGTTTTTGCAGCGTTTGCCTCCGTTTGAGAGTTTCTCTCAGGGTCCGACTCTGCAGTTCACACTGCGCTGGACCAGCGACTCCGCCGATCATTCCACCGCACCCGTGGCCAAACCGCTCGCCACCCGCAACTCCGAAACCAACCAGGACACCCGACCCAGCACCCTGAGAGCCACGCACGCACCAAGTGAGTGTAGCACAGATAATGTGTGCTGTGTTTCAGCACACGCGTCAAACTCGTGTTTCATGTTGATTATATCCAGGATGATCTAATATTTAGATTAAATTATGACGTGCTAGTAACCTGCATATGTTTGGCCCTTTTCCCAGTGTGGCCCTCAGTAAACTGACCTATAACATCAGCAGTGAAAGTGTTGCTGTTTTTCTTCTGCAGCTGTGAAAGAGTCGGTAAATACAGATGTTCAAACCAGAAGAGAACAAGTCTTATCTGAGCCTCGACAGAAACTACGAATCTTCTACCAGGTCAGTCCGTACCTGCTAACGCTGCCGTTTCTCCCACAGACTTCAGTCATTTCTGTGACCCTTAAATGTCATTGTGGATCTTTTTTTACACACATCTGTAATTTTTCTATGATGGATGGATACTTTGTTGATCCCACAAAGGATCCTTATGCCTGTTGTTACAGCAGGAGCAAGTGGTGAGGGCTTTATACTGTGACAGTGCAAAAACGTACACATGTGATAAGAAAACAAAGAAAATAAATAATAAAACTGATTTTAGGAAGAGTAAAAAGTAAGACTGAGAGTGCAAATCCCATTAATAGATAATATGTACACTGTACAAGAAGGAATAATACAGAAGTGTGTGTGAAATCTTACTGTGACAGAGTTTTATAGAGAACAGTAGGAATGATTTCATGAGCGTTACTCGAGGCAACCCACAGCCTCATTCAAAGGCTTTGCACAGCTGCTGTCTGTGCTGATGGATGATGGACACCTGATGGACATCTGCTGTCTGTAGTTTCTCCACTGCTTCGGCTCTCCCCCCGTGAAGAATCCAGTGAAAGAGAGACTGTGTGTTACAGATGGTTAGAAAAGTTGGACACTCACAGATTCAAGCGTGAGTGAACTGTATGAACGGAGCTCACTTCAATTTACAAAACAAATTTTCAGCCTGGCCTCGGAGGAAAACATGAAGTTATCACGAAAAGGCAAATTGTCCATGTTCGTTGACACAAAACGCAATTTTTATTTTGGCCAGCACGACTTTCTAATGCGCGTCAACGGGAAGTATATTTTCTGTCTGGGGCACATGTATATCCTACCAGTTAATGTCAGTCTACACCTGAGCACAGATGGGGTAAAAGATGTGGTATTTTTGTGTTGTTGCATTAGCATTAGAATTGGTAATCCCTTTTCTTGGGCGTCGGGAATCCCTGTGGTGCGTTTAGGTGAGATAAAATGACCCAAAAACCACCGATGAGGTGTGACAGCGAAACAAAGGAGTGCCGAGATCAAAGTGTGAGACACGGTGGGATTTATGAAGGCCGCTGCATGTCGATTCAGACCTCCGGAGAAGTGGCAACGGGATGTGAATTCCTCGTCAAAGATCAGCGAGTCTGTCGCTTCTCAGCAGCTGAGATCACACTCTGTTTCTTTCTTTCCTAGTTTCAATACAACAACAACACACGGCAGCAGACCGAGGCCAGGGATGACCTCCACTGTCCGTGGTGCACACTGAACTGCAGGAAGCTGTACAGTCTCGTCAAACACCTCAAACTGTCCCACTCCCGCTTCATCTTCAACTACATGGTGAGAGATGTACACCAGCTGTTGCTCTCATGTTTTGCACTGCCAGTTTGACCAAAGCTTTCCTACCAACCAAATTCCTGTTCTGTCAGACATGTTTCTTAGGTAAAAATGTCTTCGTGCAGATGTTGCCCAACATCAGCTTACCTGCTAACTTGGGTAGATTACTTGATATCTAGTGCAGTAGCCACATCTGCGTCAGTCAGAGCTAATGTTGGCTCTAGGAAAGGAAGAGAAGCACAGATATCCCCAGGAGCATAAATCCTTTGGATTCAAACAGTCGACACGCTGTTGGAGTCAACACGAGCATCGAGGAGCGTTTCATTTTTAAGTTCTATTACAACCTGATGAGCGTGCTCCACAAGGCTTAGAATCAAAGCTAAGAACAAATAAAATCAAAGATACCAGTACTTTAAAAACATCGTACAATGTAAAACTTGGGGGTATCATCAGTATTTCTTATTTAAATTCAGCACTGAGATCTTTTAACATATTGTCGAGCGTGTCCTTTAAATATGCATCTCTGATCTTTGGCAGCCCCATCCCAAAGGAGCAAAGATTGAGGTCTCTATCAACGAGTCTTACGATGGGTCGTATGCAGGAAATCCTCAGGACATCCACAGCCAGCCGGGCTTCGCCTTCAGCAGGAACGGCCCCGTGAAGAGAACCGCCGTCACCCACTTTCTGGTCTGCAGGTACCCCTCCAACTTCTCCTCTACCTTTATATTTATTTACATGCTGCCGAGGGCGACAGGAACTCCTGATCATCCTCTTCCTGTCCTCTCAGACCCAAGAGGACAAAGCCGAGCCTGTCTGAGTTTCTGGAGTCTGAGGATGGCGATCGGGAGGCGCAGAGGACGTACATCAGTGGACACAATCGCCTGTACTTCCACAGCGACAGCTGCCTGCCGCTGAGGCCCCAGGAGATGGAAGTGGACAGCGAGGACGAGAGGGACCCCGACTGGCTCAAAGAGAAGACTGTAAAGGTGAGCTCGAGCCAGACGAGCGAACACAGGAATGTTCCTGAGGAGGAAGAAGCCGGGTATAAAAACAGTAGAAAGCTTCATTGGATCGGTATTCGATATCAACACAGTTTGAACTGTAAAAAGTTTGATTGGTGTGTCCCGGCTCTCTGTCTGGGATAGGAAATTTAATAGTCATGAAAGGGAAAAATCCAGGATAACCCTGTTTCCATCTTCACCAAATTCAGAGAAACAAATACGCTTCCAATAATCAAACAGCGATATTGAAACATTTGCTTTCTCCTGCTTCTAAAAGGAGAACATTTGGAGAGTAAAACATTTCGGGTTGTTGTTCAGACGAAACAGCCGTTTTTGTTGAAGATGTCACTTTGATCTCGACTGTTTTCTCTGATCGTTAAAAACCTCTGAAGGATTCAGACGATTCAGCAGACGCTCGGGCTTCTCTCCTCCTGTGAACGGCTTCTGCTTCTCATGACTGTGTTAACTATGCTAACTTTTCCAGATTGGTGTGAGGGTAACAGAAGTCAGCGTGGACGTTTCTGCCGCTGGCCTATTGATGTCAACATTAAAGCTCCCCATGACTTAACAACCTGTGACTTAAAGCAGGTTTTATAATGAACGATAAAAAAGATTTCAACACACACACACCGTTTACAAATGGTTGTTGTGTTCTTGCGTTTCTTTGGTTGTTTTGGGGAGGTTTTCTTTTTCAAGTTTTCTCTGTGATGTTGGACTCCAACCTGCATAAACACTATAGACTGTATGTAAAAGATGGATGTAACCCCGTGGTTTGAAGAATGAAGCCAGTGCAGAGGTGTCTTAAATCTGCAGGGAGCGGCTCCTCTTAAATCTGATTTGTATAGAACTCTATGAGGAAAACGACCCTATTTTTAACTCGAGTTCTGACTTCAGTAAATGCTTTGCTGAAGAGTTTGTGGTCTCATTTAAAGTCTTTTTTTTTAAAAAAATACCAGAGGATGCGACACTCGCCTAAATCATAAATTTGAGGCTTCAAAATCGACCTCCATCTTTTATATACAGTCCATGCTAAACGCTAACTAGTGTGCTCTGATTGCAGCAAATCGAGGACTTCATGGACGTGAACGAGGGGGAGAAGGAGATCATGAAGCTGTGGAATCTGCACGTCATGAAGCGTGGGTATGTACTCGGCAAAGCTTTTATCAAACTGCAGAAGTTTTTTGGTTTATTTCAGGGTTTTTGTTTTTTAAACCTCACCTTATCCACTGGCGTCTTCCTCCCAGCTTCATCGCAGATAACCAGATGAACGAAGCGTGTCTGCTGTTTGCTGAACACCACGCCGCCTTCATCGTCAAACGCAACCTGTGCCGCAATTTCCTGCTCCATCTGATCAGCATGCATGACTTCAACCTGATCAGCACGCTGACCATCAACCAGGCCATGGCCCGGCTCTGCCTCATCCAGAGCCAGGCCACCCACAGAGACAAAGAGGAGGACGACGAAGAGGAGGAGGAGGAGGACTGGGAGACGGCCGCGGAGTCCCAGCCGGAGCCGGATCCTGACCCTGATCCCGATCTGACGGAGTTTAAAACCTGCAGTACCGAGACCGCCAACAGCTCCCTGGAGACTGGAAATCAACTGGTGGAGGACGGCGGCGAGAAGCCGCACGCCAAGCAGAAATTGTCCGGCTTCGGCTCGGTTTTAAAGTGACTGCTCGGCTGGAGCGCCACAAAGATTCCCGGACAGAGCGGGAAGACTGAGGCCTGAATCAGCAAACAGGTGTTAGACACACACGGGTTACTGCAGGGATTCTCAAAGGCAGGTTACACCAGGATCAAAATGAACTTCACATCCTGGAAGTTACACATTCAAATCGAAGAGACGCTTTATGGTTTCACAGTTCATCAACGCTGAGATCTTTGAATTATTTTTTAATTATTTTCATGTTTTTTCCATGTTGTTTGTCCTGTTTCTGTAAATGTTTGAGTGTTTAACTCTGAGCTGCTCCAGTTTTATTTCCAGCCTGACACAGCTGTGGAGTGAGCACAAAGCAGGTTCGGTCTTAGGGCTGGAGGTGCAGAAGACGGTCGTACGCCTTCTGCAGATGACGAGTTGCCTTCAAAAGAGGCGTCAACATTTCATGCAGCAGCTGCGAATTCAAACAGGAGGAGATGGGCCGTCTGCTCGGGACTGTTTTCAGCAGCGGAGTGATCCGTATTTGGTGCTCTCTTTGGTGCTACTTTGCCTCTCGAGACTCTTCGTTGGTGCCCTGAGTCATTTTGTGTTCACTCCATCGTTCAAACCTCATGTCAGTCTTCCTCAGAGTGAAGCATCAATCAGTGACCTTCCGGGCACCCTCAGCTCCGCCAAAGGTTTTCTTTTAGCAGGGAGTGTGTGCACATGCTCAGTAGTGTCACGGTTACGGCGTCTGATTGGGTGTCAAGAGTGTTGCTGCAAAAGGAAGTTTGACCAGTTATTATCAAGAAAGGTCAGGGTTGAACCGCTGATGGTCGGGAGGTGGCTGATCACAACTCGAGACGCCTGTTAGAGCCGTTGCTATCAGGTGATTTTACCTGGAGACGCCACAAAGTTCGTATTAACTGTTAATGAGACCGATGCTCAAAGCTAAGAGACTCTCTGCACTTGTGTTAGTCTTTTTTCTCTCCCCCATATGTATTGTTGTTGAGCCCCGCTCATGTGAAAATCATGTTCATAATAATTCTGCGAGTCAGAATATGAAGAAAATATATTTTTGCTCATACTGTGGAGCATTACCTTTCACTATCCGTGCAGCGAGCTCGAGGGATCTCGTAAGATCAAGGATGTTTTCCGTGTGATTCAGCTGCTTGTTAGCTCAAACACAACGAGACAAAAGTCTCCGAGCTTTCTTTGATCGGGTTAATCAGGAAGTTAATCCTCAGGTTGGGTTAATTTTTGGCATCCAGTGATCATGAAAACAAGATAATATTAAACAAATGGTTCGTTTTTGCTGCAATGCTCTGTGAAGACTTTTCCTTTGCAGGCGTTTTTCTCTCTTTTGCTGCTTTAGTTCAGCTCGAGCCGAGACAATGAAAACTGACTCCTAACAACAAGTTTTATCTGGAAGTAAAGGGTTTTCGCTGGATCGTTAAAGGTTCCAGCTTCGTCTGTGTCGGATCTGAGGGTTTATTGAACCTGTGACTCTGCTGTACTCGTGGGCACACCTCCCCTACAGTTATGTTTTTCTTTAAACTACTGGTGCTAAATGTTTTTACTCCTCAGTGCATCTCCTTTCTTACAACAGATCTCCACTGCCAGCTCTCCAACAACGAGAAGCATGTTTAGTTGTCTGTTTCGTTTTTTTAAAGCGACTCTCTTTTTCCTACAGTGCTGTTTTTACCATGCTCTGAGCCCAGGACAACAAAAAACACTCGCTGTGCAGCAAAACTGGACAAAAAAGCTCCTCAGAGCTCAGAGAGGCTTGGAAAGGCCACGTTCCTACTGTTGTAATCTAAAAAAAATTGATAACTATAGGGTTAAACTGTTTATGCAGGTGCTGGTTCCAGTTTCTTTAAAATAAGAAATTGCTGCTTTATTTTGAAATTATTATAAACTGAATAGTTTAAGTTTTGGACTGATACAAGTTTGGCTGGTCTGTTTTGTGTTTGTTTGTTTGTTTGTTTGTTTTCTTTCTTTTATTTGATCAATGAAATTGTTTAAAAAAAGAAAAAAAAAAGGGAAAGGAAACAAGAAAAGCCACTTATAAAACGAATGGTTCCACAGGGTTGTGATGTCGCTTTATGGTGTGGCGTTAATGCAATATAAATAATGTTGCTCCAACCAAAAAAAAACATGTTTTGATTAGGGGGGGAAAAAAACACCTGGAAGTCTAAAGTTGGCTGGAGGAGGTGATGGTGGATGGATCAAATCCAGGCCTTTCACACAGGACGTTTGGGGTTTGAGTCCACCATGATGTGAAAAGTTAGTACTGATTTATCACTTTTAGACCAAGCGACACACTCGGAGACTGAAATAAGTATGAAAATGTGCAGTTCCTGTAGCGACCACCAGAGGCTCCTGCAGTGAATCAGTCTATGTTAAAATGTCCAACTTTAATTTGTTTAAATAAACATGTTTTCAGCCAGATATAAAAAAAATAAATACATTTCTGGATGGTTTCTTCCTTCAGAAAAACTGCACAGCTTAAAGTGGCCACTCTGACACGTGGGTCAAACCATCTACTTCATGTAGATGATGTCATCTCGCTTTCACATTTAGGCTAATGCTACGCAGCTTGGTTAGCACATTTCATATCCATAAAGTTGATACAGCACACAGACATGCATGTCTGTTAATTGGTACTAAGAAACTCTAAAACTGGATGCTTTTCCTTTTGGATTTTTGTTTATTAGAATTGGACAGGTCCATGTTGAGACAGGCAGCTGTAGATGTTAGCTCCTAGGGTGCACTGTATTCTTGCTAACCAAACTAGCTAGCATTAGCTGATAGCTTGGTACACCAGTTTTCATCCAGTCTTTTCACTTCTGGCTCCAAAAATCAACATTGTTGGAGGCCAAACTGTGAAGTCCAGAATCCAGCAGGTGAAGGCACAGTAACTTCGTCCATCTTTTAGCTTTCTTTACCCCCACGAATCTGCAAAATTGTGACATCACAACAGTGTGACTGGTCCTGGAGCAACATTAAAATGATGAGGGGACACCATGGCGGCACATGTAGTTACTGAACACGCCCACTACACCTGTTATATATAAATGTAAATATGACTGTAAAAAAAAAAAAAACCGATAGCTTTGTGATATGTATGTTTTTGAAACTCAAACACCATCAGTGACATTTTAGTAGGTGTTTTTTAGTTAAAGGACCAAATTGGGATTCATTTCCTGCAGATTTCTTTGCTCTTATGTGTCCTGCGTCATGTGACTCCTGGATCCCTGCTGCCGTCATTACTTTGACATTTAACCTCGAGAACACGCCGGGTAAAGATTAGACATGACAGACGAATCGCACCGGGAGCATTTCAGTCTCCACGGGCAATTTTATTTTGAAAATTAAAACCGTGCTCCTGTATAGACTGTATATGAATGTTGGATGCATCTATTGTGGACCCTCTGTGTAGGTTTTTCGCGAAACAACAGGAGTAGTAACTCCTGGAGTTCTTCCATTCTCCTGCAAGAGGGTCCCCAAAACACTCGAGGGCGCTGCCACAGATTTGTAAATGAAAATATTTCATCACCCCACCCACTAGTAACAGAGTCAGGCAGTCCAGGTGCTGATGTTTTACCCGTGCCATTTTAGCCTAAATGCAGTACGAGCCTCCAGATGTGGGCAGCTGTGAGGCCATGGGAGCATAACGTCAGACATGATCATTTGGATGTATTTAGAGCTTATCGATCTTTTTTGTGTTGTTTTAAAAAGCTTTATGCCTGCTGGTGACTGATCCAGCCTGCTGAAATCTGCAGATCTGAAACCTTGTCTTTGTTCACGAGACCCAGCAGCGTTTTGCACAATACGGGAGGAGCCGTGTCGGCCAAACGAGACTTTTCTTTAACAATAATGTAAAACTAGTTCGAGTCACAATGGTTTTCTATTAAAAAGGACAATTTTGTAATAATATTGGCATCATGCTCCATTTCTTTCACCAAAGTACACGTCACTCACAGCTCGGTCACACTAGGTTCAAAATAGGACCACAGTGACTAAGTGTCGTCGTTTCAGGATTGCACTGATTTCATTTGCTGTCTGAGACTGATTGCAAGTACTTGCTGCGACCAGCTGATCGCTCAGAGCTGCAACATCCCAAACCTCTGGGTGACTTTTGATCACAAAGAGATTGCACAGGTTGATTGCACGTGGCTCTTCCCTCTCATGTTGCTGGATTGAGAGCTCTGACTTTAAAGCTGTTGTTTGGTTTTTTTGATAAAGGCTGTTGTGTCTGATCTGGTACCTTTCATTTATAGACAAATGTTGATTTATATTTTCTATAAATTATATTATGGCTGGAGCATTCCCCGCATGATTGTTCCAATATAATATTGTACAACTTTTTGCAAAGACAAAAAAATCAAAGCAATCTGCATGCTGGGTTTTCAAATCTTCCAAGTATGAACGTTAACTGCTCACACAACAGTTGGTAACTACTTTTACTGCCCTCTCGTGTCTGCAGTGAGGAACTACAACACAAATGCAGGCAGCAGCATTTCTAAAATACAGCGACCTATAGAAGTGAAATAAGCTGATCTCGTTGCCATAGTGAAGACTTCAAACACTGATCAACACTAAAACGCACACTGATGATCTTGATCATTGATATCTGCCAACTATAATCCAGATGCTGTCCCACATGTGACCTTAGTGACTCCCCACATGAGGTGAAACATCTTCATGAACAGCTGTCATCCACTCAAGACGGTGAAGATGCACAGACGTCTTTATAGAGGTTTAACAAACTGATGTTGTGGTTCCTGTCGTGACCACTGGGGGCAGCACAGATTAGAATACATTTGCCCCTTAAACAGGCAAATTAAACTTGCATTGATGTCATTAATAAGCCAATACATCATATTTTTAAAACTGAGAATCACATGATGATCTTTATTGAACACAATGTGAAGAGACCAGCAGTGAACACACATGCAATACAAAGGTTTGACCAGCAGGTGTCACTGATGTGACTTTGACACAAACAGGTTTGTTTCCTCCACCTTCAGACGAAAAATAAAATAAAAGGGTTTTTTGAGGTTGCTGGTTTCCGGACTTTTGTACCATCAACTGGACCAAATCCAGAGTCCCACAGTTCTCTAAAAACACGAAACACTGTGCTCAGTTCTTCAGAAAAACAGGAGAACATCTGTGAGCAACAAGCTGTCCCGGCCTGTCTTTGTATCAGCTGATAACAGATTACGCCAGGCGGCTGAAATGTGTCCAGACGTGTAATAAAAGCAAGACAAGTGAGCAGTTGCAGCAGATAAATCCTATGACAGTGTGTGTGCAGAACACGTATGTAAAAACAAAAAGCTACGCAGGAAAACTCGCAATGTTAAGACATCTGAAGACATTTTTAAACCACATCAGGCCCTCTGCTCCACCAGAGTGCAAACATGAGCATGAAAAAAATTGGCAGGGCAGGAAAAACCATGGGGAAACTTCCTGTACATTACCACAGACTTTACTCCGTTTAGTTGACTGTTTTGTTAAAATGGCTGCCGGTTCGCTACTGAAAGAAATGATAACGGATCATTTGCCGTTTGACGCCCTCCTCCTGCTTTAAATACTGTCAGCAAGCTTAAAAGTAACCATGTAACTAAAAAAAATAAAAAAGCAAAAACAGAATGAAACGCTCAGAGCGCCACCTGTCAGCCAGAAATCAGTCATCAGCTGTGAAATTGGGACGCATGATTCAGATTTCATTTTAAAGCCTCAGCGTCACATTTTGGATTTCTACATGTTGATCCAGGTCACATAGGTGACCGAGGTTAGAGTCAAGATCAAATCAAAAGTCCCCATAGACTCCCATCTGTACAGCAGAAAGACGTGTTTACAGCCTGCTGTGTGTCAGTTTTTAAGCCTCAACAAAATCTAAATGAGTTCAAAAAAATGTTATGAAGGAAAAATTGTGCACTGAGACCAAAACAGCGTCTGTATCAGGCTGTAAACATGTTTATTTCCGCTTTAAAGTTGCACATTTTTAACATGGGAGTCTATGGGGACTTTTGGAGACAACTAGTGGACGTTGGAGGAACTGCAGCTCGTGGCACTTTTTTAGCCCTGATAATCATCACTTTCAGCCACTGTAGACGTCTGATTTCATGCAGGACTCTAACCGCAGGCTAACATGTAAAGGTCCTGAAATGGAGCGCTTCACCTCAGATATTTCTGTGCTGCAGCCCTGAAGGATCCGATTGGTCAGAGCATTCTGAACGAGCCATTTTTATATGATGCCGACATGTGTGTGGGTTGCTGTTCCCAAACGCCACGTGGCGGTTTATGGATAAAATCTGATTCCTCAGGACTTTTACTGGTTTTGGTTTTATCCTCCTCTATAACCCGTGAAGTCCAAGTAACCCTAACCTGTAGTAACCATAGTAACCCTGTGCTATGAAATTATGCGATTTTCTCAGAAGTCAAACGCCAAAAACGACACAGTCCTTTTAATCATGTCCAAACCTCAGGGTTAGGGGCTCGAGCTACTTCTCATTATCTCTGATGACTTAATAGTGCGTCCACATCAAACAAAGGCTTTGCAGAGGTCATGGCTGCCACTCAGAAATGCAGGACGAGGTTTCTAAAAGTGAAGGGTAAACCATGTAACGTGATATCAGGGTGAATGCTGTGGGGTTCTGAGCGGCTGCAAAGTGGTTCACCCTCCATTTGGTGTGAACACATGAGACCTCACTGGGTAAATGTGCAGATGGAGGACGGCTGAGCTCAATCAGTGTTACTCAGAAAGTGAGAGGACTGCAGGAGAGGGGACAGTTAGTCCTCAGACTGAAACTCTGTCCACGGCCTCGATTACAAACAGCAGAAACCGTCACTGCAGAACCGAGCCGAAGACAGGAGCTGCAGTTTGTGACAAGCAGAAGGAAACGTCGGCAGACGCCGCCGGTTGAAAACTCGCTCCAGCGAGGAAACTCCAGAAGAGAAAGGCTCCTGTTTGAGCTTCAACCCAACAGACGTGCGAGCGGCTTTTTTGTGTGTGTGAGGTGAAAAAAAGAGGAGCAGAAATGTTTGGACTGGGACGCCAGAGGAGCTGGCGTCTTAAAACACGAGCACCTTCCAGCCGGAGTGGACGAAGGAGCAGCCGAAGAAGAGGCAGTCCACCGGCTGGTCCACCAGCCAATCGAACACCACCTCGCGGTTCCCCGAGCCGATCGTCACCCTCAGCTTGAAGTTGCCGCCCTCGCTCGTGTTGTTGTTGCTGATGGGGAACAGGCTCACCACCTCCATGTCAAAGGTGACGGCGGAGCCAACGGTGACAGCAGGCAGCTGGTTGGTCATCTCTTTCCCGTTGACGAAAACGGCACCTGAGGAGAAGAAGTTTGAGAGAATTCAACATTTGTTATTTATCATAAAAAAGAATCGAAGCTGAACTTTAGTTAAATTGAAGTTTGAAGTTTAATTTTCAAGCATCTCGTTTAAATGCTTCCCACAGAGGAATTCTACACTTCAGGAGGTTTTTCCACTCTCCTGTTTTCAGCTTCGGTGATTTTGCTTTAAGTCTCTTTGTCTCCTCGTCTCCGACGATGCTCTGCTCTTTGCTTCTGCATCAACACGTCAGCACCACAGAAACAGTCTGAGTTGATTTGCCTGAAACTCGTCTCCAGACTGTTTCTTCATCTTTGCAGCATCACCAGTTCTTCTTCTTCGACATCTGGTGGGGTTCTTTTTAATTTAATTTTGGCTCCACCTTTCAGTGAGTGGCTTCAAACATTATACATCCCATAACTGGGAATAAATTAAATTATGGTCCATACTCACAATCCTGCCCGGAAATCTAATCCCTATAATGGCTCCATCTCCCACCAGGAGGGAAACCATTGATCTAAAACATGGCGTCCACACAGAAAGCCTCATCAAGAGCAACCTTTCAAAGTATCAGAGCATCAGAACTTGAAGGAAATGACTTTTCAGATCTGATCAACAGAAATTAGAGACTTCAAGAGCAGTTTTTGGAATAATGGAATCTAAACAGTCTGCAGCCTGTTTTTATACTTCAATGAAGCTTAAAGTGCCGCTGTAGGAAAACAGTAGCGTGGTGGTTAGACCCTGTGGATCCGCCATCTGATAGTGACTCCTCCCATTTTAAAGCCTCGACTTTAAACATTGTGTTTAAATGTGTCTAAACAAGAACAATTTGCACTGGCCTCATCATTTATTTACAGTCTTTGAAAAGGACCCATTAGAAATGAATCCGCCACTGAAAATAGTCCCTGACAAGTGCACTATTGTCTCTGGTGTAATTCAGTTTTGTTTGTATTTCACCGATTCACAACTGCAGTCGCCTCAAGGTGCTTGGATTAATACAGAGAAATCCCAACAATCAAACGACCCCCTTTGAGAAAGCACTTGGCGACTGTGGGAAGGAAAAACTCCCCTTTAACAGGAAGAAACCGGCTGGGGGTGAGAGCCTTTCTTATCTGCCAAAAAACAAACATTTTCAAGGAGACTAACGACTTTCAGGCTCGAATCCTCAGCTGTGAGCCACGCAGACTCGCCCTGTACAAGCTGAGTTTTTCAAGTCTATCTGAGGCGGCATACCATTGGTGGAAATGCAGACAGCCTGGTCCCGCTGTAGTGACTCCTCCTCACTCTCGCTGTCTATGCACACGCCCAGACTGTCCCTCCGATCCATCTGACCCGCTGCAGAGATCCTGCACAGACACACAAAAACACGCCGTTAGCATCTAACTGTGGATTTACATATGATCTGTACGTGACGTCCAGGAGAGAAATGGAAAGATCTCCATCTTTAAAGCTTTGTTGTGGGCGTACTTGAACGTGAGCGTCTGGCCGCAGAAGTAGGTGGGCGCTTTGGAGTAGAGGACAGGGCAGCGCGATTGGGAGGAGTCATTGCGCAAAGCGATGTTCTTCCTGCTGCTCAGGATGTAGCCCTCGGTCCCTGAACGCCACTCTGGAAGATAAAACAAACACACAGCGTTCGTTAGCGGACCTGATCTGCTTCAGTTTAAACTTTCAGGTTTCTATATATTAACACGGCTCCATACTGCAGTGGAGACAGAGACGGTCTCTGCTGATAGTACAGAAACACAGAGGTCATGCTGATGTTTCCATTAGATGCTGCCTTCCTGTTAGAGGTGCACTGATTGGCTAGTGACTGCATGAGAAGGCTGCAGCGAGTCCTGCGCACATAAATGCTTACAGGCCTGTGATGATGTCACGGTTCCTGCAAACAATTACCAACGCGACTGCATTCACAGCTCTGTTATTTCAGCTGCAACCCGGGAGGCGTTAAAGGGTCTGAGAGTTAAAAACAGAATGAAAACTGGCAAATATTTTAGAGAAAGGTCACAAACACGAGACAGAGGTCCTTGAAGGACGATAGAGTAATAATATTATTGCTTTAAAGTTATCTGTAGCCAACAGGAGGTGAAATCTCTGTTTCTTACTGGAGCATCTGATTTTAGTGGCTTAAAAGCCTGGAAGGCTTTTGGGAAGAGATGCAGGTCTTTGATTTGCTTTAGTAACTCAGACACGAGTGAACTTCACCGTTTGCTGCTACAGGGTTTCCCTCTCTCGGATGTCTCCACCTACCGTGCGGTGCCAGCGTGGTGTAGCCCGTCTGCGGGATGCTCCAGGGGCTCCACTCGGTGCGACCCTCCCCGCGGGCGCAGACCCTGAACAAATAATCCGTGTGAGGGTCCAAGTGGAGAACCAGGAACTCCGATTCCCGCCCGATGTAGGCGTCCTCATACTGGCTTCCCCCACTGCCGGAGCGCCGGTACTGCAGCCGATAATCTGCAGCCGCGAAGTCCTCGTCCACCTGAAGCACCAACGATAATGTCCAGTTTTAATTAAGATGCAGAATAATGTACTTCCTCATTTCACCAAGTTTTACATTGTAACAACAAATGTCCATATTTGAGCTGCGATTCCTCGGCACAAACTTAAAGGAACACGTGTGTTTCCACCAGAGACTAAATTAACTTCATGATTTTATCCATACAAACAGACGTGCTCGAAGGATTTTGGTGCAGAGAAGACTTCACTGCAGAGGCTGACACTCAGGTGAAGTTTAAATGCTGTGAAAACTCAAACTTAAAGGACTTCTCTGAACTTCTGAAGTCCATTTATGATCAAGAAATGTCAGTAGTAAGTTCAAAGAGCCCTTAATTACACTGGCAGTTTAACCTCCTCATTACACCGACCTTAACTTTCACTGTTTGAGTCGAGTAGTCTGGTTTTCGTCCACAACATTAAAAGTCACACCACTACGAGCGTTTTACAGAGCGAGTGAGCAGCCTGCCTGGGAACTTTTATTTTGAAAGCTGACTGGATCTTCCTACCCACCTCTGTGTGGTGCGATGGGACTTTAAACAATAGGCTCAGCATTATCTCAGATCGTGGGCTTGATAAGGTCTTTTGTTACGCTCTGCAAACTCCAACAAGCTTCCTGCTCAGTCTCTTCACCTGGAAAAGCACCGTGTGTGTCCCGTTTACCCCTGCTGACCTTACACCAGCGAACCAGGATGCTGCCTGGTCTCTCCTGCAGCTCCTCTATCTGGACGGGCGGGTGGGAGGAGACGGCGCCGTGGCGAGCCACCCGGTCCCTCAGCAGGCTCAGCAGGGAGTCATCAAACTGGGCTGAGACACACGGCACGTCCACCAACGCTGGAACCTCTGGCAGGCTGGAAAACACGCACACAGTTCTAAACAGCAGCTGATTAACTTTTTCCTTTAAACACCTGCAGCGAAACACCTTCGCCCGTATCACCTGTCCAGCTGGATGTGCATGGCCTTCTTCGTGAAGCTGCCCAGTTTGTCCTCCTTTTCTCCAAGACCACATCGCAGAGCTGCTTCTCCTGCAGAGAATAAGCATGGATCATCTTTCTGGGCTTGCTTTTGCTCTGAATAATTGTGAAAACTGTGGTGGCTGTAAATCATCGTCTCTCCTTCTTGAAAATAATAGTTTGCAGCTGTGTTCGTGGCAGCGTTTGTGCGACCCACCCTCTCTCAGCAGCTCGTCGGCCTGGCCCACGCCGTGCTCGATCAGGCTCTGACAGTCGTCCAACGGCTTGATGCTGTCGGCCTCGATGGTGTCGACCTCGGTCAGGAGGTTAGCCAGCCGCTCCGCCAGCAGTCGAGTAGCCGCCGCCTGCAGCTCGGCAAAGTGCTTCCGGAGGGTCTCGCGGGCCTGACCCGAGCTGCCTCGAATCTGAGCCACCAATCAAAGAGGAAGAAGGTAAAAACAGGTGAGGACGCGACTCCGAGAGAGAACGACATAACCGAGTGTTTCTGTCATCAGACGTCTCCTCGTTAGCTTTATTGGTGCTAATTGTTGCTGTTTTGTGTTTTCTTTTGTCTTTGCTCGTTTCAGCTCCTGAACAGATTTTAGCCAAAGAGTGAGCTCTGAAATAAACATAAAGGGGCTGCGTGAAGGGAAAATATAACATTTAAAGGCAGTGTGGCAGATCGTCAGCACACTAATTGTAACATAAGCTGAAAAATAACAACAATAATAATGCAAATTCAAAAGTACCAAATTTCGACCTGCCAGTGTCGTCTGAGCGCTCAGTCTCAAGACCATCAAGGAAAAAAATGAGTTCATCTGGAATCTGATGTGAAAACACGTTTCTAAAAGTCGGGTCGGGGTCGTGTTTCCCACTGAGGAGCATCTTCTCTCCTTCAACATCTGTAAACATCTGTGAGCTGAGCAGCTGCTGCACTGTTGGGAGACAAATGCCTGATGGAGGATTGTCGCTGCTCAGCAGTCCTGGCTCTTCTTTGTCCTGTTGTGGGTTCGTGAAGCTCCAGATGAGCTCATCCGGTGAAAGGTCGCACAGACGGTGATTTCTGGAAGTGTTTTTGAGCCCGTGCACTCGTTTCCATCCCAGAATCGTGCCTGTTTTTAATGCAGCGCTGCCTGAGTGCCTGAAGATCACGGGTACCTGCCTCATCTCAGAGCCTTTTGATGAGATTATATTGAGTTGGTTGTAGAAACGTTTACTTTGCCCGTCTCCAGCAGCCACAGAGACCCACAGTCTGTGCTGAGATGCACAAATCATCACCTTCTGTATTTATTTACGGTGCACACAGCGTCCCAGCTGTTGTGGGGTTGTACTTTAAGCGCTTATAAATCAGGAAACATTCAGAGTATAAAGGTAAAGTTCTGCAGGGCTTCATCACACGTACTGAAGTTATTATACATTAAAAACACAGTCGGTTGATTCTGGGGTTTCGTTTGGGAGGAACCGATAGAGTTTCATTGAATGACCAGCCACAGTTACGCCGCAGTTAGCGCTATGACAGGTTACACCTCACACAGAGGCGGTGCGGACCGTCTGCACACACCAGCAGCTCATCAGGAAGCTGACTTACTCGTCATCTGCAGCGGCGGAGGTCATGTTTCAGTTCCTCTTTGCAGAACACACAGAGTGAGATTTCACAATGAGTACACGGAGAGCGACGGCAGGAAACGGAAGGCTGATTGACAACTGCTGCACTGATAAAGCAGGGACTGTATGACGACGGAAAGCCGCTCTGCCAGAGTACACTCGGATCTTTTTGTGTGTGTGAGCAGTTCTCCAGCAGAGGCATCATATCCTGAGGATTATCAGCTGGACACAGATGAGCAATTATCAATATTTTGGGATTTGAAAAGTAAAATAAGACTAAAGATATGATCCAAACACGAGGCAGGACAGAAATAGTTTTCCTCTTACAAGAAGAGAGATGCTGCAGTGATAGCATTGTCTCAGATCTCAAACACACACTTTGGTATCCCTTATTCGCTCTGTGTGTGTGTGTGTGTGTGTGTGTGTGTGTGTGTGTGTGTGTGTGTGTGTGTGTGTGTGTGTGTGTGTGTGTGTGTGTGTGTGTGTGTGTGTGTGTGTTGTTTCCTGGACTATAATCTGGTGGGGAGCCGTCTCCCTCTGTGGGAAATCGGGGGGTCATGGGAAAGAAAAGAAAGCACATCTCGATCCAGGATAACGTTCGATGGAACAGCTGAGGGAGGTGGAGGGAGTCTCAGCTGCACTAACAAAACAAATGAAACACATCCCACATCGAATTTTACTAACAAGTCTAATAAGTCTGCAGATTGTTTCTCTGGATGAGGCAAACTGTACGTGTGTGTGGATCAGCTGGAGGGGCTCAGGTTTGCTTTGTGATACATTATGTGCTCTGGACCGCACTGATTCAGTTAGCGTGGCGACTCTTGCAGGAGACAAAATACTGATGGAAAGGCAGACAGGAATTCAAAGTAACCGGATCACAGACAGCAGCACCAGCAGCAACCCTCTGATAGAGATCATGTCAGAGAAAGATAAAAACTGGAAAAAAAAGGCAGATTTACCAACTGGAAGTCGCTCGTGGAGCAAAGGAATACATGATTATGCCCCAGGTCACCTACATATTACACCTACGGGAGCAGCTCAGCCGTGCCATCAAGTCATCAGAGCGTCAGCGACTTCTGAACATTTAGTTTGCAATAAAAGCACTTACAGTTCCTTCCATCCATCCCCTTCTGCTTATCCTTATCTGCTTACCAGGAAATCTCCTTTTTAACTTCTTTATTAGTGTTTTTAGCCACTTTATGTGTAAGTAACCTAACAAGCTTAGGCTGAAAGGGGGGTGGGGTCAACTTCAAATATAACCCTGAACAGTGTAGGTGATTATCAGCTGCACAGGGCTGGAGCCTGTCCTCGCTGCCAGAGAGGCGGGGTACAGCTAAACACATCCAATCAGAGAGACGCGACACACTCTCACACCCACACCTACAGCCAATTAAGAATCACTAAAAGAAGAGATGTTTGAACCCAGAATCATCCACTACTGCCCCCTGGTGGCGGCATTTTTAGGTATATTTTGAATTTAATGGCTGCCATCCTGTCCTGGTTAGTCGGCGCTCTCGTCCCTCAGCTTTTCTGTCGCTCCATTTTCATTGGAAGATGGTCTTTATGGTAAAATAACCTCCCCCGCCAACTCTATGCCTTCCCCTCAATAATCTATAGATACCCATTTTTATACCACCATGTGCACACGTCTATGTCCGTCATTTTAACCAGACCAACTCACTGTTGGAGCCCCCTGTGGAGATTAGAGGAACTGCAGTTGCTGCTTATTCTGAATGAAAAAACAACAATCCCATATTTTATGTTCTTGGACCAAAATCTGCCTCGTTTCTCTCCCGCTCTCCTTTTTTAATCTCTCCTCTAAGGATCGCTGTCCGTCCACAGCGACAGGAAACAGCAGCATTGTTTACTGCGAGCAGCTGGAGGGGTAAAACTAGACAGCAGGGGGAAGGAAGAGATAGCAGAGAGGGAGGGAGGGGGGAGAATTTACTCTCCCGGGATTCTTCTGAGTCAGGAGCGAAGACAAATCACACCGCCTGGGCCTGCACGAGTCTTTCAGAGTGAGCGGGTGCAGTGAAACCGACAAAGAAAGCACTGAGGGAGTGAAGCGCATCACAGGAGGAGGGAAACACGAGGCCTGAGCTTCACAACAGATCACAAATCAGGATGCAGTACCTGTTTACGGGCCTGGTTGAGGCCATGCAGGCGCTGCTGGAGTTCGCTGCGGTAGTTCTGCGCCGCCTCGATGCTTTCCTTCGCCTCCTGCAGCAACACGTCCACCTCCACAGACATCCTCCCGGCCTGCTGTCACACACGAGGGAGGGATACTTACTAAACACACCCAGAACGCAGCGTAACCTGAAACTAAGCACTTAGAAGATGTATTTGCACAGATGACAGAGGCTGAAAAATGACTCCAGCAAACAGAATCAGGCCTCAGTAATCATGTTGTTTTTAAATCACAGACAAAACAGAAACGTGTTGTCCCTGAGAGGCACACGGTGTCCCGAATGCCCTGCTTCATCTTCTGTTTTACCTCGAGTGTGACCATAATTTACAACATGAACATCGAGTTGTATCACAAAGCCTGCAAACTAAAGACTGGGACCATAACCTGGCTGTAAAGTGTTTCAGGTTTCTCTACATTCAGACCACAGGAGTCGCCCCCTGCTGGCCATTAGAAAGGACACAGGCTTAAGGCACCTTTGCATTGAATTAACTGTTTACGGCACAAAGCGAGTGACTCAGAGTGACTGAGCGGACACCAGCGTGTCCTGTAGCTGGTCGTGACTCATCGATGCAGACGTCTCATTGGACAAACGGCCCACAGCGTTCTTCATAATTCACCTCTGCAGAGGCGCTGCTGTGGCTAATAACCAATAACAGAGTAAGACTCGATCTTCTGCTAGAAAAACTACAAGTCAACCAAGTGCGTTGAGCATTTTCAGTGACAGAGGAAATGAGAAAACAAGTAAACCACTTCCTCTGCTGCCAGCCAGCCGCAGTACCAGCCGCTTTACGACACGGCGAAAACACAGGACTTCTGGTTTCATTGCAGCGGCGTGGGACCACATTCTTCACGACCTTTACGTACAATGCTCAGTGTGGTCCACCGGCCTCACATAACTACGAAAATAAAACCCCACAATGATCATAAACACGCTTTAATGAGCCTCTTCCTGTGACCTTAATATGATTATCAAACATCAGTAACATAATGCTTTGTTACTGATTTTGGCTTCATTTTAATGTCAAAAGCAACGACTGGAAAACTGATAGCATGGAGTTCGTCTAGTTTTAAAACTGCAGCTCTGTCCGTCTTCACGTCTCTGCACCGGGAGCCAAATGACCTCTAAGACCACTTTTACAACAGCAGACACTCAGGTTTATCAGAGTAATCAAGGCTGGAGGGTCCCTGAGCTCTTTAGTGTTTTAAAGCAGCAAGTTTAATTTTTAGACATTTTTTAGCCCTCAAATGATTTTTGTGGACCTCGTTTTTGTCGATCGTTTAAAGGAAGCTACAGTTTTAGCATCCACAGACTATTAAACCTAGAACATCCAAATAAAAACATTATTATGGTATTCTGGATTTTATTTATTTTAACTTTATCCTCCCTAAAAATCCAGTTCCCTCACGGCTAAACCGTTCACTTCACTTTGAGTCATTTAGTTTATTCATTGGACTCGAATCCGAGAGGAATCGTGTGAATCGATGCTTTCCTCGAAGCGTTCCCAAACCAGCAGAGATCACTCCAGAGTGTCCTGGGTCCACTCCAGAGCCTTCTCCCAGCTGGACATTCCTGAAACACCTCAGCTAGGAGGGGCCCAGGAGGCATCTCAGCTGGCTCCTTTCAGTTTGGAGGAGCAGCTCCACTCTGATATGTCAGTGTAGGGTCTCAGTCATCCGGGTCATGGTAGTCTTAGGAGCTTGGAAAGAAACTGACTGGACTCCTTTAAGTTTTGTGAGGATGTTTCACCTCTCATCAAATGACAAGATAAAGGAAAACCCCCACTAAGGTTTAAATTCCTGGGACTCTCCACCTGGATTTGGTTTCAGAACTGGAGAAGCTTCTCGGATCAGAGGTGAAATTCACGGGAATTAAAGAAATCCAGTCACTTTCTTTCTAAGCTCTACTCTGATGTCTTCACTCTCTGTCTAAAGCAGAACCCAGATGTCTCATTTCTGCCTCTTTCATCTATGATCTTATTCCTTCAGACCCATAGCTCGTGGCCACAGATGAGGAATGTAGATTGACAGTTAAACCAACAGCTTCACTCTCAGTTCTTTCTTTAGCACAACAGGCTGTTAAAGGGTCTACATCACTAATCAACCTGCTCCAGCCTCCCTCTCACCATGACAAAAACCCAGAGATACTTGAAATTCTCCACATGAGGCAGCAACTAGTTTTAAATCCACCCTAATCTGGCCTCGGACCTTGAGGTGCCGATTCTCATCCCAGCTGCAAAGCATCCCAGCAGAAGTTGGAGGTTACCTCGTAACGAGGCCAGCAGAGCCTCTTCTTCCACCAAAAGAGGAGATCACACAGCAGGTCTGGCCAACATGCACTGGAAATATTCCTGATTTACTGACACAATGTGGATCAAGCTCTCACAAGTAACCAAGGCTTCAAAATGTAGTAGAGTAAAGGCTTTGGCACAAAGCTTTACAAGAAGTCTGCATATTTTAGCTTCTTCTTTATAGGGCTGCTCAATTAATCGAATTTTAATCACGATTACGATCTGGGCTTTCAACGATCATTAAAAATGACTGAGCCGATTATTAGCCCCTCCCTCATTTATCCGCGACACCTTAAAGGCCGGTCCGTGAAAATATTGTCGGGCATAAACCGGTCCGTGGCGCAAAAAAGGTTGGAGACCGCTGATTAAGAGGACCCGAGGGAAGCTCGGAAAGCTAAGCAGAAGTTATTTGGAGAGTGACTGCCGTTGGTTGAAAAGAGAGTTTAAAAAAAAAACTTCAGTGGTGTTGCACACTATTTTATATTATTTTTCTAAAGTCATTGTTAACCCTTTAAAGCCGGTCAGAGCAGCACGCTCCGTTTTGCGTAACTATTTTTAAATCCCTGTAGAACCTGAACCGTGTAAGCTATCGCAATAATTTGTTTTGCATATGAAACCGGAGGAGTTGTACTTACATCTGATGCCATCAGCTTGTCCTCGGTCACGGTTTCGTTCCACATATAGCTTTGCAAAAATTGCATAAAAAGCGCTTGCAGGAACAAAAACATAATATTCCAGAAACACGCTTTGCCGTTCCTATCAGCTGTTCGTAACACTTCCCACAGTGAAATGATGCACCTGCTGTTTTCTTTGCAAATTTGCATCATAGGATTGTTTTTTGTTTTTCCTGCAGTATATAAAAATTGCTGTATCTCCAAAATAAAACTATGAAGACACTCAAAATAAATTTCCTGTTGTTGTAAACTATTTTTTGCAACTTTATTGTATTTAAAGTTTTGAGGGATAAACCTCTTAAATTTCTCCAAGTAGAAATATATGTAAACAAAACAAAAGCGATTTTCAATTTTTTTTGTAGTTTATTGCACTTTTTTGCAATTTATGTAATTACTATGCACTTAATGCATACATATTATTAAAATATGGGCTATAACAGTTGTATTGATGTATAGCAACTTGAAATGCTCCTACAAATGGCACTACAGCATGTAAAAAAAATAATATAAGCTCTGGTGGACTTGGTTCTATAGTAGGTCTTAAAGGGTTAAATAAATATCGTCAAATAATCGTGATCTCAATTTCAGTGAAAATAATCGTGATTATCATTTTTGCCATAATCGAGCAGCCCTACTTCTTTATTTAGCTGTGCTCTCAGCTCTGTGCTGCTTCGTTTTATGTTCAGGATACAGCGTTGGAAATAATCGTTTCATCACTTCCACCTCACTTGATTTGCATGTCACTGAGTAAAATAAGACAAACATGACTTAGTGCTTGGTGAAGAAACCCTGATTAGTGTAAGACGTTTGCACACATTTACACCCACTCCTCTTTGCAGAAACTCTGTAATCTTTTGGGTTTCTTCTTCTCAAAGCTTCAGCTCACTCCGCAAATTTTCAGACTGGACTGAGGTCTGGCTAGGCCACTTGTCTATGTTTTGGGTTACTGTCATGCTTGAAGACCAGTACAAAGATATTATGGAAACGGCCCCATGCACTGGCCCCTCAATGCGATGAAGTCATCCAGTAGCCCTAAAAAACAGCCCCAAAGCATAACGTCTCCACCTCTGTGCTCGACTGGGGATGGTGTTCTTTTGGTCATGCTCAGCATATCTATTACGCCAAACATGGCGGGTCGAGTTGATGCTTTAGACGTTCAGTGGCAAACTTACGACGTGCCTGTACATGCGCACTCTTGAGCAGGGGGACCTGCAAGATTTCAGTGCACTGCAGTGTGCTATCAGCGGTGTTCTTGGTGACCGTGGTCCCGACTGCCTTCAGTTTGATAATGAGCTCCTCCCGTGTGATTTTGGGCTGATCTTCCACCTTTCTCATGATCATCCTCACCCCACAAGCAAAGATCTTGCACGGAGCTCCAGACCGATGGTGACTGATAGTCTTTTTATCAGCGTCTTCCTGATGGGCCGTCCATTTTCCCCTGACAGCCTTTGCATGTTGGTCTTTCCCAACCTTGCTGGAGAGGCTGGAACATTTTCTGTGGACAGGTAAGCTTTGAACACACACCGAGTTGCGAACAGGAGAAGCAGTTATTCCTGCTGGGTTGTAGGGGATCAAATACTTCTTTCTCCCAGTAGCATGCAAATCCTTTTTTAACTTTTATGTAATGTGGTTTTTTTTCCTGGATTTTTCCTAGGAGCACCAATCAGCTGCAGGAGCGTAGCTGGACTCTTATTGGATGGATCTGGACACTCAAAGCCCACGAACAGACAAGACATTAGTCACAGGAACATATCTAATCTTACCTGCATGATGGAAAGCATCACCTGAGTTCAATTATTCAAAGTACTCTGAGATAAGTGAACATGAGCAGTGTAATGTCAAAGTACTGTAACAGCCTCCACTTTAATAATTATTTTAATGTAAGTTTGAAAATTAATACCATAAAACAAATACCAAATTCAGCCACAAACCTCTGAGAGAAGCAGCAACTTTGTGTCCTCACAAAGGGGATAAAAGCAGCACGGAAATCTCTGTAGACAGAATGAAAGTGAAGGTGAGGTGAATTACCACCAGCCTTCAACGTCTTCCTGTCAGAGGTGTCCGCTGACAGGTTACACGTTTAAAACCGATCCTTTATCTCATCGATTAATCTGTTTATTTCACAGGTTTCCCAGAAATTGTGGTGTTTATTTTCTCTCAATGTTTACCCGACAAACATTCATACCTAATCCTTTAAACTCATGTGATCTGATAGTTCCTGTGCTTGTATTTAAAACCACATTTAAAGGTTTCTTTGTATTCTTCTTTATTTTTGGGGTGAATGTGAGA
The DNA here is from genome assembly GCF_057382095.1 of Aulonocara sp. 'chitande type north' Nkhata Bay. Taxonomy (NCBI): domain Eukaryota; kingdom Metazoa; phylum Chordata; class Actinopteri; order Cichliformes; family Cichlidae; genus Aulonocara; species Aulonocara sp. 'chitande type north' Nkhata Bay. The sequence goes on from NC_141347.1 coordinate 35,705,836, forward strand.
TAACAAAATAAAAAAAAACATTAAAAATGACTCATTATATATAGTAAGAAATTATATATTTAGAGTCTTTTTTGCATGATAATAACTCCTCTGAGCACAGCTTTTACACCACTGCTTTGGGGCTAATATTCACCTACATTTGGTGCTTGTTGAGTGAATTTAGGACCCTGGAAGGAGGTCTCGGAGGAGTATAAATACTCCAGTTCTGAATCTATTTTGGTGAAGGCAATGTTGGAAAAAATATCTTTTTGTTGACATAGAACAATGAAATATATCACAAAAACGCTGGATTAAATGATCTTCATGCTACAGAATATCTGGCTTGGACCTTCATGTACCTTCCGATGCTTCGGCAACATTCAGTGACGCGCTGGATCGCGAGTTTTGTCTCTATGTGAAGCAGGTGCGTTAAGTCTGAGCCAAGTCCTTCTCAAAGCTGAAAGTAATGCCGCTACCTGCTGCGGTCGGCCACGCTTCCTTTAAAGCATCTAAAGAGGAAGTTACTAAAATGCATCACGCTCCCGCCACATACAGTATGCAAAGTGTCACATGTGGTCCGCTGCTGCAGGTTATGGAGGAAAGGCATAATCTATACAAGAAATCCAGCACAGCAAATGCTTTTTTAACCTTTAACCCCTGCTAATGAGTCCTGGTGATTAAAGTGAAACTTGGAGATAAGTCGAATAATTTATACTGTAAACTCCAGTGTGATTTAAAAAAACCCTCAAAAACTAAAGTTAAAATTACTTCAGTGGAGTTTTGCTACTGTGCAAAAGTCTTGAGCCACCCCTTAGTGCTCCGAGGAAAATAAGAAAAAGGTGCAGCGATGTATCGAAACGTGCAATCATGCATAGAAACACAGTGTGTAAGAGAAAACATTTACCAAATAAATGCATTTGGTATTTTTCAGCACAGCCTGAACTCTCAGGCAGCTTTCTGTGATTTAAGTATCTGTTCTCCAGATTCTTGAAGGACATTCAAAGCTCTCTGGATGTTTCTGCTCTCTGTCAGGACGATCCCACGCTGCTTCAGTCACGTTGAGGTCCGGTCTGATCCATGACTGATGCTGTTTGTGTGTTTTTCTATCCAGGTACGTTTTTACTGCATTGGCAGTGTGTTTGAGATCATTGCATTCAGAGGATTTCCAGATGGTACAGCATGGTGGAACAAAACGGGATGTCCAACAGCACGTGCTGAAATGCAGCTCCCAACAATGGCAGAGCCTCCGCCATGTTTTCCAGACGGCTGCAGACTCACTGCTGTAGCTCTCTGCTGACTTCGTCCATAAACACTGGACATGATTAGAACGAGACATTTCAAATCCAGATTCGTCTGTAACACCTGTTTTGCTGATTTTCAGTCCAGTTCTTGTGTAATTTTTATACGTCAGCCTTTTCTTTCTGTTTCCCTTCGTAAGAATGGCGTCTCAACAGCCGCCCTTCCACTGAGACCATCTCTGATGAGGCTTCAGTGAGCAGTAGATGGATCAGCTGACGGTACAGATGCATCTCTCTTTGCTCTTTTCCTTTTTCTCGTTTCTTAATGACTTTCACATGCTGTTCATCTGCTGTAGATATTTTTTGTCCTCCACTTGTTCAGTTTTAAGGATACACTGCACAACATGCCAAAATATGCCAAGTTTTTGGCTAATAGCTCTCTTTGGGAATCACTTTGCTGCTGTTATTCCTGTCAAACTTTTACCTTTAGCATTTTTAATACATTCATCTAAAGAAATGAGAACAGGCTGTGCTTTTGTGACAGGCTGCTAGTAACAAAATGCAAAGATACAATTTGAAGATGGATCTTTGCTGTGTAGACACAACACTGGTTCTCCCTTCAGCTGCGTACTTTTTATATCCGAATGGTTAATAGGTCAGTGTTTAAAACCAGTAAACCTGTGAAAATGGTCAGGTACAAGGACTGGACTGAAAATGAGTGAAAACACAGCCAGTGAAGAACTTTGAAAGACCTTCAGAGAGCTGGAGAACTTTTGACGAGCACTTCAAAAAACTATTACACTAAAATCTGGCTCATTTGAAATAAAACAAAGAAATTAGGGGTGGCTCAAGATTTTCGCACAGTCCTGCCATACCAATCACCTGAATCAAACTAAACAGGACGTTTTCTGTTGATGCACAGACAGACAACCGACCAGAGATCCAGTGTCATGCCTCCAAACAAAACCCCAGTATATATATATTTATACACATGAATGCAAATAAGTATGCAGGCATGCAGTCACTTTGACTTAAACAGCGCCCACTGCTAACACTGCTCCTCGACTCTCACGCTCCTTTAACAGCCCAGACATTGTTTTACATCCTTCAAAGAGAGGGGTGCAGGCCCTCTCTCCCTCTGTCTCTGTAATCCTGTGGCTTATAATCCCTCTCTCTGAGCGCTCAGCCAGGTCGACTTGGTTTCCCTCTCTGTTTAGATGACACGGGTGTGGATAGAAACAAATGAACAGGAATTTCTCCTCCTACTTTTTATTTATTCTCTAAAGAGTTCAGCCGTCTGTGTCTCTGGGATATTTAGGTCAACCTGCATGGAGCCATGACCCGCTGTCCTGCTTTCAAGCTCCCCCACACCGTTTACAGTCTCACAAATATATGTGTGCTGCAGCGGGGCTCCTGTGACACTTTAGCAGTCAAAAATCAATGCTTTTTAAGATCTGTGTGTAATTAAATGAAGCCTACAGTGTGTCAAAAATAGGCCTTATAGTTCAGCTTTTATAAACAAGCTCTAACTACAAGTTGGGTATGCAATTATCCAATCAACAAAGGCATGCTTCTCTTTGCCACACATGACAGTTGAGTCAATCTCTTGTGAATTTTTGGACTATTAAGCTGTTTTACTGTCTAAGCACAAGTATTTTAGCCACAGACGCAGGGTGTTTCTCACTTTTTCTCATTATTATACAAGATTTCCTCCACAAGGAATACTTCCGCCTTACCCACAACAACTTTTTGTGCATTGTTGAGACATCCTAAAATGTGCATCTCCACTCATGCTCTACTTGTGCAACAGTCTTTGCTTCAATACACATCAGGGAGCAGGGCTGTAAACACTTATCTAATGCTGCCCTAGACGGAGAAAGAAAACACTGAATTTGTATCACGATGGTTATAGTGTGTACTGTGTACTACATACTGTTTCGTGAACGGGAAATTAAGCTGTTGAGGCTGTAAATAGGTCATTTTTCATGACCTTAGTTCGGATTTTAGCTTCATGCTAAACAAGCACAAGTTTCCAAGAAGAAACTAGAAGATGCAACCTTTCAAATGAAGTCTCATTTGGGTGAAGAGTCAATAAAATGTTTGGATGCTAAGAGGTTAAAATACGGTATGCCAACAATAAAAACAATAAAGATGACACATTGCATGTCAGAAGGCACAAACATATCCTCTACATCAAAAGTGTTCTGAATATATATTAAAATCAACCTCAGTGTTGCATTTAAATGCCCCAAAATGTGTGGATTTGAATGTAAAGTTGATAAAGCCCAGCTAGAAGGTCCCTAAAGAGGCCTGAGGCAGCTCCTCTGAGCAAGCTGCACATGCAACAGGAAAGCTATGACAGGCACTCAAGTGCAAACCCACGCTATTATTATTATTAACAGCGCAGGAGGCATCAGACATGTCGTGGCTCGCTTCTGTTACTTCCGTATTTTGCAGTTATTTTCTAGATAAACTCCCGCCCACCACCAACTGCAGGGGCTTCTCCAGTCTTTTTAAAAGTGCTCGAGAATGCATAAAATGTGTGACTGCATAGCTCACTCTGCGTGGTTTCTCATGCTCTGGAGCTCCAACAGTTGAGTTGAGCCGAACTCTGCTGGAAAAACTCCCATTTTTAAGTTTGTGCTGGTGTCGGCAAACAATAATAAGTCATAACAAAACAGTACATTGTTTTTTATTATAAATAAGTTGTTTAAAATAATTCGGCATGAAAACTATTTAAAAGTAATAACACTCTTGACTGAAAGTCTAACCTAAAGGACAGTACGTGCTGTTCGTGTAAGTGAAAGAGGACGGCGATAATACGATAATGACAGAAGAATTGAAAATATAGAGCTGCTCTTGTCGTCTTTAAAAAATCAAGAATACATAAAATGTTTAATAAGGTAAGTCACGCCGCATAATTTCTCACATTTTTGGTCCTGGGATGTCTTTTAAAGTCGGGTTGAGCCGAACTCCGTTAGAAAATCACCAGTTTTCCAAGTTTACGCGAGTGGCAGCAAAAACGATCAATCATAGTAAAATATTATTTACTTTGAAAAGATTTACAACGTGTTAAAAACAAATCGGCATGGAATATTTTTAGCAGGTAGCAACTTTTTCCATGAAAACCCAAACTTAATGGATGCTTCGTGCTGCTTGTCAGGCTGAATTTAAGAGGATGAGGAGAGCGTTCGACCAACTGCCGAGAAAGTTGTAAAGTATGAGGCGTAAACTGGTAATAAAGAGGTGATGAAGAGGGACGACAAAGAGTAGATATACACGAGTTGGTGTTGAGACTAGTTTGTCGTCAGCTTCTCAGAATAAGGTCGGAAACCTGAGAAAAAGTTGAAGCTTGCTTGTTGTGGAAAAAAGACAATGAAATCGGAGCACGCTTGAGAGAACAAACACAACACACACATTAATCACGACAACAAGACAACCGACACATCGACTAAATCAACAGCCCTTCTTAACATGCGGCGGTAAAAACCCCAGCCGTACCTGTTTTAGTGCTTTCTGGTGGCCATTTCTTCCCGAGAGTTATGAATCAGCTCGAAGCCGCCGCCACACCGATATGCCCAAGTTTTCACTCAAGTCCAAAAATGACACTTCCGAGGCTTTAAGGGCAGCAGCCAATCACAGAGGAAGTCGCTTCGAACGACAAGACAATCAACCAATAGGAGTAAGATATTCTCTCTTTTCCCCACCCTAATCAGACTAACCTTCTAATCGAAGTGGAACTGATGGAAGTTAAGCGACCGACTTAGTATGGAATGCCCCTTAGGCCAAAACTAAACTGACTAAATACATCAATAAATAAACTGTATATTTTCTAAATAGTTATGTATACAATTTAGCCTTTTCCTACATTAAAATGTCATATATATATATATATATATATATATATATATATATATATATATATATATATATATATATATATATATATATATATTATCGTATATATTTTCTAATTTTGTACTTCACAAGCAAGAAAAGGAAAACAGCCCCAGTGTGGAGAGATGTCGCCCTCTAGTGCTCTGTAATGGATATGGCATTTGGATCACAACCTTCCATCATTCAAGTTTTCGTGATGTCTTTCCAGACAACTCCTGGTTTTATTTGATTTAGTTGCAGTATTAGGGAAAACCTTTGGCTGTACAGGCCTTTAAGAAAAGACAGAGGATAATCTATTTAAGGATCCTCAGAATGAGAGATCTACATTTTTCTCCATAGTATTTGAAGTCTTTACCTGGCTGTACACTCAGAAAGATTCTGCCCAAACTCTTAACTTTTACATAATTTAATTACATGTAAATTTCCCGAGTAATTTTGTTAAATATTTGGCGTGTAAAATGTTACATTTAATGGAATCTGGTCAAATTAAATTAATTGTGCTGCTGTGTTGGTGACGCAGTTGGACGGGATGTACACCTGAGCAGATTAGCGCTTGACCTGCAGGATTTGTTGCTGGAGACGCACCTGATTCACGGGAAGTAGAAAGAATGATCTGGATTTAAATTTGCCGTGACCAAAGCGAAGCCATGGCAGGTTTTATGCATTGCATTTTTCGGGGAGTTTTTTGGGCATTTCTCATCTGAGATCTGATGATGTGCGATATTCCTGCTGCCAGCGGAAACGTGTAATCCCTCCCAGATTACGGCGCACTGATGGATTGCGTCCTGTCGTCCAGTAGGCTGGCACTAGGGCCTAGCCAAACGAATCCAACCGGTATGCCTGCATCCTGACTGCTGAGGTGAAACCACTCAGGGCAGGTCATTCTGTAGGCACCTGCGTCCCCGTCGGTGCCAAAGACGATGAGGAGAGCTGTACTCAAAGAAGCCGCCAAGCGATTCCCCTGGCTGGCTAATGTCACCTTGTACGGATGCTTATTCGCCGGCGGTGACCTAGTCCACCAGCTCATCGCTCAGAAGGAGCACATGGACTGGAAACACACTCGCAATGTCGCCATCGTGGCAATCAGCTTCCAGGGAAACTTTAACTACTTCTGGCTACGCGCCCTGGAGAGGCGCTTCCCTGGAAAGTCCGCCGGGATGGTTTTCCGCAAACTGCTGCTGGACCAAAGCTTCGCGTCGCCTTTGGCCACCAGTGTCTTCTACACCGGTAAGATGGGCAGCTTTCATTTTATCCACGTTAAGGGTTACAGAACTGAGAGTTTTCTTCGTGTTAAAGCAAAGCGCGTGAGTACACCCCCCCCCCCCCCCTTCAGTGCGCTTTTGTTTGAAGCCAGCAAATATTATCTTTAGTCGGAACATCAAATATGAGAGTTATTGATTATTTTTCCAACTATAAATGTCAACCAGCCATCGGAGCCAGAGCGCAGACGCAGAATAATGAGTGATAATTGGACAATCGGGACAAACCATTACTATAAAATCTAAAGAGTGTCAGTTTGTGAATGAAACTCTAACATCTTAAATGAGTGTGAAGGTGAAGTGGTTTCCGGTCAAGGTTGTCTCTCAGTCAAATACTAAAGTGTTCAAGGTGAGGTCTTGTTCCATAGTTTTTACATTTGTGCGTAAAGACGCACGTCCCAAGCCGTGCCTTAAACCTGCTCTCTGTTTCGCAGGGGTGAGCTTCTTGGAGGGAAAGGAGGACGTCTTTGAGGACTGGAGGGAGAAGTTCTTCAACACCTGGAAGGTGAGAAGCGCTTCAGCAGCGGCGCGAAACGAAGGAAAGTCGCCTTTCTTTCACACACGGTAGCTTCTGCCGCTGCCAGCTCACAACCGGATTAATGTAGATTACGCCACCGGCACTTCTGCTTTTGCGCAGTGGGCTCGGCGCCCGGAGGAGAGCACGCGGGGTAATTCAGCCAGAGGATAAAAATGTCAGTGGGTTTCAGGACGTTCAGGAGCTGACGTCCTGCCAAGTGTGACTCATAGTGTCATGTTGCTGTGATTACAGTAAAACAGCTTCGGGTTGCTTTATTTGTACTTGCAGTCGTGAGTCATCCATCCTCACACGCAGACAACAGTTATGCATAATACAATATCTTGAAAAACAGTGACTAAACACACACACACACACACACTAAACAACAAAAGTGAGCACCATTAGAAATCAGTCCATCAGAGGGACAGCTCAGAGTTCGAGAGGCTGAGGTGGTCTGAGTATGTGCAGAGGTGGGAGGGAGGATCTACTGGACAAAGTATGATGGAGCTGCCAGGCAGGAGGAGAAGAGGAAGACCTCAGAGGAGGTTCATGGATGTAGTGAAGGAGGAGATGCAGAGGATCAGTGTGACAGAGGAGGATGCTGCTGCTGCACTTCCCCCTCTGTTAACTTGTAACCCACACCTAAACCTAACTTCTCTTTCATGTAACGTTTTCTAACCCCAGTCTTTTAGCTTCAGTGCTGAGCTCTAACCATGTTTGGTGGCCATGCTTCACTGTTTTTCTGAGATTGGCGTGTCTCCCTTCTATCTCTGTCTTATTCAGATCTTTTCTGCTTTATCACCTTTGTGTAAATTATACTCTAAGGAGTATAATAATTTGCACACACTAATTGAAGTGCAGTTGTGCAGGCGTTGCTGCTGACTCTCCATTTCAAGCTGCGTTAAGTGAGTGGATTGAAACTGCGAGTGAGATATGTCCTCTTTTCTAACCTTAGAAGGATCCACAGTGACCAATGTTTTAAATAGTAAAGCAACAGATGTTGCTGCGTGCAGTTTGGCAGCTCTGTGTGCGATGTTTTAATGAACGGAAGCATCCCAATCACAGCACCTTCGCCTCAGTTCTACACTCATCCCTGGCCTCTCCCTGGGATCCTCTCAGGTGTGCATGGAGATGGAAACTCTGATCGTGTCTTGTTTTCTCTTTCAGACTGGACTCATGTACTGGCCATTCATGCAGGTGAGCCTGTTTTCATTTTTATTTGTTTAAAGTCAGAAAAAATAAAAATCTCAGAGGAGTGGAACTAAAAATCAGAGATTTTGCTGCTGTGCTGTCTGATATTATTTACTGGTAAATGTTGTTGTTTTTTCACATGAAGTGTGTAGATTCAGAATCACAGTGTGCACCTCACTGACAGGAAAACCTCTCAGAAGACCCTTTTCCATGATGGTCCTCTTCTCTGCTTCTACTTTTCTAGTTCCTCAACTTCGTCCTGATGCCGTTGTACATGCGGACTGCCTTCATGGGCTGCTGCGCCTTCCTCTGGGCCACCTTCCTGTGCTTCTCTCGGCAGAACGGCGATGGCACGGCCGGAGTGGCTTTTGCGTTCATCATGGACCCACGTAAAACTCTGGAGGAGATGCGTGAGGCCCGGCTGGCCCGGAAGAAGCAAAAGACCCAACGGGAAAACTAAAGCGAGGAGGAAGGAATGGAAGAGGAAGCCGCTTCAGTCATTCAGGTTGTTGAGCCGTGGAGGAAAGACCGAGAGTTCGTTACCTCCACTTAAACCAGCACGATGAGAGCTGAGGAGCGAATGAAAGCAAAATCACTGAATACTCTCACTGTCTGTCACAAGGTTTGACTGATGTGGATTTTGAAGGCGAGTTTTTAAATTAAGGGCATTGATTGACAGGCAGGAGTCTGTCAAGGAAGTTTATGAGTCCAGCGTGTTTTATTGATTCTTTTTATGGCGATGAACGTTTTTAGGATTTATGAAAATATGATGTTGTTTGCGTACCAATTTAAAGGCTCTCACAGCTACAGGAGAATCTTCTAAAGCTACACATTAATGCAGTACTCCAGCTGGTACCCAGAACTCTTTAGTCAGTTTTGGTTAGATCAGTCTGGTAACATCCACAAGGGTCAGCCTCAGGGTTCAGTAAGCGTCCGTCCTTTTTCATGCATTTTTAATCTTTTTGGAGCAACCATAGGTAAAAGTCCCGCAGCTCTGCTCACTTTTCTTTAAACCCTCTCCCTTATTTTGCATCTTTATATAAAGCAATGGTAAATCATACGATTTAGCTGTGCACAAGCGACAACATGAAGCTTGTCCTTCATTTCTCGTTGCAAAGGTTCATTCGGTGTGAAAACTTGTTATTATATTTACTTCGAGTACACTGTGAGTCAAGGTCAAGGTCATTAAACTGGTTCCTGCTCAGGCAAGCATGAAGGCTCATTTAAACTCATTAGATCAGGTTATTTAATGTGTAGCTGAGACTTTTTTTGGGTCAAATGAGGCTGCTGGTCATCACCATTCAACCTCAGGGAGCTTAGAAACACACCAAGAAGCTGCTGAGATGCACTATACTGCCAAAAGTATTTGCTCTTCTTCCTTCCTTTGACCATTCATCCACAAGCACCTTTGTGAGGTCAGACACTGATGTTGGATGAGAAGGCCTGCCTCACAGACTCGGCTCTAATTCACCCCAAATGTCTCTTATCAGGTTGAGGTCAGGACTCTGCAGGCCAGTCAAGTTCTTCCACACCAAACTGACTCATTCACGTCTTTATGGACCCTGCTTTGTGCACTGGTGTGCAGTCATGTTGGAACAGGAAGGAGCCATCCCCAAACTGTTCCCACAACATTGGGAACATGAAAATGTCCAAAATGTCTTGGTATGCTGAAGCATGAAGAATTCCTTCCATTGGAACTGAGGGCCAAGCTCAGCTCCTGAAAACAACCCCACACCATAATCCCCGCTCCACCAAACTTTACACTTGGCGCAATACAGTGAGAGAAGTACTGTTGTCCTGGCAACCACCAAACCCAGACTCGTCCATCAGATTGCCAGATGGAGAAGTTTGATTCATCACTTCAGAGAACACATCTCTGCTGCTCTAGATGCTTTACACACTGCATCTGACCCTTTGCATTGCACTTGGTGATGCAAGGCTTGGTTGCCATGGAAACCAGCGATCAACCTCTGCTCACTATGCACCTCTGCATCCGCTGACCTGTGATTTCAGGTCGGTCTACCTCTTTGTAGCTGAGTTGCTCTCTTTCTCACTCACTTCCACGTTTCTTTTTTATAAAACCACTAACAGCTGACTGTGGAATATTTAGTAGCGAAGATATTTCATGCCTGGTCTTGTTGCACAGGTGGCATCCTATCACGGTACCACGGTGAAATTCACCGAGCTCCTGAGAGCGACTCATCCTCTCACTAATGCTTGTAGAAGCAGTCTGCATGTCTAGGTGCTTGGCTGTACACGCCTGTGCTCATGGAAGTGATGCAACGCCTGAATTCAATGATCTGGATGGGTGAGTGAACACTTTTGGCAATATAGTCTATTTTTGCTCTGGACCAAAGTGAAGCAAACAGCGATGAATCAGCACTAAAGCAGCTGCAGGGCTAAAGCTGAACAGCAGATGTTTGCAGCTGTGGTGACGTCTCGACTTCAAACATCGCAGGTTTCACTTGAAATAAACGGGGACGTTTTATCTGACATATCGAGCCACAGCTACTGGTTCCTGATCTGATCTGAGCCTGCAGCTCAGCGGAGCTCCTGAGACCAGTTTCAAGGGCTGATATTTCTGCTTTATACCAGTCGTGCCTTTTTCTGTTGACAACAAGTCTGCAGATGTGTTTGGCTGACTGGTGACTGCCATCAGTTACAATCAATACTACGAAAGATGTGTGTTGCTGTATATTTATGTGTGTATGTACAATTAAAAACGTAGTTGCGCTGGGATGCACTGACGTATCTGCAGGATAAAAACTCAGAAAGGTTCACTCTGTGTGATTGTGCTCAGTAAATGTCAAAGTAATCAAACTTGAGAATTTAAAAGAATACCCGCTAATGCCACTAGATAAGTAATATTAAAAATAAATATACATGAAGGATCGAGCAGGCAGGTGAGCAGTTAGACAGTAAAGATAGATGACTGTCAGTTACTTGCATCAGGTGGCTTAGAAATGTGGTGGGGACCTTTTTAAAGGAGGCAGTTGAGATGGTTTGGGCATCCAGCTAGAATGTGTCCTGGGCACCTCCTTTTGGCCGATTTCAGGACACACCCAACTGGGATGAGACCCTGGTCTAGACCTAGACCTTCTTGGAGAGATTATATAGCTCATTTGGTCTAAGAACACCTGGCCTGGGCAGCCTGCTGCTAGTTGGACACAACTTTGGATTGGTGGGAGATCATAAATGGATTGATGCACAAGTAGAATTACAGATGTTTCCTCCTTACCTCCTCCCTTCCTGCCCCTACAAGCGTGCAAACGTAACCTAAACCTCACGTTTATGTGGAGAAGAAGCGACTGACCTGATGTCCTGTTTCCTGAGATGCGGTGTTACCAGAAAACATCTGTATCAATACAGATACACAAGAAGAAGAGTTAGACCATTACTAGAAGGTTACTTTACTTCACTGAAGGCCTGGAGGGAACCCAGAGGGCTCATTATAAGTTATTAGAGCAGGATACGTATCAGTGCATCCCACTTCTGCTGTGTTTGGTAGTTTGAAATGTGAAGTTACAACATTTGAATCCTGTTCTGTTACTTGAACCATCCAATACAGGTGAGTGACAAATTAAAGGAAAAGTAAAGTGCTGAACCAAAATCTCCCACCTGTGGTCAGCTGGGTTGAGATCATGTGACTGTGAAGGCCAGAGCTAGTGATGAATGTCATCTTCATCCCAACGCCCTGCTAGGCCCCGAAACAGCAGAGGGAAGCGTTCCTTCACAGGATGAAGCAGGAGGCAGCGAGCCTTCCCTCGCAGGTTTCACTGGTTTTTATTTAATTTGTCACTGTTCTGTATTTTGCCATCAGCCCAGAAACCTTACTGTGTTCACATCACTTACCTGAGTTACACGAGTTTAGATTTACTGATTCTGTAAGACTTTTGGTTTTGGTGTTATCAGATGAGATCATGTATCAAATGAAAAACAGCCCTTCAGTGGATAAACCTAGAAATCCTGTTTTCCATGTTTAGAACATTAAACCTCAACAAATGTTCATTTATTTTGCAAAGTGGTTTATAAAAGTTATCACTAGGATCTTACAGCGACTAGTTTACAGCAGCTGTGATGACCTCAGCTGTTCTGTTGTTCCATCACTTTAATATTTTCACAATGAGGCCACGTCTTTGTGCGTCCTTTTGACACGTGTTCACAGAGTAAACCTGACACCAATAAACCGGTCAAACAGCTCTCTCCTGTTGTCTCCAGTGGACGGGGTTATTGTCCTGATTCGAATGAGATGCGATGGGAAAATTGTGTCCCAGTTAAGCCATGAACAGTGAGGCTGTTGGACTGTTGAGCATTAAACAGGTTCCCGGAGCAGATAAAGACCACAGTTAGCGGCACGGTCACAGGGGTGGAGTAAATGTTGTTTCCACCCTCCTGAGACCCAGCCTGTTCACTTATGTCCTCTGTAATGGACATTTCTTTTAGGTCTCTATCTTTTGAGTTATTTGAGCAACCCCACTAAGTACTGATGTGCTAAAAAGAGGACATTGTGGCCTTTCCAGTGATATTTCATGTGTTTTGGTGATCTTGTTTAGCTCCAAAAGGGCAGGAAATCACAAAAAAGTTAATCTGGAAGATACTTTTTTCCTCAGCGACTAGAATCTCACGAGGTTCTCACGAGGATACGCACCAATTCTTCTAGAATTTATCGTCCAATAAGAGGTTTTACTTTTTATATAAGTTAAATGAAAAACAGTTAATACATTCTGATGAATTTTTCTGTGTTAGTCTCAGAATCATCCCACAGTTAACAGTTAAATATAGGAATCTTAAAGAGTCGCTGTCTATTTATACTGCAGCACCATGAGGAGGTGTTTCAGGCCAGTTTCTGGAATCTGATGCTCAAAGTCTTTTCCCAGCAGTGCTCAAAAATGAAAACTAAAATGATTAAATAAACACTTTAACTTAGTCTAAGTATTCTCTAAGATTTGACTCTTAAGTACATCACTCTAAGTTTATGTTTTTGTTTTGTTTTCCAATTTCTGGCAACTAGTTTGTCTAACCAGATCGAGCTATCCTGTAAAAATCGACAGACTGGCTTTAATTAAAACCTTTAATACAAACTCTTAAAAAGAGTCTTAAAACATTAGCTAACCTTAAATTAGGATTGATGCATTGTTTTGTTTTTAGTGTGCATAACAGGATAAGTCACTTAATGTACCGGTAAACAAGAGTGGAAGAGCTAAATATTATCCATCCATCCATCCATTCGCTTCCGCTTATCCTTTCCCAGCTGTCATAGGGCGAGAGGCGGGGTACACCCTGGACAGGTCGCCAGTCTGTCGCAGGGCAGATAAATATATTTTTTAGCTAAATTATAGTGAAGAAATTCATGCTGACGTAAGAAAGCATCATTATAAATGGGCTGGATATTTACTTTATAGCATGCACACAATATTTACGATTCAGAGACAGGGTTCTCTGTTTTCTGTGACCCATACGCTGCAGAGACAACAGGAAAGCTGGATTTATTAAAGTTACTGATCACTGCAGAAGTCTCAAACGTGGTCGTCTAAACACATCATAGTGAAGTGAAGACTAAATCAAAGATCTGAGGTGAAACATCAACAGCCCAGTGAGTCTTTGTTCTCACCACAGAGGAAGTATTCTTAATACAAATTATTACCTTTAAATGAGTTTAGTCAACTCTACTGCTCAGCACAGACAACTAATACTAATATAAGTAAGTAAACTCCAAAAACAAGTGTGAATAAAATTAAAGTTAGATTTTACCAACACACAGTACTGACATCAGTCTTTTAATAGATTTCATTCTAAAAGCAAATAAAAGTATTTCTTAAAACAGAGATGTATCACTTTAACCAGACTGCCGCTAATGTCAGTGACGGTCACATGTTCATGTTTATAATCTGCTGTCAGTGTGTGGACTCAAAACATGCAGCACAGATATGAAGCAAGGGTACAGTGTGTGTGTGTGTGTGTGTGTGTGTGTGTGTGTGTGTGTATAAAAGCTTTATGCTCCAGTGATGTGCGGGTGGATTAACCAGGATCAGATAGGCCTCCTTAATCCCTTTGCAAAAGGACAGAGTTGACCCAGTCATTCCGACCTCTGACCCCATCAACAGGAAGTGAAATTTTTACCCAATCAGAGTGAAGGACGCTGCCAAGTGCCCTTCTTTTCTAACCCTGGGAAACATAAGCGACAGACTGTGAGGGGGCGGCTGCAGAGGACTTAAATTTAAGCACAGGTTTAGTAACTGATACAAAAAAAAACACAATGGTTAATATAAATAACCATTAATGACGTCATCTCAGTAAAAAAGTGATCACATGATGAAGCTTCTGTTGCCACCCAGTGTTGGAAAGTGATTTTGGTTTTTATAAAATTGTTTTAAAAAGCTGAAACTCACATTTGGGTTGGCAGAAATAAAAGTAACTTGAAGTAAGCAGACAAAGAAGTTGAATATTTAACATGCTTCTTGATCTCTTTTTAAATCACACATCCACACAGTTTCAGCTTTATCACACAGCTCCTTGTCTGGTTATGTGAAAACAACAAGTGGTTTTTTTCCACTGAGAAACCCTGAGGTTTCTTTTGAGCAAGTACTTGGTGACAACACTCGTCCTGTGGTCTTATTGGCCACAGAGCCAGGGATGCCTGCAGACAGATGAAGGGAGACCGAAGCTGCAAAGGCAACTAGGGGGGACCAGCACTGCCAAAATAATGAGGTCATAAATAAATGAATAGCTCTACTAAAAAACAAAACAAAAAAAACATGCACATATACATTTGCAAAAAAGTATAAGCATGAACGAATCTTCCTTTAGCCGTCTGGCTTCTGTCTCACCCTGTTACTACCATCCTGTCCTGTCACACCAGCCCTTTGTTTTACAGATTCTGAGCTGAGCTACATTTGTGACCTCACCAGTATCCTCGTCATTATTGGTAGTGACTGAAAGAATAAGAACCAAGATACCAGTAGCAGAAATAAGCATCTTCTAAAAGTGACAGCTGCATCCTTCAGTATTGGCTCAACATCTGACCAGGATGCCTTGGACAAATGCCGGATGGATGGTACATTATTATCTTCTCCAAACAATATTATTTCTTATGAATGTACTTTTTTCTTTAACAATAAGAAAACTTAAGGTGCACTCCAAGAGAATACAAAAATAATTTAAATGCCATCGTTTAACAATATGCAATACAAACACAGGACTGTCGTGAGCAGGGGCTCTTTAAAGTAGAACGCACACACAAAATAAACAACAAGTAAATAAAATAAAAGCTTTCCTGAACTTTTTTGCAAAAATAATTTACCACCCTTTCAAAAAACAAACAAAATCTATCTGAATTTATCACTTTTCTTTATGGCTGGCAGCTATTTATGAAACAAAAAAAATTGTTAAATAAATATAAACATAAATATATTTATATATGTTTTTATTTTGCAATTAAAAATAATAATGGTCTTGTTAATAACTTTTACATGCCTATATTCTAGAACTTTTTAATATTTGTTTTTTCGACACATTTCCAACAGCACTTAAAGGCAGCATCCTCTGGTAATCCATCAAAAACGTCTAGACTCTTGGGACTGTTAAGATCCCTTTTGGTAGATTCCCCCATTCTTCATTGATATCATTACTGTGATTGGACAATAATTATAAACCCCGCCTGCCAGTCCTTGATTGACAGACAGTTCACCAATAGCGAGAGGCAACGAGGCTCCCTTGTAACCTCTGATTGGTGGATTGGTCTGGACAATATGAATGGCAAAGTGTATTGTTCGACGTCTTCCCAAAGAGCAGCAACTTTGCGGTTCTCCAACTTAAGGCGAGTCCGTTAAATTGGTTTGTTTGAACGATTCTGCTTGAAATTTCATCGTCAAAGCGCCACAAGTTAAAGAAGACATGGAGAAGATTTAGAGAAGTGTTCAATCTGGTTAATTTGTCGTCGAACGGAGACAACTGTTGAGCGTAAGTAGCTGAAGTCATATGTTAGTCTCAGCGGGGATTTAAATGGTTAAACTCCGTTAGCCCAACTAGGTGGCTAGCGGTGGCTTGTTTGCAGTCATCTAACTTTGTTGTATACGAGTTAAAAACCAATACGACTCTAAAGGAATGTGTTACTAGTATGAAAAAAAAGATAAACTAAGTTCTAGGTTTTGATGCAAGTCTTACAGCTCATTAAGTTCCCTTTTTTGGTCTCGCTCACAGTGTGACCAGACTCCATGTAAGTTTTTCATTTAAAATCGTTTACATTAGTTCAATTGCTTACACTATTTGTGGAAGTTGGAAATATTATTACGTTCTTGGACGCAACACGGTATGCTCCTTAATTCGGCATACACTCAGGTGTTCGATAAACTGCACTTAAAACTGAACGATGTTCTCCAAGCACGCCCTTACACCACGGATAGCTGCGACGAGCGAACTCTGAAAGTTCAGATTTATTTTGTATAAATTCTGCTTCTTTTCGTGCCGGATTATTGCGAAAACTCACAAGAATCATCTCAATTTATTTCCTACTTCAGGTCCTGTTTTTTCACAAGCCTGTGTAACAATGAAGATAAACTGGCCGCTTTCAAACAGTAGTTCAGCTCTTTATTGAAATTGCCCACAGACTAGTGTTGGTGTGTGAGAGAAGAGCCTGCCCTAGAGATGGGGGACCGGGAGCCTCCAGTGTTTGGGTCCCTGGAGGAAGAGCTGGAGTACTGGAAGGAACAGGCTGCCAAGCACCAACAGAGGTATGGCCCCTGGTGATCTTCTTATAATTTTATTAATTTATAAACCCTAAGCTGTATATAGAATGAAGTGGATGTGTATCTTAATCTCACGTTAAATTCACCGCTGGTGGCGTGTTTAAAAATAGTTGGGAGTGAGACATGTTTATCACTGTGTTGCATCACGTTCTTCTTTTATCAGCGCTCAGAGTGTTTAGAAAACCAAATGTTTCTCCGTTCTCAGTGGATATTGGATTTCAGCACTCCCAGCTGTCGTAGGTTTTTGTTTCATAATGTGCCAAATGTTTTCGACAGGTGATCGGTCAGGGGCCGCTAAAGCACGTTTAACATACCCCGGATATTTTTTCCTTATCTGGCTTCACTCGAACATCCACAAATAAATCAACCTGGGGTCTAACAGCGTAGCCGAGGCAGGGTTTGCAGCATCTGACCAAGCAGAAACACTGAGAGGTCTGCTGGCAGCAGCTGATTTTTAGGGCATGTGGACACGTGTGAATGAGAGTTGGCTTTACGAGGTTTATTCAGTCGGGCTGGAAAACTGTTGCTATGTTCATAAAGTTTATTTGAAGCCCAGAAGGAAAGCTGACTAAAAGCATGACTGTATAAGTTAAGTCTTCTGTTAATCTCACTGTATTTTTATTTTGTATCATTTCTGCTCCATCGTTAGGAGTTTTTAACGCTCTGAAAGCAAAGAACACAAAAGCAAAATTCAAATTTGGGTTATCAATAAGTAAGAACGCCGTTTGAAGTTTACATGTTTAGGCTCATAGAACAATAAAATGGTTTTTAAATCGTACATAACGGAACGAAAAGCAGCAGTGACGTTGCTTCAGTGGATCTTTGTTTGTTACTGGTGCTCTTATAAACTTCAGACGCTCTTACTATCTGGGTGCTGAGGCCTTGTTTGTCTTCAAGCAATGCTGATGCACATTTCCAGAGAGCTGATTGGCCAGTAGAAAGTGATTTAATACCTGTTGATTTGTGTTCTCGCTTCTGAGCAGGTTAGGTCTGGAGCGTAAGTTACCATGGTGGTGAACCGCATGTGTAATACTGCGTCCCTGGGTCCTAAAGCTGCCTGCTAGTACGAGCTTTCAGACTGCAGGCGGGATGGTTTAATCTGGAACTGTGTGTTGGAGTCTGAGCAACACGCAAATAATAACAGGTTGTATGTTTCTCTGCAGCCTGAGTTAGGGTTCGGGGCATATGTCGTTCAGCATTAGTGGGGCCTTCACAGATGTTCATATTACCAATCTAACATGCACTGATGCTCCGCCAGACCATCGCTGATGCAGGTCTTCTTGCAGTTTACTGATACATGACACATGTTGCTGTAATCAAATGAAAAGTGAAAATAGATTTGTCAAAGACTAAACATTTATTTGTAATTAGGGAGGTCTGCAAATGAAGGCCGCCTTCTTTTTATTTTTATTTTACACAGCATCCCAACATGCTTGTACCCCCTCCCCCAGTTAAACAGCTTCCCATAATGCTGACTGTGGTTATGTTGGTCAAGTTGGGTCCAGCTGCATCTGGTTTAAATTGATCCAGATCTTTGTCTTAAACATCGTCTTGGTCTGATTGTTTTCACTGGAAGAACCAAACTCACAACCCGAGCTGTATTCATTTATGAGTTGGGATTGATTTGCAGTGAAAATATCCAACGGTAACAAACATGCGGGGCATGTTCTGTGTTTTCAGTGCAGAGGAAGCTCAGGAGGAATTGCAGGAGTTCCAGCAGATGAGTCGGGACTACGAGGTGGAGCTGGAGACGGAGCTGAAGCAGTATGAGACGCGAAACCGCGAGCTTCTGACTGCCAACAACCGGCTGCGCATGGAACTGGAAAACTATAAGGTACGGGAGACGCAAGGAGTTCTCAGTATTCTGCATCTCAGCTCTCCAAGCTAACTCAAGACTGAAAACTGACACTCCACCAATGAAGAAATGAAACTTTCCAGCATTCAGCAGCAGAGAAGACCTCCAACAGAGCCCTGATTTTCAAGATACTCCCTTTGATTCTCTGAAGCTACAGTCACAGTGGGGGAAACGGTGGTGGGAGACCACAGCATGACCAAAATTATTGCAACTGTGTGCAATGAACTTCAGCACAGGAAGCAGGTCTGCGACCAGCTGCAGACATTTACGATCTTCAAAGTGACTTTGGTGCGTAACTGTAGCAACAAGACAGTCAGTCTGCTACCAGCGTGCAGCTGAACGAGATGGAACATCAGCAAAAAGTGCAAATCTGGAGCCGTGTACACCGAGATTCACATTAACAACTAGCTTTCAGAGTCCTTTCGATTCAAAATTCCTCCACAAATAGTGACGTAGTTGCTGCAGGATCATTTGCTTATTTTCCAGACATGCACATCATTTTTTAGTCAAAGTGAATATGTTAATGTGCTGAGGAAATGCAGCGCTTCAAACACAGAAAATAATGGGCAGATTTCAAATATGAGAATCTTTGACGAAGCAAAATGAAGAGAATCTCCACCTAATCAAATACCTGCACCACCTCACCTGGCTCATCTTGATGTGGAATAGCAGTAGCTTTACTCTGAGCTGCCATGCTATAGGAGTCAGTTTCATCATTTATAAAGAAAAAGACAGTTCTGTTCAATTCAGTCTTTCCTCAGTTTTCTGTTTACTTTATTCACACAAAGTAAATGTTGAAAGGGTTATTGCACTGGTGACCGAACCTGTATTAGGCTCGGATATATGGCTAATTTTTCAGTGTTTGATGTTTAAAAAGCATAAATGTTGTCTTTTAAGATCCTGCAGAAACTCTGAAAGGAGCTTCTGTGACGCAAGTCCGTATCTAAACTTGAACTAAAGTGTTCAGCCGTCTTTGAATTTGCATTCAGCCGACTGACCGTTGAAGCGGCTTTGATGAGGATTTTCATATCGCTCAGCTGATTGCGAGTCGGGTTTTCTGGCTCTGGTTTGCCTGCAGTGAAGAGGAGCCGCTGCTCAGCGTAAGCAGCGCGCTCTTCGCTCTCACAGAGGATCGATTCAGGCCAGAGAGAGGCAGCTGACGCCTCCTGCGCTCCATCTGTGTCTGGAGGGGATGGCAGTACCTCCAGAAGATCCTTGGTACAAATCTCATTAGTTTGTCCCGCTGCTGTGCACAGAGCCGGGTGTGCGCCGGCATTTTGAGGAGCTCGGTTAAAAAGCAAAAAGGGGACAATGGCGCAGAGTTTGTTCATGGTGGGCGCCGCGCCCCCGGTGCCAGGCACAGTGAAAATGACATCATGCCATTGTGTTTGATGGTGAACTGTCCCCACACGCTGCAGTGATAAGACGGTTAACAGCTGTATCTGCTGTTGCGCTCACTGCTCAGAGCCAACATCAACCCTGACGCTTGCTTGTAATGATGACGGTGCCGTTTTCTCCTCGTCATACAGAACGCAGCAGCCTGACGCTGGACCCAGACTTCTGTGGAGCGTCTGTGCAGACGGCTCCGGCGTTGCTGCCTGTGTGAGCAGCATCGATGGGGACGGTGGTGTCACCAAAACGTTGGAGAGAGAAATGCAGAATAATTTACTTTTAGATGTTGTTTTTTATATTAATATCTAAATATGCAGCACGATTCATGACTAAGGTTTTGAAATAAATGCTGAACACTGGCTGCTCTGTCGTTCACAAGAAATATGAGAAAATGTTGACGTCCTGGAGGCGAACCCTGCCACAAAAAACCTTCCAGGTGTACGAAATAAGAGACAGAGTTCAGATGGTCTCGCGGCACAGAAAAGGCTTCATCTTGGAAGGATTTTTGCTGTGCTGGATGAGAATTTATTTATTTATTTTCTGACAAGGCCAAAATAACTGCAGTAAAGTAAGCGAAGGACCAGACTTTGAAGAACTGAAACATGGCGACACTTTGCTGAATCAAACATTTGAGCCCAAACTTTCAACCTGGCATAAAAGATTCGACTAAAGAAATGTGAACATGTGAAGTGTTTTTGTGACAGACTGGGTGCAACCAAGTGCCCGAAGATACAAATGAAATTTGGTTCTTTGCTAAATTGTCTGACTGACTCGTCGCTTTAGCTTTGGAGCCTTTTATGCTTGAATGATTCGTAGGTCGGTGTGAAGCAGCTTGACAAACAAAAGGTTCTGACAGAGCTCGGGTCTAAAGGCTGGATTGAAAACGAGCGAAAAAAGCTCTTCAAGTCTGACATTTGTTTATAAAGGTTGAATATTATGCCTTCAGTCGTGGTTTCTTCATTTGTGAGGCATTTGAAAGGTTCTCTGGTGAATTTGATTCTTGAAACGGTTTGTTTTTACTAAAAGTTTATTCATTTATTTCTGCCTTTAAAGCTGAAATCAATCCTCTTGAATATTTGTTGAGGTTTAAGCCGAGTTCCTGAAGATCTGCTCCACTCCAGCCGCCGAGGTCTGTCTTTATTTTGCTTCTCATTCTCTCTCTGACTGTATTTTTCTTGTATTTTCGTCCCTCCTGCCAGGATAAGTATGAGACGCAGCACTCTGAGGCCTGTCGGCAGATCTCCAGCCTGGAGGGAGACCTGGCTGAAACCACTGCCGTCCGAGACCAGCTTCACAAATACATCAGAGAGCTGGAGCAGGCCAACGACGACCTGGAGAGGGCCAAGAGGTCAGGAGGAGCATGAGCATGGTTTTATTGAATTTCCAGAAATAAATGAAGAAATTTAAGTTAAGTGGAGGTAAAAGAAACTGGAAAATTGTACATCTGTCCACCAAAACGGGCTCGAAACCAGCAGAAGACAAATGTAGAGAAACGACAACAAAAAGCTGCAGGGCTCCAGGTTTACTGATTTATTAAATAAATGACATTTTGAACATGCATGCTCTTAAATCAGATGATTGTGGTACCACCTTAAATCACAGCGCCCAATCAGTTCTTTGATATTGTCCAGTTAAAATATAAAAATGAGCCTTAAGATATTTTTCAAAAACAAAATATTAAATATACAGAAATAAAACATTGATAAAATATGAACAATGTATGTTTTTATAACCTATTAAATAAATTAGAAGAAGAAACAGTGAAAATAATTGAAATAATTGGGGGAGAATAAAAAAAAAAAAATATATATATATATACATACATACATACACCGGTAAATGTAATAAGGAAAAACTCCAAACATTCATAAATGAATTAGTAAAATAAATCCTTTTTTTTTTTTTTTTTTTTTTTTTTTTTTTAAACATGCACTAACCAGCTGGTAAAAATGAAATGAGCCTTAAAAACAGCAGCAAGCCCTCCTCCACGACCAGAAGCTCTCAGAACATTAAAAAAGGTTCAGCCGGCACTAGCTCAATGAAGGTGCTTAACTCAGCGGGAGAAATCCAGGTTTCAGTCAGGAAGAGCAAATCCAGAACACGAGATACAAGGGCTGTCTCCCAATTCAGGGTCTGCAGCGTTAAAGTACGCAGCCTCAACGATCCTCAAGGGCCGCGTACTCAAAGACCGCTAATGCCGGAAGTGCGAGGCTTGTGAAATGGGACGGTCTAGCCTCCGTTGCGATGCCCAGGTTGCCTAGCAACCATGATACTAACAGCTGGAAACGTGTCATACAGCTGTGTTTGACAGAGATGAAGGAGAAAATCTTTTGTTCATTTGTTTGTTGCTACATGAGCTTTGATCATTCTCTGTAGGATTAAGCTCAGCTATTGAACGCCGTATATTTTAAAGTAAAGGCTTTAAAACCAAGTTAGTACAAACGTCACTAATGTCACATGACTTTGCCGACATGTGGCCAACAGTAATGTTTAATGTTCTTCGTTATTAAACATTTGCACATAAGTGACGTAATATTCAGTACTTAAAGTTTACTCTTCGGGAGCCCCTCATCCGCAGTTTTTTTTTTTTCGGCAATTTTGTCCACACCCACCGCCGCGCTATGCATTCTGGGATATGTTGGGCCACGAAGTCTACACCGCCACAGCCTTAAAATTCAGGGAAATGAAGGACGCATTTCAGGGCCGCATTTCGAGCAGCCTTTGAATTGGGACAGCCTTCGGCGCGCCGCTGTGACGTAATCGGCCTTGAAATGCGTACTTTAAGGCTGCAGACCCTGAATTGGGACACAGCCAAAGAATTCCTTCAGTATGAAGGTCTTGTTTGCCACCGACCTGGTATTTATTAGACCCAGCCTGAGAGGAACTGGGCCCAAAACTTCCGAGGCATTAGCAAGCAGATCCACCGGTCGAAGGTTGTTTTGTTTTTTTTGTTTGTTTTTTTGCCAACTCCACGCCAGCACAAATGTCGTAGAGGACAGAGAGTTGCAGGACCATTTTCGAGAGATGCAACGGGAACCAACCAGGAGTCCACGGCACGCAATGCAACCAAAAGTCACGGATGGAGCGGAGCTCATAGGGAAAATGAGAAATCCAGGATTTCAGCTTGACAAGACGACCTCCACGGTGACCCCGTCTCCTGCGTCGCTTCCGCAAATCCAGTGACAGTGGTAGGGAACGCCAGTACGGTGGTACTGGTTCCAGATAGGGAGGCAAAAAGCCTTGGTTGTCACATCCAGGCCGGTCAGACATCCGGACATTTTTTTGACTTAAAGACACTTTTAGTACAATTTTACCTTCATAAATGAATCTTTTCTGAGTAACAGGTGGATTCAGATTTTATTCAGTTTTTCAGTTTTGATCCTTCATAACTCCAGAAGTTCAGGAGAAACATGAAAAACACCTTTCATAGTTTCAACAGCAAAACTGCAGCGGCTCTGGTGTCTGCTCATCTCCATGTCTGCTTTGCTGTCCTCTTTCCTGGTCTCTCTTCTTACAGGACAGACTCGCTGATTTTAATGCAGTGACCCTGTAAACGGTCTGTTTTGTGACGTTTCTGGTTCGGTGCCTTTCAGGGCGACGATCATGTCACTGGAGGACTTCGAGCAGAGGATGAATCAGGTCATAGAGAGGAACGCCTTCCTCGAGAGCGAGCTGGACGAGAAGGAGAACCTGTTAGAGTCCGTCCAGAGACTGAAGGACGAAGCCAGAGGTGCAGCGAGATCTTTTTCTTCGGCAGTTTCGTTCGTGTTTGCTTTTGCTCGTCTTCATCACTTCTTTGTGTGTCTGCACAGACCTGAGGCAGGAGCTCGCCGTGCAGCAAAAACAGCAGGTACAGGAGAGGAAACCGTCCTTCAGCAGTGCAGCCAAAGAGCCTTCTTCATCAGCGTCGTCGTCCTCGGCTGGGCTGCCCACCCCTCCTCTCACCCCGTTAGACAAAAGAACAGAAGACAAACCCGCGTCTTCGTCCTCTAACCAGCCCCTTCCCTCCGCCGCCACGCCGCCCAGACCCCCCGCCTCCGCAGAGCCCTTCAGCACCCCGCAGCCCCCCGTCAGCAGAGGTCAGTCTATGTTCTGTGGTGGTGTTAACCTTTTTACCATCCAGCTCTGTTTATGAAGTGTGACTTTCTCAAAATGTGCTTGAAACACAACCTGAGCTCTTCTATAATCAGTCGTATCTGAGCCACAGCGATTCCAAGAACATGCTTTATGCCTGATTCAAGAAAAAGCTCCAAAAAGTTTCAGATCCCTACAGATAAACTCTCTTTAGTGACACTAAAACAACTATAAAAGCTTCTGGCATCATAAAAAACAATGCTGTTCTTTTCTTGCTGCTAATTATGGATTTGCCCGCGATAAGCGCTCAAACTGCTCGGCTGAAATCCAACCAAACTGCCCGTGTTTACTGCTGCTGGGAAAGGATCAGCGCCGATCCTGATTGGTTGCTGAGCTGCCCCGTGGTGGAAACTACACCGAAAATACTGGGGGCTCATTTTGTAGTTGGCAACAGTATCCAGGAAGAAAGAAAAAATATGATGTTTTTTGTTTGTCTTTTCTGAACAAAAACCGCCAGTGGAAAGGCTGCAGCAGCACTTTTAATATAGAAAATCCCCTTTGGTGTTTATTTTCTGTGGATCCTGAAGGAGAAACGGGTCGAGCTCAGTGTTCAGCTTTTATTTTACTTTATTTGTATGTGTCAGCTGTCCTGCATGGGTTACCCTGATCCTGTGGAGTGGGTTTTGCAGCAGTAGTCTCAGTTCTGCAGCTTCAGTTTAGGTCCGTGTGGGTCCGTGAGTCGGGTCTCATCCTGCTGCAGGTTCTGGTTAGCCTGACATCACCGGTGGAGTCCAACTCTGTCGACGGGCGACCCTTCCACCAGAGAAACACGAGGCAGGAAAGGACGGAGCGGACTCGCCAACAGTGAACTTTCACAATAAGAGTGTGATGATTGTTGATAAGTTTGAATTGGCTACAGATGATGATCATATTCATGAATCTGATTATTTGTGAATGTTTTCTTTAACTAACTGCTTTATCGAGTGTAAATCGGTCATCCTGCTCGTCTGTTTTCGTTATCACTGTGAGCTGCGTGTCTGTTTCTCAGGTGAAAGCCTGTCTGGGACCCCGCTCACCACGTCGGCGAGGATCTCTGCTTTGAACATTGTCGGAGAGCTGCTGAGGAAAGTCGGGGTAAGAAGCTCGGCTCGTGTTTTTCATCATCTGACTTACCGTCATGTGATGCTGCAGGCAGTTTCTCAGAGTCCATTAAACATTACACAGACTTATCTTTGACTTTTGGGAAGAATAACACAGCCAGTGATTTTTCTTTCTTTCTGTTTTTAAATCACCGGTACAGAGTGAAGACAGTAACTTGGCATATTTTTAGATAAACAATAGTAAGATGGGAGCAAAGCAAGAAAAGCCTTAAAAATTATACAAAAGGTACTTGGTGTCACATGACAGGAACATGTGGTCCGTTATGGCCGGTGGTTTGTGACACTCATTAAATCAGAGATTTGAACCTTTCGTTTTTTCTTCTCCGTTCAGAGTCTGGAGTCCAGGCTGGCATCGTGTCGGGAATATGTCCAAGAGCAGGCGGTGAATCGCAGAGCCCACGCTGGTGGACAGGGGGCAGCAGCGGGTCAGAGCAGCTCCTCAGAGAGCCATCCAACCAACGGCCTCTACAACAAGGGGTGAGCTTCTGTGCAGCCATGAAAGGCAGCGTAAGACTCACTGTAAGTCTCCTGCTTATCAGGGGAACCTTCATATTACTGAGAGAGGCCTAAAAATTTGGATGCATGTGTTTGGTCATCTAAACTTTCCACTGTTGCTTTCCTCGCCGGTCAGCATCGAGCGCATTAGTGAGATGAACGACTGATTTTCTTGCTGTAACGTACGATGCTGCAGCCCCGGGTTGTTCTGCAGATTTACTGATCTTTATTAAAGTCCGTCCTGTGAAGTGGAAATACTCACTCTGTTGTCTGATCAGAGATGGCACTGAAAGACGTTCGGAGGTTGTGACTGTTTACTTGTTGTTTCCAGGCTCGTTAAGAGGTTGGATTTAGGAGCTGGATCCAAGCTGCTGCTGTGAAAGTAAAAGTGCTGCTGGGCCCGTCGTCTCCGTCCACCCCGGGTCTCCCGAACGTGACACAGGTATCGCCCTTGTCGCCTCTTCAGGACACAGACTACCGAAGCTCTGAGGACACGTTACTCCAGACACGTCGGGATGTTTTTGTTTGTTCGTTAACAGGACTCTTTTCAGCACTCGCACTTGGCTTTGAACTGATCTACTGGACCCTCTCAGCTCCTTTTGTTTGGATCTTCTTGTTTTCCCCTCTCCCTCTAAAAGTTTTGTTCAGATTAAACACAAAGTGAGCTTGAGAGACGTCTGATGGCTGAGCACTGGACGGGCACCTTTATGCACACACTGGGGGGTAAAACTGCCTTTAAACCTCCTGACAGTCAAGAAGCTTCCACCGTCAGGAGTGTCTCTGAGTTCACACAGAGAGGAGATGATGAGCACACGTGGTGGCCTAGAAAGACGATATGTTTACACATTCTTACAGACTGAGCAGAGACTTTGACTACGTTACTTAGGGCTGGGCAATGTGTCGATTTGGTAAATACGTCGATATATTTTCAAAAAATCCACATGGTTTACTTCTACGTGTAGCGTGAATAATGACTTGAAATGTAACGGTACATGTTAACTTGATGTCTGTGGTAGCAGAAAACTTGAGGAGAGGGAATCGGACTTCGTTAACAAAAACACATTTTTACCTCGCAGGAAGCCGGATTTACCCGTCACTTCAGATCCAAACTGACTGCAGGGTTTCTGCCGCTGTGCTACAACCCTGCCCCAAGCTGCTGGGATTAATGGCTTTTCCTAGCAAAACCTCTGTAACCACCTTTATCATAGTAACTAAAGCTAAACTAAAAGGGCGGCGTGGCAAGTCAACTACTAAAGGCCCATCTTGAGCCAGGAAATACCCCAGAGGTGTTTCCCAAACTTCCACGCCACCACGTTTATTAGAACCAACCGAAACTATTGAACGACTAACTCTGCCAGTAACCACCGCCGTGCAGTAACACGAACTAATGATGAGCAGCTTCTGCTCTGGCAGGTAAACTTCCTGTTTTTGTGAATGGAGTCTGGTGGAGCGTTGCAGCTTCTTGTTTTACCACAAAGAGCAACTGTGAAAAGTCTTTGAAACAGAGCTTCCACTTAAACCCGCAGTGACTGAACCTCAAACAAGCAGCGTTTATGTTCAACAGCAGAACGAAAGGTGGACGCAGACTGTTGGTGAGCGGTCACGTGACCGCTCAGGATGTAATGTGTATTAATGTTTTTGTCTATATCGCCCAGCTCTAACATGACCGAAGATTTTACTGCTGAGGCAGCAAAGCTCAGAAGAAATAGTGTTGTTACCTTTGACCTTTTATAAGGAAGTCACAGACAGCACGGTCACGGAAAGGTGACGCGCTGTCTGTGACAATTTTTGAAGGATCCTGCGACACCAGGTGACCATTTTGGGATGTATCTGTCAAAGGTGTCTAAATGTGTTTATAATGATTAATTGAATGTGAGAAGTTGGCTCCTCTGCAGCTCCATGTGGCCCTTTGGCCTCGTTCTGTGGTTCACTCTTTGCCTTCTGGTTCTCGGGCAGTTCTCCATGAATTTCATTTTAGTTTGTCAAAGTCAGGCTAAAACCTAGATTGAGGTGGGCCGAACACAGTAAACGGTTTTGTTTGGGTTTATTAGTGTTATTGTCTTAATTATGGAGTTCAGCTCAGTTTGTCATCAATAACCTGATTGTAGAGGAAGGAGGCTTTCTCACAGTTTAAGTTTGTGGCTGTCCGTCCACACGTGGCGTTCATAATTCTGTCATCTACAATTATTTCACGAAGACTAACCGATGGACATAATGAGCTGGTCTGACTCCGCCCTCCTGGATTGTAACTGGTAGTCTTTGTTCTCAGTGTAGTGCAGCGTAAACCAGCTCTTCACCACTTTGCTGTTTTTAACTCGCAGTCCGACTGCAGGATGAAACTTTCTGAAGAAGCAGCTGAATGATTTCTTTCAAAATCAGAGCGAAAGCATTGTCCACCTCGTTTGGTGCGTTCACACTAAAGAATCGAAGAATCGTCATATGAAAATCCACAATTATTCAATCGTGACAGCCAACGAGACGAGGAAGAGTCCAGCCCACAGCTGGAATAACGTTTCAGTAGCATATTTTCAGAGTTTCGCAGGAAGTCTTCCTTTTCTCCACGTTCTCCAAGTTAACTTGAGTAATGCCTCGAGATTCAAACAGCGACGGGTGTCAGGAGAATCTCAGCTGATCGCCTGAAATATTTTTACCTCCATTCATGTCACCAGCTCAAAATTTAGTCTCCTTCTTTGCATAAACTTTGATTCTTTTTTCTGTGAACGCACCATAACGCTCAGGTGAAGAAGATGAACCCGATAAAACCGGTTTTATTTCTCTGTGTGGTGGAAACATTAGGAAAGATTAGCCGTGGATATTCATCGTTCCTGGATGATGATTACTAATGATTCTGGAGACTTCCCTTCAGACCAAAGTTCAGTTTTATACTTAAAATGTTTCACTTAAATCACCAGCTTGACGTGAAATTTACAGGTAACATTAATGCCTCTAACAGGGTGAAACTTTATAACTTATTGTAAATTCCTGCATTTAAACAAACAAGAAACAAAACTTTTTAACCTTCCAAAACGAACCAAAGCTACCAACAGAATGTAAATAACTGCTATAAATTTGTGCCCAAATTGTACCAGGATACAGTGCAGCAGGTCTGGGAAAGCAGCCGCAACATCTGGTGAAACACTGCCCCCTGCTGGTTAAAGATTGCAAACGGTAGTTACAAAAAGTACCTCTGGCGACCCTCAGGATATTTCAGATGAGCTTTTATGCTTATAAAAATATTTGTTCCGTCCAAAAGTTTGATGTTATAGCTAACGTGTAGATGTTAGATGATTCTAATGATGGAGATTTGTGAGATCTGTGTGGCAGACGGGTAGTTTAGGCACTTTTTAGTCTGTGGAGACGTTTGTTAGATCCCTCTGCAGGGCTACTTCTGTCTTTCCAGGAGTGAAATCTGAAACATCTTCTGTTTCTGAGGAGATTCGATTACTTCAGTGAAGGCTACTCGTGTTTTATGTTAAAAAAAGTATGTCGTAGTGTTGTCTACTCACTGTAGGGTCACTAAAATGTAGGATGAGGATGTGTAGGTTGGGTTGCTCAAGCCTTGAGTCAGGACCTGTTATAAGTAGCCGCTCAGGGTGGGAGTAAAGCAACAGGCTCTGGTGTTTTTCTTTTGCCTTATGTGACTCTGTAAAATGAAGTGCTTGCATGCTCACATGAAGTGCTGAAGACCTGTTCTGGCCTTTGTTGTTTTTTACCTTCAGCGCTGCTTCTGAAAAAGCAATAAAACTTGAAACGCACAGAAGGATTGTCCTTTTTCATTTTTATTTATCACAGGAAGTGGAAACAGAAAACATTTGTAAGAGTTTGGTTTCAGTCTGATATCATTTCTGTGGTTTACAGAGCACAGACTCCTGCTTCACCCTTCGCCAAGTGTGGGGGACTTTGAGCCTTGGCGTTCGTATCTGTGAGATTTAAAACCAAGTGTGTCAGGAATTAATGTGGACCCGGTTGGATACATACAGATTTTCTCTAAATATTCCTGAAACCCTCAAAGAAAGTCCAGAAAGGATCGCCTCAGTTTGTGCGCTGAAGAGTTGCATATGATCTCCTGAATCCTGGCAAAGCCAGAAGGTTGTTTAGACAAAACAAAAGATCTACAGGTAATATTTTGACAGGAAAATCACACTGATGACACAAACCGAGGCGAGCAAGGCCGACTTCTTATATAAGAGTTATTTAGCTTAATAACACTCCACGTAACAAAAGCTGAAACGGCAAACGTTCATCTAAAGTGTGCAGCCTAAATTCCTCCTGTGTTAAAGCAGCACAGATTGTTAAAGTGTGACGGCAGGGCTGGAGCTGGCAGCTCTTCAGCTGTTGTCTGAACCTCGTTTTATTCAGTTTGACATTGTGAAGCCAGGATCCTCCCCACAGGTACACGGATGGTTTTAAAAACTGCTTTTATCCACCTGTTGTACAGTTTAGAACACAGTTTACTGTAAATGAAGATATTCCAAAACTGCTAGGTTTGGTTTTTGGGTTTGTGCAGTTTCACTGCATCTGATTGGCTGAGTAGACCTTTAATAAAGGGTGATGCTGCCATCTGCTGGTTAGGAATGCTCCTAACAGCACTTTAAAGGAGAACTATTGAGCTAATTTATTCATCTTAAAGCTTCTTTGTTGGTCTAAAAACTGCTGCAGTGTTGCACTGTAGACACATCCTGCTCATGTTTGTCTCCACGTTATGATTCTTAGACTCCACCTGAGGAGCTTTGCATGATTCATGTCCCATTTGTCCACCTATCTTCAGGTGTGTGTGGCTTGTGTGCCCGAGATGAGCAAACTGTGATAAACAGCGTTTAGAGCAGCCGGAGCTCTGGGCTCACAGGGACTCTTGTACATAATCATCTCATTATTAGAAACCCTATATGAGCGTAGACTGCTGGAACAGTGAGAAGATTTAAATGTTTTCCACCAGTTAATTATTAATAATTCTTCTCCTGTGGAGCTGCTGTCAGGACAGGGATGAACAGGCTCAGATGCAAAGCTGCAGATATTTGTGGAGCTCTGGAACTGAAGTTCATGTTTGTTTTTAACTCCAGCATGTGGTGGGAGGTTATTTGGACAGGAGATGCCAATTAAATTTTACCAATTCAATGAAATTAATTTCTATATTTCTATAAACTAGAGCGGCAGACTTTGGCGGGACTAATGGGACCCAAAATCTGAAACTCATTAAAATCAGCTTTAAGAGTTCTTGGGTGAATTTAGGAACCTTACTGTGGTGTTTTACATGTATTTGCAGGGATAAAATGTTTTTTAAAATAATTGGAGATATGTGCATATTTATGGAACAACAAAAGAAGGGAAATTCATCCACAAAGAATCATAAATTAATTAAATTGGTCTCAAATCTCACAGATTATTTCCTATAGAAACAGATTATGTATAAAATGTAAAAGCGTAGGCACAGAGGCTTTAAAATGCTCTCAGATGTGACGGTAAAACAAATTCTCACACTGAGGAAGTGAAAGTGGAACATTTGGAGAGTTTTTGCTCGTAAAATAACATTTTACTGACTTTTAGTGTCAGAAATAATTAAAAATAAATAAATGATCAGACTAACAGGTTGGTAGCATTGTATGGATGAAGTATGAAATACTTGCGCTAATATTTCTAATATTTGGGACATTAAATTGTAGCTTCAGGCTATTAAATGACTTTTTTTCTTGTTTTGTTGGGGATAAATTTGGTCCGTCCACAGTTTGTCCCTCAGTGTGTTTGGAATAACTTAAAAACAAAACTATTTGCTTCAAACATAAATCCATAGTATTGATTAAATATCCAGCTCCTCCTGTGACTCTACGCTTGGTTGTTTCCTAAAACACTTCTTTATCTGCTCCTGGTCGTCTACTCATTGGGGGAGCAGGTGTAGACCTCGGCACGGGGCTCCAGAGGTGGGGTGCGGGCGGGTGAGGAAGGTGAGGGAGGCTCTTCCTCGTGCAGCTCCACCGAGTTCTCTTTGATGTTGCTCCTCCGGTTGATGCTCCCTCCGAGCCCCAAACTCCTCATGCTGCCGCCACCACTGCTGCGAGGAGTGGAGCTGCTGTACAACATCTCCCCACCAGCACCGCTGCCGCCACGCCTGGGAACACCCGACACATCGGGAGGAAGAGGAGGGTCAGAAAGAGAGGAAAGGCGGCAGAGGAAGAGGAAATGGCTTTCTGCAAAGCAAAATAATTAAGAGGTAGGGCCTGAAATCCTGAAGCAGGAGTAAACTGGAGGCAGAGCAGTGAGGGGGGGGAAAAAAGCCCGCTGAGGAAGAGGAGAACCATTCCCAGAAGGCTTTGAGTTTGCAGATCAGAGGCGCCTGAAGACGAGCGTGAAACAAGAGCAGCGAGACATGAAAGGAGCAAAAGGAAATTTAAAATCACAAGTGAGCTCGTCTTCGACACTCAGCCGCTACAAACACGAGAGCGTTCGATACATTCAACAACAAAACACTTTGATTTGTGGAGACTGTCACTGAGGCTCATTTATGAGGGAAGTGTCCTGTTAAAGCTGAGCTCTGATTGGTTACTGAGAGGGAGCCGACGCTTCCAGCCTGTCAGAGCGCCGGATTAACCAAAGAGCCCCACCTTAACACCCGGAGGACACACATCTGTTTGGGGCATCCAGTGAAAAAACTAGTTGGCGTACCTGCTGTGGTGACTCCATCAGTGTTTTAAAGCAGAGTTATTAACTTACCAAATATAACCAACTAGTTTCCAGCATTTAATTTGGTCAAGTAACTTTTGGCATCTCCACCTAAGCAGGAAGATTTTAATGACTACACCTCGACAGGTAGTTTTTCTGCTAGAGTAGCTAATGCGTCCAAATTTGTCTGTTACGAACTCTCCTCCACCTTTCTTCTGATTGGCTGTCTATCTTAAAGACGAGGTTTAACCAGAAGGTGGGCGGGGCTTCTGTGCCGTGTGACCATATTAGCGAGATCCTCTCTCTGTGACGACATTCAGATTCAAGAGAGGACAAAACAGTAACTGAGGGATTGCTGTTCATACACTGATCAGGCACAAGGTTATGACCACACACAGGTGAGAGGAGTAACACTGATTCTCTTCATGGCGCCAGCTGTTAGTGGGCGGGATATATCAGAGAGCAGGTGAACATTTTGTCCTTTTTGCAGAGCTGCAGACCAGAACATGGAGCCCTACCATCCGCGTGGATGTTACACCTACTAAAGCATCGTTGCAGACCATGTACAGCCTTTCATGGAGGCGATACTCCCTGAGGGCTGTGGTCTCTCTCAGCAGGCTAAAGCTGCAGAAATGGTTCAGGAATGGTTTGAGGTGTTGACCTGGCCATCGAATTCCCCAGATCTCAATCCAATCGAGGGTTTGTGGGATGTGCTGGACAAAGACGTCTGCTCCATGAAGGCCCCGCCTCAGAGCTTACAGGACTGTGTTGATGGTGCAGCTACCACAGCACAGCCTCAGGGCTGTTCTGGCAGGAAAAGGCGACCAACGCAATATCAAACAGGTGTTTATGATGTCACGCCTGATTGGTGTGTACTCATCGCACCATAAGAAAATGCAGCAATGCTTATTATGCCCGCCCACTGTGGAACAGCAGATACGAGAGGAAACAATTGTCATTTGTCTTGTTTCAAACTCCAGAGCAGAAGAGGCGCTGAGGTGACCTTTGCTCACATTGTTCTAGTTTTGCTTCGCGGTGGGTGTGACGTATTTATCGAACGTCTCTGTGCTCGAGACCTTCGTTACCTGAGTTTGCTCCTGAGCGAAGCAACCTCTCTGTTCAGGGCGTCGTTGGACTCTGTCGCCTCTTCCAGCTCCCTCTGCAGCTTCCTGCGGGCTGCCACCACGCGCTGCGCCTCCTCCTCCGCTTCCTCCAGCTGATGCTTCAGCTGCTTCACCCGCACGTTGCTCTTCTCCACCTGCAGGGGGCAGACATGGTTTTATTTACAGTTTGTAAATGACCAAAACTCTGAACTGTCATTCATCCTTTGATCTTGCGTCACCTGATCTTTGTACTGCTGCGCCTGCTTCCTCTCGTCCTCCATCTGGATCGTTAAATCTTTCAGTTTCTTCTCTTTCTGGCGCAGATTCTTAGCGTTGGCCTGCCGCTCTCTGCACAACAAAGTGGCACAAAGTCATCTCCTCAGTGCTCGACACACGTTGAGTTGGGATCAACACTCCTCGTCCCACCGTGCGCCCTCACCTGCTCTCCACCTCCAGCTGCTCCTCGGCCTCTCGGAGTTTGGCCTCCAGAGCAGTGATGGAGGACTTGAGTTTGGAGCGGCCCTGGTCCTCCAGCTCCTGCAGCTTGGCCTTCAGCTCTCGGTTCTGCCTCTCCAGCTGCTGCCTGGATCCCTCCCTGCTCTGAGCAGAAGACCTCTCCGTGGCCAGCTCTGCTCCGAGCTGATCCACCTGTAGGAAAATCAGTTTCAGTGGCTGTTAGAGGAACTGAACTTGAGCATCAGCTTCACTGGTCAGGCCTGCTGTAATGAAATGAGATTAGAGACGATCATGAACCTACCAGCTGCTGGCTCTTCCTCAGCCGGTCGTTGAGGCCCTCCATGTTGGCCTGCTCCTCCTCCAGCTCCTCCTCCAACTGGCTGATCTTAGTCTCCAGACGACGTTTTTCATCGGACAGCAGTGACCTGAGCGAGGACATTCAAGTCAGAGTTAGATTTCGCCATCAGAAGACTAGAGATATAAATGACTCAGATATTTAACTAAATCTGAAAACGTGATCAGTGTTCTTGCCGATTCCTGATTAATTCATTTACATTCAGAAATGTTTTCATTTAACCTTAAAATCTCAGTGACAGCCAGCTGGGACGACCTTTAGTGGATGTTAATGATCCCTAGATGACAAATTCCAGTGAATTTATTGATCTCTTGGGTTTTCCCCTCCCAAAGTAAAGACTAAAATTCCAGGAAGTGAAGTTGAAGCTTGATGAGACTCATGCTCCTCATTTTAAATGCATCAATAATGTAAGACACCTACTTTCCAGATGAGTTACTGGCCAGTTCCTCGGACAGCTCGTCTCTCTCCGTCTCCGCCTGCTTACGAGCTCTCTCGGCAGCTGCCAACGCCTGGACAGATGGAGACAGCAGTGTAAGAAACGATTTCCAGAGGACAACCTGTGCAATGCTGGTGAAGCCTGAAACCTTTATCGTTCCAAAAAGTGCTAAAAAACACTTGGAAGAAACTGATTCTGTGGATTAATCGCATAACGATAATGAGTATCTGCGTCTGACTGATTGAACTCGCTGTATAAAATCAGCTTTAGCTCTCCAGGCACGCCCTTTAAACCACATTTCTTCTGACCGCCCCTCCTCAGGTGGCCATATTGGGTCGATCCACCTCTCTGTGATTTCATACAAACTAAAGACTAAAAATTCAACGTTTAGAGCAGGCAGCTCCTACGGCCTTACCTCATTCAGATGCATGATGTCGGCCTCCATGGCCTTGGACCTGCGCTCAGACTCTCTGGCTGAGGCAAGGACCTCCTTCTGGGCTGCACGGGAGTCCTCCAGCTCCCTCTGGAGATCTTTCATCTGGCCCTGTGAGGAGAGCAAGGAGGCTCATGTGGGGTTTTGAACTGGTTTCTAAATACTTCAGCTCTTATAGTTACCCAAACCTGCTCAGGCAAAATGTGAAAATACATCAAACGTGGTTATGTTTAGGACTTTGTTAGGACAACTCAGCTTCAGAAACGACGAGTTCAGAGAAATAAGAAGTCAATAAAAGAGTTTGCTGACCTGGATTTTGCGGAGCTGTTTGAGCGCCTCGTCACGCCCCCTGCTGCTGGCCTCCAGCTGATCCTCCGCGTCCTTCAGCTCCCCCTCCAGCTTCTTCTTCCCGGCTGAAGCCTGACTTCGCTGCTTCTTCTCCTCCTCCAGCTCTGACTCCAGCTCTCTGACCTGACGGACGCCAAGAGGAAAACATTAGCTGTCTGAAAACTTGCGCTTTTTTCCTAACATGTGCTTAGAAATGTTCTCAGTAAGTGCACTGGCCAGTTTTGTTCTTACTGTTACATCAATGATAGCAAATCGGAATCTTTCTAAACCACTACCTGCAGTCTCCATCCCACCAGGTCTATTTCTCCAGATAAGGAAACAGATAAACCTCACAGTATTCGGGAGAGAGAAGTCTGCACCACTAAAGCAAAAAGCAGGAAGACCTCAAAGTGGAGAAACATCATCAAGTTTAAGGAGGAAGCCAGTTCAGAGAATTCAAACTTCTTCTCCTTCTCAACTCTTAAAGGACCTAAATTATGATGATAAATTCTAAAACTGTGACGAGGTGCGAGTGTTTACAAAATGAGATGAAGTAAAAACCAGCGGTGGCGAGGTTTCCCGACCTGTTTCAGGAGCTGCTTCCTCTTCTCCTCTCCCAGCTCGTCGCGGGCCTGCAGCTCCCTCTCGTGCTGAGCTTTCAGAGCCTGACTGTTGACCTCCAGACGCAGCTTGGCATCCTCGGCCACCTGCAGCTCGTCCTCCAGCTCCTCCATCTGCGTCCTCATCTCCTCCACGATGGCCTCCAGGCCGCGCTTCGCCTTCTCCAGGTCATGCACCTGAAATATAACCAGAAACACATCCACCTTCATCGGAAATACTGACCACGGATAGTAGGAGTCGCTCGTGTCCAGGTTCAGTGTTTTACATTCTTTCCCACGTCGTCCTTGGAGCTGATGAGATCTTCCATCTCGGCTCGGAGCGCCTTCACCGTCTTCTCCGCCTCCTCCAGAGCCTCGTGGCTTTCTTCCAGCCCTCGGGTAAGAGCCAGCACCTTTGTCTCCTTGTCCCGCACCTCTGCCTCCGCTCGATCCCGCTCCTCCGCATACTTACAGGACACAGTGCGCTCCTCGGCCAGCATCTGATGGACATGGAGGACATTAGAGATCACAGATCATTGCAGGCTCAAAAAAAAAGCACTGAGAGAAGCTTTTGTGGAACATCTGGTTCCTGGGACAAACTCTCCCGTCTTTAATACGTGTGGAAACAAAACTGGAAAATCTGAAAAACTGATCAGTGGGTAGGTAACTGAAGCAGTCATTGTGGAGCTGCCAGACCTGATCGAACTTCTTCTGCTTCTTCTCCAGGTTGGAGACGAGCTGCCGCTGGCTGTCCAGGTCCATGAGGACGTCCTCCAGCTCCTGCTGCAGCCGGCTCCGGCTCTTCTCCAGCTTGTCGTAAGCGGAGGCCTTCTCCTCGTACTCTGTGTTGGTCGCCTCCAGCTCACGCTGCAGACGCTTCTTCCCTTCCTCCAGCAGCTCCACCGTCCCCGACATCTCGTCCAGCTTCTTCTTGTAGTCGGACAGCTGAGAAAAGTCAGAAGAATGAGAACTTCAGTGTGAGAGAGGATGAGCTTAAGCATTAGGAAAAATCCCAGTCGGCCTTTGAAACGATTGCTTCGGAGACCCGGAGCAGAGCTGACCTGCATGTTGAGGCTGGACACCTGCCTCTCCACGGCCCGTTTGACCTCAGTCTCCTCCTCCAGCTGCTCCATGAGGCTGTTCCTGTCGTCCTCCATCTGACGCAGACGCCCAGACAGATTCAGCTTCTGACGCGTCTCCTCTGACAGCAGCTCCTGAAAGAGTTGGGGGGAGGAGGACGCTGTTTAGAAACCTGGCTTCATGCATCACAGCATTTAGCAGTCAGGGTGCTCCTCACCTGTGTGTCGTGCAGCTGAGAGGACAGGCTGGAGACGTCTTTACCCAGCTTGATGTTCTTTCCCTCGGCCTCGTTCAGCAGACCCGTCACGCTGTCCAGCTCCAACTAACAGAGAAGAAGAGACGAGAACTGTAAACACAAAGGCTAAAGTCAAGCGCAGATACGTGTCTCTTTAAATCTGAGTGTGACTTTTCATGAAGATCCATTTGTTCTCTTTAAGTAGAAGAAGCAGAAAGTTTAAAGTTAACTGAGAAAGCTTACAGCTACTGCTGCCAACCTCTTTATCTCTGATTGGAGTTTAGGTCTTGTTGAACCAGCTAACACAAACACAGCCTGGATATTTAAGACTCTGTTCACATACTGTGCTCCTGATGAGCCTTTATCCTTTAAACCCAGAGACATGGTGGTAACTCAGATTATAATTTATTTTTACCTCAAAATATTCTTTGACTTCTAAATATGTTTGTTTACAATGCTTTATCTTTGCTTTAATAACCAGTTTATAAATCAATATCTGTTTTGTGCATTTTAGATGTACTAGTTTCTCATTTATCTGTAATTAGGATCTAAAACATTTCCAATTAGTTACTTAATCACATTTAAAGAGGAACTATTATGATTTAGGTCAATATTTGAATTATGTTTCAGGCACTTTTATTTCAGTTTGTCACTGATTTCCTTATATGGTCATAAGAAACACCCACAGTCACTCCTCATAGGAGGCGGAGCTTCCCATTTATTGACTGCGTTTGTGTAAGTAAAGCAATCTGGTAGCTAATCAGAGGACAGTGGCCTTTAAAGGAAGATGACGAGCTTGTTTCAGAGGACAGACTCGGGGACTTGTACTCTCAGGCATTCAAAGCTAATTTGGAGAAATCTCAGAATTAAAACATGAAGATGGAAAAGAGTAGAAAAAAGCCAACTTGTAATTATAAATAGCCGACTGATATCTTCCTATCTGACTCACTTCTGTCATTGTTTGTATGGCTCACCGTCATCTTTGAGACTCGCTCCGACAGCTCGTTCTTCTGCCGCTCGCTCTCATTGAAGCGAGAATTTAGATCATTCAGCTGACCCTCCAACTTCTTCTTTTTGTGCTCAACGTCCTGTTTGGCGCTGGTGAGGGAACGCAGGTCAGCACTCAGGTCTGCTGACTCCTTCTCCAGACCTTGCTTGGCTTTCTCAAGACCAGCTCTTACCTGGACAGAAGGAACAGATGCTGAATGAGTGAAAATATCCACCTCTGTCTCACTGTTCTTATAAGGACGTGCCAGTAGCAATATCCATGTACCTAATATTAAACAAAAGTATATCTGCACCTCGTATGAATGAAAGTGTCTGACTTTGGTGAACTGACCCGCTTGGCCTGCTCCAGGTGCTCATTCAGCTCCTCCACAGCCTGACTGTGTTTCTGTCTCAGTTCCTGGATTTGGGCCTCATGGCTCCGCCCCTCTTCCTCCATGGCTCTCTTCAACATGGCCACTTCCTGCTCACGTTTCGCCCTGCCAACCATAAACACAAAACATCCGGTAAGATGGTGCAGAGGCCTGATTAAAACAACTTAAAAGCTGCTCTTCTATGCAGATGATACTCTTATTTACTGCAACGTTTCAGATTTGTGTCGCATTAACTGTTATGGATGTTTAACCGATACCTGAAGCTCATTCTTATGTAACTGGAAAAGATTTAAGCATTTTTTTAAACGCCGGACCAATTTCTTTTCTCATCTTTTGGGTATCTTTCTTTGGATTATCTAATTCCAGGGATGAAGAATTGCTGTATATATATTTTCCCAGACACAGATTAGGGCTAGTCTCATGCTAAAAGTAAAATTAAATGAAAAACATTCAATTTGTGATTCATTAATTTTGTCCTACAGAATATGAATAACGGAAAAATGAGCTTGCTTATCAAATTATGTGGTTCATTTCGAGGATGTATATGGACGACACGGACCGTAATTCCTGCTGGGCAGCAGTCGTGTCCAGACTGTCCTCCAGCTCGGTACGTAGAGCATTAAGCTCCTCCCCGAGGTCCCGTCGTGCTGCCTCAGCCTTCCCTCTCGCCGCCCTTTCAGCCTCTAAGTCCTCCTGCAGCTCTGAGAGCAAAGCCTCCAACTCCCGAATGCGTTTCACCGCCGCCCCACGCTGACTGCTCTCCTCCTCCAGGCTGTGGACACAAATTTGTTGGAAAGGAAATCATGAAGGTTGGAGAAATGTTACAGTTTTTCTATGGTTTCATTCACACTGTTCAATTAGGAGAGAATTTAAACAACTCTGTATCTGCATCTCTTGGGTATGGTGTCCCACAGGGATCATTTTTGAGACCCATTTGATTTCCTTTATATGTGCTTAGCCACATAATTCATGATGTCTCTTTTCAAGTTTATGCTAATAAAACACAAACCCTTCCCCTTTAGATCATCTGACCTGGTACGATTAAGTTCTCTAAACAGCTACATTCATAAAGTTCAAAACTGGATGCACTGGTTCCCTCCTGGATCATATCAAGCCATGTTTGATGGCCTCGCTTCAAGCTTCGACCTGTCAGGACATCTTCAGCATTCATAATGCATCGTCTGTTCATGTTAGTCCTCACCGCTCCTGTGTGGCCTGCAGCTCCTCCTCCTTGGCAGCAAGCTGGGCCCGCAGCTCAGCTAACTGCGCCTGCAGGTCGGCGTGCTGCTCGTGCAGTTCAGCAAGCTCCGCCTCCACCTTCCTCTTCGCCTTTTCCACATCTTGGCGACTCTTCTCTTCCTTCTTCAGACGCACTGGACACAAAAAAACCAAATTTCTTTAGATGTTACAGACACGAGTTACTCCATACTAAAGCAGCAGAATGAAATAGTTGATATTCGGGTTGTT
Source organism: Aulonocara sp. 'chitande type north' Nkhata Bay (assembly GCF_057382095.1). Classification (NCBI taxonomy): domain Eukaryota; kingdom Metazoa; phylum Chordata; class Actinopteri; order Cichliformes; family Cichlidae; genus Aulonocara; species Aulonocara sp. 'chitande type north' Nkhata Bay. Next base: position 35,746,161 of record NC_141347.1, read on the forward strand.
ATATTATTTTAATCTTGAGATGAAATATGATATAATGCAATAAAGAGACATTTGCTCTCTGTACTGACTGCAAGGTCAGTTATCACTCCTGAAATAACTCCTTTAACTCCAACTTCACACTGTGAGTTGAAATTTACTGTAACAGCTGAAATCTTCCCCCAGGTTTAAAGCTTTAAACATTTCCTCGGTCCAACATGTGATTGCTGCAACGTCTGCACCGTGCTGTAAACTGAACATGCACCACAGATTTGTATTCAGCTCATGAGCCAAACAAACAAAGACAAAGTGCTGACTGACCTTCGAGGTCAGAGATCATGGACTCGTGCTTGGCCTTGAGTTTGGTTAGATTCTTAGACTTCTCCTCCTCCTCGGCCAGGTTGGAGCTCATGTCAGCCATCCTCTCCTCCAGCAGCTTTCGCTCCTAAAAACAGACGCATGTGAGCGCGTGCAGTGCAGCGTTCACGCTGAATGAAGCGCTCTCTTAGAGCAGAGCGTGAAGCTGCCTCTTCATACCTTCTGCAGCTTGTTGTTCTGGTCCTCCATCAGCAGAATGTCCTCCTCCAGCTTCTTCACCTTTCCCTCCACAGCCGCTTTCTCCAGCTGCAGCGTCTGCTTGGCGTCTTCTTCCTGTGCTATGTGGGCCTCCATCAGCTGCAGGAAAAGACGACGCAAAGTTAACGGACAGAAAATATAAGGATGCAGTAGGAGGACAAGCTTTCAGTGTAAGACCAGAGTTATTATCCATCATTGAGTAAGTTTATACCTGTAATCTCTTCTTATTTGCTGGACTTGAAAGATAGTATTTTAATTAACAACAAGATAAACTAACCATACGTGTCTGTGCCTTACATTGGCGATACAAAAAGCGTTGCATGTCTTGTTTTTGTAATGATAACGAGACAAACCTGTAGCTGCTGCTCCATCTCCTTCTTCTCCTGCTGCAGGGCGTTACTGCGGTCCTCCTCTTCCTCCAGCCGGGCCTCCATCTCGTGCAGCACCTCCTCCAGCTCCTGCTTCTTGGCCTCCAGTCGCACCCTTATCTCCTCTGCCTCAGCGCACAGCTCCGTCTCCGCCTGAAGCTTCAACTCCAGCTGCGCCCGCTCCTCCAGCAGCTATAAACACCACAGCGAGAACATTTACTCAAAATGACTTAACGCTCAGATAAAACCCAGATAAAAACCCGAGTTTGTGTCACCTGGGTGTGCTTCTGGGTAATGTCCTTCAGTTCAGCCTCAGTTTTGGCCGCCACCTCTTTGGCGGCCTTCAGCTCCTCCTCTTTCTGACCCATCTCCTCCTCTTGTCTGGTCACCTGCAGCAGCGGCTTGACCTGAACCACAGACAGATGAAGCAAAGTTTGTTCATCTGACCTAAATAAAAATGTATTTGAGAGACATTTAAGAACAAATATGTCCTCTGGTTGGATGGTGGTGTGAACTGTTTGAATCACCTTAGTGAAAAGCCTCCACCACTGCCAGTTCTTGAGCTTGAGGTAGCAGGCGCAGTTCCTCTGGATGACCTTCATGGCGGTGAGCTGCTGCTGACGTTTGCTGAAAGCCCTGAAAACACATGAAGAAGAATCAGACCTGCAGAGATCACAGACTGTAAAGAAATGATGCATAACAGAAGACAACGTGGAAGCAGCCTACACACGTATTCTTTCTAATGGCCAGCAGGGGGCACTGCCTTTCAAAGTCTATGGGATAATGACCCTACTGCTCACTGGATTTATGACTTTGAAAAACATTTTCCTGATGAGTTTATGATCTTAATCACTAGTTTAGAGTCTTCTTTAATATGACATAAGGTTTCTTAAAAAAATTCTGGTCCCATTTAGAGTCAAATAATAAAACTGGTCATGCTTTAGGGCACGGAGCCTTCTGTTGTTTAAACCAAACAAAGATTGTGGCAAAACATCAAACTTGAAGCTTCCAACAGGACTTCTCTGTTATTTCCTGATGACTGCGTCTATCATGGGCCCCGAAAAGTAGAGGAAATGACTTCTGGGTCTTAATGCTCCACCTACTTGCGGCCCAGGAAGCCTCTTGCTTGCGCCTGGAAGGCGATGATGACGACAGTCAGTTTGAGGTCTCGCTCCTCTTCCAGCTGAGCCAAAACTCCTGTCCTGAAGAACATTTTGCTTTGACCGATGCGATACAAGTTAGGGTCCAGATCCAGGTGCTTTACCTGGAGACGAGCAGAGGAATGAACCCTGCTTCTTCCTTTTCACAGTAAATTAATATTCAAATAGCATAAATTTGTAAGCATTAAACGTTTTACTCCATCGAGCTCACCATTAAACTGCAGGCCTGTTTTCCATCCATGAAGCCTTTAGGGATGGCATTGGCAGCCAGGATCTCGTACCTGCAAACAGCACATTACCGGTGAGACCAAACCTACTACTACATGAAGTACTCGTTCCTTAAATGGGTTATCGATCGAAGTATAATTGCAAAGCGGTCAAAGAATATTCTAAATTGGAAGATATGAGGTCCCAATTCACTCTAATCTCAAACACAATCTGCTTGACACTTTATTCCCGTACCAAGCTTATTCATTTCCTTTCTCGTGGGTAAGGGGCAAGCCCATTAAAATTTAGTTTAGATGCAGATCACCTTCACGTAACTGCAAAATATAGCAATAAGCTAGCAATGAAGAAAAACAAAATAAGATAAAGAAATAGAAAAAACTCTTGTGTTTTAAACTCATCCAATTTTTGATCTGAAGGAACTTTTCTAAAAGAGGAAGAAGCATCTGCCTTCAGTCCAGAGTGAGGAACAACCAACGAAACCTGATCACAGGGCCTCAGACTGTGGGCAGGTGTCCATGGACTTATTTGAATATTTAGTAATAGCCATAGGTACATGCAGGTAGCTGTGGGTTTGTGAGATGTGTGTCTGCTGTGGGCTCTCACTGCAGCTGCATGAGTAACTTTTTTATGCAGGAATTCTTTTGACATGCCAACTTTACACAGCAGCTAATAATATTCCACAGCTGACAAGTATTTTTAAACAAAAGCATTTACATGACACTTAAGGCTCACAGTTGGTAGCATCTCCCATCAAACTTTTACAGAAATAAAAACATTCTGAAGAAACAATGTTTTAGTCTCAAGTGAGATACAGAATTGAACATCATCTGCATACAGTGGAAGCAAAAATCTTTAAAGTCGTTAGCATTCAAACTTAGTATTATTATAAAGGAACTATGATACTGTTATCAGTATAAATGATCTCAGACATCTCCCTCACCTCTGCCTGAACTCCTGGAACACAATCCGGTTTGGAAATCCCTGCCTGCAGATTCGAATCCCCTCCAACACTCCGTTACACCTCAGCTGCTCCAGCACCAGGTTGGAATCCATCTTTCCAGCCTGCACCACAGCAAAAAGCCAACAACTCCTCAATGAATTAACAGACTCTGTCTTTTATCTCGGGGTTAGAGTCAGCTAGGGCTGCCACAAACGATTATTTTGATAGTCGACTAGTCACCGATTATTTTTGCGATTAGTCGACTAATCAGATCATCATCCATTGGACGTAAAACGTACAGCTTATTGCACCAGCAGCATCTGCTCTTATATAACTATCATTAGCTTACAGCTTTAAGTGTTTAAGGTCTGTGCTAACTAAAAATAAAGACAAGATGATAGTTTAAATTTTAATGAAGTTTGCAGATTGTTTTGGTGAAGTTTAATAAACTCCTTGCTATCTAAAATATAACAGGACACCGGAGTAAATTCTGGAGCATCTCACACTTCTGATAATCAGCTGTCTGCTTGAAGTTTATTCAGCTGTGTAAAAACTATAACTTTAATCTCAGACAAACCGATTTACTCAGGAACAAATAAAATACTAAAAAAAAAAAAAGCCAAACAATAACATTTTAAGTTATCTAAGTGACTCATATATCATGTTTAACCTGAGTAGCGAAAGACAGCGGTGGGTTTGAAAACGATCTGCCGGGAGTCCGGTGTTCTCACGGCGCTAGTGACCTAGCCCCCGGCTAGCTATCGAGCTAGTGGGTAACAGACGTCTCCGAAAACGTCAGAGCGCTTTTGAAAATATGCGGTGTCTTGATAAACTGAGCAGATATTTGAGGTTTACACAGCTACATTCTCGCCTGAAAATATGTTAAACGTTTTGTGACCCAGAAAGAATAATAAGAGTAACATTAAAACTAACTAGCTGCCGCCATTGTTGGAAACTGAGCTGGGCTGCGCTATGAATTCTGGGATACAGCTGCTTCTTCTTCTTCGGGGTTTAACGGCAGCTGGCATCCTTGTACATGCAGTGCTGCCATCTTCTGTTTCAGTCCGTTTTTACACTCTTAAATCCTGCTACTTATTCCTGCGTCTTTGGGATCTTACAAAGCTTCAAACGACGCGTCGATTATTAAATTCGTCGTCGACGATTTTGATAGGGCGACGTAATCGTGACTAGTCGACTAATCGTGGCAGCCCTAGAGTCAGCTATAATAACCTACCCGCTTCTCGTGGTTTGGAATGATGCAGCGGACGAAGTTGGGCTGGGTGTTGTGTAACGTGGTCATCAGTTTGCCCAAAGACTCTTTGTACAGCTGACCCACAGTGCGAAACATGCCCTTCTTGGATTTGGTGGAACTGGGCGCTGAGCTCTCAGACATCTTGGTCATGGTCTCCAGACCTACAACTCGATCCACTGACATGGAGAATAAAACAGGAAAGATTTATGACGACTTTTAATGCCCTGCTTTATGTTATTGCTCTACTGTGATGACGACTCACCGTCTTTCCACAGATCCTGAATGAAGGCACTGGAGGAGTTGTTGAGCAGAGCTGTTACGTTGTCATTCAGAGGGTCCATGTTCTTTGTCAACCAGTTGGCGGCATTATAGTCAACCTGGAGTCACAATTTTTAAAAGAAATCTCAAAATATTTAAATCACCGTGCCCAAAATCATAGAGTCCATTGGTTTCCACTCAGCATTTATCATACACCTCACAAATATACACAGTACTTCCCTGGATCTAGACCAGCGGTCCCCAACCTTTTTTGCGCCACGGACCGGTTTATGCCCGACAATATTTTCATGGACCGGCCTTTAAGGTGTCGCGGATAAATACAACAAAATAAAACTAGTACCGTACCGAAAAAAAGAAAATTTATTCATAACACGTGAAAAGACCAAGGAAAACAGAGTAAACGATAAAAACGATAACAAAATAACGCTGAAAACCGATAAAAACCCTGAAAACCAGACATTTCACACCTGAGCCTCAACTCTCGCGGCCCGGTACCAAACGACTCACGGACCGGTACTGGTCCGAGGCCCGGGGGTTGGGGACCGCTGATCTAGACCATTGAATTGGTTGTTGTTTTCAGAAAAATTGCATGAGAGAAATTAAAATCACATCAATCAAGAGCAACAGAACCAAACAGACCCTCTGTTTCACTGTGAGTCATTTTTTCTTAAGTGTTTAAATATTTTTCACAAATGCAAAGTTTTACAGATGACTGTCCGTCTCGGGAAGCTGTCCTCACCTTTCCAGCGTAGTGCAGGACAGTGAACATCAGTTTGTCTTTGTGCTGTTTGGGTTTGGAGAATTTAACGTGACCAGTGTGGGTGTTCAGCAGCTTGTCCACGAAAGAAATATCAGTGGCTTTGGGGAACCAGCACTCCTCGTCCAGCAGGGCCAGGATACCCGGAGGGTTGTTCTGGAAGAGAGTGTCGGATCCACGGCTCAGTTTAGGAGAACATTTTTACAAACAGTTACTTTTTGATCAGTGTCGAGTACAGGGATGTTTAAAAGTCATTCCTATACAGGCAAACATCCTTTATAGCAGTCCTGATAGGAGCAAAGAGAACGCAGTCCCTTCCTCAAAGACCTCGAAAAATGAACCTAAAATTATCCCCATATGGAAAAGAAATAGTAAAAACTTATATGTGATTACTCGTGAAAGTGGCCACTTTCTCATTACTTTCATATATTGTTTTAGTAAGTATCCAAAACATACAAGTTTCATTATATAATTTTTCAAGGGATCTTATATCTTTTTTCACACTTATATGCTTTTCATACAAGTTTCACACAAGACAGATACAAACTTTATAAAATTTATATATATCTTTTCCATATGGGTTATTGTTGGATGTTTGGGAATAACATGATGGAAAAATATTTTAAGGGCATTTAAAACACATACTTTCTTGGTCCAAATCTTCTCTTATCATTTTGTTTTATCTGTCCAGAATAATCTTAATTAGATAATCTTGTTAAATTTAAACCTTCTTGAAATTGATCTGTTAACAATCTTACAGAAAGATCTCTTTGCTCACTCTTCATTTGTTAAAGACCGTGAATGTTATCTTAATTCATCAAATTGCTTTTGTCCTGTTCATAAAATAAAGGCAAACTTTGAGTTATCTTTCAATTAATCCTTCGTTAACTTAGATGCCATATTTTCTTCTTTTGCATTTATCAGTTGTGCAACACCGGCGTAGACTTTATTGTTATACATGTTAAGTTGCTTGTGTGTGTAGCTGTCTGACCGGCCTCTCGATGAGCTCGATGCAGGGCTGCAGGTCGAGGCCGAAGTCGATGAAGTTCCACTCGATGCCCTCCCTCTTATACTCCTCCTGCTCCAGGATGAACATGGTGTGGTTGAAGAGCTGCTGCAAACGTTCGTTGGTGTAGTTGATGCAGAGCTGCTCGAATGAGTTGTCCTGTGGGATCGAAATTCATGATTAAAAACTGACAAAAAACACAATTAAACTTTCATACATCCATTTTCCCAACTTATCCAGGTCACAAGTGCTTCAGTCTAAGGAGAGACTCCCTCAGGTGCTTCTGGGGGCAGTCCCAAGTAAACCGGCATAATGTCAGATGCCTGAACCATCTCAACTGTCTTCTTTCAATACGGAGGATGATTTTCGAGAACGATGATGATGACACAATGATTCTTTTTTTTTTTTTTGCAAACGCCCTGTTGACTCCAGAAAGTTCTATCAGAAAAACTTGTCACCCTCAGCCCTCGATTTTGTAGAACAGACCAGTGAGTCTGCACAACGATCCAGGTAACTGGGGAAAAAAGACCCCAAGACTCTGAAGCTCATTCCCAACCAGTGTGGTCAATCCACCATTTTCCAGTTAAGAACCAGCGATAGAAATGCTATATCTCATTTTGGCCACTACAAAGGAGGCTGCTTGGAGCTTGAAGCCAGAAGAACCAGAGGCCAACCAACCCTCTTCTCTTCGTCTTTCATTATGAAGAGGACACGTGACAGGGTGGGGCCTCATTATGGTTGTGCACACACTAAAACACCCATAGAAGGGGACACGGGACTTCTCCAAGTCTATAAAACACGACTGAATTTCCTCGAGAAGATAGAGAGCTGGACCGGCGTTCCACAGAACGAAAATCTCATTGTTTCTCCTTAGTCCTCCACCAGGAGTGGGCTCTCCACCCTTATCTGGCTAAGACCCACAGACAGAGGTCTTAATTCTCATTTCCACCACTTCTCAGTTGACTGAAAACCAGCTAAATGAAACAGTGACTTCCAGCTTACATTACTCCGAAAAACGTATCAACAGGGCCTGAGGTGCTCTCGGCAATGGACCTCGAGGGATGCATACCCTCAAATATCCTTAACAGGATAAAGAGCCGGTCCACTTTTACGCAACTGCAAACCTGGCTGTTCTTCTTGAAAGATTAGTTCGACTGACTCATAGGAATGACATGAAACAGTGAAATGTTTCATGTCATTCCTATGACACACACTAAAAGTTAGTTTTTAGGAATCAGTTACCTCAAAAATCTCAAAGCCGGCGATGTCCAGGATGCCGAGGAAGGATGACGACTGCCTCTTACTCTTGTCCAGAGTCTTGTTGACTCTGGCGAGGATCCAGCGAAACAGACGCTCGTACATGGCTTTAGCCAGAGCCTCGATGGCGAAATCAGCCTAGGAAGGGAGATCGAAAGGACATGAGATTGAAGGCTGCCGTCTTCTGTGTTTAATTAACGAGGTTTGGTTTGCTTCTCGGGTACCTGCTGCTTGGTCTGAGCCTTCTGCACCACCTCCCTGCCCACTTTGATCCTGGGCGTGAGGATGGCGCGGGTGAAGTCGGTCACATTGATGCCCTGCAGGTGACACACCTTCTGCGCAGCTGTGAGTCGAGGCAGAGAGGAGGTCAGACAGGTGAAGATGCTCATTTACAGAACTGGTGATGGTGCTTTTTTGTTTTAAAGTTACCGGTGTTGTCGGGCATCGTCGCCTGCTCGTTGTTCCTCTCCTTCTCAAACTTGATGTTACCCAGCTGGAGCACACTGGACACCACCTTCAACATGCCTGCAGACAGGAAAAGGAAGAGCAGGAGCATCAAACTGATTCAGATCAAATATAACTTCTTATGTTCCACTTATTCTTTGATAAGTAGGGTACTTCTTTAACTAAAAAGGGGCATCAGAAGCATGAACCTGGGTTGCCCCAACACCTCAGAATTAAATTTGGAGGTGATTTCTGTCTACTTTCTTATAAAAATACCCCCAAACCCCAACTTTTCCTCATTTAAAAATATCCTAAAGTATAATTTCAGTCCTTTTATTTTGTAGGCTTGAATAGGAAGTCTTGCATAAATCGTTGGGAATCTTGTCATTACGTGGTCTCTGTACCTAATCGCTCCTCCTCAGTGAAACCCATGATGTCCATGGCCTCCAGCGTTTCATCAAACATCTCGTTGTCCTCCTGCCCGGGGATCTCCACGTGACCCTCTATCAGGAAACGATAGCTGCTGAAGTCCTCCAGCAGCAGCTCCTCTACAAACAGAGAGAGAAGACGTTACGCTGACTGAGTGTAATCCGTGCAGTTGCTACAGAGGAAGCAGCTGGTTTCCAGCATCATTCACATAATTTCATATCTACGCTGACATCAATAGGGCTGAAAATGAAGCAAAAACTGCTGTTCCATGTTAAAATGTTCATCTTTACAGCAGAAATAAACACGTTTACATCCTAATATAAAAACAGTTTTGGCCTCTATGGATAGTTTCCTCTTTTATAACATCTCCAGGAGTATATATTTTTAAATAACTGATCCATCTGGATTTTACTGAGGCCTAAAGTTTGGGGTGTGGCTGCTTTGATGGCCAACTGTGCAGACACAGAGTCCAAACATGGTTACAACGGTGACATCACATCTGCCTGTCGTCGTGCTACGATGGGTAAAAACTGCAGAGTGGACAAAGATGGTCCAGCTACAACATTTGATTGCTGATGATATTATTGACTGAAGGAAATGAATGAAGGCATCTTTCTTTTTGACTAACAGCTAACTTGAACACACTGTCCACCTACACAGATTCATTTATGTTTATCTGCATGCAAACTCTGTCTCAGTCGTTGGATAGTAAACTTGAAACGTAATAGGATGTTTTCACAGTCTTTCAGAGATGATCAAGTATCTGAATCATACAGTCTGTAGATCTACTCTGCACTCTTGCTGCTTGTAGCTCCTCAAAAGCAGCACCGAACTTCACCCTTCAAAACACCAAAAGCTGATGGATAATGTCACGGTGGCCATCATTTATACACAGTCTCATTTGACTGAGACATGACTCGCAATTTAACAAAAACATCTGTTATGACTTTCTCAGTCAGGCTCTGATCTGCAGCATCTGTTTTGCAGCATGAGCTTAAAATTCATATTTACCAATAAATTATAGTTATTACTATGTTATGACAGCTCCCATCTGACCCCAGGATGGTTTAAAAATGTCAGCTTGTCCCTTTAAATGAAGGATTTTTTCCTGTGGTTTGAGGTGCTCACCTCTCATCTTGTCTTTGGCTCCAGCCACCATGTAGTAGAAGATGTGAAAGGCTCTCTCGGTGTGTGCCTGTCGAATACAGCGAGACTTCTCCAGCAGGTCTGACCAGGATTAAGAAGAATGACCCACTTATTTAATGCTTACATTAAAAAAGGAAAAATTTAACTCAAAGTAGGATACAGGTGTCGATATTCGCCCCGACGATGTAGCCGGTCACATCAAAGTTGAGTTTGATGAACTTTCCCTGCGAGCAGAGAGGACGACAGCAGCTTTAACTTTATATCACAGGTATTTTTCCATCTCTGCGTTGACAGACTGAATGAAGTTCTTACAAATCGCGAAGAGTTGTCGTTCTTGATGGTTTTGGCGTTTCCAAAGGCCTCCAGGATCGGGTTCGCCTGCAGCAGCTGCTTTTCCAGCTCCCCCTGCAGCAAAAATGAGGTTAAACAGCTAAAAACATCTCTGCTTTTAAACAGAACAGGTCATGATGTAAGGCTCACAAAGCTTTCCTGTTACATTGATACTGAAGTAAAAACGAGTCTTTATGAGATTTTATACTCACGTAGGCCAAAGATCCCGCCTGCTGCTGCTGCAAGAGAAACACGCCGGTTAGAAATCATAAAATATTTGCATTTTCCCCAAAATTGGCCTGAAACGCAGCAGCGGAGCAGCAGGGGTCAGAGGTCAAGCACTGATAAATCCTGACTAAACAAACCAAAGATGGTTCATGACTGGATTAAATGCAGCGGAGCGAAGAGCAGATGTAACGTTCAGGTTAGTTATGGAGGATCGTGAGAATCATGGAGACTTTTCTTTGATTTTTCTTTTAAATCATCAAAGATAAAGAATTAAAAGCCCCGCCCCCAGCAGCAAACAGCAGTAATCTGTCCTCACCTTGGCCACGGCGCCAGCGACTGAATCCTGTCGTACACAGCAGAGTTTGCACTTTTTTATAGCAGTTTTTTCAAACTTAAAGCTCATTCTGATTTCATAATGTCTGAACTTTCAGTCTGGATCCTGAAACCTTATAAAACTTTTAGCTTTTGTCTGATTATTTGGCTGCTTTGGGCTTTATTTTCTTTAAGAGTCAGAAAGCTTGAGGCGCTGGTACTCACAGGGTTGACGGGGTTCTTGCCCTTGTGCGAGGAGGCGATGACGGCGAGGTACTGAATCACCTTCTTGGTGTTTTCTGTCTTCCCGGCTCCAGACTCACCTCTGGGTGACGCAGCAGAGACTGATTAACCTCCTAACACCCAGCTGCTAGTTTTAGCATTAGCCTGCTAGTCAGCTGTAACGCTTCTTTAAAGAGAGTTTTCAGCTGCAGCTCTTTTAAAATGATAAACTTGGATTAAGTAACACAATATTTGAACACTAGCGATAATCAATTAAAGATTATAAAAGATTTATGATGAATATTCCCATCGGTCGTGTTATTATTTACATGTAAAATAAAAAAGTGCTTCTCTTTTAAAAGCAGGCACCAAAGTGGACACATGTTTTGGAGTAAATGAAACTAAGTCGATTAAAAGCAGGGATCGTAAAATAAAAGTTCTGTGAAGGTTCTTAGATATCCAGGTCATCGTAGTCTAAGGAGCTTGGAAAGAAAAGCATCTGGATGTCTTTAGGTTACTTGAAGATGTTTCACCTTTCGTCCAAGAAGCTTTTTCAGTTCTAAGAGCGATTGGTGGAGAGTCACAGACTTTAAGCCCGACGGGAGTGCTCTCAGAGCATGTCTAAAGACATCCAGATGCTTTTCTTTCCAAGCTCCTTAGACTCCCCATTTTTATGTTTTTACATTGTTTTACAGCAAAAGATCCCATTTTTGACCAGAACCACCCTCTCAGATGTAAATACCTGTTGTTTTCTTTGTCTTTGTGTAAATAAATGACATTTTGAAACTCCTATTCTGATAATGTTTTATGGGCCCCCAAAATTAAAACGGTAAACAAGAAAATAGTGAGAATATTAAACAGGGCATCGTCGTTTGATTTGTTTTTCTTAGTGTAAAGTGGACCTTTATGACATCCCTAAAACGGCCATCTCTGGCACAGAGGCCCCGCCCACCTGCCGTTTAAACTTTGCTTGCGAGGGGCAGCCAATCAGGAGAAAAGATAAGAAGCTTAAACAGCTTGTTTCAGACAGAATATCTGATCTGACAGCATCACTGAGGCCCAGTGTAAGAATAATTAAGCTTATTTTGAACTCTGAGTCATGCAAAGCTGCTCTGGTCTAAATAGATGGAGCTGGAAATGAGGTGAACTGGTCCAGTTAAAGGTTTGGGTAACAAACTGGTGGTATGTGTCTGTGAAAAGGTCAAGTGCTGTCTGTTTTGACTCACGTGCAGAGAATAGACTGATCCTCGCGGTCTGTGGAGAGAGAGAGAGAGAGAGAGAGAGAGACATAATGTGACACTGAACTCGTCAAACTCCAAACACTTGGACACGAGAGCGAAAGAGATCTCGCTCACTGGGAGATTAGCCTCCATCACTCATATCCTCTAAAAATAGCAGGTGGATGCAGGACTCCGTCACTGTAATCTCGTCTCACTGCTCCATGTATGGCCATCCTGGAGCTCAGTGGAAAGTATGGAGCTGCTCTGAGGTCACCGGCGGACCAAACGGAGGCCAGACGGCACGCTCCGAGGCTTCAGTCGAGGTTGCTCAACGCCATCGCTCACCTCTGAGAAAGAGCTGTGATGTGACTGTTTGTGGCTGCTTCATGTTTTGTACAGCAGCGTCAGAAGCAGCAGGACTTATGGGACTGAATGTGTTTTCATATTTGTGGGGGGAGATGGGGGCATCTGGGGATAGTGATGGTCGATCTGAGGGGACAGGATGAGTGTTTGTGTATTCATCTGATACACACCAGCCTCATGTGTCTTGAAAACATAAACACTCTTACATCAAAAGTCATAAAACACATGATAAATGCACCATTTAGTGGAGAGAGTATGTCATTAGAGAAAAGGGTGGCCGTGCAAAATCCTGTGAGAGGTCTGCCCGGGAGTCAAACGTCTGACCAGCGTGCTGCGATTTAAAAGTCAGTTTGTGTGTTGGCTGATGATGCAGAGTGGATGAGCAGGACTTATCCGCTTATCCAACTCGGGGTCATGGGGGTGGGATGGTGCCTATCCCAGGTGCCACAGGGTAAAAGGTGTTGTACATCCCAGATGTGAAACCAACCACACACTCTCACATTTACACCCAATCAAAAGTCACGTCTCTGGACACAGAGAGGCCCACAGGCTCAAACCAGCACGCTTCTGAATCTGACAAGTGTTTCAAAGAAAGCATGTTAGCATGATCCAGCTCCTCTGACTTCCCCGGTCCAGGTGAAGCCAGGTGAAGCCAGGTGAAGCCAGGTGGGCTTTCTCAGTGCTGCTGACTCCCAGTGCTTCAGACTGGGGGTGCCAAACATGCAGAAAGTTGACCTTGTAAAAAATTTCAAGAAATCTTATCAAGTAATATATCATATGAGAGAGCATGGACAGAGCTCTATAACACACCGTTTATCAGTGCGATGCACAGGTAAACAGGGGGAGTGCCATCCACACATTGTCTGCAGGTCCCCAACTTCCTCACACTCTTCTGGTCACACGCCCAAACCACCTCATCTGATTCCTTTGCAAGTGCTGCTTACATCTTATATCTGTGATCTCATTCTTTTAGTCACGACACAGAGGTCCTGCTCACAGGTGAAGGCAAGAAGATGGATCCTCAGCTTTACTTTCACCCTCATCTCTCTCTTTGCTTACAGTTTCCATGCCTCCTAAAGTCCCGTGGCACACCTGGACTTGGCTCAAAATATGTGCTTTGGACTCACTGGTGCACCTGTTCAGGTCACCAGCAGTGAAACACCTTCCAGGTTTGAAGTGGCTCAGGTTAACGGTTGTTGGGACAGGTGAAGAACAGTTGGATGGATAAAAATGTTTTTGTTATCGTCACAGAGCCTCTAAGGAGATCTGTATCTTTATATTTACTATAAAACTGGTCACTTATGTGCTAAAATATTGAAATATTCATAATTCAGCATCTTATTTACAAATTTTAAAGGTAATTTTGGTTAAAAAAAAGTTTTCTACGATGTGAAATATTGTCATTTATTTACCTGAGTGCATTTCCCACCTGTCGTTTACTTCTCGATGGTCTAACTTTAATCCGTCTGTACATATAAACTTGACTAAATTCTTTGATTTTCAGTCATCTGGGAACATCTTTGATATTTCCAGTGATGCTGATGGACATGTTTGTTGGTTTGAGATTAAAAAAAAGTATTTAAATACTTTCTGTATCAAACACAAAGTTTGTAGCTGCTTTTCTTGGACTCTTGATAAGAACAACAGTCGTGTGCGTTTTACCGTGTGATCTGTTGTCTGTGCATGCAGACAGTTACCCTGCATCATGTTCCTGTAGGCGTTGTCCGTGATGGAGTAGATGTGCGGTGGAACCTCGTGGCGTTTCTTGCCCTTGTACATCTCGATGATCTTCTCAGAGTAGATGGGCAGCATCTTGTAGGGGTTCACCACCACGCAGAAGAGGCCCGAGTACGTCTGTGGAGGGACGAAACATCACTTTATCACCACGCCGGAGCTGCCAGCTCATTCTGACGTCTGTTTTCTACTCGAGTTTTTAAAATGTTAAGACATCGCCCAGTAAACTGGTGCTTTGATATCTGATTACTCACGCACAGCAGGAATAAGGAAGGTTATCTTATGCTGTACATGCAGATTTTAGTACTCCTGTAATAGTTCATGAACAGGTGTGTGCTCCTAATAATGGGAGTCATCGTGTTTGACAGGTCACACTTCCAAAGTAAAAGTGTTGTTTCAGCTGTGGCTCAGTTTCAGGTGTGTTCTGCTTCCTTCTTCCAGCTCCTGTCTGATTGTTTGACTCCTCCCACCTTCTTAAGGGACTGGCCACACCTCGACTGGGTGCATTCAAGATCAAAACAGTGTGAACTGTTGAACTGGCGCCTCGCTCTTTTCATGCACGAGCAGGTTCATGTGCTTTATTAACCTGTGACTATAAGAACTTCCACCTCGTTGACATGTTTAAAAGTCAAGACTATAAATTAATTTTCGTTATAAACTGTTTCCTGACTGCTTCTTGTTGCTGCTTCGTCTTTTATAACAATAAAGTTTCATTCAGTTTGTTTTACAGCAAATAGAGACAAAATAATAAAGCAGCCTTAGAGTCAAATGATGGGATTAATTATATTGATACATGGTAAGAATGAATGTAATCTGTGTGAATCAATGCCCTGTTTTGTCTAATCTGATGGCTTTAATGATTAAAACAAGATTATTTTGCTTCTGAATATATTTAAACCTAATCACACGCTTCCTTTCTAACCACAACATTATAGAGAAAACTTCACATTGCTGCATTAATTCAAACTGCACAGGCCCTGCAGCTCGTTCTCTTAATAATCCAACTTTAGGTTGAAGAATAGCGGTGGCTCGAGTTAACGTCAGAGATGGTTTTAGCTGCTCTGAAGTCCTCTGCTCATATAAGGACTGGAGGAACTGGACCTCCTAACTCTCGGGGATCTGCACAGTGGTCTGTATGAGATGCATGAGCTCGGATTCAAATTTTTACATGCAGTACCTTATTAGTCTTTGAAAGACTGACTAAAATAATACAAACATAAGCTGCTGATCTTTCCAGTACATCAGTCCTTAAACGAGGACTTTCCACCTGAACGTTAAGTCTCTTCAGCCTCTGAATTTATGAGGGGCCCTCAGCTCTCCTGTCTCCCGCTGACTTTGTCTTTACTGCAGTTTTCTTTACGTAAAACCTTACAGCACATTCAGGTTAACACCTGATTCTTTCAATTTGTCTTCAACATAGGGGGGCAAAGTTTTCACTTTAGTTCTATAAACACAGACCTGTGTGGTTTTTATAGAACAAACTTCCTTTTTAATGTAATTTAAACACAGTTTCTAACAAAGAGACTTAAAATCATGGGTGTAAGTTTGACTTGAGCACCAGATAAATCAGGCGCCAGGTGATCATTGAGTGTTTTCCTCACATAGATCAGGCTGGAGAAGTATCTCTCGCGCAGGTTGTGCAGGACGGAGGCTTCGTTGAGGAAGGTGAGGGCAGCCATGTCCTCCACCTTGCTGAATTTGGGCGGGTTCATCTTCTGGATGTCGTCTTTGTTCACCGTCACCTTCTGACCGTTGGAGAGCTCCACCAGCACCTGCAGAGCAGCGGCAGGTATTCAGCACAAAAATTCAAATATCACATCGCCTGACAAACCAAACAACCGTGTTGGTGTCCTGCACATCTGTGTCATTCAGGGGAAACAGGTTTGAGAACAGGTGAGAGAAAACTAAAAAAGACAACGAAGAGAAGAAAATCTCACAAGAAAATTAAAAATGTTGAAATTCTACATTTAATTTATCTCAAGTTTATTTTTTAATCTTTGAAAAGTAATTTCTGAAGTTTTACACGCGAGGAAGTAATGTCTGTAACCGCTGCGTCTCATGTTCGTCCATAACAAAACAATTCCCATAGAGTATTCTGGAATATATGGAAGCTTTTCCATTTGTTCTTGTGTTTACTCAGTTTGCAGAAAGCGGTCCCGTACTGAAGTGCCAGGTTAAATTTAATTAAAGAGTTTAAGGGTAAAACTCTGTTAAAAGACCAGAATCACTGTTACTCTCTTCATAAAGTAACAAAGTAACAAAGACAAACAGTTGGTGTAAATGTTTGTCTGCAAGCTGCTTTGCAACCCCACTCTGCTTCAGCTCCTTCTTTTCACGCTGTTTCTGACTTAATCAACATCATATTTGTGTTTCCTGATGGCTCCTGTCAATCATTCTTGTTTCCATGCATACCTGGTCACCCTTCTCCTCCTTGATGCTCGCCGGCTCGAAGCCCTCCCTCTCTGATGGCACCCACACCATCTTTTTAGCTGCCCAGTCGGCCTGGGCCACGCCGCTGTTGCGGAAGTCGTTTTCCAGGAAGAGGTACTTGTCGTCGGTGTCGGCCATGTTGGCGGTCGGATCGACCTGCGGGTCAGCAGCGGCGGGATCGGAGTCTAACGCTGGTGGTTCGGAGGCAGTGACGCTGACGTTTGAATCGTCGATTGGGACCGGCTCAGCCTCTGATATGTGAGTTGATTTGACCTCTGACCTGCTGACAAATCAAAAATGTGAATTAAAAAAGACACTTTTTCTTTCTCTGCTTTTTTATATTCACTGCAGTTTTAATTTTGCCTTATTGTACTCATAAACCTGCCATTTATCTATTTTTATGCTGCTACAGGTTCAGGCTGCAGGATGATTTCCCATGATGCACTGAGGACCTCTTTTCACTCCCCACGTGTTCACATTTTTATATCTATTAGCTTATGTCTTTGCTCCCATAATTGTTTCTGTGTCTCTCTGTTCCTCTTCTCAGACCCCTCCCTGAGCCTGGTTCTGCTGGAAGTGTCTTCCTGTTAAAAAGAAGTTCTTCTTTCCCGCAGTTGCCAAGTGCTGCTCATAAGGGGTTGATCTAATTGCTGGAGTTTTCTCTGTAATATTACATGGTACTTACCTTACAGCACATGCTTCATATCATTGGCCTTTTGCAAATTTTATTCCATTCTGCACTTTGCTTACAGGATCGTACCTGTGCTCACCTGCATGCCAACAAGCTATCTAATGCATTACAGAAAAAAAGGAAAAGCTGATGCTGAAAACAGTTTCAGTAGAGTTCTGTGTATCCACTCACCCATAACTGAGATTGTCTTCAATCGAGCCCAAAGTCAGTGTTACGACACTCTAAAGGAAAGCTTTTATCGGCATCCAGTTTCATCCCAGAAGGTTGGACAGTTTAGTACATGTAAATTATTTATTTTGTTTCCCTGAAACTTCCTACACACCCCCTGAGCTCATTATTTTTGTTTTTATATCAGGATGCTCTTGGTTTTATTACATCAGATGATGAGTAGCTGTCATATACAGGCTTGTGTGGAATCTTATAAAACTGTAATTAGAGTGAATTATTTTGCATATAGAGGCTAATCTGGTGGTTTTGTTGAGCCCAGTGCATCCCACTAACAGCCCAGAGTCATAGCATAAAGAACTGGTGCTCTATAAAAGAAAAATGAGTTTCAAACTCCCAAATTCAAAAACAGCAGCTCACAACTTAAAAAAAAAATTTATAAATCCATCTCCTGGTTTCTCCATAGTTTTCCACCTGCCAGCACCAGGACTCACAGCAGTGTGTGCGTTGCAGATAATTATGTTTCCAACACAAGATTCATATTTTATATTTTGGGAGTAAAAAAGACCAATTTTTAAAGAAAAAGACCTTGTTGGAGGCATTTTTTCCCATACGGACTACTGTTGATGTGTTTTTGTTTTTTTCATGCCTTTACTGAACAGGACAAATGCATAACTTGTTCAGTTTTCTGAAGGAAAAAACTACGCCTACGCCTTCAGCGCAACTTGATTTAAAGACCAAACTATTTTGTAGCACAGTCTCACACAGCATCAAGCAGAGGAGGAGAAATAAAAGCATCTTTCTCACAGACTTCTGAAACCTTTCAGGGGCACATAAAGGCTAAGAAGTGATGAAGATGCGCCAGCATCAATAAAACTGACTCATTAGCTCATTTTTCTGCCTCACACTTCCTCCATCTGTGCCTCCAACTGCTGCCTTTGCATCTCACAGCTCATTTACATCCACTTTCAGTGAACTGTCTCACAGATTACATCTGATAAATAAATGCCATATTTCCCTAAAGTTTGCATACAGCTACTTACTCACTTATCCTCGTCTGTGCCTCTGCGTGCAGGTCACAAGGCTGCTTTGACCTCCCATTGAACAGCAGGCAATAAAATATGAAAAGCAGCACACAGATAACCCCGAGTATCAAACAAGTGAGCTGCCATGCTGGAATGCCCATGTTTGGCTAACCATTTGCTCCTGGTAGCTTGGTAGCCCAAAGAGGGATGCTAGGGACTTAGCAGGCATACTACCTTATAAGGTGCAGCTCATGTGTCCAGCCAAGCTTACCGTTTACACCAAAATGGTGACATGTCAGGGGGGAGCATCCATGTGTGGCTACTGGCACACGGGCTATGCAGAGCAGGTGAAATCAGCATCCTGCATCATTTCTGACACTTTTCACAGTTTAAACTGAGAACAGGTCAGCCTGGAATTATTGTTAATGACGAATAACGGATTCAGGGTCATGCAGAAGGCCATTAGTTCCTAATTACACCTCATAAAATAGAACATTTCTTTTGTCTTGACACAAAATAGCCACCTGTTGGAGATTCATCTACTGAACATTACACATTTCTGCAAGTTTAGATGCATCCACACAGGCTCTAACTCACTGAGCAAGGCAGCAGCTGTAGGTTGGCATCAAAACTGTGGGAGTATTAAAATTAAAATTAAAGCGCTGTACTCACCGTTCAGGGCTTCAGTCCTCAGTGCAGGATGCAGGCTGAGCTCCAGGGAAATGAGACTCTCATGTCAGGTAAATGAAGTGATGGTGATGATGAGGATGAAGATGAAGATGATGTCCTTCCTCCTCCCCTGGCATTTAAATCAGCCGCGATACCTGGGGGTGGAGCCCTTGGGCTCCTGCCTACCTCCTATCCAAAGTTAGCAGCAGGTCTTCATTCAGCCAATCAAACGAGGTTCAGTCAGTCTGCCTTCAAATTAAGAGCCCACGGTTGTTCTGGCTCAGCTTGATGACATGTATCTGCTAAAGTGATAACAAAATTGAGTTGGTTATTACACAGAGGTGCTGGAAAGTGCCTACATTTCAGGATTTTTCAGCACTTCCTTGTTTTGTGCCGACAACACACTGGGAATCCATAAATTAAGCTGTTAAAACTAACAATATAGAAAGTATAGAAACTTGGCTTCACATTAGTATGTTGCACACATGACCAATAACCAGTGTTATTAAATGATCCTCAAACTCTGCTCCTCTACCTGCATTTTCTTGTACGTGACAGGCTTCTTTTACACTGACTGTACATAAAAGATGGACATGGTCTCTATGACGCCTGGGTTGTTTTTTCAGAAGCCCGGGTGTGTCAAATGTCTGCCTCCGCCTCTGCTTCACCCATTGGTTTGGAACTCCTTCATGTCACAGATAGGCCACGCCCCCAATAATGCAAACTTTAAACCTTCATGCAATTTAAGCAGGTGAGTTATACAAACATTCTTCCTTGTATATCGGTTAAGATAGAGACCAAAATTTTTTATTTCAGGCAGTAAACATTTTTATTTCTGCTGTAAAGTTTCAACACATGAGTCTGCAGGAACTCAGGAGTCTCCAGTGGACATTAGAGGAACTGCAGGTTTCGTCTTCTTAAAAAAAACAATGTTTTCATCCCACTCTTTTTGTCAGAAACTCCGAGATTAAGCTTTTATGAGAATCACAAATTTAAAAACACCTTATTAGATCAAACTGAATAAAAGTCCATAAAATATTTTAAACTGGCTCCACACCTGAAACCCTTCTCTGTGTAAACTTAGGTCATTCACACAGTTTAAAATCATGCAAATCATTAAGTTTTATTGACGTTTTAAACAGTGTCTCAAATTTAAATAGCAGACACATCTGGGCTAGTTTTAGCACTGATGGCTCAGTTACATGTCATGTAGTCCAGACAAGTGTCAAAGGTCACGAGGAGAGAATAACTACGGGTTACAGCAATCGTAGTGTGACCCGGACGTGCAGACATAAAAAACAAGTCTCCATCTTTGTTCTTAAAACAAAACAACTAAAATAAAATGATTATTGTGTCCGAATCTGTTTCTCAATAATGCCATCATTTTACTTTTCTTTGCTTTTTCTTTGCTTCATGAAAGTCCAAATTCAATCCTTGCCAGACTATTTCAGTTCTTATTCATTTATTTAGATCATTTATTTTCATTATGATTATAGTTTAAGGAAATCCACTTTATGAAAAAGACAAATTCCTGGATTTTTCCTGGATATCCATCCTTTGGCAAGCCCTATTTTTAACCAGTTTTATTAACTGGGGTTTCATTTAATTAAGCTTAATTGACATTTTTGTTTATCAGATGGTCAGAAACATTAAGAATGGCTCAAAAGAGAGCGCCAAAACATAATAATAATTAGGCTACTGTATGTGATCAGGAAGGTTTATGTGCACAGTCAACTCTAGTCTGCAGCAACTGAAACAGTTTTGTGAATTTTACTCGATAAAAGCTTAAATCCATGAGATTAAGTGATGGGCTGTCACTGTGTTTTTTCCTCTTCTAAAAATTGGCACTGACAGACAAAAGCGACTGAAATGATTACATTAATCCTGCTTTTGAATTTATTTTGAAGGCTTACGCGCGTCAAGAAAATCTTGACTCCTGCTGGCTTGCCGTAGTCTATTTCCATGGTGACAACAGTAAACAAGAGCGCCGTTATCTGTTTAAATTAAAAGTTTCTCTGTTTCTCTGTTTCTGGCCCGAAGGCTCAAATGTCCGTTCAGGCGGATCCTCCGGAGCAGGAGGAGACTGATCTGCTCTTCATCGTGTTTGAAGGATCCTCCCCGGAGGATGTGTCCCACGCCAGGCAGCTGTGGAGCTCCCTGTCCCTGCTGCCGCCGCTGGAGTCGCGGCTGGTGTCGGCGGATATCCGCCAGAGGCTGCCGGTGTCTCGGCCGCAGCGCAGCGGCAGCACCGCCGCCGGTCCCGCTCCGGAGCCGCAAAGAGTCCCCGATCCCCGGCAGAGGCAGGAGGAGAGGCAGCGGTACGCGGCCATGGGGGACCAGAGGAAGGAGATCCTGGCTCTGCTGAGGAGGCAGAGGGAGCGGAGGATCCAGAAGGAGCTGCTCTCTGTGGCCTTCAAGCCCAAAGGGAAAGTCGGCAGAGAAAACATAGGAAAAGAAAAGCCTGAGGAGAACTCTGAGGAGGACAGGGAGCTGGTCAGGCAGCTTCAGTAGGAGGGAACTGGGAGTGTAGAGAGGAGCAGGTGTGTTTGAGATAAACTGCAGGATTAGTTTAAAGTGTTCAGACAACAAAACGTCTCTCACACACACTGCCTTAATATATCAAAACCAGTTTATCCATATGACTGCTTCAGTATGGGCACACTGTGGGAAAAACAGATATGTAAAGCAGTGTAAAAAAAAAGTATTATAAAGGGGAGCCAAACAGCTCTGGTGGCGACTAAATAATATTTTAAATACTGATCTGCTGATGATCCTGTAGAACAACCGGAAGTCACAAAAAATGGGACTAAAGTGGTTAAAAATTAAATGAGGGAGACCAGTTTCCTGTTTCTTTTTCTAAAGAATGCACTTCTGTAAATATAGTTATATAATATTAAATAACATTACATTATGCAATAAAAGCTGCTATCCTAATTAAATGGTTCAGGTCATGTCTTCTGTTCTATTACAGGTGTTCCTCAGGGATCCATTCTGGGACCTCGTTAATTCACTGGGCTGATAACATTTTAAAGTATATCTGGCCATTAAAATGTTTCTTTTTTGTTTAACTAAAAAAATGAACCACATTACATTTATATGCAAAGACGATGCTTTATAGGCCACAATATTTTTGAGTAGTCACCAGCAGCCCATCTAAGTTTAGGGGGTGAGTGTTCGATTAACATCCACTGCTGTTTGAAGAATTTTGAAGAATATAGATATTTCCACCCAACAGCATCACTTTCATTGAAGAGACATGCCATACCACACACTTTTACAAGTTTTATAAGCTTGTATGATCTAAGTCTTACCAGGTTTTATTTAAAATTTAAAACACACTCTTTATTGGAAAGGTAACAACCTCTGCTTTCTAAAAATATTCCTAAATGTCACGGACAAAAATAAAACCCATTTATTCTGCTGATGAGCTGCTGGGTCATAAGAAACTATATCTGCTAATTAGCTTCACACAGAGAACAGATGAGGCGTGTTTTGTAGTTTTAATCTGATTTTTTATGTAAATAAGAATGATCTGATTGTGTTTGGAGTGTTAGACTGATACTGGTGTCAGACACAGCGTACACAGCAGTTTGCTTCAAACAGCATTACATAATGTGATGTGAAGCCTGTGTGGATATTCAAATTCCAAATGTCCAGTGGAGAAGGGCCGACCATAATAGGATAAGAAGAGTCCTGCTGACTGTTGACTTGAGCTAATTTGGTTAAAGTTTTCAAAGCGCACAGAAGCCCATCGCCTACAAACACTCTTTAACCTCTCAAATCCAGATTGTGAGAGTAAGTCACTCTTAAGTGACTCTAAAGTGATCCTCCACTCAAAATCCAAGTATCCAAGTATCAATAATGCCCTTCAGCGCTGGCTATAATAAGAACGTCACTAGTACCTCTCCTAATGATCATTTCTTTTATGGCATTGTTGAAACTTTAATATTGGATGCTGTGGAGATCCTAATGTGACCCAATCTTACCATAACCTTTGACAGAAGTTCGGTAAGGGCTTTATTGCTTTATTACTTCTTCTTATGTCCTATTATTGGATTGTCAGTCATCTGTGAAGTACTTTGAAGTTCACCAACCTGCTTGAAAGGTGCTTACAAGTATGATTCATTATTTATCAAAGAGACCATTATGAACATCAACAGGCTCTGTATAATAGCTCACACAGAGTTTATATTAGATATGTGAGGTTTCAAAAACACTTCTCCTCTTAGGCTACGTTCACACTGCAGGTGAAAGCGCATCAAATCCGATTTTTTTGACCCTATGCGACCCATATCCGATCATGGTATGACAGTGTGAACGGCACAAATCCGATATTTTCAAATCCGATCTGGTTCACTTTCATATGTGGTACTGAATCCGATACATATCCGATGTTTTAGAAAGCGACTGCTGTTTGATGGTCAAGTCGCATTAAATCCGTCTTTTACGTCACTGACACAAGACAGACGCCAATTATCAGCACCGGAGAAGACGTCGTGAACGCTTTCTGGCCATCCAGTGAAACTGTTGGGAAGACAACGTGAACATTTTATTTGTACTGTATAATCTGCAGATTCTGACAGAAATCTGCAGCTATCCTTTGAAGCAGCGCTCCTCTAAAACAGCAATAAGGATTATTATTAGGTTATTTACATTATTATGTAGATAACAAAATAACTTAAAGCAAAAATTGGGAAACGTAAAGTCCGAAGTCTTTATATTAAGGGCCATCAGTCAAACAATACTGTTTGCTCTGGGTCTAAACAGAGCGCGTTGTGTGTGACGTCTTCTTTTGCGCATGCGGGCCGCTTTGAGCGTTCACACTAGAGCACGTTCGCATTTTATCTGTAGTGTGAACGAGCAGACAAAAAAATCGGATTTGATCAAAAAATCGGAATTGAGCATTAAGACCTGCAGAGTGAACGTAGCCTTATAGTGTGCTGTAAATTGAGAGAACCAATCCCATTTGGATTATGAGTGATAATGCCGTGACCATCCAATCAGACCTACTTTGGGCTGCGACTCTGTGAACGGTCCGACATCTTCCTCCTTGAGATTTGGACAGCCTTAATTTGGAACACCTGCCAGTTTGTCCCGTTCAGCCGTGGCCTGTCTGAGAGCGCAGTTACGTCGGTAATTGCACTCAGATCTGTCTCCTGTCATCATCGTGGTCTGAAAACACTGTGATACTCACCTGGAGGTTCAAAATAGAACTTCTCCAAACCCGTGCTTGATGGCATAGTGGCTGTGTCCATCTTTTATGTACAGTCTATAACATGGGTGGAGGAACTCTTGGGCTTGAGGGCCGGTGTTCTGCAGGTTTTAGATGTGTCCTTGATCCAACACAGCTAGTTGAAATGGCTAAATGACCTCGTCAACATGTCCTGAGGTTCTCCAGAGGCCTGCTAATGAACTAATCATTTGATTCAGGTGTGTTGACCCAGGGTGAGATCTAAAACCAGCAGGACACCGGCCCAGGACAGTTCCCCACCCCTGGTCTATAAGACTACCTTTTTGAAGCCTTTGTCATCGTCATCTTGGTATTTGAATAAAAGCTTAGAGCTGTCGAGTTATCAGCTCATGCTAGAAGTGGTTATCTCGGTGGATCTCTGTCTCCTGACAAAGCATGAAACAGTCGCGTAAAAGTAATGTGTGCATAAACTGACATGTTTTACTTTGGTTTTTAACCTTCAGTACGCCACGAGTCTGCAGCACGTCTGTTTTCAAACCACCTCAGAGCTTTAAAAAACAAGGCAGCTGCTGCTGTAGGAGTTTGTAGCTGAATGATTAGAATATGTTAAAGGTTTAAGTATTTATACACGTTTATGCGTTTTGATTAGGTTATTTTTATTTAGCTTGTTATTTAGTCTTATTTTTCTTTTGGTTGTTTAGTTGTTTTTGAGAAGGTAGAGAGGTACAGGACCAGCATGCACTAAAGAATCCATTTTTTAAGCAGTGCAAAGGATGAAATAAACCATAAATTCCCCTGATTTTATTTGAGTTCTTTTTCCTGCATACATTATTTGCTCATCATGCATCAGTGTCCTTTTAAATGGTGGTTTTTCAGTTTGAATGTGAGCAATAGCCACTATAGTTGCAGTTGAACAGTGTTGGTGCCAAACATTGAATGAAAATTAAATAAATCTGTGAACGAGAATCATAAACTGTGAAAGTAAGTGCATCTGTGTGGGACTTGCACTTATCTTTTCTTGTTTTTCTTTCCTACAGCTCAAATAATTGTTTTTTCAGAGATTCTTCTTTAAAGTTTAATACTTGGAAACTTGATTTAGGCAATGGTTTCAAATGTGATCTTTAACTTGAAAAGATTTCAGCAGCTGACGATTTAAAGATGATTTTAGAGGTGGTTGCAGTGACGACAATTCACCATAAGATGTCAGTAAAAGTTCATTTGTGGGAAATCTCCTGAGATGAAGCTGTTTATTTTCCGCACTGCAATCCCTCCGATGGTTATTAGTTTGCTCAGACTACTTTCACCCAAATAATTTATCACGGCACCCTGCAGCTCCGAGGCTGCCCGGTGGGTGATATCTCGGCTCAGCAGTCTCTCCTCTCTCAGGGCTGGAAAACAGATCGCTGTAATATCTGCCCGCCAGCTGTTGCCCGCTCTGTTTGCTGCATGCGCTTCATCACCGCTCTTATGAGACGCAGCTCTCTGAGGGAGTATTACGGTCAGTGGAAACTGATGTTCCTGATATTTACCTGACATTTCACACAGAGCCAGGAGACTCTGGGAGCTGATCTGCTGAAGCCCGGTGTGGGAAACATGTTGCTGAAAATCCAACTTCTTCTCTGTCAGGAGAAACTTCTTTAAAAATACATGAAGCTTTCATAAATTCTTAAATGCTGTAAACAGGATCTGTGGGCGAATCAAATGTTAAACCTTCTTTGTAAATATTTTCTGATGATCTGAATCAATGATGTTTTATTCCCTGATGTCATTTCCTTTCTTTAAACATATTTCCCATAAATACTTAATACTACTATAATAAACCCCATTAAATGATGCAAATAAACATTTGTTACTCCATCTCAGTCCTTTATCCATCCATCCACTTTCTCTTATTTTCTCTTATCCTGACCTGGTCACCTGAGCAAGAATTCCCAGACCTCCCTTTTCTCAGCCACCTTCTCCAGCTTATCCAAGGGAACACCGAAGCGTTCCCAGGCCAGCTGAGAGTTGTAATCTCTTTAGCATGTCCTGAGTGTGCCTCGGGGCCTCCTCATTTTCAGATGCCCGAAACACCTCAACTGGCTCCTTTTGAGGTGGAGGAATAGCAGCTCTATTTCCACTGCTCATGCTCTTGTTTTTTCGGTGTCTACCCAGAGCTCGTGACCATGGGTGAGGGCAGGGACGTAGATCGACCGATAATTTGACAGCTTAGCTTTTATGCTCAGCTCTCTCTCCTCTCCAGTACCCTGGCGTAGAGAGGAGCCTGAGGAATGTAACCCCCTCCTGTAGTGGGATGGGAACACTACCCCAGTCTGCCAATCCAGAGGCACCGCCCCAGATCTCCGTGTTGTAGAGGCGCGTCAACCAGGACGGCCCTACAACAACCAGAACCTTTAGGAACTCAGGGCGAACCCACCCTCTGTGATGTCACCCATCACTGTGGTAGTTCAACAACTTTCTGACTATCTCACCTTTTATATGAGTCTGGTGTTCCTACTGAAGATTACAGTTGTTAAAACTGCTAAAAGAAAGTATTATATATTCTTACTGTTATATTGTGGTCTGTTTTTATTGGCAGATAAATTCTTGTGATGAAAAAACCATTGCATGTAAAGTTTACATACATTCATCCTGGTGATGTAGTAGCTCATCCAGCTCGTGAGCCATCACCCTGTCCTCCTTTAGTCGGTCACTGTGTGCGGCTTTAAGCAAAGTCTACCTGATCGACACGGCAGGAGAGGCAGGGATTCAGAAACAGCAAAATTACAAGCTGTTAAACCAAAACAAAGCTGAAAGATGCTAAAAATCTTCATCAAGTTCTTTGGCTTATGTCTTCACTGAGCCCTCTCACTTGACATTTAGTCATTTGAGCCACTGCAAATATGAAATTATTGATCTATGCATCTTAAAATGTGACATATTTGCATATTTGGGAAGAAGAAAAAGAACTTTGAGTTCTCCTCAGACCTCCTCCACTGTCGGTGATGCATGCTGTGCTCATGCAGCCTCCAAATGGTGACATAAACCTCTTGTTTGGCACTAAGTGAGGTACAGCACAGTGTCAGTCCTTGGAGGATATCGTACATTAGATGCATATTTCTGTGCTGCCCCTGGGCCTAATGGGGCTTGATGATAGTAATGCTTCATCTCAAGGAGGACCTGCATTTTTAAGTGCGTACAAACAAGCTGACTGTGTGACCTTCTCTGTTAATGACAGCGCAGCATTGCATAAGAGCTTTTAAACACTGCAGCGAGGTTGGATATACATCAGTGGGTGTTGTGTTGTGGGCATAAGTAATACAAATAAATTAGCTGCAGATGAGCTGGAAGTAGGTTATTTGTTTCCATTAGAAACAAGGAGGACTCATAATGAGACAATTTATTTTCAGCGAGGTCTACCCCGGTGATCGATGCCCTGTATTCTCATGAATTCATCTTGGCCTGGACTCAGTCTCACTCTGGGATTTCCAGGGAGTGATCAATATCCTTCCTATTGACAGTGACCTTGTCTGTGAGGTCACCCAGTGGATCTGTGTTTGGACCTCGAGCTTTCACAGAAAACGGATTAGACTGCATGTCTTCTTGGATTTCAGAGTTCAGTTCAGTCCAATTGCTCATCCCTTCCTGTGGCATGAGTCAGGAGACTGAAGTGTTCTCACTGTGGCAATAAACACTGTGAACAACTACCTTCTTCAGACAGCTTCCTCCTTTTGAGATGAGATCAAACAGAGACAAAGGAGGAAACTGGCTTTCAAAGTTTTCATTCAGTGCTGTTGTAATACACTGTTACATAAAAGCTAACATTTTCCAAGCATGTAGGTGCTTTAATACTTGAAATCCAGAGAGCAAGGTGGCACATTTAAGTGTGTAATGAACTAAAGTCCAATATTCAGCCTTTTTTTAGCTCAGTTTTGGTCTCCACCATCTTCTATCTGCGACTATTTAGCTGCTAACTCCTCCAGCTGTTCATTACCTTACATTTAGCTATGTTGAGCAGGTCGTTTACAGCAGCTTTCTGTGTAAACCGCTGCCCACTGCAGCTGAAAACAAAGACACGAACAGTGAAAAACCCAGGCGATAATTCTTTGGAGCATCACTGTGATTAGCTGCCCTGAGATCTGACGCTGTTGCGTTCACTGTCAGTTGTGGCCACTTTATGTTTAAGTGGTTGGTTAAAGTTATTTAACTGGATTAAATGTTGACCGGGCTGATGTAAAACACATTTAGCTGAAGAGCTTTAGTAACGTTTGAGCCACATCAGCAGTGTTTTACAGTTTGTCTCATCCATCTGAAACTACAGCCGATCAAACATCCCTGAGCAGCGAAGCAGTTTAGTGCAGCTCTGAGACGAATCAGGTGAATCCCAAAAGACATCTGAAAGTCAGAGAACAGCCGCGTGTTATGTTCTTTAAAAGTGGGACTAGTTTACAAGCCTGCTACTTATCAACTGTAAAACATCCCACCGGCTGTGTAACCTTTATTGGAGAGGAGGCAGCTGTGTGTCACTTCATTTCCAGCTCAAACTCAGGGACGTGGCTTTGGAAAGCCAGCGCTGTGTCGCTGTGATTTGTGTGGCTCTACAGTTTACTGACCGTGAGGTTTATTTATGTATTTTTTATGCGTGCTCTGGTCTTGTATTACACAAACATGAACGTCATCAATGCTCTTCTCTAACAGAGCAAATGAAGCACTTCAGTGTCAGCATATGCAGGTCTGATCACACAACAGAAGCTTTGTGGCTATTCAGAACATCAGCTTATAATAATTATACTTATTATTTAGAAAAATATTCTCCTCTGTCCACACCTGCTCATCAAACCACAGCAGCAGCAGCAACAACAACAAAACTAAAAACAGGACTCTACAAATCAAGAGGTAACAAAAGGTAGGCGTGCAGGCTTACAAAAACCTCACAACAATAGGCAAAGTGTACTTACTTTAATTTTTATGCAGATAAAAACAACAGAAAATTAATTCCTAAAGATAAAAGTAGCAATTTTTGACCATTAGGGGGCAGAAATGCCACTTTTTACAGCCAGCAGATGGTGACATTTAAACATTTTATTACAACATCCAGTAGATACAGAAGAACACTGTAAGTCCAATATTGACCTTTCTTGGCAGTAAATATTGTTTTCCAGGCACACATGGCAGGTTATAACATCAAACCAAAGTAATCTGGTTTGATCTTATAATCGCGGATAGGTTTATACTGTTAGCAATCTGGGCATGTTGCTTGACAGCTCGTTCAAACTCGATAAACAAGTGTCTGCTGTAGTTAGATCTAGTTTCTACCAACTCCGTCTCATCTCTAAGGCTAGGCATATGTTCTGCATAAGGACCTGGAAAAGCTCATCCACGCCTTTGTGACCTCAAGGCTGGATTACTGCAACTCACTTCCTGTGAGTATATTTGATACTTTGCTAAAGCCTTATAATACTCGTGTTACTTCTCTTATGTTAAGCACTTTGGTATACCGCTGGTTTTAAAATGTGCTCTATAAATAAAGTTTGTTGTTGTTGTATACACCTCTGAAATGACTACACCTTGCATCATTTTGCAGATGTGACGTGCTGCATACAGGAATGATTTTGAAGATATCTCATACATCTGTTAGGTCAGTATATCCAGCTGTATGTGTCAAATTATCTTTCAGGATGTTTTAAAGAACTGGGTGGCAGCCAATTGTCTGTGTTGAAAAGCACAAAACACTAAAGTTCTTCTCTGAATCTCGGACCGTTTCACCTTCGGTTCTCCCAGCTGTGAGACATCTGGTGGTAATTCTGATGAGGCACGTCAGCCATCTTGAAAAAAACTGTTTTTATCACCTGTTCAGTATCACCTGTCTTAAATATGCTGAGTCTCAATTTGAAATGGAAATTGTCATACATGCTTATTTTTGTCATGCCTTGATTATTTTCATTTTTCACTGATAAATCCTCCCTGGATCACTTTCAAACGGTCTGCAGTGCTGTTGTAAGGTCCCAGGTGACACTGACGCTGTCTTAAACGCCTTAAGTTTCGGGTTCAGTTTAAGATTTTGGTGATTGCTTTCATGGTCAGGTTTTTTTCTAAATTTCTACAGTGATACAAAACAGTGGGGTCTCTGTGGTCAGCTGATCACTGCTCGTTAGCAGCACCTCGGTCCAGGTTAAGGACTAAGACAAATGAGGCTTTTGAGGAACTCACTCTGACTGGATTTAAGATCTGTGGACTTTGATACCTTTAAAAAAAGCTTAAAGGTACAGCTGTCTAATTTTTTAGGTTATTTGATAGAAAAAAACACTTTTGTAGTATTCAGACCTGCAGACTCAAGATATGATATTAATTACTAAGATGCAGCAGATTAGACACATAACCGTCCTGTTTCTGTGTGAGAGTTTATTCACTAGGTGTCAGAGTCCAACAAGTTACATCCACTTCAAAGATAGTTTCACTAACACTGGCTGACAGCCACCAGTGTCAGCTAACAACAGCTAAAAGGGCTCATAGCAACTAACTTTGGCTAACAGCGGCTAACAGAGGCAAAACAGTAGCACTTACCGACATAAAAGTTTAGCATGAGCTCAACAACTCACCTCAGTGTTGCCGTCATTGGACAAAAGTAAGAGGCTTCACTGACTCATCGACACATATCAGACTCGTTTCACAGTAAACAGTGGACTGACAGCCTTCCACAGATAGTGACAAACCTCTGGGGCCGACATAGTCCGGAGTCACTTTGCTATCTGCGTACACTCACTACAGGTGAATGGCGAGAGTATCTCGTTTTAAGTTGATCTAATTCATTGCTAAATGCTAATTTTATTAAAAATATAGTCTGTACAAAACTGTTTACATGAAATCTACTGGCATCTACGAGTGAAACCTTTACACTCTGTAACAGAGTGTAAAGGTTTCACTCGTAGATGAGTGGGTCTTAATGTAACAGAGTCTCTGTTACATTAAGACCCACCTGTACAGGCTCACTTCAATTTAGATTTATTTATTGTTGCATCTTGCAGCACTTTGGGACTTGTGTGTTTCCTTCTTTTGTTTGCTTTCTGTGTTGCCCCAGTTGCTGCTAAAATGCTTGTGTGGACATATTTGGCCTCTTTCAGTTATTTCAGGTTTAATTTTGAAGGTTGTGTCCTCATGCTGCTTTCCATTTTTTTACTTCCTTCCCTTGTTCTTTACTGTCTGCTGTAATTATTATCTGCTTGAGTTCACCTTTCCTGGAGTATATTTAGACTGCGTCCGCGGTGCAGAAACACTTTAATATTTAGATGAATTTCCCATGCGCCATTATATCTGAGTGGACAAAGCAGAAAGGAATTCTTGCTGTGACATTAGTGAATGAATCACCTTCTTTCAGCGCTAGATTAATCTGCTGAACACACCAAAGAGACTGATTGCTGCACACAAACACAAAAACAGCACCAGCCATTCATTTTAATCACAGCTCCATTGTTGAAGTGACGGTTTGGAAATGAAGCGCTTGTCTCCTCCTTATTATTTTCTGCATGTCTCTGAGTGGTGAAGATGTCAGAAACAGGTGATTGCACTGAGCAGTATTGATTACGCCACCCTATTGATTATAGAAGTACCTGCTGGTTTCACAGACCGCCTGTTCCAGCAGGCACACCTTTTATTAACAGCTATGTTTGCTGCATTCATGCAATGTTTGGGTGAATGAGACTGGATGTTTTTCTGAGAGTAAAGCTGTGCAGAGTTTAAAAATCTTAATTAGCCAATTTAGTTAATTAGCTGAACCAAACAACCATTTTAAGAAAACAGCTCAGCAGCAGCAGATTCCCACTGAGGAAGAAGAGGAGACACACAGCAGAACAGAAGTTTAATAACTTTCCTTTTATCCAGGAGGCAGATACTAAGCATCCGTAAGACTCCAGCAAATAAAATGCTTCCAAGGTTTTAGACATTTTTAATAAAAAAGTGAGTAAATGTTTAAATATTTGGACTGTGTGGGTAGCTCCATGATTCTATCAGTGTGTCGGTGAGATTATATATCACTGGATGTTTTCCTCTCAGTAATGGTCGCTGGGCAGCCGAGTTGTCAGCAGTTTATTAAATCTAATTTTTTTTAGATGATGCTGCTGTTTGAAATGGCCTATATCTCAAAATACATCATCCAATCATAAAGCCTGATAAGCGACTATGGGTGAAATAAACTTTTGTAAACTTTAGGTGAGGACTGAAGCAGCTACCAATGAGAGTGAAGGATACCCATGATTACAGATGAAAGAATTCAGACAGTTTTTCAACTCTCGGTAATGCTGCAGTGATTATTTGACTCAGGGACCTGCAGCAGTGTTTGGGCCCAGGCACGGCTAATGACGTCAGACTTGAAGACCGGATTGGTGCAGCACACTCTTTATAACCACCCAATGTTTTCACCCATGACAGCCAGAAACCACTCACCAGCCACATTTTTCCCCACAACTTGTGATTCACTAGCTGTGCCCACGTCTTCATTTTAGGGTTAGTCTTAGACTTAGTTCCTCCTACGCCGGGCGGCGCATCGGGCAGCTAGTGATCTCCATCGATGTCGGTCAGCAGCGACTGCTTCAGCTTCGTCCCAGGCAATGTCGACAGTTCTCAGATCGTCCATGAATGTTCGACGCCATGTGGTCTTTGGTTGGCCTTGCTTTCGCTTGCCAGTGCGTGGACGCCATGTCATGGCAATCTTAGCTGGGCGATGAGGGGGTAGGCGTAAAATATGGCCCGCAAAGCGGAAGCGCCTTTCTGCAACTAATGGGCGGGTGCCTGCTCTTCGTAGGACCTCCTCATTTGTTATTCGGTCCCGGTAGGAAATTCTCAGGATTCGCCGCAGGCCACGTTGTTGAAGCACGTTCAGGTGTTGAATAATTGCACTTGTTGAGCGCCAGGTTTCACTAGCGTAAAGTGCAGTAGGGAAGACGATAGAGTTCAGTAGTCTGATCTTGACCCTGACATTCAGGGAGGTCGAGTTCCAAATAGGCTGGAGACGTCGCAGGACACCAACTGCCTTCCCTACTCTGGCGTCGACATCCCGATCAGAGACCCCGTCATTCGAGATGATGCTGCCAAGATATGTAAAATTCTCCACCTCTTCAGCACGTTGTTGGTTGATCATGACAGGAATGCGGGCATGTGCAGAGCCAACTCGGAGTACCTTGGTTTTTTTGGCGCTGATTCTTAATCCAACTTTCGCCGCCTCCCTCTGCAGGGCCGTGGTCAACCTTTGGAGATCTTCCTGAGTCGAGCCCGGCAGGGCGACGTCATCTGCGAAGTCCAAGTCAGTGAGATTCCGCGCTTCGTGCCAGGGCACACCGATGTCAGCTGGGTCAACTGATCGTCGCATGATGACGTCAATTACCAACAGGGTTTAGGGTTGACAGTGTTTTTTTAGTAGATAAAGGTGAATGGCTTGAACATAAATTGAGGAAAGCCTAGGAGGGTACTGGTGGCGGCTCCCGAGCCTATCACACCCCCCATGTACTACTGAGAAGTGAAGAAGTATCCCAGCATCCTCCTCTGCCACACCAATCTTCTCCATGTCCTCCTTGACTACATCTATGAATCTTCACTCTTTTCCTCCTGTCTGGCAGCTCCATATTCCGTGATGATTTTCTGATATTAGTTCATGTTTTATTCAGTTTGTTCTGAGACCTGGGATTCAGCCCATAAAGTCATGTCACAGAGAACCAGAGCTGCCCTCTAACCGCAGACTTCCGTAGGACCATAAATCTCTTTCTGGCCTTCAGGAATTTCCCCACAGACATCATGACATCATGGTGGCTCTGTCCATCTTCTTTATACAGTCTCTGGATTTTATTGGTATATGTGTAATGTAAAAATCTGATGAAATGACTCAACCAAGATAAGAAAACTGAGAAAAAAACAAATAATCTGTTAGTCACCTGAACAGACGAGAACAGTCACTAACAGTGTAGCGCTGCCTGAAGATGCCCAGTGTGTGTTTTATGTAAGCGCATGGATTGGAAACAGCGAGGATTGTTTTGGCTGAGATTTTGGGGCCAACGTAATCCAAACAGAACGTCTAAAGCTGCCTGACTGAAAACGGTCGGTTTGTGGAAGGTCGTGAGTCCTCTGTACACCGGTGTCTGTTAAAAAAAAACATTAGCATTGAATGTATTTACTTAAATATTTATATCATCTTTTAATTAAATATTAAGTACAATGTATCATTTATATTGAATTTGTTTTAAATCAATGAATTTTATCTCCATTGTTTAATTCACTGACTGACATTAAAATCTGTTTTTTAGACCTTCAGCTGTTATAAGTCTTTTAATATCTCTTTACACAGACTGTTCATGTGCACTCTAATGATTCATTCAAGGGAGAAAATTAAATAATATGAGGGCAAATTTACTAATCCGAGTGCATGAAATCCCGAGTTCCAATTTTAAAAACTAATTAGCATTATTACCTGAACTGTTTTGATTTGTTCCGCCACGCCGACCTGCATTTATGGATTTCTCTCCTGCCCACATCTTACAGACGTGTTGATTAGACTCGCTTTGATCCATAACATCTGATGTGATGAATGGACTCTGTGGAGCGTGATGGCCGGCAGACATGCAGAGAGGGAGGATTAGCTGAGCGGGTTAAATCAGGATAAATGGAGTCCCAGAGAGAGAGAGATTATTAACCTCCCAGTCAGACACACGTTGAAGGAAACAGGTAAGGTCTCCACAGCCTTTATCAGCACTTTTTATGTATGGTATGTGTATTATGGGTCAGTTACACTTATTAAAAATAGGACGCTAACTTACTTTGAACTCTGAAAAATCACAGCTGCTTGGTGATTGCACTGAGTAGTTCCACCAACTGATCTGTCTCAGTGGTGATTGGACTGGTCTCCAGCAGCTTTTTGTGGTTTGCACATTGCTGGTTTTTACTGTAAACTGATGGGAGAGCAAACTGCCTCTGGCTGCTCTGCTCTGAGATCAGTAACCACCTGCACTTTGTATGTATGGATGATCTGATATCGTCGTGTTGGTGTTGTTCCCAGATCATCATGAAAATGTTGTTCCAGGTTCAACATTGCAAGTGACCAATCACATTGTTGTGACGTTATTATTTGGCGCGCCAAGCCATGTGTGCATTTATGAAATTCCAATGTTGCAAGGACAATATCAGTTCTGCTTACCGTTTATTAAAGGGTTACGGTTAGGGTTAGGGTGAGGGTCCATTGATCGGCGGACAGAGGAGCTTTCTCGCAGCTTAACTACAGTTTTTTGTTTTACGGCGGTTTTTCCCGAAGTCGCAAAAGTATGACATCACAACATTCTGATTGGTCACTTGCAATGTTGATCCTGGAACAACATTTACTATGTTGATCTGGGAACAACACCAACACGACGATATCAGATCGTGCTGTATGGACACACAGCTAGCATTAGCAGGTAAACGAGCTTCTTGCTAACCACCTTGGCTAACTTTTGTGATGTAGGGAAGATGGAGTTTTAAAAGTTGTTAATAACTCCTTTGATACATTCATTAGTTAGGAAAGCTGTGATGATGATGAAGGACGGTAGCGCTCACCATGTCTATAAAACAGGCAAGTTGAGCGGATGCAGTCTCGGATTAGCATCCGTGCAAATGACTGAATCTAAAATGTTTATCCAGCTGTTTTATCAACACTCTACCTTTAATTTATGGACATTATTCTGCAGAAGAAACATTGTTACCT
This sequence comes from Aulonocara sp. 'chitande type north' Nkhata Bay, assembly GCF_057382095.1. NCBI lineage: Eukaryota > Metazoa > Chordata > Actinopteri > Cichliformes > Cichlidae > Aulonocara > Aulonocara sp. 'chitande type north' Nkhata Bay. Next base: position 35,782,257 of record NC_141347.1, read on the forward strand.
TTGATATTTTATGCACAACTTTCCAATATTACAGTTTTATGTGTACCGAGGTGTTTTCATCGTGTTTCCTTGCTTCTTTTACCCAGTAGATCTTTATCCATAAAGTGTTTCCTAGTGAAATTTAACATGTTAACATTCAACTGAGAATTTCTTTGGAAAAATAAATGTAATTAGTAAAAATAATAGAGTGCATTCATTCACACAAGTAAAATAAAGCACCTTTTTTTTAAAATCATGTGTATCGAAAAAAGGTGAATGTCGGCAACTCGTGGACTGTTTTGGGGACCAGAAGTTGCCGCATTTGGATCAGATGGTGGAGGACTAATTTATCAGCCTAAAGCCTGGGTTACATGTGCATTACTGCAGTAAAGTTGGAGATTTTAACATATGTATCTGCAAACACTGACTCAAGAAACTGCAGGTCTTCTTCAGTGGCTTCTTTTGTCAGTCCTGGAAGCTGGTGGTTGATGGAGGCAAAGAAATGAAAGAGAAGACTGGACTGAACCCTCAGCGCTCAAGATTTTAGTTTAAACACCAGCCCCACATTCAGCATCAGCAACAGGATGTGGCCTGAACACGACCTGTAAAAGTGCAACGTGTGGTATTTCATTTTAATCTGACTCAGGCCAAAAATAATCATAATCTCTGTTGCTTCCTGTCCTGAGGCCAGCTTTTCTTGATTTCCCACAGTTTCTGTGTTTCTCTCTCGCTAAACTTCGCCTCATCTTTCTGCAGACTACATCAGATAAGAGATACCAAGGCTCACAAAGAAGCATGTCTTGGAGCATGCTTGATTGGTTGGCAGTCTTGCTTGCCCGGGAGATTCTCCAGGGACTGATTTGACCTGGAAAATCGAGAGTTCACATGAGCTACAAAGCCAGTGTGTTAATCTAATAGCATGTCTACTGCAGGCTTGTTCACTACTGGGCCAAATAAATGTGGCTGGGATGATGTAGTTTAATGATTTATCATCTGTTAACGCAGGAAGGAGTGAACTCAAAATATTATGTTTTGCATATTTAGCGTGGCTGTTTCTGCTCATTGGACCCTACTACAGCAGCTTTGCATGACTCAGCCCCGCCCATCATAGATCTGAAACAAACTTTTAAACCAAAAAAAGAAGATTTGAACAACAGGTGGGCGGGGCTTCTGTATTAGGAATACCTCCTCTCTGTCTTCAAAAACCAACAGGTGGTGTCACAGTAACTACGTTCATCTTTATACTGCCTGTGGTGTAAAGTGTGTTCACAGCCCAGCACCCACAACAAAGAAAGTGATAAGAAATCAGTAATTAAGTAACATATTTGTTACATTTTTAAAAAAATGTAACAAATAATGAGTAGTAATTATTCTAAAACTGCATCAGTTGTGTCTGTTGAAAACAATTTTAAGACAAGAAAGTTGTGTAACATATTTGCGTTTTTTAAAATATTTTAATGACTATTTGAATATTTAAAAATCACGACCATCCCAACTGCAAAGCGATCGCACTCCATCGAAGTGGACTCGGGGGACAAACATGCTCGAGCACGTCAGCAGTACAACTCGGTCTGATATGACAAGTAGCATATGTGGCTAATGTTAGCTAAATTAGATATTGATGTTCCTCTGCGGTGGCCCTGAGGTGCAAAACACACACATACACACACAAAAATTAACTGTGAATAAATTATCGTTACTGCTGAACAAACCACAAATAACGTTTATACTGTGTATAGTCCAATAACAGGGTATGCAGCTGTTCATACATTTCATAGCAACAGTTTGATAATATTCATTTTTCTTGGATTTTTTAAAAAAAAAAGTTCCACGAACAGTCATGTTTGACCATCTCCTTCAGGAGGGATGCGGCGTAATCAGAAATCTAGTTTTAAACACAATTACATTTGATTCTTAATTAATTTGATATAAATGATTAATAAATTATTCATGATGTTTTTTTAATTATTATAATTTTAATGTAATTCTTTAATTCCTCCCAAGAATCTTTTATTTAATAAATAAATAAATAAATATATATTTTTTATTTTATTTTATTTTACATGGATAATATTAAACAGTTGGCGGACACATAATTGTGTTTGCCAGAAAGTCCAAGAAGGATGTTCAAGGGTGTTTGCTGGTAACAAAGAAGAAACCTTAATGAAAACATTCTTGTATTTTCTGAAATACTTCTGTGTTTTGGACTTCAGGGCCACAGTAATTTCCGCTTCTTGCTACAAGGGTCGCTATTCAGCAAAGGCTTTCACCATTTTTCAAAACTGTGACGATGTATTGATGTTAAAATACTACACACAGCACCTCAAAATAAGCAGGAGAACGCCTACTTTCACCCACAGTCTATTTCTCACACTTTACACTGACTTTCACTTCACACACAGCGAGAACATTTGTATTTTCTTTTTGTAATCCATGTTTAATCTGCCTTTTAGTTGTCCTCTTAAAACAGAAAATAAGTTCTGCCTCTGCTTTCAGTTACAGTGGACAAACTAGCGGCCGGGTCCACATGTGAAGGTGCAGTTCACCTCATCGTGTAGCCACGCCCACAACCCAGTCAATCCCCTCATTCCAATGTGTGACTCAGCACTGCTCCTCCCCCAGTGAGTCCGTGTTCTCCCCCAAGTCTATTGAGGCAGACCCCGCTCTCATCTTCCCGCGTCCCGGTCCGGGACCTGGACCGGGGCCCGCACCGGGCCCCCCGACAACAAGCCCGGCTCTGGTGCCGCTGTGGCCGGGGTAGACCTCCACGGTGCTGGAGATGGACTGGAGTGAACGGTCCCGGAAGTAGTGGAAAGCTTCCTGGTCCAGGTAGTTCTGCTCCTCACGCAGGCCCTGCTCGAAGAGCTTCCGCTTGTGTCTGAACTCGATCACAGTCTTGGTGTAGGAGTTGAGGGTGGTGACGGAGGCGGCCATGCAGCAGGTGAAGGATCCCCACGCCATGCTGAGTGGAATAAGAGAGAAGAAATCAATAAGTATGAAATATATCTTTGGAACAATGTAATTAGAATTTTGAAAGCTTGAAAGAAGAAGGCAACGGGACTTATGTAGGTCACATAGATTGGGCCTGTGGTTTTACCCTTAACCTCCAGTGACGGTAACTACCCACACCCCTTTTCAAACCGTGGGTTATGTGACGACTCGCATAGTCAGGAGTGGGCCAACCATCATCTGGACCACATAGACAGAAACAACGCCCACTAGGAGTCGATAGGAACCCTTGACCTTTTGTGTCTAAAGAACCGTCTTGGATGAGAGGTGAAACATCTTCACCTTCTACCAACACAAACTACCATGAACCGAATGACTGAGAACTTGCACACTTATAGATTTTTTTGCTCCTATTTAAAATAAAATAATCTTTCGATTCAGCACAAACAAATAAGGGCATCGTTTGTTCATCAAAGCTCAGTCCCCCAGCCTCCAGGTCTGCTGGGGAACACCGATGTGTTCCCAAATCGACCGCGAAATGTAATTCTGAGTTTTTCATCTTCATTCCTTCAAATGTTAGCAGGACGATGATCGATGCTCAGCTACCTCAGAGTGTGTGGTGACTCTGGAGAGCCTAATGTTGAGCAAACAGTGTGGGAAATAAATGCTCTACAGCACAAAAAAAACAGGCAGAGGTCTTTAAACACGCTGAGCAAGAAAACCACGAGATAAAACAAAATGACGCATAAAATCCATCACTTTTTATCTTGGGACAACAGGAATCCATAGTGTGATGTAATTTGGATAATACACTATAAACTCAATCACTTTTCCTTCTCTTTTGTAGGATTATGTTTATAACTGAACCATTACTGTTCCTCAGAGGAAGCAGAGAAACTGTTTAAAGGCAAAACCAAATAAACAATATGAAATTACAGCAATAAATCTTCACGTATAGCACCGCAGTGAAGCATATAACAAGTCACCGCAACGTAAAACATATAAATTACCCTCAGTCGATGACACCGTTTCTTTATTTCTTTTGTTTACTGATTACATTTCAGTTTTACACCCGATTACTGTTGGAGCTACAAGCTTATTATAGTCAACGTTTTAGTTCGTTAACATTTAATATTACAGTCTGACAAATCTTTGATATGTTTATTAAGTATAAAATGAATATTTGGCATATGTCCTCCAAACACAGTAATCATTAAAAAGACTAAAACTAACACTGAACTAATAAAAATGAATTTGAAACCTCTGTAGAAACTAACTGAAACGAAATTGAATTTTCACACCAAGCACCAGACGTTTATTTTTAAGCGTTTTAAAAGGACATCGCTTTACATCCAGCTAGCACCTGTCAGTCAAAAAGGCCACGCCCCCAACTTTAAGCCTCAACAATTTTGTTTTTGTTTTGTGTGTGTGTCTGTGTTTGTTTTTTTGTTTTAAATCAGACTGTAAACATGTTTGTTTCGCTGTAGTTGGACATTTTAACATGGGAGTCTATGGGGACTTGCTCCTAAAGCCCCTGCTGGGCACTAGAGGAACTGCAGTTTTTACTGCCTCCCTGAGTTTTGTTTCTCACTAAATCCCTCCTGAGCATGTCTGCTCCGTCAGCCACACACCGTACCTCCACAAGCTCCGCTGCCTTTTCTCAGGGGATTTTTCTTTGTCTTTAAATATGATTCAAATGAAAACCAAAGAACCAGAGGTAGATGTGGTGGGGTTATTAAAAAATATCCAAAATAATTTGGACTATAATGTCTTTAACAACATAAATGAAACAGACTCCTCTTACTGCAAAGCATAAAGAAGATCCTCACAGTAGAGGCGTAACAGGGGTTACGCTCAGTCCTGATGAGTTTGTCTGAACGTGACACAGAGGTTGTTTCCCCGTGAAAATACACTCGGCCTTTTCTGTGTCTTCAGCACAAACTGTTCTAAAAGCACAGAGCTAGAAAACCTGCCAGCGACCTCCTGCCAGCAGATGAAGAGCTGCTTTGTTTGTGTTTTTTTCCCGTCTTCATATTAAGCGTTTTCTCTTATTTCTATAACACTGCTCGTGCTAAAATCAAATTAAGGTTATTGCTTTCAGTGGAGCTTTAAGCAGAAAGTTTGAGTGCACATCAAGCGTCCATCATCGTTTCATTCATCCTGAAGGAGCGTTTTGGCCTTCTGTTCCAGCAGAGGTTAATCCTCCTTTCCACTTTAACGATCCTGAATGGCTCCCTCGTGGCGGTAAATGGAGGCTTTCGCTTAAATGACTAACACTGAAAATCTTTCTATTAACAGGAGCAGGTGTTCTCGTTCCAGGTGTTTCCCTCCTTCTGTCCTGCTTTACTCGTGTTTGGATGAAATCCATGTTTGTGCTTCTTTATTTCTGCTCATCTGTATCACTTATGCACCTCTTTATAAAGGCACAGTCGCTTCTTCTCTCTGTTCAAAAAAGGACTTTGTTGGAACTCAGCAGCTGCAGCTCAGCTTTCAGCAGAGAGCAAAGACAATTATTAACAGCAGCTCCCTGCGTACCTGCAGACCACCTGCTGACAGGCTGCTGCACACCTCCACCAACAGTCATTACAACGAGGTATTTGGAGACGTGATGCGTCTGTCTGTGAACATCTATGTGTCATTTTGTTGAATTCTTACATAAATATGGACTCTGTGGCCTGTCAGACACATTCCATTCTTCATATCAAATATTTGGCAGCCATAACATGAAGAACTTTAACATCTTTGACAGACAGTCATTAAACGTTATTATGGACACAGGTTTAATGTTGGGGTGACGCTAGTTAGGGGTTAATGTGTGTGGGGGGCTGTGGACTGACCAGAAGGACCATCCATAGTCCCAGCTGTGAGGCCTCCAGTCTTCAGGACCCAGACTGACTGTGATCTGGAACACCTGGGTGTACATCATGTGGGCCACCATACCCAGAAGACCTGCAGCGCGCACACACACACACACACACACACACACACACACACACACACACACACACACACACACACACACGAACAAATTCATTATGGAAACCATTAAAAAGGGCTTTTAAGACACAAACCGATCAAAACATAATATTGGAGCCAAATTTACACACCGTACAGCACAGTCAGTGCCCCTGTGCAGCCATGGTAGCAGCCTGATACTGTTGCTTAAATATAATATGAAACCGATCTGCATGTGCTGTAACAACCCCCTCTGAGCAGGCTCTTGGTGACAGTGGGGAGGAAAAACTCCCTTTGAGCAGGAAGAATGCGTTCAGGCGGATCTGGTTCTGTGAAGCCGCTGAGACTGATTTCGGTGAAATGTGGAGACCTTAATTTTTAATGACTGAATCTCAGTCTGTAAACACATTTCAACATTAAATGTAATCTGATTACAATCAGTAGGTACATTTTAGTTCAGTTTTAGAGTCTCAAAGTCATTTCAGCCTCATCTTCACTCAGATACTCATCTCTGAGGTTCAGCTGTGACAGACATTTTTCCATCCCTGTGATTGATTACAACACGACCAATGATTGATCACTGATCAGTGTGTTATGTGTCTAAAGCTTTACAGGATCAGGAGCAGGAGAACGACTGTGTGTCAGCTGCATCACTGCCCACAGAGTCAGACAAATGAACACTACAGACTTTATTCTAAGCTGATAATAAACCTGTGACATAAGTGCTGTCTCCGTCCTTCCATACTGGGGACTAAATGATCATAAAAGTGCTCTTGTTAAGGACAGAAAATAACAATCTAATGTCCAGTGTTTGACTTTAATGTTCAGGAACTTTATAAATGACGAAATGAGGGTCAGACAGGCGCTTCACATTTATCCATCAGTAAATCAAGTAACAGCATGATTTATTCTAAGGCTTTTTCTGGGGGGGCTAATTGAGTTTTTAAAAACTTTTCTGGACGCATAAACACATTTAAGCATCACCATTAGACAAAATGTCTTTAACACATTAAATATTCCTGTTTTAATGAGTCCTCTTTAGTCCCAGGTCAGTTCAAACCCTGTGAGGACGGCTTGGAGACACATTAGTGTGTTTTCTTGCTCTTACATAACAACAGAAACCCTCAGCACGAGACAGTCTGCCACCATAATTACCACAAAGCAAAAACAACAGTAAATCACTGCAGCCCAACAGTAATGAATCAGAACACATGTAATGATCATAATTAGTCATTATACAGAATCAATTGAATCAATGGGCGCGCTCGGAAACATCCAATCAATTACAGAGAGCGACACAATCAGTCAGCAGAATTACAACAAAGTCAAAACGCCGCGGCGCAAACGAGTCGATGTGACATTAACAAAGGCGTTATACATCACAATCACGTGTGTGTGTGTGTGTGTGTGTGTGTGTGTGTGTGTGTGTGTGTGTGGGGGGGTTTATGCTCCATATTCATCAGCTTTAAGACACCCACCATTACTTTTTATTTATTTATTAGTAAATCAAAGCTGTTTGTTGATGTCTTCACTTTTAATACTCCATATTTGTATTCCTGAACTCCACTGGAGCAGATTTGCACGAGTCACAGTTTAAATTTTCAGCTTCCTCTGATTGGCTGGCCCTTGTATACGAAGAAGGTTGAAGAAGAAGGTTGGCTGGGTGGGAGGGGAAAGGCGGAGCCTGGTAAAACAGGCGGGAGCCCTCATCAGGTGGCTGGGTTCAGGCCAACCGCTATAGGTGGCATCTAATCAGGACGCCACCTGGGTGCTCTCAGACAGCGAGTAGGCCTTTGGGTAGAGCCACAACTTGCTGGTGAGATTATGTATTGCATTTAGCACGAAGAAGTGGAAAACTTTTTAGGGAAACTTAATTTGTGGCAGTGATAAATAGTTTATGTGGCTCACAGTGGGGTGGGGGCTCTTTGCAGAAGTTTGTTTTGGGCTCCTGAGAATGCAGGGCTCAGGTGTGGAGTATACACGTTGGTCTCCTTAGATGTAGCTGCAGGTCTGAAAAGTGAAGCCGATGTAAAAGTGCTTTAAACCTGCATTCCATTTAGTGCCCACCAGGGGGCGACCTCTGTGGCTGTAAAAAGTCTGAGGCAAAATGACCCTGGCTTCTTTTCTCTGTGACCTCTGTTGCTTATTTTAGGTCAAACTGAACAAATCATCAAGTGTCTTTTGTAAATGATCAGAGCTAATGATGTGTGATTGACAGCTCCACAGACAGATCCGGCCCTCGCTGGCTACGCCTGGTTTTTGGAGTACGTGAGCAGAGGGAAGGCCTGGATTTTTATCTCTGCTGTGTAATAGTTTTCAAAATGTCAATTACCTTTCCCTGGTGGAGAATGAGCATGAGGTTTTTACATAATTCAGAGCAGAAGTGTCACTTGTGATATGAAGTGATTAAGGGAGCGTGCTTCAGAGGTTTGCTGCATAAATGCTGTAAAATGTGCCGCTGTCCTCTGAGAGGAGCAGAGTGACGGACGCATCGCCAGCTTCTTGTGTAAGAGGTTTAACGTAAATTGGGGAAAAAATCCCTGGCACCGCCACATCCGAGGCTGCCATGGGATAACCTCTGACCCTGGACGACCTCACAAATCTGCCTCAGGCTCTGTCCGCTCTGCTGCTGATTCTCACAGCAATACTCAGAATATATGTAAATGATGCCCAGTGGTGTTTAAAGGATGTTCCTGATGCCAAATTTCACTGGACACGAATTATCTTTTGCCAGGAAAATCAACAGAGAAGAAGAAGTGAAGAATAAAAAAAAGAGAAAAAATGAGGAGAGGGACTAAGAGACAAAAAACTAAAGAGTTAGATGAGGGAAAAGAGAAAAAGCAGGAAGAGGAAGCAGAAGAAGAATTAGAACGGAGGAGGAAGAAGCAGAAGAAGAAGCAGAAGAAGAAGAAGCAGAAGAAGAAGAAGAAACGCAAGAAGAAGAATAGGAAAGGAAACTTGCATCTTACCGGACAGCACGGTGAAAACGGCGGCGAAGGCGTTGAGTTTGAGTCCGTCGATGACGTTGCTGGAGTGGAAAAGCTCGAGACACATGAGGCTGAAGCCGACCACCAGCAGCAGGATGTAGAGCACCTCGGACACCACGGACAACCACAGCACGCCTACAGACACCAACAGACCGCTCAGTCAGACAGACCTCACATAGATGCGTCCCGGACTTCTGAAGCTACGAGGGCTCAAAACGCTGGAGAGAAACTTTGTCTCCCATTTGTTCCAACTTCAGCCATTCATTCATCTGCTGTCCAATAAGCCACAAACCTGTGATGAAACTTTGATGAATTCTCGGATAATGACACATCTCTCCTCTGTAGTGAGGACAATGCACTTAGAGCTCAAAACAAGGTGAGGTTATTTGTTTCTCATCATCCCAGAGGAGGACAGGAAGGTGTTTGAGCCCTCTGGTCATAGACAGGGAAAAAAACCCTGCAGAGCTCAGAGAGACATTATAAAGGATGATGAACAGCTGTTACAACCCCGCTGTACCGTATGACATTTTTAAAGCACAGAAGAGATGTCATCCTGTAGCAGAAGCTGCCCTTGGGGTCCGCTCTCACTACCACGCTTCTTTTCTCCACACGTATTATTTCTAAAAAGGCAAAAAGCTCCTCACGACACAGAATTAAACAGGATTATCTGCTCCTCTCCGCTCTGCTCTGCTGAGGATGAAGAGGAGGTAAAATTACAACCTCCAGGCTGAATTTTCAATTTGAATGTCAGTGAGTTTTGGTGCGGCGCTTCAAAACCCCCAAACTGGGAATATTGATCACTAATTTTGTCTTTGCTCTTTTCTCTAGGCAAGGTGGCAACCAACTACTGTTTCCTCTGCATCAGGATGCTAACCTTTCATCCATGTCATCGTCTCCACGTGGACATATTTCTTCCAAACGGTCTAAAAATCATTTCCGACTCCTTAATGAATCTTAACGAGCATCTTTAACTTCAAACAACTGCAAAGGAGAAGCCAGACTGTGTATTTCATGTGGTAGCACTGCTTTAAAGTCAGGGAACGACACTTCCATCCACTTTAGCCAATACAGATCATTTGAATATTGGCACCATGGAGATAAAGAGGAAGAGTCTGTGTGTCTCTGCTTAGACTGCTGTCAGATAAGCAGGAGAAACCTGTTCGCATTCCAGCACAACAAATTTAGTTTGTTTGTTTTGTTGTTTAGAAGTAAACAACAGTTATCGGGTGCACTGACATCACAGTTCACACGAGCAGTGACACAGATAAGGTGGAGCTCAGTCATGTGGAATGATCTCAGACTAAATCAATCCACATCAAAAGGAAGGAGGTGGCGTGGGCATCTGACTAAAGTGCCTCCTGGATGCCTCCTAGGTCAAGTGTTCCTGGGAGGAGGTCCTGGGACAGACCCAGGACGTCTCTGCTGCAATGGGGACCTGATAATTGGTAAAGGATGGATGGATGGCTAGGGTAGACAGACAGGTGGAAAAGGTGGAGGGATGCATGAACGCATGAATAAAAATACCTGATGGTCAAACTAAAAGAGCACCTGACTGACTCATATGACATCTGCTATTGAAGCGGAAACCAGAATCTAGCCAACTTTATTAAGCATCTAAAGATGTTATTACCTGAAAATATAATAAAATATATAAAGAATAAATTGAACCTAAATGCACCGGTGCTTTATATGTCACGAGCTGGTGCTGCGAGACTCGTTGGGCACAGATGCCGAAGGACGCCTTGTGCTTGTGGAGATACGAGCAGGTTTGACGGCTCAGCAGAATCTGACACCCCGGAAATGCGAACAGGATGAATATCTCCCAGTACGAGCAAGGCCAGCGTGCCCTGTGTCAGTTATCAGTTCAGCGCACAAAGTGTCTTCTACTCATGTGAGTTTCTCCCAATGTGAAGTGTAAGTGCTGAGAGGAGGAAAATGAAGCACATGTGCAGCGACAGCCCAACGCTGACACAAAGAAGCAGCTCGGAAACTTTCTCTCTCATCAGCCACACGAGCAGATTTTATTCAGATGCTTCCGAGCTCGTCCTGCATCAATCCGCTTATTTAATCACATCAAACTCCCAGCGAGAGATGAAAGATGACAAGAGACGCTGCTCTGACTCGAAACCCTGTAACCGGTGTGACCCCGCAGGTCGCACGAATTTGACTCCACGCTCTCTGATTTCTTATTAGCCGCCGCTGTAATTTCCACACAGTCGATACAAACAAATTCCAGAGGTATAACCGCCTGCGGGGGAATTCAGAGTGCAACAATATTGACCAAAAACAATTTTCTCCCCTGTTTCTGTCTTATTGAATATGCACCAGTAGACTGAGCAGACTTCATTAGACTGAAGGCAGAAAATAAAATGTGCTGTGAAGGACTAAACCAACACTTCCTGATAACAGGAAGGAAGCAGCTCATCAGACCAAGTCTCATGTAAATGATATAATTACACCTTTAATTACTCTGTGCGCGCGAGTGTGTGTGTTTTCCTGAGCTTGTCAGTGGTGTGTGAAGTCAACAGTTTCTTGGGTTAATACATTTCATTTTTTGGGTTTTAGAGTTTTAAAAAACATTTTCATGTCATCAAATGCAAATTCTGATGAATTAATGCTGCTGTAACAGTTTAACCTGATACTCGATACTTGGTTTTACCTGCTGTCACCCCAGCAGGTAGGTTTGAGTGTTCCAAAGGGATTTGTGTCTTCTCCTGGGATCAAACTGGGTTTCAGTTTTATCACATTTTAGGAGTTGAAAGTGTCCAAATTTGGATGAGAGGGTGGAGTGCTAAGTGTTCGGCCAACACTAACTAGCTTAGTTATCCATAGACTGTATGGGAGCAGGACACAGACAGACAGGCCTGCTCAGTAACTTCCAAATTAATTCCTGAAATTCCTAGAAACTGGAGACTTTTGGATGGCCTGTGAGCACAGTACCAGGACCAGCTACAACTATAACCACCCGCTTCACCATCCAGCTGTCAGCCATTAAGGCCATGCCCTTTATTTCAAGCATCGAGTTTCCACGAACGGTAAAATTATCAGTAATGACCAAACATTTAATGTAAACATTTAATGACCTTTTGTACAAGGGTGTAAAAATATCTGTTTCTGCCATTGGTGGAGACTGACCAGTGACTGAGTTTCTGACCAGTTATCTAATCATATTACCTCTAATTTGGCTAATATTTAGGTTCATTTATTAAATGTATCCAGGTTTTGGAAAATGACATTTTTTCCCTATTTTGCCTCAGTGCAGACTTTCAGCTTTCATTCAAGACATTTACCCAAAGTGCTCCACTACCTGTTCGGGCATTGTAGCCGTTTTTATAAACAAGTCCCCATTTTTAGAGGACCAAAAGTAATTGGACAATAGCCAAGCAGTTTCACTGCCAAGCGAGACCAAGTCCCTCATTATTCCATGACAAATTAAGCAGATTAAAGATCTGGAGCTGGCTTCAAGTGTTCACCGGAACTCTGAATCCAACGTCCAAAGAGATATCAGTGGAAGAAAACAAGGCCATTAGTAAGCTGAAAGAACAAAAATAAGTCTCTCAAAGATGCAGGAAAACCTTTAGATGTGACACACTCAACAAACTGGTTAATTCTTAAAAATAAAAATAAAATGCATTAGTCAGCTCATACTGAAAAGAAAAAACTTTTACAACAACATGCAAACCATGGATTAGACTCAAGATCAGGCAAGTCAGAAAACATCTAAAGAGTCGGCAGAGTTCTGGAAAAATGAAAGAAATCTTTGGAAAGATGAAGAAATTATGATGAAATTATAGCAGAATGATGGAACAAGAAGAGAACGGAGAACATCATCTGAAGCAGAGCACATCATATGGCGGAGGTAGTGTTATGGCACTGGACTGTGTGGCTGCCAATGGCACCGGGTCACTGGTGCCTATTGATCACCGACTGCTGATAGAAGCAGCAGAGCTCAACTTCCTGTTCAGATTCAGCCAAAGCTGATCAGGCAGAGCCTCACAGTGCAGATAATTACCCAAAGCAAACTGCAAAAGCAACTCAAGACTTTCCCAAGGAAACGAAATGAGATTTGATGGCCCAGTTAGCTTCCTGATCTCAACCCACCAGCTTTTCAGTTATTAGTTACAAAACTGAAAGCTGAGAGACGCAAAAAGATGCAGCAGCTAAGGCTGCAAATTTACATTTTTTTTTGGAATTTAGTGCAAATGTTCACACAAAATAAGTCTTGGGACCAAAGACGATAACTACCCACACCTTTCTGACAAATGTAACTTGGCAAATAAGATGAGAGCAGACAACGAAGGGTCTCATGAAAAGTTAAAAGTCTGTTTGCATATGAAAATAAACAGAAGTGGCCCAACAGCTGAACCTCTTTAAACTCCAGGATGTCAGACTCATCTTACATCGTGGATCAGATGCAGCACACTTTGATGTTAAGTGTCAGTTTAAAGAAGTTTAGCTACACATTTGATCCTTCAGATATTTTAATATAAAACATTTCTATAGCAGATAGAAAAAAAACATTTTAATCTATAATCGAATAACTTTTGTGTAGCATAAAAATACAGTTAGAGTCCAAAGCTTATTCCTTTCGATGTCCAGTGAGGCTGAACTGGAGTCTTTGCTGGGTTGATTCTGGACCCCGAGCCTCATGTTTGACACCCCTGCTGTAATCTTTTCCTATGGTACGCACGTCTGAGTCCCAGTCACAGTTTTCATAATTCCCTGTTCCAAAGAGTTTATATTAGTTTACAGCACCCATGCAGTCACCACTGATAGCCAGCTACATGTTCGCGCATCATCTGTATGTTTGATCTTAATGACACACACAGATGTAAAGAAAAATAAATGGCGTTTGTCATGTCATCTCTCAAGTGGGTCTGGTTCTGCTGGAGTGGGCGGGACTTGAATCCTGGCTTCGATTCGCTCTCGCTGACTCTTTCCGTCTAATCAAATTAAGAGTTGTTTTTTTTGTTTCACTTTTCATTAAGAGCAGACTTGGATCTGACTGAGGAGCAGCTGCGTGTTATAAAACCCAGCAGCAGGCATGTCGGGCCCAAAGGAAGGCAGATTAACATATCGTATCCTTGTGTGGGAAGCAAGGTCACCCCGCTCAATACATCATATCATCCACCTCTGCTCCATGCATCACTCCTGCTCTTCCAGATGGCATTAACAGATGAAACCATCGCAGAACTTTCATTATTAACTACCTGCTCTGCATGAAGCAGAGAATTAGAGGCAACGCCCCACATGCACCAAAATATTCCCTTTCTTCTGGATGCTCAAATATTCCTTTCATTCGCTGCAGGATATAAACAACATGAAATAATCTGCTCTTATCTGCAGTTAGGATGAATCTTGATGAGCTGCAATATTCCCTCATTATTCAGCATCCTCTTCTTAATATATTCTGCACTTCATTTGGGTTTAAAAAGAGTTTAACGTTATACAAGAGGACCTTCTCATGAGGTAAGCCTTTCATGTTCTGGTCAGGTTACAGTCGGCAAAAGCAAACTTTGGAAACGTTGCTTAAAATCTGTCTAAAATTTTGATGTGAACATACGGCCACATCCTCACCTTTGTTAGGCGACAGGCTCCAATAACTTCCATAAATCACCAGTGACACCACACAGGAAAAGACTCAGCCTGTTTCATATCAATTAATAAGTGTCACTTTGCCTCTTCCCCCTCCTTTGTCAATATAATAACGATGACGGCCTCAGGATGCTTCGAATGAATCTCAGAATCTTAAAATCCGAACACCCAGTTTAGAGATGTATTCCACCATTTTCCTCATTTTCCCATTTCTTTCTTCAACTCATAGATCAACTATGACTTTCCTTAGATATATACTATCTACAGATGTGCTCCATTATATTTCAATTCCAGCTGTGACAGCAAACTTCTCATTGCATTTTTCGGTGGTGGGAACTGGTCTTACACTGGTCCCAGTTTCTAACTAATCAGTGCTGTAATGGTGCTGGTATTGCTGGTTTAACTAAAGTGCTTCTAGAAGCCTCTTGGTATCGCATCATGGCTGCAGTTTGACAGTTATTTAGAAGCTCTTGTCTAAATATTTGGAGAAAAGAGACATAACTTTTATTTTGATCTACCAAATACTGCAGTTCCTTTAATGTCCACTAGAGGCTCCAGCAGTAAATCTGCAAAAACTGTTTTAGTCACTTTAGTTCATTTCTTAAATTTCTTTCCTTTTTTAGGGGTGCGGCCTCTTGGCGAGACCCTGAACTGGACCTCTGGACCGTGTTTGTGCTGTTGGAGCCTTTTGGAGCATTTTTAATGACATCATCTGTCCAATAATATGGCCGCTGTGAGGTGACTAACAGGCTGTCCAAGGAGTCTGAGCTCCAGTTATAGTGAGTAAAATTTCATGAATTTGACTGGATGTTGATTAGCACCAGGTAGCAGGTATCTGTGTCTATTTGCTGCACCCATACGTCCAAGGATCTGACACGCTACTCACGACAGCTAACATTAGCCACCCTCTGGTCCAAATACAGAACTTCGGTATTTTAAAAACAGAAAAATATTAAATTGTTCGGGGAAAATGTGAAAGATGAAGTTTAAAAGTATCCAAGGACTAAAGTCCAACCTTTATATACAGTCTATATATTTAACTGTCATCTCCTGCTACGTTTGGTAAACTGAACATATAAATAAATACACACTCTTTCCTCTGCAATGACGGCGGTAATGACTGGAATCTTCTAATCACAAGTTTTAAAGTGCTTTGAGTTGTTTTTATAATTAGACAGAGGGGTTTGTGGTAAATGCAGTTTAAAAAGCAAAACAAAAATGCAGCTATGTTACTTTTGGAAGATTGCATCAATCTTACCTGCATGGTACCACAAACTTCAGCACCAGTTGTAATTACAGAAAGGGGTCAAAGGTTAGTCCACGTGACCTTATTTAAGGTAGCATGTCCCAACTCTCCGCATACTTCCTGTAGAACGAGCTTTGGAAAGGCAGTTGCAGCTCTACAGTCTGGCCGAGCAGATGTCACAGTTTATGTGGGACATTTTTATTCAGCCTCCTTGTCTGATGTATTCAGCCGATGTCCCACATTTTGATCGGCTTCAAAGGAATTTCACTTTCCTGCAGTGAGTTTTATTTCCTGATGGATGTGAAGGAAGCAGTAAAGTAGAAGTTAACCTGGGTTTTGCAGCTTAACAGTGAAAGTTGCAGATCACCATGATTCCAGATGGATACGATGGAAGATACCACAAAGACAGTCAAGTGAGCAGGAATACTGAGACACTGAGTTTTGTCCGCTGACCTGACAGAGATAATTGGAAGCAGGAGATGGCCGTTAGAACATTTATGGAAGGCTTCCAAGCTTGAGGTCCATAGGGTACATCTCAAGGAATCAATTTTCTCACTTAACGACAGGATAAAAAAATGGCAGAAATGAATATTTTGCTAATCTAATAGCTTAAAAAAAGAAAAATCCCAGAGTATTGTTTGATACGATTAAGAACATTGTCTCTCCTGATATTCCTCATGTACCAGTCTATACTAAATCTGATTGTAATGACTTTTTAAACTATTTTGTTAATAAGGTCGCTGCCGTCAGGTCGAATATTTCTCCATCATCCTCTCAGTATCACACGTGCTTACCTCTGATACCTGCTCCTCTTTTACTCCTGTTACCTTACAAGACATCAGTGTCTGCTTGGTCAGATGAAACTGACTTCAAGCCACCTTGATGTACTTCTTCGTTAGTGTGTTTAACTCTATTGGCTCCTGCATTCTGGAAATAATTAATACTTCTCTTTATACTGGCTCAGTTTCCAGCTATTTTAAACAAGCTATTGTTGAACTAATGTTAAAGAAACCTAATTTGGACCCATCTCTTCCAAGCAGTTACAGGTATTTTCCAGTCCGGGTTCTGCAAATTACACTCCACTGAAACCGCTTTGCTTAAAGTGTCTCTGATGGCAGCAGAGTCAGGAGAGTACAGCGTTCTGGTTCTGTTGGATCTCAGCTCTGCTTTTGATACTGTTGATCACAGCATCCTGATAAATAGGCTGAAGGACTCGTTTGGGATCACTGGTGTTGTTTTAAATGGTTTATGTCGTATCTATCTGAGAGATCCTTTACTGTCTGTATGAATAATGTGTTGTCTGAAACATCAGTTCTGCCTTCTGGGGCACCTCAAGGATCCGTTTTAGGTCCGATTCTCTTTTTGCTGTATATCCTCCCTCTAGGCCAAATTATCAGACGTTACATATTTCTTATCATCTCTATGCTGATGACATTCAGTTATACTGTTCTTTCAAAGCTTCTGAGTTTTATAAATTGTCGTCTTTAAATAATTGTCTGTCTGAGATCAAACAGTGGTTAAATGACAGTTTCCTCCAGTTAAATGCAGATAAAACAGAAACCTTGATTATTGCACCTGATCACATGCTCTCAGAAAATAAGCAGCACTTCAGTTTTTTTAGACCCTTCATTTCAGTCGCGTCTCAGAAACGTATATTTGACAGTTCAATGTCTCTTGAGAAACACTAAACAACTTGTCCGGAACTGTTTTTATCATCTAAGAAACATTTCTAAACTCAGACGTGTGTCAAAGGCAGAACTTGAGATGATTCATGCTTTTATCTCTTCACGTTTGGATTATTGTAACGGTCTTTTTACTTGTCTCAACAAATCAGCTCTGGATCGCCTTCAGTCTGTACAGAATGCAGCGGCAAGACTTTTAACTGGCACAAACAAGAGGTCACACATTGCTCCAGTTTTGGCTTCTCTTCATTGGTTGCCTGTAAATTTTAGGGGTCATTTTAAAATTTTAGTTGTAACTTTTAGAGCTCTGCACGGTGAAGCTCCCCAGTATATCTCTGACCTGCTGAAACCTCATGCTTCATCCCGAGCACTTAGGTCGTCAGGTCAGAGGCTACTGGTACTAGGTTTAAAACACGTGGGGATCGGGCTTTTCAGGCTGTGGGACTCCCTGCTGTTGTCGTTACGCGGTCTAGACTCCATCGACTCCTTTAAAAAGCAGCTGAAGACATTTTTATGCAAACATTTTTTTTCACTGTTTTATATTATTTTATTTGTATTTCTGAATTTATTCTGAAGCACTTTGTGATTTTTATCTGTGAAATATGCTATATAATTCTATTGGCAAGATGGCGGCGCGCACAGACG
This sequence comes from Aulonocara sp. 'chitande type north' Nkhata Bay, assembly GCF_057382095.1. Taxonomy (NCBI): domain Eukaryota; kingdom Metazoa; phylum Chordata; class Actinopteri; order Cichliformes; family Cichlidae; genus Aulonocara; species Aulonocara sp. 'chitande type north' Nkhata Bay. The sequence goes on from NC_141347.1 coordinate 35,800,295, forward strand.
CAGCGGCCCGGAGCTCCTACACTTTTGTACTTTTGGTGGTACTGTGTATTATTTCACACAGTCTGGGGTTACTTCAATACAACAGAGATGATCTACTACAACTAAGCCGTGGAGATCTTCAACTAACATCCGAGTATCTCATCCCCCCGGAGATCGTTAAGCAACCCCCGGGGCTACCCGCAACAGCAAGCCGCAGGAGGAGACGTTGCGAGCGGAGGCAGAAGAGAGGCAGGCGGGGAGGCCTGTGGGCACGGCTAAAGACTAGTCCGTTTAAACCACCACTCCCGATCATATTCCTCTCCAACGCCCGTTCAATCCGTTACAAACTGGATGAAATACGACTGCAGATCGCCACTCGACGGACTTTTAATAACTGTTCGTGCATGATTTTCACTGAAACCTGGCTGGACAGCGCCATTCCCGATGCGGCTATTGATCTAGCAGGCCGCACCGCCTATCGAGCCGACAGGTCTGCGGACTCGGGTAAGAAGACTGGCGGGGGGCTGTGCATCTATATTAACAACCTTTGGTGCACGAACGTCACGGTAACGGAAAAACTGTGCAGTACAGAGGTAGAACTGTTGGTGTTAAAGTGCCGTCCATTCTATCTCCCTCTGGAATTTTCTGCCGTTTACATCTGCGCTGTTTACATTCCACCAGATGCTAATGCTAAGCTAGCGTTAGCACAATTGCGCAGCAGCATCAATAACAGCCTGGTAGCACACCCGGACAGTGTCTTTATTGCGGCTGGGGATTTTAACCACGCGGACCTGAAATCTGTACTTCACAATTTCCACCGTAATGTGAAGTGTGCTACCAGAGGAGATAGAACGTTGGACCAGGTGTACACCAACATGGCGAATGCGTACAGAGCCCAGGCTTATCCCCACCTGGGTCTGTCAGACCATCTCTCCCTTCTGCTACACCCAATATACACACAAAAGATCAAGAGCACTGGGATTACAACCAAAACCGTGAGAACATGGCCGCAGGATGCTATTCCGATGCTTCAGGACTGTTTCCACTGCACAGACTGGGATGTATTCAAGGTGCAGGACACTGACAATCGTGTCGCATTGGATAGTTACACCTCCACTGTCTTGGACTACATCTGTTTCTGTGTGGACAATGTAACAACTTGGAAACGATTCCGTGTGTTCCCTAATAATCCACCCTGGATGACACATGGAGTTCAACAACTTATTCGAACAAGGAACAACGCTTTCAAATCCGGGGACCAGGAGGCATACAGTGCTGCCAGGGCCAACCTGAGAAGAGGCATCAAGACTGCCAAGCAGCAGCACAGGAGGCGTATCGAGGCCAGGTTTGAGAACAACACAAACCCAAGGCAGGTCTGGGAGGGCATCAGGGCTATCACGGACTACAAAAGAAGAACACCATCACCCTCAGCCGACAGTTCTACTCTGGCTGAGGATCTAAATCTCTTTTATGCCCGTTTTGATAGGGAGAACACCGACCCTGTCCTGTCCCCTCAACCGATCCTGCTCCAGTCCTGAGCACTCATGAGCTGAGGCGTGTGTTCCGGAGCATTAACACCAGGAAGGCGGCCGGGCCGGATGGAGTGCTGGGCCGGGTGCTAAAAGACTGTGCTGCAGACCTGGCGGACGTCTTCACCTCTATATATAACACCTCGTAGTCCTGTTCACTGGTACCATCCTGTTTCAAAGCAGCAACCATCGTTCCCATCCCAAAACAGTCAAATGTCACATGTCTGAACGATTTCAGACCTGTGGCACTCACCCCCATTCCCGCCAAATGCCTGGAGAGACTGGTCATTAAACACATCAGAGCTGCTTTTCCACCATCCCTGGACTCGCACCAGTTTGCATACAGGGAGAACCGGTCAACCGAGGATGCGATCGCCACAGTGCTGCACACATTACTGAAGCACTTGGAACACAGGAACACCTATGCACGGCTCCTCTTTGTAGACTACAGCTCGGCTTTTAATACCATCCGGCCATACAAACTCCGTCCCAAACTCCACCAACTGGGACTTAACTCCTCTCTGTGCAACTGGATTGTGGACTTCCTCACTAACCGTAGACAGAGTGTCAGAGTGGGTAAGAACACCTCTTCCACCCTTGTGGTCAACACCGGTGCCCCTCAGGGGTGTGTTCTGAGCCCTCTGCTATACACTCTCTTCACCCATGACTGTATTTCCTCCTGCGCGTCCAATCTCATTGTTAAGTTTGCAGATGACACTACAGTGCTCGGACTTATATCCAACAACGATGAGACAAACTATAGGACAGAGGTGCAACAACTAGAGTCATGGTGCCACGACAATAACTTGGTCTTAAACACCAAAAAGACCAAGGAGATCATTGTAGATTTCCGGAAGAAGGGTCATAATAACCATCTGCCTCTCTTCATTGGCAGTGAGGCGGTGGAGAGGGTGAGCAGTTTTAAATTCTTGGGGGTAACTGTGACCGAGGACCTGTCCTGGGGCAACCATATCACCTCAGTTGTACGGAAGGCCCAACAGCGCCTCTACTACCTGAGGAGACTGCGGAGCGCACACATTCCCAGATCTCTGATGTTGAACTTCTACAACTGTGCTATCAGCAGCGTTCTGACGTATGGATTTCTAGTGTGGTTCCCCAGCTGCACCAAGGCCGATCAGCAAGCACTCCAGCGGGTGGTGAAAGAAGCTGGCAGAATTATTGGAACAAGTCTGCCAGAGATCAGTAATATCTTCCCCACTCGCTGTCTGAGGAGGGTGCACAGTATCCTGCGGGACCAACATCACCCTGCGCGCCACCTTTTCCATCTGCTGCCCTCAGGGAGAAGGTACAGGTCTATACAGGCCAGAACATCCAGACTGGCCAACAGCCTGTATCCACAGGCTGTGAGGCTCCTGAACTCTCTGCCCCCCTCTCACGGACAATAACCATATCCAACTTCTTAATAGCAATGAACTGGTCTGCATTGGTGCATCATATCTTTATTCTCTTCCCCCTCCTGCCCCCCCCCCCTCTTTCTTAAATAGATAACTATCATATCTGATATCATATCTCACAGTACAATAATATTGAATGGGTTGCATTGTTGTACTTTGTCATGTTTCTCAGGTCTTTGTCTGAATTTCTACAAACACTACTTGTCATGTTCTCATGTTATTGTTAAGGATTGTCTTATTGCATTGGAGTCACACTGGGTTAAATATGTACACTTGGGTTTTAAGGGGTATTTATTATTTTCTTCTTCTTTTTTTTTTTTTTTTTTTGGGTTGTATTGAAGCCCCAAACGCAATTTCATTGTTCTTGACAATGACAATAAATAAATACTAACTACTAACTAACTACTAAATAAATTTTACTTACTTACTACTTAGTAGTTAAAAGAAGTTTAACAGTTTCAGTGATATAAAAAGGGAATAAAGAGTATATGCAGGAAGAAGAAAGAAACTTCAGCTTTTATCTCCAGAGAGAGTTGGAAAAGTCTCCTTCAGATTAAAATCACAAGGTAAACACCAAACCTGTAACCTCCACTGTGAGTTTATTTCAAGTTTGATATGTCAAAACGACCATGCAGCGTTGGTGACGTGTCCCACACAAACACGCTTGTTATTGTCATTTTAGATGTGAACTCATAACACACAAGGGCACAGCACTACAGTCGTCCAGGAGGTGAGAGGTAATAAAAAACTCTGAGAGCCCAGAATTCACATTTTTCTTAGTGCACCACAGGTGAAAACCCTCTGAAACAGTGAAAGAGTCCAAAAACAAAAGTGTGTGTGTGTGTGTGTGTGTGTGTGTGTGTGTGTGTGTGTGTGTGTGTGTGTTTGGTTTTTTTCCCTTGGCCCAGTGAACAGGTGGGGAGCGGCAGGGAGTGGCGAAGCTGCCTAATGACCATCATCACTCACCTCTCTCCGATGCCGGGGCCAAATCAATGAAGCTCCGACACTTCTCACCTGAGAGGAGAGAGAAAGGGAGAGGAAGGAGAGAGGGAGGTGTAGATGTAAAGAGGGAAGAAGAGGTGGAGGAAACAAGGTGAATCGAGTTGGGAATAAAGGGGGGGGGGGAGCAGGTGCAGAGGATGAGGCGATTAGTGGACAGGAGACAAGGATGGAAATGAATGCATAGGGGGGAGAGAAAAGGATAAAATGAACGTTAGTGTGGCGGACTGATACGAACTGAAACCACGTCAGGCTCACAAATAAAGACACAGTGACTCAAGATGATCCTCTGCACACTGCTGCACACTGCCAGGCATTATTAAGTTGTTTTAAAAGCTGTATTAGTCACATTCATTTGCTTTTGTTCCATCGCATTAAACAAAAGATGTTTACAGCACAGAGCTGGAGTCAGGATGAAAATCCCAAAGCAGAGAACTCAGTTAAATGATTAGAACGATCTGTTGATCCATTCTCTGACAAAAATCTGAGTCATGGTCACGAGGGCAGAGACATCCACCCATCTCCACAGTCACCTCCTCCACCATTTCTAAGGGGACACCAAGGTGTCGCCAAGACACCCGATCTCTCCGGCAGTCTGACAAAACATCGCCTAGATGTCCTCCATTGTTGTGTTATGTCATGGGGTTTTTCGAATGTATGTTTGTCACAGTTTCAGATCATCAAACAAATTCAAATATTAGACAAAGATAACAAATGTAAACACAAAATGCAGTTTCTAAATTATGGTGTTTGTTATTAAAAGGAAAATAATCCAAACCTACGTGTCCCTGTGTGAAAAACCGATTGTCACCGACCCATCATTACATAAATTAGCTGTGATGTATCACATCTTTGGAAAGCTGAATTCAGTTTCTAGCCACACCCAGGCCTGATCACTGTCATACCTGTTCACAATCAAGAAATCACTTAAATAGGACCTGCCTGACGAGGTGGAGCAGACCAAAAGATCCTCAAAAGCCAGACATCACGCCGGGATCCAAGGAAATTCAGGTACAAATGAGAAACAAAGTAACTGAGATTTCTCAGACTGGAAAAGGTTATAAAGCCATTTCTAAAGCAGAGGGACTCCAGCAAACCGCAGTGAGAGCCAATTTCCACAAATGGCAAGAACATGGAACAGTGGTGAACCTTCCCAGGATTGGCCAGCTGAAGAGAATTACCCTAAGAGCGCAGCGACGACTCATCCAAGAGGTGACAAAAGAACTGCAGGCCAGAGTTCATGACTCCACCGTAAGAAAGAGACCTGGCAAAAATGGCCTGCATGGCAGAAAACCAATGCTGAGCAAAAGGAACATAAAGAAAAATATCTGGATGATCCCCAAAACTTTTGGGAAAATATTCTGTAGACTGACGAGACAAAAGCTGAAGTTTTTGGAAGGTGTGTGTCCCATTACACCAAACCATAATACACCAGCAAGTCCACCTCTGACTAGGCCGATCCAGAGTCTTCATTTTGCTTTTCTTAAGCCACTCAAAGTCCTGACCCGAATCCGATTGAGATGCTGTGACATGACCTTTGAAGGCGGCTCGTGTGGCTGAACTATAACAATTCTGCAAAGCTGAATGGGCCAAAATTCCTCCACAGCTGTAAAAGACTCGTTGCCTCTTATCATGACTTAAAACTGGTAACAGCAGGTGGTTAGTTTGTGATATTACTCATTGCTCTGACCTAGATTTACTGCTCTTGTATTAAGGTTTGTCTCAGTGGCAGGTGGGTCACATATTAGCCTTAACACTTTGCATATGACTGGGTAGCATTAGCAATTTATATCCAACAGCATTTTTAGTTTATGTGTTTTTGAGTACAGTTTTTAAGGAAGTGCTTCGCTTTCTCTTGTACAGTGGGGCAAAAAAGTATTTAGTCAGCCACCGATTGTGCAAGTTCCCCCACCTAAAATGATGACAGAGGTCAGTAATTTGCACCAGAGGTACACTTCAACTGTGAGAGACAGAATGTGAAAAAAAAAATCCATGAATCCACATGGTAGGATTTGTAAAGAATTTATTCGTAAATCAGGGTGGAAAATAAGTATTTGGTCAATAACAAAAATACAACTCAATACTTTGTAACATAACCTTTGTTGGCAATAACAGAGGTCAAACGTTTACTATAGGTCTTTACCAGGTTTGCACACACAGTAGCAGGTATTTTGGCCCATTCCTCCATGCAGATCTTCTCGAGAGCAGTGATGTTTTGGGGCTGTCGCCGAGCAACACGGACTTTCAACTCCCGCCACAGATTTTCTATGGGGTTGAGGTCTGGAGACTGGCTAGGCCACTCCAGGACTTTCAAATGCTTCTTACGGAGCCACTCCTTTGTTGCCCGGGCAGTGTGTTTTGGATCATTGTCATGTTGGAAGACCCAGCCTCGTTTCATCTTCAAAGTTCTCACTGATGGAAGGAGGTTTTGGCTCAAAATCTCACGATACATGGCCCCATTCATTCTGTCCTTAACACGGATCAGTCGTCCTGTCCCCTTGGCAGAAAAACAGCCCCATAGCATGATGTTTCCACCCCCATGCTTCACAGTAGGTATGGTGTTCTTGGGATGCAACTCAGTATTCTTCTTCCTCCAAACACGACGAGTTGAGTTTATACCAAAAAGTTCTACTTTGGTTTCATCTGACCACATGACATTCTCCCAATCCTCTGCTGTATCATCCATGTGCTCTCTGGCAAACTTCAGACGGGCCTGGACATGCACTGGCTTCAGCAGCGGAACACGTCTGGCACTGCGGGATTTGATTCCCTGCCGTTGTAGTGTGTTACTGATGGTGACCTTTGTTACTTTGGTCCCAGCTCTCTGCAGGTCATTCACCAGGTCCCCCCGTGTGGTTCTGGGATCTTTGCTCACCGTTCTCATGATCATTTTGACCCCACGGGATGAGATCTTGCGTGGAGCCCCAGATCGAGGGAGATTATCAGTGGTCTTGTATGTCTTCCATTTTCTGATGATTGCTCCCACAGTTGATTTTTTCACACCAAGCTGCTTGCCTATTGTAGATTCACTCTTCCCAGTCTGGTGCAGGTCTACAATACTTTTCCTGGTGTCCTTCGAAAGCTCTTTGGTCTTGGCCATGGCGGCGTTTGGAGTCTGACTGTTTGAGGCTGTGGACAGGTGTCTTTTATACAGATGATGAGTTCAAACAGGTGCCATTCATACAGGTAACGAGTGGGGGACAGAAAAGCTTCTTACAGAAGACATTACAGGTCTGTGAGAGCCAGAGATTTTCCTTGTTTGAGGTGACCAAATACTTATTTTCCACCCTAATTTACGAATAAATTCTTTACAAATCCTACCATGTGAATTCATGGATTTTTTTTTCACATTCTGTCTCTCACAGTTGAAGTGTACCTCTGGTGCAAATTACTGACCTCTGTCATCATTTTAAGTGGGGGAACTTGCACAATCGGTGGCTGACTAAATACTTTTTTGCCCCACTGTATTTAGATCAGAGTGAGGATTTTGGACAGGTTGGGCTCCATGGGATGTTCTGGGATTATTGAGAGTCAGAAAGAAGTGGGAACGGTCATTGGCTGACTAATTGTCAATTACAAGTTTGTCATGTGATTAAACTTCTCTTGCTCGTGGTTGCTAACCTTCATAACTTTGTGATGTGGAGCGATACTGAATGTGTAAAAAAAGAAAAAGTGTGACTCTTTCTCAGATTGTTCTAGTTTCGAGTGTCCTCTTGGCTTCATTATATTTCTTCCTGGCACACTCGGGCCTCGGTGAGTTCATCAGAGCTCACGGGACCCTGCAGGTCACAGATCAGCAGCCACAACACGAGCTATAATTCAGCCCGTGCAGTGTCACGGGCAGCAGGCGGGCCCATCTATAACCAGCCCAAACACCGACGCCCACACACGCACAGAGCCATACTCGCTGAACAGCAGATGAAGACACACTCTGATCACACTGATGCTGAGGACGATTTAGGTTTCCTGTGGTGAAAGAAAAAGAACAGAAACTCAACGTCAGTCCTGCAGAAACTCTCTGAGATTCTGGAAGTCTCGTTAGCTCAACAGTGCATTCAGAAGAATAGCTTTTATGTCTAATTGGTACTTTTATTCTACAGTTTCAGCTCACATGATTCCTGTTAATCTACTGTTGCATCACCTATGGGCAGTTATTCTAACCTAGAGAGCAATCGGTGTTTGGCCTAAATGTGGGCTGCATTCAGACTTGGCTGACAGCTATGATTCAGGGTCGGTCTGGCTGACTAAATTTATCCATAGCTTCAGCTCACATGGACCAAATTTCAGGTGTTCTTTGGCAACTGGGTCACCTCTTAACCATGAAACACTTACCCCATCTCATGACTGATGGGCCATTTCCGCTTCTCCTATAACAGAGTGAAAACGCTGCTGGAAATGAGCCGAATGACCCTTAACCCACTCCTTCCTGTTACCTGTTCTCCACCTGGTGCTTGTATCCTTCCTTCCTCTGTTCTCCCCTGGCTTCCTGTTGGGAACTAAACTGAAATAAGAATAAATGTATGACTGTAGCTAAAATCAGCTCTTTGATTGTTTCCTCCAAGCGCCTGTTTGACAGAATCTGAAGAGGATGGTCATATTTCATCTTTTCAAGGTTAAATGTGAATTTGCTCACACCTTGGTGAACTGAAGTGAAGCTGTGATGCAGCCAAAAGGTGAGCGTCTCAGCGTCTGATTAGGACATGAATCTAAAATGTAATTAAAGAGTGAGCGGGCTCGTCTGTGACCTGATGACAGGACTAACAGCACAATCAGTATTCCTACGCCTTCCTGCTGCACACAGAAGCCCGCGCTGCTCTAAAATGTCAATTATCAAAAAAAAAAGAGAGAAAATCACGCTCGCAGTCTATCAGGCTGTAATGAAACAGATCCATTTAAAGAAGCTTCAGGTGTCTTCTCTTGTAATTTTGGTTCACAGTCCCGGCTCTCACTTTTGCACCACTCTTTCATTATTCTCCCTTCCTGCAGCTCTGCAGACTGTTTAATCAATGATCCGATGTCATTTGGGGGTTAATTGCAGCTGTAATGAGTATGAATGCTTTTGTGAAACAACACCTAATGTGCCATTACTTCTACATTTAAAACAGACCGTATAAAACGTCAGATTGAGAATGAACTTGAAGAACATAAAGGCTCCAGTCTCATTTGTGCTGATCCAACACCGCAGTTCAAAACTGGACGTGCAGAGTGATCGATGGACGTGATTGAGAAACTGAGGAACGCTGCACAGTCACACAATTATGACTTGCGTTAAAGCACGTCCTCCTCTATCTCTAATTGGATCATAAATTTCTAAATTAACACCACGTTTTATTCAACAAGACTTCAAACCAGCGACTGAGACCATAAACCCATCAGGAAAGTGTTTACTGGGCCCACAGAGCGAGGCAACGGACCAGTGGAAGCCCGAGGAGTTGCAGCATGGTGGTTAACTCCGTTGCCTCACAGCAAGAACATCAACCATGTGGCTGTGTTCACTTTTTCCAGTGTTTGCTCTGCGGGTACTCCGACGTCCTCCCAGTCCAAAGACATACATTTAGTGGGTTTAGGTTAACTGGTGACTCTAAAGTACCCATAGGGTGTGACTGACTGGCTGTCTGTGTTGACTGGTGAGTGGCAGTGTGCAAGCTTAATGTTGTGAAGGACGGTGCTTTGAACTGAAACTACAACTTCTACCTAAACCTAATTAACTAACTGTGAGCACCGAAATCAGGAGCAAAAGGAAAACACAAGGTTACACAAATAAACCCAAGAGTCAGGACACTTTGTCTGCAATGGTGAGACGCCTGCAGCATCTGACAGAACATCAGTATTTCACACATTGCTCCATGCCAGAGTCCTCAGCAGCCATCCTGAGCCGTCTCGCTTGTAACTGAATAACTTTTGTGCTCACAGATATGAAAACATCATCAGTCACATCAGCTCCAAAGGTTTGGTGGATTTGCCTCAAAGCAACATTTTAAAGACTTTTTTGTTCTACAGGTTATACTTCTACGTCACAGTCACACAGCTTCACTGAAGGCTCCATCCACGGCAACAACACAATCAGCATCTCCAGCTCCGCCCACCAGAGCACAACTAATAGTCTGATTCACGTTATGGGTCCGGGAAGGAAGAACGGTACTTTTACCTTCACCGTCACTACAATAATGAGTAAATATGTCTGCACAAACCTCTGCTGTGCATCTTTGATAATGTGCCTAATCATTTTCAAATGCAACCTCCTTCAGCAGTGATGGTTTCCTGTGTGACTTCATCAGTCTGTCACATCACTGTGGAGGAGTTTTGGCCCACTCTTCTTTATAGCGTCGATCAGATCATTGAGGTTTGCAACATTCATTTATGCACAGAAAAGACTGAAAAGATCTCAGTCAGGCTGAGGTCTGGATCACTGCAGCTCCTCCTTTTTTTAAGTTGGAAATGTGCTGCTGTGCTCGGGATCGTCGTCCTGTTGATGACCCAGTTTGCTTTAGCTGTGGGACACAGCCTCACATTTGGCTCTAGAACACTTTGGTGAGGTCACAGTACACTCAGTGACTGCAAGGTGCCCAAATCATGATCGGTCCACCGCTGTGGTGAAGGCTGGGTTTGAACTTCATTGGTCCTGATGTCTTGTTGGTAGTTCAGATGCTGCCATGCTGTTTATAGAGAGAAGAGGTTTTCTCCTGCATCCCTTCCACACAGCCATACTTGTTCCCACATAGCAAGCAGGTCTAGCCCGGATCTGGAATCAAGCCGGCACTGCTGGCTGAATTCTGGCATGTAAAGACATATGTCATCCAGATATGGGCCAGGCCTGGCATCAAGCTGGCACTTCTGATTGACCACTGTCATGGCAGAGTGTATGTCGACCAGATATGGGCCAGGTCTGGCAATGATGCCACTGCTTATGTGATGGCATGCCATATCTGGCCCGATTGTGGTTTAGTGTATGTGGCCCAGGCCCATAGAAAACAGGTCTTCCCCAGATCCGGCATCAAGCTGGCACTTCTAACCGCAATGATGCCATTGTTTATGTTCCTATTTTTGTTAAAAGACCCAAATGCCATGTTGCAATACTATACTGCTATGGTAGCCAACGTTTCAAATGCAGGTTTGACAGGTTTGTGTACACTTTATCCAAAACCTAGTGACGGTTTACTCATCTTTGCCAGTGGGTGGCGGTAGCTCAGGAGGTAAAGCAGGTCACCTACTGATCGGAAGGTTAGTGGTTCGATCACTGGCTCCTCCAGTCTGCATGTTAAGAGTGTGAATGTGTATGAATGTAGTTAGGAAGCACTCCGTGTAGGGAAAGTGTGTGAATGTGGTATGTTGTATAGAGTACTTTGAGTAATCCGGGAGACTAGAAAAGCGCTATATAAAAGTCAGTCTGAACAGAGTCTCATCATGTTACTTTTGCACTGTTTTGCATGTTCTGGCACATGTTGTTATTACATGGCTTGATTAAGATACACATTAGGCTGACATCTGGGGCCAGAGCTGAAACTGTTCTGGGCCAGCACACAACTTACACATGGTCCACATACTGCAAAGAATGACGGCCCTTTGGTGGCCCAGATCAGGTTTGCCAGAGGTAGTCCACACATGGGCCAGCACAGGACCACCAGTGTGTCTTCAACTGGCCTTGTGCTGACCCACGTGTGGCCCAGATCTGGCAAACCTGATCTGGGCCACACATGGGCCGTCATTCTTTGCAGTATGTGGACCATGTGTAAGCACATTATGTGGGCCAGATCCGGGCCATACCAATTTTGCTATGTGGGTTCAGTCTTTTTCTAACTGTGCTGTCCTGAACCATTAGCCTAGCCTGAAGAGTCTTTGATGGAGCTCTTGGGTTTGTTTGCAGTTTCTCTGAGTATTACGCACTCTGGTCTTGGGGTGAAACAGGTTCTTCCTTCTACAATATAATAAAAAGAGAAAAGACATGAAACAGGCTGTTAAAAGGCTCAAACAGTGACAGTGAGGATTTCACAGAAAGGTCACGTCGATGTAAATTGAACTTTTTTGCAAATTAAAGCCTCTTTTTGGAGCGACCGACTCTGTTCTCATTACTGCTGTCACTGCGAGATGAGCTCCTTAGGAGTCTGTTTGCCAGTCGTGCCAGATTGAAGTGATGTAATGAAGTGAATAAGCCTCGCTGAAGCTTTCATGACGCCATGGCTGCATGCTTTCACTTAACCTCTTATTGCCTGGGTGGAATACAGCATGTCTGGATTCAGATGCGATATCAAATCATAGTCAAAGAAGGTTTAAAAGTTCAGTGAAGTCTGGATTGACGGCGAGACTCCAACATGAGTCTCCCAGCAGGGTGTTTGAGGAGAGAACAGGGACAGTGAGGAGCAGCACAGTGAGACTGATGAAGAGAAGCAGTAAAGTCGTACGCATCGATCAGCCCGAGCGGGCTTCAGTAACTCTGAGATTGGCCCCTTCTGAAGCAGTCCAAAGCTCTGAGACGATGGCTGTTTTTAAAGGAAAAAATCCCACTGAATCATTTATTTCCCTCCATGTGTCATTTTTCACAGTGGCTCCAAAGTACGGACCTTTCATAGGAAAGCAGACTGATAAATAATTACTGTGAAGTGCTTGGATAAGTTTCACACAAGCAGAAAAGCTTGAATCATTAATTCAATTATTAATCTATTTTTAATAATAAGCTGCTGTAATATACGGACCAGCTGTGCAACAGGTCACATATAGCTCCAGCTCCAATGGCTGATGGCCACGTATTCCAATAATGGGCTCAGCGTATGTGCAGCCATCAAACACACCGAAATGGCTTGTTTCAGGTAGAGGATGAATTGGCCCACTTTCTAATAGAGCTACACTGAGCTCAGCGGGTCCGCTTTACAACAATTACAAATATTTTTTCGAACAAAAGAAAATATTAAAAGAAAATTTTATTTTACTAAGTAATACTAATAACACACAACAGCATATTCAGTACTGGTGAACTTAAGGCCCATATGTCTGTTAAAGTATCATCAGAGATAAGGATCGGCGTGATCATTTTAAAAGTGGATCCTATTTTCAAGTCCAAGGTGTGCTGAATGCAAAAAACAGATAAAGATGTTGAAACACTTCTTCTAAGAAATTCATGACATTGCGATGAATAAATAAAATACTGCTGTTTTTGTGTTTTGTGTGCAGCTTCATCAGGAAGTTGCATAACTCACATACATTTGTAGAATTATATTATATCGTGGACTCTAGTAGCTTAAAAGCAGGATCCATAAGCTGTAGACAGGCAAGCAGAACTTCAATCCCAAACAGGAAGCTCCAACAGAACAAAAACAAACACTTGAGTTGGCTGAGGTGAAGCCTATCAGACAGCTAGCAGCTCCAGCTGCCTGTGTCACCATTAACCTGTCAGTCCAAAAGCCCACGCCCATAATAATGCAAACTTTATACAGAGGAATTCACCCTCGTACAGCTGTTATAAATGGAGAAATTATCTGTAGAGACCAAAACTGTTTCTGTATCAGGCTGTAAACGTGTTTATTTCTGCTGTGAAGTTGGACATTTGAACATGGGAGTCTATGGGGACTGACCTCTGCTGGACACTAGAGGTACTGCAGCTTTTGGCGCTTCTCTGTTGACTTCTTGAGCTTTCAGTGAACAACACGAGCAGCAACACAGAGCCCAAAACTGATAAAAGTGGTGTCAAAATATTATAGAGAATATTACTGCAAACAAAGGTAACCGAGAGTCTGCTTAAATCTGTGACAGACAGTGTCATATTCATACAGTAATTATGTATAACGTACATGTAATTTTAAGTCCTAACATCTTTGGAGGTTAATCAATGTTAATTAGTGATGCTCTCGGTGTCTCCATCACCTCCCCAGGATGATCTCATTCGTAATCCTCAAAGGTGATGCTAATAATTATTTCTGTAAAAACAAACAAGCAGAGCGAAGTCAGAGAAGAAAAAGGAATCGATGGCTGAGAGAGGGAGTCACACTGTAAAATTTTATTATCATAACTCTCCGCTCAGCGATGCCAGAATGCCTTTTTATCCAGCACTGTTGGGCGAACCACACTGTAATAAAGATACAGGCCTTTAGCTCGCAGACCAATCACACTGAAAGGAGAAATTACCAGTTACTAACAGGCAATTCATAGTGAGTTATATCCCATCAACAGCACAGTGAACACAGTCTGTGTGCAGACCGGGAAATAATCGATAGGGCTGGGCGATATGGCCTAAAATTCATATTGCGATATAATTTGAAGCATGTGCGGTAACGATATATATCGCGATATATTCTTTTCTTCTGTATAGCGTGTTTTCCACACTATAAGGACTTAAAATCCTTTAATTTTCTCAAAAATCGAGTGTGCCTTATGTATGAATTCTGGTTGTGCTTACTGACCTCGAACCGATTTTGGCTGCAGAAATCTGTTAAAAAATGTTTTAGTACAACTTTGGTAAGCTGCACTGCTTGATGGATTGTCAGAGCATTACGGCTGCTGTAGTGAGGAGCTTCGCGGAGTAATCTGGGTCCAAAACTCCGTCTGCTTCAGGTCCCAAAGTCAAACGAACACTAAGAGTTAAAAACAGTCTAAATTCCACCTGGTAAAGCAGCAACGCTTTACCAGGTGTAACAATTAAGTTTAACATCCAGGCATCCATGAAAACAGAATTTATTAAATTTAACGGAGTTAGAAGTTAGCAGGAAGTTAGCTCGCTAGCTTCCACCTAAACATTTCATATCATGTTCTGACTGAGATTTTTGAAACTAATTCAAACGTACAGCTCTGCTGCCACTTCCAACATAAATGAAGACAGAAAACTAAACAGCAGTGGCGTTTGTAGGGTTACTGAAGTTGGACTACCTGGTATATAATGTTGTGCTACGTGATTGCTAGCGACACAGCTATGTTAGCATAACATTAGCACAGTGAAGCTGGAGGATGAACGCCAACTTTTTTTCCACTCGATAAAAGTTAACATGAGGGATTCTGGTGGTCAGGGACAAATGCAATCGCATAGCAGGATGCTATACACGGGCCAAACTTCAGTCAGGAGAACAACTGAGATCATTCATCCACAATACGAGGTTAGTTATTAATATACTGCAACAACATGGGAACAGAGCAGCTGCGAGAGAATTCCACATTAATGAATCAATGTTACCGAAGTGGAGGAAGCGCAGTTTTTGGCTTTCCCCATATTTCAAAAGTGCTTCATCTCTTTGTTATGACTGTCGCCCGCCATAATTTGCAGATGATAATGGTTGTAGCCGCTGCGATGCTTTTGACCAAAACAGGTGCAGCTTGATGACATCATCAACATGCGCTATCGCGATAGAGCGGTATAGTCAAAATCTCTGTTGTTGGCCAAATTTATATCGTTTCTATCGTATATCGTTTATATCGCCCACCCCTACTTTACAGATGATTTGTGTTTTTAAAGACAGTTTTTGTCCTCTTTTAATTTTCTTGGACGGTGCTCCGACAGCACAAACACAGTCCAGAGGTCCAGTTCAGGGACTCCAGTTAGCTGAGGTGAAGCCGAGCAGACAGCTAGCAGCTACAGCCGCCTGTGTCGCCACCCACTAACCAGAGCTGCCATGCTCCTAAATTTATGCCTTAACAAAATCCAAATAGATGCATTATAAAAACATTTCCCCCGTACGGCTGTGATGTACTAAAAACAATGAGCCATTACTGATGTTTGACTTCATACTAGACTCTAACCTCAGTCTCGTGTGACAGTTCTACATTTAACCCCATTCATCCGCCTGGAGGTTCCCACTGGACTCATGTTAACATACACAAAGTGCAAATGAAATTGTAGAAGTGCAAACACCTCATACCAAAACAATGCACCTTGAACCCACACAGAAGAAATGATTTTTACTCCTGCTTTGGTTAGCATTAACCTGATGTTAGCAACAGCTAATGCGCTACACGTGCAGACAACAGGAAACACTTGGATAAAGTACAGCAATCTTTTCCCTCTCAGGGACCGGAGCAGGCTTGTTATAATGACCCAGTGACACTGATGTTATTGCACTTAGTCTAAAGGTTCTGCAGCACATCTCAGCCACACAGCAAAGCTTCATCCCAGCCTTTTCATTAAACTGTCTGGAATCACTGCAGCAGCCTTCATGGTGGGAAAACATGTTAGGTTTAGGAATTATGATCCACAGCCCCCCAGTACTACCACACATTAACAGGTTTAAGTCCTCTTTATCATTAACAACACAGGGAGAGCCAAAGAATGAGCCAAGATTAGTTTTATATGCATCACCAATCAGCAGCTCGAATCTGTGAGGAAAAAAGGCAAAAATCCACAACCCTTTGGTCCAAACATCAACTTTATCATCCAGGCCAAGCTGCAAATCAGCAAGTGCTGCGTCACGCCAAAGAAGTCATCCAGACAAATAAACTATACGTATACTTGTTTTATCACAGTCGAGACAGCCAGCATCTCCAGTATTCTGAATTTGTTCCAGAACTGAGGAAACAGCTGAATAAAACATTGGGCTTGGCAGGAAATCCACCATATTTTTGCTGCTGGGCTTTTCTGTAGAGTTCATCATCACTGGGACAGAAGAACACACACACACACACACACACACACACACACACACACACACACACACACACACACACACACACACACACACACACACACACACACACACACACACACACTCTCCGGCTCTTCCCAAAGCTCCGCGCTGTCACAGGTGTTTGCGTACCTGATCTCAGGTAACACTCTCTTTGGTCTGTTACGCATCAGGTTAAATGAGGAGGCGGGTATGATGTTGAATCTTTATCAGCTGATAATTAAACAGCTGGTGTTTGGAGTTGCTTTCATCATTATTCAGCCTCTGCAGCACATGTATAATATCTGCATATTAATGTGGATTGTTTACATGGTTTGATTAAAGTCGGCACACGCTCAGTTCAGCCATCAGGACTAGTAAGAGTGACAGGCGCTGTAAACATTTTTAAAAAGTGCAAATACAAATTATCAGCGGTCTTCAACTCAGTTTGAATCCAATCACCTCAACTGGCATTCCTCAACCTAACCAAGAAGTTTTAGCGCCCAGCGCCTCAGTCACACCGGCCTACAGACCGGTCGGTGCACGGTGTTGGACAAAAAAACTTCCTCACGATTGTTTCGGTTGCTTGTAGGTTGCCATGGTTACCCACAGTTTTCATGGAAGACACCAGCTTTCCTGGAAAGCCGTGGAGGCCAGGCCAGGCAGCTGGACACTTAAGCAGGACCCAGTTCAGATGGTGTTTGGATGGTTCACAGAGAGTTGCTTCGAAGACAGTTTAAAAGAATCGTGAATGTAATCTCAGAGAATGGTGCTGGTTTGTTCTCCAGGAACTGTTTGAGGTTTGTAAGGAGGGTCTGCAGGCAGGTGAGGCAAGAAGGTAAGACTCCTTGAAAGAATCCTTAACAGGGAAGTATTGACTCGGAGAAGACAGGTGAGCAAGTTCAGGTAAGTTTCAAGACCAAAGTGGGAATCAGACTTTACCCCAAGACCCAAACACTACAAACTGATTCCAGTGACACCAACTACATGCACAATGTTAATGAGACTAAAAAAACCTGATGCAAGCTGGAAATGGAAACTGTCGCCTTCAAAATAAAAGCTGCGTTTTTCGAAACTTATTCATTGAGAGTCCGCTGGGGAGTGTTTCCTTGCAAGCTCCTGCTGAGGTTGGTGCACCACACTCTTTGCAACCAGTTTCACCCAGCAGCAACAGAGCAGTTGGCAAATACACATGTATCGATAGCAACAAAATTTAATCAGGCAAAAAGAAAGTGAAAAACAAAGCAGAGCAAAGAGAAATCTTAGTGCAAATCCCAAAGTTTTCAAAGACAACAAATAATTTAGACTGGATGTTGGGATTGATCTAAAATACAAACAGATGAATGCATAAAATCTTTGATGAAAATGCAGCTTTGGGTTTAAGTCTAATAAAATGTGCATTCCTGTTGGTGAGAGCAGGGCCGAGAGCAAAAATATAAACACCCTGTTAAACAAAAAAGGTGCTGCTCCATCAGCAGCTTCTGTTCCAGTGTTGGTCTCAGTGTAAACATCCTGTAGATTTAATGAAGAGCTGGAACAAACCGATCCTTTCAGAATGTGAGGGGGGAATTTAACAAGCTTAAGCTTCGGGGCGTGACGGGATGTGTGTTTGTTCAATACTTGATGTGCTGGACGGGAGACTTTCTTAGTTTTGTACTTACTGAGATCTGAGCTGTCAGAGCTCAGTTTGAGTCGATGTATTAACAGAAACTTTAGAGCAGATCAACAGATTCAACCTTCCTGAGGCCGAATCTGCAACACTCCTGGTCACACCGTGCAAGGCCGCTAAACAGCCACTAGATGGAGCTCAAACTGACTGCAGATGTTAGGATAAGTGAAGCCAGATAAGAAAGTTATCCTGGGTATGTTGAAGTTTGTAGCACAGCCCCCAGATATCCAGTCTGTCACAGAGGAGAGACCTCTGACATCAAATAATGCAAAGAAAGAGCTCAAAATTAAAACTAACTAAAAAAAAAGCTTGTGTCTAAATAAACTCATAAATAACTTATTTTAAGTCATGCTTGAGGAGATATGAGCGTTTAAGTCTCAGTTACATAATATATATGAATATGGTTTAATGTATTAAACATGAATAATAGTTTTTAGGTGCTGTGATGTTTAGAAATGCTCCCCTGGTCTCAGCTTTCCTGTCCTCCACCTTCCTATCGCAATAAAAGCTAAAAGACCACAATAAAAACACAAGTGGGCGCTACAGCAAGAGCTTAAATACGAGTTTCTCGTTTGTGCTTCTGCAGAATTAAAGGATCCCTCCCATGTGGGTTACTGGTGGTCATCAGTCAGGACTTAAGGCCTCAGGCTGAGCATTTTATTTCCTATTTGCCGCTGATGTGAAAATTCTCACAGAGAAATAAGGTTAAAAATGCATTCACATTCTGAACAATGGCGCGTGCCACTGATGCAAATAATGATTCTTTACAGGATTTTAGAAAATCTGCTGGTTTTTTACACTTTAACTTCACAGATGCTGCTGCTCCTGCATGGTGTGGACTTTAAATGTGGAGAAGAAGGAAAGCTCATAATATCAGTTAGACACACACACACACACACACACACACACACACACACACACACACACACACACGCACGGACACACACACACACACACACACACACACACACACACACACACCTCTGTGTCCCTGGGATGTTTATTTACTCTCACAGAGTTACAGCGCACAGATCCACACACAGACTGTTTTGTCCTCTTCACTCCCACTCGTCTCTGCACAGAACAGATCCTGTTTGTTTGTTTGTCTACAGCTTCTCACATGGGACAAAATATCAGAAACACTTACAGGACCCACAGAGGCAAAGCTCACTGTAGACTTCACAGCTAAAGCTCCAAGTAATGGGGATCAATCCGCAGCTGAAAGTAGTCCCTGACAAGCAGAGGTTTCTCCTGTTTGGTCAAAAACTGCACCGTGGAGCAGTTTTAGGAAGTTCATCACAAAGATGGAAACAGAGAAGGAAAGTCAGAAAGTAAAGGGACACTGGCTGAGGTAGAAACAGTTTTCTTAATAAGAGTCCTGACAGATGTGGAAATGTCTGTGAGGGAGCCACAATAAGTCTCACCGGATTATATAAATACTAAGAACAATGCTTCAGAGTTATTGCCTCTTTTGGCAGAGGATACATTAGACCATCCTTTATTGAAAGGTAAGGAGGTGACACCACCCCACAGTTCAAAGCCGTCCACCATCAGAGCATTCACAAAAACAATCTGATCAGTGATCTCTGTTTTTCATCCTCTGCCATCTTTCATTCAAAAGACCAGAAGTTAACTTTGAGTTATTAAAACCTGCTTGTTATGAAGTTTGTTTCCCCTGTGAAGCACTTTGTTTGGCAGCTTTAGAACTAACCAGAACTGGACCAAGTAAAGCGCTATACAAATACAGGCCATTTACCATTCAACAGGAAGCCAGCTTCAGCAGCTGATAACAAAGTTCAGGAAACAAACTGCTGGAACTATAAATCCAAAAACACAGGAGAGGAAATCCAGGAGATTGGAGAGGGCAGCACCTCCTCAACACACCGTTTGGATAACACAGTTACAGCAAAAAGTCCCACTGGTATGAGCTTCTATGTGAGGGCGTCCAGCACATCACCTGAGCGCCTCCTCACTGTGGACTGAGGGAAAATAAGTGATTTGAAGACCTGAACTTTTAATTTTTGAGTTTTCCATTAAACGTCTCATCAGCAGGAAGAGAAAATGTGAGCAGAGAGCCTCATGTGTTATTTATTTATTTATTTTTACCTTTATTTAACCAGGAGGTTCACAAAGAAACCCAGCCAAGACAGCAGCCATGATGCAAACATGCTAAAAATGCACCAAGTACAACAGAAAATTCAAGATTTACAACAATTTATACAAAATACAAACACCCACAACAAAACCCACCAGAGACCTCACAAGAAAAACATTCACATCTCCTTCACTGCACTCCTTATGATGCTTTTCAATTCAGCAGCAGGTATGCTGAATGTGTTTAAGCTGAGATCTTTCTGCTTTTCTGAGGAACTAACCAGAGCAGAGAAGAGTATGGAGGTAAACGGGGCCGTTCTTTTCAGAGTTCCAGCTTCAGTCATATTCATCACCCAGCTCTCCACATTTATCCAAAACAGTGTGAATACATCATGTTTGCACAGAGCAGACCCACACCAGCATCATCCACCATCACATGAAAGGTTAAAGTCTCAGTGCAGCCACACTCTCTGGTCCTAACTGATGAATTTCCATCTAGGATTGCTTGACTTCAGACGTGGTTTGGAGTGAAGATTTTGTGCTCCTTTCTGGCACTAACAAATTCCCTGAATTCTGTCAACTTTTATCTTTATGACAAGAAGCACAGACCGAAGAAAAAGCATAAAAATATTTATTTTCAATGTAAATCTAAAAATGTTTCATTTGTTGTCCTCTTATTGAGGGAAACGGAGATTTAGAAGCTCAATTTCTGCTTGAAAAATGAGAGCGCATTGACTTAAATTGTCCACATCGATCAGCGTGCAATGAGTGAGAGCAGTGTCCTCTGAACGCACCACATCCTATCATTTTAAAATTCTGTCCAAAGACTAAACAAACATCAGTGCGGCTCAAACTCGAAGTGAAAACAGGTTTTACGCACAAACATTTTCCTTTGGTTGTGCGTAAAAATGACGTGGCTGGCGTGTTAGCTTTAATTTCAGGGGGACATTGTCTGACCTGTTACTGCAGGTGAGCTAAAAAATAAAATAAATAAAAACTGAAGTGAAGAGGGAAAAGTATTCCACATACTTCACACTCATCTTAAAGCCGACACTGCTCTAGTTTTATTTTCTCTTAACAACTTTAAGCGACCCCAGAATCTCCCCAGCCTCTCGGACTGATGGACCCACCTGACTCGTGGATGTTCTCCTCGCAGGAGTACCAGATGCCCGTATGGAAGCGGCGGAAGAGGAAGCGGTCGTCCCCGGTCTCCCAGCTGTAGTGCACTTTGTTCTGGTCCGTCTCGTTCACGCCGTAGTCGATGCAGTTGTGGTGCCGCTGCTTGCTGCAGTTGGGCTTGGGGACGCGCTGGGTGCCCTCGCACCAGTACGTGGTGATGAAGGCGGTGGTGGAGAAGAACAGGGCCACCAGGTTCAGACCCACCGACAGCAGCGCGCGGCATTTCCGCGTCGTCTTCATGATCTCGGAGCGAGCGGCCGCGTCCCCGCAGGCAGCGAGAAAGTTCATCCAAGAAGGAGAGCGAGGAGGTCAGACGAGGAAGAGCGGCATGGCGCTGCGAGGACGCACAGAGAATTACGCGCGTGTCCTCAGTGAGGAGCTCCGGACCCAGAATTTAAATCTTCCATCAGAGCTTCCGGCGTCGGAGAGGAGACGGGGAGCTGCTCCTCCGTCACAGAGCAGGAGGCTCACTGAGGAGACGTGATGCTGAGAGCGGAGCACCTCTCTCTCTCCTGCTCTCCCTCCCTGCGTGTGCGTCATCACAGTGACCGGTCACCCAGACAGCTCACACCTCAGCCACACCTACTCCCGTTTTCCCTTTTAGAAATCAGTCATTTTGGATCTTTTGGTATTAAATCTGTGACTCTTTATGGGGGTGTTGAATCCATCACAAAGAAACCCAGCTCAAATATGACAGCAGGTAATACGATATCATTTTGTTTGATGCTACCTGCATCTCCTCTCCACCTTCAAGGTGTCCTGCGAAAGTCAAAAATCTAATTTTAGTCTCATTTCAGAGACAAAGGGTCACAGATCCCAACAGACTCAATAAACTGATAAACTTTTAATGACAACGTGCATTAGGAGCTTGGAGAGGTGAGGCTCCAGTTTGGGACCACTGTGTTTCGCACTTTTGTGAATTTTTTCCTTTGGCTTATTTTGTTAATTTACTCTCCTAGTTTAATCTAATCTGTTTTGTTTATTTATTTAAATTATTTTATTTATTCATTCATTTTGCTTTGACTTGACCTTCCTGGTTGACACTAGAAGGTAAAAACTGCGTAAACATTTGGTTTAAGCTCTAACAAGCGCCTTTGGTTTGAGGTTAAAAAAAGTTTTGGCAAAAGGGCACCGATTCCCACCTCAGCCGCAGGAACAGCTCGACAACCAACTCACAGTTAGTATTACTGTAACGTTATAGAAGTGAGAACCCAACTGTGACAGCCACTAACACAATGACCCAGTCAGGCAGTGAGTGTATGTAAACACAGTGCTACTGGGTCAATCCAAAACAAAATCCATCATAAATGGAAAAAACCCAAAGATGAGCTGATTTTTTATTATAAAAACTTTTGCATATCAAATGAAGCCAAGTTAAGTTTTACCTGCATATAAATGATGAGTGTAAGAGCCCCCATAAAAACATCTGCAAGGTTAAAATTTGATGCTTTTTAAGTACAGTAGATGCCCACGTGAAATTTCCAGGACTGAAAAACACTTTTAGGCTCTGTTACAAACTGTGAATGTCATCAAATCAGTTTTTCTCCACGTGTCACAATGCAAAGGCAAAATCTCATTTCTCTGAACATCAGTTTCAGCATCAGATTAAATATTATAATTTCACTAAGCGGAAGCATTGGTACCCTGGATATTTTCTCTGTTTTCTGATCATTTACTGTAGAAAACAAGAAGAGTATTCTGGGTAAACCTTAAAGATTCCCTCGTGGGGCGGATGTCTGCTCAGAACATCTTAGTCTAACATGTTCTGAGCAGACACCCGGCAAAAAGCAGAGCTTTAATGTGCTCTAGAGCACATTAAAGCTCTGCTTTTTGCCTACATTTGGATACCAGACTCAACTTCTAACCTTACTTTCTGTTTAACTGAGTCCTTACAGCGTCAGTCACAACCTTCCCTGGAAGAAGAATCTCAGCGACTTTGGTGATCAGACTTTTTCTCCAGAGTGACGAGCCTGACTCGTTTCACTCAGGATGACTTCTAATAACTGGGACCATCATCGGGTTGTATTGTTCCAGTTTATGACCAAATACCAGCAAAGTTTCATTTGAGTTTGTTGCAAATAAAAATGTATCCACCAAAGAGACAGGATGACAAACAGTTCAAGAACACAAGGAGCCGCAGTCAGACATCAAAAACCCAGAAACAGTAAAAACACATCACAGAGTTCGATTCATCTAACTTCTATTGATCCTCTTGTTCTTAACTAATTGTGAGCACTTTGGTCAACTTTGTTGCTTTTAAATGTGATAAAGAAAACTGATATTGATTGATATTGATCTTCTTGTGATTCCAGCATTTAGTTCAGTCTTTCTTCAGTTTTGATTATTCTTCATGATTTCTTTTGACAGTTTCACTTGTAAAATTATTTGTCTTGGTTTCAGTCCTACTGCTGATGATTGTGTGCACCTCCGGTAAGTCCATGTGACGACACTCCTACTTTAGTCATTGTGTGTTAATTGTGTGTTAATTGCTTGAATTAAGAAGGTTTTGTTTCCATTTGTTAGTTTCTCATTTTGTTTTTGCTGTTTTTCTTTATTTCTAAGTTCTTTAAAGTTACTCCTTTTGCACGATAGTTTGTGTCCACATCTACATATCCATCTACTAGTTGCTTTAGAAATTCCTCACAGTGTCTCATTATATGCAGATTGATCTCCACAGTTAAACAAAAACTGTTGGCAGCAGCTCAAGTAAAACAAAACCCTTTGATTCTCTGAGTTGAGACAGGAGAAAGAGAGGACAATGACCATGTTTGCAGTAAAAAGTTCAAAGTGATGCTCTGATTCTGCAGGGCGTGAAGAGAGAGGCTGGAGGGGAAAAACACCAGCTACAGGAGATAAACAGCCACCATGTGACCGAGCAGTGGTGAAAACTTGGTTTAAACACAAAAACAACTTGATTAGACTGAGAGAACGATCACAGCCAGGGTTAAAATAACTACCTTCTAAGGTTACAGGACCATCATCGTCATGGTAACAGCAATAAAAACCTCAGGTTTTTGTGCTTTTTCTTTAATTGTCCATCTGAGAAAAACATCCCTAAATCCAGTCAGTAACAGCTGTGAAGCCGTGAGGCCACATGCACATCCATGCCCTCTGCAGATAGCGCACACTTGGGTATTTTGGCTGGGACTGCTCGTCACACCTTATCAGTCACAGGCTGCCAGAAATGAGAAAGATGCTGCTGACATCAGAGAGACATGTATAAGATGCTTTGTGATGTTAGTGAACTGGGTTAAAGCAATATTAGAATGAACAATCCTCTTAAGGATTGATTAATTATAAATTTGGAGGTGTTTGGTTTTCTGGTTCTGACAGTCAAGTAAGTCTGTGTGTTCTTTATGAACTTGGTAAGGTTTGGGCACCAAAGACTACTTGGTTATGTTCAGAAAAAGATGTTGGCTTGGCTTCAAAGGCACTAAACAAGAAAATAAGCTTACCAGTTGCTTCTAAATGTGATCCTGGGGTACTGTGATACCCTTTTAAGTATGCTCATGACAAGCTGAGCATGAGAAGCTTTCAGTGTTGGTGCCATGACACATGGACACAGAAGGACACTTTGAGACACCAACAGTTTCGATGGTACAGCAGAGTTTAACACTTTGGGAATGAAAATGGGCCATCCCTTCACTTCATCACCAGACCACAGAGGGATTTGAAACTGCAACAAGGACTGGAAATTTTACTTTTATCCAAGCAGCAAAAAACTTAAACCAACACAGAAGTGCCAAAAAACCCTGCAGTTCCTTGCATGTCCACTAGGGGTTCCAGCAGTAAGTCAGTCCCTATAGACCAGGGGTCGGCAACCTGCGGCTCTTTAGTCCTTATACTGCGGCTCCGCGTGGTTTGGGAAAATAAATTAAGTATTTAGCTGAAGTGTATTTTATTTATGTTAGTTCTTTTTTTAATAGTTCTAAATTGGAAGATTATTGTAATATTGAAATATAAAAATAAAATTATATTCTATTATTTTTTCATCGATCAAAATAAGCGTCACACTCGCCGGTGTACCCGAGATGGCACAGACGTTAAGGCGGCGAGGCGTGATTGCGGGTGCCGCTCAGGTGCGTCCGCCTCCCCTGCAGCGCCGCTGCAGACCACGCCCCGACACACACGTTAACCAGGTAAAATACATATTTAGGCTGAATGTTTTTTTCTTCAATTATTTTTTAAAAGTCAGGTGAAGGCTCCAAAAGCCCAAAGGCAATATAAGGATGGCGGCTCACAGCAGTTTTTGTTTGCTGGATCATTTTAAGTTCAGCTTTCCTTTTGTTATATTTCTTTAAGAGTTCAAAATGTGCTCATTACATAAATAAAATGTAATTTTCTCTGTAGCACTTCATGGATTTCATAAGCAACACACCTTAGTTGTTCACAAAAAGCATAAAGGTAAGAAACAATATATACAGTGTTATCTTCATTTTAGATGTCAAAAAGTATTTGCGTCTCCCAGTGTTTTCTTTTGCGTGGAAACCTGCTCCAAATGGCTCTTTGGGTGTTAAAGGCTGCAGACCCCTGCTATAGACAGAAATGTTTTGGTCTCTATAATTTCCCCCATTATAACAGTTGTACAGGGGGAGGGCTTTTCTTATAATTCACCTGCTTAAAGCTTGCGTTATTAGGGGTGTGGCATCTTTTACTGACGGGTGGATGGTGGCTGTAGCTGCAAGCTGCCTGCAAGGATTGACATTTTACTCTAAACTGTAAAGCATTGTTATTTGTTATTTTACTGTAGAGGATGTGCAAAGGGGTGTTACAACTGCAGTGTGTGCTGTGCATCAGATGGAGGAGTTGTACAGAGATAGCCACAGGCAGGGATGATTTTCAGTGTATTTGTCATGGTCCTGGGCCATGTGGGCCCAGTATTCTTAGTTCCTTGTATTTTTGTATTTCGTTCCTTATTTAGGCCATGTTTTCTGAGTTGCCCTGTTGTGTTGTTCCCTAAGTGTTTTCCCTTCATGGCTTTTACCCCCTGTGTGCCCCTCTGTGTATCTGTGAGCCCTCGTCTCTCCTTATGTTTTATTCCATGTTTCCCCTGCCCATTATGTCTAAGTTCTCCCCGTGCTCTCTCTCCCCCCTGTGTGCCCTCTATGTATTTATGAGCCCTCGTCTCCCTTTGTGGTTGTTTCATGCACTGAAAAAAATAATCAGTGGTATAAACGTAAAAAAATTATTGTAATCGGTTGCACGAAATTAAGTTATGTTTGGTTAACCTTAGTTTTTTATGTTATACCTGCACACATTTTTCTGGTAACACAAACATGACTTTTTTATGTTGTTGTTATGTTTTTCATTCCGGTCAAATATTTATAGAAACCACTTGTTTATCAGACATGAACTTTTTGTGTTAATTGTATTGGACTACTATGTGTTATATTGACAAGATTATTTTATGGTAAGCTTATTTTATTTTATAACAAATTTCTAATATATAATATAGTATATAATTGAGTGTTCAATAAATAAAACTAAATTAAGGCTGATCTTACTGTATGTACTGTACACTTTCTCTTCAATCAAAGAAATAAGCAAAACATTTTTGAACAATGACCTGTATTTTTGAAAATACTACACAGTTGTAACAATGGACTTTCAATTCAGGCTTCCAAAATATACATGAGTCATATTTGTACAATGCATCTCTTGAAAAACATTCCATAACATTCCTCAAAGTTATCTGCTGGAACCTGAATTCAACATTGTGGGGCCTTATGACATCGCACTTATGTAAAAAATTGTTTTTTAAATGTAAGAGCCATGAGGTAATATGGCAACAGGGGTGTAATTATTAAAATGACACAAAGAAGAGACTTAAAATAACATTATAACCCACAGGCACACAACCAAGAGACCTAAACTGATTAGTATTGGCTTGCTTCTATCACTCAACATCACAATCACTATACTAGACGATGCAATCTGTTTGTAGTGGTGCACCTTGGGGAAAAAATTGCAAACTGGTGAAATTGGTGCAAGGCACCATTTCCATTGAGAAAAATGGACATTCAAAGTTTGAATTTTTTTAAAAGAGTCATGGCTTGAAAAGTGAAAACTGCAGGAATAAAGGCCCCAAGTTGAAAAGTGCCAGAAAAATAAGTTTCACTATGTCCTGCAACTTTACCAGTGCTGGCTTAAAGGAAAGGATGGTACATATTCGAAGAGGTAAACATATTGTTCCCACATCATAACTGGAAAACTGTTCAATCGTACAGTCTGGTCCTGAAAACCTGGGCCTTCTTTGAAAGGCTGTTTCTTTTGAGCTCCATAACCAGTTTCTATAATACCTCGAAGGTATACTTTTCCAGTGGGTAGGTGAGGTTCAAAGTGTACATTAGTCCAAACAGCATTGCTGCTGCTAGGGTATAGTTATCCAAATCCTGCCAGACTCTCTGGCCTTCAAGGACTATCCCGATGTCCTCAGGGCTGCCATTGGCATCTCTTGACTTTATGATGTAAATTCCCATGGTTGTTTCCTTATTAGATCGTTGGATAATGGCTTCATCTGTGGCCTAGAAAATGCAGAATTCCAAAATTTAATTAAACAGAACACTGGTCAAAGAACATTATACCAAATCTTATTTTAATCTGTGTCACTATTCCAAAAAATGTTAACATTAACACATTAGGTGAACAAAAATGGATTCATTACAGCATGTGATTTGAGTCCTCAGAATGCTTAAAAAGGTAATGAAGTGAAATCTCCATGCAAAGAAGCAGAATACTGTCAGAGCACAGAGAGGTGTTCAACTATCAACTCCACACATAGTTCTAATGCAGGTAAAAGAAAAAGAAAAAAAACGCACCCATGGTAAATTGTGAAAATCCCAGGTGATTTTCAACATACTCCTGGCATAGAGTGACAAGCAGCATTTTGTTAAAATTATTATTTTCCCTAAAGTGTATACACAAATTATTTTTTTCTTACCTGGGCTGTGGGCTCCAGAATGTTCTGAAGTCTTCTTCCTATTTGTCCTCCTCGCCTTTTGAAGACCTTTATTAGTTTGTCAGATAGCACATCTATCTGCGAGAGTAATCTGGACTGCAGTGGCATGGTGGTAATGTGCTTAAACTCTGCATTTATCTAAAAAGAGAAGTTGTCACATAAAAATGCTGTCAAAATCTCAAATCTCACAAGGTTACATCCACACAAAGTTATATTACTATTTATTAGCTATGGGTCCCATGTTGCTGAGCAGTTCCATAGTTGCCCTTACTTCCAAACCACCCAAAGCCTGTTTGCAACCACAGCAGTTGCCTCCTTCTGGCCATTTTGCAGTTCTGCCAAATGACCCAGAAACTACATCTAATATTGTCATATACACATCAAGGTCTTTCATTAATACTTAGTTAAATTAGTTAATTTGACCTTTCCAGAAAATTTACCTTACAGAATGTGAGATAAGATATGCAAATCTTCACTAGTAAATAAAATAATGTTATTAAAACCTTAACTGTAACACCTCTACATAACAGTGCTAGACAATTGTTCTGAAGCAACACCAATCTGCCCTTCAGCAGGGATAAGCACCATATATCGATACAGAAAAAATAAATTTAACATATTTATATTGTCATTATTTTTATCTCTTTAAGCCCTCCTCTCAGTCTCTCTATAAATCAGTTAAAACAATTTGTTGGGTTTTTGTGTGTCTTTAACATGTTATCAGTAGATTACATTCACTGCCCCAGAACATGAAATAAAGCCCCACGTCATGCACTTCCTCTCCTAATGAGTACTGCATAGGTGTCATGCCCTAAATAAACCGACTTTAGTGAAGACACCCCCCCCCCCCCCCCCCCAAACACACACACACAGAGCCCACCCCATGGCAAACTAGCTTATTTAACTGTTTAACTAAAACATTTTAGGTACAACCAGTTAACTAAATGGACACGAGTTTGTTAGTCTGTATTCACTGAGAAAAAACAAGCGGATGTGACTGGGCACACACTGAAAAAAAGCTAATGCACATAATATTGTCCCGCAGCTTAAGCTAGCATTATCGTTAGTTAACTTAAGGAATGACTTGTTTTTTACATTATGTTGCTCAACAGCAATTCATGAGAAAAACTTCCCCATCTAATGGATGTTCTCTTCGTTTCCTCTCAAACATGTAGTTTTCAGTTTACCTTGACAAAGTAAAGCTCAGCACCAAACGTAAACGAGGGGAAGACAAAAAATGGCGGACCGCCACAGTGAATTTTCCCTCGTAGAACACACCCGGGGGGTGGAGTTTCAACAGAAAACATAACTATTTTCTGTTATTTTGATATGACTGGTTTTAAAAGACTGAACATCCTTCTAAAACAAGTGAAAGGCGTGAGACTTAATTATGTTTAGACCAAAAATATAAATGATTCATGTTGGATATATTTACTGTATTTTTACTAATTTAACAACCTCATCATTGCATTAGTCGCTTTATGCTATAGCATTACGCTTACATTAGCTTGAAGCTCAAGGTCGTCATTTTATTTAATTTCTTTTTCTGGGCTTACAAACAGGACACACAACATTTAGATAACCGTTACACTGAATCTTGGGTCTGTGTTGAGTCTTCCAGCTGCTGACTACAGAAGCTAGATTGACCTTTCAGCATGTTTATAGCGGCTGTGGCTATGTGCTGGTAATGTTACCATGTGTGAGAAGTCACATTGGCAGCAGACATGTTTCAACAAACTAGTCATATCCCGGCCCTACATTAGCTTGTTTAATGGTTAAGACACTGCAGGTACCACCACTTACTACAGACACCGATGCAAGTTTGTAATAGTCTGTTAATTTAGACTGAAAGAATATAGAAACAATATTAACTCACATTATATATGTTAATTACTAATTTGCTTATCGCATAATTTCGGTTACCATTAGCTAACTGGAGCTAGCTAACATTGGCCTCTCATGGTTTTCGATAAACAGCCCACATACCTGTAAAATAACAACACCCAGTAAAAGTCCACATATATAAAGGGTCTACACTCGTTCTCACTGGTGTGTTAAGCTTTAAAATCTTATTTACCTTCAAGTGTAAAACTCCAGATGGTAGTAGATTTTCCAAAGCGAGAGACAAAAATGGCGGACAGCGCAGCCGATTTTTCCTTTCCAGGGGGCGGAGCTTGAGGATAAAACACGACTAACTTGTTTCTTTTCAACATGATTTGTTCTAAAAGAATCAATATTCTTAAAGAATATGTGAAAATTAAAAGACAAAAATATGTTTAGATGTGAAATTTAAATTAGTCATGCTGGATATATGAAGTAATTCTATGCAAATTCAACAACCACCCTATTGTATTTTTTTCAGTGTGTTTCCCCAGCCCGTTATGTCTGTGTTTTCCCCGTGCTCTCTCTCCTCCTGTCTGAACCTCTGTGCCTGTACATGTCATGTTCAGTTCACCCCGCCCTGTCTCGTTATGATTATCAGTGTCACCTGTGTTCCCCGTGTGTGCCCACTTTCCTCGTTTACCCTCTGTGTATTTCTGTCTGAGTCTCCCTCTGTTCGGCGTCGCGTTCTCCCTCATGTTGTGTGTTATTCTCCCCGTGGTTCGGTTCCTTGTACAGCTCATGCTTTAGTTTTCCCAATTTTAGTTTATTTTGTATTGCTTCTCGTGGCCAGCAATAAAGCTGTGTTTTTGAGTTTATCCCCGTGTCTGTGAATCTGCATCTTGGGTCCTTCTCCTGCCTGCCACACAGCGTATCATGACAGTATTGTTCAGCATTGTTCTTATCTTGGACAACATCTGCCTCTCTGACACCACCCTGAAGAAGTTTAACCCAGTCCAGGGGGGGAGGACGGTAACTTGTGGTGCCCTTGTGTTGCTGATCACCTTCTCAGATACACAATGTTGAAGTGAAAAAACATGACTCTCCCAGTGCTTGCCAGCTGGTCCAGATGGGTGTAGACACGATTGAGCAGTTAGATGATGGTGTCCGAGCTTCAAGGCGTGCTGGTAAGCAAACTAAAGGGGGTCTTCATGACGTGGTAGGTCAGTGCCACAGGTCTGTAATCCTGGGGGCCACTGGGACGTGACGTCTTTGTTACAAGAACAAGCCATGATGTCATCCTCAGCAATGGGACCCTCTGCAGACTCCACAAAGCTGGAGGCACAGACCTTGAGGACACTGGGACTCACCCCGTCCGGTCCAGCAGACTTGTCTGAGTGGATTCTTCTCATTTATCTCTGAACCTGGTCATGAGTGAAAGTGACAGGTGGGGGAGGGGTGTCAGGACTTGGTGAGGTGGTGAGTAACTCAGTGGGGGGGGGACCATTCACTGCAGTGCAGACTGTTGAAGAACACATTCAACTCATTTGCTGTGTGCCGACCAATTATCTGACCAATAATATGGTTGCTGTGCAGTTACCATAGTAACAGGCCATCCAAACAGATCTGAGCCCCAGTTTTGGTTCTAACTGGATTAACTGGCAGTTCTCTGGGTCTTCAGTATGACCAGTAAGTGTCAGCCCATAACCTCAGCAGGATTCTGGGCTGAAGCCTGTTTTCCCGTACACTTCTGTAGATATCACCCCCATGTGGCCATTAAAAAGGAGGCGGGTTTAAGCCACTTCCAAGCAAACCCAGAAGCTACTTCAGTCACTTCCTTAATGAGTCCATAAGCCAACACAGTGTGAGACTTGCAGAGTCCAGGGTGGCATCCTGGTGGTTACTAGCTGCCTGCTACTGGTGAAAACAGTAGATACAGATGTGTTAACTAAACTGAAGCTCCACCCATTTCAGATTTTATATTTTATCGTGGTTTTACCTGGTGACTGCTTCTTTAAATGCATCATTTTATAGAAAACGGCGCTGGTCATGTTTAAAAACAGAAGGGGGTGGAGCTGAGCCTCGTCTCTACGTCACCTGACGTCTTCTATATAACATGCGTCGTTAATCACGCTGTCATGATAAAAACATCACTGGGGCTCGTAAAACGCCGCGTGCACAAACAGCCTGCAGGGTCGTTTTTTACGGGAGGGCAGTTATGTGAAGGCTTGTGGCATTAGATATTGTTTTTCATCTGCACAGCATTCGTGACTTTTCTATAAGGCTTGATAAAGATTGAAGTGTCCTGCAGCCTACCAGGGCTTCGTGGTTTTTACTTTATGCAAGTCTAAGAAGATTTATCAGTCTCACCCTACAGAGAAGACAGTGCAAGCTTTGAACTCAAAATCAACCTGTCAGGTTATGGCAACGCTGAGGTTATGGTGCCAAGGAGACGATGAGTATTTCAGGCTGTATACAGTGGGGCAAAAAAGTATTTAGTCAGCCACCGATTGTGCAAGTTCCCCCACCTAAAATGATGACAGAGGTCAGTAATTTGCACCAGAGGTACACTTCAACTGTGAGAGACAGAATGTGAAAAAAAAATCCATTAATCCACATGGTAGGATTTGTAAAGAATTTATTGGTAAATCAGGGTGGAAAATAAGTATTTGGTCAATAACAAAAATACAACTCAATACTTTGTAACATAACCTTTGTTGGCAATAACAGAGGTCAAACGTTTACTATAGGTCTTTACCAGGTTTGCACACACAGTAGCTGGTATTTTGGCCCATTCCTCCATGCAGATCTTCTCGAGAGCAGTGATGTTTTGGGGCTGTCGCCGAGCAACACGGACTTTCAACTCCCGCCACAGATTTTCTATGGGGTTGAGGTCTGGAGACTGGCTAGGCCACTCCAGGACTTTCAAATGCTTCTTACGGAGCCACTCCTTTGTTGCCCGGGCGGTGTGTTTTGGATCATTGTCATGTTGGAAGACCCAGCCTCGTTTCATCTTCAAAGTTCTCACTGATGGAAGGAGGTTTTGGCTCAAAATCCCACGATACATGGCCCCATTCATTCTGTCCTTAACACGGATCAGTCGTCCTGTCCCCTTGGCAGAAAAACAGCCCCATAGCATGATGTTTCCACCCCCATGCTTCACAGTAGGTATGGTGTTCTTGGGATGCAACTCAGTATTCTTCTTCCTCCAAACACGACGAGTTGAGTTTATACCAAAAAGTTCTACTTTGGTTTCATCTGACCACATGACATTCTCCCAATCCTCTGCTGTATCATCCATGTGCTCTCTGGCAAACTTCAGACGGGCCTGGACATGCACTGGCTTCAGCAGCGGAACACGTCTGGCACTGCGGGATTTGATTCCCTGCCGTTGTAGTGTGTTACTGATGGTGACCTTTGTTACTTTGGTCCCAGCTCTCTGCAGGTCATTCACCAGGTCCCCCCGTGTGGTTCTGGGATCTTTGCTCACCGTTCTCATGATCATTTTGACCCCACGGGATGAGATCTTGCGTGGAGCCCCAGATCGAGGGAGATTATCAGTGGTCTTGTATGTCTTCCATTTTCTGATGATTGCTCCCACAGTTGATTTTTTCACACCAAGCTGCTTGCCTATTGTAGATTCACTCTTCCCAGTCTGGTGCAGGTCTACAATACTTTTCCTGGTGTCCTTCGAAAGCTCTTTGGTCTTGGCCATGGCGGAGTTTGGAGTCTGACTGTTTGAGGCTGTGGACAGGTGTCTTTTATACAGATGATGAGTTCAAACAGGTGCCATTCATACAGGTAACGAGTGGGGGACAGAAAAGCTTCTTACAGAAGACGTTACAGGTCTGTGAGAGCCAGAGATTTTCCTTGTTTGAGGTGACCAAATACTTATTTTCCACCCTGATTTACGAATAAATTCTTTACAAATCCTACCATGTGGATTCATGGATTTTTTTTTCACATTCTGTCTCTCACAGTTGAAGTGTACCTCTGGTGCAAATTACTGACCTCTGTCATCATTTTAAGTGGGGGAACTTGCACAATCGGTGGCTGACTAAATACTTTTTTGCCCCACTGTACGTGAAAGAAGGGAAATTGCCTCTCTGCTGTTTGTTTGTGCAGGTGTGACCTGCTCGATGAATATGTAGAAACCGAGCGTCCCTCCTTATCGATCAGCCGAGCAGAGCGCTCACGTCTCCGGCTGCGAAAATCACCAGCGACAAGGCCGAGCCGCCCACCGCTCCGATCCATCACCGCTCATTTTATGGCTCCCACCTCCGGATCAATACAGCCGGCAAGTGTGTGAGTATGTGTGTGTGTTATATATGTGATGTGTGGAAGCTGAGGCCGATTCAGACTGACAGAGAACCTCAGGAGAGTCAATAAACAGAGCAGAACAGGGTGCACTGATAAATGTGTTATAATGCTGTTGGATTTATCCGCAGTCAGATCTGAACACTTAAAATATTAACGCTTGGTTCATCGAGACCAACCAGCTCACTTTTAACTCCAGTACAAACTGGAAAAAGTCCAAACTGGAGAAGTCCTGATATCAGAGCAGAGGAAACCAAGAAACGAGCTTTCATGGTGTCATTGTGCCTTTTGTTTGTGTTTGTTTGTGTTTTTATTTGTCTTTAGTCTCCCATAATCCCCTGTTTTATTTTTCAGATGCTTCCAGTCTCGGGTCATTTTGCATTTGGGGGTTGAGTTAGAGGTTAGAAGCAGGAATTCAGCTTTATCTGTATCTGATGATACACCTGCTAAAACTAAGACAAAAAGACAAACGCTAAACATCAGCAATGTTTGGAGGGTTAGTGAAGTTGGGCTAATTACACAACTAAACACTCATAATGGTGTTTGGTGTCTGTGTGTCATTATGTCTGTAAACTCGACATTTAAAAAGTTATAAAAAGTCATATAATAAGCTCAAGTTGTTCAGGTACAGTTAATAACTGTTCTCTGCTCCTGCGTCATGTTTATGTAATCAAAGTCAGTCATGCTGCCGTTATCTGGTTTTTACTGCACTGTCAACTTTTTAAAGTACAAAAGGACAAAAGAAAACAAAATGAATATACTGAAAGTTAAAGCAAACACTCCCCAGAGAGAGAGCCGCCTTAGCCAAGCTGCAGAGTTATTATTATAATTAAGTTCATGTTTCTGGTTTAAACGCACAAACGCCATCACGTGGCAGAAATAAGATCCTGAGAAACGTTCAAACTTCAGCCAGCAGAGAGTCTGAGGTCAGAATCAGAATCAGAATCAGAATACTTTATTGATCCCTGGGGGAAATTATTTTTTGTTACAGTGCTCCATTTTAAACCAACATTAAGACAAGACAGACAATACGCTAACTAAGAATAGTACAATATATACATATATATACATACATACATACATACATAAGTCACTTATAAATAAATATTTGGAAAAGAAACATGTGTAGCTGTAGCAGCAAACAGTGTGTTAAGTGGATGCGTTGTACAGGGAGCCACAGGCAGGAATGATTTCCTGTGTCGTTCAGTGGTGCTTTTCGGTAATCTCAGTCTCTCACTGAACGA
This sequence comes from Aulonocara sp. 'chitande type north' Nkhata Bay, assembly GCF_057382095.1. Taxonomy (NCBI): domain Eukaryota; kingdom Metazoa; phylum Chordata; class Actinopteri; order Cichliformes; family Cichlidae; genus Aulonocara; species Aulonocara sp. 'chitande type north' Nkhata Bay. The sequence goes on from NC_141347.1 coordinate 35,836,074, forward strand.
GCTCCTGTGACTGACCAACATGTCATGGAGTGGGTGGGAGGTGTTATCCAACATTGTCTTTATCTTGGACAGCATCCGCCTCTCCGACACCACCTTGAGGGAGTCCAGCTCCATCCCCACAACATTGCTGGCCTTACGGATCAGTTTATTAAGTCTGTTGGCATCTGCGACCCTCAGCCTGCTCCCCCAGCATGCAACAGCATAGAGGATCGCACTGGCCACCACAGACTCATAGAAAATCCTCAGCATTTTCTGGCAGATGTTGAAGGACCTCAGTCGCCTCAAAAAATAGAGACGACTCTGGCCCTTCCTGTAAAGTGCTGTGGTGTTTTTAGCCCAGTCCAGTTTATTGTCAATGTGTACTCCAAGGTATTTATAGTCCTCCACAATGTCAACACTGACCCCCTGGATTGAAACAGGGGTCAAGTGTTTCCTGGTCTTCCTGAAGTCCACGATCAGTTCCTTGGTCTTTGCCACGTTGAGCTGCAGATGATTCTGCTCACACCACGTGACAAAGGAGTCGACCACAGCCCGGTACTCTGTCTCATCATCCCTGCTGATGCATCCAACCACCGCAGAGTCATCAGAAAACTTCTGAAGATGGCAGGTCTCTGTGCAGTGGCTGAAGTCTGTGGTGTAGAGGGTGAAGAGGAAGGGGGAGAGGACAGTCCCCTGTGGTGCCCCTGTGTTGCTAATCACCTTGTCAGACACACACTGTGGGAGACGTACATATTGTGGTCTTCCTGTCAGGTAATCAACAATCCAGGACACCAGAGAAGCATCCACCTGCATCGCTGCTAACTTATCACCCAGGAGGGTCGGCCTGATGGTGTTGAAAGCACTGGAAAAGTCAAAAAACATGACCCTCACAGTGCTCGCCGGCTGGTCCAGATGGGTGTAGACACGATTGAGCAGGTAGATGATGGCGTCCTCCGTTCCGAGACAAGGCTGATAAGCGAACTGAAGGGGATCCAGATGTGGTCTTACTATGGGTCGCAGCTGGTCCAGGATGAGCCTTTCCAGGGTCTTCATGATGTGGGAGGTCAGTGCCACGGGCCTGTAATCCTGGGGGCCACTGGGACGAGGCGTCTTTGGTACAGGGACGAGGCATGATGTCTTCCACATCACCGGGACCCTCTGCAGACTCAGACTCAGCATAAACAGTTTATGAAAGACTCCACACAGCTGGGGGGCACAGGCCTTGAGGACAAGGGGACTCACTCCGTCTGGTCCAGCAGACTTGCCTGAGTGAAGTCTCCTCATTTGCATCTCAACCTGGTATTGAGTGAAGGTGATGGGTGGGGGAGGGGTGTCAGGAATCTCACAGGAGGCAACATGTGAAGAGAGAGGCTGGCACAGTGGTGTGGCTCTGGATTCCAGGCTGACTGCAGGTGAGGTTGTGGGGGTGGGAGCAGACACTGTGGTGTCGAATCTATTGAAAAACAGATTCAACTCGTCGGCTCTATTCTCACCTCCCTCAGCTCCCCTGCTGTTGGTTGGCCTGAATCCAGTGATGGTCTTCATGCCCCTCCACACCTCTCTCATGCTGTTCTGCTGGAGTTTCCACTCCAGCTTCCTCCTGTAATTGTCCTTAGCCTCTCTGATCTTGTCCTTTAGTAACACCTGGACCTTCCTCACCTCCTCTTTGTTGCCCCCTCTGAAGGCCCTCTTCTTGTTGTTGAGGAGGGCTTTGATGTCCTTAGTCACCCACGGCTTGTTATTTGGGTAACAATGAACAGTCTGAGCTGGAACAATGGAGTCGGTGCAGAAAGTTATGTAGCCTGTGATACACTCAGTAAGCCCATTGATGTCCTCGGCGTGAGGCTCACAGAGTGTTTCCCAGTCGGTCACCTCGAAACAGCCCTGTAGTTCCGCTATTGCCTCCTCTGACCACCTCCTAACAGTCCTGGTGGTCACAGGTTCCCTCCTCACAATTGGCACATAGCGGGGGGTGAGGTGAATCAGGTTATGATCTGACCTACCAAGTGGGGGGAGGGAGGAGGAGCTGTATGCATCCTTGACGTTAGCATACAGTAAGTCTAAAGTTTTCTCTCCCCTGGTGGGACAGTCCACATATTGTTTGAATGTTGGTAGTGTATTGTCCAGTGATACATGGTTGAAGTCACCCGAGATCACAATAAAGGCACTCGGGTGCTGAGTCTGTAGCCGAGCTATGGCAGAGTGGATAGTGTCACATGCAGCTGTGGGGTTAGCAGAGGGGGGAACATAAACAGCCACCAAGATGACGTGAGAGAATTCCCTGGGTAAATAATACGGCCTGAGTCCAACAGCACACAGTTCAGTGTCCGGGCAACAAATCCTTTCTTTGATTGTTATGTTGGCAGGGTTACACCACCGGTTGTTAACTAAAACAGCAAGCCCACCTCCTTTACGCTTACCGCTAGCGATGCTGTCCCTGTCCGCCCGAACAGTGTGGAAGCCTTCCACGGAAGCATTCTCATCGGGAATGTCCTGGTGCAGCCATGATTCGGTGAAACACATCAGGCTACACTCTCGGTATTCCCTCTGACTCCGTACCAGTGCTGAGAGCTCGTCGATTTTACTTGCCAACGATCGCACATTTCCCATCACGATAGACGGCAGACACGGTTTAAACCTCCTCCTCGCTTCGAGCCTCCGCTGTCTCACCGTCACCTTTTTTCTTCTCTTCTGTCCTTGACCTCTGCATCCCCGATGTGTTTTCCTCCTAATTTCAGCTGGTACTTCTGCGGGCCTGGCCAGCGAGCCGGCCGGCATCAGGGCGATCAGCTGATCTCTGGAGTAAACAGTCCGTGCGTGTAGGAGATGTGCCGCGGTCCCGTTCCATGATAAAAGTAACAGTTCCACGGCCACCAGAAGAACAAAAACTCTCTCAATCCACATGATTGAGTAAGAGATAGAAAACGGAGGAAAATACAAGTCAGAAAAAAAAAGAATACGTAAGAAAAAAGAGCTAAACTAAGAGAAAAGCAGGAGCGACTGTAACAGGCTGCACGCTGGTTGGCGCATGCGCACTTAAAAGGTCACAACATGAGGTTAGTCATTAATGGTTTGCATCACTCTGCTGATCCTCAGCTTCATGTCCACACCGAACAATCAGTCAGCCTGGCACCAAATATTTGAATGCTTTTCTAAAGTGTTTAAATATTTAGTGTCTGGGACACTGTGAACCCTTGGGCAGCAGTTACTTTACTCAAAGATGAGCTTCACATGAGCAGTGCGAGCCGAAGAGCCGAGAATGAGACTGAAGAGTTGGTAGAAAGCAGGAAAGCCCCACAGGAGACCACTGGACACAAACCGGGTAATCTAACATCATCCCTGCAAGTCCTGTTAAATGTTTACATCACAGTAAGAGTAGAAAACATGGTGACTGTGACCTCAGTGCTTTAAACACACACTGAGAGGATGAAATATATTTTAGTTTCTGCTTTTACGTCAGCACATGATTCGGTTTGAATCAATCTTTGAATCATTTCATCTGTGCAAGGACCAAATCCCCTCCCTGGCCTGAAAACACACACCTGCACTCTCTTACACACACACACACACACACACACACACACACACACACACACACACACACACACAGTCACATATAAATGCAGTGCTGCTGGATTGATGCCTCTGACTAGATTTCCCATTGGATGTATGGGACCATCTGTGGGTTCGCCCAGGCTTTGTTTGCCGTCTGAAATGAATCCTGGCACCAGCGAGTTGATCACGATGGCCGAGTTAACACAACTCCCTCCAGCGGCGGCGTGTAACACGATATACCCCAGGTGGCAACAACAACAACAACAACAACAACGATACACCCCTGATATCCACACACCACCCAAAGTTATCTTCAAGTGTGCACCCAGAATCTTAAATGTGAGGAAATTCAAATTCAGGAATCTTTTATGCCTCGTTCCAGTTTTCTTGGATCAACTTTTGCCGTTTACCTGACTGCTGATAACGAGGCCTGATGCAGTCAGCAAGGCTACTGATTTTTGGAAAGCAGGTATAGTGGAAACTCTGAAGTAGCTAACCCTAACACAACAAATCATTTGTAATTTAGCAACATGAAGGGCAAACAAGTGCAAGTTTCTGCTTAAACAATTGGACTGGTCATTTCTGAAACGTCAGTGCTCAGTGTCTTAGTTACACACAAGGAGTCCTGATTTTAATCTCAACCCTGATCCGGCAGAAACTGCGCAGAGAAGAAGAACGAGATGGAAAACAAAAAACTAAAGCACGTGTAAAGCAATCCACTCGTTGTGCGTCACTTGTGGGCATTACAGGCTCCAGCTGTGCAGGTAATTCTCCCGCGTGTCAATCAGCTCCTCTTTGCTCTCATTGGTTTGTCGGATCAATCACTTCCCTCACAGCTGAGGAGAAGTTTGATTCAGGACCGGACAAATCCGAGTCATCAGACATGTTTTCTGAATGTTGCTGAATGTTATTGACTTTCTGTGGTCTCGGGGATGAAGGGCACTCAACCCTGTGAGGGCCAAGTCATCACAGGTGCTAACACGAACCCTGCCCTCGCTCTGAGTTTATTAACTGGAGTCCAAACAGATGTTTGCAGAAAAGACTGAAAAGAAATTAGACATTTAAAATGATACGTCTTTACGCCTTGGCTGAAAAGACTCTGGAGGACAACTTAATAAAACATGACATATTCTTATTGCCGAGGGTGAGTGTTCAGGTTAGGGTTAGGGCTGACATCAGCACCAATGAGAGAGTCTCTCTGCTTGAAACTTTCACCTTGTGCCTCCGTACATCTCCAACTTTTCTTCTTGGGTCTATTAAGCAGGGCCAAGGATGCTCTTACGTCAAAGCACCAGTGTCCAAAGACACCTTGTGGATAATGAGATGCGAGCAGCAGTGATAAAATGGTAATAAAGGTACCAAGACATCACAGACTGCATCCCGAATTCCCATTTTGGAATCTCTAGAAGACGTTTAGAACATCACCAAAACATGAACGTAAAGGCATCAACATAGAGCATGTCTTTAATCTCGTTCACACAATCACACACACATTCGTACAAGAGCTTTTTTATACGCATGAGCACGTTGTCTAACATTTGGGGAGGTGAAAACCCACAAAGGCACCAGAGGAACTTAAAAAACAAACAAAAAAAAAGAGGAAGTGAAGAGAAAAGTAATGACTGATTAAAATATACGCCACAAGTTAACAGACAAAAGTGATGTATTCTTATCCACAGAACTCATCTGAGGTCTGACTGCAGGTAAATAGACCTCATGGGAAATATTCTGGTCAACATCTGGATCCCTGTAGGAGATGTCAGAGGTGGAAAAATGCACTCAGCACCTCTGCTCATATCTATCTGCCGCTCAGAGATGCGATGCGGTAAACACCCGGTCGGACGTTCGGCTCGTGGCTGAGTGCCGTCGCCAGCTCAAAGTGACCTTGGATGAAACTCGGCTCTGTGAAGTAAAGTGGATGTTGTAGTTAATCACAGTCGGTGGTTCAGGTCAGAGACTCGGATCAATAAAACTTTATTTTTGTGTCAACTTTACAAGTGACTGACAAGCTGGTAAGATCATCTAAATGCAGGTGCAGCGCTGAGGTCAGCGGAGAGCCGAGATTTAGAGCTGAGATCTTTGGGACTCGAGTACTTCTCATTAGACGTTTGTTTTATATTCAGTTTGAGTCGGAGCAGAAATGAACCGTGTTTAGAGTTCTGAACCAAAGCGTTTGCTAAACCTGATGCCATTGGCCTTTTTGAGCTCCAAATTGATCTTTTTCTTGACTTTTTCTCTGACCGGTGTCCTATCCATGTAGATATGTGGGAATGTTGAGTTGGTAGAGGCCCGAATTCTTCATTCGAGGCTTAAACTGGAGGCCAAAGATCGAGTTTCACGCTTTGTGCTGCTATGGTCTGGCTCGTGCACGATCTCTAGAGGCCAATTTGGACAGCTGGGACGATCCCCAGTGAGGTGTTTAAGCGTCGCACGATGTTCTGACCAGAAACATAGTCAATCTGAACAGGTTTCACTTTTCACAACTACTGAACCGTAATAAACTTATGTGGCTGCTGCCACTTACGGCGATCCTCCTTCCATAATCGTTTAAGTTGGTTGTTCCCATGTTTCAGCCCCGAGTAACTGTAATAAATAAAAATCAATAAAACCCACTGAAGGTAGTGAAAATGAAATTTATTTATTTTTTAAAAGACAGTGTGAACACATCTGGAGTGGGCTGAGCAGAGTATCTTTGCCTAATTACCCCAAAATTATCTGAGCGTAATGTATGAACACAGCTCTGGTTTCTTGGGTTAAAACTGGGACACTTTCTCCCCCACTATAGTCTCTTAAGGTGGACTGCCATGTTGTTTTTCATGTACCTGAACACGAATCTATAGACTGAAAGTCATGAATATTTCACAGACTGCTGTGAGACTGCATTGCAGCGAGTTAATGTGAACAGACTGGCCATAAAGCGATACCGCCAGCCCCGTATCGTATTTTGTCCAAGGAAAAAAAAAAGAAAGGAGGGAAGGAGACAGAGCAGCAGTTTGCAGTGAAAATAACCTGCGAATCAATTCCACGCTCAGCAGATTTCACCTGGTTCTGTTTTTCCAATTATGTGTCTGGATGGGAGAGTGTGAGGAGATGTTTATTCTGACCAGTAAATGACATTTATGCAAATGGCCTCAGGACGGATTGCTGACGCAGGTGTGTGTGTGTGTGTGTGTGTGTGTGTGTGTGTGTGTGTGTGTGTGTGTGTGTGTGTGTGTGTGTGTGTGTGTGTGTGTGTGTGTGTGTGTGTGAATACAGGTGCATTACCAATCATGCTGCCTCTCGGTGTTGTGGTGGGATTAAGTGACAGAGCAGCAGAGTCTGAATTCTGCATGACACTGGAGCCGCTTTCCTACCACTAATCAGCTGCAGGCCGGAGCTTTCCTCCGTGTAATACAGAGTGAAGAATCACATGTCAATTTTATGAGTGTCTCCAAAGAGTAGTAGTAGTACGATATTCTTTCAAAGTGTACAAAGACAGAATAAAAGGTGGAGGTAACCACTGTGATGCCTAAAGTCTCATTATGAAGCCTCGCGATGAGCATTTCCACCTTTATCATCTTGATATTTAAAAACCGGATGTGATTGGTTTTCCTTGGACTCTTGCGCTCTGGGGGCCTCTGGATGTCTGGAGCCTGGATCTCCTCCATATCTGCTTCATAATATTCAATATTTAGTATTTACTGTCATATACACATAGATTATTGTGATTATGTTGTTTATTATATTGCTCTCTTTTTTTGCTTGTTTTTTCTTTTTTCTCAACAGGTGATCCAGGTGATTGATATGTATTTTATCACCGACCTGGTATTTTCTGCCTTCCAAGCAGAATGTGATGGTGAACAGTGTCAAAGGCCGACGCGGGGCCCGGCATCAGCAGAACAGAACTACCTTCACTAAGTGGTGGAAATGAGCGTCTGGGAGGATGTTCAAGCTCAGCCTTTGAGAGAGAGTGAGAAACTCAGTCATCTGGGTGGGGGTCAAAGTAGAGCTTCAGACCGAGGATATGCTTGAGAGATTTCGTCTCTCTGCTGCCTGTCTGAAGGAGGGGACCGTGGAGAGGACGGTCTGGACATCTGCAGCCTTGATGGACTGGACCCTGAGCAGCTGCAGTAAACTAACGTATAGCATAAATCTTGTACCCGTGTAAAGCTTCAGGTCACCTCATTGCTTTTGCAAGTTTGACTCCATGTCCTTCCCGAACTAATGCTATGCTCGATGAGTACACGGTCACGTTTGTGCTCTTTTCATTTGGAGCAGAAACCTGGCAGACACATGATGTGAGGCTTAGTCTGACCTGTTGAAGACTGGTTTCACATTTTGAGGTTAGGAAATCAGTGTGACCAGATGCTAACTTCTTAAACTGCAGAGCAGTTGTGTGAATGCAGCTATATTCACTCTGTGTGAGTTTGCAGTCGACTGCTCATTCCCAGTTTTTCCTGATTTCCCCTTGGTAAAGAGTTGTGGCTGACCTGCAGCTCATTATACCCTCAGCTGAACCTGCTCTCCATGCTTCTCTCCTTCCTAATCTAATGGGACTCTCTGTCTATCAGTCTCTGGCAGCCGTCCGCATCAGGGTTCCACCTAAATGACTTCCTGAAGTCCACTGCCAGCATTTTCATTATCTTAAGACATTATCTCGGACAGATTCTAAGCCAAAAGTTTTCTAAAAATTACAAATCTGTTTCTAGCAGAAGTTTTTATTCTTGCCAGAGGGGAAAAAGCCTCTAAATCTGAAAAGAAAACATAATATATTAATGCACGTATCAGTATAACTAAGGGGCTGCGCAAGGACAAGCTAAATGTGAGCTGCTGTGGTTAAAACTGCCTGAACAACAGATGACGTGGATGCTTTGAGTTGGTTCCACGTTAGTTTTATTGACTAAATGTGTCTTATGTAACCTTTTTGTCATGTGTTAAATCAGCCAATGTCTGAGCAGGATAGGCCTGTGTGACCTGCTGTGTAGTCTAATCGTCCTCTTGTCCCCCCGTGGGATCGCCAGTAACTGATTGGATTGGGCAGCAGAGGAGGTTAACGTGCACCTGTGATGGCAGAACAACGTGCGGCCCAAAGGCAACAACTCACTCGACTGTGTGAGAGAGAGAAGGACTCACACAGGGAGTTTATTACAGTTGTTAATTTGTTACAACGTCTGATGAAGTTGTGCGCCCCCATGTGGGCACGCCCAGACACGTCCGTGTCAGCTATACGAGCAGGAGGAAGACTCAAACCAGAATGAATATCATGTGAGCTTAAAATCGCCATTGGCAACGTCTGTCTGATTTATGTGTGAGGAGCTCCAACAGAGGATCTCTGCTACATTTCTGTTGTCTTCTGCTCCTCGCATCAACACAGAGCACCAGCCTAATGGCTGGTGTGATTAGGATGAAGGAGACAAAGACAGGAAGTAACGTGAGAACACACAAAGTAAGTAACACTTCAAAATAAAACAGCACTTGCAATAACTTAAAACCGTACGTGGATTATACCGACTGTGTTTACAGTGATGTGTGAGGACCTAGAAAGGCATCATTTAGGCAGGAAGGATTCAACAAAAGGAGCTGTTGATGCTGTCCATGGCCGGGAAAACATGAAACGAAGAGGAAGACTACTGAGGCTGCTATAAATACACTAAGGGATGACTGGGCAGAGGAGACACAGCTGAAGTAAAGCTAAATGCAAAGCACCAGAGATGAAGAAAGAGAGAAGAAAGAGTCTAACATTTGACTACAGGACACAAGAAACACAAAAAGTTAAAATAGACTAAAATATGTACTAATATACAAACCTCAGGCAGCCCAGGGTTCATGACAAAAACTACATACAGACTACAAAGAACATGGCATTTAGATTATTTTAATACTGATTATTCTACTAAATCCTGCCTTACCATCAAAACTCCTCACATCCTGGGATTGCTATGGGAGCTGCTGGAAAGCAATCGCTCACATCCCACAGAAATCACAGGGAGGATGGAGAAGCTTACCTCTTTCGTGTGAGGAAAATACTTGTAATATTATGGTTCATATTGTGTCAGGTATGTGGAGAAATACGAAAAACTAAAGACATTTTTTAAATGTCTCTGCTGGCTCTGTGGGCGGCTCAGCAGGAGGAGTGGGTTAGAAAACAGACGGTGTCCCTCAATTGTTCCTGCTTCAGGGTCCATGTAGACAAAAGAAAGGTTAACGTGCTCGTATAGTGACGCAAACACCGTGGTGTCAGTGTAACTCCGGCAATCAGTCCGTCCACGTAGCCCGACTTCAGAGAGCTCAGCAGGCCTGCGCTTGTATTTCAAACCACTCAAGTCGTAATTTAATTTCACACCTGCTCCTGCCTTCGTGGGACCCGGGCGAGCTGTCTCTCAGCTGGAATGAGACGCGAATGGTGTCAGCACCTGCCACGACGTCTCGGCTCAGCTCGCTCCGACCGAATCATCTGAAAAATGGTGCTGGAGTGGCGAGCATCCCTGAAAGACCGGAGCAGGGCTGAGAACTCAGTGAGTGCAGCCTGTGGAGGAGAGATATTGAGAGCCTTAAAGCACTTAATCAGAACTATCAGATATCTTCTTCTTTCTCTTTTGTTTTGGCCTCTGGGTGTTTTTCATTTATGCTCTAGAACCTGCAACAACATATTTTGTCACCTTTGCATTTGTTTGGAAAGTCTTTCTATTTATATTATAACGCATATCTAAAGATGGCCATAAATTCATATCTGCATAGAGGAGACGCTGAGTTGGAGTCAAATTTCATGGCTTTGAGTTTAAAATACATAGAGAAGAGAAATCTATCTTAAACTGCCTGCTGTTTCTGCAATCTCCTGATATGATGTGAGTCAAAAGACAAACAACATTAACCTTAATGCACAGGTGTGAAAGGCTCGGGGGCCAGAATCGGCCAGAGAAATCCTCCAACCAAGCCCCTTGGACAGCTTTGAATAATAAAATGCATAGTTTCACCTACGAGGGTTCTTTCATCCTATATCACAATAATTAAAAGACAAAAAAGTTTCTATTTTTCATTTTTATCTACTATAGAAATTCTGTTTTCTACAATAAAGTAAAGCAGTCTGGCCAATGAGCTACCAGAACTTTTTCTGTATTTTTACACATTGCTTTCTTACGATTTAAACCCAGAGAGTCGTGCTTACAGATTTCTTTAATTAAATAAATCAGCATGAGATCTGCTGTTGAAATTGCACTTCTTTTCCTTATATTAAGATATCTGAGGGATTCAATGTGTAATTAAACTTCTTTTTTACTGACAGATCAGTCCCTGTCTTAGTATCAAACACTGCAAGGGACACAAGGGAATTAATCCGTTCACTGTCTCTTTGAGGATTTCTCTGTATTTTTGGGGGGTGCTTAAAAGGGTCACGCTCAGTGGAGCCGTTTGGAGCACGATGACCTGACCATCATCTGTTTGAAACCTTCTTATTTTTCCTGTAAAAGGACCTGAAGTAGAGCTCGGCTGCTCTTTCACACTGTACAGCTTACTGTGTTCTTTTAATCTGAAGGAGGGTGAAGCTTCTGCAGCATAAAGGACGAGGATAACTCGTTTATAACTGTCTATCTATATTATTTAAGACTAACAGAAGTTTAATGATATATTAAAGTCAGGAAATATGATTTTATGTTTATGTTGTAATGTTGCTGTGATGGGGCTCTTTGTTTCAGATACACTGCAGTCATTAACTTGCATGTAACACTACAGTATGAATGCTCATGGTCACTTTATTAGGTACACCTTGCTAGTTGGCCCGACAAGCTGCTGAAAACGATACTCTGAGATTGTGAGACACATCACGAGCGACGTGATTGCTTCAGGTGTGTGGAGGCAGCAGGTGGGAACTCAGGCAGAGTCCTGTTTCTGTGCCATAACCAAACCACACCCACACACACACACAGGACAGATAGAAAGTGGTGATTCAGCCGGCGAGGACAGAGGGACAGAGGCACTGTGACAGATGGACGTTGTCAGCAACAGTACTCAGGTGGGCTGTGGTGCTTAAACAAAGCTCATCTGATACCAGCACCTCCAGCAGCAGCCTGAGCTGCTGATACAGGCAGGGTGGATGCTGTGGTGATTTTTACACTACACTCTGACCCCACCACCTGAGACTCATCAGACCAGGAAGCATTTGTCCATCTTCTGTTGTCCACTTTTGCTGAGTCCGTGTGAACTATAGCCTCAGTTTCCTGTTCTTGCCACTAAGTGTGGTCTTCCACAAGCCCTGGAGATGGCTGAGACACCCAGACGCTGAGTGACCTTACTTCCCCACTCTGATGCACTTTGAAGTTCATCAGCGCATCCTGACCATGCATTGCTGCCATGCGATTGGCTGATTAGATTGATGAAAAGATGAAGCGGTGTACCTAGTAAAATGACCCTGGGTGTAATCTCAAAGCTGCATTATCCAATAACTTCGATTCCATCGAGCCCATCTTTGCCCAGAGTTGTCCAGATGTGTGACTGATAAGCTCAGAGCATCTCTCAGCTCGACAGCCGTCCAAAAGATTTTAAACCAGCAGAACTTTGAACAGACGGCAGTGAGCTTTTCATCCATCATCAGAGCGAGGTCATAATGTCCCCACGGCGCGGCGGCCTTCCACGCAATCAATGGAGATTTTAAGAAGCTTTTCTTCACGCAGCTTTTGTTTTGTATCATCGATTGGCAAAACTTACATGAGCGTGCGAGATAAAAGGAGACAGAGTGTGACACCCGAGCATGAAGGCTAAAGCCGTAAATCTGCAGACGCCTCTTGGTGCGCATGGAAAGTCGGCCATTATAGTGGAGGCAGACGTAATTGATGGTCGCAGGTCTGGAGGAGAGCGAGCGAGGGAAAGTGACAGACGAGGGACAGACGGCAGGAGCGAGGAGGCAGATAGATCGTCCTTCTGTTCTCACTTTCAGTCTCTGCAGAGCTCTGCGGGCGGATAAGACAAAAGACGTCTTCACCTTCAGCATCAAAAGCGCTTTTCTTTGAGTGTCTGAATGCTGCTGAAGTCAAACAGGAGCAGCTGGCAGCCTGAAAACAGAAGTTAAATCTAAAGACAGTACTTCTTACAAATAAACACATCCTTGAGCTCTTTGAAACCTGAGACTCTTCACTTATTTATGCCTCCTGGTTGGAGGTTTTCTTCTTATTGGCGCACTGCAGTGTTTCTCTAGCCTTAAACGGGATTATGTTTCTTCTCTGCAGGCTAACGTTTTATCATTTGTTACTGGACTGAAAAACATGAGTGCATATTTTCAGTCACTAACATTACAGCCAGTCACACAGATCAGACTGTGGATTGTGAGCTCGTCCGTTTGCTGTTGCACGTGTCTGCCTGCTGTCCTTCGTGCTTGTCCTCTTCACTTTTGGATTCCTGTTTTGTTTTTGTGGACTGGGTTTCTCTGGGTTTTATTTATTTATTTAGCAGCTATTAAAGGCTCGAATTTTGATCCTCTGTCCAGTTCATGGACTATAAAAACCCCATCTGAGGTACTTTACCGCTTCTCTCATACTCTTATATAGACTCGATCAATATGTTGACCAGGAAACCAACAACAGTCTTTACCACATTTTGATTTAACTTTTTATTATCAGAATACAGCTTATCACCAAAACACCTTTTTAAAATGTAGGGCTACTGTATAATATGGCCATTGGCCCTAAATTGCTGTGTGGTGTAAGTTGAGTAATTACTCTTATTCTGGTTGTTCACTGCTTAAAATTACTTCCAGTATGAATATTTCTTCTTCACTGGGAAAACTTGGATCGTTATCCTCGTATCCTGCTGTATCCACTGGTAAGTCACTATGATTACATCGTCATTCAGGAATAATACTGTTATAAATTGCTACTGTTTCTGTCTGTGTGAGCTCTTTAGTTGAGCCCACTCATGTTTTTGTGTTTCCTTCTTTCATTTAGGGTTTTACTTCCTTTTGTCTAGATTAAGTTCAGCTGAGTCTCGTTACCCTCCTGTGTGTGCACTTCACTCTTTGTTAATCATGAGTGGATTCCTAACGTACTCCCTGGCTCGTCTTCAGCCCTCTTAATAAAACTTTGAGCTTCTTGTTCATTCATGTCCTGCATTTCGGTTCTCGACACCAGGCTGGTTCTCAACGACTTTACTGTTGCCTTCGTAGAAGCTCCGTCACTTTGGGTCACAATGAGTAAAAATTTAGGTCAGTTTGAAACCATGTTTCAAAGTGGAGGATGATCCGTGTATGAAAGCCTCTCATCGTCTACCAACATGTCAATCACAAGCTGTCAGTCACTGCTAACAGTCTTCTGCACGTCCAGCTTTTTGTAACCATGACAGCGATGGTAAGAAGGCTGATCAGAGCTGTAAAACGCCGTCTGTTGTACTGTCTGTGAGAGGAAACGAACTAGTCGCTGTACTCAGACAATAAATACACATCAGGTAACGACGGGAGAGGAAACAGGTGAAAAACAGCTGAGACCACAAGAAAGCAGAACAGATCAAAGAAAATAGAAATATTAAATTATCAAATTATCCTCACAACAGGCACAGAGAAATGAAAAGCCCCTGGGTTTAAGACCCAGTGACACTGACACCAGCAATCAAAGCTGAAACTGAACCTCCAACTGAAGCTTACAGCAGTTTTTGCGACATGCTCAGAGGTCAGGTCGAAGAAGAAGAAGAGTTCTTAACTAAAAACAGAAACGACTAAAATACAGGTCGGTTAAAAGTTTCAAATCCTACAATATTATCTGACCTTTTGACCTCTACTCCGACCTTGGATTTGACCTTTCTGTGCTGCAAAGTGAATTTAAATGTTCTCTAAGAGAATATTAAGCTTTTCATGCATGAATTGTGACAACCTCAATCAGGATTTTTAGGCACGAAAAGATGAATAAAGTACTTAAGAAGAAAATCCTGATTGAAGTTGTCACAATTCATGCATGTCAGGGTTAAATAACAATAATTACAATGAAACGTGTCATATAGTAACATTAAACAACCAGTGGGTGGCAGGTATGGAGTGACATCAGTGCCCAATGTAGTGGTTTATGTGCAAGGATCCCATCAACACTGACACAAACACAAGAAAACAGCCTTTGAATAGCTGCACCGCAGTGACCACTGAGTGAAAGGGTTAAATGGGGGTATGTTTAGTTTTGTATGCTGGTGAACGTGCGGTGACTCAGTGAAACGCAGCTCATCCTCTGTGTTCCTCTGGAGTGCAGATGTGGAGATTTCCATAAAGTGATGAAACCAGCACATCATAATATTCCAGGTAACTGATGAAACTGGCGTTTCTCCGTGTTATAACATCCATCCTAAACACAACATATTGACCTGGCCTCTCGGGCTCTGAGCGAATGCAGTGAAGCTTTTCTGTGAAATGAGTTGGATAAACTGTGCTGTCATCTCGTGCCTGTATGTGTTTTAATATTATTTGACAGAACGCCTGAGAGATTCAGTCACTGCTGAATTGTTGCAATTCTTTCTGTTACATACAGGAACACATTTCCACCTTAAACTGCAGAAAAAGGTACAACTTCCTGCATGAAAAACAGACAAAATGCAGGAAATGAAGCTTCTGATGCTCTAAATGTGGAAGACATCAGACTGCCCCCAAAGTTCAACAAAACCTCCGTCCAAGTACAAAGTCACGTGTGATGCATGACTGTGTGAGTAATGCTTTCCTTTTAATCATGTAGCTTTATTCTCAGTTTAACTATTTAAACGTTCCTTCCTTCAGTCTCTTTTCTTGCTCCACCACAGAAAGCTGTATTTGTATAAATGCAGATTTGGACATTGGTGCTGAAAGCTGTGCGTCAGCTAAACTGCCAGTTCCTGTGAGAAAACTCACTCGAGAAAGTCTCATTCCTTAAATCCTTTGAGCCTTGATTGAAATTCACAGGGACCATTACCGCCTGAGGGTCTCTTCCAATTCAGAATGAGAGCTCCCCCCACCACCACCACCGGAGACCCCGCCCTGAGTCGGCGCCATGATTAGTCAGCCGGAGAGGTGGACCTTGTTATTG
Source organism: Aulonocara sp. 'chitande type north' Nkhata Bay (assembly GCF_057382095.1). Classification (NCBI taxonomy): domain Eukaryota; kingdom Metazoa; phylum Chordata; class Actinopteri; order Cichliformes; family Cichlidae; genus Aulonocara; species Aulonocara sp. 'chitande type north' Nkhata Bay. The sequence goes on from NC_141347.1 coordinate 35,851,607, forward strand.
AAAAGCACGCCTGTCTCGCTTGCTCTGCCTCCGCCCGACTACCTGATCTCCAGGAGAAGGAAATGTCCAATTTCTGTGATATTTTACTTTGTAATGAAAGTGTCAGAGGGGATGTGAGAAGGAGGAGATGCACCATAAATCCCCACCTTTGGAGAACAGGGTGGAGTGTAACCATGTCTGTGCTGGTCCGGCTGCTCGGTGAGTCCATGTTTTATTCACAGTTCATGTTCACTTCTCTGGGTTTTGACGTCGATGAGGACGGGCCTTCAGCTGGCAGGTAAAGAAGGACGTTCAGACTGTATGTGGGAGTTTTTTACTCCTTCAAACTGTACTTTATTACATCCATTGCTTTCAGAAAGAAGAGAGTCGAGGAGCAGTTTTATTGGGCATTAAGAATAAAAAAGTGGGTTCTTCATGAAATTCGTGATTGCAGAACCTGATCTGTGGAGTTTGTGTTTATATATGTGCACACAAACAAACTTTATCCCCATATCTCATTTAAAAAAACAAAAACAACTCAAGAACATGTAATGGACAAAAAAGTGAAACCAGAGAAACCCCGAGAGAGGCCCAGAGAGGCCCTGGGGCACCGATTCGTCCCTGGGCTCCTCTCTCACCCCAGTAACAACCTACAGACCAGAGCTGAAGAAGCCGGCTGCTAATTCATTAATTCATCAACTGACAGAACATGAAACGGCAGCTGATGAGTTATTTTTCAATTAATTTGATAGCAGCTTCTCCAGCTGTGCACTCAGCATATTTAGTTTGTTGATTACTGGGCAGAAAAAACAAAACAAAAAACATCTTTACAGTTTTTAACGAAGCAATGAAACACTAGTTTATAGCTAACTGTATAGCAAACATGTATTTACTTACACCATTTATTTACACATTGGATCCTTGTGTAAATAAAGTGCAATTTTAAAACTATAGCTACGTTTTTCTACAAGAAGTTCAAGAAGTTTAAAATTGTAATAAATAAATGTGCAACATTACAGAAAAAGGTGAAATAGAAATAGAAAGATTATTATTGTTATCATTAATAATAACAATAATAATAATACTGTGGGCTCATTGTAAAAAACTGATTTTTTTAGTAAATAAAAATGAAAACTTACTGAATTACTTTGGTGAAGTCTTTATCATCTGTAAAACTTATTAAAATGCATTAAAAGCCCCCTCTCACATTTTGTCTCGCAAGTTGTCCAGTGGGCCCGATTGGAGTCTTTACCGGGCCGATTTTGGCCCAGGGCCTTATGTTTCACAACCCTGCTGTAAATGATTGTGCTATATGTACAACTGTGTCCTTCCATTGTGTATGGCTCTATACCGGTCGACTGTGAACTTTTAACAAACAAACTCTAAATGACACCTGAGCTGTCAGGAGTGTTTCAACCAGGCAGGCAGGCGATTGGTCAATTTTAATTACAGGCCCCTCTGCCCCTATCTTTCTCCTGCAGATTGGACAGCTTCATTACCTGATGGGCAACAGTCAGTGTTCACTTTTAATTGTTTGTGTCGTTGCATCATGCCGATGTAAAACCAGGCTGGCATCAATGAATAATATGAGTTTGAGAAGAGAAGAGAAGAGAAGAGAAGAGAAGAGAAGAGAAGAGAAGAGAAGAGAAGAGAAGAGAAGAGAAGAGAAGAGAAGAGAAGAGAAGAGAAGAGAAGAGAAGAGTGTCTGCATGAAGGATCAATAGCTAATCCTCAGCTTAATCTGGTGCCTTTGGTTTACGGGGTATCTGTCCTGCCTCTCTGCTGCCAGCTGCTTCCTTATGAGGAAAACAAGATCGTTTGTGTCTGACAAAAAGCTGCAGTGATTTAGGAGCTAATGCCTCCACCGGAGCAGTGTCTGCACACCGAGAGGAAGACAGAGGGACGGCTTATCTCAGCCTTAAAAAATGAACAACAGAGGGAGAGAGAGATACAGACACAGGTTTTAAAAGTTTCCCACATACAGTCACTCTGTAAGAAAGCTTCCCCGTCAGCCTGCTCACAACCTGGTGCCAAACGCTGCAGTTCCCCTGATGTCCACCAGAGGCTCCAGCAGTGAGTCCCCATAGACTCACATGTGTCCAGCAGAAATAAAGATGTTTACAGCCTGATGCTGATTTGGTCTCTATGGATAATTTCTCCTTTCATAACAACTTTTAAGTATTTTGTTATTAGTCACCTGCTTAAAGTTGCAGCCTGTCATTTTTTGAGTTTATTTAATAAAAAAAAGGATACTGTAGTCATTAATATACATAGAATAATAATATGTAATTACATCTTCCAACAGACTGCATTCCACAGACTTGAATGAATCTATTGAAAATGCATAGAAGCAGGTTTGCAGGAGAAGAGAAGCCGTACTGTAGCTTGGATTATGCACTTGGATTGGGAGGGGTAAGAAAAATAGGATTACAGTCAGTTGTCTGCAATCTGCAATCCACTGACATTTAGATAAAAATGGCCTCTTTGACTGACAGGTGTCAGTCCCTGTTTTAGACCCTCAGCTTCATGTTTATTATTAACTTTAGATTTCTGTTTCATTTTACTGTTTGTGTCTTCTGAGTTTGTTGCTTTACTTTGATGCATCTTTTCTCTGGCGGTTTCTGTCTGTCTGATTGTCTTGAATTCCCACCCAGATGAACTTAGTCCCGTCTCCCCTGTTATTTTTCACCGATCGTCTGATGTGCATGTGAAGTCAATGCAGGAGCTGACAGAGCAACATTCAAGAGCTACACCAGCTGGGAGGAGTGGAGGCGTGTTGTGTTTGGACGATGCAAGAATACAGTAAAATTACACCCACACCTCACCACAGCTGAGGTGAGTATCACCACCAGCCGGGTTTGAAGCTGCAGTAATTTCCAAGATGAAGCAGAAAATGAGAAGAAGGTACGGGAAGCAACCCGGACCCTTCACTATTATGAAATCTTCAGCTGACAGTTGTTGTCGAATAAAATTAAGGGGGAAAAATTTGTTCTCCACTAAAATGTTCTGCAAGATGGCATGCATGCCAATCGCAGTGGATTTATATTTGTGAAAGTTTTCCATTTAATACCAACTATTTAACTTCAGCGAGGCACAGCGGCACATTGGATGCTACTGAAGGAAAAAAGGCTCAAACATTTGTGTGCAGGAGTTTGTAAGATGATGTTCTGAGAATGCTGATTAGTAAAATTAGCTGCTCTTTTCCCCACACTGGTGAGATCCAACATCAAACTGACTTGTACTAGACAGCTGGCAGGTGAAAGAGTCTCTAAGCTTCGATCTGACTGCGCCTGACATTTGCATTCTCAGACAGAAGCCGTGATTATTATTGGCTTCGTACGGTGAATAACAATCCAAACAAGTGCCTAAAACTTCGGCGCAGTTCTGCACACGAGTCCACGCAGAGGCACTCATAAATTCTCCCACACATGTATCCCTCGCTCTTGCTTTTATAATATCTACGAGGCTATCTCGCCTCAGATTCGATTCCGAGCCAACGCTTCAGTGCTCAGACTCATCCTCTCCCTCCTCCATCAGCCTCCAGCTTCAGCTCCGAGGAATAACTCACTGCCCGCCGGCCCACGGTAATATCGGGCTGCCTATCGATTACACAGCCGGCCACAGAGAGATGGACTTCTTCAACAAGAGGCAGAGCGACACTGCGGTGTGAAGCTAATGAAGCACAGAAATGATCTGAACACAGTCCTGCCTCCGTCCTGCAGTGTCTTTTAAACATGCAGGATCACCTGGAAGCTTGTTTGCATGTCATCTCTGAGCTCCTGAGGCTTCATCAACCTCAGTGGGTGGGTGAACAAAGACAAATCAATGGAGGCTGTCATCATTTGACTTGCATCACATGACCCAGAAATTAGAACCAGAGACAAGTGATTGCTTTCAGGGTGGAAGCGCATTCACACTTCAGGCGTCCTCCACGTGCCACTTCACCTTGTTTCCATTTGATCCTGCAACACCACAAAGGCAAAATTAATTCAATTAAGCCTGAGATGTCCTGATGGATCAGCGACCTCCACTTTGTCTTTGTGCACACATAAATATATATACACTCCTCACATTCATTACAAACATACACACCCTCTCTGGAAATTAAATCAAGCCCCACTCTGATCATTAGCCTAACCAGCTGAAACCGGAGTGAAGGGAATAGCAACAGGCTGTCTTTCACGAACTGTCGAACTCGCTAGCTGCTTGTTAGCCTTCAGCTGTATTTACTCTGAGCTGTGTGAGGTCTGCTGCTGCTGGCAGGAAAATGAGACGGGGGGGGAACAATCTTTCCATCACGCCGTGACTTTTGATCAAAAGTGGTGGAACATGAAAAAGGATGCTGCAATAACCGGCGTCCTACATCGAGAGGAGTGCGTGATGAATTTAAAGTTTAGGCCTCTAAACGGCTCAAGAAGCATAACAGAAAAGTTAAACATTTGTAAAAGCACATAAAAATAAAGATACAATAACAATTTGTGTCGATATTTTGGTGTTTCAGTCTAATGACGTCCTGCTTCACTTACATCGAAATCTATTTGGACCTTGGACTCAGAGCTCCAGGAAAGATGCAAATAAGCCTCAACTCCTCATCTTTAATGTGCTTAATCTGTCAGAGAATAATGAGGGAACAGGCCTCACCCGACCATTAGACAGTCTGCTGTCTGTGAACAGAACCACCGTGCATGAAAATGGCTGTACATCCTAAACAGACAGTCTAATGCTTTTGTTAAATCTCTTAAATTGAAGCTGAAAATCTGCACTTCAGTCACATCTTGAGTCTTTGATCTAAAGTCTCCTGTGGTGGTGTACAGAGACAAAGTTAGAAAAATATATATATCACCATCCAAACTCTGTAAATAACTCTGCAATAACTTCTGTGTTGATTTGGGTCCAATGCAATAAACGCAGCTCATTTCCTCGTCCTGCAGAAACATCATTAATTTGCAGGCTTGTTTGGTTCCACGTAAAGAATTAGTGTCATTTTCACCCTTTCTCTGTTTTTGGATTCTGCCCAAACTCCTGAGGGAAATATTCAGCTCTTTAGCTGTTAAATGATCTCCCATGTTCACCTGCTCATTTCTCTGTCTTCAGTTTGCTGCTAAGCAGGGAGTGAACAGCAGCCCTTTAGAAGCTTTTCTTTGAAAACAGCCAGAGTGAGACTTTTAAATTAACCCCATAAGGCCTTTTCTTTTCTTTTCTTTTCTTTTCTTTTGAGTTTCCACCTGAAAAACATCCTTAACTCTGGTCAGAAACACCTCCGTGGCTGTTGGGCTGAATTTGATAACCTTGGGCTCTATATGGATAAAAGACTTTTGGTGTAAAGTAACTGATGTAACAACAGAGGAACATTTAGTGTAAGTTAGCACGTTAAGGAATCATATCTAGTGATTTAAAGCTCACACATTATTCTAATGCTTCCTTACTTCCTGTCATGTTTCTCCTGTTTCTGCGGTGGATGGTCGTAATAAACATGACCATCGATTCAAATATTGAGGTCAGTGTAAAGCTCACACTTCAGACTGCTCTGAAGACTCAGTTTCACTAAGTTATTTCTACTATGGGTTGCTTATGATTAGAATAGAATTTCCCTATAATGGTTATTTTAGGCACAGAAGCCCCTCCCACCTTATGCTTAGTTGGCTAAAGTGGGAGGAGCTAAAAGGCAGACAGTATGAACTGAGGGGTTCTACCAATGCCCTGTACAAGACAAAGATGGATTATGTTGAGCTGTAAAGCATGTAAAGCTACTTTAATGGAGTCCAAGAATAAAATTATGGAGCTGGAAACGATCAGAATCAGAAACTTTCCTGGAAATCACGACTGAATTACGAGCAGGGCTGCTAACAGGAGAACCAAGCTGATTTCAGCAAGTCAACAAGTGATGAACAAAGACAGATTTGCACATAGAGGAACCAAGGAGAGGCCGACAGGATTCAGAGAGTAAAGAAGGAAAGTCATTCAAAAGGATCTGAGGTAGTGATTGTGTGTTTGTGCCTTTTCTTACATCCAAACATTTGTGCACCGTAAGCTGTTGAGCTGTAAGCTTTACAGCCTCCAACACACATTACTGGAGTATCTGAAAAACAAAAGATTACAGCTGACAGCAGTGAAAGTGTCCCAGAGATGCTGCTTTTACACCAGTCACTACAATTAAATAAACACACAAAAGAGCATAAATGCTGACAGTTTAACACTTCTTAGCGCTTTAAAAGAAACAGAAGAAGACGGGCGAAGGCTGTAAATGTGAGACCATCATCACAGGTTCATCCTCTCAGGAGCAGGAAGGTGATCAGGAGATTCACCTGTCCCTTAAAAGCTGGTAGAAGAAGAAACGAGAGAATTAAACTGAATTTCTAACACATGCACACTATTTTACAAAGGAAATTAAAACAATCATGTCATTATATATCATTAAAGTCTGTAACTACATTAAATATCTACCAGACCGTTTATAACAGAAAATATTAAAATGGTAATGTGAGATCAGACAGTCCGACTGCCATCCAGTCAACCTCTCACTGAACATCTACAGCCCCGCCTCCTGTTAGTATCCCCACAGAAACCCTTATGATCTGGCCATCAGGTGCCCACTCCCAGGACTGTCCCCGGGTGGGGCCACATTAACCTGGGTATAGGTCTTTTGATTGGTCCTCACTAACATGCCTTTGGAGACCCTACCAAGGGAAGATTGACAAATGCCTACAGCAAAAAAAGATGAAGGTGATCAGTCTATGTTCCTGTCCTGCACTAAGGCCACAAGCTGTGGACAGAGACCAAAGGAATAAAACCATTAATGCAGGTTGTGGAAATGATCTTCCTCTGCAGGGTTTCCGGGCTCAGCATTATTTACGCTCACCTTTCTCTGCACTTCAGAGTTTTTCAGCTCATCATGCACTTTTCTGTTTTCATAACCTGACTCAGGGCTTTGCTGTCATTTCAATGATATATCATACAAAGATACAGACATACAAGAGTAGAAAACTTTGAACAAATAAAAAGAAAACTTTCTGTTTCTTTGCTTCCTGATTTGACTTTGTTATAACCTCAGGATAACGATGCTCAGAAACTAAGAGCCTTAATCAGGACGTTTAATGACTACTTCATGAGACGTCAACAGTTAACCACAACATGTACAGGAGCCTGTTTTCCACATAACACCCCCAAACACACATGAACACCAGCACTCTCTACAACAGACTTCACATTCCAAAACTGATGAAGTCATTTTTTCTAGTTAGCTATGACACCTGTTGTTTAGAGTCCTCAACCTCAGGTGTCAGTGTACAGTGGTGTGAAAAAGTGCTTCCCTCTTCCTTATTTTATGTAATTTTCTATGTTTGTCACACTTAAACATTTCAAATCATCAAACAAATTTAAATATTAGACAAAAAATAAGACAAGTAAATACCATTTCTAAATGAAGGTGTTTATTATTAAGAGGGAAAAATCCAAACCTACATGACCCTGTGTGAATTTAGAGCTTTAGAGATGGGGGGGGGACTCAGTCATCTGGGGGGATCTCAGAGGAAAGCAGCTGACCGTCCACATCAAACGGATTCAAATGAGCTGGTTCAGCATCTGACCAAAATGCCTCGTGGATGGCTCCTAGGTGAGGTGTCTCCCATTACTGTACGATCACTTTAGTCTAGTTTAATATAGATAATGTTCATGTTTTTTCAAATCCAGCTAAAAAATAAGCCCATCAACCCTCAAAAATGGTAAATGGCCTGTATTTATATAACGCTTTTCTAGTCCCTAAGGACCCCAAAGCGCTTTACACATCCAGTCATTCACACACTGGTGATGGCAGCTACATTGTAGCCACAGCCACCCTGGGGCGCACTGACAGAGGCGAGGCTGCCGGACACTGGCGCCACCGGGCCCTCTGACCACCACCAGGCAACGGGTGAAGTGTCTTTGCCCAAGGACACAACGACCGAGACTGTCCAAGCCGGGGCTCGAACCAGCAACCTTCCGATTACAAGACGAACTTCCAACTCTTGAACCACAATCGCCCCGAACGGCATTTGACTGTTATAATCTAACTCTCTACCAACATTTCCAGCTTATTTTTTGGTTAACTTCACAGATTGAAGATGAACAGTTACTCCTGTTTTATTTTTCTGGCACATCTAAGTGTTGATTTGATAAATGCATTATCCTGGAGCTTGTATGAGACGTACTAATATAAATTTGTGTATCATCGGCATATTTTAGGGAATCAGAAATGCTGAACATATGTTCATGTACATAAATGTACTTTCCTGACCTGATTCAGATTCACAGAACAGTAAAAGTGATCTGTGGGGAATGAAGCAGCAGGAGATGAGATTTCACTGGAGCAGAACAGGAGGGTGTCGTGACCCAGCGAGGGGTCACAGCAGGGAAAGGTCGACAACCTCCATCAAAGCCTTCATGACTGACACGAATCCCAGCATCTCTGACGTCCACGTGGGAACCCCTCACCACGGTGTGACTCAAACAGACACCGTAACCACCTGCTGGGTGTCTGATTTCCATAAGGTGACAGTCCACACGCTGCTCCTGTGACACCTGAGGAGATTAAAGAAGTGTGTGTAACCATGACAAATATTCTCATTTTTAAGAAGTTTATCTTACAGTGTGTAACAAGGATGTGAAATATGTGATGCTGCAGCAGTCACGTTTTACAGTTGACTTCTTTATGCACCATGACGAGGAGGAACGATCTTCGGTATCTGTGTTTTCATGCTGCAACCCTCATAATATCCGACTTTACAAGCTGCTGTCATTAATTAAGTAGCTAAAATAGTATCAACCTCTAACGAGAGATAATATATTGTTGTGACAGCTCAGACTCATGAGTGATTTAGACTTCTGTAGTGAATCCTTGAAGGCCTGCTTACGTGCCTGCATATGTGAATCCTTGAAAAAAGGATTTTGCTTTTGAAATGGACCTGTACAGAGTCAGGGACTCCAACTAGCTGAGGTGAAGCCGAGCAGACAGCTAGCAGCTTTAGCCGCCTGTGTCACCATCAGTGTTGGTCAAGTTACTTGAAAAAAGTAATCAGTAACTAATTACTGATTACTTCCCCAAAAAAGTAATCCCGTTACTTTACTGATTACTTATTTTCAAAAGTAATTAATTACTTAGTTACTTACTTACTTTTTAAAAACACGATTTACAACCTGAAGAGGTGATAAAGCGATAGATCTTTCAGCCCAATTCTACTTTTTCTGCATAATCCATCATACAAAATGTAATCAAATGGAAAAGTCTCTTTTTAAAACTTGTTTTATTAGTTTTAATCTTTTAACTTTATGCATCAAGCAAAAATTTAATTATATGCAACATTCTCTGACTGGAAGAAATTAGTTTAACATTTAAACCTATTTTCTGCACATTCCAGCACATAAAATAAAATATTTTTTGTGTTTACACTCAGTCTTTCAAATAGATGCAAGTAAAACACAGCAGAAAATAAATAAAGTCAAAGACTCAGCGGCCCTGTTGCTCTATTTTCACCTGTAAAGCAGGAGTGGGGTAGGCGGAGGTTTACCCTGGTGCAGGTGTGCCGCGGTCAGTGGAAGAATCCGCGAGTTTCTCTGTGAGTTTCCCATTACGTCGTAGCTACTCGGTGCTTGTTGGAAGTTTAGGGGTTTTTTTCACTGTAAAAAGAAGTTTTCTTCCCACGCACAGCGGACACGAATGTTTTTGTCACTTTTTATGGAATCAAACTCAAAGTAAGGTCAGTGCTTCCACGCTTTAAACGCTGCACGCTCATACTCTCTCTGCACTCGATATGTGATCCATTGTTGATCTGCACACAGCTGTTGTCACGAACGTCACACTCGCTTACGTCACTGTCATGAGACATTCTCGCAAAAAATCACGGATTTAGTAACGCAGTAACGCAGCGTTCCTACGGGAAAGTAACGGTAATCCAATTACCGTTTTTGCAATAGTAATCCCTTACTTTACTCGTTACTTGAAAAAAGTAATCGGATTACAGTAACGCGTTACTGCCCATCTCTGGTCACCATCCACCTGTCAGTCAAAGAGGCCACGCCCACACAGATATATAATATCACATCAGATGATTGATGACAAATAACAAGACACAGCTGGAGCCTCAAGTGGATTTTAGAGGAACTGCAGGTTCATTCACCTTGGCTTCATTTTTTACCCATGGAGGTTTCTACTTGGCCTTCACTTCAAGAACCTGAGAGCTATAGCATGAAATCAACATTTTTTCATTGTTGTCCTCTGAATACATGTGATAGTGGAAGCTTTAAGGTGAATTCTTCACCGCAAAGTAAAGAGAAGGGCAGATTAAGCGGGTCTGCCTATAAAGATTCAAAGAACCTGGCTTTTGCATTGGAAGTGTTCTGTGTACAGTTTATGCTCTTGTTCTGCTTTTTAGAGGCAACCAGAAAATGTATTCTTCACATCCCAGCTGCACCACGTTCACCATGGCTCAGCTCCATGTTGTGCCACAGCAAGCCAGTGTGCACAGCCCAAAGACCCTGGAACAGCTCACCTAAAGAGTGCCGCATGGATGATTTGATTTGTGTGTGTGTGTGTGTGTGTGTGTGTGTGTGTGTGTGTGTGTGTGTGTGTGTGTGTGTGTGTGTGTGTGGCATCACCCTGTTTACCTCAACAAAAACCCAACTGGACAAATAAAAGTTTATTTGCTTTCTTCTGCTAGATCGTCTGCACAGTTCACCACAACTACACAACATCCATCCAACAAGTTATAAATAAAGTAGAAAAAACAATGGTTCAAAAAACAGAAGACGTTGGTTCATTTAAAGAAATCAGTGGGTGGCTCCGCATGTTGGATTTGGTGTTTGACATGAGTGACCTTTGACTGGAGGCACAGCTCCAACAGAGCAGACGGACACTTTGTCGTACCAAAGAAATAACAAAATAAATAAATAGAAATAAAAATCAACAACCACAGAATTATAATCAGATGGCATAAAAGTGGCTGCAGTAGCCCGTTTTATCAGAAGTGCCCAGCATGTGATCTGCTTTCAGTGCTGATCTGGGATCCAGAGTCTTAACTTTTTTGCACTTCTCGTTTCTTATTACATGTTTTCTTTGATTTATGGTTTGTTTAGTTTCATTTTCATTTTCTTATTTTGTATCTTGACCTTTGGCTCTGTGTTTCCTGCATTTCCTACTTTAATTTGGTGGTCCTTATCTGCTGTGTTTGATTTTAGTTTTACTCCCATTATCCTGGATTATTTCACCTGTTATTTGTTACCCAGCTGTTTCCACTCCCCTCATCAGCCCTCAGTGTGTCCGTGTATAAACAGCCATGTTTTCATTGTTGTGTTATGTTGCTATGCAACGCCTTTTTGAAATTTTGGTACTTTTTTTGGGACCTACAGCAAAATAAACTGCTCAGTGAAGCTCGCCTGCATTTGTGTCCTACCTGTTACACTCCAGAACACGGCATCGATCTCCTACACAGGATAAACTGGTCCTTTGGTTTTACAGTCATGGCTCTTCATCTGACCTCTCACCCAGGACCTTGTTGACCTCTGCCACAAAGTGTTGGTGATTCCCCACCGTCACTCCTCACAGAATCATTCGTCTAACAACTTTTTTGGGGGGTGACTTTGAGATGAGAGAAAAGGCGTAAAACTAACTTCTGTTTTTAAGGACTTATTTGTGCTGCATGCTTTATTTTACCAGCAGGAGGATTGCTGTGATCTGCCATCACCGATAATGCAGCGCCGTTTTAAATGTTTTATGACACAACAGGGACTTCCTGAACACACCATAAATTTTACTTCTTGTTTGAATTTCTGCTGACCTGCACGTCCTTGAGCTGTTCGGTAAGAAATTCAGACACTGAAAGGAGACCGGCGACATTCTCGTTACAGTTGTCGGGTTTCTGTGGCTCGGCGCGGCGTTTCAGCTGATCCTCTGTAATGAAACACCTCCTACTGTCTGGAGATGACGGGCACACACATACTTCCAGACCTCACGGGGAGGGTAATAAAAGGAGATGATTTCTAGGTGAGTAGAGCTCAGGCTGTCCCACACACACACACACACACACACACACACACACACACACACACACACACACACACACGCACTTGCAGCAGGGAAGCATCTGGTCTCAGTGATGATGCAGGTGGTGGAGTGTGTCACTGGCCACCTGTCTCTCTTTAAGTATCCTTTTACAGGTGAAATGAATGACATTATGTCTCCGTGTGTATGTGTTGGTGTGTTGGTGTGATTTCATCAAAGTCTCATCCTGTGGAGCTTCTTTATTAAAACACCTGTGTGGTTTTGTAAGGAGGATCACGCTTGTCCATCAGTGAAGACACTGATCAAAGCTGCCCGGCTGCAACTGTGGATTCCTCATGGATCTGGTGTGCGTGCGCGTGTGTACTAAAACTGCATTTATGTTACTTTTTATGAGCACTATGTATTGAGCGATAAGCAGTATATGTGCATTTAGTGATCACCACCTTATGGAACCCATCATTTCCTCAGTTTGTTCAGTAAATCTCTTTGTGGTTTGAAATTTATGCATAAAATGGACAAAAACAACAGAACACAATTGAAAAACATCAAAAGTTACTCTAGTTACTCTAGTTACACTATGATGTTGTTTTATTTAAAAACTGGAAATCGGCCCGGAGGCAGAGAGCATGTCCAGATTTTGCAAATTGGATCAGATGAAGACACTGAGGGACAGTGCATTATTCTAAACTTTGTGATTTAGCATTAGTCATCAGGAAGCCCTGGCCTGAAGCATACCCGATTTAAACTTTAATACATTCCCAAATAAACATCATGCTGTGTTCACTGAGGCATTTTTCACCCTGGTCATTGTGGGTCGCTGTTTTACACACGACCAAGAAAGGAAAAGGTCAAATAAATATGTGAGCTAGCAACATGACAGCAATATAGCAACAGGAACTGAAAATATACTGCATAGAGTATATGAACAATAAGAAGCTGATACATAATGAATGCTGGAGCGTCCTCTTTGGCTGTACCGGCCAAGAAAAAGACAAACAAAGCTGCTGCTGGTGTTTATTCCCAGTTAAACCAACATATTTTTTATTATTTCCATAAGCTAATGTTCAAATGAAAGTCAGTTAGCTAAGCCTTGGCTTTGCTGGCCTGTCCATTTTTAAAAGTATGACCAGCTGTGTGATGTTGTGTTGGTCCCACGTTGATGATAAAACAGCCCTGACCCGTCGCGGTGTGGACTCCACCCAAAGCTGCACTGTGGTATCTGCACCAAGATGCTGAACACCTCTCACAGATGCTCAGATTGGCTGCTTCACACAGATTTGAATAGCAGGATCAGCATGGCCGACCGTTTTAGCGATAACATTTATCTGTGACATCACACAGAGCTAAGAGTAGAAATCAGTGTGAGGAGAAGAGTCGAAGCTGAACAGGAGCTATTACTGCTAACACTTCCCTCTGCTGAAGCACTGATGGAGACAGTTGCAAACTGCTGGACTGCTGCCACGACTGTCACTCATGCATCGTGTGCATTTTTAAACCATATGTCTCGGCTCTGGTGGGGCTCTGTGTCAGCGTGCTGTGGCTCACGGGGCACCCAGGGGTGCTGCTCGTCAACAGGATAAATGGGTTGTTTTTTTGGAGAGCTGGAGGGTCCAGATGGAGCTCAGAAATGTGGAGAGAAGCCACAAAGTTTTGGTTGTGATGATGATGAGGGCTGTGGACCAAAGACGAACACCTGCACGAGTAAACAGTCCAACACGGCCAATCAGATTTAATGAACTCCCAGTTAAAAGGTAAATATTTATCAGTTTAGCAGGAAGTTGCACACATAGGAAGCAAAATGTGTTATGAGGTCGTTTTTTTTTTCATTGAACACAGGCTGGCCATACAAATGGTTACTTTTATTGATAAAATATGTTTCAATAGGAGTCAAGAGTCTTTAGTAAGGATGTGTCTCCATGGGAACGATGGAAAATTTGTCTTTTACCCAAACCACAAAACTTTTCTAAACTTGAGCATTTCTTAATGATAATTAATATAAAAATGTAACTAATGCTAACCCTCCAACATCCAAATGTTCATTTTGTGCACAAAGACACCAATCGGCACATGTGAGACCGGTCTGATGGAAAAAAGTGTTCAGGACCATGAAACAGAGGATCCTGAGCTGCTGTAAACCAGTACAGTCATTTAGGCTGAGGTGTGTGTGTGTGTGTGTGTGTGTGTGTGTGTGTGTGTGTGTGTGTGTGTGTTGTTTCACTGATTTCGGTTCATTGTGTGATGTTGGTGAAACACATTTACAAAATCTTACAGATCCAGACATGAAGACAGGCCTGTGGATGGGCTGCAGTCCCACCGTCTGTGGGTCCCACATGGCCTTCAGGCCAGGGCCAAACACAAAACTCAACAACACTGCCAACCTCCACCGTCTGCTACGTGTCCGTGACCAGCTTATGAATGTGTGTGTGTGTGTGTGTGTGTGTGTGTGTGTGTGTGTGTGTGTGTGTGTGGTTGGCATCATTGACAGTGGAGGCTCCTCTGTGTCTCGTGGGGAGGGAAGAGTTCATCTCTGAAGTCTCAAATAAAACCAAACACATTGATGTCTGAGGAAAATCTAACTTTAACAAAATCTTTGGACACATTCGTTTGAAATGAATCGATTTAGTTTCTGATTTTCTGAAGCCGTTCCTGCACAGTGGTGAGGATGCTCAGCTACAAATACTTTGGTCAGCACTGAGGTGATAATTATTTAATGAACCCGGCTTTTTTCCTTATTAAACCTTTGTACCAGAAGAAACCTCTTTTTAACTGAGAGGAGTTACTTGAACAATTCAAATAGAACAAAAAGACAAATCAGCATGCATTGAACTAAACCTGACGCGAGTGGCCTTGAATCATTGTTTAAATTTTACAGTGTCGGGATATTACCAAGATAATTGGGGGAGGAGCCATCTTTATTAGCTGATAAAGTCCCAAATCAGGAGAAAACAACCAAGAGTAACTCAGGGCAGGACACAAGGGAACGTCCACAGGAGCATCGCAACGTGATAAAGAGGAAGGCCAGACTATCTAAGGACTGCAGGAAGCAAAGGAGGCACAGGTGGAAGAAATTACCAGAGGTGAGAGCAATCAGGTAATCATTTAGCTAGCACAGGCTATAGACGGAAACTGAACCTTCAAAGTAAAACAGGAAGTGCCTGAAAGACAAATAATAAAATAGAAGAGGGATACTATAGAAAGATGAGAGAGAAACACTGAGGGAACTTATCTATAGCTTTTTATAATAAAATAATAAAATCAAGAGTTGAAGAAAAATTGATAAAATAAAAACAGGAATTATGACCACAAATAAAATAAAATCTACTAGATTAGCAAAGAAATCAGACCAGCAGAAAATCCTATAAAGCAAAGAACCCGAAAACAACATGACACCTTAAGACGATGACAAAGAGACAAAACTGAGCCAACGGGACGAAGGGTGAAAATGGACAAATGGAACGTCACATGGGGTCACCAAAGATTAAGAAAATGCAAGAGTCGGTCTTTAGAACAAAGACCGTGACGGGCGTAAGTCCTTACCGCGGTGTTAGCATGTTTCCATCACTCAGGTTAGCGTGAAATATTTTCAATTGGATCCATTTTTGCACAAAAATCACTTTTTACTGGAAATTAGTGCCTCCTCCTTCCAGCTCAAAGAAAACACAGTTTGTAAGAATCTTTTAAAATGAAACAGCCATCACCCACTGAGACTTTATTCAAATTTGTGTCCTTGATTTACTGAAAGGAGCTTTATGGACCTCAGACTGGGATTTCGACTGTTCCCAGTCCACCCAATTTGACGCTGGAAGGGCTCAGCGGCTTCCGTTTGGACTGATTGGACTGGGATAAACCCGACTCTGCAGAAAAGCTCCAAACAAAGCTAACAGGATCACAGGCAGACACATGTCCCTGGAGATGCCGCGCTCTTTAAACTCTCCCACACTCAGACTTCACTGGCAGAGTCAGACGGCTCTGAGTGGAGGGCTGCAGAATCAGTCACAATGGCACACGAGTCACAGTCAATCATCCTCATGGCGGCCTCTCTATATCAACTACAGCATTTTCTTATTAACAAATCATCCTGTAGCTGCTGGAGTTGTGGCGTCTGAGCCTGTGGACCCACACAGACACTGGAAACATGCTTTCAGGTATTTTTTATAAAGACTGGAAAGAAGCCGGAGAGTGACCGGACCCACAGCTGGGGGAGAATTCACGATGAGGTGAAGAGAAGCAGGTGAGTGCTTCCCAGAGGCGAGTTTTGGTGGTGAGAGGGGTGACAGTGAGTGTGCACGCTGGCGAGTCCTCCTCCTTCTTTCCAGAAATGATTTGCAAAGATTTTTGCATTTAAAGAAGATGCAGAGGAGCTGAGATGAAGGATGAGACGCCTGACTGGTCACTGCCACTGGGTCTGCATCAGTGTGATGACTGAGCTGGCACTTCAACACAGGTGATCCAGCAGGAAGTGGTAGGAGGACATGATGGCAGTAAATCTGCCACTCAGAGGGAAAAGAGCCTCTGGAGAGAGAATAAAGCTTGATGTAAGACCTGTGAGGGAAATCTACGTCCTGATTTACGATGTAACCGGAAATCCCTCTTAATCCCACACCACAACCTTCCACTGCGGGCTGCACCGACCCGACGTGTAGTTGTGTCTCTCAGGAGGTCCACGGAGGAGTTTCCGGTTACGTCATAAGATTTGATGTCGATTTTCTAAATTGCACATGACACACCAGCACATACCATATAACCATATTAACCTTTTATAGGGGACTCATCGAAATACATGATGTCGGAGGTATAAGCCCAGTCCGGTCCAGCTGCAGGTGACTGCTTCACGATTGATAATCTCCAGTGTGGCTACACATTTATACTTTTCTTTAAAGATTGAAGTTCATTAAGTTTGTTTTTACTGAGCTGGTACTTGATGGGCTGTGTGATGGACCAAGCAGTGAAGGAAACTCAGGCACAGGTTAAAGTCCAAAAGAAGGGTTTTTTATTTAACCCCAAAACAAATTTGGTTAAATTATACAAAAAAAATCTTGGGCCCATGAAAGACGTCAAAGTAAAAGAACTCTACTCAAAAGTTACCAGCAAGCAATACTGGTAACTCAACAAACTGACCTATCCAAACGAGACAAAGAGAGGAAACTTTACATGTCGCTCCTCCTACATCACCCCCACAAAGAGGGGGTGAAGCTAACATAATAAATTCCAAAAAGAAGATACAGAGGAGATGAAGGATGAGATCCAGAGTTATGGTGTGAGCCAATTTGCAGTTCTCCATCTAGGCTTGCTCCGCCCCTTTCCCCACCTCTTAGCCCATCAACCAGGGACCGGAGCAGCTGCAACTGCGGTAACTCAGGAAACAAAGAGATTAAATCATACCTAACAGTGACAACCAAAATGTGCACACTTGTTTTAAAATGCAGTATGTAAATTAATTCTAACCCAAAACCAGTTATTTATTATCCTGTAAATTAAATCCTATATTTAAAGAAAGAAAATTGTGAGTGTAGTGTTATGTGTAGGCCTCTAAACTAATATTAGGTGGATGTTACCACTGTGTGGCTGCAACTGCAGCCGTCACAGGCTGCATCCATACGAGAGACGTGCAGACAGCTGCAGAAGAAATGAGATCACACTTTTAGTCAATATTGAGCCCACTTTAAAGGAAACGGCAACAACAGTGTAAAAGTGTATTTGTACTCAAAATAAACATAGAAATGATAAATACGTAGCAAGAAGTATATGTAACTATTGGTGGTACCTTTCTTAAATATGATTCAACCAAAATTAAATAAATGACAAATATTGGAATACTAAATCAATTTTATCAGTAATAAGAAAGATAAACTGGAATATATGCAGCGTAACCTTCTGAGGTCAAAGCCGTCATGTTGCTAAGCTAACACTAGCCTGAACACTCTCTACAATCCTACAAATCTAATATTTAAGATGTTTGCATCCATGTTACTGTGCTGTGTTTAAAATGATAAATGATGTGAGGTATTTTTGCAGATCTTTGTTTGCCTTTATTGGGGAATTTGGGTCCTCGTTGTTGTCGTCGATGTTTTATGTTTCCATCGTCGGGGGTTTCATCCCCGCAGCAGCAGCAGTGTTATTTACTTTCTCCTCTGTATCCCGGCGCAGGGATACGTGCTGCATATCAGGACTGTCTTAAATCAAAGACAGCGAATCCCTGGCAGGTCAATTACTGTCTGACCTTGTGAGTTCAAATTTAACACAGAGTGAATCACAACACAAAGTCTGCGCTCACAGCTGACACTATGGGCTCACTGCCACTGCTTTAATTTATTAAGCCTGACATTATGCTGTGGCCCCAGCAGCACCATTCAAATACATTTAGCCTGTGCAGTGTATTTTCCACTGTTTAAGCTCTCGATTCAAAGGTTCAGCTAAATGACATTTAAAAATGAGACTTTGATTAGACACAGAGTGTTTGTGGCTTGCTTCTGTCAGCCGCTGAGAAACTAAAGATTATTTTACTGCCTCCGTTCTGCTGTCTGTCAGTGGCCGAGAGATGCCAGGCTTCCCTTGTTTGTTCAGACTTCCGTTATCATTTCAATAAAAACTATTTGTTTAACGGTTTCTGTGCTGTTATCTCTTTCATGAAAAGTTGCAGAAGTACACTGACAAATTCATGATTAAAACTATAATGACAACACATGTAAAAACAGAGCCATGGGCATAATTGACTCCATTTGCTCGCTTGAACTTCAAAGCTTCTTAAACTTAATTTCGATTT
The DNA here is from genome assembly GCF_057382095.1 of Aulonocara sp. 'chitande type north' Nkhata Bay. Lineage (NCBI taxonomy): Eukaryota > Metazoa > Chordata > Actinopteri > Cichliformes > Cichlidae > Aulonocara > Aulonocara sp. 'chitande type north' Nkhata Bay. The sequence goes on from NC_141347.1 coordinate 35,870,380, forward strand.
GTCAGCATCAGATCTGGTTTGGGGCTGTTTTTAGGCTGCCAAAGAGCCTTCTGTCTCCTGATTTAATCTCAAACTGACTGCACAACGTTGGCATTCAGCTCAGTTCCATTTAGGATGTTTTCACACCTTAAATCCTTAAAAATCTTAAGTCGAACTCTGATTCATTTTTGCCCTTGGTGCAGTTCACTTCAGTTTTATTTATATAATGTGAAATCATATCAACAGTCGCCTCAAGGCACTTAGATGGGAGCACTAATCGTACTCAGGTGCAGACTCAAAAAATGGTACCAACACCGTTTGGTCTTGGTCCGGTTTCAAACACAGAGCCATTTGTTAATGTTGTGAACGAGAACCAAACCAACTATCAGGAGTATGTGAGTTTAAGCTAAGCGCCTTCCTGTAGCCGATACGCAGTGCAAGGCAGCAACTAGCCGTAAAATGAACGTAAAGTCTCCTTGGTACCCACAACACAGCTTCCTATATTTATTTTTGCATCTGACCAATAAACAGACTAAATGTTCTCACATGGTTTGTAGAGACGCGTTTTGGTTCACCTGAAGGCCCAAACAGCAGCACATATCCCTGTACTCGGATATCAAAAACCAATTTTGGACTTTTCCCTGTATTTTACAGATTTGCCTGCTGATAAAGACCTCCCACACACCATTCATACTACAAAGTAATTGATAGATAAATACTGGAATGACACGTTGCTGTTTTTACACCACTTACTGTGATTATTCCTGGATTCTTTTTGTTACAACAGGACTGCAGTTCACAAAAGGATTCTTTTACAAAGTAACAAAAACTTTGGGTTCTATGGTTACAGGACAGTCTGGACAACGAGCTACCAGAATTTTGTCATTTCTTATTGCTGATTATTTCTTAGCAGCTTTTCTGTATTGAATATAAAACCAACACACTTTCTCATTTAAGTTATGACTGCTCTTCTTAAGATATCTCTGGGATTAAAGCTTCTGTGCACTGACAGAGAGGAGAGTTTCACTCATTCAGCCAGCATGAGATTAAAATGGGCTGTATGACTTCCCTGCTCTGGAGCTTCCTCACATTTCAGTGCTCTCCTTGGACATATCATCTGTTCTTTATGTGTAGGATGGTTTTTAAGAGAAAGCACCCCAACAATCACACAATCCCCTATGAACAAGATCTGGTGACACTGGGAAGGAAGAACGCCCTTTTAACAGGAAAGAACCTCCAGCAGAACAGGATCAGGGAGGGGCAGTGGTCTCTCTGACCAGTTGGTGGGTAAGGAGAAAGAGAGCATGGAGAGGCAGGACTAAACACAGACAGAATGTACACTTATATTAAAATAACAATATGACAGCAGTTTGTCTTTACAGGCTCTTCGGGTACATTAAACACTAAACCTTTGACTGTGGCATTCCAGAGAGAATCCCAGCAAATGATGATCCCCGTGTGCAAGCATTTGGCAACTGTGGGACAGAAAAACTCCCTTTTTTCAGCAGGAAGATGGCTAGTGATGCACCAGCAGGGAAGCAATCTGCTGCTGGTGGTCTCATTAGCTTGAAAAGAAGGCGACTTCTTAGCCATAAAAGGCAGGCAGTGTGAATGACTCGAACAAGAGGATGTAGAGGTTTGAAAATGATACCATAGGTGTCTCCCATCAGCTGAAGGAAGCTTCCTGGATTCAGGTATTCAGAAAAACTTAAAGAAGTCGAGTCGCCTTCAAAGACTACGATGACCTGATTAACTGAGAACCTGCACAGACATCTGCTGCTGGTGGTTGGCTCATAAAGATGGCAGGGGGAGTGAACACAAACAGGACAAAACAGAGGCTGCACGGGCTGGTTTAATGTGATGCGTGACATTTTTGTAATGGAAAATTTGACATTTGCTTTGAGACTAAAGACTAACGTATTTGATAAATGTTGGAGAGGATGGGTCGAGTTTATCAAACTTTAAAGAGCAGATTTTTGGGTTAAAATGTTACGAGTTTCACTGCAACGACCCCGGTTCTCTGATACAGTCAGATATATTGTGTCTTTTTATGTTTTCTATTCCTAAACAATAAAACATATAAAAAATAAGCTTTGAAGATTTCTATCAGGTCATATTTTCTGGATTAAAAAGGGGTTTGAAGAGAGATTTCATGGAGTTTATCTCCAGCCTCACCACAGATGGTCTGTGGCAGGCAGGTAAAGGTGGATGAGGTTATTATGGTGCGGTCACGGCACAGTGCCTTCTATCAGGAGCACAGTTAAGGCATTATTAGAAGGAGATGACAAGCCTGCGTGTGTGTGTGAGGCTGCTTTAGATGAGAGAATCAAATTGACAAGGGAAATTTTCCGCTTCAGGTGTCTCCTACTTGTTTATCAAAGTGTCTGTAATCAAACTGCCTCCTCGAGAAAATGGAGCCGCCACCGTCTCTGGCTCCTAATCAACCTAACCAGCCTGTCTCTGTGGCCAATTTGGCTTCTGAAGGGTCTCCGCATCCTGCGCATTGTTGTCCTCCAGATTTCCTGCGACAGATATGACACCCTGCTGAAAGACAGCCTGCGACCTGCTGTCACCGAGGCCACTGTAAATGTCAGCACAGCCGTCAAGGGCCAAAGATCCCAGTGGGAAACACATGACATACGCCTTTTCTATCCCCCCTCCTCTCTCTTGTATTTTTTTGGCTAGCATTTTAAGGTGTCTGCCGTTGAAAAGAGCCTCCTCGGTGCTCTTGGCCTTTACCGCTCTCATCTGACATTTCTCCTGAGTGTCCTGTGAAAGGCGTCCTGTGTGTTTAGCATTTAGAGACCGGCCTGTCAATTCATAAAACGCTTTGAGGGGAAATTAAAACTGTGTGAAGTGTTGTTTCAACTCTGAAATCTATGTTTACAATCCCAGATTCATCCAGGGTAAATTTTTCTCAGAGCACTCAGAGAGCCCCAGAAGGCAAAGGCCATACTAACCTTAAAGCATTACATAGTGAAATGGTGTGTTATATCTTTGCCTGTGTGATTGGAGCACAACTGGCTGAAATCTTTGGCTTCTATAAGCTGCAAAACTTTACATTTTAAGATGTAGATGAATGGTGTTCATGAATGTTGTGTAATTTTGTGACGACGTATTGAAAAGATAAAGTGTGTTGTACAGCTCCCTCCATGATAAGTTTGTTGATGTGGTTTCTTTTTTCTAGGTCAACTTTGACCTTGGGCGCTAAAAATGACAGTAAAGGTCAAACGCTTAGCCAACCTAGCACTCATGTCCCTGAAGGCCTGGCATGTTGTTGTGAGGTTTTAAGAAGAAAATCAATAAAATATTGCCGGTAATAGTGTGACCTTTAGTGTCACCGTGACCTGATTCCCACCAAAATTAAACCTGTTATCAACCTGTGGATGCTCAACTTTGCTTCTTTCAAACCTGTAGCTTCAATAATCTGACCTTTTAGTTTTTTCAGCTTCAATTTCCAATAAAAATTAATCTTTTAATGAGCATTTCTTTTTAAAAAGTCTTTATACGCTCCACCTTCTTAGGATCAGCTATCTATTGGTTGTAAAGACATAATGATTTAAGGACTGAAGAAGAATGTTCCATGGAGACCAAACTGGTTTTGCATCAGGATGTAAAATGTTTATTTCTGCTGTAAAGTTTGACATTTTAACTTGAGAGTCTATGAAGACTCCCAAGTTAAAGTGAAGCTCACTTTAGGAGCCAGCATCGAGTGGACGTGGAACAAAGCTTTTGGTCATTTTTGGCACTGGCTTTGTTTGTCAGCAGCTTGAGGAACACAAACAATACGACTGTTTAGTTGGAGGACAACAGCAACAGTTTTCCAGCAAAGATACTTAAAACTGTAAGATAAACAAAAACATCTGAATATGGATAATAAGGCACAAGTAAACTCAATCAAGACAAAAACGAAGTGTCTGAAAAGGAAACTGGGATGAAAGTGAGGACCGAATGCTACATCAGGACCTAACCTGTTTGTTTTGATCCCTTTTAGTTTACTTCCTCTTTTATTTACGTTAGTTTTCTTATATATAGACTGAATGCACATGAGGAATAATAAGGTAGGTGAAGTCAGTCATGACACGGGAGAGCTGAAGGGTGATTAAAACAAAAAGACTGAGGGGGAACACAAAGTTGCAGTAAAGCAGTAATGTGGCCAACAGGACCCAGGTAAGGTAAAAAACACAGATTGCTACATGAAATAAACTATAAATATTGAACACAGACAGGAAAACATGACTGGCTCCTTCCATATTACCCAGTTGGAGTCATTTAATCAGGTGGAAAAGGTTGACTAAGGATGAACCGAGCCGACGTGTACAGCATCTCTCACACTCTGGTTTGTCTGCTTGTTTTCCACCACTACGATTTATTTGGCCTGGTGGTGAGCCAGCTCCTTTACCAGTTTAAAATTGAAAGTGAGCCATTAGGAAGTCTGATGTGCTGCAACACCTTCTGCTGTTTGTGACTCACATCAGAAAAGTCTGCAGAGTCTCCAAACAAATTAACAAGATGCTGCCTGATTCCAGCTGTTTCCTGCTTTGTTTCCAAACAAAATCCGTCTTTGTGTTTGTGTGAACTGAGTGCAGCGACCTAACGCACGCACGCACGCACGCACGCACACACACACACACACACACACACACACACACAACCACACACACACACACACACAACCACACACACACACACACTGGTTGGCTGAGGAGCCCGGGGCATCTGGGACTTGGATTAGAAGCCATGACAGGGAGATGGAGGAGGGATTACGCTGCCTGCCTCATTTCAGCTTTCCTGCCTCAGTTTGTTTGCGTTAGCGTGAAGAAGAAGAAGAAAAAAGATGTAATGAGTCTGAGAGTGCTGGTCTGAGTGGCTGCTCTGCTATTAGAAGAAGACAAGCAAAAAAAGGCAGAAGTGTATACGATCAGCCAGGGAAACAGCACAGTCTCTGAATCTCCTGACAGCTGTTGGAAAGTGTTCACAAACCAGAAAGTTTGGATATTGTGTTTTAATTATTCCCTTTATTAGGCACACCTTGGAAGTCCCAAGTCAGACCCTCTTTTGAGTCGCCTTAATTATCCGTGGCTCAGATTCAATAAGGTGCTGGAAATGTTCCTCAGAGATTTCGTCCATATTGACATCACAGCATCACTCAGATGGTACAGATTTGTCAGCTGCATGTTCACAAGTACGACCAATAAAATCACGATCATCACAACCTGACAGGATGGTATCCAATGTTTGGCAAAGCAAGATTATTAAGACCAGTAAAGCTAATGATGACATTTATGCAAAGAGGCAGACACAAGACCAATTACCGATGGACGGATGGATGGATGGATGGATGGATCCATGAAATCCAATTCTGTCTCCAGCTGAGACTCAAGACGTGGCGCTGTCACTTGGTGTTCGCTGGCTCTGTGGTAGAGTATCACTTCCTGTTCCTGCTCAAACACAGTGGTGTTTCTGAGTAGCTTATTTGCTTAGCAATTTAATTAACAACTTTTAAATACATTCTTCTTTCATAGTATAATCTTCACGTGCTTCATCCGAAGCACACTTTCTGTGTACTCACTACCTAATTTATAGCCAAAGTATTCACTCACTGTCTCTGTACTGTTTCGCTAGCTTAGCTTAGCTCGTAGCCGACTCGTTAGCACCATGGCTACTTCACCTGTCCCTCCTGCACTTTCTTCCTCATTGTGTCAGATGTTTAGTTACTCCTCGGCCTCCTTTAGCAGTAATGATATCTGTAACAAATGTAGCATATTTGCAGCTCTGGAGGCCAGGATTACTGAATTGTAGACTCGGCTTCGCACCCTTCATTCACCTGTAGCTAGCCAGGCCCCTGTAGCTGGTGCAGCCGAAGATAGCGTAGGCCCCGCTAGCTGTTCCCCGGCAGACCCCAAGCAGCTGGGGAAAGAGGGTGGCTGGGTCACGGTGAGGAGGAAGCATAGTCCTAAACAGAAGCCCCAGGTACACCACCAACCCGTTCATGTGTCTAACCGTTTTTCCCCACTCGGCGACACACCCGCCGGGGGTCAAACTCTGGTAATTGGTGATTCTGTTCTCAGACATGTGAAGCTAGAGACACCGGCAACCATAGTCAATTGTCTTCCAGGGGCCAGAGCAGGCGACATTGAAGGAAATTTAAAACTGCTGGCTAAGGGTAAACGTAAATTCAGTAAAATCATAATTCACGTCGGCAGTAATGACACCCGGTTACGCCAATCGGAGGTCACTAAAATCAATATTGAATCGGTGTGCAACTCTGCTAAAACAATGTGGGACTCTGTAGTTTTCTCTGGTCCCCTCCCCAATCAGACCAGGAGTGACATGTTTAGCCGCATGTTCTCCTTAAATTGCTGGCTGTCTGAGTGGTGTCCCAGAAACGATGTGGGCTTCATAGATAATTGGCAAACCTTCTGGAGGAAACCTGGTCTTGTTAGGAGAGACGGCATCCATCCCACTTTGGATGGAGCAGCTCTCATTTCTAGAAATATGGACAAATTTATTAAACCCCCCAAAATATGACTATCCAGAGTTGGGACCAGGAAGCAGAGTTGCAGTCTTACACGCCTCTCTGCAGCTTCTCTCCTCCTGCTACCCCCCCAAAAACCCATCTCCATAGAGACTGTGTCAGCTTCCAAAAAGACAAAAAACAAACTAAAAACCAGCAACAAACAACTTAAACATAAACAATCACAAAGAAAGAACAATACAGTATCCACATCTGAACCAAAGAGTAAAACAGTGAAATGTGGATTATTAAATATTAGGTCTCTCTCCTCCAAGTCTCTGTTAGTACATGACTTAATAATTGATCAACAAATTGATTTACTCTGCCTTACAGAAACCTGGTTGCAGCAGGATGATTATGTTAGTTTAAATGAATCAACACCCCCGAGTCATTCTAACTACCAGAAACCTCGAAGCACAGGCCGAGGGGGAGGTGTGGCAGCAATTTTTCACACCAGCCTATTAATTAATGAAAGACCCAGACAGACTTTTAATTCATTTGAAAGCCTGATGCTTAGCCTCGTCCACCCCAGCTGTGAAACTCAGAAACCAGTCTTACTTGTTATCATCTATCGTCCACCTGGGCCTTACACAGAGTTTCTGTCTGATTTCTCAGACTTTATATCTAATTTAGTTCTGAGCTCAGATAAAATAATTATTGTGGGTGATTTTAACATCCATGTAGATGCTAAAAGTGACAGCCTCAACATGGCATTTAATCTGTTATTAGACTCAATTGGCTTCTCTCAAAATGTAAAAGAACCCACCCACCACTTTAATCACACTCTAGATCTTGTTTTAACATATGGCATAGAAACTGAACATTTAACAGTGTTTCCTGAAAACCCTCTCCTGTCTGATCATTTCCTGATAACATTTACATTTACAATAATTGATTACACAGCGGTGGAGAGTAGACTTTATCAAAGTAGATGTCTTTCTGAAAGCGCTGTAACTAAGTTTAAGAATATAATCCACCCACTGTTATCATCTTCAATGCCCTGTACCAACACAGAGCAGAGCAGCTATCTGAACGCTACCCCAACAGAGGTCGATTATCTTGTTAATAATTTCACCTCCTCACTACGTACGACTCTGGATACTGTAGCTCCTGTGAAAACTAAGGTCTCTAATCAGAAGTACCTGACTCCGTGGTATAATTCTCAAACACGTAGCCTAAAGCAGATGACTCGTAATCTGGAGAGGAAATGGCGTGTCACAAATTTAGAGGATCATCATTTAGCCTGGAGAAAAAGTTTGCTGCTTTATAAGAAAGCCCTCCGCAAAGCCAGAACATCTTACTATTCATCACTGATTGAAGAAAATAAGAACAACCCCAGGTTTCTCTTCAGCACTGTAGCCAGGCTGACAAAAAGTCAGAGCTCTTTTGAGCCAACCATCCCTTTAACGTTAACTAGTAATGACTTCATGAACTTCTTCACAAATAAAATTTTTATCATTAGAGAAAAAATTACCAGTAATCATCCCACAGATGTAATATTATCTACAGCTACTCTTAGTACCATTGATGTTAAGTTAGACTCTTTTTCTCCAATTGATCTTTCTGAGTTAACTTCAATAATTACTTCCTCCAAACCTTCAACGTGTCTTTTAGACCCCATTCCTACAAAACTGCTCAAAGAAGTCCTGCCATTAATTCATTCTTCGATCTTAAATATGATCAACCTATCTCTAATAATCGGCTATGTACCACAGGCCTTCAAGCTGGCTGTAGTTAAACCTTTACTCAAAAAGCATCTCTAGACCCAGCAGTCTTAGCTAATTATAGGCCAATCTCCAACCTTCCTTTATATCAAACATCCTTGAAAGAGTAGTTGTCAAACAGCTAACAGATCATCTGCAGAGGAATGGCTTATTTGAAGAGTTTCAGTCAGGTTTCAGAGCTCATCACAGCACAGAAACAGCTTTAGTGAAGGTTACAAATGATCTTCTTATGGCCTCTGACAGTGGACTCATCTCTGTGCTTGTCCTGCTAGACCTTAGTGCAGCATTCGATACTGTTGACCATAATATCCTATTAGAGTGATTAGAACATGCTGTAGGTATTACAGGTACTGCACTGCAGTGGTTTGTATCATATCTATCTAATAGACTCCAGTTTGTGCATGTAAATGGAGAGTCCTCTTCACACACTGAGGTTAATTATGGAGTTCCACAGGGTTCAGTGCTAGGACCAATTCTGTTTACATTATACATGCTTCCCTTAGGCAGCATCATTAGAAGACATAGCATACATTTTCACTGCTATGCAGATGACACCCAGCTCTATCTGTCCATGAAGCCAGATAACACACACCAATTAGTTAAACTGCAGGAATGTCTTAAAGACATAAAGACCTGGATGGCCGCTAACTTTCTGCTTCTTAATTCAGATAAAACTGAGGTTATTGTACTCGGCCCTGAAAATCTTAGAAATATGGTATCTAACCAGATTCTTCCTCTGGATGGCATTACCTTGGCCTCCAGTAACACTGTGAGGAACCTTGGAGTCATTTTTGACCAGGACATGTCCTTCAAAGCACATATTAAACAAATATGTAAGACTGCTTTCTTCCATTTGCGCAACATCTCTAAAATTAGAAATATCCTGTCTCTTAGTGACGCTGAAAAACTAGTTGATGCATTTATTACTTCCAGGCTGGACGACTGTAATTCATTATTATCAGGATGTCCAAAAAACTCACTGAAAAGCCTTCAGCTAATCCAAAATGCTGCAGCAAGAGTCCTGACAGGGACTAGAAAGAGAGAGCATATTTCCCCTGTTTTGGCTTCCCTTCATTGGCTTCCTGTTAAATCCAGAATTCAAAATCCTGCTCCTCACATACAAGGTCTTAAATAATCAGGCCCCATCTTATCTTAATGACCTTGTAGTACCATATCACCCTATTAGAGCACTTCGCTCTCGCTCTGCAGGCCTACTTGTTGTTCCTAGAGTATTTAAAAGTAGAATGGGAGGCAAAGCCTTCAGTTTTCAGGCCCCTCTTCTGTGGAACCAGCTTCCAGTTTGGATTCGGGAGACAGAAACTATCTCTACTTTCAAGATTAGGCTTAAAACTTTCCTTTTTGCTAAAGCATATAGTTAGGGCTGGACCAGGTGATCCTGAATCCTCCCTTAGTTATGCTGCAATAGACGTAGGCTGCCGGGGGATTCCCATGATGCATTGAGTTTTTCCTTTCCAGTCACCTTTCTCACTCACTATGTATTAACAGACCTCTCTGCATTGAATCATATCTGTTATTAACCTCTGTCTCTCTTCCACAGCATGTCTTTTATCCTGTCTTCCTTCTCTCACCCCAACCGGTCGCAGCAGATGGCCGCCCCTCCCTGAGCCTGGTTCTGCCGGAGGTTTCTTCCTGTTAAAAGGGAGTTTTTCCTTCCCACTGTCACCAAAGTGCTTGCTCATAGGGGGTCATATGATTGTTGGGTTTTTCTCTGTATCTATGAAGCGCCTTGAGGCGACTGTTGTTGTGATTTGGCGCTATATAAATAAAATTGAATTGAATTGAATGGATGGATGGATGGATGGATGGATGGATGGATGGATGGATGAATGGATGGATGGACGAATGGATGGATGGATGGATTGATGGATGGATGGATGGATGGATGGACGAATGGATGGATGGATGGATGGATGGACAGATGAATGGATGGATGGATGGATGGATGGATGGATGGATGGATGGATGGATGGATGGAGATGGATGGATGGATGGATGGATGGATGGATGGACGAATGGATGGATGGATGGATGAATGGATGAATGGATGGATGGACGAATGGACAGATGGATGGATGAATGGATGGATGGATGGATGGATGGATGGATGGATCGATGGATGGATGGATGGATGGATGGATGGATGGATGGATGGATGAATGGATGGATGGACGAATGGACGGATGGACGGATGGATGGATGGATGGATGGATGAATGGATGGATGGACGAATGGACGGATGGATGGATGGATGGATGGATGGATGGACATGATCTCATCCGTCCTTCAGTCAAATGAGCGGATAAAAAGAAGAGAAATTGAAAGTTACAGTTTTTTGGCCTTGTACTTGGAAATAAAAAGTGAGTTAAGGGATCGCCGTTTTGACACGCTGGTTGAGATTTTGTGATTTTACAAGTACAACAGGATACAACAGGTCCATAGACATCTTAAATTGGAGATAACTCAAATTTAAATAAAGTAAGATATTAGATTTGTTTTCTTCCTGTGGACCTGTTCTCTCAACTTTTTGATCAGACCTTGTATGATACTCTGTGCACATTCAGACAGTTCACTGTAATCCTGAGCTTAACCATCTTACTTCAGTGTGGCAGGAAACTGATTGGGTCTTAATAAGTGAGAAGACTGAAAACTGGCAGATTTCAGATTTCTGACTCCGATGAAACTAAAGTTGTTTTCACTGGACTTTTTCCAGACAGTCAGCTTGGGGTCTGGACACCTTGACTCTCTAGATTTTCTGCTGAGCTCAGGATCTTTGTCCTGTTGATGAATCGGTTTGGTTTAAGCTTAAGCTGTAGGACAGATGCCTGACTGTAGAGCAGTTTGGTATAAAGACAAGTTCAGTGACTGCAAGGTGCCCAAATCATTATCCCTCCACCACCGTGTCCACGGTCTGAGGTGTTTGTGCTGACATGCTGTATTCAGTTTTGTGCATTATGAACAAACATCTGCACTTTGGTCTCGTCTGTCCAAAGAACAATGTTCAACAAGTCTTGTGCTTTGTTCAGCTTTTTAAACCTGGGTCATGGGGCCATGTTCTTTTTAAATGGAAGAGACTTTCTCCTGCAACTCTTCCAAAAAAAACCAACCTGCATGAACTTTAACCTTTAACCTGCTAACTGAGGCCTGTAGAGTCTGGGACGGAGCGCTCGGCTTTTCTGCCGTTTTTGCACGCTCTGACCTTGGGCTGAATTTGCTGGGACTCCCGCTCCTGGGAAGACTGTGGGATTGAGTTAACACTTGAATACTCCAGACCATCAAACTGACAAAATGCCTGCTTTTATAGAGGTGCTCACACTTGTTAAAGGTCACTTGATCATCTGCACAGAGTCGTTCTGTTTTAATTTGACTGTAACAGTTTAGACAAACGCACCTTTGTTTCACCATATTCTCTCATTCCTGCAACTTTCCGACTTTACAAAGTCCTCGACCTGACTCGTTCCCTGCATCATTTTTAACACTTCAGCTTAAAATTATTATTTTCAACTATCAGTGGTTCATTCAGAGTCTGATAATCGTTTCTGCTTTGTAGGTTATCTTATTGATCTATTCCATTACTCGGTACGGCATCATCAGGAGGTCAGAAAACATTATAATGTCTGCAGAATCTTTGCACACATTTTTTAAAAATCTCATCTTCAGAAATGCATTTTTCACTTTCAGTCTCCTTTCAGCAAATATTGAATGAATCTCATTTCACTCACTTTGTTAGGTTTAATAAAGCCGGCTGTTATTACTGTGTTTCACTGTTTAATCAAGCAGCAGAGATTTCTCTTTTTTTCTTTACGAAAACATGAAAGTTAATATTTGGAAATGTTTCATTATAACAGCTACAGTCCTTTAGGATACTTCAGTTCTGCAATTATGTGAATAATAAATAAAAAAAGAGGGTGAGGCTGTTTGAATCAGGCTCCTGTTCATCATTTAATTACTTTCCAGTCTGGTGAATAAATATTTTGCCCGGTGCCTACGGGGCGTGAGCGGCTGGGGATGCGTTTCCTGATCAGAAAAGTAGTCACTGTCTTGGAGAACTTGGATTTAGGTTCTTTCTGCAGTTGCTAACATTTCACTTTTATAAATGTTGCTTCAAATATGCCACTTTATTTCACAGGCAGCACTTCGAGTCCCTCTGAGTTACCTTTCAGACCAAAATAAAATCAATCAGTTCTTTTATTTTTTATTACAAAAACTGAGGTTGTTCATCTTTCACTGTGGGTTTCATTGTTCAGATGTTATTGCTTCTTTTTGGTGAGAGCTTCCCAGCATAGTAATGTAAAGAAAGCCTATGAGGAATCACATCGGACGCTTGTATCTGTGAATTCAGACAGTAAAGATAACTGTAGATCTGCACCTGCTAATTAATGAAATCCGAGCAGGATTTCTGCGTCTGCAGATGAGACTGGGGAGGCTCTACGAGCAGCAGTAGTAATGGATATGCGCTGTCCTTTCATTTGAGACATCCCGTTCAAAATGTTTTACATGACAAGGAACACGAAACTAATGTGTGAACGAGTGAATATTTAAATGAATATCTGATAAAAGAGGGAAAAGAACACCAAAGTGACTTAAACTACAGTGTTTATTAAAAACAGTAATAACTCACCACATTTTTAGGGTTAAATTAAACTAGTGGACAGTAACGCGGTGCTGGCCGGACAGTCGGTAGAGTATTTCATTCGTTTATTGAGCAAAAGCTGTTTCGGTTAGATTCTCACCGAGTGCAGTGAATTTAAATGAACCCTCCTCTGCAGCCTTTGATGCTGTGCAGCGTCTGCTTCTAAAGTGAAAAGACAGCAGAGCGAGAAAGTTCAGGGAAAGAGAAAGACACTCCGGCTCTCAATGGAAGCAGCCTGATTAGAAAAGATCAGAGAAAGGAGTCACTGACATGTAAATGATCAGAGTGGGTGTGGTAGCTCACAAAGTTCAGCTGTTTCAGCAGCGAAGTTTAAAGATCAGCAGAGATGGTTAAGCAGCTATACCACATTCAGTTTCAACCTAGCATGATTAAAAGCAGGAGCGTGGGTAAAAGCTGGGTTTGAGTGTCTCCACTCAACCCCTCTGACATCTGCAGGGCGGCTCTAAAAAGTGCGTTTGCTATCAATGCGATGACAAAATTAAAGTGAGGGACACAGGGTCAGGGCTTTTTGAGGGAAAATCTGTGACGTGTTGGAAGATAAATAATGTTGAATTAAACAACAAAATTCAGTCTAAGCCTTTGTGCTAATTATTACAAGGATTTGATTGGATAGCCATAGTTTGTCTTTATGTGACATCAGAGCTACTGGGACACTCCCACCTGGAGGGCAAAATCAGTACTGTTGTCCTTTCCCCTCCAGTCATCCTTTGAACATCTTTTAACTTATTAAAAGGTAAAACCATCACTGCCTGAACATCCCCTGTTTAAACTAAATATGGTGTCCCTCAGGGGCCCGTTCTAGGTCCTCTTTTATTTTCATTGCACTGTGGCAGCATGGTGGCACTTTTGCCGCACAGCAAGAAGGTCCTGAGTTCAACTCCACCACCCCGTGTTCCCTCCCGTACTCTGGCTTCCTCCCACAGTCCAGACAGAAGTGGTTTGTGGCGATAGGTTAATTGCCCACGTTAGCTCCCCGACAGACTGGCGACCTGTCCAGGGTGTACCCTACCCAATGACAGCTGGGATTGTTACGGTTCAAGCGCAGGACTCCAGAATCAGCTGTACACAAGAATTTATTTACAGAATCCACCAGGTGTATGTACAGGAAGTGCAGGGCAGTGCTATATACAACAACATGCGTGACGGGGCTCCAGGGAAATCCAAAGGGGGTAATCACTCGTTCTTAGAACACTCACGACCGCAGTTCCACTCTCCACACTTGACACAATGATTCACACAGGGAAGGTATCCAACGTTCCCAATAGACTCTTGACTTAACTTGAGCTGTAGCTTTGACTCTCACTGACGCGTGGTAGACAACAATCCAGCGAAGACCAACAGACTCCTCCTAGTCTAAATGCCGATTGCCTTGATGGGCATCAGGTGTGTTCCCCTTCCGTGGGCGTGAACCCACAATGAGTTTCGCCCCGGCGACAGAGAGGAGGCGAGAGAGAGAGAAAGGGAGAAATGGCTGATCAACGTCCTGCTGATCCCCCAGGCCGTGAAAGCAAATGGATGTATTATATACTATATATTATAGTTTCCTTGGTCAGTCTGACTGCTTTTGATGTCTTGTGATGATGTGTTACTGCACATGATTCACATATTTGTGTTTATTTGCCCATACTCTGCTGCTCCCTCTGTGCAGACGACATTCAGCTATTCTAAGTCCCAACACGTGTCTAAATTATAGATATAATGGAAACACACCTGTCAAAGTGGCCACATCCCCAATTTTAAGCCTCAGCATAATCCAAATGTATGTCTTGTAAAGAAATTCAAACCCATACAGCTTTAATGCAGGACAAAAAGTAGCAATAGAGACCAAAAATGTTTTCGCGTCAGGTTGTAAACGTGTTTATTTCTGATGTAAATCTGGCAATTTAACATGGGAGTCCATGGGAATGACTCACTGCTGGACATTAGAGGAACTGCAGTTTTCTTGCTTACCAGGGGAACAAAAATCTTAATAAAAAAGATGGTTGTGCGTTTTCTTAACTGTTGATTAGTGACTGACGTGAGGCCGGACTCTAGTTATGAACTTGAAGAGCATCTGATGAGCTGATAATTCAAAAGAAAGCAGAATCAGGGTTACCCAGTTTATTAACCTTCTTCCATTCAGATTTTGCATACACACACGAGGGAGTTTGTAAAGTAACTCATACAGATTAATATCTTAAAATTAAGGGGAGGAGGCAGCTCATCACATCCTTCACCCTCAGGGGCCTTGAGAGGTTTACCCTCTAATTAGAATTTTGTCTAAAGCTGCAGACTCTCAGTCTGATACTGCCTCTCGCTGTGGAGGGCGAAGCATCAGAACGGTCACTGCAGAAATAAAGCAAAGTGGCAGCCGCCCTTTTTCCTGACTTTAATTTATTCATGCAACGCTTTGCTTGAATTGAACCTTTCAGAAACTCAGCGCACTTTAGGAAAAATGACATCTGTGTCTAATATTACATCCTGCTGCATGGCGTAGACGGCCCTCGCTGCTGACTAATCGACCTCCAGTGCAATGTTCCCCCACCAGAGTTTATGAGCGTTCATTCTCATCTTTCACTTGCTTTTTTCAGTTAAGTCACACCACAAGCTGTTGAGAAAATTCACCATTGAGCTATATGTAATAAAAGTCTGTTTACTTTATTGGCTAAGGGATCTCTTCTTAAATCCAGAAAATGATGTAAACGGCCCCAGCAGGTCACGTCACCGGGGAAAAATGATGCAATCATCCCATCTCCTGCAGGACAGGTAAGACTGAAAGCATGCTGGTGTTTTACAGACAGCCGTTCAAATGCTGCATATATCATCAGTGCACCTCTGAAAAAGCATGTACGACTACACAAACAGGTAGGTTTTTGAAGTGCAGATTTTTAGTTTTAATTTTTTATGAAAGAAGAAATTTTGAGTGCGTCATTGCAACCGATGCAGTTTGAGATACGAGAGACCAACAAGAGCTAACAGGGTATGAAGAGCCAGCACAAGCCAAAAGTAGCTGCGTGGATATGGTGAAAGTTTTATTTGTAGAATTATGAAAATGCTGTTCATATGATCAAAAACAGCTTTGTTGTTATGCTGTAAGGCTACCGGGTTAATGGTAAAGATATGAGAGGACACAGAAAGTCTAACATCACCGTAGTGCACCTCGATGCTGTGAAAGCTACGAGTCCTTTGGAAAACATTTTACTGAGAGAAGCAGCAACATTTACTTGAAAAAACCATCACGCTGAGATTTTTAGGTGGGATTCGTCTTAAAATGCATCTCTATGGATGTTATGATGTTGCAGTGCTCATCACTCTGGGGCAGGTTGTCTCAAAATCCACCTGTCCTGTTACAACGGTAAGATCAGGTAAATCAGGTAATATATATAAATGCCCCTCTCGCCCCTGCAGTCTTTATCCTTCAAGCTCGGGTCCTCTACCAGAGGCCTGGGAGCTTGAGGGTCCTGCGCAGTATCTTAGCTGTTCCCAGGACTGCGCTCTTCTGGACAGAGATCTCCGATGTTGTTCCCGGTATCTGCTGGAGCCACTCGCCTAGCTTGGGAGTCACTGCACCTAGTGCTCCGATTACCACTGGGACACTGTTACCTTCACCCTCCACATCTTCTCCAGCTCTTCTTTGAGCCCTTGGTATTTCTCTTCTCATGTTCCTTCTTCCTGATGTTGGTGTCATTCAGTATGGCTACATCTATAAGCCGGCTTCCTCTGCTTGTCAACCATCAGTATTTTGTCCGTCTGTATCTGGAAGTCCCACAGGATCTTAGCTCAGTCATTCTCCATCACCCTTGGGGGCATCTCCCATTTTGACCTTGGGGCTTCCAGGCCATATTTGGCACAGATGTTTCTGTACACTATGCTGGACACTTCTTATGGCGTTCCATGTATGCTAACATCGTGCACCCTGCTGTTACATGCTGGATTGTCTCAGGGGCATCTTTACCCAACCACTGGTAGGATTTCTGGATGTCAGCCACCTCTGCCCGTGGTACATACCATGCAAGGGACTGTCTTCTCATGATGGTTCCTCCTCATTCTTGGGTTTCTGCTGCCTGAAGTATTCACCGAGCACATGGTCAGTAGTGGCCATCTTCCTGATGCACTCATGTATGTTTGTTGTCTCAACCTGGACCATGGTTGTGACACTGACTACTCCTCTGCCTCCCTCCTGCCTAGTATACACTCTCAGGGTGCTCTGCTGTACTAAATCCTTTAATTTTCTCCTTTTTTAAAAGCTATGGTTTTTACACTGATACAACCTGCTGGTGTGCAATTGCAGCTTAAAAGCACAAAAAAAATCAGAGGGGAGATTTCCCCCGAGCAAAATCCTTCATGTTCCTGAGTCTTGATTGTTGTTTTCTGCCAGTGTTTTGGATTTCTTTGTTGTTGAACATTGTTACTGGTTTTTGTAGTCTCTCCCTTTTCTGAGGATTGTTTTTAATGTTATGTTTCACCGAGTAATTAAAGTACCTTTTTATCCCTTTACCGCCCTGCCAGTCCTTCTGTGTTTTATCTGCACCTGGGTCCACTTTATTTGTTTCATTGCACACGTGACAAAAACACTAGCATGCCAAGTAAAACGACTGTAATATAATGAAAATGACTACAAAGAGAAACAAAAATACCACAAATGGATGCAAAAGACATATTTTGTCAGAATGCAGAGATGACACGCTCTGCTGCTCACGTTCAGCAGCCGACTCCAGGTGATGACTGAAGGCTCGCGGCTGATTTAAGAGGATGCACTCTTCTCAGATGGAGGTGATGCCTCACTCTGACCTCAACATTAAGTCAAGGCTGGCCTGAGAGATGAGCTGTAAAATCAATAGTCACATCTGATTCAGAGAGATTTGTGACGCACAGTAAAATGTGACTGCCTTTCAAATGAGGTGTCAAAGGTCAAAGTGCATTTGCAGCAGCAGAGAGGAAAAGGATAAAGAGGATTTCCTGCTCTGAGCTGGATGAAAATAAGAAGAAGAAAAACAAAAATCACGTTGCAGATGTCTCAGGAGAAAGTTTCAGTGAGAGCGGTGATTTTCCTTCAGCCATACTGACACCAGTGCAGTGTGTCGCTGACACCATAAGGCATGAAATGTGGTATTGATCTGGAGCTTCTTTGACACTGAATTATATGTAGGACAGCTGAAGAGCTGCAGCCAGTCAATCCACTCATGAACTGATCAAGTGAAGCAAAGCAATAACTCTGTGTGACCACGAATTACAGCATGAAAGTGAGTGCCGGGCTGGAGTTTTTCTTTCCAGCACCTGCTCTCATGTTGTATTCATCAGGTGATTCAGCCAGCTGTCAGCGAAGCGAGTGAATCTGGAGTTCATGGCTTTTCTTCGGAGCCGCCTCAAAACAGGAAATCCCAGCGTGTCTGTCTGTTTATATCGAAACAAACATAAAATCATTTCGATTAATGCACAATTACGGTGAGCTTGATTATTTCTACATGTTATTCCTGTGAGATGATTTGCAAATTCTGAACACATTTTAATGACCACCATATAAATCACTGATTTTTGCTTTCCACAATAAGCAGTAAACGCTGCTTTTCATCGATTTTGAATTTGGGGTTTTTAGAGACCTGGAATCTAAATGTGCGTCTCTTAAAAACACTTTGGGTCAGCTTATGTTTCAAATGTGTTAAATGATAAAAGAGAATAATATTCACTGGTGGTTCCAAGTTTACTGTGTGCAGGGTCGTCTGTCTCTCTGTGTTGGCCTCTCGCCCTGTGGCAGCTGTACACCAGTCATGACCAGTGTTGGTTAAGTTACTTAAAAATAGTAATTAGTTACTAATTACTGATTACCTCTGCAAGAAAGTAATCCAGTTACTTTACTGATAACATTTAAACCTAATTCCAGCATATCAAATAAAATAATGTTTTTCAAATAGATTAAAGTCAAACACAGCAAAAAATAAATAAAATCAAAGATTCAGCAGCACCGAGTCCTGTCAGTCTTAAGTCTATTGTCACCTGTTTAGCAGGAGGAGGTTTGCCCGGTGCCGCAGCGGTCGTGTCAGTGGGGGGATCCGGGGGTTTCTCTGTGAATGTCAAATGTCACGGGAAAGTAATGGTAATCTAATTACCTTTTTGCAATCTTAATCCCTTACTTTACTCGTTACTTGAAAAAAGTAATTGGATTACATTAACCCATCTGTGGTCATGACTGAAACATTATTGTCATCGGTATATGAGCTACCTGGTTATTCTTCACCTCTATGAAAGGACTGTGACCTCCGACCTCTGTGCTGAGTCTGGGGGTTTCCTTCCTCCTGTCTTTGTTTCTTTTGCTGCTCGTTTTTTCTGTTTGGTTTCCTGTCGTTATATAAGTTGGTGATGTTGCCACAGCAGAGCATCTCCTTCCAAAACTCATCACTGCTTGTAGTGTTTTCAACTGCAGATTTGAGCACCTCGATGCTGCCACGTCATGAGCTCATCAGTGCCTTGGCCGGACGAGATAACAAGTACTCGGTTAAATTTAAGCATTTTAATGTTTTCTCACTCTGGGACATCAAACCCTGTGTGTCATAACTGCACGCAAAGCTCTGAGCTAAGACTTCAGTGTTTACAGATACACAGTAAACAGAAATACAGAAACTTTAAACGACATTTGGCTTTTTAGCCCGAGTGTCAAAAGGCTTTCTGCAGGTTCTTATTTATCTTCTGCTAGAATGGAGCATTTCAGCTATTTTCATAAGCAGCAAAGAGGACACGGAGTCAAAGGAAGTATTATAAGAGCGCTAAAATAGTCATTTGTAAGTGCTGCAGTTTATATTTTGTGTTTTAAGTGGCTGACAGCCACCACAGTTGTGTCACCCTTTAATGTTCCTTTCACACAGTTTCATCTCCTCTGTTGCCTCCCTGTGTGATCCTTCCCACATCGTCTCCTGCAGTGAATCAGAATTGAGAGCAACCACAGATTACACACAGTATGTTATAGTACGGGATTACTGAAGCCTCTCTCCGTGGCTCTGATGTAATGCATATGTGGGTCACGGCTCAGAGACCCACTTACAGCCGAGTTTTAGTGTTTTGTTGCAAACACTTTTGAACTGAAGCCTCTGATGGATTACATTTCAAGGTCCCAAATGTTTAAATTTTAAGTTAGGTGCAAGTTTGGAAAGACTAAAACAGCAATGAGAACACAGAAGACTGTCCTGCACTGTTATGCTGCACTGTTGCATGTACTGTGTCATATATGTTACACAGCAGTTTACACACTGTTTACATGAATAGTATAAAGTATAAGTATAATGAAGCTGATGCATGGTGTGTAGCTCAGTAACAGCTGGCAGGTTCACTTCTTCTTGCTTTATGTTGTGCTAGAAGACGGTTGTTAGGTGATGTTCGTAATGAGAGGATTTTCTATTTTTAATTCTATTTTTAAGCTAAGCTTGTGTTGCTCAATAAAAGAGACATTTCTCAGGAACTCTGTCAAAGGTAAAATCATAAAAACATGTAAATCAAAAGTAAATTATATTATAAGCCGGACAAATCAAAACTTTTCAAAAGCAAAATTAAGATTGCATTCAATTAAAATTGTTACAAAAATTCTGAAGAAACAAACATATTAATAAAATAAAATAGAAGTCTATCAAATTAAAATACCGGACACAATATAAAGCAGATATATAACTACGAAGACTGACCCTGATCAAGACTTCAGTACACATCAGTCTGTTCTGCTTGTTTAATTGCTCCTAAGATTAAATATTTTATGGTTTTACCTTTAACAGGGTGCCTGGTGGAAAAGCCTCAGAGCCTCCACTTTTATCTTTATGGAACCAGCTTCCAGTTTGGATTCAGGAGACAGACACTATCTCTACTTTTAAGATCTGGCTTCAAACTTTCCTTTTTGCTAAAGCATATAGTTAGGGCTGGACCAGGTGACCCTGAATCCTCCCTTAGTTATGCTGCAATAGACGTAGGCTGCCGGGGGATTCCCATGATGCACTGGGTGTTTCTTCTTCACTCACTATGTATTAACAGAGCTCTCTGCATTGAATCATATCTGTTATTAACCTCTGTCTCTCTTCCACAGCATGTCTTTATCCTGTCTTCCTTCTCTCACCCCAACCAATCACAGCAGATGGCCCCGCCCCTCCCTGAGCCTGGTTCTGCCGGAGGTTTCTTCCTGTTAAAAGGGAGTTTTTCCTTCCCACTGTCGCCAAAGTGCTGCTCATAGGGGTCATATGAGTGTTGTTTTTTTCTCTGTATGTATTATTGTAGGGTCGGCCTCACAATATAAAGCGCCTTGAGGCGACTGTTGTTGTGATTTCACGCTGTATAAATAAAATTGAATTGAATTGAATCTTTTATTTGTTTGCTCATGTTGGATGCTGGGAGTGAGCGCGGTCAAGACATCTTTTAGATTTTAGCAGAAAATGCTCTTTTAGAAATCAGTCTAAAGGCTGTTAGAGGCAACTGAGATTTAAAAAACACTTAAATTCTTTTAAAGTTGTGATAAAGTCCTTTTAAACATCAGACTTGAAAGGTTTGAGATCCACACTCGACACGAAGGTTGGAGTTCTCTGCACCACATGAAGCTGCCATGATGCTGTTCACTCAGAAGCAAGGCAGAGATAGACGCCAACAGGTAATAAGGGAAAAAACACACTGAAAACAGCCGGTCGCAAAACAACCCAAAAGATCACACTGTCACGTTCTGAAAGCTGCTCTTTGAAAACAAAAGCATGAAGATTTTCTTTGGCTGCTGTGTGGCGACAGCTAAGATAACAGCCTTATCTGAGGTAACGTGTAAAAATATTTTAAATTACCAGCAAGAACCCATCTTACTGGCAGTTCTTTGTTTCGCATGTTTGTGCTGTTATAGGGTAAACATGCACATATTAACATACGTATGCTACGATCAGTATTATAAGATAAATTAGCAGTGCCTGCATATTTCCTGAAATGTTGCTGAAGTTCATGGTTTTCTGTCTTCCAGCTGCTGTCTTCGGCTCTGTGACCTCAGCTCCTTGTTGCTCCTCCCACTGCAGAAAACTCAAAGAACTTTCTCCGTCCTCGTCATTTGTACCATTGTGTCATTTTACAACAAAACAGCTTTCTAATGTCTACATGGAACATTTAAACCCCCAAAAGACTGTCTCTGTACAGTCCATGCATACATCTCAGGCTTGCGTGCAGAACCGTCCCATAATGCATTGCGTTAGTGACGTCACAATTAGCGGTTCTATTCAAACTTCACTGATTCTTTGCTTTAAGACTATTACAGGAAATCTACTGTCACGCAGTTAAGACCAAAGCTTTATTCTGAGCTTTGCTCCTCAGATCAAACGAACCTCGTTTCTGAAGAAGTCCACAGCAGAACTCTCAGCTGAATGCAATAAGTGAGTTTATTTGCAGGTTATATAATGCAGCAATAGGTACAAACCAGTAAACATGTTTGTACAATAAGCAAGCAGAGTGCAGACACAGGAAGGCTTGAATAAGGCAGCATTATCTTGATGATTTTGGTGGGTTAGACTTTTGTGTCCAATTGTTGATGATATTTTAGTAAAATGCCAGAATCCCTGAGTATTCAGTTTATTCACCAAACTGTGTCTTCAAACCTGATCTTAACCTGTGCAGAACAGGTTAGGCACAGACGTGGGCTGATACTTGGAGTTGCTCCGGATCTGGAACCAGGAAGTTTCGGAGGATTCTTTGATTCTTTATCATTGCAAGAAAGGACAGTCGTCATCAATACAAAGTAAAAAGTGGAAGGTGTTGTTGTGATGTTCTCAAAGACAAAAACTGATCTAGATCCAGGTATCCTTCTGGATCTCCAGATTCTGCTTTCAGGTGAGCTTTGCTTTTTCTTTCATTTTAAAAATAATCTACACAAAGAAAACCTCAACCAGGTCAGGGGTCAGGGTCATCAGGTCATCAGGTCAGGCCATTGTGTTCTTTTATAATGTGTTTAAAAACAGCCCATTTTTGTTCTTTAGGCACCAGAATAACACGTGAAGAAGCAGCTAGCTGGTCATTTATTAGAGTTTTGTTTTAATTTGACATGTGAGCTCTGCTTGGCTTTGAGGAAATTAGAAAACTGACAGGTATAATGGAGGTGAGCAGAAAGCTCCAGGCCGAGGGCTGCGGGGACTCTAAAGAGGTTAATACACCCATGCAGGTGAGATCTCACCTGATGATAAAGATGATGAAGAGGTTCTGAATAAAATAAAATGTAAAACTCAGTGCATAGAGCACATTTGTTTAGTTTCTCTGTCGACTAATTGCATATATTAGCGAATAATGGCTGATTTGGCATTTTTCTGAATTTTCAAATGAGAGTGAGAGATGTTAGATCTCCCTATAAAAAGCTGAGCTATGCAGAAGCTCATAATATAGTAAAGCCTGCTAAAAAGAATAGATTAGCTTCAGACACAAACAGCCTGAGAAGCAAACGTCAGAGAGGAAAAGCCTCGTCGTAGCCGTCCGGTTAGGACGAGGCAGGGGCCTTTTTCCTCATCACCCGCCTCTGCCTGACGACTGGAGCCACAGCAGTGCCAGTGTTGGGGTTGGTGCTGGCGCTGGTGTTGGGGTTCGGGTTGGTGTTGGCGTTGGAGCTGGTTGCGCGGCTGGTTTTGACCTCATCGATAAAAGTTTCTATGGCGGTGAACTTATCGGTCAGATCGCCCAGACGAGTCTTGAGGGCGTTGAACTCTTTGAAAAGGTCGTCTAAGGCCTCAGACAGCGGCTGGATCCTGAACACGGGGCGAGTGAAGACAATATAAATCAAACACACACGCAACGCTTTAGTTTCCTCTTCATCCTGTGCTAGTAGAGATTGCTGCCTGCTCGCCACACACATAACTTTCACTAAAAGTCTCTTTGGTAGCACACGTGTGATCCTCGCTGCAGTTAGTGCTCCCTGTTCTAGTTTAAAAGTCTTTTTCTTGCAGGTTTTACATGACATCTGTAATTTATGTTCATGTCTAGTTACCCAGAAATATAGGCTACAAAGTCTTCTTTCTTTATACTCCTGTTGCAAACTGCACACTCTCTTCTCTCATTGTGAGTGGGTGTGTTCCTTAATGTAGACATTTATAAAGCAAACCATGTATGAAAGCGACCAACAGTCCAGGATCAATCACAACATCAAACTGTGGGTTAAAGTAAGATGACAAACACAGACTTTGATCATTGGATCAGCAGAAAAACTGAACTAAAAGACTTTATGTAAGAAAATTAAATTTGAGGGAGAAACATGTCTGCAGCTGTGCTTATGTAACTTCTGGACCACAGCGATGTCTCGTCTGCTGACCTGCGGTGAGCGGCAGGAAGCTGCAGAGTCCCCCTCTGGAAAACTGGAGCTCCTTTCGGTCAGTTTCTATTTTGACGTTTAAATTGCCGTTTCATCGGTCTGCTGTTGGTTCCTTTTTTCATTGTCTGTGGAGCTGCCCTGTTATTCTACAGTTTTGGAGATCACTTATAGACAAGCTATGTACTATATTTAATTGCCGACTGCATCTGGGTCCAAGGACTTGCCTGTTAGGACTGAACGATGAGCTACCTGCCGGCTTTCGCAGCAAAGATCTCCTTCACATACTGCTGCACTACGCTCGAAAGTGCATTATGGTACTGTGGATTTCTGATAAGGCCCCATCTGTCAACCAGTGGCTACAGTCTGTGATATGTATCATGCCAATGGAAGCCTTCTCTACAGCACTTAAGGACAAACCTTTCCTTTTCTATCGCATATGGGACCCTTTTTTGGCCCACCTGAACACTCCTTCTGCTCAGAGGTTGAAATCGGGCTTACGGGATTTAGCCTGGCAACAAAGGGACGATTGTTAACCTTTTTCATTGTTTATTAATATTGCTGTTGGCTTTCTCTTTCTGCCTCCCACGTCCTGCTATACATGTAGATGCATCTTTGTCCTGTGTATGTATATGCTGGTGACTGCTGTTTTCCTGCTCTGCAATTAAAAGTTCAAAAAAAAAAATAAAAATTGCCGTTTCAGCTGCAGCTTCCTCTGACGGCATCGGCCGCAGAGCGTACCCAGTAAACCCCCGACTTCATTTTCAGCCCCACGGCTAAACCGCATTCCTGTGGTGCCTCTCAGAGACTGTTTCGCTTCACTCACGGGGAACAGTTTGCTCGTTCGTTTACACTCTTCTGTTACTGTCATGGATTTATGTAGTGAGAAAAGACCCAAATATATGCTTTCTATTTCAGCCTCTGTTTGTCTTGATGACAGCTTTGCACACAGTTGTCAGTGTACCGGCCAGCTTCATGAGCTCGTGCTGGATTTCTGGACTTCTTTGTGCACCTATCAGCTGTGCAAATGGCAAAATTCAGCTACTGCATTAGTCGCATTATGGCAGGAACACTCAGCTAAAAGGAACAGTAGATCTGAACTGTAAGGCACATCAGAGGTTTGTGTGCCGTGGGATTTTGTGGCGTCATAAACGAATAAATGAGACCCTCTCTCGTACCTGGCGTAGTCCGGCAGGAGAGACTGGTGGTCATTCTGCAGGAGCCCTTTCATCTGGTTGATGATGTCGAACCGCCAGTTGTCCAGAACCTCGGTCAGGTTGGCCACATTGCGCATGTTCACCCTGTCAGCTGGGACAGAAAGTCACAGCACTGTTAATTTTCAGCCATCTTCACTTTGTAACGATTAGTGAGAACACACCATAATAAGCCCCAGAGGTCCTGTTTACTTCAAAATAAATTCAGATTCAAGGAAGCTCCTGTGTGAGCCTCTTAAAGGAGTATTTCATATTTTAAGACACCAGCTTGGAACCTGCATGTACAGGTTTAACAGGCAGGCTTTCTCTGAGCAGTGTGATCTTTCACCTCTACCTTTGACCTCATCATGATGGACCCTGAACTTGACCCTTGACCCAGAGTAAACAGAGAGTAATCTGGGTGCTCACAGCCTTCCTTGAAGTTCCATTCGTCGGTGGCTTTGGACGCCGGGCGTCGCCTCTGGGCCAGCACCGTCAAGGTGGAGCCAGTCAGTACCAGCAGCAGCACGCTCAGCTTGGAGGCCATGATCGCACTCGCACCTGCAGGCAGAAGCAGCAGATGATCTGATGATGAGGAAGAGTGATTTCAATCCATCTGAGCCCCACTTTGAGCCCTCAGTTTTAACATTACCACCCTGTTAAATCGATGAATAACTGTTGTCCAGCCCAGCACAGAGGTTGAAACATATTTAACCCAAAACATGATGGTTACATAAATCCAACCAAGTTAAAATGGAAATACTGAACAGATCTCAACCCTCTGTAGTCTCATCAGTGTTGGCATCTTTAGAAGCATCCTGTGTCAGAGACCAGCACACTGATCTGTTACTGCGAGTGTGGTCTCTTTACAATCACGCCATGAAAAGCCTTCAGTTTTACGGTATTAGCTTCTCTCTCAATAAGTGAATTTAAAGTCCTTCTCCAACACAGCGTCTCGAATAATCAGGCCCCGTGTGGTCTTAAACACCTCGTTGTCTTATCCTAACAGAGCACTTGGAGCTGAACTGCAGCCAGAGCCTCCAGCTGGGTGAAATTTCTGATCAGACAGTTCTGATAAACACGCTGGTTGTCTTGTGCGAACTTGTTTTTATCATCTGTTGAACACCTCAGTTATTCATGAGTCCTCTGCCTGAGCACATCCTCTCTTATAAACAGTGTAGGAAGCGACTGCGAGGCTTCTCACAGGTCCTCTCAGAGCTCCCGCCGTGACACTGTCCTCTTTACACCGGCTCTACAAAAGGTTTAGGGTTCAATTTAAAAATCTGGTGATCACACACAGAGTTATTGATGACCAGAACTTCAGCCATAAATAAGTACTGGATCTCTGAGGTGAGCTGATCAGTGCTGGTTAAGGACAAAAGGAGACGTGCGTTTGAGGTTGTGGAACTTTTATTACACTTCCAGAAAAACACTTTTAGTTTTTTAACCTTTTTTTATCTCATAAAACATTTTGTGACTTTTGCTCTTGTAAAACAGTTTATTTACATATAAACTTTAAACGTTTGGGTCCAGCAGACAGACACACGCTCTACTTTTAAGATTGGACTTTTTTGATAAAGCATACAGTTAGAGCTGGATCACGCAACCCTGACTTTGCCCTAATTATGTTTTTCTTGTCCCTCTAGCACGGTTGGTTTTTTCTACAGATATGTAGACATATGAAAAGTTACTGTTTATCATTAACTGATTGGAGCCTTTCTCTGTGGTGTTGTTGTTGCCTGCACGCTTTCAGAATCAGAATACTTTATTGATCCCAGAGGATATTATGCTTTTTATGGGTTCCTGGGACACTGGTTCCTGCCCAGTCCAAAGACATCCTTGTTAGGGTTAACTGGTGATTCTAAGCTAGCTGTTAGTGTGAATAAGAGTGTGTCTCTCTGAGTTGGCCCTGTGATAGATTGGCCACTTGTCCCAGCTGCTCTCTGTTTCTATAAAGCTTTAAATGCCACTCTGTTCCTCTAGAATAAACTGTTGCATTACTTTTCATTAGTTCCTAACATATAAATACACTGCTCAAATAGAGGAGAGAGTTACCACCTACTTTGACCCCTGTCTATTGCCTTAGAGTTTTTTTGGTTTTTTGGGGGTTTTTTTGTTTGTTTGTTTGTTTGTTTGTTTGTTTGTTTGTTTGTTTGTTTGTTTTTACACCTATAGTTCGTTTACTCTGGTCTGAATCAGTTGACAAGTTTGTAAACTTGTAGTTTTCCGTGATTTGATTTCTTTTCACACAGAAAAATCCAAGCGAACTCCAAACGAGCCAAAAGGAATCAGTGCAAACCACGTAAGAATCTTCAGTCTGCTGATTGGCCAGATGCGTTTGAGGCGGGAGCAACAAAAGTAAATACAGGAAGAAGATGCTGCACTCTCAAATGTTGGAGAACGCAGAGAATTAACATTCATTTCACGGATAGTTGCTAGCCCATACAGACCTTTCACCTCGCTGTATACCAGAACACAAAGCATACACTGCCATTTATTTATTTATTTATTTATTTATTTTGCTCAAAATTGCAACGTACTCCTGCTAGGAGTCAGAAGTCAGATCACTTCCACATGGTAAATGAACCTTCTCCTCCAAAGCATTTCGGTGCAGTTGCTTTGCTCCGCACCCAACTGCGATTACTGCGATTACAACTGTACAAATGAAAAGGATAAACACCGCAGGTCTACCTCAGAACAGAAGCCCCGCCCACATTCTGTTGATGAGGGGCAGCTAATCAGAAGAAAGCGGTGGAGGAGCCCCAGTATGAGATAAAGAAGGATTATTTTGAACTGTGACTCATGCAAAGCTGCTCTAAAAATTGAAAATGAGAAGAACTGGTCCTTTCAAATCTTCCCCTTGTGTTTCTTTGTCTTATTTCAATCATTTAAATGTTGACATGTGTCCCACTTGTCTCTTTTAATCCTTGTTTATTCTGCTCTGCTTTGCTTATTTGCTTATTTGCTGGCTTTACATGCAGACGCAGCTTTTCTTTTGACACCTCGTTTTTTATTGAGCACTTTAAATAATTTTGCTGTGTGAATATTGATTCTTTGACTGGGTGATTGATTGCTTTAGAAATAATTGGCAACAATGGTTTAACGAAGGCACTCTAGCAATTTAATTGAATCACCAGCAAACCACCAACGGCTCAGCATCACACCCAAACGACTCAGACATGTCGATAAGTTTGGTTGTTTGCATGGCATTAAAATAATTGAATCGTATATTCAAGCTGCTTCTTTGTGCTCAGCCTTATGAAATGCAGATTGCCTCCTGCTGAACTGCACAATATCTGTCTGGAAACATTGCTCTGTACGGCCGAAGCGAGTTTGCTCTAGAGATTTGATTATTCCTCAGCACTGTGTACTACCACCGTGGCTATCAATCCTAATAAAGTAGAGAAAGGAAATCTAACTACTGAGTGTACAAACTTCTAAGTCTTCCAGGCTTGTCAGGAGTGGAACACAGGAAGAAGCGATAAACTCTCAGCTCCTGCAGTCAGCTCGCATTAAAGAGCGAGTCCGAGCCCGAGTCAGAGCGCCGATGCACAAACCAGACCTGACAGAGCGACTTAGAGGAGAGCTGCAGAGGCACGCCGAGTACAGTCTACCTCAGCAGCTTTGTGTTTGTTCCGCACATGCCTGCAAAAATACACAGAGGCAGCAGCAGACTATACAGCCGGCCTTCCTGCACACGTGTGTTTAAACAGAAATAAACCTGCCGTTACGCTCAAAGTGAAGCGGACGGGGTTTGAAGCCATTTCAGGGATAATTCTGGTTCATTTCAACCAGTGATGTTTTCCATTGGCTCTCTCTGAGAAGACTTGTTGGATAACAAAGTTTTTTGTTTTACAGCTGTAGTCGTCTTTTTAGAATACGTGTCTGTACTTATCATTTGAGTCTCTTTTGAATCATTCATAAACATAGCATCCTGGGGAGTATCTATCTAACTATCCAGCCAGTTTAAAATCACTCGTTTTTGGACTGTCGAAGGAAAACAGAGGCCCTGGAGTGACTCCACACAAACTCCAAATAAAGGCAGCATACTGTGCACATATTATACATAATCATAAAAATCACCAGCAGCACTCATAATTAGTGGCCTGGTGTTGAGCGATGCCAAAATATGCTTTCCAAAACCTGTATTGATTTTTGTATTTGCACATTGGTGCATCATCCAGCGATCAGAAGAGGAACTGCCCCTTTAAATAAACTCTGTCATCAGGGGGGAAAAAACACTTATGTAACCAGTGTTTTTATTAACTATGACCCAGTCTTTCTTCATCTTTGAGCTGCCTAATCATAGCCACACAGACTGAGTGCCTTCAGTACAACAGTTCCTTAAGTTACCTTGATTTTCTCTGAAGGTCTACCAGATTATTTTCATGCAAACCCATCACTTACTTAGGACTCAAACATATCCTTAAACCAATGGAACACACTTGACCACCCGTAGTGCAAGTATACACACTCCCACAGGATCCAAAGAAGATAACCACACACACAAACAAACACATCTTTTTGCCTTCGTCTCTGCTGCAGTTTTTCTCCTCAACATCATTTTAAGCCACCAAAATCTCATCAGCTCCAACCAGTCTCAATCTGGGAACCATGAAATAAGTTTGGCCTCGCAGTGAAGAAAGTCACATGGAAACATTCCCAAGAGTTTTTCAATATTACAACGGCAGATGCCAGATTCATGTACATGCTCTGCATTAATAAAGAACCTCATTCAGGTGCATCTCAAGTATGCATTAGACTTATGGAGCTCGAGCTTTCATGCAGCACGAATACAATAAGTGTTTTCTTGCAAAGCAAAGTAGCAATGCAACAGTTTTTAACAAAATAACGCAAAACAAGAAAACAAGAAGAAAATATAAAGAAAATGTAAAAATAATACAGTTTAAAAAAAAACAGAGCCCTCTGATAGTGCTTCTCTTCCTTTTCTGAACCAGCCAGCTATAAAATAAATGTGAGTAAATGATGGATATTTCTGCACATACCTGCTAATGTTAATATGTACCTGTTGTTTTGCAGCTCCTCTGCTGCAGATCTTTTCACTCGTCCCAACAGAAGTGAGTGACAGGCATGCAAGAAGTGCAGAAAGTACCAGAAGGAGAGAACGCAAGCATAAAACACACCCCTCCTACACACAAGCATGCATGCACATGCATATAAACACTAAAAAAAACACTTCACGTTCTGAAACTCTCTCACACACACTCGGCATCAAACCTTTCCTCCGTCATTATGGAGGCCCGGTGGTCAGCACACTGTGGTTTGGGTTTGAGGCGACACTCCAGGTTTCATCTGTTTTAGCCACTGTTTGGTGAGTATATTTCCTTCTCCTGAATCCTTCAGATATGAGATCATCTGTGGATTTTACCAGCCTGTGCTTGTGCTGTGCTGAAGGATAAGAAGGAAAGAGAAAAACAGAGAGACTTTAAGAGAGACAAAACTAGAGACATTAAGTTGTAAACGTGTAGAAGAACAGCCCTACAAAGCACAGGCCCAGGAGCACAAAGGAACAGAGATCCCTGGTCAGTGATGATTGTCAGTATTTCTTGCTGATAAGTAAATCAAACAATCACAAAGAGACACAAAACACCAACAGATAGACAGAAAATTTAAAAGAGAAGCAAAAAAATTTTTTTAAAAAGTTATAAAACAAAAGTTACAAAACCAAGTTAAACAAAGAACAAAGACACTCAAAATTCTTTAAAAGAGATTTAAAGAAATTCATAAAGAGAAGAAAGTAAATAAAGAAAAACAAACAAAAAACACATGCAAAACCAATGCAAGCGGGAAGACAATGACTGCAAATTCACACACGCAGGCTCAAAACTACTAACGATTTGTAAAACTGCCAAAAGGCGACGCAATATATGAGACAAGCTAAAACAAAACCAGTACAACTAGAAACTAGAAGGACACTTAATATAAGACATTCTTTGTCAAACCAAAGGGGGAGAAGCTGCAAATGAATTTAAACACTATAAAAATGCCACAGAAAGAAAGAAAGAAAGAAACTTAAAGACAGCAGGAAAGTTTTATATTTTCTACGGGACGGTGATTGTCTTTGTCCAACAAGTAAATAAAGGTTCTAGAAAAAAAATACGTTCAAACTGTAAGGTGATTGGCTGTTACATACGCCAGGCAAATGTCCCTTTCCGCTCTCCTCCGTTGCTAAGTAACAGCTCCTATGCTCTCCGTGCTTCGCCAAGCAGAAGCTAGCTAAATGCTACGACCCAGATTATGGGAAAACCCGAAGCCACAAGTAGTGTCTGTTTGATGAGAGTGCAGATTTGAAGCAATGACTGCTATAAAAGACGGAGAGTACACGGCTACGATCTACAAACTGGTGAGAATACGCCAATTAGTTAGGGTTCTTAGCTTGTTGAGCTAACAGCTACACAGCGTGAACCAAACTCCATTCACAAATCGTTTATTTTAGTGTTTCATTCTTAATGAAGTACTTATCCAAGACGAATTATATTTTTCTGGAATTGAGATGCACTTTCCGTAAATTCGGCTTAAGTTTAAACTTATAATAAACAGAGAAAATGTAAACTGCAGTGTTTGTAGGTTTGTACCGGTGGTTAATCTTTGAAGTTCTTATCGCTCCAGTCCTTGTAGTTTACTACAAGTGATTGGATAAAGAGAGCGAGTGTTAATCAGTCTACATACTCAAGCTTTTCCCAATAAATATGTGTCTGCGTTGTAGATTAAAGATGGTCAGTATGTGGATGCCATTCACATCCTGAACGGCCAGCTCCAAAAACACACCAAGGTAAGTCTGCCAATCTTCAAGGGGGGAAAGGAGATATGCAACCCGCGATATAAGACTTAAAGAAACAGTAATCCTCTCTCTCTTCCTGTCTCTACTCAACAGTGCACACAGAGAGCTCTGAAACATTACAACTTGATTTTCTTGTTTGTTTGTTACATGGGCTTTTTTTGGTGTGGAAAGCTATTACATACATGTTTGTCCAAATACAGCAATTAATGGGGCTCATTTTCAAGACTTCATCATTGGATCCATAAGATTAATTTTATTATAGTGTCTTGTCATTGATCTGAATTGCTTCACTGTTACTGTGATGAAACTATATTACTTTGGGTAGTAAATTATTCGCTCCCTCATCTGAGTCACTCATTTTTTCCCTTCTAATTTGCTCTGCTCTCAGTACATTACTTTCATTATGACTGAAATAAACTGGCTACATCTTTCTTTTTAAATTAGCACATTGTAAGTGCATTTTTGCATATTGCACCTCAGTAAATCTGGCACACTTTCAGTTGTAGGGATTACTGCACTGCTGCAAGACATTGTTTTCAGCTTTGTAAAGTGTAAAGTAAAGTGTGCGTGTTAGTCCCCATGGGGAAATAGTTCCTCTGCATTTAACCCATTCACCCAGTGAAGCAGTGGGCAGCCACCAATGCAGCGCCCGGGGAGCAGTGTGTAGGGACGGTACCTTGCTCAGGGGTACCTCAGGGTAGCCGTTCAGTGGAGTCGAACCCCCGACCTTCCGATCATGGGGCCACTACTCTACCTACTGAACTATCCCTGCAGTTTTGTTCTTTCTTAATTTTTATTTATTGAGATCTTAAAAAGGAAACGGTTTTTAAAATACAGAAAAGAACATCTTAAAATGCAGCAGGAACCCTGGTGGGCTGAAGATGTCTGCATTTTGTGCTCAGACATCCTCAGGTGAGCTGTGTGTTTTTCTCTACAGATGTGCCTCAGCTGGTCACTCTCTCCTCCTTTCACCTGTGTCTCAGTCCAGGGCGGCGCTGTCTCTGCTTGGTTTCTGCTACTATCACATCCAGGACTTCACCAACGCCGCCGAGTGCTACGAGCAGCTCACGCAGCTGCACCCGGAGGTGGAGGAGTACAAAGTGTACTACGCCCAGTCCCTGTACAAAGCTGGTGCTTATCCCGAGGCCACCAAGGCTTCATTTGCACTCGACAACCCCAGCAGCCAAACCAAGGTACAACACACACACACACTGAGCCCAGCTGTGTGTGCATGCGTGTGTCATTTAAATAAATAAACGAAGAGCTGGAAGTGTTGTGGTCCAGGTGTTTCATCATTGCATCAAATTTGTCAGTTTATGAACAATTCCACTTTATTTGTACAGAATTGTTTTAACACCATCTGTTAGATGATCTCCATCACGAGGAACATTTGTTCACCAGACGTGTTCTAGCGAATGCATATGGCCCATAAATGCACAATAAATGAACAAAAGCAAACAAAAATGTTTGTAATTCAGCAACAAGGGCCACACTTTTTATCAAAGTTACAAGAAGGCAGCCTGTGCATCAGAGTCAACCCTCTGAACCCCCAAACCAGAAAAAGTGTCTGGTTTTACAAAAAAAATCACAAAAATAACACCATCCATCAAAACCAGAAGGTGTAAAAACAGATGCAACAAGAAGCACTCAGAGCACACAAACCTGCGTCAAGGCAGCTCACTCTCTGGGTGATATTTACTCTGAAGATACATTTTGTATTCTTTGTTCTTTTAAATCTACTTTAAGAACTTAAAGACTTTAGGAAGTTTGTAGTGCAGTAAAAACTAGATACAGGTATCATGAAAGACGTTTATTTTGATTACACTAAAGGACTCGGCAATGAATTATAGGTACAGATTTGTAAGTACCTGAAATTAATTACTTGATCTTATTGTGTAATATTACTACAGTAATATAACTCTGTGTTCCTAACAGCTCATTCTCTTTCTCCTGACAATACTTTATTTAAAGATATATCGCATTTGGGGTCAATTTGAAAGAAACGCAGATGTGAAATGTAAAAGTGAGGTCAGAGTAGCTGTGTCATGATATTTGGATGCAAACTCTAATGTGATATTTAGAATCCCCGTACACCAGAATCACTTCCTAACTGTTACCAATACAAACAAAGGAAGTAGAATTTTAAGCATAATTCTGCACATAAAAGAGATTTGACAAGTTTGACCATGAAAATGAGGTCAGAGGTCCAAAGTAATGTGATATTTAGAATCCTCACAAATGTCTTGCTGTTGTCAGTATGAACAATGGCAATGAGAAACATGGAAGAACTTTGACTTTCGGATCAAACTTTTAACCTTGAAGAAAAGGTCAGAGGTCAGATGTGATATTATGTTTATAATGATATTAGACCAATAAATCATGAAGTTGACCTTGACAACCTCAGTGGGTGTAAGCCAAATTTTAAT
Source organism: Aulonocara sp. 'chitande type north' Nkhata Bay (assembly GCF_057382095.1). Taxonomy (NCBI): domain Eukaryota; kingdom Metazoa; phylum Chordata; class Actinopteri; order Cichliformes; family Cichlidae; genus Aulonocara; species Aulonocara sp. 'chitande type north' Nkhata Bay. The sequence continues at coordinate 35,904,956 of NC_141347.1, forward strand.
GGATTGTTAACATGACTCCACTTTACACCCCTACAAAGTTTTATTAGAATTTATTCAAAAGCTGTCGTGTTTACAGACGCATGCAAATGCTACCAAAAACATTACCTCCTTGGCTATTCCGTCATCGATTTTTAGCTTTCCAAAGGTCTAATTCAGGGAAAATTGAGTATAATGACATCTAATTAAATCAAATTCAAAGTTTGGTCTAAAGAGATAGTTAGCATGCTCCCTCCATCTTCCTCCAGGAGATATTTGAAGCGTCAGTGATAAAGCAGGTTCTGAAAATCACCAAAGATATAAATCACAAGAGTCGACGCCCTGATTGTACCTTCAGTGGCTCTAATACGCTGTTGAAAAGGTGCAGGGTAACAACTTGTAAGTTAATCAGTGCAAATTTTCTTTAGCACCATTATAAATCATTGAATGATAATAAGTCAAGCTGCGAGTGTGTGTTTGTGTGTATGAATTTAAAACAGCATCATAAACGCTGTTTTATGTGGCGCGTCTCTCTGACTTGTCCAAGACAAACTTCTGCCAAGGCAGAGAATGAAGGCTAATCTATAATCTATGCCTAATAATGTGGCATTTTATGAAAATTAATTTAGTCAGCGTGTCACTTTTAAAGCAAAAATACATCGTTTTCGCTAAACAGTCCCGAGAAGCTAAGACTGAGTCGGCTAGGAGCCATAGTCACGTAACGACAATTTAGCCATTTGCTGGGGCTGAATCTATATTTTTATTCGCACACATACTCCCAAATATATTTTACAGACACAGAAATTTCAAGTTTAAATTTGTAAATTTGCAAGAAAAAATCTCCTGATCTCCTATTTATAAAAAACTAAAACCTACAAGAAAAAAAATGGAAACATTGATGATGAAAGCTGGTGACAAATTTTCATACATTTAACTGTAACTGGGTTAGATTTCTCTTATAAATTTACAATAAAACCTTTTGCCGTCCTGTTATGTGAATTATTTTTATTCTGATGACCCACTCTATCCTCCCTTCCTTTGCCCGTGGACGGTTTGTGACATACCTTCAGTGGAGCTATTGCGCTGTTGTAAAAATTAGACCAGAGTAAAAGTATCATCTAGAAGCTTTCTGGGGTTCAGAGGGTTAAGCTTGTTTTGTCCTTGTGATAATATCAAGAAGAAAAGTTCAGAGGTTTTGGAGAAAAGGTCCAAATGTGGGAAAAGAAGCTCATAAAAATGGTTATGGATGACAGTTTGCATTACAGATTACACTTTGTACTGGCTCTTTTTTTTTGGCCCCATATTAAAATTAGCACTTGGCTGCTGTTGCCGTGTCCCTGTTTTACCTTCGGTTTATTGTCTCTCTCTGGCACAGATGGTCAAGCTGCAGGCCTGCATTAAATATTGTGAGGAAGATTATTCCGCTGCCAAGGTGAGGAGCTTTAACACGTCATCTGTTAACACACGATACCATTTCTGCTCAGTATAGCATCAGATTAATCCTTATTATGCACAGCCAGACACACCTTCATTAGCGTCACTTTCTGTTGTGTTTTTGTAGTCGCTGTTGGAGCAGCTGCCGCCGGACGACCCGGACTACGTCTACAATATGGGCTGTTTGCTTTACCAGGACGGCAAGTATGAGGAGGCCTGCAGGAAGTTCATGTCTGCCATGCAAGTGCTGGGATACGTGCCAGGTGATCAGTTAAAAACACACATTCAGTAAGCTGTTCTCTATGCACTGACCTGAAATCAAAAGACAATTTATTTACTGTCACTGGAGTGTTTCTGGAAACCCAAAAATATTCACCCGTAACAGCCAATAAGACGACGCTGTCTAACCGCTGGAAGGACGGTCCAGTAACATATCTTCATCTGCTCCATCTCTATAAAAAAGCAATGTTGACCCAAACAGCTCCTCCTGCAGAAATAATCTTGTCCTTCATTTCTTATAGTTGGTGGCGTTGGGAGAATCCACAGTCTGTGGGAGAATCCACAGTCTGTGGGAGAATATCAGCTGTCTCTGGGTTTTTTGTAATCAACTCCGCACTACTTTTTACAGTGGAAAGGGTTTATTTTTCAGGTTAACCGAAAATATTTGCAGATGAGATGAGTTTCTATTTCTGTTAAACAAAAAGAACCAGAACAAAAACTGGACATGACTTGAATTCATCATACATTTAAATAAAATTGATTAAGATAAAATGATTGTACACCTCTGGGTTTTTGTGTCATTTTTGTCTCTTATTTTCAGCGTTGTCCTACAACATCGCCCTGACTTATTACAGCCTGAAGAACCACAATCAGGCCCTCAAGTATATCGGAGAGATCATAGACCGTGGAATCAAGGAACATCCAGGTAAAAATAGCTGTGATTTTCTCCTCTTTTAGATATTTATTATTTTTAGATCATGTTTTTGTCATCAGCATGAGGGTTGTTTTTTTTCTGCATACCAGAGCTGAGTGTCGGGATGACGACCGAAGGCATCGACATCCACAGCGTGGGAAACACGCTGGTCCTGCATCAGTCGGCCCTGATCGAAGCTTTTAACCTCAAAGCTGCAATCAATTACGAGCTGAAGAACTGTAAGAACCTCCATCTGTTTCCAACACGTCACTTAGAGAGGTAGTGAGGTGGCAGACGAGCCCGCGTAAAAAAACAGTATTGATGACAACTGTGTCTGTAAAGTGAACCACAGTCAGTATTCAGACACCAACCACACAAGAGCTGAGGAACATCACAAACCTATCCATGCTGTGGCCAATCATAGCTATCTAAATCCTCTGTGAAGACACATGGGTGTGCTGAGAGCTGGTCTTTAGTTTGACTAACCTGACGTTAGCGGCTGTTTCTCACTGTTTACATTATAAAGGATGGATGTGGGTCCTGGGTCTGATAAGAAAAGCCATCGTAAAAGCTCCTTAAACCTTCCCCTCAACCACAGTAAACACTTTCCTGGTGGATTAATCGCTGGTTTTAGGTCACAGTGAGGAGAACAACAAGCCGACGTTAGCTAGCTATCACAAAGTTTTGCTCAGTCACATAGATATCAGTCCGCAGGCGGTTAAAGTTAATAATAACTGTAGTAAATAATGAATAAATGATTAAAGTCTTGAACCATCCCTCATTACTTTATATTTTGATTCAAATGAGCCAGACTTGTATTTTTTAAGTCCTCTTGAACAATAGTTCTCCAGCTTTCTGAAGGTCTTTCAAAGTTCTTATTTGGACAAGAAACAAGAAATGCAGCAAAGATAAGTGTCTGATTGCCAATAGTTTGATTTACTGCCAATGCAGTAAAAGCATAAATGGATAGAAACCATCAGTCCTGGATTGGCCTCCCCAGAGCCCGAAACTCAACATTATTGATGCAGAGAATGAAACAAAGACGAGCTTTGAATGTCCTTCAAAAGCCCCGGAGAACCCTTCCTGAACACCAAGAGAAGAAAGAAACTAAAAATAAAAAAAAATTTGATATTTACCCTGTAGCCTAAAAATATTTTTGCATAGGCCGCAATTATCAAGAAGAGGCCTGTAAAACTGTTTACGCTCGTTGTGGTTTCACATGTGTAAAACCTCACCAGTGCAGAAAAAACAGCGTCTGCGACAAGAAACAAATCCAGAAGTTTCCACTGAGGTGAGTCTGGTAGCCAGGGCTCCTTAATGTTTTAGACCTTAAGAAATTTTGTGAAAGACGCAACATGCCATGGTCATTTATTCATCAAAAAATACTCTGCAAAGCAATGAATAAATGACCATGGACACAACAACTGCACACCAGATTCTCCTATTCAGAGCATCTGTAATAACATTAACAAAGTGCAGTTTCAGTCTGTCTGTTAAGCATCAGGTACTACTTTAAGCAAGCTAAAGCAAAACGTATGCATGTGATTAAACACACTGAAAAAGCCTTTGAAGGAGCTTGTACACTTTTACATTCAATGCAAAAAGTGAGCGTTTAACTGTGTTTGCCAAAAAGGTTAGAACCGAGGGACTCGAACCTTGAACCTGTCAGTGTTGATGACCTGGGTCTTTTTCAGTCCTTTGAATTTTTAACTGATGTATGTGTTGGGACTGTGTTTTCTTACTTGACTGCAGGCTCAGTGCTTGTGTCCTAAACCAGGTCACAGCCGTAAACTTTTCCCTGTTCATAAGAGGAACAGAAACCGATAGAAAGAGATGAAAATCGGCTGCAAGAGAACTTGCAAAGCTTCCTTTAATCTTCAAAAGCAGGGTTGTAGTCCTTTCTTTCTCCACCCTCTGACACATTATCAGACCAAAGCTTTAAAGAACAGTGATCAGAGGACGACATGCAGGAAGGAAGCCCACATCAAACGGCCGGCTCTGTCAGACGGACGGAGAGTCGCGTCACCTGCTGCATGAAACGGATGGAAAGATGTGCTGAACCCAGCCTGCAGGGATGAGCTCAGAAACGTTTTTAGGGGACATCCCGAGCACGTTTTGGCTATATTGGACATTTCTTATTAACCTCATCAACACCACTGGTGCTGATTTGATCTCAGGCTTCTGCTGTCTGCGTGTTGAAGTGTGTTTCAGGAAGATATGAACCCCAAATAAGAGCCACCAGGTCACCGGAAAACCACTGTGAGAGAGGGTTAGGGTTAGTCTAAACACTCCTAGTTTCAGAAACTAGACGTTACTTGTCAGCCTTACAGGTTTTTGTTAAAAGATTTCCAGCTGGGAGTGCCAAACAGGAGAAAATCCTTTTAAAGGGGTAGGTAGAACCTAACAATAAGCCCAGAGGACCAGTGGGATACTTTTAGTCCAATAAGAAGTGATCAGAACTTTGTTTTCCAGAAAAACCTTTTGTAGAAAAACTGTAAATGCTTTGTGGCATGTGTTACAGTTTTGATTTTATTAGATATTGAGCGTTAAATGACAGGTAGGTAGGAAGAGAGAGTGAGGATGAAAATCAGCTTTGCTCATGTTTGAGGAATTGACTCAGTACATCTGAAAACAGTTCCACGGGGCGCCTGCAGATGATGATTATCGATTTTCCTTATGAGGTTTTCAAGACTCTGCGCTGTTTAAGTTTCCCAGGTTCATAAAGTTCATCTCTCAAAGAGAAATTTCTCAGAAAAAAACCTCTATGTGCACTGAAACGACCTGATTTCTTCTCTGTTGTGTTCCATGTGGATTCCTGCAGTGAAAACAGCTCAGGAGGCTCTGACAGACATGCCCCCGAGATCAGATGAGGTAAGGACATGAAACTGTTTGCACAATCACGTTTGGAGGCCCCCATGAACACAAAATCATTACTGTTAGGGTGAAGACTTCAATCGAAAGGAAGGAAACGAATGACTCTGTGTTGTTATTCAGTAGTTGTCTGAATTAAGGCTGCCTGGGCTCGCTGAGCCTGACAGCCTGTAGATAACAGAGATTAATTCAAGATTAGAATGGAGACGTAGGTGTGAAGGCTTACATGGAGGTAATGATGGTATTTTTATCATCCTAACATGACTTATTTAAAATTAATGTACAGATGGGACACTGTCCTTGGTCCAGCCTGTCACTGCCTCTGAGTCATGGCTTATGAACAACTAGTGCCCCCTAGTGGAAATCCATGCAAAGTGCACTGAGTCAGAAATACTAGGAAGTGAAGTTTTACCTAAATTTTTTACAGGCTGAAATTAATGGGACCACAGCAGCAACACTCAAATGAAATGGATCCAGAGTGTAAAAAATACACTCTTATTCTAGTCATTTATATGATTTAAAGTGTTTGTTTTTTGTGAATTAAATAATCGGTAGAACAGAACGTAAACACCATCATTTTACTGTTTATCACTATAGACAACCACTCATTGGGCGGGGGGGGGGCTTTTTTCTCTAACCTGTGCCTCCTTGTCTCTTCTGTCCTCCTGACTGTGACCTGCAGCTCAGTCTCAGTGTGCCAGTTTAAAGGATGTCTCTGTTCCTAATATGACAAAGGGAGGATCAGGGTGCTCATCCTCCTTAGTCCCTCCCACGTGAGATGTGAGCAGAGGAGGTGAGGAGGAGATACGAGGAGAGAGGAGACGAGACAAACACCGTCTAACAGAATGAGCCATCCTCGACTCTGAGCATCATTTTAAATGATGTCAATTAAATATGATGTTTGACATCATCATAAACTGTTCTGTTGTAGCCACAGCAGTTTTTCATGATCTCAGGTGTAACGGTGCTCGTGACATTTTTATAGTCTCGGACACTTTTAATTAAATTCACCACGAGGAGCAAAGTGACCGTTTCCAGACCTGGTGTTTTTGCTCATACACAGAAACAGTGAAGGAGAAAAAGCTTCTTCATCTTTAGAAACTGAAACAAGAATTTAAACAGGCTGTTCAAAGAGTCCTTCTCCCTCCAGCTGTGCCTCTTTTATACACTAACAATAAAAAAGAACAAAATGAGCAACTGAAAACTCACAAACGATGAAAGTTTGTATTTCTGTTGAAGTCTGTACAACTAGTTTTATGTGGTTCATTATAAAAGCAATCAGCCCCGCTTCAATTCGAAAAAGTGCAGTTATTCTTGTACACTCAGTGCAGTATTATGTACTTCATCTCCTATATTATGTCTACTTTTACAGGAACTGGACCCAGTGACACTCCACAACCAGGCTCTGTTGAACATGGACACGAAGCCGTCGGAGGGCTTCGAGAAGCTGGCCTTCCTCCTGCAGCAGCCCTCCTTCCCCCCCGTCACCTTTGGAAACCTGCTGCTGCTCTACTGCAAACACGAGGTAAGCAGCAGTATTTTATCTGAAGGAGACCAACTACAGCAGCAAAGACTCCCACTGACCTGCTAAACGTCAGGTCAAAGATGCTTTTCTTGATTTTCTGTCATGTATCTCATGTTCCAGCGGTGGATGTTCATATTAAACATAAGCAAAGTGTCTGATAAAGTCAGTGTAGCGTATGTACAAGTACTCCCTGTGGGCCAGAAGCTCAGGCTGCTTCAAACACTCTAGTCTTGGCCCTGCGTGATGCCTGTGACGGTATATTTCCTTACTGTGATCATCACATGCAGCTGCTTTTATAACCCGGTGTTTCTGAGGGTCAGTCAGCAGGTTGTCTTAAACGGCACTAAAAACAGCTTGTGTTTCAGACAGATGATGAGCTAAGAGGCTCAGTAAAAAGTACATTTGAATAAAAGCAAAAATATGTGCATAGAAATTAGAACAATAGGATCCTGGTAATTGTTCCTGTTGCTGTAGCAAACCTTGAAAACCAAGGACATGGTTATTGACTTCAGGAAGACATCCCGCCATCCTGCACTAACAGTGGTAAATGGTGCAGCCATTGAACTGGTGGACAGTTATTTGGGGGTTGTTCTTGATAAGGCTCTGTCCTTTGAGTCACATCTTGCTGCTAGAGTGAAAAAGGTTCAACAAAGACTTTTTAAGGAGGTTGAGAGGTTTCAATGTTTCATCTGAAATGATTTTTTATAAAAGTTTTATTGAATCTGTTTTAACTTTCTGTATCATCGCTTGGTACGGTAATATGTCCCTGAATAATAAGACCAGACTTAACAGATCATCCTCTCTTTAATGATTTTCAACTGCTTCCATCAGGTTGTCGTTATAGAGTGCCTGCAGTGAAGACAGAGACATAGATTGTCTTTTGTACCTGCTGCTATTATCATAGTTAATAACACTAAACCATAAGTGTTGTTGCCATTGCACACTGCACTTTTTTGATGAAAAATCTAGGTTGTTTTCTCAGGCTTATATTATATTATATTATATTATATTATATTATATTATATTATATTATATTATATTATTTTGGAGTGTGTATGTGATGTGTTGGTTGTCTGTTTGTTTGTACGGACATACTGCAAATCAATTTCCCGTTAGGGACAATAAAGTTACCAATAACCAATAACATCAATATGAAACGTGCTGTATTCAGCGCTATTTGGACTATCAGACAGGCTTTTGCTGTGATCCAGCAAACACTGTGGGAAATAATTTGTCCCACTCCACCGTGGCTTTAAAGGCTCGTAACAGCTCAGATTAGTTCAGGTAATTAGGTAACTGAAACAAGCAGTTTTAGCTCACAAAGGTTCAGAAAAAAAACCATTTTAAAAAACATCCACGTGGCCAAACAACGCAGGAATCTCAGAAACACAAAGGAGCACGAGGAGGGAAACCAGGTGGAATAACCAAAAACTGAGAAGAAGAAGACACAGCTGAAATTTATCAGGGTGTGGCAGAAAATTACAGAGGCGACAGGAAGTAGCTGCTGCAGATTACCAAAATAAGACAGAAGTAAAAACAAAGATAAAGAAAAGTAGACACTGAACCATAAAAGACACAAAAATAAATCTCACAAGAAATTAATCAAGAAAACATCTTTCACAAAAGCATCTGCCACCGTGCCAGTTTAAATAAGACAGATAAAGAATTTCTGACTTTAAGCATCAATATTCAGATCTACTGCTCCAAAAACACAGTTTTACAATTAATTTCTATGTTTTTTCTTTACTTTTCCTCAGTAAATTAAAATTTTCCATACAGTTAGTTTTAATTGGCAGCCCTATAAACGCTGAACAGCTCCTCTCCCTGACAGCGCTCACGCTGACCTCATTATTCAGAGATTTATCGCCGTTCTCCATAAACACCACGACGCCTCTCTGTAGCATGTCAGCAGTTTCCACCAGTGAGCATCCACGCAGGGAGTAACACTGTTTGCAAAGGGATTTGGACTCATGTGGTGTGAGTTCCAGTGGAAAGAGCTGAAAACAAAGAGCTGCAAGTCTTTCATTAAGATGGCATTAACTTCTCTGCTGGACTTCTCACAGTACTTTGACCTGGCAGCTGATGTCCTGGCAGAAAACGCACATCTCACCTACAAGTTCCTCTCCCCGGTGAGTAACGAGCATCCTCAAGAGACCAGCCAGTTGATTTTATTCTAATTAGAACATCTGGTGTAGTGTCGTCTGCACAAATATGACTAGTAATAACAAAAACAGTCATCTGTTTCTTTTTCTTTTTCAGTACATGTACGAGTTTCTTGATGCTTTGTTGACCTGCCAGACGGCACCAGAGGAGGTACGGTACAAAACACCTGACACCTTATTAACAATAGGAAGCTATTTTTAATGATCTGTATAAAATCAACCAAATGTCCACATGATATGAAAGTTTCACGGCCGAAAAATATATTTAAGCTCTGTTTAAACTGTTCTCATTGAAATGTCGACTTCCAGCTTGGACTTGGATTCATGTGCAAGATTTTTCTGAGTCTCTTTGTAATGACTGTAAATGAAACAGATCATTTTAGTGAAGTGGTTGAAATGAGAATTAGTACCTTTACACCTGAGCTGGAAAACAAAGAGAGTGCAGACTCCAGGACGGGGAAGGAGTTTCAGTTATGTGAGGGTGTTCACAAGTGAGACGAGACTGACAGATGGACCAATGAGGACGTTGTAGCGGTCCGTTGTGGTAAAGAGGAACTCTTTATGGCTCAGTCTACGTTCCCTCACCACGAGCTCTGCGTTTTAACTGAAAGCAGCATTGAAGACACATCCGCTTCCTCTGAGGGGTTTCTCGACTCAGCCATAGATTGGATGAGGATCTCAGTCATTCAGTTGAGCTGCTGCTCCACATCGAAAGGAGTCAGTCAAGGTGATTCAGGCCTCTGAATAGGATGACTCCTGGACCCTCTCTAGGTGCTTCAGGGATATCTAACTGGGAGGAGACCCCAGAGCAGAACCAGGACACTCTAGAGAGGTTTTGTAATTTGGCTTGCTTAGGAACACTTAACCAGCCTCCTAGAAGAACTGGAGGAGATGGCTGGGAGGGGGGGGGTCTTAACACCTATGCTTAGACTGCTGCTGCCACAATCCAGACCTGGACAATTGGCAGAGAGTGTATAGAAGGATGAAATTACAAAATAATACTCGTTATTGGAGTGCTAGAAACATGAACCATAGTACGTTAACCTGCTGAGCTAACCAGTCAACACTGTGAATGAAACACAACTAATGCTGTGGATGACAGTCGGCTGGAAAAGACCAGTATGATGGTTCAGCATCAGATTTGTTTTTGTGTCTTTAGTATCCGTCATGTTTCATTACCTGCGTTCTTTTTTCAGGCTTTCAGGAAGTTTGAAGAGATGAACGGAAAACTGGCGGAACAGCTACGCAAACTATCAAAGCAGGTTGTTTACCTCACGCTGCTCTTTCTGTCTTACTGCACACAGCATTTTCACACTGCCTGTATTTTATTTTGTGGGGTTATATATCAGACATGCTTTTGTTATAGGAGTGGCGTTGTGGGTTAACTCAGAACTATAAAACGTGGTTTGGAGGCTGGTTGCAAAGGGGCTTGCAGTTGAACTTGCCGATTTCTTGCAGGACAGGATTGAATACAAATAAAATGTCTGTGTGAATCACTCATCTTCTTCAAGCTGCAGGAAACCAGGCTGACTCGAGATGAGGAACTGCTGAAGAAAGCCGTGCAGGACTTCGAACTGATGCAGGAAAAGTGAGGACACGCAAACATAAACACACTAAGCCGTGTTTTCATTTCCTCAATGGAAACAAAGCAAATTCAGTAACAGAGGATTACTTTCTGATTGGCCGCATCTCTTCACAGGTACATCGTTGTCCTCATGGCTCAGGCTAAGATCTACTGGAACCGCGAGAACTTCCAGATGGTGGAGAAGATTTTTCGCAAGTCGGTGGAGTACTGCAACGATAACGACACCTGGAAGCTGAACGTGGCTCACGTGCTCTTCATGCAGAACAAGTACAAGGAGGCTATCGGCTTCTACGAGCCCATCGTCAAGAAGCACTACGACAACGTGAGTGCTCAGGGCGGATTATTACCCGCCTGTTCAACTGTGGGCAGCAAATGATGACAGTGTGACGTCAGCTGTAAAAGCTGACAGTGTGCCTTTTTGTCCAGGTGGAGCAGTGTAACATACAAGAGTGTCCCTGCAAGTGCAAACCATCGGTAAACAAAAAACAGACCAAACACCTGTTTCTCTGCCTCTGCAGTTTCTATCTGTGCATGAATCCACTGTTTAGTGTGATGGTTTGCAGTGTTGTTTCTGATGTTGTACAACTTCAGACAGTCACATGGCTGAAGGTCTGGAGTGTTTAACAGAGCGCACTAACACTGGACAACAAAGAGGTGGTTTTTAACCTGTTCAATTCAAACTCTGGTTCGTTTTGGTTTGTGCAGGTGTGAACGCAGTAATTGCACCAGTGTTGAACAAAGAGCATTTTTTATGGTGTGAATGTGATCCATCCTCGATCTGAGCCAAAGCCAGCTGTACGTTGTAGGTTTTAGCTAAAATATTCTCCATGCTCTGTGCGGTAGTGCAGAACCTTCTTCCTGTATTTACTTTTGTTTCTCTCACCTCAGACACATCTGGCCAATCAGTAGACTGAACATTCTCATGTGGTTTGTAGTGACACAAGAAAAGAAACCAAACCCTGAGAAAAAGCTACAAGTTTACCAACCCAGAGTAAACAGACTATAGCTGTGAAAACACCTGCAGGTTTCTTATATGTTCCAGTTCAGATTTAACCTCACATCAGTGGGATAATTTAAAGGTTCTGCTGCTGACTGAAAAGATTTCCTGTGAAATCATTGGTCAAGCCTCTGATCCATGTTGGTGTTTGCTTCTGTAGATCCTGAACGTGAGCGCAGTGGTCTTAGCCAACCTGTGCGTGTCCTACATCATGACGAGCCAAAACGAAGAGGTAACGTACAGACACGGTCACTGTCAGCCCAAAGGTGTTTCTATATAGTTTGTATCCAGAAGAACATGTTTATAACACACATGAAAGTAATGAAACTCATGCAAAGCACTGCTTTAAAAAACAGAGACACACCAGATGAGACAAAAGAAGTCAACGAAATAAATTAATTATCCTATTCCAGTTTAATATATATCAATGTAGAGAAAAAAGATGAAGCAGCATTTATATCCTGATAGAAGATTAGATTAATGTCCACTGGGATGTCCTCCTAAAGAGACAGGGAGCACAGAGGATATCTGTTCAGACTCATGCACACATATGGTTATTGTACTCATTCTCTGCGATGGCCACTGTCACTGTTGATTCTTTGTTATACAGTAAAGCCACAGCGGGCACTACTTTATCTCCACACTGACGGTGACGGAATTAACAAAAAGCCGGGCATGGAAACATGTTGAAATCCAGCAGTGCTGTTAGACTGCCTGAAAGTTCAGACAGCTAGCTCCAGCCTTTCCCTGCTGGGAGTCTGATCAGGTCCCTGTGTGATACTTTCATCCAAACTCGAGCTCCACTGTCCAGGATGGATGATTTTTTGGGGGGAGCCTTTGTTGTGTCTGAGAGTAGAAAGGAAAGGTGTGAGAGAGCAGCAAAGCCCAGAATCGAGCCTCTGCAATAACAGGACAGCATAACTTCTCTGACTGATGATCTCTGCGTGTCGTCCCGGTTTAACAGGCTGAAGAGCTGATGAGGAAGATCGAGAAAGAAGAGGAGCAGATCTCCTACGACGACCCCGACAAAAAGGTCTTTCACCTCTGCATCGTCAACCTGGTCATCGGGTGAGTCCCACACAGGAAGAGCTTTATGGGGACAGTCAGCAGCTATTTACTGTATTCTTCAGTTGTAATGAAAGGGAGTTACTATGCAATCAGAAATCAGTCCTAAGTATTTTATTTTGTATCATTTCTGATGTGAAGGTTAGAGAGGAAGAACAAAAACGTCCTGCTTTCATCAGTAAGATCATCTCTGTGAAACCTTCTTTGCACACTTGTGTTTTGTCTTTCAGGACGCTGTACTGTGCAAAGGGAAACTACGACTTTGGCATCTCCCGTGTTATCAAGAGCCTGGAGCCTTACAACAAGAAGGTCAGCCATTTTTCCACCAATTGTATCAGTCAGATACAAAAGATCACAGAGACCTTCGGGTCACCGAGGCTGACCACAACGTCGTCTCCTACTGCCCAGTTTAATGCCCCTGATGTTTGACTGGCTCCCAGTGCCTACAGCTAAGAAAAGAAAATCAAGCAGGTCACCCTGGAGATCCTCAAACTGTGAACAACACTCAGAAGATTTTGATTCCAGTACTTTTGTAATCACGATGATGATTCAACCGGGCGATCAGCTTTAGTGAGAGAAGAGGTGCCGACTGTGCTTCCACTCAGGAACACTTCAAGTCTCCCTCCGCAGTCCTGCTTCTTGGACTGCAGCTGATTGGCCATCTGTTGGGAGAGTGAGCCTCCAATCAGAGCCTGGTGTTGGTGTAAGTGGTGTAAGGGCCGGGGCTAAATGCTTAGCACCGACTGAACCGAGTAAATCAGTGCTGGATGGCATCGTTCTTACAGATGGATGAAAAAAATGAAAACTCAAATCTTGTTTCTTTAATTTGAAGATTTTTCCTTTTCCCACACAAAAACGAGCAGGGCTCGTACAGACCACACACTTCTGTGTCATTTAACACTGGAAGGACACACAGCATAACAATGCAAGCCTTTAATGGCTGTGATGGAAAAACACAGCCACAGTGAGGATGCTTGGTGGCCCAGGCCCAAACCAGCCCCACCAGCTGCAGGAGCAGCAGGAGGCACAGGAACAAACAAGCTTCATGGAGTGTTCTTTAATATGCTTAACACCCGGACAGTCTTCTTCACTTCCATGTCCACGTTCATGCTTATAGATTAGAGACTCATGCATGTAGTTTTAGATTAAGACTTAAAAAGAGAACCATGCACATGGACAGTTTTATCAAAAGCAGTCTGAACATTTCATCCTTCATGGTTTAGTTTTATTCATAAATCTGCAGTTTCTGTGCAATCTGACTCCACTTACAGCTCGTTGTACAGTCTGATGAAATCTAATCATGCTTTAGCTTAATTTAATATTAAATGCAGGTAATCCCACTTGCAGTGTTCGGACTTTGTGTCCAAGGATTAAAAAATATCTGAACAACAAATACAGTCCTGCAGGAGCACCTTCTCCAAGGCCGAGCTGCTCTTTTTGGGAACCTTTTGATCCCGTTTGGTCACAACATCAGCGGAGTCCAGCTGCAGCTGAGTCCACTAAAATCCAGCTGAGAACACACACCATCATCCTGAGCCTGTCATCCCCTCCAACAATCACCATCCAGTCGCATCCACAGTGAAAGCAGCGAGCACGACAGGAATGTGAAACCTGGCGAGATGCACGCCCATCACACAAGCTTCTCGTCTCTGGTTACTTCAGATCATTTTATACAGGAAACCGGCCTGCGTGGTTAAACTGTCACGACGACAGCTTACAATGTTCACAAAACAAATCCTGCTGGCAGGCGCTGAGGCGTTCAGTCTGGTTATATGTTGTTAATCTGTTCTGTTTGTGTGTAGCTGGGGACGGACACATGGTTCTACGCCAAGCGCTGTTTCCTGTCCCTGCTGGAGAACATGTCCAAACACATGGTCATGCTGAGGGACACCGTGGTACAGGAGTGCATTCAGTTCCTGGAGCACTGCGAGGGTGAGCAGCCGTCACAAACACGCCTGCAGAAATATCTCGAGAACACACCGGTGTGACGACACGATTAATGGGATTACTCTGTTTCTTCAGATTAAAATGTTCGTGTACGGGTCCCAGTTTTTAGTGATTGTTAACGTTTTGGTGATAGTGTAGTATCTTTAGTCTCTTCACACAGTTGGAAACCGCTGTAAGAGACACTGACCACAGCTTCAGTCCCCTTCAGCTCTGAGAAACCAACATGGTGGCAACTTAAACAGCTAATGTTGATGCTTAGAGTTATGATAAGTCCAGAAGTCAGAAACCAGTGAACACTGACGTGTGTTCGATTCAGCCACCTGCTGATATGAGCCTCTGAAGCTCATCCAAACACACTTTTTGAAGTTTTGTCCAGTGAATTATCAGGAAACGGATCAAACATTCAGGGTGTTACTGCCTGTTTCTGGTCCTCTGCGTCACAGATATTTAACTGCACATTATTCAAACTGTGATCGATCCATCACAGTCACGCTGGGACTTTAGGTTGTTTAGCTGGAGTGTAAAATTGTGTGCAGTGTTTCCATTTTAAATGTTCTTGCTGATGCCTCCTGTACTGCGGTAAAAAGTCATTTTGTACTCCGAATGCTCTGACCGACTGTTTTCTTTGCTTTCCTGCAGTTTATGGGAAGGAGGTGCCGGCCATCATCGAGCAGCCTCTGGAGGAGGTCCGCATTCACATCGGCAAGAACACCGTCACCTACGAGGCTCGGCTTCTCAAGGCCCTGTTCTACGAGGTGATTGGCTGGAACAAGTGACATCACAAAGGTGTTACCGGCTGAGTTAGGACAGTTTAATAAGTTCCACAGAAACTCGGTTTAAAGACGGTCAGCACACAGTGACGTGTTTCTGTGGAGCTTTCGTCCGGCTTCTCTGCGCTGGGACACTTCTGGCTGAAGGACGTGATCTCAGTGAGCAGATCTGATATAATCACATTGCTGCATTTATCATCACTATGAACACAACGGTTTGTAGAACAGACTTTAGTTTTATTGGTTATGTTTATTTCACTAACATAAACATACATGATGATAGTAATGTAAGTTTATCTCCATGCATTCGGTTCATGCAGATCCTCTGCAGCCGCTGCTCCCGACTCTGTTTGTCGATTAAATACGTGTGAAAAACAATACGATTTAAAGTAAATAAAGATATTTTTAGAACTTAACTCAAGGTTTTCACCAGGAAAACAACCTGGGTGGATTCTGATGTTTTTTTCAAAGTAAATGTAAATATGTGTTTTAAATAGAGATGCTCCAATCAGCGTCTTTAGCTTCATATAAACTTTAAAAATCATCGAATCGTTAAAAATCAAAGATCGTCGAGTCTCTGACCACATCACGCTGTGTCCTCTGTGTTTTTCTCACTGTGGTGTTCACACAAAGGTGACCCCACCCCCCTCCAAGTCCAGCTGATCTCTTGTTCACTCATTGCAACTACAAATTTCTCCTAAAGAGGCTACATCAAAGAAAAAACACTGTTTTGTGGACACAGTGTCGCTGATACACAGGGGTTAGAGTGGGATTGGGCTGGTGGGGGGTGGGTATATTTCCTGGGTCTTTACCGTACAATATAAAGCGCCTCGAGTTGACTCTTGTTGTGATTTGGCCCTATAAATTTATATATATATAAAACTGAATTGAATTAATTTATACTTTTGTATAAAAACTCTTAGCTGTGCATTTTCACTTCTCAAAGCTGAAAACATCGGGACCAGCTCTGCCCTCGTCACCATTACAGCTCAGTGTGGGACTTCAGCACTGTAACTTTCATACAGCACTTTCTGTGGACTCCTGTAGTGATGGCTAAATGCTAAAGTATTAAGATTCCAGTCTTATTGTGAGCATGAACTCTGACACGAATGGAAGGATTGAAGGCTCAGAGTGTGCATGCAGCCGTGTGTCACCGTCTGATTGGTTGAGGTGGGAGCAGCTGGAAACAAAGCCGAGCTGCAATAAAAATGAACTCTTAATATTAAAAGCTGCCGATCAAATGTAATCACTCATTAACTGGAGGTGGGCTTTCAGGATCGCCGTGGCCCACTTTAACCCCTGGAGCCAGAAAAAATCTCGTGATGACCTCGAAAAGTCGAATTAATCCAAGTCTCATCCTCCAAAACGCTCATTTACATTTTACCACGGTCCTACTTATTGGGTACGCCATCCTTTTTTACGGTTGGAGCATCACTACTTTCAAACATCTTGTTTAGGTTTGATAATAATAATGATAAAAAAAATCAGCTTTATTGTTATAGTAACAAAACATGACTGAAAATAAAGCTTTAGCTTCCACATCCCAGCTTTGCATTAGGCGTTTTCATCATGTTAACACTACGTTCTTAAAGCGACATGTGGTGTGGAGAGTCTGCCTCGTTTCGCCGATGACGAAAGTCTCTACCTGATGATCTACAGTGTTTTTTTCTCGTGAGAACGCCCCTCAGGAGAGCGGCCTCTTTGTAATGTCCTGCTCTGTCAGGTAGTAGTTCAGGTATCCTCCCAGAGCACCGACCGCCACCGCCGTCATGTGACTGGAACAGCCGTCTGGCAGATGAAAGCAAACAGAGTTTATCAGACAATAACAAAAACCTCAAATCAGATGAAGTACTTAAGGTGGTAAAGACTGTTCATGCCAGCTTCACACATAACAAGAAATTATCAGCATATGAGCTCCAGCAGCTCTGCATCCAACTGCATTTTTAATGTGACCTCCGCTGGCTTCACAACACCAGCGTTCTTCAGATTTCCTCCAAACCTACAAACGTAACAACAAGCTTCTTTAGCCACAGTGGCTGAAGATCAGCTGATGTGATTGTTACGATCTTGTCATGCTTCTGGGTCATTTGATCCAGCTCTGAGTTTATTGTGTTTTTGTGATTCCTGAGATGTTATGATTGAGTTTTCTATCATTCAGTATTGAGTTCAGTCCTTTCCATGTCACTGAGTTATTGGTCATTTCTGGTCTGTTAGGTCCCTTTTGTGCCTTTGTCGTCGTGTCTCCTGTGAGAATCTGTCTTGTCGTCTGTGTTTGTGTTTCGGTGTCTCGCTCCCTCAACCTCTGTGTATGTCTTAGTCGGGTCATTGTTTTGCGTCTCCCTTCTGTGTCCACACGTTCCCCTCCTTGTGTTTCCACAGCCACTCATGTCTGTCCATGTGTGTTCTCCCCAGCCTGTCTTGTCTCTCTCTCCCTCCATGTCTCGCCTCTGTAACTGTTTGTGTCTCATCCAGTTGTCTCTCCAGTCTGTCTTGGTCCCGTGTGCTTTCCTTCCTCCCGGCTCCTGTATCATGCTGCGTGTTTTAGTCTGTGTCTTAGTGTGTTTCCTGTTTTATTTTGACAGTCTGCCATCCTGTGTTCAGTGTGTTTGCTTCCTCCCTGTCTCGTCACGCCTAATTCGTCCCAGCTGTGTTCCCCGTGTGTTTCTGCTTTTCCTAATTACCCTCGTGTGTGTGTGTGGGTGTGGGTGTGTGCGCATATATGTTGTGTCAGGTTCCTCTTGTCCCTTGTCCAGTTGTCCACGTCCAGGTTCTTAGTTTCATTTTTGTGATTCATGTTTTAGTCTACCTAGTTTAGTTCTATCTCCATTCGCCATTTGCTTCTGTTTTTGTGCAGCCTATGAATAAAGCAGCTCGTTTTTTGTTAAGCCTGCATTTGGGACCGCCTCATCATCACTTCCCACATTCTGCAGCTGCAGACCGTGACAGATCCTCAGCTGAGAAAAATGTAAACGGACCTGGAAGTATCTTCTCCCTCCTCTTCACTCTCCTGTGAGGCTGCAGCTGTTCCAGCAGCTCGTCTCCAATGATCTGTGAGATGATGCTCTCTGAGGAGAACAACAGAGAATGAACTGCCCATCCATCCGTTCACAATCTCTGCCCAGAAATAAGTAATTTAATACAGATAAATACAGATAATTGATTCTTGTGTAATCCACATCAGTAATTAGGAGATTTTTTTTGTTTAAAACTAATTGCTTTCAAAATACATCAAATGGGTTAATACATCAGTACAGTGCATATAAAAAGTCTGTTCCATGGCTGATTTTATTATTTATTGTATTCAAATAGATATTTAAATCTATTTATTATATATCTTACTACAGGATCCAAAACATGAACATTGTAGGAATGCAATAATAATTGTGACGAAAAGCTCCCAAAAACCTCAAATTTTCTGAACAGCCCAAAGATTTTCCATCCCTCTAGTTAAATTGTAACTCGGGTGATTTAGTGTCGACGACATTTGTTGTTGAAATTATGTTCTTCAAGGAAGTTTCAGGCTCGTAACCTGTTTCCATTATACATCCTGCCTTTGGCCAACATAAAGAATTCCCAAAGTTTAAAATGCTACAACTTAACTGAAGAATTTCATGTTGTAAACTACTCTGCATGGCTTTCAATTTTTTTTATCCGGTTGTTCAGTCTGACGTCACTAGCCGTGTCTGGGTCTAAACTCCGCTGCAGGTCCATATATCAAACGATCACTGTGGCATTACTGAGAGTTGAAAAACTGTCTAAAGTCTTTCATCTTTAATAAAATGATCAGCCTTCTCCTCTACCAGGTGTAACAATTGAGTTTAACATCCAGTCATCCATGAAAACGGAATTTATGACATTTAACGGAGTTAGAAGTTAGCAGGGAGTTAGCTCGCTAGCTTCTATCTAAATACAATATAGCATGTCCTGACTGCGGGGTTTTGGAAACAAATTCAAACGTACAGCTCTGCTATCACTTCCAGCATAAATGAAGACAGAAAACTAAACAGCAGTGACGTTTGTAGGGTTACTGAAGTTGGGCTAGCTGCTATATAATGATGTGCTACGTGACCGCTAGCGACACAGCTATGTTAGCATAATATAAACAAGCTAACTTTTTTTCCACTCGATAAAAGTTAATGTGAGTGTTCTCGGTGGTCAGGAACAAATGTAATCGCATGGCAGGATGCTGTAAAAGGACCAAACTTCAGCCAGGAGAACAACTGAGATAATCCATCCACAATACGAGGTTAGTCATTCATATACTGCTGCATGGGCTGGGCTGTAGTTACATCCTAAGGTTTTAAAAACTGAGCTTAAATAAATGATTAGCGGTAATAAAAGCCGAGGGAGGTCAACAGTGGTCGCTGACTGTTTTAGGAGCTTTTTGAGATCAAATAGAAGAAAATACAAAACATTAAACATGTTAACAACACAAAAGCCATATTAAACGCAGACTACTTTAGACCCGGAAGTAGGATTCGTCGCGTCATCACTGAACAACCGGATTAGCGTGTATGTGCAGATATAGAACTTTGGCAGCGATTTGAGATGGAAGGACTCTTAATCACTACTCTCATTATCATTGTTTCTACTCAAAAGTTAAAAATTGAAGTAAAAAGTGATTTAATGGTTCAGGGCAGCTGATGTTAAATATGGTGTTCCTCAAGGAAGTATTCTAGGTCCTCTTCAGTTTTTATTATCCACACACAGACACCCCTTGGGCAGCATTATTATTCACCAGCATCCCTGACGACTACTTCAAACATTTATTCTTATTAAAAGTTTTCACAATAAATGAGCAGAAAATTCTGTTTGCAGTCTTTGTTTGCTGGTCTGTCCAAAGAAATCAAGAAATAAATCATGAAAAGTTTAGAAACTGTAGGTAAATTATAACAATATTTCTGAAGTGTCTTCTATAACAAATTACTGCACTTCCTCAAAAGTTTTCTCAAGAAATCTGCAGGTAATTCAGATCTCGTGCAGATTTTTCACTGACATAACGTCAGACAGAGATCTGATCGCCACGTTACTTGTACGAATGCTCTTTGTGTTTTATTTGCCTAACACATAAAAACCTGCATATTCTTGCATCAGTGGCCATCTTTGTTTCATTAAGACCTCTAAAATACACTGTTGCTATATTTATGAGGTTTGACATATTTGGTATTTTTGACTAAGAACATATATTTTAGCAGGTTTGTGATACTCACTGTCTCTCCCAAAGCAGCCCACCTCCTCGTCCTGCAGCCTCAGAATGTGCTGCAGCCAGTCGGCTTTGTGGAAGTCGGAGAATCCAGACAATCCACAAATCAGGACTGCCAACATAGAGAGGAAACTCAGAAACTAATTTATTTACAGTTCAGACATTTTTACAGTTGACTGCTCATCCAAATTCCCCCCTGTACACTTTTCAATTTAATCTAAAACAAAAATTAAATTAAAAGTCTTAAAAAGTCCTAAAACAAGAAAAAACTTTCTTTGTTACATGAATTCTCTGAAGGCGAGCCTCAATGTCTCCTGAAAAGTCAGGACTCAACATTAAAATCCCCAAATTCTACAACCAACACTCTGAATTTTGTTGAAATTCAGATTTTGTTGTGATCTCTTTTATTCCATAATTTTCTTTTATATTGAAATGGTGATGTAGTCATCAAAAAAAGTAAACGTTTTTAGTTTATCTCATTCAAAAGGACACATCAGTATTTGACAATATGGTTTTCCCATTCCAGTCAATCATTTTTATGAGTTTATCCTTACGTTTATCATAATTAGTGGTTTATATTTATAAATTAATTCATTTTCAAGCTTTTTTGCATGAAAATATTAAAATATGAGTAAGAACATTTTTTTAAAATATGGGAATTCATTTTGCATCAAACCGGAATAACACCGGATCAGGAAAATGTTGACACTCACTGTTTTCGATGAAGATGTCGACCATCTGTTCGCTCAGACCGTCTTTGATGTCCTGGTTGGTCTTCATCATGTTGGAGCAGAAGATCCTCTGGTAGTTCTGTTCAGTCATGTTTGCTCTGGATGCTCGTGTGTCACCTTTCAGCAGATTAGTGCAGCCTTTCTGAAATGGAAATACCAACGAGTCAAACTGTGAAGCTCATAAATTCCCCTCGTACTGAAATCATGGTCCTCGCTACTTTAATCAAATATTTCTAACAGTAGTTTTGCCACCTGTGGTGTTCCCCAAGGCTCTGTCTTTGGCTCTGTACTGGTCTCACTTTAAGACAGCTTTTTATTGATTGGCTGCACATTATAAACAGAATGTCTTGGAGAGCGGGTGGGTGGGGCTTCTGTGCTCACAGCTTTTAGAGCAGCCTACAGCCTGAGCTTTTGGCTCAGTATTTTACTGGGAAAAACATACAAATGTAAAGACTCTTAATGAAAATTGTTAATGAAAATGTAATGAGTCTTACCAGGAAGTAAAATATTAAAAATTCAGCTTGGGCAGAGATAGGCAGCATTAATCTGGTATTTTGAGTTAAACCGGAGGTTCTGGGCCGATATGCAAACTCCACACAGGAGGCTCATATCTGGTTTCGAGCCTCTTTCTGTGAGGCTTCCTAAAATAAGGTTGTTTCTTTCTCCAAAATGCTTGTTAGTGTTACACACATCTGTGGGTCTTTGAGTGGTTTTACGTGTTGTTTCCATCTTTGTTTGCTCACCATTTTTCCAATCATGAAGTAGAGAAGCTGGTGGGACAGAGAGTAGTGTGGACACCCAAAACGAGTCATGGTGTCCCGGCAGGGCTTGGTGACGATGCACGGCGTCCCGTTCATCTTCCTGTCCGAACACACACACACACGACTCGGGCAGGTGAGTGTCCTCACCTCAGCTAACAGGTATTGTTACCTTCATACATAATTACACAGTAGTGAAAAACAATCCAAACTACTGACAGTTACAATGAGATAAAGAACTTTCTTTTTAGTGTAAATCAGCATTTTTAAAGTTAAAAAACAGGCTGCGGTCGGTGAATAATTTGCACAGTCCAACAATCCAAATGTAGGGGAACCAGCACAGTAAAGAGCCTCTGAAGCCGGACTCTTTGGGGTGTTGGTGTGGGTTCCTACCAGGTTCCCAGCAGCAGGGTCAGACATTTGTCACTGAGCTGCTCATCGTAACACTCAGTGGTCATGGTGGAGGGATAAACCAGGCTGGGATCTGTGGTGTACCATTCCTGAGGAATCAGCCAGAAACTCCACGACAACAGGGGCTCGAACTCTTGAGAGGAGGATGCAAGAAACGCACAAGTGTTAAAGTCTGCTAGGATCTCAACAAACCTCACCTCCACGTCTGTGCAACACCTGCCTGCTCATTTCTCTCAAGTCAGATATTTAAATTATATAATTAAACCTTAATCAATACGTCGTGATGATTAAAAACATAATTAAATACAAATTTAACTCAAAAACAGCCCCTATAAGTTCAAACAGTCTTTAAATAAGCTCCTCCTTTTTCAGGAAACACCTACAGAAGACGTCACAGCAGACTGTTGTCTGTTCTCGATGTTGTGTTCACTGACCTGTAGTGTTTCAGTGTCACTGTGAAGAACAGATTTGTAACATCACTGACACTTTTACCTTCATAAATATAAGGTGTGATAATAAAAAATACATATCTGAGACTGCCCTGAGCCTTTTCATAAAAACCATAACAGCTCCAAGAATTAACCACTAAATGGATCAGCACTGTACCTGCAGACTTTTGGGACACGGAGTCTGAAAGTCTCACCTCTGTAGTATTTTGGGTCGTCCTGTTCCAGTGCAGCGTTCGCCTTCTCCACACTTTGGTCGAGACGTCTGACCAGAGCGACGGCGGTGGTTCTCTGAGCCCAGCTGACCGGGTCGGTGTGAGGCCACGTCCGGACCGCCTCCTTCAGCTCAGCTGAGACACAAAAACAGGAAGAAAGAGTTCATTCGTAAAATAAAAGGATGTAAGTAAACTTGCTTTATGGTTTTAATTTCCTCTGCCTGTTTCCTCCTGTGGATGGACCCTCTTTCGGTTTACTTCCTGTTTTATTTTGAAAGGTAGGCCCTTAGTTGGTTTTCTGATCTGTTACTTTCTTCCTTTGTTCTTTTTCGTGCCCTCGCTTTTGTCTTTGTGTTTTCCCTCTTTTGGCTTACTTCCTGTTTTATTTCAAAGGTGAGCTCTTCAGTGTTTTTACTTCAGCCTCAGTCACACAGATCTGCAGACCAGCCAGCAGCCTTCTGGTCTCGATATTACCTGACCGGCTGGCTCTAGGTGAAGTCAGCTGCATATGCAAAGAGGTCAGCTGCACAGAAAGCCTCTGTGTGACTGCTTTGGTTGCCAACAGGTTTGCAGGTGTATCTCCTGAGTGGCATCATGTCTGTCTCTCTAAATCTGGAGCAGGCTGAGTTTGTAAATGCCGACTTACATCCACCGAGGTCTTCAAGGTCAGCTTCATGAATGATTGGTAGAAAATTGACAAAAAGCCTTATAACTTAACTGTGATTCTCACAAGGCTGCTGTGTATTGTCAACATACAGAAAATATAAAGGTTCAAATTACGTCACTTCACGGACACGGTCTGTGTCTAAAATGAGAAAAGCAGGCAGATGGTGAATACTGAGCTGTTACTTTCTGCTGTTTTCTGTTTCATAAACAGCAGAGCAGCTGTTGCACATCTGCATTTATGAGGAAAGATAATAAAGCATGAAGATGATCTCTGCTGGGCAAACAGAGCTCTGTGTGCAAACACGGCCTCACATTAAAGTCAGTTCGTTTTCCTGGTGAGAAAACAAACCACGGCAGAAACTATTTAGCCAAATGTGGCGGCGCAGCTTCAGTCAGTGTTGTGTCATTTAGTGAACTGTAATCTGCATCTTTTTAACAATGTTACACATGGAAGACCCTGACTCGTCTGCAGACACTTGCGGACTGTTCGCCGAGCGGTGGTGAGACCTGAAAACAGTGTGACGCAAAACAAAGACTGTTTGTCTTCAAAGTTGCTGAAACCAACAAGATTTAAATGTTTGTCACTGTGGAGCGGAGTAAAATATCAGAGCCACCACTCAGGCCGTCACACGCTTCCTTTTTATTTGTCCTTAGAGCATCAAACGTTCACATTAAAAACATGTTACGTGACCTGTGAGCGACTTTACAGTTTAATGCTGCACAGATTGCTGCCCCTCAGCAGGCACCTAGAAGCTGGCCAATCAGAATATTAAATGCCGTGCAGAAAATACTGGCCATCATTTTATCCTCTGTGCTCTGAATACACATGATCCCACTTTAGCTCTTTAAGAAGCTACGGCCACAAAATCAACGTTTTTTGGGGGGGATACACTTTTTATTCTGGAAATGTTCATCATTTGTTTTTGGACAGAAGGGGTTAAAACAATAGATTTACTTTATTTTTAGATTACTTTGGGGTTTTCATTGTCATAAAATCAAATGTCAGAGCAGTAGCTGTACTGGCAGCGCTGTACTTTACTGTATTTTACTATAAAATAAAACAGATCAGTGAAAAGTCTGAGAGTGAAGCAGAAAATGTGTCACTTTCAGGCACTGCGAGACAAAAACCTCTGAGTCGACACTGAGGTTAAAAGCATTTCACTTTAAAAGCTTTCGCATATTTGTATAACCTGTTCGATCTGCACCTGCATCTCAAATCAGTGAGTTTCACCAAAACAAGCAAACCATAAACAGCTGTTATTCTCCAGATGTTTTCCTGCAGCTGGTAAACAGTCCTACCCTGCAGTATGACGAACCCCACCACTCCGTCCAGGTTGATGTGCTCATGCTGCCGCTCCAGGAAGGACACTCCGCGGGAGAGGCTGCTCAGGATGTCATCGATCACCTCCGCCCGAGAGCCGCACACTGCGGCAAACAGAGCCAGCGCTGCGGCCAGCCGGAGCACCGAAACCCGCATCATCCGGTCTGAGGTCCGGGACAGCTTCAGTCTAGCAGGGAGACCGAGAGAGGCGGAGGAGGACAGCCTGTCTCCGCTTTAACACGGGGGGAGGAAAGTCAAGGGCTCAGCATGGGGGAGGAAATATCCATGACGTCAGAGGGGCTCACGAAATGACATTTTATTTTTACTGCGTTTAATTTGAATTAATATTAGAATAAAAATAATACACCAAGAAAAGCTCACCTTACCTCCTAAGAGGATTTAAAGTGATGTGCAGTGAAACCATTTACACGTTTATTTAACCGAAACCAAAAAACAAAATTACATTTTAAAAAAGTCAGTTAGTGGCCTGAAAGCTGCAACGCATGGAAGACAAAAGCTGTTCAAAAAGTGGAAAATGTACACAGAATTAATATCATATTTCCTTGCAGTTTCCCACAGTGAGGTGAGGTTTATGTATGCGGGATTTTCCAGTGGGGCGGCGCAGGGAGCCAGAATATTTGACCACAAAAGGTTAGTATAGAAGATCAGTCTGGTTTTAAAATTATTTACAAGCGGAAGTAACAATAAGTAAATTTCTCAATAATTTGCTTACAATGTAAATGATTTTGTAAATACAACGTACAAAGAAAAATTAGAAATCTGAAGGCAGTTTTCTTATTTCAGTAATGTTTAATTTTTTGGTTCTTTTGTTTCTGTTTGTTTGTTTTTGTTTATGTGTGCAGGGCATTTCCAGGATAATAAGTCAGACTATTTCATCAGAAAAATACAGTGTGGACAGCACGAGTACAATTTTCAGGCTCATTTACAAATTGATGAATATGTATATGTTATTATTTAGATTTTTTAAACAATTTTGTTTATAGTATATTAATGCATACATTTTATGAATATATTTTCTGGAAGGCACTAGAAAACATATATTACATATCAATGTCACGCATTCTTATACGTGTATATGTGTATAATATAATTTCCTCAGGGATTAAGAAAGTACTGCACTTACTGCTCTTGCACTTCTGATTAGATGCAAACTGTATTTCGTTACACTGTATTTATACATGTGTAATGACAGTAAAGTATAATCCTGAATCCTATTTTGATTCTGATGTGTATATATTATATCCTCCTGTTTCTAAATGAAGAATAGAACCGAAAATATCCTAAAGAGAGATTGGTTAATACAAAGTAGATTTTCACATTTGAAAAGCACAAAACTTCAGAACAAATGTTTAATTGTGTAAATATATTCACAAAAATCTGCTCAGTCAAACTTTTTATTCTTTGTTCCAAAATGTTTGTGAAAAGATGTTTCTGAGATTTTTCTTTTTTTAAAAACAAAATGTAAATGTGCTACCAAAGCCCTACTTTTTAATTTTTTCTTTGTGGGTTTTTTAATATAATCTTTTGATAACAATAGAAGTTACACGCTTTGACGGCTGAGACTGAAAGTTCCTGGTTTGCACATGAACGCGTCACGATACGATGCGCGCTTCCTTTAAACATCAAGCCCCGCCCATTTGTGATGAGCCGCGTCATCACAAATCTCAAACAAACATGGCGCCGCGCTGCTCCTGCACGGCTCTGCTGGCAGTTTCCCTGACGGTTTTGGCGCTTTTAGCGGGACTTTTGGCGCCACACTCGGCTGTGAGGTGGCCCGCGGTGTCTCTGGCGGTCGCTGCCGCGCTGCTGCCGCTGTGGGGCCGCAGCCTACGGCGGCGGGACGACGGGACCTCCCGGCGGGTCTGTGTGCTGGTGCTGGGGGACATCGGGCGCAGTCCTCGGATGCAGTATCACGCTTTATCCCTGAGTAAACACGGGTACCATGTGACCTTCGTGGGGTTTTCAGGTGAGACTGAAGCTTCCTGTGACACATTGATTCACCTGTTTCCCACCTGCCGCTGAGATCAAACAGTCAGCTTCTTTCACTTCTCGTACCGACATGTTCAGGTAGGTACCGATACCAGCGTATCCTCGTACCAGTATGAGGACAGAGAGACAGTGGGGAGGTGGGTTTAAGGTGGAGGTGAGACTACATCAGGGATCGACCCTGAGCCCACTCTGGTCAGCAGACAGATGGGGGTAGGCAGGAGTCCCTGTGGCGACACTGTGATTTGTAGTGTGAGTAGTGAGCAGGTGGAGGTATGATCTGGAGAGAAGAAGAATGAAAATTGGTACAATCCAGACAGAATAGACGTGAGTGAGAGAGACATGTTGACAGGTGGACATGTGAGGAGAGAAGCCAGTGCAGGTGGATGAGTTTAAATACCTGGGGTCAATCATCCATACAATGCACAAGAGGAGGTGAAGAAGAACGTGCAGGCAGGGCGGCGTGGGTGGAGACAAGGATTAGAAATGAGTCCATCAGAGGGACATCTCAGAGTCAGAGAGGCTGAGGTGTGCAGAGGAGGGAGCGTACATATACTGGATATACACAGGAGGAGAAGAGGATGACCTCTGAGGATATTTCTGGATGTAGTGAAGGAGGGCTGGAGTGACAGAGGAGGTCCATACCTCCTAATGTTTGGAGGTTTGGGGGAAACAAACACTGAAGCGTCTACATCCTGTTGGAGCTGTATAGTGAGGTGGTTCACTGTGCGAGTTTATTTGTTCCTGAAACATGTGCTGCAACTTCTACACCTCCATCAATACTGCAGCGCTCTGCCTGTAGGATTTATAAGGAGTGGTATTTTAAAGAAGCAGCGTTTACATGTCGTTACTCGTAAAAGTTCCAAATCAAAAATCTAAAGAAAAGAATATTTGATCCAAGTATAAAACTGGTGCTTTCAGCAGGTTGAGATAAATCAAACTTTAGATAAAGAAAAAGACGTGACTGTAAAGTATATGCAGAAAAAAAAGGATGCAAAATGACCACAGACAGAAAACACCTCAAAGCAGGTCGCTGTAAGTGATCCGAGATGGAGCCGATCCTCTTTGTAAGGGTGGTGTTTGAAAGAAGTAATATCACGTACTCTATTAAAATTACTAAAACGTAAACTCGGTGCAGCACATCCAGGTTAACTGAGCCGGGTTCATTTCAGCTGTGCGTTATAAACATGACCTGATAGAAAAGAAATACCTTTTGTTTCTACAGCACTGAAAACCAAAAGAGTTTCAGACAAACAGTCGGTTGTTCTGAGAAACAAAAAACGAAATGTGAGCTTTGGACTAAAAACAATCAGGAAGTCGTTTCATCGTGCCTGAAAAATTCCCGTGTCGGCTGTGAAAGTGAAGAATTTGTGCTGTGATTGTTTTTCAGAAACCAAACCTCATCAAGACGTGCTGAGCGAGGAGAAAATCACCATAGTGCCCATCGCAGAGCTGAAAGGTGTCCGAGGTACATTTACATCTGCGCTTAAACAACAAACAGGATGTGATTCTTTACTGTTTGTTTTTTAATGAACCCGTTTCCTGTTTCGCAGTCGGACCGAAAGTGGTCTCGTATGTGACGAAGGTGACGGTTCAGTCCCTGCAGCTGCTCCGTGTCCTGCTGACGATGGAGCTGCAGGCGCATGTTCTGATGCAGGTGTGTTACCTGTGACTCACAGGGGGAACAATAACTCACGTACAGACGTAAACATCACACTGGTTCATCCATTCTTCTTTTTTATTTGTTTAAATTAAGACAAAAATCCTCATTTTGACTCAAAAACATTTATTTTGAGAGTTAAATGAACTCTAGAGGAACGATAAAGAACTCTGCTATAAATACTTCACTCTGTTAACATCAACGACTGCCTTTGTTTCCCAGAATCCTCCTGGGCTGCCCAGCATCGCAGTGACCTGGTTCGTGTGTTTGCTGCGTGGCAGCAGATTCATCATCGACTGGCACAACTACGGCTACACCATCATGGCGCTGAGCCACGGCCCGGCGCATCCCATAGTCCGACTGGCAAAGTGGTGAGTACCGCTGAGAGGCTGAAGGTGGCGCTCTGCGGTGTCCTGATCCTCAGGACTGTGATAAAAATACTTAATGTTAAATCCTGATCCGAGGTGTTTCTGTCTCTGACGGGCGCTTTCGTTCTCGTCTTTCAGGTACGAGCGCTTCTTTGGCCCTCTGGCGTCTCACAACTTGTGCGTCACCAACGCCATGAAGGTCGACTTGCAGAAAAACTGGGGCATCAAGTATGACTTTCTCTTTCTATTATCTGCATGGCTGTTTTTCATTCACTGACGAATGCTCGTGGCAGAAAATCTGAGAGATGTTTGAAATTGAAGATTCTCACAACACACCAATAAAAACATGCAGACGTGTCACTTTACAGTGAAGTTGATGAAGGAAAGAAAGACTGAAACAAAGGTCAGATGTCTCACTAGTGGCCTCTGGAGGCCGTGATGTGTATGACACCTGAGGAGACACTGAAGGAGCGGAGTTAAAAGGAGACGCTGCTCCAGGTCTGCGGACGATGTGTTCACATAACTCGTACCTGCTCGAAGTCTCTGCTCTGCTGTGGACGGTCCCGTGATCCGTCCTCTGTGAGGCTCCTGATGTTCACATTTGTGTTTCACTGCAGGGCCGAGTTTTTAATGCAGTTAATAAAAACCAGTAAACTAACCGCAGTGACTCTGTTCTCACTCTGGATCGCAGCGCGACATTTTACTGTTTGACGTTTGCAGGGCGACGACTCTGTACGACCGGCCGGCCTCCATCTTCAGAGAGACTCCGCTGAAGCTGCAGCACGAGCTCTTCGTGAGGCTCGCCGCCGTCTATCCTCAGTTCAGACATGCGGGGTGAGTGATGACGCCGTTGGGGGGCAGTTCCTGTGAAACACTGTTGATCGCCCACAAAACAGGAAGTTTGTGTAATGTGTGCAATCGTAGAGCTGCAGAGTTTTACTGTCGGCTTTTCCTCGGTTGTTCAGTTTATTGTTATAGAAAAAAACACATCAGCTCTGTGTGCTCACCTACTCTCTCAGGTCTGAGGCGGAGAGGACCATCTTCTCAGTTCGTGACCCCGCTGACGGCACCGTGACCCTGAGGGCGGAGCGACCAGCGCTGCTGCTCAGCAGCACCAGCTGGACAGGTCTGAGGAAGAGACGCTTCCCCCCATTTAAGAACGAAAACCACGGCGAGCTTTTGGTGTTTTCTGATTGCAAACCGATTTTTTGTTTTGCGTTTGCTGTTCGAACATTTCTGCTGAAGTCGTTCATCTCAGGAGTTCAAAAAGTCTTGTTTTTAATTTCACAAGCTTTTACTTTCCTTCAGCGGCTCACACACAGGCAGCTTCACTGCAGGGTTTTTAATCACATTTCAATGATCAGGAAGAAACAGAAACAAAACAGAAGTTACTGCTTGGAGGTCGTGACCTCCGCTTCAGCGGCGTCCTCGGCCCGTTCAGGATTTACAGGAAAGGATTTTGGGAGCAACGGTTTCGCTTTAAGTCCTGCTGTGAATCTCGGTAAAGAGATCGTGATCTCAGTGCGGAAATAAATAAAGTTTTTTCGTGGAAAAGGGGAATTAAACTCCCGGTGTTCCTCATCATCGACGTAAACACGATGCGGGAATGTCGGGATGCGCGAGGACGCTCACTGAAGGTTTCTGGCTGCAGCTTCTATTGTAAACAGAATGTAAAATTTTCCAAATTCAGCCAGTTTCACTTTATTTTGCACCTTGTGTTTCATCTCTGGAAACACTGAATCACTGATTCAGGACATTTTTTCTCTGCAGAGGACGAAGATTTCTCCATCCTGCTGACGGCCCTCGAAGGTGCGACCTGCTGTTCCAGAAACGAAAGTTTAAATAATCCATGAAACGTGTTTCCTCACCTGTCGCCTGTTTGTTCCCACCAGAGTACGAAGGTTTCATTAGGGGAGGAGCTTCCTTACCACCTTTACTCTGCGTGATCACAGGTAGTCCAGCTCGCTGCTTACAGATTAGAAGATTTTCCTTTATTCAGAACATGTTTCCACTCTGTGTGTTTTTGTGCGTTTGTGCAGGTAAGGGTCCTCAGAAGGAACACTACATGAAGCTCATCGACTCCCTGCACCTGGAGCACGTGGAGATCTGCACCCCCTGGCTGGAGGCAGAAGATTACCCTCTGCTTTTAGGTATTTTAGTATTAATTTTGGTCTGTTCGACCAGTTTAGTCTCACTCGTGTTTGCGCACAAAGGTTCCTGCAGGTCGTTGGAGGAGTTTCCTTCTCTGTCGTCCAGGCTCAGCAGACCTGGGTGTTTGTCTCCACAAGTCGTCCAGCGGTCTGGATCTGCCCATGAAGGTGGTGGACATGTTCGGCTGCTGCCTCCCCGTCTGCGCCGTCCACTTCAACTGGTGAGCCGACCTCTTAACCCTGCATTCTTTCTAGTGGCCAGGAGGGGGCGACTCCGCTGGTTGCAAAGTAAAATGCTCATCAGTGACCTCTGTAAATACTTCCCTCTCTGTGTTGATGTCCACCTATTTAAACTGGAGATGAGAATGTGCTTCCAGTAAGCTCATGAACGTGAATTAAACCTGACTCGGCTGTATTTTTATTCCTAGCTTGGATGAGCTGGTGAAGCACGAGGAGAACGGGCTGATCTTCAAAGACTCTGCAGAGCTCGCCGAGCAGCTGAAGGTGAGAGATGCCTGTAAACCAGTCACATGATCAGGAGAAAGATTCGGGCAGACCCTGATATGGACTCTAATATCTATCAACATTTATTCTTCTCTGAAAATACCGTACAACACGATTTAAGCATAGACTGTATATAAAAGATGGTTTTGTGGGTTCTGAAGCCTGAGTGGGAGTGAAGTGGCCACATCTGTGATGAGAGGGTGACACAGGTGGCTGTAGCAGCTAGATGTCCGTTAGGCTTCACCTCAGCTAACTGAACTGGACCTCTGGACCGTGTTTGTGCTGTTGGAGCTTTTTTTAATAACATCATGTGACCAAAAACATGGCTGCTGTGAGGTGACTGTACTAACAGACTGTCCAAGAAGCTGGAGCCACAGTTTTGGGGGTGAAATTCTAGGATTTTAATTGGATATTACAGATAAATAACAGTTAATAGCTAATTATTTATATAGCATGGTAGCTAGCTAGCTAGCGTTAGCTGATACCTTAGCACTCCACCTTCTTTCTTCTATTCTCAAAAAAACAAACAAGGTGATCGACACGCTCTTTTGACTTCTTTCAAATAATGCTGAACGTTTATGATTCCAGACTCTCCTGTCAGACTTTCCCAGTTCAGACGGCAAACTGGGAACCTTCAGGAGGAACCTCCACTCCAGCAGGGGGCAGCGCTGGGATGACAACTGGGACCAGAACGTCCTGCCTCTAATCACTGCTCCGAGATAACCTTGGCTCTATTTAGAGAGCTAGACAGCGCTGCAGTTTTATAACCATTTTTTTTAATTCATGAAAGTCTCGCTTTGTAAGCCCTACTGGGCACGTGCAGTAGACATCACCATGGAAACAAGCCTTTTTTTTCCTTTTGTGCCTGGTGAGCACTTTATGGAATAAAGTAGGCCCAGCCTTTGAGTCCAGTATCCAGTGAATGCCTGGATGAGATAAGCACCAGTTACAGCAGAGTGAGAGCATAAAGGACAAAACTGTTTGTTTGGGGTGTTTTCTGATAAATGTACATTTAAAATTTAAATGGATCAGTGGGTGAAAAGACGAAGTCTTCTGAGGTCTTCTTTTTTTATTCCTGGCGTTTTTCTTTCTTCACTTGAATGTATAAAGGAAGTTGTCATGACGATGAGGATGTACATTTGTAAATAAAATCTTTATCATGCTCCCCTCGTGTCATCTGCGCAGTTTGATGAGCTCTATAGCCGACTGTCTGTTATAAGGAAACACGTGGTTGACGGGTGCTGGGATCACTTCATGGCCGACTCCTTCAGCTTCTGCCAAAACAAACAAACAATGACTTCGTTCAAACCAACGTCCTGCACTGCGAAAATCCTGATCTCTATAAAATCATCTTCATAATTCCCCAAGCACGCCTCAAAAACAACTATTATTATTTATTCCCACTGCAACCAGGAAGTATCCAGGATCAAATCTGGCCAGATTTGCAGTCTCGTTTTGTCGACACTGGAACGTCTGAGTGTTTCCTGTGAGCTGTCTCCAGGTCCTTTTTGCTTCATGAATTTCATGAATTGTGGACACTGTGCACAGCTGGTTAAAGAACTACTTACTACAGCAAACCACAGTATTTTTCCCCTTGTGTTATATGTTTACTGTTCATTTCAGGCAGAAAACGTGTTTTTGTGGGCGAGGCTGATGAAACTCAGACTCGAGCATGAGGTCGATCACGTGAGGTTAGCATGAGCCAAAGAGCCACAGCAGAATGTCAGGTTTAAGTAAACCAGACTCTGATCAGGTTTAAGTCTGAATTAATCTGAACCATCTTCACCACAGCCGCCTCCTCCTCAGCGCTGTCTTACCAAGCTGCTGTTTAAAGCCGCCGTACGTCTCCAGGTTCCTTATCGTGGAGCAGATGAAGACCTGAGGGAGACCCTCGGCAGACGAACACCTCAGGACGATGGACAGCAGCTTCGCCAGACTTCCTGCGATGTCGGGGTCGTACACCACGTCTGCACCACGACAAACAACAGGAATCTGCTTTAACTCCAAATCTGAGAAAGCAGATTGTCAACAGCTCCACAAAATCCAGAACACTGAGGTGTGTGAATGTGTGTCCACACCATCTCCAAAAATCTGACCTGCGGCGATGATGACATCAGCTCCGATCTCCCTCAGCTCTTCCTCTGAGATTGCCGTCCAGTCCAGCTTCTCCACGCTGACCGCTGGGGTCGTCTGCTCGCTCAGCCCATTCAGCCGGACGTTGTCTCTGAGTTTCTGCAGCACTGTGGAGTGACAGTCGCTGAAGATGAATCGCTTTGGGCTGCACGACCGACAGACGGTGATACCTGTCAACCCCGCACCGCTGCCCAGCTCCAGCACCGTCCTGAAGG
The DNA here is from genome assembly GCF_057382095.1 of Aulonocara sp. 'chitande type north' Nkhata Bay. Lineage (NCBI taxonomy): Eukaryota > Metazoa > Chordata > Actinopteri > Cichliformes > Cichlidae > Aulonocara > Aulonocara sp. 'chitande type north' Nkhata Bay. Next base: position 35,938,989 of record NC_141347.1, read on the forward strand.
AGGAGGAGCAAATTTAAAAGCTGCAGAAGCTCCACCTGGAGGGCGACGACCTGCAGATCCTTCCGCTTACCTGCCTGTAAAGACCTGCTGATTCTCCAGAGCCCACTCTGCCAGGTAAAGAGCCGCCTCCCACGTCACCAGCCCGGTGGTCCCCTCTGAGATCAGAGCAATGTTCTCCATCAAGCTCACGGCGCCACCAGCAGGCTGCAGGACACAAACATCGCTGCACTTCAAATTAAGACTCCTGCAAGCAACAGCTGGCAAAAGTAGGGCCGGGCGATTCAGACCGAAAATCAGATCGTGATATTTTTATGGCACAAAACAAATAATTTGATATAAAGGTAACAGTGACACTGGGGGTTTTCTGTGTGCGGTACCAGCAGGTAGCTCTTGTAGCACTCCATGGTCTCCTCAGCGCCCACCACCTCAGCCAGAGCATCGTACAGCTCATCCAGGGGTTCACAGCCTGAAGCTTCCAGCTGTGGAGGAAGAAACCAGGAAGCACACAGCCGGGTTTGACTCTGTGATCGAGTACTTCAACATCTTTCTGCCCAGAGAAAAAAAAAGCTCAACTAATAATCTGAGAGTTAACCTCTCCTTACCCGTCTGATGAGCTGGGAGAGAAACAGCCTCCTGTATCTGACTGAAGGTGGAAACTTCCGGCACAGGGGATGAAGGCACGTCTGTAAAAACATGTGACTGTTCATTACACTGACGAAGCTGTTTTATGATTGCAGCACGATGGAGGAACACTCACCTGTTTCAGCACCTGAGAAATGAGCTCTGATGACCCGCTGCTCTGAAGGTCTTTTTCTACAAACTGTAAGCAGATAAAAAGTTCAACCTCTGTGTAAGTCACGTTTTAAGTTCAATTAAAGTCATCCATCCATCCATCCATCCATCCATCCATCCTCATCCGCTTTGTCCGGGGCCGGGTCGCGGGGGCAGCAGCCTAAGCAAAGAGGCCCAGACCTCCCTCTCCCCAGCCACCTCCTCCAGCTTATCCGGGGGAATACCAAGGCGTTCCCAGGCCAGCCGAGAGATATAATCTCTCCAGCGTGTCCTGGGTCTGCCCCGGGGCCTCCTCCCGGTGGGACATGCCTGGAACACTTCACCCAGGAGGCGCCCAGGGGGCATCCTTGTCAGATGCCCGAACCACCTCAGCTGGCTCCTTTCGATGTGGAGCAGCAGCTGCTCTACTCTGAGCCCCTCCCGGATGGCCGAACTTCTCACCCTATCTCTAAGGGAGAGGCCAGCCACCCTTCGGAGGAAGCTAATTTCTGCCGCTTGTATCCGCGATCTCGTTCTTTCGGTCACTACCCACAGCTCGTGGCCATAGGTGAGGGTAGGGACGTAGATCGACCGGTAAATTGAGAGCTTCGCTTTTACACTCAGCTCCCTCTTCACCACGATGGACCGGTGCAGCGTCCGCATTACTGCAGCTGCAGCGCCAATCCGTCTGTCGATCTCCGGCTCCCTTCTCCCTCACTCGCGAACAAGACCCCGAGATACTTGAACTCCTCCAATTGGGGCAGGAACTCATCCCCGACCCGGAGTGGGCACTCCACCCTTTTCCGGCTGAGAACCATGGCCTCAGATTTGGAGGTGCTGATCCTCATTCCCGCTGCTTCACACTCGGCTGCGAACCGTTCCAGTGCGACCTGGAGGCCCTCACCCGATGAAGCCAACAGAACCACATCATCTGCAAAAATCAGAGATGAGATTCTGAGGCCACCAAAGCGAAAGCCCTCCGCCACTTGGCTGCGCCTAGAAATCCTGTCCATAAAAATTATGAACAGAACCGGTGACAAAGGGCAGCCCTGGCGGAGCCCATCACCCACCGGGAACGAGTCCGACTTATTGCCGGCAATGCGAACCAAACTCTTGCAATGGTTGTATAGGGATCGAATGGCCCGTAGCAATGGGCCAGACACCCCATACTCCCGCAACACCTCCCACAGGACACCCCGAGGGACACGGTCGAATGCCTTCTCCAAGTCCACAAAACACATGTAGACTGGTTGGGCAAACTCCCATGCACCCTCAAGTATCCTGGAGAGGATAAAGAGCTGGTCCAGTGTTCCGCGACCAGGACGGAAACCGCATTGTTCCTCCTGTATCCGAGGTTCGACTAACGGACGAACTCTCCTTTCCAGCACCCTGGCATAGACTTTCCCAGGGAGGCTGAAGGCTAAAGTCATTCACATTGCGCCAAATCACAACACTCGCCTCAAGGCGCTTATATTGTAAGCCATCCAGCCGGCCGAGTTCTTCTCGGTTCACCGCATGGACAGGACACGGGACTCGGGGAAGTCAAGGGGAGGCGGCGTGTGTTTAATGGTGAACAACAACTGGTGCAACAGTGCGAACGTTGTTCCTCTCACACGCTCCTGCACACCAAATCTGGAACTACTGTCCATCATGTGTCGTCCTTTTTATCTACCTCGGGAATTTACATCGGTCATTGTAAGTGCCGTTTATATTCCACCACAAGCGGACACGGTCACCGCCTTATGCGAGCTGCATGAGGCACTCACACAGCACCAGACACAACACCGGGACGCTGCGCTTATTGTGACGGGGGACTTTAATAGCGCCAACCTCAAACGCGCAGCGCCGAACTTTTATCAACACATCACCTGCCCCACCAGGGGTGAAAGGACACTGGACCACTGCTACACTACGGTCAAGGACGGCTACAAGGCACAATCCCGCCCCCCGTTTGGCAAATCTGATCACGCCGCCATCTTCCTCATGCCAAAATACAAACAAAGGCTAAAACAGGAAGTTCCGGTTCAGAGGAAGGTCGCGCGCTGGACGGATCAATCGGTGGCCGCGTTACAGGACGCACTCGATGACGCAGACTGGGGCATGTTCAGAAACAGCTCCGACGATGACGTCAACGTGTTTACGGAAGCGGTTGTGGGATTCATCGGGAAACTAGCGGATGATACCGTGGAGACAAAGACTATCACAACGTTTCCCAACCAGAAGCAGTGGGTGGATAAAACCATCCGCAACGCTCTGAGATCCCGCACCGCTGCCTACAACACGGGACTCATGACGGGGGACATGGACCCGTACAAAGCCGCGTCATATAACGTGCGGAGGGCGGTGAAAGAGGCGAAGCAGCGCTACGGGAGGAAACTAGAGTCACAACTCCAACAGAGTGACTCTAGGAGCCTGTGGCGGGGACTAAGGACAATAACGGACTATAAAGCACCAACAACCGGTATGACGAACGCGGCCGTGACTCTGGCAGACGAGCTGAACACTTTCTATGCTCGCTTCGAGGCTGCAGCTAAGGTCTCCAACAATGCTAGTGTTGGCGGCGCTAACGGCTGCAGACAGGAAGATACTGCCAGCACCGGAAACGTGCTCGTCATCTCCGAGCATGAAGTAAGGAGAGCCTTCAAGAGAGTGAACACCAGGAAAGCAGCAGGACCAGACGGCATCCCAGGTCGTATCCTAAGAGACTGCGCATACCAGCTAGCTCCTGTGTTCACTGAGATATTCAACATCTCTTTATCTCAGTCGGTGATCCCCACATGCTTCAAAGAGTCCATCATTGTTCCTGTCCCGAAGAAACCCCACCCTGCTTCTCTCAATGACTATCGCCCTGTAGCCCTCACCTCAGTAGTGATGAAGTGCTTTGAACGCCTGGCCAGAGACTTCATCATTTCTTCACTACCAGACACACTGGACCCACTACAGTTCGCTTACCGTCCAAATCGTTCCACAGACGATGCCATCTCTCATCTCCTCCACACGTCACTCACTCACTTGGACACTAGAAGGGGGAATTATGTTAAAATGCTCTTCATAGACTACAGCTCTGCATTTAACACCATAATTCCCTCCACACTCACCACCAAGCTGGAGCATCTGGGACTCAGCTCATCTATGTGTCAGTGGATCTCCAACTTCCTAACTGGCAGACCACAGGCAGTAAGGATGGGCCGACATGTCTCAGCCTCCACCACTCTCAGCACTGGAGCCCCCCAGGGGTGTGTTCTGAGCCCCCTGCTGTACTCTTTGTACACATATGACTGTGTGGCCACTACCAGCTCCACCACCATCATCAAGTTTGCTGACAATTCAATTCAATTCAATTCAATTCAATTTTATTTATATAGCGCCAAATCACAACAAAAGTCGCCTCAAGGCGCTTCATAGATACAGAGAAAAACCCAACAATCATATGACCCCCTATGAGCAAGCACTTTGGCGACAGTGGGAAGGAAAAACTCCCTTTTAACAGGAAGAAACCTCCGGCAGAACCAGGCTCAGGGAGGGGCGGGGCCATCTGCTGCGACCGGTTGGGGTGAGAGAAGGAAGACAGGATAAAGACATGCTGTGGAAGAGAGACAGAGGTTAATAACAGATATGATTCAATGCAGAGAGGTCTGTTAATACATAGTGAGTGAGAAAGGTGACTGGAAAGGAAAAACTCAATGCATCATGGGAATCCCCCGGCAGCCTACATCTATTGCAGCATAACAAAGGGAGGATTCAGGGTCACCTGGTCCAGCCCTAACTATATGCTTTAGAAAAAAGGAAAGTTTTAAGCCTAATCTTAAAAGTAGAGATAGTGTCTGTCTCCCGAATCCAAACTGGAAGCTGGTTCCACAGAAGAGGGGCCTGAAAACTGAAGGCTCTCCCTCCCATTCTACTTTTAAATACTCTAGGAACAACAAGTAGGCCTGCAGAGCGAGAGCGGAGCACTCTAATAGGGTGATATGGTACTACAAGGTCATTAAGATAAGATGGGGCCTGATTATTTAAGACCTTGTATGTGAGGAGCAGGATTTTGAATTCAATTCTGGATTTAACAGGAAGCCAATGAAGGGAAGCCAAAACAGGAGAAATATGCTCTCTCTTTCTAGTCCCTGTCAGGACTCTTGCTGCAGCATTTTGGATTAGCTGAAGGCTTTTCAGTGAGTTTTTTGGACATCCTGATAATAATGAATTACAGTAGTCCAGCCTGGAAGTAATAAATGCATGAACTAGTTTTTCAGCGTCACTCTGAGACAGGATATTTCTAATTTTAGAGATGTTGCGCAAATGGAAGAAAGCAGTCTTACATATTTGTTTAATATGTGCGTTGAAGGACATGTCCTGGTCAAAAATGACTCCAAGGTTCCTCACCGCGTTACTGGAGGCCAAGGTAATGCCATCCAGAGTAAGAATCTGATTAGATACCATATTTCTAAGATTTTCAGGGCCGAGTACAATAACCTCAGTTTTATCTGAATTAAGAAGCAGAAAGTTAGCGGCCATCCAGGTCTTTATGTCTTTAAGACATTCCTGCAGTTTAACTCATTGGTGTGTGTTATCTGGCTTCATGGACAGATAGAGCTGGGTGTCATCTGCATAGCAGTGAAAATGTATGCTATGTCTTCTAATGATACTGCCTAAGGGAAGCATGTATAATGTAAACAGAATTGGTCCTAGCACTGAACCCTGTGGAACTCCATAATTAACCTCAGTGTGTGAAGAGGACTCTCCATTTACATGCACAAACTGGAGTCTATTAGATAGATATGATACAAACCACTGCAGTGCAGTACCTGTAATACCTACAGCATGTTCTAATCGCTCTAATAGGATATTATGATCAACAGTATCGAACGCTGCACTGAGGTCTAGCAGGACAAGCACAGAGATGAGTCCACTGTCAGAGGCCATAAGAAGATCATTTGTAACCTTCACTAAAGCTGTTTCTGTGCTGTGCTGAGCTCTGAAACCTGACTGAAACTCTTCAAATAAACCATTCCTCTGCAGATGATCTGTTAGCTGTTTGACAACTACTCTTTCAAGGATTTTTGATATGAAAGGAAGGTTGGAGATTGGCCTATAATTAGCTAAGACTGCTGGGTCTAGAGATGGCTTTTTGAGTAAAGGTTTAACTACAGCCAGCTTGAAGGCCTGTGGTACATAGCCGATTATTAGAGATAGGTTGATCATATTTAAGATCGAAGAATTAATTAATGGCAGGACTTCTTTGAGCAGTTTTGTAGGAATGGGGTCTAAAAGACACGTTGATGGTTTGGAGGAAGTAATTATTGAAGTTAACTCAGAAAGATCAATTGGAGAAAAAGAGTCTAACTTAATATCAATGGTACTAAGAGTAGCTGTAGATAATATTACATCTGTGGGATGATTATTGGTAATTTTTTCTCTAATGATAAAAATTTTATTTGTGAAGAAGTTCATGAAGTCATTACTAGTTAACGTTAAAGGGATGGTTGGCTCAAAAGAGCTCTGACTTTTTGTCAGCCTGGCTACAGAGCTGAAGAGAAACCTGGGGTTGTTCTTATTTTCTTCAATCAGTGATGAATAGTAAGATGTTCTGGCTTTGCGGAGGGCTTTCTTATAAAGCAACAAACTATTTCTCCAGGCTAAATGATGATCCTCTAGATTTGTGACACGCCATTTCCTCTCCAGATTACGAGTCATCTGCTTTAGGGTACGTGTTTCAGAATTATACCACGGAGTCAGGTACTTCTGATTTGAGGCCTTAGTTTTCACAGGAGCTACAGTATCCAGAGTCGTACGTAGTGAGGAGGTGAAATTATTAACAAGATAATCGACCTCTGTTGGGGTAGCGTTCAGATAGCTGCTTTGCTCTGTGTTGGTACAGGGCATTGGAGATGATAACAGTGGGTGGATTATATTCTTAAACTTAGTTACAGTGCTTTCAGAAAGACATCTACTTTGATAAAGTCTACTCCCCACTGCTGTGTAATCAATTATTGTAAAAGTAAATGTTATCAGGAAATGATCAGACAGGAGAGGGTTTTCAGGAAACACTGTTAAATGTTCAGGTTCGATGCCATATGTTAAAACAAGATCTAGAGTGTGATTAAAGTGGTGGGTGGGTTCTTTTACATTTTGAGAGAAACCAATTGAGTCTAATAACAGATTAAATGCCATGTTGAGGCTGTCACTTTTAGCATCTACATGGATGTTAAAATCACCCACAATAATTATTTTATCTGAGCTCAGAACTAAATTAGATATAAAGTCTGAGAAATCAGACAGAAACTCTGTGTAAGGCCCAGGTGGACGATAGATGATAACAAGTAAGACTGGTTTCTGAGTTTCACAGCTGGGGTGGACAATGTTAAGCATCAGGCTTTCAAATGAAATAAAAGTCTGTCTGGGTCTTTGGTTGATTAATAGGCTGGTGTGAAAAATTGCTGCCACACCGCCCCCTCGGCCTGTGCTTCGAGATTTCTGGTAGTTAGAATGACTCGGGGGTGTTGATTCATTTAAACTAACATAATCATCCTGCTGCAACCAGGTTTCTGTAAGGCAGAGTAAATCAATTTGTTGATCAATTATTAAGTCATGTACTAACAGAGACTTGGAGGAGAGAGACCTAATATTTAATAATCCACATTTCACTGTTTTACTCTTTGGTTCAGATGTGGATACTGTATTGTTCTTTCTTTGTGATTGTTTATGTTTAAGTTGTTTGTTGCTGGTTTTTAGTTTGTTTTTTGTCTTTTTGGAAGCTGACACAGTCTCTATGGAGATGGGTTTTTGGGGGGGTAGCAGGAGGAGAGAAGCTGCAGAGAAGCGTGTAAGACTGCAACTCTGCTTCCTGGTCCCAACTCTGGATAGTCATATTTTGGGGGGTTTAATAAATTTGTCCATATTTCTAGAAATGAGAGCTGCTCCATCCAAAGTGGGATGGATGCCGTCTCTCCTAACAAGACCAGGTTTCCTCCAGAAGGTTTGCCAATTATCTATGAAGCCCACATCGTTTCTGGGACACCACTCAGACAGCCAGCAATTTAAGGAGAACATGCAGCTAAACATGTCGCTCCTGGTCTGATTGGGGAGGGGACCAGAGAAAACTACAGAGTCCGACATTGTTTTGGCAAAGTTGCACACCGATTCAATATTGATTTTAGTGACCTCCGATTGGCGTAACCGGGTGTCATTACTGCCGACGTGAATTATGATTTTACTGAATTTACGTTTACCCTTAGCCAGCAGTTTTAAATTTCCTTCAATGTCGCCTGCTCTGGCCCCTGGAAGACAATTGACTATGGTTGCCGGTGTCTCTAGCTTCACATGTCTGAGAACAGAATCGCCAATTACCAGAGTTTGACCCCCGGCGGGTGTGTCGCCGAGTGGGGAAAAACGGTTAGACACATGAACGGGTTGGTGGTGTACCTGGGGCTTCTGTTTAGGACTATGCTTCCTCCTCACCGTGACCCAGCCGCCCTGATTCCCCAGCTGCTTGGGGTCTGCCGGGGAACAGCTAGCGGGGCCTACGCTATTTTCGGCTGCACCAGCTACAGGGGCCTGGCTAGCTGCGGGTGAATGAAGGGTGCGAAGCCGAGTCTCCAATTCAGTAATCCTGGCCTCCAGAGCTGCAAATATGCTACATTTGTTACAGATATCATTACTGCTAAAGGAGGCCGAGGAGTAACTAAACATCTGACACAATGAGCAAGAAAGTGCAGGAGGGACAGGTGAAGTAGCCATGGTGCTAATGAGTCGGCTACGAGCTAGGCTAGCGAGACAGTACAGAGACAGTGAGTGAATACTTTGGCTATAAATTAGGTAGTGAGTACACAGAAAGTGTGCTTCGGAGGAAGCACGTGAAGATTATACTATGAAAGAAGAATGTATTTAAAAGTTGTTAATTAAATCGCTAAGCAAATAAGCTACTCAGAAACACCACTGTGTTTGAGCAGGAACAGGAAGTGATACTCTACCACAGAGCGAGCGAACACCAAGTGACAGCGCCACCACCGTCGTGGTGGGCCTGATCTCTGATAACAACGAGACGGCCTACCTGAAGGAGATTAGGAATCTGGAGAACTGGTGCCAGAGGAACAACCTCCTTCTAAACGTCAGTAAGACAAAGGAGCTGATAGTGGACTTCAGCACTAAGCAGGAGAGGAACTACCAGACCCCCGTCATCAACGAGTGCCCAGTGGAGAGAGTGGACAGCTTCAAATACCTCGGAGTTCACATCACGCAGGACCTGTCATGGTCCTGTCACATCAACACCGTGGTGAAAAAGGCCCGACAGCGTCTCTACCACCTCAGACGCTTGAGAGACTTCCAACTGCCCTCCAAGGTGCTCAGGAACTTTTACTCCTGCACCATAGAGAGCATCCTGGCGGGAAACATCTTAACCTGGTTCGGGAACAGCACCATGCAGGACAGACGAGCTCTACAGAGGGTTGTGCGGTCAGCTGAGCGCACCATCCGCTCCGAGCTCCCTGACCTGCACTCAATCTACAGCAGGCGGTGCTGGACCAAGGCCAGGAAGATCGTGAAGGACCTCAGCCATCCCAACAACAGACTGTTCTCTCTGTTGAGGTCAGGAAAGCAATTCCGCTCCCTGAAGACCAACACAGAGAGACTGAGGAGGAGCTTCTTCCCGCAGGCGATACGGTCTCTCAATCACACCACCACACAGTACTGACCCACACATATGGTTCTTACACACACACTGGACTTTCTGGACTTTGGTTTTGCACAACACTGGTCACTATATTCTTCATTTCCGGTTAATACTTGTACAGCTGCTGTTATTGTGTATATATTTATTTATATTTAGATTTCTTCATACATTCTTATATAGTTCTATATTGTGTATTTTGTTGTACAGTTATTTTATTTTCAACTTTAATTTATATATTTATCTTTATCTTATTCTTCCCAGTTAAATTTACCCTTCATTCTAATTTGTGTTGTACAGTTATTTCATTTTTAACCTTAATTTATATTTTATTCCTTCCTAGTTAAATTTACCCTTTTTAATTTTTCATATTTATTTCCTATCTTATTCATAGCCTTTTCCTTTTTTGTTTTCTTTAGGTCACGAGCAGTTGTCCAAGCATTTCACTACATATCGTACTGTGTATGACTGTGTACGTGACAAATAAAATTTGAATTTGAAAATTTGAATTTGATTTAAGGTAGACCCACCATAACCCCAACAATCAGACGACCCCTACGAGCAAGCACTGGGCGACAGTGGAAAGGAAAACATGTCCTTTAAGAGGAAGAAATCTCCGGCAGAAGCAGGCTCAGAGAGCCCGTGGCCAATTTGAAAACATAAAAACAAATTAAAAGAAAGAATAAAGATTATCTTTATGAACTGAGACCAAAATTATTCAGGGAGGTCCCTTGACTGATTACAAGCATTGCTTTACTCATGTTTCACAGGCAGAGACTGCTTTGGTGCTAAAATGCGGAGATTTCTGAATGAAGTTCGGCCAGACTCGTACTCACAGTCCAGGGAAACGAAGGGAGCCGAGTCAGAGCGAAAAACGACACCTGGAACTCCATTAAAACCTCTTTAACTGACCCCTGAACCGAGGACCGCTCTGAAAGCGCCATCTTACACGTGTATTTGTTTACTTCCTATTTACCCATAATCCTGCGCGACCCTCTCTCGCCAGAGCCTCTGGGTAGTGAAGTTTATCTGTAGGTTTGAGCATCGGCTGCCTTTTTTAAAGCTACAGAGAGCTAGTGCATGTGTTTAATACATACATACATACATACATACATACAGTCTTCTTTTTATTGTTATATATTTTATTAGTGGACATTTATTATTTAAATGTAAGGTTTTGTATTAATTAGAACTTAACTTCATTTTGAACCAGAGTGTGTTCTGGGGCTTTCCTTAACCTTTTTATACAGTTTCTGTTGCTCTCTGTGTGTTTTTCTTTTCCTTTTAGTTTGGAGGGTCTTCAGACATCAGCTGCTGGAGAGCTCTGATTATGGTCTCATCATATTTTATCTAAAAGGTTCAGGATTCAAGTCCAGCAAATATCTTTTTCTACTTTTAAGGTCAAAATTAAAAGTTGCCACTCCTGTGGCTCTCCTCTGCATCATGAGATCAAACCTCCAGATGACCCACTTCTCCAGCAGGTAGTCTTATGCTTTAAAGATCTTCTGTGTAAGTTTTCTGAATTAAAATCGTGTATACTTTTGTTTTAAGGAGGTTTTGTCCGTTTCGTTCGTGTGCATGTTTTGTAACCTCAGAGTAAATTTCTGATCCATCAGAGCTGCTGGAGAGCTCGGCTGGTTCTGTCTGTCAGTGGATTTAAACACTGAGACTCAAGGTTCAAGTCCAGCTGCAGTTCTTATTGAATTTTATACCTGAATCCAGCAGCGTGTTGAAACCTCCCCTTTATGCCAGCTTCAGCAGCTCGGTGACATGAATAAAAGGTTACTGTGGTATAAATCAAAGGGCTGAGCCACACTCATGTTCATTTTGGAACCTGTGATATCTGCTGATATCTGTGAAGCTTCAGTCAGATCTGCTGCTGTGGCCTTGAATTCTGCCCGCTCACTAACGTCGCTTCGTCCAGAAGGTTTCTGATATTTCTTTCTCCTCGCGCTCTTTTCTTGCTGTGTCACTGCAGCCGGAGATAAAATCTCTTCAGTTGGACCAACTGTGCATTCACAGCAGCAGCTCCAGCACACTGAGCATTTACTGGTGAGTATGAGCTGATTATTTTAAAACATCAGTTTGATCATTTCACTTGGTTTTCTTAACAGAAAAGAAGAACCTAAGAGAAACTAACGATTTTGATTATTTGTGGATAATAAAGTTTTAAAGTTTTCGGTCCAGGTAAATTATAAATGTTGTTATAGTATTATAATATCTTCTTATTATTTTAAAAGGACCGCATGAAGACAGTGAATATAGAAAGTTTTTCATAGAGGAAATAACCGTATAAATTAATTAAAAAGGATTTGCAGAAACACAGTCCTTTATAACGCCGACACGAATTACTGTTTTCAAAATCAGAGGAGCGTCTTGTGGCCAATGCTGAAGCCTGTGAACGTGGTAAAATTCAATTTTGAAGCAAACGTAATAAATTCAGTGTAAACTGGAATTATGAGTAAGGAGAACTACATGTTGACTTTAACTGCATATTTTATTGTTCTGGGATGTTTTGGGTTGAAACGTTTCCCCTTAAGGATCAATACCTTCATTCAGACATTACAATTCAGAAAATCCTGATCAAACTATTAGCATAAAACAACAAGGAATGTAAACTAATATAGTGACTTTTCAAAATAACATTATTAATATTCTCTATTGAAAGAGTTCCCTTTCAAATAAAAAAAAACTTTGGTAAAAAAAAAATATGTGAGACTTTTAATTCTTTCAAAAACTGAAATCTAATCGCAGTAAGAGGAACGCAGCACAGTCATTAACGCGTGTTTCTCTCCGGAGCGTTTTATCGCACGGACTATCAACAACGAAGATGGCGCCGACGGTTTGCACGTAGCTGCAGAGGGAAGGTGAACTCTTGTTGTCGTGTTAAACAAGGTAAAAGTTGCATTTTTAACACTCGTGTCTCGTCTCCGCAGTGATGTTAGACACTTTGACCTTTCCGTTGTTTGTTCGAGCTTCAGTTCATTGATTTTAAAACGCTTTTAACGAAAAATAATGAAAAATGCGAAGAACTTTAAGGTGGTTGTCAGGTGGGGGACATGATAAACCAGCAGGTTGGGGTGTCACTCTTCTCTTTGACGTGATGGGTAATTTCTTTATGTTCCCGCGGTTACTCTGTAATAACACTGCAGATAAAACTGCAGCTGACCGGCTTCGTGGTCTCGGAAATCAATGTCATCCCTGCCCCAGGCTTCCTGTTGTGCTCCAATCGGGTTTCTGATTGAAGGGCAAAAAATGAGGACAGCCGTCTCTAACCCTGTTCCATTCTGTTGCCGAACTCCATTCAAAAAATGGAAGATTGAGTGGTTTTCCTGTCGTAGCACTTAAATGGAAACGCGGGGATATTTTTCATTAATAAGGACTTCTTTGTCCCCTCGGCGGGTAGTTCGTACTTGGTTACTGTTACTCTTGTGTATATATACACACATACAGTGTGTTGTACACATAGATTAGACCTGTTCCTAAATGAGGAGAAGTATTCCGTGAATGTGTCCCACTGAAAACAGGTCCAGACTTATTCCATGTCTGGGAAACTGAGCCTTGATGCCATGCTGGGCTTCATGTCAGGAAAGCACCAGTAGAATAGAGGTTAGAGAGAAGAGGCTTTAAAACCTTTTTAAGACACTGGCTGAAACTTTTTTAAAGGCTTTTCCTCAACGCTTTACTTTTACCGCCATCTTTGCTGTTGTAAAATGTTCACATAAATTTTATTTCAGAATTCTTTGATTTCCAAGTTGGACTTTTGTAATATCTGCTGCTGGCAGTGAGTTTTCCAGGGTTAGACGAGTGTCTCCAACCAAGGTGTGGACACCAATGAGGGACCTGCACGCGCTAATCAGCACGCGTATCTGTGATGAAGGATTTCTCCGTCAGGGCGGTAACTGAAGTTAAAGTTTACCTCTGCTTGTTTTATTTCTCTCAGATCATCAGAGCTGCTGGACTCTGAGCCACAGTGCAGTCATGGTGCTGAAGATTTTCTTCCCACAGTGCTGTAACCGGGCGGAGAGCGGGCTGCTGGTGGGCCGCTGGATCTCTGGTCATGACTCAGCCGTGGTGCTGGCGGTCATTCACTACCCCTTCATCCCCGGGCAGGTCAAACAGTACATCCAGCAGGTTGGTGATTATAAAGAGGGAGCTGAGTCTTTGTAGGGCACAAGTTGTCCAATAGGTGTCACCTTTGACTTTTGAATTAAACACAATGCAGAGGAAAACTTTTAGTCAGGTTGCAGATGATCAGATGAATCCATTCAGCAACGTGAGCCAGACGTCAGTCCCTCAGCCGTCCTCTGTGTTCGTCTCTAAGATGCAGGCCCAGAGCGGGGTGGAGCTGACGGTACTCGGCTCCTGGAGTTTGCCTAAAGAGGGTCAGGAGAGCATGGAGAGCTTCCTCAGGGACCTCAGCACCATTTTCCCCCAGCAGCGCTGGCTCCAGGTCAGTCGCCAAATGGGAAAGATGGGCTTCATCTGTGAGGTCGTCAACCGGAACCAAAGTAAGATCCTCAGACTGGAATCTGCTTCCTCCTTGGCTTTTCTTTTCCATACTTTTTTTTTTTATTCTGGACTGTGCTAGAGTAGCTTTGCATGATTCTCAGCTCAAAATAATCCTCATTTATCTTAAACAGGTGCAGGCATTGGCGCAGCCTAGCAGTTCATCCTGTCTGAACTAAGCTGCTTTAGCTCCTCCCACTCTTTTAAGCCTGCTGACCCTGGAATGATAGTTCTCCTTTTTCACAGCTGTCTTTCATTTTTTTATCTGACAGTTTGTTTCTGTTTTTAAGATTATTTTTCTTTTCTGTTTTTAAATGTCCAATAAAATGTCCTTCATTTAATTTGAAAGTTTCTGTGCTCTGATTTGAATAACTTTCAGATGGGCAAGAAACTCAGCAGGAAGCAAAAAAGCAAAATGATGAGGAGGAGGAGAAGGTGATCTTTGTCCACTATGAGCAGAGGAAGGTGATGCTGTCGCAGCTCCACCCCACTGAGAGTGGAGATCCTGACCTCGACACCGAGCCGCCGTCTGAGCTGAAACAGGTAGAGAGGAGAAAAAAACTGTGATGTCTCCGTGCTGGTGCAAAGCTCTCAAATCAGCTCCTCCACCAACATGCGTCCAATCCCTGATGTGGGCAGCTGGTGATCTCTCACATGCTCCTCCTCTTCCTGTTGCAGGTGTTCCAGACGGTAGCGCGCAGCCAGCCTCTGTTCTTCCTGGATCGCTACGATGACGGGCCGCTGAAGTCGACGCACTGGCAGTCTGAAGGCCGGGAGGCCAGCATCATCGTGGAGCTGCTTAAACAGGCCTCAGTGCCGCTGTGTGTGCTCATCAGCTGGCTGCTCGCCTTGTGGACGTGGCTCTGCAGCATCCGGTAAGAGGAAGAGAGCTACAGCTGAGAGATAATTTTATATACTGATCAATGTGCTGATTGTTTTATCGCTGGTTGTCCTCCCCCGGCTGGAAACTGCACAAAACATCCTGTTAATTCATGATGAATAAACCACAAACTATAATCCTGCCGTGCCTTCTTTCACCATTTCAGTTTCTGCACGAGAAGATTCTTGTTCAGTGTTTTTCACTTTGCGTGTTTTAATTTCAGTGAGTTTATTCATTTTAAAAAATGAAATAAAAAACACTCATTTCAAGCAATCTGCTCAAGTCCTGTTTGTGCAAAAGACTAAAATCCTCTAAAAAAATCAAAGCACGGATTAAGTTCGAGGTAGTTACACTTTATTACATCTCAGCGTTTGGGTGTGTTTAATCTGTTAATAAAGACTGATAGAAAAGCTGTATAGTAGATCGATGCACAGGCCTCCCTCTCCACCTCCTCCAACACTTCTGTGAGGAGCTTTAAGATCCTTCCAAGCTAGCAGAGAAGGAGCAGCTATCGAGCAGCTTCTGGCTCTGCTGCAGGACCTCACCCACTCTGATATGCCCAAAATGCCTCAGCTTTGAGGCAGCCAGGAGGCATCGAGTCAGATGCTGCACAACCCCAGCTGGCTCCTTTTAATGTGGAGGTGCAGCATCATTACGCTCATTTCTGCTGCTTGTATCCTCAGACTCACTCTGTTGGTCTCATGGTCAGAACGTAGCTCAGCCGGTGAATCGACAGCTTTGCTTTCAAACTCGGCTCTCTGTTCACCTCCACAGACTTGGAGTAATGCAAAGCTGGATAAAAACTATTTTTTGAATTGAAGAAGCGACGTACTTTTCCTGCTTCCTTCTTTGTTTTGCTCTTATTTATTAGTCCAACATTTATTGTAAGAAAGTCCCGACCGCGGCTGTAAAGCTCTAAGCTGCCTCTTCTGTTTCATGCAGGATCTTCAGTCTTTACCCGCTGCGCTTCCTGTCCAGTAAACTGTCCACATGTGTCCAGATCAGCTACAGGACCGAACACATGAGGACGCTGAGCTCGCCCAAACCAGCCATCGAGCATAAGCAGTTCATGAGGTGGGCGTCTGGTGAAGAAATGGAGCTTCACCTGGTTTGTACTGAAACTGTTGCTGAAACCGAGCCGACTGTAACGCCGCGTCTCCGCTTTGATGTCTGTCGGCAGGAAAGGCAACATCCTGGTGTCGTTCCTGGTGGACGTGGGGCTCGGCGTCCTGCTCATGTCGTGGCTCTACAGAGACGACCACATCGCCACGCTGGCTAACATGCTGATGCCTGCAGCTGATGTAAGTTATTGCTCTGTGGAGATTTTTGCTGTGTGCAAGTGTGAGGGACCAGCTGAGTAATGCTGGAGCTGAATGAATGTCCTCGATTCGCAGACTGGTCTTTGTTTTACAGGTTCATGGTCGTGTCTTTGATGTAGAATCGCCATCATGACATATGAGCTTGGTTTTGTTTTTGCAGTTCACTGTTGGAAAAAGCAGCTCTGCATGATTCATTGTTTAAAAAAAGGATCCATGTGTACCTCATGCTGGCCTTCATGCAGCCCTCCTGTCTCACACAAGCTGTTTTAGTTCGTGTCTCTTTAAAACACCAACTTTATTTTGATTGGCCAACTTCCAGAAGCCTGCTGAGGGGCACAGCCCAATGACCTGTGCTGCCTGCACTTCATGAGCATCTTTTGCCAGCAAGAGACGGATCGAAGGAGCATAATCAGACATTACTGCTGCTTCATCCAGGAGACAAAAAGCAGTTTAGAGGATGCTGCGCACCGGATCGGAAAAACGTGAAAAAGTTTAGCTTTAATAATTTCAGCTTGTTGCTTTATAGAAACTCCAGGTTTGAAAACAAAAACAGTCTCTTGATAAGTGAACTAATGATGCTCAGACATGTGTTTGGATCATGTTGTGGAAACAGCCTGAAGCCACAAAAACTCTTCATGTTATAAATGTAGAGACTTCAGCGCCCTGCGCAGCGCCGACAGGCCTCATTAAGTCGCTAATAACCGGCTGGATTTGGTGTAATTTCAGCTTCTGTTCTTCTGTCATTAAACTCCTGCGCTTCCTCCTCAGCATGTGGCTAAAGAGCTGGAGGAGCTGCTGCAGTGGCTGATGGGAGCTCCAGCCGGGCTGAAGATGAACCGGGCCCTGGACCAGGTTCTGGGCCGCTTCTTCCTGTACCACATACACCTCTGGATCAGTGAGTATCAGGAGGTTTTCTGCAGTGTTGAGATTTCCTTTAATTTGTTTAAATCTTTTTCACGCTAAAGTGACACAAAAGCTTGTGCTGACTCTCACTGTGCTGCTTGGTCTCTCCATCCAGGCTACATCCACCTGATGTCTCCATTCATCGAGGGGATCCTGTGGTACGGAGGTCTGTCGGCCTGCCTTGGCCTGACCTTTGCCCTCTCGCTGCTGTCAGACATGGTGGCCCTGCTCACCTTCCACATCTACTGCTTCTACGTCTACGGAGCCAGGTATGTCTTAGAAACGGCCAGCTTTTACTCCGCTATGAAGCAAAGCTCATTCTGATCGGTGAAGGCAACAAGGCCTGGAGCATGAGGCTGACAGATGTGCACAGTGTCTGTGTGAAGGTGAAGCTGCTGATTTCTTCAAGCTGTGAGGAGAGAATGAGATTGTGGGTGTCAGGGTTAGAGAGCGAGGATGGTGAGGAAGTGAAACTGATGCTCCTCCACCTCAACAGGAGCCATTTGAGGTGTTAATGGGAGGAAGCCCTGGGACAGACCCAGGACTCTCCGCAGAGATTAGTCTTCTCTGCTGGGTTTGAGGACGAGTCTGCCTCTGGACCTGGATGAGTGGACTGTTTAGGACTTCTTTTAGTTTTCATCTCACCACCTTATTGAATAAGCACGCGGTAAAGCTTTGTGAGAGGAGGTACTTCTGATAACCTGCAGGGGGCAGTGCTTTCAAATCTTTTCCTTCCTCTGTGCATCTAGAAAAAACTTCTTGGTAGAAAATGGCCCGAGAATGGTCTAGAAATGAGAATTTATTAATAATGAAATAATCGACCGGACTGAGGTGATGGAGGCCAAATTGGTGGGTTTTAAGATCATATTTGGGACGTTTGCTAAAAGCAGTTCATTCAAAAAGAAACTATTTAAAATCTTACACATAAAAACTTTTACACAGCCGGTAAATTTACTATAAAATACCTTTTGGACAATAGTGAAAACTGAAAGATGAAGATGAGAGCATCATAATTCATTTCTGCAGCCGCTCACAAAAGAACCAAATCTGACTTGCAGGATGTTTTGTTTGACGTCACGGTTACATAACAGGGTTGGACATTTGGAAGAGCCTCGCCTAAGCTGGTGCACGCTCTGCTCTGCAGGCCTGTTTGCTTTAGATGTTCACACTCGCACTGTGCTGCTGAACAGAGTCATTGTTGACTGTGAGAAGATGGTGAAGATTCAGAGGAGGGTCCAAACCATGAGAGAGAGATGAAGGTGAAACGTGACCCTTCAGTATGAACGTGCCATCAGTAATGGTCTCAGTGGAAGGGCGGCCGTCAAGAAGCCATTGCCAAGGAAAACTGTGAGGAAAGGCTGAGGTATGGAAATTACACAAGAACTGGACTGAAAATCTGTGACGGGGCATCAGTGATGGACATGTGGGCTGCAGTTTAACCAGCGGTGTTGACGATTATGAACTGACAGTGATGCCAACACACCTGTGGGACACCACCAGTCGTGGATCAGCCTCCTCAGAGCCGGACCTCAGACTTACTGAAGCAGCGTGAGATCGTCCTGACAGAGAACAGAACAAGAGGCAGAAACATCCAAAGAGCTTTGAACGTCCTCCACGAAGGCTGGAGAACTGAGGCTACTTAAACTAATGACAGAGAGTTTCCTCAGACTTCAGGCTGTGATGAAGATTAAAGGTGGTCATAATAATAAATATTAACTTATTCTGTTTAATTTTCTAATGTATTTCTTTGTGTTTGCACACGTTTCAGTTAATCCCTGCAACTGTTCCACATTTCACTAACAAATATAAAGAAATGAGGGTGCCTTAAGATTTTTGCACAACACTTTGTTGCAAAATATTCTAATATAATCAATTAATTGGTTTTCAGATGAATTTATTGTCTTTGAACAAAGTACAATGAAAGGAAGCGAGAATAAGGAATACAAATGTATTAAAATATCCTCAGAAAATATACAAGCACATGAATATATAAATATATTAGTATTAGTATTATCAGGGGCGAGTTCGTGGTTCTGTTGATGCTTCTTATCAGGCAGCGGTGGCTCCAAATGTCCTCCAGGAAGGGTGGTGGGAACCTGGTGATGGTTTCGGTGGTGCTGATGGAGCAGCAGTGGGAGGACGGGCTGTTTTTGTTTGAGAACCCTGAAGAAGTCGAGCCTCTGCTGGGCCTTCTTCATGTCTGGGTGCTGAGGGCCCCTTCCATGCAGCATCATGCATGGATCAGATTTGGGGCATTCTTACTTTCATGATGAGTTTTTTGGTTCTGGAAGATTTTAGGGTCAAGTTAAATTCTGGTACCACCCTGGCAGCCTTTATTTAGCGCTTCTTACCATTTAAAAGTGACAGCATGCTTGCATCCCTGTAACACCACACTGCAGATGAACCGATGACTCTGTCATACGTCCTCTCAGGCTGCTGCTGTCAAACTCAAACTAAGCAAACATCTGGTTTGGAGATGACACTCTTTACAATATTTTGTGCACAAGCGTGTGAAACTGAAACTTCTGCAGCAGGAAATGTTGCTGCCTTCAGTAGGTCAGCCAGTAACTGCAGAGCATCACAGGACTAATGAGTATTTCTTCTTAATCTTTAACCTGAAGACGTGTTCAGCTGCAGAAACAGCACGTCATCGCTGCTGAATCCCGTTTGAGGATTAAAAGATGAGCTCGATGACATTTAAATCTTAATTTTCTTAAATCTTGGTTCTGTTCTGTCAGCTCTCAGGTACACTCACCTGCTTTGGCTTTAACAGGAGAAATGAGGTCTGTTAGTCTGCCGTGTGGTGTGACGGGAGTCTGAGTGCTGTCGTGAAGGATTGACTAAATTATGTATTTGCTCTAAAGATAGCAGTGCCTCGCCCCGTGGTGCACAGTGAAATATTACCCATTTTCCTCCTCACATATTTATGCTCCGCCGGCTCTTCGCTTTGAGAGCTTTTTGCCTGAGTTTTTTTTATTATTATTAAATCTGCGCGCCCGGGTCTAAAAATATCTCCTGCCGTGAACACAGCTCGGCTCTGCAGAGGATGAAAGTCGAAGAAGCTTCGCTGTGCTTCAAACGGAAAGCTTCTCTGTCTCTCTTAGTCTTTGTCAAACAGACTGAGTGTGTCATTAATGACTGCTCCTATTACAGCCGTGGTGCTTTTTCTGTGACTACACTTGAAATGATTTGTCAGTGCTGCTGCGCATAAAGCTGGTGGTTTACCAGCTGAACAGGCCTCTGCAGAGCTCTTCTATGAAACCTGTCTTTGTGTCAGATATCTACCTGTTCACTCATCACCTGTTTGTGTCTCTGTCAGGCTGTACTGTCTGAAGATCTATGGGCTCTCGTCGCTCTGGAGGCTCTTCAGAGGGAAGAAGTGGAACGTCCTGCGGCAGAGAGTGGACTCCTGCTCCTATGACGTGGACCAGGTAACCCACAAACACCTGTGAGAATAAACAGGTAGAGATCCATGAATTCAACATCTACATTTGTAGAGACAAAGAGTCTCTACAAATGTAGATGAGAGTCAAATCTTATTTAAAAACTGCTAAAAAAAATGGTACATTTATCCCAAAATGAGGATTCGGAAGCTGTTTTCCTCACTATATGTATATCTGAGCACCACTGATGTCAGTTTGATTTATACAGCTCCATTTCACAACAACACTTTATAAGATAAAGAACCTTAAATATTGGTGAGAAGACGCCGTCAATCAGACGATCCCCTGTGAGAGGCTCTTGGCGAGGGTGGGGAGGAAAAACTCCCTTTTAACAGGAAGAACCTCCAGCAGAACCAGGATCAGGGAGGCAAAGAAATCAAAGAAAGATGTTTGTTACCGCGTCGAGAACGGTGAATGCATCGTCCTCCACTCAACTTTAGGAGCTGTGAATGAGCTCTGCAGCATGATTGGCTCATGGTTCCAGGCTCAGCTGCTGATTGGCTCTTTAAAGGCATTCATAGATTTCTACTGAGCAGTCTTTAAATGGGAGCATCACATCTGGGTTTCTTGCACTTATTCCTGATTTTGCTTGTTCTGTGCTCGACTCTGGTGTAAAATGTTCTGAATAAACAAACGTAATTTGATTTATTTGGTTGCGCATTAATTTCCTACTGTGAAGAGGAGACACGCCCCCTCTTAGAGGGACGTTTGTCAGCGATTGGATGCTGAGACTGATCTGAAACCTCATCACAGGAGCTTCAAACCCAAACTAACTCAAGAGCTTTAATACCAAGATTTTTACATTTATTTAAAAAATGAATTATCATGAGGAAGAGGAGGCATCGAGAGCCTCAGACTCAACATAATCTTCATCAGTTCTTAGAGATGCAGAGAATTTTCTCTGAGTGTTGTTGTGTTTGTGCTTCTTCCAGCTCTTCATCGGGACGCTGCTCTTCACCATCCTGCTGTTCCTGCTGCCCACCACCGCCCTCTACTACCTGGTCTTCACTCTGGTACGCCTTCACTTCACCTGCCGCCTACTGGTGATGGTCAGAGGGGCCGATGGCGCGATATGGCAGCCTCGCCTCTGTCAGTCTGCCACAGGGCAGCTGTGGCTACAACCGTAGCTGCCTCCACCAGTGTGTGAATGTGACAGTGAATGAATAGTGGCGTTGTAAAGCGCTTTGGGTGTCTCGAAAAGCGCTATATAAATCCAATCCATTATTTTGTTTGTTTCTTTTTGACTCCCGGGTCTCGTTGTGTCGTGCAGCTCCGGCTCGTGGTGGTGCTGTTCCAGGGCGTCCTCCACCTCAGCGTGGACTTCATCAACTCCTTCCCGCTGTTTGCCATGGGCCTCCGCCTCTTCAGACCCTACAGACTGGCAGGTACGCTTTACTGAACCGTCTTTATAAAGCCTTTAAATAACTGCGTGGGGGAGGTGTGCAGGTTTTCATCGTGAGGCTTTGTGCACGTTTTCAGAAGGTGTAAAGTTCCAGGTGCTGTGTGAGGAGCCGGGCACCGCCCTTCACCTGCTGATGGAGGTAAGAGGTCACACAGGTCTTCATTGTCTTACCACGCAGATTTAAACATGGAGGCACCTCATTGGCTGCTACAAGGAAGCCTCTTTGTGTTCAAATCATCACAGCTGGATGAAATTTCCATGATCATCCAGCTGTTTGCTTGTTTTAAATGCTAAATACTTAGTTTGTTACATTTGAGGCCAAATTATTTTTCTTGACTGCACAGCAACTTTATTATTGGTCACATTAAAAATTCACCCAAAGGCTCCAGCAGGACACAATCTACTACAATCTACTACAACTTCAGGTAAACTACTGACTTTTTAAACACGGGGGCCCCGCAGGGATGTGTGCTGAGCCCCCTCCTCTTCACTCTGCTGACCCATGACTGCACCCCATCATACAGCTCCAACCTCTTCATCAAGTTTGCGGACGACACAACGGTGGTGGGTCTCATTAGCAACAGGGATGAGACCGACTACAGAAGTGAGGTGAGACGCCTGGCCACGTGGTGTGCTGACAACAATCTCTCTCTGAATGTGGAGAAGACGAAGGAGATTGTTGTGGACTTCAGGAGAATGCTCACCCAACATGCTCCTCTGACCATTGACGGAGCGTCTGTGGAGAGAGTGAGCAGCACCAAGTTCTTGGGTGTGCACATCACAGAGGATCTCTCCTGGACGTACAACACCACAGCACTGGCCAAGAAATCACAGCAGCGTCTCTTCTTTCTCCGCAAACTAAGAAGAGCAGGAGCACCAGCCCCCATCATGTACACTTTCTACAGAGGCACCATCGAGAGCATCCTGTCGAGCTGCATCACTGTGTGGTTTGGAGCCTGCAATGCGTCCTGTCATAGAACCCTCCAACGCATAGTGAGAGCTGCAGAGAGGATCATTGGTGTCTCTCTCCCCTCCCTCCAGGACATTTACAGCACCCGTCTCACTAAAAAAGCCCTTTGCATAGCGGCTGATCCCACACACCCAATGCAAAGCTTCTTCAAGCTGCTGCCGTCGGGGAGGAGACTGCGGAGTCTCCAGGCCAGGACCAGCAGGCTGAAGGACAGCTTCATCCATCAGGCTGTCAGGAAGCTTAACTCCCTCCCGATTCTGCCCCCTCTCCCCTCTCTCCTCCACGGTCTCACTGAACTCTGTCACACACACACAAACACACACACTCTCTGACTCACTCACTGGCCTGCACCAGTTACCAGTCACTTTGTGGAGCATTGGACTGCCATTACCTCATAAGACTTTGTTGTTACACTTTCTCTTACCATACATTACCAAATCTCCATTTGCACTATTTGCCTATTTGCACTACTCTGCCTGGTTTACACTCAATGTCACTTACCCATTATATTGTATATTATATAGCTTTCTTGTTATATGTAAAATTGTATTTATTTAAATTTTTACTTTTTAATTATTTTAATTGCATTTTTTAATCACTTTTATATTTAAATATATTTAAATGTTCATTTGCTATTTATCTAGGGAGTGAAGAGTAACGCAATTTCTATTCTCCGTATGTCCTGTACATGTGGCAGAATCGACAAATAAAGTTGACTTTGACTTTGACTTTGACTTTGACTTCCTCTAAAAACAGGAAGAGGAAGACGGGGCTATAAACACACATGACAGGTGAGAACAATCTGGGCGAGGCGGACGATCAAAAAAAAAAAAAAAGGAAGTAAAATTAACACAAGACACTGAAAGAAAAATGGAAAACAGGAAATAAACATAAGCCAGCCAACGCTGGAGAAAACTAACATGATGGAGCTGCAGAGAGAAACAGAAAAGGGTGGAGGCCGGACCTCGCTGGAGGGCGAGCAGCAGCAGAGCCTGACGGCTGGTCCTGAGGAGACGTCTGACAGGTTTGGTGCAGGAACAGATGCTGAGGTCACATCTGGTGGTTGAGGAACAGGAAAACTCAGACTTGGCACGCCGCTGTGATCCAGGAACTCAGGAGGGGAAATATCAGATGAAGCTCAATAAAAAACAAAAGAACCAAAAACTTACAGACTACAACACTTAAGTAAATAAAACTGACACTTAATGAGACGGTTAACGTGTTTATATCTGCTGTAAAGTTTAACGTGGGAGCCCACGGGGACCGACTCACTGCTGGCGCCTCTAGTGGACTTTATAAGAACTGCAGGTGCATTTGTTTTGTTTGTACCTTACTTCATACCTCAGCGTGCTAATAATGTGTCATCAGTGTGTGCTCCTCCTGACAGTAAGCCATTATTTTGATGCTTTCTTCCTCAGATAAACCCTCTGAAGTGCAGCACTGTGGTGCAGCTGTACCGCACCCCGACATACAGCTGCTACCCCAGAGACTCATGGGCCGCTCTGGTCAAGAAGCTGTTTGTCGGGGAGCTGATTTATCCCTGGAGACACAAAAGCACCAAGGTTGACTGAGAGAGAGCCAGAAATGCGATGGAGGAAGAGGAGAGACGAGAGAGCGGGGGAAAGGGAAGAGACTGAATAAATAAAGAGATGGAAACGGACAGGAAAAAGACAGACGACCTTCGGGAGATGCTTTTATATTTGATGGGAAGAGCGTCACAGAGAACATCGCCTGAAGCTGCCGACTCATCGCGTCTACAGCTTTCTGCTCAGCCTGAAGGTGGATGATGAATATTTGAGCTCACACGGATACCAGAAACAGGACAACCAGCAAATAGTCACGTCCTGCTGGTGTTGGTTTAAGAGCTGTGGGTATAAAAACACTCGAGGAAGCTCTTTCACTCTTTCAGAGTAAAATTCAACTAACCTGATCGTTCCTTTGACTTTACAGATTTACATTTTTATTTGTCATTATAAAAGACTTTATGTTTAAGGAAGAACAACAAAACTGGACCAAAACAACTCCTGTACGAGCTGTGATCAGCCATAAAAAGTAACAAACACACGTCTAATTCTCTGTTTGGTTTTTGTACAGTCACTTAAAATAAAGTTCCCCCTCCAAACTGTAGAACCACTTTAGCAGCAACTAAACTTGAGGAAATTTAAATTAAAGGTGTTCTTTCATCAGTCTCACATCACTGTGGAGGACTTTTGGACAGACGTGTGCCACAGCTGCCCTGGTTAATCCACCAGCATGCACCAAGGCTTCAATCAAAGTCATGTTTTTAATGAGAAAATCTAAATATTGTTCTCTTGTGTTTATGGCGAGTGGTACATTTGTAAAGCACCTTAAAGGAGCTTTTTAAGAATGACCTGATCTTGTTGTTTTGTGTTAACGTGAGTAAAACTGTGGAGCCGTAAACTGTTCGCCTTCAGTGCAGACACACAAACTCGATCAAATGACTCTTTATATTAACCAACTGCACTGAATATGTTAATAGCTGGAATCTTTAATCCTTAAATAATTGTAACCAGAAAAAATGTTTTTTTTATTTTGATGTCTTTTACGTGTCTGTTTTTAACCTGAGAGCGATTTAGTCTAAATGAAATAATGAATGTTCTTCTTCCACTCACTGACTCTGCACGTCTGTTACAGCCGTGAAGTCTGATTTTTGTCGTTCATTTTAAATGTAATGTGCCTGTTTTGTTATGTCTGATCAAACCTTTTGACTAAATTCAGCTTTTCATTAAACGTTGGGGAAAATCCAGGATTCTGAGCACGTCCTTCCTCCTCTGGTGTTCATGCTGAGTCAGCTGGAACATCACAACATATTTTTATTGTTTTCAAACAATAAACAATGGAAAGTTTAGAAAAATAAGGTGAAAAATTATTATATCATTACATACAGTGTATATGAGTGGCAACCAAACAGCAGAGAGACTTTATACTAATGAATGTTAACTCAGCTGACATCGTTAATGTGGCACGTACTGATGATGTCATCACTGCTGCTGTCTTTGTGCTTAAATACCTCGTGGGGGAAAAAAAGACTGCTGAGGTAAAGAGAGAGTTTTATTTAAATGTCATTTCCATTATGACACTTATGCTGAAGTTTGACGTGGATACACACATGCTGGTTATTTTCTATCAGGTCCTCGAAATTTCTTCTTATTGTATTTTGAACATGTAAAAATAACAACACAAAGAGGGAAAAAAAGCACAAACAAACAATTAAATAATAATAAAGATGCTAATGATGATAAGCATAATAATAATAACATTCAAAAAGAAGTAAGAAGAAGCGTTAGCTTAATTAATCATGTCCCTTTTCACTTTTTCTTCCTGTGTATTCCCCATCATATCATAAATACTAGCTTACAATTTGCATTTGGTTTTAGAACCCCACTAACATGCCGATAGTTATACATATTTACAGATATATACAGACTTATACACACATCCTTGTGCTTTACAAAAATCATATTTTTCAACCACTTTTTAAGCAGAGTGATTCTGGGACGTTGCTTCGGTGCATCACTCAGCGTGTTTCACGGCTTCAGTTCACACACAGAGGCAAAAACCTCTCTGCTGTTGCACAGATACAGGGATGTCTCAAAAGTAGAATATTGGGTTTGTACGACCTCCGTATCCAGTATTATGCATTATCATTATGATGTTCATTTTGTAAACTTTGGCCCCATTAGAGTAAACAAGCATGATAAAGCAGGGTATCCTGTAGCATTTATGGGGGGAAACACCCTGTAAATGACCGTAAGCTTTTCAGAATAAAAGCACAGCTGTTGAAGACGCATAGAAGACTGTTCAGTCAGTGTTTATTTCCACTGCATGAAAAGTATAAATATGATCCATCCCAGATGTAAATACACTTTAATCTCTATTTTATCTTAGATTGCCTCATTCAAGCTGTTGCTGCCAGAACACTTCATTAATTATGCGTGTAGGTGTTCTTCCTCAGGAGGCTGAGGCGAGAGATGAGTCATGGTGCTATAAAAACAGGCCTGACACACATAATCAAACACACTCTCAGCCCACTACTGTACATCACATTTCATAATATTATTCCTACCGTGGTTACACAACATGAATTATATTCTGGGAAATGGTCCAAATGTATTTTGCTCCCCTACGACAGTGAAAACTGAAAAATGATCAGTAACAGGGCAGATTATGACACTCTCCACAAACATTTCCCTTTCAGTTGTTATTGTTTTAAATACTCTTTGTTTATAGGAAATGTAAAAAACTGCGTGTTTTATGAACAGTCCAGCATTTCAGGGAGTTTTGTCTGATGAGTCACATGAAAGATTTGATGCAGTTTTTCATGTCTTTTAATCTGAGTTTAGCCTGTTTTGTCCGAAAATAATCAGAGATTAAACTGAGCCGATTGTCTTTTTTCATACAGACTGCAAGAAGGCAAACGGGATTTCCCCAAATCCCCCCATAAAAATGATCTTACACAAACATACGGAGGCCCTAAAGTGCCAATCAAATACCTAATGAATAAAAAAACAGAAAAGGATGTGAATTTTGGTGCATAAACCCAGCAACACATGATGGTGGCAGAATTACAACACATGTTATTAAATGCAGCAAGATGAACATTAACTATAAGTTACTGGATTAATTTTCCTATTTATTTACTTTGGTGTTTTTCTATTTGACCCCATTCATTTATTTGATTTTCTATTCTAAGTAACAAAACACAATAAATACACAATAAATAATATAATACTTTAAATATCTAGTGGTAGTGTCTGTTCTTATCAGACACATTTCACCGTGTGTTGTGCTTGTATGACTATGCATGTGAGAAATAAAGAATCTTGAATCTATATAATATTCCACCTTCCACTTTGTAAAAAAAATCACTTTCTGTTAAAAATATCTTATATATCTTCTCTTTATAGTTTTGCTGAACTGAATAAACAAAGAAATAAGTGGTGGAATGAAGAGAAAATATTAATACATAAATAAGTAAGTGGTACGGTGTTATTTATGCATTCATATATTTGTTTATATATTGTTTTACTCTTTAACCTAATTTCGTCCATATTCATTTTCCTATCGATTTCTTTTTCATACTGCAGTCTGCACGCACTGAAAAGAATACAGAAGTATACCGTTTATGCATGTATTTATTTCTCGTCCTTCTTCTTGTTTCCTCGGTTATTTTCTGTTTTTCTCACTGACGGGGCGCAGCTTTGATTTGATCCAGTTTATCCCACGTGATGAGAATTTTCTGCCTTTGTTCTGTTTACACTCACAGAGAAATGAATCATCTTTGTTGTGCACATTCTCTCAGCGCCATCTGCGCGGCGTTGACAGCACGCGTTGATGGGTATTTCCATTGTCCAATGGAAGCCGCGGCTCGTGTCGGCGCGGACCCAATGGGCGGGGCGATGTTGTAGGTGGGCGGGGACAGCAGAGAGCACGGATCTGTCAGCGCTGAACTCGGTCAGTCGTCGCTGTATCCGTGAGCAGCACTGAGGGGCTTTATGTGTGGTTATGACTGAGGATAATGGAGAAAAATGGAAACAGCACGGACTGAGATCACTCACAGAGATTTGGACTGGACGTAGATGCTCCGCGGCCTTTTGATTCCGCCACAGATGTGGGAATTTTCTGGATTACAGTGAAGTTACTGGAATCTTTGTCATCTCGGTCTGAAGAAAGCCATCCAGGCGGCCTGAAATCACTCGGACTCCAGCTGAAGCCCAGCCGCGGTTAGCTGCCTGTTACAAAGCAACATCGTTGTTTTATTCTGTAGAAAGTTATTCAATAAGCTAAACCTGTGCATGGCTAAAATTAGCGCTTTGGTGTCGTTATATGATTACTGTTTTAGCAGTCTGGGATAGCAGCAGCAGGGATAATAGCTAAGCTAGCTAGCGGGGCTGGGGCTAGTCTGTTGTTAGCCCGAAAGCTGCGCTGAAATGACAACAAAAAGACACCCTCCAGGTTTGAGAGTTTGATGTGTCACAAAAAAGATCTGCTTTAAAAATAAGCAACAGCTGCTAGACTTAGTTTAAAGTAAGAGCAGACAGTAATCATATTTTCTTGCAACTACAACAATCATTCCACAGCTCCAGTTACACTTTAAATATGTGCTTTAATCTTTAATCTCGCAAAGAAAAGTCTTTTGTTCTTTTTTTTAACATAATTTTAAGTTGTCAGTGCCAGTTTTTCTTCCCTCTCAAAACTATTATTGCTCTTATCTTTAAACAATGTTTTACTTTCCACAACCACATTTTTGGCAGCCAAACAGGACATTCCTCTGAGACTGTGACCCCCTTTTTCCTATTTTTTTTCTTTGCCTGAAATTAAACTACCTACAGTTTTGAAGACTGTTAGCAGGCAAAACAAAGACTCCCAGACCCGCATGCGGGACATTCATGGCATAACAGACTGTGTATCAGGGAATAGCAACGCGTAAGGGTGCTGTTTGGTTTCCCCTTCAGCTTCTTGGAGACTACTCCCTCGACCTCCATGTGAGACAGGATGGGCAGCCAGGGCAGCCCAGTGAAAAGCTACGACTACCTGCTGAAGTTCCTCCTGGTAGGAGACAGCGACGTGGGCAAAGGCGAGATCCTGGACAGCCTGCAGGATGGATCTGCAGAGTCCCCTTACGCTTACAGTAGTGGTGAGTCACTCCCACCTCAGCTGATCGGGCTCCTGCTGGCTCATCACTGAAGTCCTGAACATACAAGCTGCGCACGCCACCACCGCTGCTGCTGTGGAGAGCGTACAATGACACATTCACATACACTGAACTTCACAACACAGCAGTGAGTCAGGCGGTCATGGATGTGTGTGCGCATTGTTGCTGCACATAGTGGATAAACAATGCTTTCTCTGATGTCAGTGTAAAAACAGGTTATTATTCAGTGAGCGTAGTTCCTCTTCTTATTCCTAAACACCTTCAGCGGCGGCCAACTGTGGGGGAAAAAACAGAGCCGGCCGTGTTTTAGTTTAACAACATCAGCTGTTTTTGAGCTGCTATGGAGGTCAGAAGGTCTCACCTTCAGTGTAGGAGTTCAGTGAGGTGTAACTGAAATAAATGTCTCTCTAATAGATCTCTGATCAACTAACTGCAGCTCCAGAAGTGTGAAACAGACTAAACATGAAAACATTTTTATGACTCATTCATCACCAACAGCATACATGCAAATTCCCGACACAGTGGGAAGCATTTTCAGCTGGAACTTTGCTGCACAGCTTCATCTGATGGCATTAATAAAATATAACTGAACAGGTTTCATGTATAAAATGTATTCCTAACTCTCTGTTGCACTTAGAGCATACTGTCAGACGAGTCAGTGGAAACCAGGAGTCTTTAAACAGAAACTCACAGAACGTAACCTGGGATGAAGCTAAGGTCATGACAGTGGCGCCTGTTATACTCACCTTTTTCATCCTTGTCACTGCCACAAGACGCACTTTGGTGTCATTTTGGCCACTCGTGCCACCACAAAATACAACTTCACAACTTTACTAGTGCAAAAAAACCATCCATTTATTTTCACTTAAACAAGCTGCTGTTTTTTATGTGCATTAAAGTTATATAAACATTTAACAGTGCAAATGCAAATTCCTTGCTGAAAGTTTAACCAAAGGCATCTCCAGTAGAAATGTGCTGACATATCCTGAGTTAACCATGTATAATATCCACTGAAGTTAAAAAGAGGAGCTTTGCAACATTAAACTGCAGTGTGCCAAATAAAAAAGTCAAATACGTATTTTTCGGACCATAAGGTGCACGGGAATATAATGCACATTAAGCAAAACAAAGCAGTCAGATAAATCAAACTTTATTAAACTCATTCTTCTTGCTTCCTCCACTTCTGTACCATTGATTCATTAATGTTGAATTCTCTGGCAGCTGCTCTATTCCCATGTTGTTGCAGTATATTAATGACTAACCTCGTATTGTGGATGGATTATCTCAGTTGTTCTGACTGAAGTTTGGTCCGTTTACAGCATCCTGCCATGCGATTGCATTTGTCC
Organism: Aulonocara sp. 'chitande type north' Nkhata Bay; assembly: GCF_057382095.1. Classification (NCBI taxonomy): domain Eukaryota; kingdom Metazoa; phylum Chordata; class Actinopteri; order Cichliformes; family Cichlidae; genus Aulonocara; species Aulonocara sp. 'chitande type north' Nkhata Bay. The sequence continues at coordinate 35,969,867 of NC_141347.1, forward strand.
CTAACCATCAGGAACCTTCACGTTAACTTTTATCGAGTGGAAAAAAGTTTCACTGTTTATGTTATGCTAACATAGCTGTGTAGCTAGCGATCACGTAGCACATCATTATATACCAGCTAGTCCAACTTCAGTAACCCTACAAACGTCACTGCTGTTTAGTTTTCTGTCTTCATTTATGTTGGAAGTGATAGCAGAGCTGTATGTTTATTTTTTTCAGAAATCTCTCAGTCAGAACATGCTATATCATGTTTAGGTAACTAGCGAAACTAGCGAGCTAACTTCCGCTAACGTCTAACTCCGTTAGAAGTATAGCGGGAAGGAGCGCTCAGCCGTCGGGTCTCCAGCTGTCCGTCTGTAATCAAGGTATTATACTTTTTGTGGACATGGTCAGCTGAGGGATGAGCAGTCATTCCTGTTATCCTTCTTTGAAGAGTGCCACCTGGGGCGTATACATAGTTGGTGCACTGATCCAATTTATTCTGTTTCCGATACAATGCCAGCGGCTTTGCTTCAGTATCTGCAGACACCAATTCAATACCAGGGTACATTCAATAAGCTGGTATTTCAGTCAGAAGAAGAAGAAAATGGGAGTCACGTTTTTGTCATTAGAGTCAACTTGATGTTTATTAATGAAATAAATGATAACAAGTAAAGTGAAAAATGCACTCATCTCAGTGTGAGAGTATCCCTGTTGTTATTTTTGGCCTCATTAGTTTCACGGCTCTCAGTCTCACTGCGAGTGCACCTCCTCGCACACAGAGTGGAGCAGATGGAGACTGGAGGAGTAAACTAGTATGAATCCAGCTGACGACAGCCTGTTCTGTTAATATAGGTGCTATAAAAGCTTTAAACCACCTTTAAAAACAGACAAAGTGACAAACTTTTACATTTAAAAAATCACGACCATCAAAATGCTTTAAAGCTTCACATGGAAACGAGCATTAATTATGACTAATTACCCGGTGAGAGTGCGTCTCCGGCACTGTGTCAGTCTGTTAGTCCAGCTTCAACTTTTCATTTACCTTCCAGTTCTTTGTTCCTCGCGCTAAACCCGCCGTCACTTTAGAAGATAAGGAGGAAGAGAATGAGCCGGCCTGCAAGCAGCAGCAGTGATGCTGTCAAGTGAACCAGTCCATCATAATAATAACACAATGCAGGGCTGAGCTTGGTCGAGTCCTTGGGGGATATTTCATTGTTGTGCACTGAAATAAGAAAGGTTTAAGAGCCTCATTTGTCTAACTGATGCACTGAGATGTCTTTTCAGCTTTTTTTAATTGTCTTCTCTGCTAAAGCCTGCTGTTATCAGCCATGAAGCATATCTCAGATCAGGGGAAATTATTTGAAATCCTCTTAGAAATTATTAATGCACAGCAGCTGTGCCGCTAACTAGAACTAACGTCAGCCATGTTTTGCTTCTCTTTATTGCCTCAAAGTGAAATCATTTTAAAATGTCGTTAATTACCCGACACGGCTCGAGCTTGCAAAGCAGCCTCTCTGAGACCGTGTTCCAGCAGTCTGATCATCAGGTTAACTCGTCTAGCTGCTTTTGAGGCTCCTAAACGCTGGAACAGCCTCCTCCTTTTGGCTGGTCGGCTTAAACGCAGTTCTTCCAGCATCACTGGGATATAGTTCAAAGAAATTAGACTAATGACATCCAGCAAGGATGGAAGTCATTTTGATGAATAAAAAGATTTACTTCATTTATCCCCAGATGTTTGGAAATTCCCAGATCTGGTTTTAATGTGCTCGTCACTGTTGTGACCTTCTGTCTTCTGCTTTGTTTGAACGAGAATAAGTTTAAAAAAAAGGTTAAACCCTAATTCCTTATTATTCCTTGTTATCATTCAGTTCATAAGGATTGTTTGTAGAGACCCTCAGCATGAACACATGCATAGATTTGTGAACTCCAGTTATCCTCACCAGAGAAGAAGGTTGCGGTATGGATGAAATGGTGGGTTTGTGAACTGTTCGATCTATAATCGGTTTGATAATGAAAACAGTCGCCGTCTTCTCGTGCATCGCAGACATGTCTTTGTATCTTCTGTGCCGTTGATGGACGTCTGATTTGGGATCGATAAAGCACACAAACTCTAATGACAGAGCAGGAAATGTGACAGACCGGTCTATCCAGCTGGCACCCCCAAACCCGACAGCCAGCTAATCACAGCCTGAGGACAGCGTTATCCAATCAAAATCTGTCCTGATTTTCCCTTCTGAAATATTCAGGGTCCTCGCAGGCACTCTAGCCTGCCTTTGCCAGAGGGATGGAAATCAATAGCAGCGCTTCCGTCGGCACAAACATCCCCATCGAAGCTGCGATCCACTCTGCACTCCATATTTAATGAAGCTCTTTGAATTCTTTTGATCTTCCTCTCATCAAATGGGGCTGCTTCCTCTTTTACAGACTGTTTAGGAGCTGGCCTGACAGCGGGGCAGCAACAAACATTTCATCTGTCATCTGATCAGCTAGCAACAGTCCTGAGTGGATTTTTTTTGTTGTTTTTTTAATGCAAAAACTGCTTCCTTCTCTAAGAAGTTGGTCCAAAACCTCAAAGCTGTTTCCTCTCTGATGGTAGAAACAGTTATGATATATACCAGGGTAGGCGTCTGTTCTTCAGTCCGTGGTCCTCCGTGTTAATTAGTTCCCAGTCCTGCAATAGGACGGGCATCGACTGCAGCTGGCGAGGGCAGTTCTGATCTGTAAGATGGAGAGAATCTCCAACTAGCAGGTGGAGAACTGGTTTATGTGCTGCTACACCGAGCTCACACTGAGCCAGCAGAGCAGACTCCACCAGCTTCAGTCCACAGTGGGACTTGGAGTTTGTCTGATTTATTTATTCTATGCTCACTGTTGTTGTTTCTGGGAAACGTCTGTTTTTCAAACTGGCTGGAAGTGAAGGGATCAAGTGGAGGAGAGGACCCCCGTCACAGCCAGGGTTTTATCACCTGCAGCTGTTGCAGTGAAACATTTAATCTGACTTAGAGAGGCTGAAGTGTACCCATCTCCAAACACACACACGAACTGAGGGAGGGTCTCCGTGATGCTGCTGAGTGGCAACAGGCAGCTTCGTCCTGTGGCACGATTCCTGAGATGCTGGGAGATGCAGTATTTATGATCACTCTCTGATGGTGTAAAACGGAAGAAGGTTCAGGTGAAAGCAGCTGATGAACTGCGCAGCTGGTCCATCAGTGTTTTCCTGCAGTATGGTCAGGGCTGGTAATGTGATATGTCTGCAGGTTTTATAAATGACAGATGGAAGTGCGCATTAAACTGAAATATGATGCATCAAGCTGCATTTTCATTGTGTTGGACTTGTGAATGAGACAGGAGCAGTCTGCAGCATGTCGGCTTGTGTTTAGTTTCTGGTGGAAAGAGTTTAACTGCGCAGCGCTTTTAGATGAGGCGCTCTCATTTGCGACCATGTCAAAGCCTCTTCGACGCGGTCTGAGCAAAAGCTGAAAGCCTGAAGCTTCACACGTCTCTCCCACAAAGTGAGTCCGTTCCCAGAATAGAAGCAGTTTTCAGCTGAGACATTAGAGAAGCTATTGATTATCTGGGATGTCCTAAGTGCACCCTGGATATGAGGGGGAAGGAAGCGCTCGCTACGAAGCCCTGCACTCGCTCCGATTCAATTAGGCCAGCCTGAGCTCAGCACTTTAGCCCGGCAGCAGCTTGATGTTGCCGGGAAAATTGGAAGATCTTAGTAATGTGGTCCTGCTAACCGCCGGAGGCTGACACAGTAACATTTGATAGAGCTATTGTCTCTTTCATTAGTGTTAATAATGGCTGTGGATTGAAGATTCGCTGAGCTTTGCCTTAAAGGGCAGCGAGGAAAAGTGAAACTGTGGGAATGTAACGCAGGACTTGTCTGTGTGAATACTTTTACATGTTTCTGTGGTACAGTGAAGAACATTCATGAGAATTTCATGAGTTTCAAAGAGTTTTACTGATAAACAAAGAGTCCTTATTTACAGTGTTCGCCCTTCTTATCAGAGCTCCAGGCTGACCCGTTTGTGTGCTTCTGCTCTTTAAAGGCTGAACATACCAAACACAAATAACTTCTTCCAGGAGAGGTTTGGTGGCGGTGTCTGAAGTGAGAACTTTCATTATCAAATAACCTTATAGATCCACAGTCAGGAAACATCCCTGATCATAATCCAGTCTGTGGTCAGCCTTTAGGATTATTTTAAACTGTGAATCATGCAAAGCTAATTAGACTCCAGGATAAAAACACAAAAACCATTTAGTGACACGAGAACCTGTTGAGCGAAAAGATAAACATCTTATCAGAGGTGAGAATCGGAGTATTCAGTGGCTCACCTGTGAGGCCTCAGGTGGAAGCAGGCTCAGTGCAAACCTCAGGAACATGTCCAGACGTGGCGCGGTGGGGTGGCAGGTGTAGCGGTCTGACAGGTTTGTCAGAGCAGAGCTGAACAACAAGGACAGAACAGAACGAGCTGTTAGCTGTGTGTGGCGCCGCGCCACAGTCCGCCTCCATCACAATGGCTAAACGGTAAACGTGGTGTGTAAAGGCTCGTTACAGGTCACACGCAAAAGTTTGTCATGGCATTTTGTGATGGACGGATGAAGGTGTAATGGCTAAAACGTAAACTCAGCTGAAGGATCAGGTGAAGCTTTCAGTCCCAACGTTATGGCAGCACAGCAAAGCGTTAAACTGCCACCTGATTATTTAGGAGTTGATATTTTCTGTTATGCAACTGAAGCCATATGAAATACACTGTTTAGATATAGAATCAGAGCCATGAAAGAGCGGCGTTGTGTTTGTTATCATTCCTAAACACGTGGTTGGGACATTTTTAAAGAACGTCACGGTCGTCTGCGTCGTGTTTCAAGTGTTCATGGTGATGATGAGTCACTTCCTCCAGCCTCTCTCTGACTGAGTATTGTACTTGATTGATTTTTATCGTTTTCTGTGCTTCTATCTCCCTAATGTCCATCTCTCGCTCTCCTCTTGTCCAGGTATCGACTACAAAACCACCACTATTCTCCTGGACGGCAGGAGAGTGAAGCTGGAGCTGTGGTAAGGACACGGTTTTATTTTTGTATTTTTTCTTGCATCCACTCTAAAATCCTGCAGTATGTGTCTGTGGCCTGAAGCCAGAGTTTGGTCACATTAAAGCAGAAATGGAGCATGCCTTTGGTTTAGTGAGGAATGGGAAAAGTTTTTATTGATAGCAGTTTTTTTTTTCTTTCTGTTTTCTGTGTTTGGAAAAACAGTTTTATTGTCTCTAAGTCTGAACACAGAGTTGGAGGGAATGAAGAGAAGAAGTGAGGCATGTGACTCAGTTACTGTTTATGTAGCTCGTTTAAAAGCAACAGGAGATGAGCCGAAGTGAGGGGAGCAAAGGCAGATTAACATTTAAGGGAATGTTTTTAAATTTGTAAAAATGAACAAATAGAAGAAGATTATATTAAACAGATTAAGTTTAAACTGGAGTAAAAACAGACTTTAACGATGGGTCTGAAAGTAAAGACTCTAAACTTACAACAGCAGGGACGAGGCCAAACATCACCTGTACAAACTGTGAGTCACCTGTGGCGCTCCACACCATGCAAAGCATCACACGCTGTGTGGCTAGCATCATCACGCCTGTACAGAGAGTGGGTCAGTAATAAGTGGACTGGATTACAGCCTCTGTGTCAAAGTACTGCAGAACCGTCTTCCACCTCGCTTTGTTTACAACAGCACAGAAACTAGCAGACCACAGAGAACGGGCGCTAACGTGAAGCTGCACAATCAAACCAAAGCCAATGAATAGCTAGCAGCCTCCAGGAGAGAGGCAGTTCAGGAGGAAACCAGCTCGCATCAACTCCCATACAGGTGAAGTCATTTCCTTAGGAGGAAGTAAACAGCACCTCCACCTGCCAGTAGATGGTCCAGTAGATGTTTCTGAAGATAAAGAGGAATCTCACTGCAATGAAGACAGCTTTACTGGCACTACAGTCAGATCTGTTTCCCACGCTGAGTTTTTTCTTATCATCTTCCGTGTCTCAGCCCTTCTGTCACATGCCCGTACTTTCAGCTCACAGCTTTCATAACTGCCATGATTTTAAAGCTGCGAGGTGCACGTGCACGGTCTCTTTGCACGCTGTCATGCCGGTGATGTAATCCTGTATCTGTGGAGTCGCAGCAGATTCACGTATTTGTCTGCAGTGCTAGGCGAGGCCTGTTTGGTGGAAGTAGGGCAAGGAATTCGACTCCTGAGGGGGGAACCGACGCCTCGTCTTCTGTGTGAAGAAAGAAGTTTGAAGGCAGCTGCGTGATGCAGGATCTTTATTTTGCTGCCTCAGTCTCGCCTCCTCTCCTCGCTGTTTTACAGTGTCAATATCCCGCTCTTCCTCTTCCTCTTTTTTTTTTTCCTTCATCCTCAGCGTCCTTTTTTTTCCTGTGTGGTGACTCGGGCTCCTCTGAGTCTCTGGGTTGGAAAACAGCAGATGCTGAAAACTTCTGGGATTATTATTACCATCAAATCCACGATAAGACCAAAAGCACAACATGAAATTGTTTCACCTAACAAGAATCCGTTTGTTATTCTGAGCCACGAGGCTCCATGTTGTCCATTGTTTACATGTCCCCTCATTAGTTTACTGTGACTCAAGCCCACATACGCCGTCCTGGTGCCACGAATGCTCACCGGAGCACCAGACGTGGATTAATCTGCTGCTGAAAATAGTCCCCAACAAGCACAGGGACTATTTTCCTTGGGAAAACCATCAGCATGCAGCTGTTTTATGAACATTTGGGATTTTTTTAGAAGCACTTCAGTAAGGATGCAGTTCGTGAAGTTGGAGGTGTGCAGGCGTAAAGAAGCCAGAAAATGTTTGTTTTCTGGTACGCTGCACAACAGATGATCCTCTCAGACGGCAGCGCGCGTAGATGGACTGATGCTGCTTGGAAAAGCAGAGCAGCTGTTTTTTAAACCTGAAAAAAGAGATTTTATTCTCATTCCATGTGTCAATCCGGTTTGCATAAATCTGAGAATCATGAGTTCTCTGGTGTGTACAGCTCTGTGTGAGACTGCAGGCTGAGCTCACGTCTGACCTGCAGAGTATCTGAATAAATAAGTTACTGTGTTGGAGAATAAACCAGTCAGAACTATAAAGTGATTCTGAGTTTGAGCCAAACCCACAGCCTGCACTGATTATATGTAATTTAAACTGCCTTGAGTCTATTGTTATCTTGTGCCCACGGCTCAGACGTCCTTAGATTTACCATATTTTAAGTCTGTGTGCATGCAGTTGTAGGAATGTGCAGTCCTGCTGCCGCTCGCTGTAGTAGGAACTTCCTCACAGACACTTCACACAGTGGTGGGTTGGAAATGCAGTGTGTGAGATACAGCGAACGTCACAGGTTTAGATGCAAACAAAGACCCAGTCTGACCACAGACTGGGTCTAAACACTGAAGCCCCCACCACCATCGTCGTTACCGTCTGACTGTCTTTTATTTATATATTGAACCCATGTTTGGATGACAGGGAGCCGTAAATGCACTGATAGTTTTATTATGCTTTTCTACTTTTACTGCTTCTGCACTACAAGCCACGTTCAAGAGCTCACACACCTTAATGCAGCACTTTCTTCCCTGCTTTTAAGAGCCTGTTCTGTGTCACTCACACTTCAAATCGGCGCATCAGGAGCAATTTAGGATTGATCGTCTTGCCCGGGGACGCGTCTGTATGAGGACTGAGAGAGCTGGAGGTCGGATCTGACCTTCCTGCCGGCATCGGCTCGTTGAGCAGTCTGTTAGCACAGTACAGCCGTGTTATTTGTTAGATAATGAGTATAGTTAACCAGGTGGATTCATCCCCAGTGTAGTTGTTATTGAAGCATTAAATTTGCTTCTGATTTCCAGCTGAAGTTTGGGAGCTGTTTTATAATGCGTCCCTGTGGAAGTCTTGTTGGGCACGCTCTCCATTCTGGGGTTTGTGTCATAACAGTAACTCCTTTCTAACATCAGGTGAAAGAGGAGAAAAATGCCGGCGCGTCGATGTAGAACTCGTGCTTGTGGAGGGGAAGGGTCCGGGCGTGAAACAATGGGAAAGACATTTTTTCCCCCAGAGTAATCTCCAGGCAGAGAACTTGGAGTGGATGTCATCACCCTGGAATGCAGAGTGAAGGGAAAACTCGAATCTTCTCAAAACTTAAAGTGCAATTGTGAAAAAGCCTGAGAGAGATCCAAACAGCCGTTCCCTCAGAGCTCCGTGACCCATTTAAACTTTGGTGCGCTCAGAAGTATTTTACCAGGAAACCATCAAAGTAGGCGGGACCTTTCACTCTTTAAGATGGTTTCAAAATCACTTCAGTGGTGGAAAAAAGTGCAGTCGTTTACTCATTTTATAAAAAATACTTAAAGCGACTCACAACCAAAGACCAAAGCACTCTTATCTTTGATCAAGTTGCACGTTTTGATATAAATTTGTGGCATTTGCGGCAGATCATGGAGGGTTTGGGTCAGAGCGCGAGCAGGCTGAAAGTGTTGTAGATAGAGGGATGAAGGGGATTGAGTTGCATGTTTTTGCCTCAGTTTGGAGGACCATCGCTGGCTCTGCTGAATCTGAAACCCCCAAAAAGAAGTCGGCTCAGATTTCCGTCCTGTTGGCTGAAGCCTGCTGCTTTGTGCTGTTTACCCCGAAAGCAGAAGAAGGATTTATCTGCTTGCAGCTGCACAGACCTGAGTGTTTAATGTGCTGCCTTTCCTCAGGGACACCTCGGGACAGGGCAGGTTCTGCACCATCTTTCGCTCGTACTCCCGCGGAGCTCAGGTGAGGAGCAAACAGCTGCATTCATTTAAATGCTGCTGGAGTTTGCACGCTGACATCGTTTGTCTCTCTTCAGGGGATCCTGCTGGTGTATGACATCACCAACAGGTGGTCCTTCGACGGCATCGACAGGTGGATCAGAGAGATCGATGAGGTGAGCGTTTGAGAGTTTGGCTTTGTTTCTAATGAATCCAGTCTGACCATGTGACCTACACCTGAGTTATTCTCTGCATTAGCATAAAGAGTTTGCACACACTTTGAGCCTGGTTTCTTTTCTACATCATGTCCTGCTGTGTTTAAAATGATTATTTAGTTTTAATTGATGCTCTTACTTTGATTTCAGATGTAAACAGGTGAGTTATAAAAACATTCTCCTCCTGTACTGTTGTTATGAAGGAGAAATTATCTGTAGAGACAAAACCGTTTCTGTGTCAGGCTGTAAACATGTTTATTTCTGTCGGGAGTCTCTGGGGAGTGACTAACTGCTGGAGCCTCTGCTGGACGTTAGAGGAACTGCAGCCTTTCTTGGCCGAGTCCTTTATAGAGATTCCTATAAACAAGCCGTAACACAAACCAGTGAACATCAGAGGAAAAAGGATAAAAAATAATATATGAACATCTAAACATATATTCAGGCAAATCTGGTGCAACATTTGTTGCAGAAAATTAGTGATCAAATATTTGAATGTAATCAGTTTACAGCCAGCAAACTGTCATCAGTTGTCATCTGTTTATGTTTCACCTTCCAGAGATTCTTGAGTCGACTATCTCGTTTTTATTTCTGTCCTTAAAAGTGTTTAATTCTGTGGAGGTGGAGCAGGAAAGGCCAAACGGGAACGCACATTCCAAAGGCCAAAATTACCAACACACACACACACACAGACAAAGAGGACATCCTCTTTGTTTCCAAATCAGCAGGAAGGACACACACATACAAAGTAACTCACTGCTTACTCATATATGTTTTCTCAGCATCGAAGTTAAAGTGTAAGATTTAACTAATCTAAGATAATCCCTGCAAGATGAAAGATAAAATCTAATGCTGCAGGAACAGAAGAGGAAAGAAAAAACTGTAACACAGCAAAGTGTGCAGGGATGATGATGCAGCAGGTCCCTAATGATGGACGTTCAGCTTTAAAAAGTTTGAAATATTCAGATTTCCTGAAAGTCTGCAGTGCGTCTAATGCAAGTCCTGAAACCCCCAAATCTGTGATGCCTACAGCTACCAGAGTAGTTATGATAACGTTGTAGACCAATCAGCTCCTGTGCTGTGTGGATTTGCAACTTCTGGGTATGAAAAACAAAAACAAGCTTCTGTTCTGGCTCAGTCAGTCAGCATTTTCTGTTTGAAGCTTTAAATGTTTATATACATAAATCAGTACATATTAAAGACAGGAAATACTTTTAACAGTTCATCTGAGTGCTGTTTGAGTCTCATTTGCACCAAAAAGCACCGGGTCTAATGAAAAGTCACAGCCTTTAACTTTTGGCCGTGACCACATTCTTAAGAACTGCACAACAGATGCTGACACATAATTTTTCTGAATCCTCTGCTGTGCTTCTGTCTCCTTACAACAGTATTGTCATTTCATCTCATTTTCCCTTTTTTAAAAACTGATCTCAGATTAGAGGTGATAATGACTCACATTTCTGTCCTTCTTCTCCTGTTGATTAATGAGAACCGTTCTGGTCAAATAACCTCATCAATGAAATTTAAATCCTGCTGCTGTGAGGATACTAATACTATTACTAAATTGCACACATCATGATTTGCACAGCCAGCAGAAAATCTGTGAATTCAGCCGCAAGACGAGACACGATCAGCCTGCGAGGATGAATCCGATGCATCTGCCACTAAATGTGGTTAAAGAGCGGAGAAAAGTCCCAGAAGGTTTCAATGTGATTGTATTTGCAACGATAGGGCAAAATGAGATAATCTCACAATGGTAAAGAGTCCTTCTAAGATGGTTATCACTCCTGAGTCAGTTTGATTTTAAAATTTTCAAGCATAATGTTTTGAGCTGTCCAGCTAACAAACAGAGAAACTGAACCAATCACCTTCTTCTTCTTTTTCTCTGTAGTAGTAGTGTTCTTTATTTTAACAGGTCAGTTTTGAGATCTAATTTTAAGGGACACCGACACTTAAGAAAAGGATGTGCAAAAGGGGAAAGACAAATACATGTTCCAGTGTTTTTGTTGCTCACTTATAGGTTTGCAAAGTATTTAAATCCAGTTTTCAGTGTGAGTAAAACGTCCAACTAATGTTAGAAGTGTCCTGTGACCAGACAGTGTTATTATATTTAAACGCAACAGCAGGGGCTCAGATGTAAGATGAAGTAGTCTTATAAATAAACATCATGCAGTGCTGCTAAGCAGGACCATCTGGCTTCTTCATATACAGTACAGTAATAATATCACCATCACAGAGAAATTTGTAGGTTGCAAATTTATCGTGCGGGATCATTGGAAGAGCCAGTGGCATATGAGATGGTGTTTCTAATAGTGGAAAACACCTAAACACGATGGCGACAGGATGTGCCAAACATGAATACAAACATCATCGCCACAATCAAGTCCAGATAAATTTTAGATTGTGGAATGATCTTACAACCTCGGAAAAGGGGAAAAAGATGTATTTCTTTAGCAAAATCCAACTTAATCTTCAGTTTTCTTGGTAGGTGTTCCACATGAGTCAGTGTGGTATCGACTCTGAGTCCGAGGTCTTTACACCAATCAAATTTTTACATTTTAATACCATGAAGGGTTTGAGTATAGACCAAATTATGGTTTTTAGTGACCTCACCAATAACGTGATTAGTTTTATCGTAGTTTAGAACACATTTACATTTGCTGAAATATTTCTTTAATGTATCAGCAGGCTGTAGTTTTGCAGTCATCAGGATAAGGGAAGATCCAGTGGTATATAACGCAGTGTCATCTGCGTAAAAATGTGCATTCGTTTTTGAGTCAAAGATGTAATAGAGTAAATAAAAGAGGTCCAAGAATACTTCCCTGTGGAACACCTGCACTAATGACATCCATCCAGAGTCTGAAATAGTTACAGAAGTTTTATATACGTGAATAGCTGAGTACTTTTAAATAATATGATAAATAAAAGAGGACCAAGAATAGGTCCCTGTGGAACACCTGTACCAATGGCAAAGGTAGATGACGTCATTGGAGGTGGTCTGAGTGTGAAAAGTGAGCAGAAACTCTGAGAAGAAACAGATTAGTGGTGACGGTCACTGCAGTCATGTTTCATTCAGTTTGCAGAACAGACTGGGATGAATTAGAGAGAGGTACGCGCTGCATGCTGACGTCCTGTGCTTAACTTGCAAAACCCCTTTTTACTTTCAGGGACTTAAAGTTGCAAAAAGCACCAATAATCCAATTCAAACATCATCTCACTTTTTTTTTCTCCCAGCATGCCCCAGGCGTGCCTCGGATCCTCGTGGGTAACCGTTTACATCTGGCTTTCAAGCGGCAAGTTCCCACCGAGCAGGCGAGGGCGTACGCCGAGAAGAATGGCATGACCTTCTTTGAAGTGAGCCCACTGTGCAACTTCAACGTCATCGAGTCGTTCACGGAGCTGTCGCGCATCGTCCTCATGAGGCATGGCATGGAGAAGTTCTGGAGGCCCAACAGAGGTGGGTGGATGTGGAGCTGGGGTCATCAAAGTGAGGAAAGATGGGTTGTTAAACTGCACTTAAACTGGATTTTCACTACCGCCGAGAGCAAGAGAAAATGAGTCTGTGAAGCACTGTGGAGCCCATCAGCAGATGGATGTCATATCGCCACACAAGCTCAAACTAATTAATTTGAGCTCATTCCTGTCATCGCTCTGTCTCCTTCGTGTGTAATTACAGTATAAAGCAGTGGGAAGTGATGTCCTGCACGTCCTTTGAGACTTTATAGAGAACAGAGTCGGGCTCAGTGTGCTGAAACTCGCCTCTTTCAGTCTGAGCTTCCTCCTGTGTGTCAGTCCTCAGTTTATTCGAGGCAATAAGAGTCGAAAGAGGTCTGATTTCTCTAGTTTTGTTACAATCTGTTCATAAATCGGTAATAAAAAGCATTTATCTAAAACCTGACATTTTCCCTTAACGGATGTTTGACGGTAACCTCGTCTCTGTGCCCTCCCTCTCTGCAGTCTTCAGCCTGCAGGACCTCTGCTGCAGAGCCATCGTGTCCTGCACGCCGGTCCACCTCATCGATAAGCTCCCGCTGCCCGTCGCAATCAAGTCCCACCTCAAGTCCTTCTCCATGGCCAATGGAATGAATGCCGTCATGATGCACGGACGCTCCTACTCGCTGGCCAACCCAGCCGGCGGCTCCAAAGGCAACAGCCTGAAGCGCTCCAAGTCTATCCGTCCGCCGCAGAGCCCGCCGCAGAACTGCACCCGCAGCAACTGTAAGATCTCCTAACAAGCGCCGCTCCCCGGATCGCAGCTTGGAGCGGGCGTGGGATCAGGAGACAGATGTGCAGGGTGTCGTTAGCTGGAGGAAATCCCTGAACCCGAAGAGCAGGAATGATGGATAAAGGGATGCATGAGCGCTACCTCCCACCTACACGAGGTCATGTTTCAAGTGTTTAATGTTCTTTGCAGGTGAAGGGGGAGGGGTTCGAATGGTGCCTCAGGAAATTTAGAGAGTAACTACAAATGTTTTGATCTTATTTACACTAAAACAAGAGGAAAAGACTCCAGAAACTCCTCCCTGCTGGAGAGGCTACTACATGAACAGAGATCCCTCACCAACGCATATTTCGTTACTCTACATGATGCACGCCGCTCAGTGTCTGTGCATCACCGCAGCCTTCACTCTCACACCTTTCCTGTTTCCTTTTTCTGTCCACACCTCCGTTATTTTTTGTTCTATGACTGATAAGCTAACCATCAAAACACTAGAAAGGATCAGTCGCTTTTTGTCAGCACACGTGTTTTAAAGTGATTTTATATTATAAATCCACAGAGGTTTAGAGGCCCCACCCCCCCAACAAACCCCTGGAGGACCCGGCCCGAGCCGAGTCCAGACTTGTTAGTGTGCCTTGAGCCCAAGTGAACGAGCATGCAGCAGATAGATCGCTAAAAGCACAACAGTAACCATGAATTAGAAAGAGTTTCCTATTTTTAGTTTGCAGTCCCTTCAGCTTCTGATCTTCTGATGGACTCCATTTGTCGCTTAAATGCAGCCAAATGTGATGAATTATACTTTTAAACACGCTTTTTATATACATTTTTTTTAAGGAAAATGTGTTTGTTGTTCAATATTTCACATGTGACAGTCAGCCAATCAAATGTACAAACCCAAACTGAAGTTTTCAGACAGGTGGAAATGTGCTTGGGACTATTTTCAGTGGAGGAGTGATCCACATTTGGTGTTCTAGTGTGGAGTGTGGTTATGTGTCAGTGGTGCATCTGTTTTCTTTTTCGCCCGAGAGCTTCAGCGACTTGATTTTCCCCCCACTCCTTCCTGACATCGTGCTTTTCAGATTTCACGCCTCACCTGTCGTGTCGCACCTTTCTAACTCAGCAGAGTCTCGTCTGCGCTCACCTGCTGCTTCTCTGACAACGTGCCGCCGATCCAGACTCGCCTCGAAGCGATGCTCCACCCAAACGTGTTGGTAACGGAGCAGATAGTGACACTGCTGCAGTCCATTAATCCATGTGTTGGTTTCACTGAAAACAGCAACGTACGATAAGTTCAGCACGTTTAATGAAGCCTTCACATTCTGAATGTTTTCAGAGTTATCGCATCTTGAAGTACATCAGGGTGGATTAAGAACATTATACATGCGTCTCCTCACACTCGTGCACAAACTGTGACGCTGGGAGTGGGTTTAAAACCGATTCGTTTGCATTTTTTAACAGAGCTTCAACATCTTTTTAAGCCCTGGAAGTTTCACATGGATATGTCAGCTGTGACGGATCAAAAATGCAGAATAACTGCAAATTTGGACCCTTTCCCATGTAATTAGAGGGCCTGTAACTCTGAAGATATTCATGTGTGATGGTAAAATTTTGCTTGGCTTCATTAAATAAACTAAAGTTATTGAACATAAAAAATTCAGCTGATTCTGAGAGACCCAGAGACGAGGGACCGAGTGATTTTTCATTAAATAATGCTGCTTTTCTGGGGTTTTATTGCATTTTAAATAGATTATTTGTGGTTTTTCGCTCTTTTATGACTCAATCGTCAGCTGAACCTCTAAATTGAGCACAAAGAAGTGAAGCAAATATATGGTGTCACCCTAATGGCTGCAGTGTCACAGTTGATCACTGATTAATAAAACCCAAATCACACTAACTTTGCTGAAAGATGTTCCAGCTGTCATTGAATTTCTCAGATTTTCACTGCAAAAAGTTCAAATTGAATGAACTTAAAGTCATAGAAGACAAAGAAAACCGGCCGATCGTGCAGATTTGAAAACTGCAAACTGTTAATTAGGAGCCAGAAGTAGCACAGAGGAAATCTCCACAGTGTTTTTGTGCTCAAATCTGAACGCGTGGGAAGAGAGCCTCAGCGCGCAGCTTTTCTTTGGCCTAAAATGCAGTTTGAAGTTTCCCAACACGGCGCTGAAGCATCGGGGCGCTGTTTCCGATTAAAATGATCATATTTACTGTGATGAAGCTTGGCTCTGTCTGAAACGGTCCTGAAGCTCTGCTGCGACATGATTGGCTCACGTGTTTATGTTTTGGTTGCTGATTGGTGATTTTGGTGGATCGGCGATCACTCGGGCTTCGCCGAGTGTCGCGCCCGCTCTTTGTGTAACAACATGTTTGGTTTTATTTTCACGAGTTTAACCCGAGCACAGCTGCTGCTCTTCATTGGGTGGCGAGTCATTGTAACCATCCGGTCACATCTTTAACCCACACAGTCCCCTCAGCTGTTAGCTTACTGCGCTCCTGTGACTGCTGTAGCTGCGGGCGTCCCGCACGTCTGTCTGCGGAGGTGTTTCCATACGCTTCAGTCTGCCTGAGCTCTCGTGGGGAGAGGCAGCGACGCCCGAGACTTTCTGAAGCTGTTGATGATGTGACAGTTGAAGTTCTGATGAGGGCAAACAGGAAACCAGTCACAGCGGCTGGTCAGGCTCGTGTTGCAGTGGAAACTTTCCAGTATTGATAGTAAACAGTGACCCGTGTTTATCGGAGCGCTCTGAATGTCACTCGCTGTCTTTCATAACCAACTCTCAGAGCAAAGTGTCAGCCGACAGGAACATTTTCATTTTAATCGACTCGTTTCACTTTTTGAGACGTCGCACAGAGCAGAACATTAATCGGGAGATGTTAAAAATCTAAAAAGCCTTTCTCTCAGTGGAAGCATAAACAGTTTCATTTCATTTCAGGATGCTTAACTTCCTTTTTTATGCTGTTTGCAATTTTTTATTCTGTGGTTTGCGTCACATTTCAGAGAAAATCAATAATGTGTTTTTGATAAACTGCGACCAAATCAGTTTCCGCCCACTCAGAGTCTCAATCTGAAGATAAAATCTCGCCTTCATTTCCGTCACAACCATCAGCTCCTTTCACGAGTGACAAAAACTGCAGTAGTTAATAATTTAGACCCAGAAGGAGTCGGAGTTAGAAGACGACCGCGGTGTCAAATGTAGAAAAAAGCAGACGTGTGGCCGCGTATCGCACACGTCTGCTGGGATAACGTTTTAACTTTGCACGGCGTCATTAAATAAACCACTCAGCAGAAATCAGCTGACTCTGAGGGGGTCAGAGGTCAGGTGGGAGCGAGCTGCAGGTCCTTTCAGAGGACTGAAGCACAGACGTGTGTTCAGGATGTCTGCTGCTGGTTTTCCTGATGTTTGAAATACAAAACACAGCAGACTGCGTTTAAACGTGAGCTCTTGATAATTGAATTAAGCTGCGACCACGAGGGTGGAATTAAATGACCGTCCGCCTCGTGTTTGCCGTCCGTGTTCCCGCCCTGCTCGTCCTCCTGTCAGCGCAGCGTCGGCCTCCGTGCGCGAGCGGCCGCTCGTGTAGAAACGAGCCGGAACACGTGAAGTCTTCCGAGTCGCTGCGTTTTAAACTCCTCCGACTGGATCTCCCACGGGAACCAAAGCAGCAGGTCTTCTTCTCTCTCTGCCTCTGATCTGCACCGCCGCCTCCGCACGCTGTCCCATGATTCATAGCTGCTGAATAATAGATGCTCCTTTCATAGATCTCTGAAGAGCTTCATCTCTGTCTCTTTCTTCCTCTCTGCTCGCTGCGTGGTTTGTTTCCTCCTCAGTTTCTGCTTCTGCCTTCTTTTCCTTCGTTTTTTCTCTGCGCTTCGTTCCAGGTTTTGTGGCGTCTCTCCATCCGCTCGGTTTTGTTTTGTCTCCTAACCTTTAATGATGCCCGCCACTGATCCAGAGTCAGATTATTCCTCCACCACACACATTAACTGTAGTTCCAGCAGCACCCTCAGGACCAGCCTAATGTTCTCTAAGAATAGCCAAACCATGAGATGAGTCTTGTTTATGGTGGTTTAATGTTCACTGATCTCAGCCCAGTAAACAGCATCTGTGCTCGGCCTCTCACTGAAAGTGTTTTAGTGCAAAGCTTCTAAAAATAGAAGCTCGATCGGGCTGAATGCTGTTCATCTAAAATAACGCACAAGTCACCTGAAAGGTCAAATAAAGAAGAGTCAGAGTTTAAGTTCTCGATAAACTGCAGAGATATGAGTCGCTGATTAAAGGAGAAACATGACGTAGATTTACAGCTGACCTGTTCAGCTCGTTTCCAGCTCCCTCAGAGCAGCTTTGCATGATTCACAGTTCAGAATAACCCTTCTTTATCTGAAACCGAGCCTCTGTGCAGCCCCTCAGCTCATCCTCTGCCTGAAACAGAGTAATTTAGCTCCTCCCTGTTTAAACCAGCTTTCTTCTGATTGGCTACCACGTGCAATTGGATGGTCTGAGATACAATATTAGGCATGTCCACTCTCTGTGACATCATTTTACTAACTTTAATGTGAATTAAGACGATTCATTTTAAATGTTTTTGTGTTTTCAGTCCTAAAAATTTCGACATACCCCTCATTTCATGCAGGATTGTAAACTACACTTAAAGCACTCTGCATGTTTCTGTTATAATGCCAGACTTCTATATTAAACATGTCTATTGGTTCTAATAATGAGGCAACAATATGTAAATGTAACCCTGTTAAGCCAAAGTTCAGCCTCTTTTTGCTCTGATTAAGGTTTAGAGAAGCAGATTTCTTCATCCCGTCCTTTCTGCAGACAGCACAGCTCACAAATACTTAAAACGGCCCCTCAGCAGTCGTCCAGACTTTAGCCAGTCAGAAGAAGGTTCAGGAAGGTGGGTGCCTTTAAGCAACGGGAGGAAAGTCAGCTTGTTTGACAGAAAGGCCGGGCGGCGATAAATAAGGTCATTCCTGATCTGCAAGTCATGTGGCGCTGCTCTGATGGAGTCCCAGGATAAGATAAGATACCTTTATTAGTACCACGAGTGGGAAATTTCATGTTAAGGCTGCCGACCTATTGCACACTATGGAAGATACATGTAAATAATTGGAGGAACTTTTACGTTTGACGCACAGCTGAATAAAAGGAAATCAGCAGTGATGATCACATGGTTTTTAGTAAACGTGCAGAAACTCTCGTAGTCACAACAATAGGAAGTGAAGAAACTGTCCTCCTGATGAGGAGCCTGTGAGCGTGGTTCAGCAGTTTTCTTCTCCTGCAGTTTTCACACGTATTTTAAACGTTTGTTACGGAAGTTCATGAATGGAAAAACACTCTCACCATCAGGTTTCATCTCTTTGCCAACATTTTTAGGTTTTTAGCTTCTCCCACTCTGAGGCTTTTATTTTCTCGACATCAGCACAACAAACCTCGTGTGTTGTTGTGTTTGTTCATCCAGCCACAGTTTTTTATTTGAATAACCACAAAAACGTTCAGAGGATTGTGGGAATGTTTGTAACAGCAAGAAGAAAAATGACCAGTAAAACACTACTCCTGTCGTTTTGGCTGAAGCTGCTGAGCGCGTGTGTGTGTGAGTGAGAGTGTGTGTGTGTGAGTGAGAGTGTGTGTGTGTGTGTGTGTGTGTGTGTGAGAGAGTGAGTGTGAGAGAGTGAGTGTGAGAGAGAGGTAATGATCTTTAAACATCAAGCTGAACATTTTTCTTTCTTGTTTTTAAATTATTGATTGTACAGTTTAAGGCGATGTGTATGAAGATTTTTCACAATAAAAGTATTGAATGTTGACGTCAACCTGTCTCAGGATTTTGTTTATTTTACAGCCCAAAAGATAAACACCTCAAAAAAATAAATAATTATAAATCATTTCATGCACATAAAACATGAGCACAGTCCATGAATCAGTGTTTTATTAGAGAAGGCTGCCATCTAGTGGATGGTTGTGTTGCTTTAGTTTGAAAAGAAGTCCAACCGGAAGTATTTAGACTGCAGTTGGAAGTGTTTTACAAGAATAAAATCATTTAGATTACATTTATCTGTATGGTAAGATTGATTGATTAAAAACCAAATTATGTTCAGAGGTGATTCAGAATTATTTCAGAATAAAGTAGATAAAACGTCTCAGTTTAGTATATAAAAGTCTGTGGTCTAAAAAGCAAGTACAATCTTCCAAAATCTAGTATTTACTTTTTGGGTTAATTAAAATGTGTTTTTAGCATTAGAGCAGGGGTGGGCAACTCCAGGCCTTGAGGGCCGGTGTCCTGCGGGTTTTAGATCTAACCCTGGGTCAACACACCTGAATCAAATGATTAGTTCATTACCAGGCCTCTGGAGAACTTCAAGACATGTTGAGGAGCTAATTTAGCCATTTAAATCAGCTGTGTTGGATCAAGGACACATCTAAAACCTGCAGGACACCGGCTCTCGAGGCCTGGAGTTGCCCACCCCTGCATTAGAGAGAGAGAGAGAGAGAGAGCGTCCAGCGCCGATTTGATCCCATTCCAGTCCTGTGAGACTAAAAACGAATAAAGAGAAGCACGCAATTGAAAACCCCTCGAATCACCTCCTGGTAAAACACTGCCACCTGGTTTCACTTGCAGCTAAAACATGTAGAGGGTAATTACAAAAAGTACCTGTAAGGGAGAAAGATTACCTTTTAAAATAGGTTATATAACCTGATTTAAAGGGTAATCTTGGTCCCTACCTGCTGATGTTCATGTTAGGAATGCTTTGGAGTTTGTAAAGCTCTGATGTGCGTCAGAAAGAAGTGAGCTCCCTGTTCTGTCATTTTGGTGTTTATCATAAAAACAAACTTAATTTACCTGTGCAAAATCCAACTAAAACCTGCTTTTATGCAATAATCTCAACAGCTATCAACTTGAAGCTCTTATTTTGAAAAGAAGCCCAGCTAACCGTAATTCTTCCTGTCAGACGAACATAGGCGCCATCTTGACAGTAGTCCTTTAGCACATTGTGCTGCTGTTTTCTCTTCAGAAATCAGCGTCTGAAAACAGAAAGCTCTTGTTTCCACGTCTCTGGCTCATCGGGCTCTCGGTCATGTCCAGCATCCAGCTGCTCAGAGTGCTCGTTAACGAGCGGCTGGCCGCGGCCGCCGACGACATCTTGGAGGCGGTGAAGAAGACCATCGCGGGCTATGAGGAGGAGATCCTGCTGTCCAAACGGGAGATCCGCCGCCAGCGACGGATGCTGCAGAGAGAGTCCAGATCAGAGACGTACGCCGGCAAACACTCAGGTCTGTGAGCTGCCGGCGTGTCTTCAGCCCTTCAGGTTGTCCGCTAACAGGCCGCACTGGAAACAGGCCCATCTGGGGCAGCATGTCTGCCCAGTGGTACCCCATTCAAAAAATCTGCAGATTTAACGTTTCCCATTTAAAAGCAAAGGTCCCAACCTCAATAAAAACACATTCCTTAATTTCAAAGTATGCTTTTGAATTCGGCATAAAAGTTATTGACAAAGCTGCCTCACACTCTGAGCAATAGAAACTTTAAATGACTGATTGAAAGGTGACCGTCAGGGCGCCGAACTTTTCGAAATAAATCGTTTCCGCCTCTGAATTCAAAGATGTTCACCTGACAAAGTCTGGAAGCCTATTTCTGACTAGCGTGACTTGCTTTGTTATTCAATTAACGGCTTTAAGTTTAGATTGACAAACTTTCTTTGGCCTCATTTCAACAGTTCAAAAGACAGTGTTTGCTCATTAAATTCTCTCAAACTATATATATATATATATATATATATATATATATATATTATTCGTTTGTTTGTTACCCAAGCATGACATTTAAGTCTGACAAGTGATTCACCGAGCTGCTCTACAGTCTGAGAAAAATGAACTTTTACGGGCTGGTTTTCATGAAGAGACTGCTGCTGGGACACCAAACTCCACAGACACATTTAGTAAGACAATTTTATTTCTCCACATGCAAATATTACAGTGATCTGCACAAGTCTTGAGCAACACCAATGCTCTTTGTATTGAAACATTTCCAAGCAGAGTCTGTGTAGGTTCTCAGTCAGGGAGTGAAGGTCTCACAGTGGTTTTACCTGAAACCTCTGCTAAAAATGACCCACGCTTCTGTCCACACCTTGACTCATATGATGAGGCACGTGATTAATAAAGAGCACACTTAAGGGACAACTCCCACTAGGCCTTAAATACCTGGGCCTCTCCACCATTTGGTTTTAGAACTGAAGAAACTTCTTGCATGAGCGGTGAAATGTCTTCAACACACTTAAACAAGTCCAGTCGCTTTCTATCCAAGCTCCTTAGAATGTGCAAGTGGTGTTCAGGAATAGCTCTGCAGGGTTCTTGAAGGACATTCAAAGATCTTCCTTGGATATTTCTGACTTTCGTTCTGTTTTCTGTCGGGATGATCCCATACTGTGTCAGTTATGTTGAGGTCCGGGCTCTGGGGAGGCCGATCCGTGACTGATCATAACTGTAGAGCTTCTCGAGGCAACTGTTGTTGTGATTTGGCGCCATATAAATAAAAGTGAATTAAGCTAAACTTAAAACTACCAAGTGTAACTTAACTTTAAGTTAGGGCTTAAAAGCTGAATATTGATACAAAGAGAGGGAACCTCAACAGTCAGACAATCCCCTGTGAGGTGATCGTGGCAAGGATGGGAAGGAAGAAATCCCTTTTAACAGGAAGCGACCTCCAGCATTACCAGGATAAGGGGGGGGGGGGGGGGAGAGAGCATAGAGAGGTGAAACACACTCTATAAGAGAGATCTAAAACCTAAGCACTCATGTGCCCTGAGGTCTAGTGTATTATTGTGAAGTTTGAAGACGATCCATAGAAAACTGGGTAATATGAAGTTTTTACTGATTTTCACATTTGGTGCGACTTTGACCAAATATGCAGCAAAACTAAATCAGCTTGAGCCGTTATTGGTATCAACAATCACACAAAGTTAGAAAATGATATGTTGAAACTCTAGATGCTAGATTACTAAGAGACAGACAAACAGACCTGATTACAGACTCCTCCCCTCCAGGGGGCGGGGACTATGCATAACAAATATTAGGGGAAATCTCTTCATTCTTCCTGTCTGGAAGACAAAATATCAGTTGTCTGATTTTTATTTGTTTGTTTTAAATGTCAGTCTTGAACCATTGATGAACACTTTTGTTTATCTGTCAAATTTGCAGATCAGAATAAAATGTAGCCCTCAGTCAGTTATTTGTGGTGGTATCTGGAGTATAGTTTGTATCATGGCTCTTGATGACATCACTGTTTCCTGAAAGTTTGAACTTTTTTTTTCTCTCTCTCTGCAGACCAGCCGCAGCTCGCGCTGACTGTCTGGGACGAGGACTTCCCTGAGGATCAGCAGCAGGCAGAGGAGCAGTGTGAGCTGGAGTGGAGCCCCGGTCAAGACTTGAAGAATGAAGAATCTCTACAGACGGACAAGAACCAGGAGGAGGACGAGGAGCAGCCACAGCACCCGCTTCAGGAGCTGAGGGAGGAGGAAGAGCAGGCGCTGCAAGAGGTTGAAGGGGAGGAGGATAGCGCCATCGGGTTCATCTTCAAGCATCAGCCCAGCTCTCCGAGCACTAAAGGAGGCGGTGGCGATCCTCTACCCAGCACGTCCACAGAACAGGAGCAGGCGCAGGAAGAAGTGACTGTGGAAGACAATGACGAGGCCTCCTCCAGCTCCTCGACTGTCAACAGCGATGACGAGTGGAGGGCCAGTGTGGATTCTCAGAGCGACGACAGCGACAGAAGCCACGAGTGGAAGCCGAAGAAGAAGAAGGGGCCTCGTGTACCGATGGCGCCGACACTGCACCTGGCCAAAAAACTCAAATCCAGAATCTGCTGTAAAGTGTGCGGGAAAGGCTTCCACGCCAACATCTCTTTGGTGAACCACATGGAGATTCACCCCAAGGACGTCTGTGGCGTGTGCGGGGAACGTTTCGACAGCGAGGAGAGCTTTCACAGTCACGTGAAAACTCACGTGAAAGCGGAGATCTGCAGCGTCTGCGGGAAGTGTTTCGGGACCTCGAGCAACCTGGAGACGCACATGAGGATCCACACGGGGGAGAAACCGTTCCTGTGCAGCGAGTGCGGGAAATCCTTCAACTGCCGTCACAACATGGTGCGACACATCAGGATACACACGGGGGAAAAACCGTACACCTGCACCATCTGTGGGAAATGCTTCAATGACTACTCGACTCTGAAGCGCCACCTGCTGGTTCATATCCGCAAGAAAACCCGCAATCCAGAAAACTCATCGGTTAACGATGACGGCGACAAGGGGCTCAAGACATCGCAGTCAAAAAAGTCCCGGGCTATATGCGAAGTATGCGGGAAAATGTTCCACTCGGTGGTTTCTCTGGTGAATCACGCCAAAAGTCACGCCACAGATGTCTGCGGCGTGTGCGGGATGAATTTTGATTCTGAGGAAAACTTGAAAAGTCACCTGAAGACTCACAAAAGCGGGAAGGTCTGCGAAGTGTGCGGTAAGTGTTTCGACGGGCACGGAAACCTGGAGATGCACATGAGGATTCACACCGGGGAGAAACCGTTTCTGTGCAATGAGTGCGGGAAATCCTTCAACTGCAGACACAACATGTTGCGGCACATCAGGACGCACACGGGGGAGAAACCGTTTCTGTGCAACGTCTGCGGCCGAGGCTTCAGCGACCAAACGAGCCTGAAGCAGCACAGCAGCACGCACACGGGAGTCAAACCGTACCGCTGCGAGGTCTGCGGGAAAGGCTTCCACCGAAAGACGTATGTGAGGCTGCACATGAAGAGCCACACGTCTGGGAAGTGACTGCTGTGTAAATAAAGATTTTGAAAATGAAGATGTTTTTGAATTTTATTGTGAAAAACTGACAGAATTTATATCGTCTTCATGCATCATTGGTCCTGAATATAATGTTGGAAGGAAAATATCCAAAGGTGGCTTATTGTTCCAAAAATAAGGCGGCTGTGACTCCAAACGTTCCAGTAATATTGAGCTCGGCGTGACTCACGGTGAAGGTAAAGACTAAAGGACGACCCACATTGCACCAAAGAAAGGCAGAGAACACATTTCTGACTCGTCCGATGTTTCTAAGGGACAATTTGAATTATTAGACTTTTTTAAATCTCCAACACAGTTTTGTTTTCTTTTTAATCACTTAAAACCCAAAATGTAAAATAATATTAAGTGCCAGAAAATTAAGAGTTTTTGAAAACGGGCAGTCTTTGAACCATTTGACAAATTTCTTTATAAAAATAATTACATTTTATTTTCATATATGACTTTTAATTTGTATCATATTTGTTACATCTGGGGGGAAAAATCACACTGATGATGTAGAAGTCTCAAAAACATCAAATATAATGCACTAGGCATTGAGGGGTTAAAGCCATATTTGGTTATAGCAGCCATAATAGATTCATCAGCTTCATATTTCTATTGACTCCACTAGAGTAGCTCCTGGAGTCTAAGAGAAATAAGGTTTCTCTAAGAGAAACCCAAAATTCTGCATGACGCACCTGAAACTTCCCTGAAAGCTGATTTTCTTCTGGGCGAAGTGTTTTCATTGTGAGAACCGAGCTCACTGTCAGCTGAGACTGAAGAAGTCACTTGGATGAAATGCTTCTTCCCAATGCTCCTTACCTGGATGATTTAGCGTGCATCAAAACGCGTCTCACACGTCTGAGAAAATAACTTGAAATTTTGAATTAGGTGTAAATGTCAAAGAAGTTAATGTTTTTGTTTGTTTTTCAGGGAGGAAACAAAGTTTAAAAATCAAATCCAGCTTTTTAGTTTACACACCAAAGGAGAAATTCTGGTAGTTACGTTGAAAAGCCCCCATAACCCATAACGTGTTTAACGCTTTGTTTCGTTAAATGCTTTTCTGTCATTATTCCAACTTCACCCACATATAGGTCGAGCATCAAACGCTAACATCCTGCTATAACGCTATCGCAGAATATAACAAAAGTTTGCTCTCAGACATTTTATCCTATTACACGGGCGGCCTCGTGGTCTAACTTTGTACTTCAAGCCCCAAACAAACGACAACAATGTAACGTTTTATTGTTTAGTACACATGCAGGCGGTTACATGATGTAAATCTGTGTGCTTCACATCGTGCCTCTGACGGACTGATAATGTGCAGCAGTTTGGAGTCACGACTTCAGATATTCAGTTAATGTCGAGCTGCTAACTCGAGTTGGTCAAAGCTGTTTGCTGAGAGATGCCTTCTGTATTTTGATGGAGACTAATTTTTAGATTTTGTTGGGGGTTTTTTTTTTTAATCTTTTGCTCAAATTTTCTTAATAAACTCTGAGTCAACTTTGGTTGTTTCTTTGCTTATTTCTCCACAGTGCACAGATGACCAAAGAACTACAGCGAGTTTAAGAAAATGTGATTAAAACCAGTATTTTTCTTTTTTTTTTTAATTGGGCTTTATAGAATTACGCTGGCATGTGGTTCGCACTTTTGCCTCACAGCAAGAAGACCCTGGGTGGAGCAGGAGGTGGGGTGCATCTTGACCCTGGACTGGATAAGTGGAAGAGGATGGATGGATAATTACAGGGGTCTTCTTTATTCTGCTCAGCTTGGCTGGTTAGCTTTTAGCAGTGCTGAATAAATAACTTATAACACATATATAACATAAATAAACATTAATACACTTAGCTAAAATCTCTTGTATATGTTTTTTTTAAATTATTTTATTTAATCCTAATTATTCTTTATTTTTATGAACTGGTAAAGCCCCAAAAGCTTACAAACAAACAAACTCTTACTGGTAGCTTTCGTGTTCATGTTAATTGTGTAAATGCTGTGAGCTACTCACAATGTTGAGTTCCTGTTTCTCTTTATTCTTTATTATTCTAGTTTGATTTTAATTCAATTAGATTTTATATGTAATTACTTAAATGGCACATTGTAAGTGAACAAAAATAGCAATTACTGCTACTTCATTAAGCTAGCCTGATTAACCTTTAAGCAGTTACAGTGGGGCAAAAAAGTATTTAGTCAGCCACCGATTGTGCAAGTTCCCCCACTTAAAATGATGACAGAGGTCAGTAATTTGCACCAGAGGTACACTTCAACTGTGAGAGACAGAATGTGAAAAAAAAAATCCATGAATCCACATGGTAGGATTTGTAAAGAATTTATTCGTAAATCAGGGTGGAAAATAAGTATTTGGTCAATAACAAAAATACAACTCAATACTTTGTAACATAACCTTTGTTGGCAATAACAGAGGTCAAACGTTTACTATAGGTCTTTACCAGGTTTGCACACACAGTAGCTGGTATTTTGGCCCATTCCTCCATGCAGATCTTCTCGAGAGCAGTGATGTTTTGGGGCTGTCGCCGAGCAACACGGACTTTCAACTCCCGCCACAGATTTTCTATGGGGTTGAGGTCTGGAGACTGGCTAGGCCACTCCAGGACTTTCAAATGCTTCTTACGGAGCCCCTCTTTTGTTGCCCGGGCGGTGTGTTTTGGATCATTGTCATGTTGGAAGACCCAGCCTCGTTTCATCTTCAAAGTTCTCACTGATGGAAGGAGGTTTTGGCTCAAAATCTCACGATACATGGCCCCATTCATTCTGTCCTTAACACGGATCAGTCGTCCTGTCCCCTTGGCAGAAAAACAGCCCCATAGCATGATGTTTCCACCCCCATGCTTCACAGTAGGTATGGTGTTCTTGGGATGCAACTCAGTATTCTTCTTCCTCCAAACACGACGAGTTGAGTTTATACCAAAAAGTTCTACTTTGGTTTCATCTGACCACATGACATTCTCCCAATCCTCTGCTGTATCATCCATGTGCTCTCTGGCAAACTTCAGACGGGCCTGGACATGCACTGGCTTCAGCAGCGGAACACGTCTGGCACTGCGGGATTTGATTCCCTGCCGTTGTAGTGTGTTACTGATGGTGACCTTTGTTACTTTGGTCCCAGCTCTCTGCAGGTCATTCACCAGGTCCCCCCGTGTGGTTCTGGGATCTTTGCTCACCGTTCTCATGATCATTTTGACCCCACGGGATGAGATCTTGCGTGGAGCCCCAGATCGAGGGAGATTATCAGTGGTCTTGTATGTCTTCCATTTTCTGATGATTGCTCCCACAGTTGATTTTTTCACACCAAGCTGCTTGCCTATTGTAGATTCACTCTTCCCAGTCTGGTGCAGGTCTACAATACTTTTCCTGGTGTCCTTCCAAAGCTCTTTGGTCTTGGCCATGGCGGAGTTTGGAGTCTGACTGTTTGAGGCTGTGGACAGGTGTCTTTTATACAGATGATGAGTTCAAACAGGTGCCATTCATACAGGTAACGAGTGGGGGACAGAAAAGCTTCTTACAGAAGACGTTACAGGTCTGAGAGAGCCAGAGATTTTCCTTGTTTGAGGTGACCAAATACTTATTTTCCACCTCTGTCATCATTTTAAGTGGGGGAACTTGCACAATCGGTGGCTGACTAAATACTTTTTTGCCCCACTGTATACACAGTATAAAGCATCGTGTCAGTGCAATTTCAATAAAGGAGTTTCATTCTAACCAATGCCCGCTGGTGGCTACATTTTTTTTATGAACCAGGCAAACTGTTTTATTTTGATCTGGATGGACAGATTTTGCAAATTAAATTTGACAAAAAAAAATCCTACGTACGTGCAGATGTAACTCTAGTGTTTTTTTAGAGAACTGCTCAATTTTTCAGATTTCTGCCTGTTAGATGAGACGATGATGACACAGAGTCCAAACAATGGGAACAACAATAGAAATCAAAGCAGTGAAGCAAAAGTGCACAAACTTCATCACTGATGACTCATGTGTCACATTTGACTCGTTGTTCTGGTAGATTTGAGAAGCCGAGGTTTAAAAACAAGGTTTATGTGTCATCAGTTAATTCAGCTGCTTCCTTTTTAACTTCATGCATCTTTAGTTGATTTGCCATCTCCACTTCCAATGCTCGTCTCATCAGGCTGAAACATGATTCTTTGTTTTCTACAGTCAGGACTGCAGGTCCTGTGAAGGAGGTAAAAACACAAACCTTATAAGTGCCTTTTAATCCTGCAAGAAGTCAGAGTTTGATTCAAATAAGACTGATTACAGGGAACGTGGGTCTCTTTAATCGATATCCTTGTTGTCTTGTCAGCTGTTTATTTTTTAAAAAGCATTTCAGAAATCCACGATTGAAGGTTTTCTAGTGTGTTTTATATTTTATATGATTTTACTGCAGTGCATTGGTGTCATTGTCTGAAAAATGAAGCTGTTAGCAATCAGATGCTTCCCAGATGACACTGCATGGTTGATCAAAATGAACTTTTCTGTGTTCAGAATTCCATCAGTTTTGGAAAGATCTCCAACACCACCCACTAGAATTTAGCTCTAAACCACGACAGACACTCCACTGTGTTGGATGGATGTAGACCCTCACTTATACCTCTCTCCTCCTCCGTATATACTGACAAATTGAACCAAACATTTCCCTCTTTCCCTTCCTTCATGGATCAGCTGAAGGTCCAGATGCAATTCTCATGTGGATTGTCAGGATCTGGATTTTTTTTCCTGTTTTTTTAAGGGCATGACTTTCATATGCTGTTCTTCTGTTGTAGATAGTTTGTTATAGGCCTGACACTATCTTTTTCCTTTACTTGTCTAGCTTACCCAATTTCTTTAAGAACATACTGCACACCAACTGAGATAACCCACGTTTTTGTCTCTGGGATTTACCTTTTTGAAGCAAAAATACTATTTACACCTGTAAAACTGTTGTCTTTGGCATTTTTTATAAGTTCAACTAAAGAAATGGAAACAAATAGAAGTGTCCTTTTATGCTACAATGATTTATATTATCACTATTAGTACTATTACTACTACAGTCTTGAATAGTATAATCTTGAATAACAATACTTTGCTTTTATCAGGTCAACAACGACTTGTAGCAGATTACTTTTATTTCTTTCTAGTTAAATTTTACCTCTAATACGGGTCAAGTACAGTGCGCATGTGCAGCCGGTCCCCGACAGTACCATAGCAACAGCAGTGGACATCAGACGCGAACATGGTGAGTGTTTGTGTTTTCGGTTGGTTTTGGAGCTTTTTGCCGTTTTTGAGCTGCTGCTTGCGTGATGGTACCTCTAAAAACTGACAGAAGCTCGGAGTCACCTCATGTCTGAGCGTTTTACCGGCCGGAAACACGAAGCAGCGCCACATCCGCCGGCTAACACAGGCTAACTTTAATTAGCTCCTTAGCTCGTTAAGTAGCCGGAAAACAGCAGCAGAGTCCTGAAGGAGAAGCTGGATTAATCTCTTCTTCGGCTGTGTGTGAAGAGTCAGCATCGAGCCCAACATTAAAAATCTATAGTGAACTATTATTATCATTGATATTAAGATGGTTCTTATTGTTATGTTAGCCCAAACCAGAGTGTTTGTTTGTGTTATCATCACACTTTAAATCGGACATGTTTCTGATTGGTCTAAATGTTGATGTTTCCAGGCAAAAGCAATGACTGTGAAAGACGCGCTGGCCAAATGGGTGCGACACACACACACACACACACACACACACACACACACACACACACACACACACACACACACACACACACACACACACACACTCAATCAATCAATCAATCAATCAATCAATCAATCATAATACAGTGGACTCGGATGTAAACCAAACAAAACATCACATAAAACACATGGAAAAATAATTTCCTTTAGAAAGACAGCAGTGGGCTGTACTCTGAAACAGGCTTTGAGACTCATTCAGAAAACTTTGGCTTTATATCACCATGGTTACCAGTGCTGCAGACCTTAACCTGCTTCCCAGCAGCTCTAGTCCAAGATCAAGCATGAAATCACTGCCTATCAGACCAACCAGAGCTCTGAAAAATAATGTCAACATTCTGAGCTCAGAAGGCAGATAGTCCAAAGATTTAAAGGTCTTTATGAGCATTATTCTTTTCTGTCCACCTGAAGCTCATCACTGATTCACGTGCCAAGATATTTACACTGCTACACAAAATAGGTTACCACCACAGGAGAGACAGTCATAGGATTCATCTTGAATTCCACAATCAGCTCTGCAGATTCAGACACCTTAATGTCCAAGAACGACACCACCCAGACTCACACATTGGCTGCCACAGTGTGTACATGTATGTGACTGTGTGTGTGTGCAGGAGGAGAAGTCAGGCGAGAAACGAAGCGAGGCAAAAGCCGTCAAGCTGTACGGTCAGATTCCTCCTATAGAGAAGATGGACGCATCGCTCTCCACGCTAACAAACTGCGAGTGAGTCGTGCAGACGGGACGCCGTCTCATAAAGTCAGAAGTACTTCACTTGTTCATGTTAAACTGTGCGGGTCAGCAGAACAGGAGGACACCCAGAAACAGCCTTAAAAACAGCAGCAGTGGCAGGTTTGGGCCAAACACTCATCCTTCAAATCCATCACGTGTTGTTGTGTCGCTTTCTTCACAGGAAACTGTCTCTGTCCACAAACTGCATCGAGAAGATAACAAACCTCAACGGCCTGAGTGAGTGCTGACTACACACACACACCCACACACACTCTGACCACAGATGGAAACGTGTTGTTCTAATGGGATGTTTGGTCCTTCCAGAGAACCTGAAGATTTTGTCTTTAGGAAGGAACAACATCAAGTCGTTCGCAGGGCTGGTGAGTCACACGGGACACTGAGGCGTCCTGGGGACGTGGGTGAGACAAATAATGCACGGCCACAAGTTAAGACGCATGATGACTGAGTTGTTGCCGGGTCTAAAGTTTCCAAGCACTTTAGATTTGACAAATGCAAAATGTTCTCCTTTATCTTTTCATACCTGTGTCATAAAAAGAATATTACCACCAGAAACTCTGTGTTTATCCCGACATTATTAACATGACAGCATGTTGACCTGAAACCTACGACACAGGTTCAACAGATCCAGGATGTCTGTCTGTGATCTGGCTTCACTTAACCCAACATCATCATCAACAACCTGGCAAGAGGTCACATGAATAATAAGATAACGAGATGATTCTTCATCACATATTTGGAAAATGCTTTTGTTACATTCATAATCATAACAGTAAAACTAAAAGTAATAATAATAACCAAGGTTTTTTTTTAAATTCCAGGATCCATTTTTTGTGTGAATTATTTTACATTGATTCTGTGTGTGTGTGTGTGTGTGTGTGTGTGTGTGTGTGTGTGTGTGTGTGTGTGTGTGTGTGTGTGTGTGTGTGTGTGTGTGTGTGTGAGAGAGCAGGAGGCTGTAGGTGACATACTGGAGGAGTTGTGGATCTCTTATAACCAGATAGAGAAGCTGAAGGGAATCCAGTGCCTGAAGAACCTGAAAGTCCTCTACATGTCCAACAACCTGGTCAAAGACTGGGGTAAGCGGGGGTTAGAGCAGGTGTGGTGATGCTCGCTCAGTAATAAGAACACAAAAACATCCCGCGGTCCTTTTTCCTTCATCGCTGTGACGGGTTCATGGTGCCGATGTAAAGTTGCCGTTGCTGCGCCTTTAGCCAGCTACAAAAGACTAGCGAGCATGAATAGAGTAATATTTATATAAATGTCAGGTGATTTCAAACAGCTCGACAATGATCACACACAAACACTTTGTCTGCAGTTTGTCTGAGAGATAAATGAACAGTTGCTTTGTTTTCCAGGGAGAGAAAAAATGTCAATGTGTGAGATGGATGGAGGAAGATGAAAGAGGACAGGAGGGGCAGATAAGAGACTATTTTTACACTAAGGACTGCGAGATCTTACATGTATTGGCCTCATTCATTTTAGTTTAGTTTATAAATCAAACGAGAAACATTATGTTTCTCTGAATTGTGTTTTTGTTACATTTCTTGCAAAACAAACTAGTTTTACTGATTTTCTGGATGAACATACCAGCCAGTTTAGTGCAGACCGAACTGGTTAGTTTGCAGTGATGTGATGAAGTTTACAGGAATCAGAATCAGCTTACTTTATTAATCGATAGGGAAATTATGTGGGTTACAGTTGCTTAGGCACGGTAACATGAACAAAAACAGGCTAGACTATTTAACAATACAACATGTTATGTGTATCAGATGGAGGAGTTGTACAGGGAGATGGTCACAGGCAGGAATGATTTTGATTTTGGTGATCTCAGTCTTGCACTGTGGTGAGTTATTGTTACATCAGTTTATATTTAAGGTGGTGCTGATTAGGTTCACTGACTGAAATCTGCCTTTCGTATAAGCTGTGTAGTGTTTATAGCGTCCAGAGGCTTCACAGCAGCAAAACAAATCAAAATACTCATTTCATAGTATTCGAGCATTACTCATGAAGTAAAACTTCTATCATTTTCCCTCTGTGAAACATCCGGAGCATGGCACATTGCTGTGCAATTGCATTAAAGCTCTATCGTATTATTAATAACACAGTGTTTGGTAACCATCGAGCTCCAGGCCTTCCTGTTTGCTCACCGGCAGGCTGATCCGATTCTGGACGCTCCCTCGGTCAGACAGCCTCCTCCTCCATGCTGGACTGCAGCTGGTGATGACAGTCGTGGTCCTCTAAAGTGGGATTTATAATCGAGCAGAGCGCAATCAGCTGTAGGACAACATGGAGGACGGTCGGCTGATATTTACTCAAGTCCGTGTTTTAAGATTTACTAAGGTATCTATAGAGCGCCGGTGCGCCTGCTGTCTGTTCTACTGTGAAAGTTTTCTTTAGGTGAAATAAGTTTTTATTTTTCTTGAATCCAGCGTTGTTTTTTTAACTCGTTGATTTGTGAAGTTGCTGTGGTGAATGTTGTGTTTTGTGTGCGTTGCAGGAGAGTTTGTGAGGCTGGCGGAGCTGCCGTGCCTCGTTGACCTCGTGTTTGTCGGAAATCCTCTGGAGGAGAAACACTCGGCCGAGGGGACGTGGATGGACGAGGCCACGAAGAGACTCCCTAATCTGAAGAAACTGGACGGTACGAGTGTTTCAGAGCAGGAACGGATCATAGTGCCGAGCTGCAGCCTGCAACTGATCTCTTCTTCTGCATTATTCAGGAACTCCGGTCATCAAGCAGGAAGTGGATGAAGGAGAAGGAGAGAGCTGAGAGGCGTGAGCCCTGCGTTCCCTCAGAGTCTTCCTCTTTTTTTGAGTTTTCTGTGGTTTGTTACGGTGCTTTCTTTTATATGAACCATTTTTTAATGACAGCACAGACTTTGTTGTAGATCAACAAGCACAAGAATGTTTGTTTTAGAGTTTTTAAAGCTAATTTCCTAAAAGCTGTTTACAGCCTTTTACTGACCGACTGGGATTTTAAAGCTGATTGTTGTTAACTGTGACGGTGCAAGAGCATCAAATCCTCCGTGTTCTCAGACTGTTAGCATCACACCAGGTGTTTCTGGCTGTAAATACTGAACTCTGTGTTCCCTCCGTTCACATCACACTGGACTAAAACCAACTTTATAAAGTAGACACTACATCAGACAAGGAAAACTGCTCAGCAGTGGTGTCAGCAGCTGTTTGAGTAATAATAGAAGAAGACTAAACACTGGAAGAGTCACTAATGGTTAAATAGTTAACGCCACTTTTTAACGAGTGCTGCTCCCTACAGAGCCTACCTCCCACCTCCCTGGACTCCAGCCTTTGAGGCTGAAAAATGGAGCTGTAGTTCCTCTAATGTCCACCAGAGGCTGTCTCCAAACGTGCCGCCTGCCTTTCATTGGTTACTGTATGCGACCTGTAAATGACCCCTTTAGTGCCTGAGCTTAACCACTTCTGAAACTGCCACCCCTACAACCCACTAACGTTGAGGTCGTAGGTCTAAAAACGACTCACGGGGTTGATCGTGCATCAGAGGATGTCGATGTGGGAGTGTGAGGCTGGGCCAGGTGAGGCTCCGCCCACTGGCTCTGGAGTGAGCAACCTCTCAAATGTGTCAGTCACAATCCAGCCAATAGTGGCGTCCTGCTGTGCACTGATATCAGCTGACCTCTCAGAAGTTGAGCTTCTGATGGGAAACAAAGGGAATATCTCTGTTTACGCTCTGCTGCTGCCTCAGATCAGCCTCCTCTGCTCGGTGTGTGTCACTCGGTGTGTGTCACTCGGTGTGTGTCACTCGGTGTGTGTCACTCGGTGTGTGTCCACCGCAGAGGCTGCAAAGCTTCACCAGACAAATCTGAAGAAGAAGAAGGTGTTTCCTGCTCGTTTATCCACCACTGTCTCTGTAACCTCATGTGTTTTAAGTTATTTCATGTTTGTACATTATTATGGTCTTTGGAATGATTTAATAAATATTGTTGATGTAACATGTCTTTACTCACAGCAGACAACAAACCTACGCCCAGAACATACCCAGTGCCCTGCACCACCGATCAGCCTGTTAGTGGTGCTGTTTTGTTTCTGACTGCATCGTGAGCTCCTCTTCTCTTCAGCCGTGATCAAAGTTGCACAGACCGTTCACTGGCAAACTGACAGCTTTAGCTTTAATGTCTGATTTAACTCATTTGGACTTCAACTTCAGCTCCAACATGCAGAAATGCTCAGGCTGCGGTGCATCTGTGGAAGGTGTTTTATATGAATCCAATCAAATCACGAGAGGCTGTCACAGAAGCAAAAACACACAGAAATACTAATTTCATAGTATTCGAGCATTACTCAAAGCATACAGGCACTGAGGCAAATAATGCAACGATTATGAAGTGCAAAGCTGGATTTATGAAGTCAGCACAGAGACTTTGGGCTGTGAAACCACCTCACAGATGCTGATCGCTGACTACCTCTTCATTTCGCACTCTTATGAGCAGCTGTGTCTTTTGGGGTGAGTCGCAGCCTGCAAAACTGGCATCAAAAGGCATCTAACTGTTAATAACACTGGCAGCTACACCCACTTTATAAACAAGGTTGCATGAGGTGAAAGTTTATCCACCACAGATCAAACTGCAGGTGCTGCCAGCGTCCACGTGCAACTGAAGTCAGGGATGCATTTAAACTAGGAGGTGTGGTCCATGTTCAAAAGCAGACAGATATTTAAACAGCTGCACGTGCAGGATGGACGAACAGCCTCCCATCACAAGTCTCATGAACACTGCTCAGCTTTGAAGTCACTGATGAAGTCCTGTGTGCTACATAAAGCTGCTTCTTTGTCTTTGGAAGATTATTATTGTTACTCAACACAGACACTAAAGTGTGAGCACAGTGTGACCTGATGTAACGTGACGTCCTTGAAAAGCCACAGTGTAAGACTGCCTTGGATGGTATCAGTGAAAAGCAGTGTTTCATTTGTTTCTGTAGCTCAAGGACGAAGCTGCAAAAGAATGTGTCATACAAAGTTAACATATGTCCACTAAGACGAGAGAAAGTGTCTTTCTCAGCCTGAAAATCAGCTGTAATTCATTGTGCTGACACCGTGTGTCTGATTTTTAGAGCCAAATGTTTTAAAGACGTCTTAATTTAAAAGTAGAAAATTACAGGTCGCCCAGGCCTTCATGTCTTTAAGACATACCTGTAGTTTCACCTGGCTTCATATATGACTGGTTCTACTGTATATAAAAATCTTGTTGAACACACACAGAGAGCAGCTCAGTTTAATGACACGTTTATTCTTCGGTTACAGTCACACGGTTACAGAAGAACACGTCATTTATTTTATCCAAATATATAAAAATACATTTGAACGTACAAAATAATCAGAACCTGCTCCTGAGTTTACCTATAGCCCCATGCGCTGCCTCCAGCGCCCTGGACAGGTTTTGGTTTGATGGTGCCGATGATCGAGATTCGATTCGGGTCCCAGACACAATTCTCCTCCAGGCCGCTCTTCACCATCCCACAGCCGGGCGGCACCCAGGCGGTGTCGTAGCCACTGTATTGCCAGGTCTTCTGAAGTGGGTGGTTCTGATAGTTGATGACGATCACCCGTCCCACGTTGACCTTAACTTTAATGACAACTCTGTCATACTCAGGGTGACCAATGGGATAGCGACTTGCTTTCTCCAGGTCTCTGCTGAGGTAGACCCCCGGACCGAGCATCCCATCATAAGACTGGCCAAAACCCGTCATCAGGATTCTTTTAGCGTTCGCACTGGTGGTACCGTGGTACATGACGTAGGTTCTACCGTCTCTTGGCCCTTCACAATCCAGTCGGATTACCCCTGGAGGCAGGAAGTCATCTTCAGCCCACTGGAAGTACATTTTTCTGATTCGGATGTTAGTGTGATTGTCTCTGCAGGAAATCATGAGAACATCACAGCGTTAAGAACAAGAAGCCTGAACTTTAAAATAGAGAGTTAGTTATATTAAATGGGGAGTTATTATAAGAAATCAGGTGTTTTAAATGATTTTTACAGTATTTATAACTCATTATAAAATAACAGTGGTTAATCCTAAATACTTTCCAGTCCAGGCAGGTGTTGTGTTTCATTGTGTTGCGTCAGATCTGACGATATGAGATACATTTAATCTTTTTTTTTGTTATCTCTCAAATTGGGAATTATCACTTCATTATCAAAGTGGGCATGGACGCTCTGCTGGGTGCTGGGCTCCTGTTTCTGGCTCATGCCGCTCTCTCTCTCTCACACACTCACAAGAAGATTGTTGATTTATGTATCTGTGCATTTTCATGCTTTTGTGTTTCAGGTGCTGTATGTTTGTTTTTTCTCACAGGTGCAGCAGCTGGTGATACATCGTGCATTTCTATCTGTGCTCTGTCATGTTCTTATTTTCTCCCCTCTTCCCCCCTTTTTATTTCCTCAGATCTTTAAAAAGCAAACCGTATTTGGCACAACAGTGTGTTCAGATTATAGTTCTGACTGCAAAAGTAAAAACAAACAAAAGATAAACTTGCTGTGCCAAAGATGAGTGTCTGGCCTCAGAGGTCAGCGGCTCTTCCTGACTTAATTTGACTGTTATTAATGGAAAAATGAATATTTGTAGAAAAATAAACATGTAATAGAATAAGTTTGAATTGGCTCACTGTCCATGTAGCTGTGAAAGCCTGATGACGATGTTCTGTTTAATGTTCACGTTTATTTCACAAATCATCACCTCACTGAAAAGTTGTTTCACAATAAGTAGAATTTCAAACTCAGGTTTTCTGAATCACATTTCCTGCACGGAAATGTGATTCAGAAAACCTCTCGCTGGACTTTCACACATTTGAAAAGTTCATCATTAAGTCCTGATAAAACTGACATAAATCTGCTTTTATCAGTCGGAAAGTTCACAGCTGAGTGTAAATATGTCCTCATTCACACAGTACTGACAACGTTTACTGCAAACATTCAGACTTTTTAAGGAAAAAAGAAGAAAAGTGTGTTTGCTGAGTCCACGTACCTCTCTGCAGGCTGGTCCAAAAATGGAGTCTGTGCCTCACTCTGCTTCTTTTTCAGGAGGAAATACCACAAACAGACCTCCTCCTTTCAGTTTCGTTTCACGTGCTGTTAAGTCCTTCACTTTAGGTTATAGGCAGTATGTGCTGGAGTACTTAGTGTGAGTTAGGTTTCACTCCTGCCATCCAGCAGCTCATAGATCAGGGACTTTTTGGCAGAACAGGAATTTTGGTTCTTTCCAGTTTTTCTCCATGATCGATTTAAGGTTTTAAAGGAAATTAGTCTCTTTGATATTTCTAAATATATGCTCTTGCTCAGATGCAGATGAGCTCTACAGCAGGTTATCAAAAGACTCAAAAGGAAACAGGAAATTCCCGTCCACTCATTTTCCTGCTGTATTTGCAAAAGTTTCCATTGTCCTGCTGCAGACTGACTTACGTTTGCACAACATAAACCAGCTTACAGGGATACAGCTGACATATTTCCCATTACCAGTGTGACTCTAAGGATCAACATCATCACATTGATGTCCTTCTGTAGTGATGAGGGCTTGTGTGCAGAGACATCGACGCTATTAGATTATTCTGTTATTATATGTTACCTTATATATGTAATCAAAGTAGTTGAATTAGAATACTGCTGTAGATCACATTATACCCTTTAATATAGAGTGTGTGAGCTGTATGTAGTTTAGTTCTCATTATACTTTTGAGTTAACAGAACATATTCACATATTAGTTCATTAGATAAATGTGCATCACTCTGTATCCTTGATCTGCTGGGAATGTGTTACACTGTTTTCTTGACATGCTTAAGTGTTGAATCATGAAGAGAAGGTTGTAAGCAGGAGACTCTGTGTCTAAAGACAGGGGAGATAGACAGACCACATTCCACACCCCCACCTTACAGAAAGCAGAGAAACAACTGCCGAGGTCATAACTTAGGCGCTGTAACAGAGAAAGAATGTGATGTTTTGGCTTTTACGACTAGCTGGGGGCCACTAGAGACTATAAAAAGCTGAGCAACCCGTCACCATTTTGAGACATGTGCCTGACCCTCTGGTAGCATCTCTCCCGTCCGGACGTTGTAATGCTCTGACTGTTGAATTGTACGGAAATAAATGATTGTTGATTGAGCATTGATACACCGAGTATTGTCCTTCCTTCAGCCCAAAGATTCAAAGAATTGGGAGATTTCAACAACGCTGATCTCTTTGTGTTGTTTCATACGTCTCTTTTATCGTCCTGCAGTTAATTTGTTCCTCGTTGTGTTGCTTTGTAGCTTCTTGTGGTCGCTGAGCATCTTTTTAAAACTATATTTTTTCATTGTTTTGTGTGCACAGACATGTAAAAGGTGACCCAACACAGACTATGAGCACAGTTTGTGTTTGTGTCATTCTTCTGTCTGTTTGATACCATTGTGTATTTCCTGACAGTCATTTTTCCCTCTTTGCTTTTTTAGTGTCGATACTTTTACATCTTTGCGTGTTTTTAAAATTTTGTACCTTTGCGGTTGTGATATTTTCTTTCTTTTTGTACATCTTTGGTCCTTTTGAATCTAACTGGTGTCACTTTATTGCTTTATTGTAATAACTGGAAACCCTGGTCAGTGGTCATTTTATTGTCCCCAATGGGAAATTGATTTGCAGCATGTCTACTCATCAAACAACTCAGACATTTAAGAAAAACAAACAGAACAGCCCAAGTTTTATCAAGAGCTGCAAGAAAGTGCCGTGTGTGACAGTGTTGGCAACAACAGTTATGGTTTAGTGTTGTTAAGCACGATAATAGCAGCAGGTATAAAGACACTATGTCTCGTGGTTTTCTCTGCAGGCACTTCACACCGATGACCTAAAGAGACGGTTTGTTTGAAACTTAACATGACAGAGGTCGCCTTCCTCAGCACCTGCCTGTTATAAAAGTCCAAAAGCTGGACCTGAGACCTCCCTGAAGTCTGACCAGCCACTTTAACCAGGTTACCCAGTCCGGTCTTATTGGTCAGTGTCATGGTCCTTGTGTCTCTCCAGCTCGCTCACTCTTGG
This sequence comes from Aulonocara sp. 'chitande type north' Nkhata Bay, assembly GCF_057382095.1. Taxonomy (NCBI): domain Eukaryota; kingdom Metazoa; phylum Chordata; class Actinopteri; order Cichliformes; family Cichlidae; genus Aulonocara; species Aulonocara sp. 'chitande type north' Nkhata Bay. Next base: position 36,009,412 of record NC_141347.1, read on the forward strand.
CCACATGTTTTGATATTGCTTTTCTCTCTCTGGCTGTGTCCCAATTAAGAGACTGCACGCTTGAAGTACGCATTTTAAATGCGATTACGTCACCGCCACGCGACGACGGCTGTCCCAATTCGAAGTGTACTTCAAATGCATACTCCAAATGCACCGTCGATTTCCCCAAATATCAAGCGTGGTCCGGTGCACGCTTCGTGGTACCATATATCCCACAATTCATAGCGCGGCGGTGGGTGTGGATAATTTTGCCGCAAAATACGGCAGAAGGGAGCGGCTGAAGAGGGTTTTTTTTTTCCTCCAAACTTTATTGAACTTATAAAGCGAACAGTCAGTCATTCCAGTTCAGTTTGTACAGTAGACATACAAGGCAAATAAGAGTAACAATATACAGTACAATGAAAAAAGAAGGAGAAATAAATAAAGGAGAAAAAAGGAAAAAAGGGGGGAATGTGACAGACTTCATAAAACTTTGTACTTGAAAGTTGTGACAGCTCATTCGTTAAACATTTCTGAATGAATTTCAATCAATGATAAACCTTTTTTATTGGAAGTTAATTTAAGAGAGTTTAAGTAATATTCAATTTCAATCAAAAACAAATTAAACTAGAAAAATTTGCATTTCCTGCGAAAATGCAGTGTGGATGCTTAAAGCTGAAGTTGTATGCAAAAAGTAGCTGAAAAAGCTGAAAAGTTGCAGAAATTGTAAAAACTTTGCAGAAGCAAAAGAAGTTTGCTAAAATGGAATAACTTAGCAGAACTGCAATATCTTAGAGGAAACATAATACTTGGCAGAAATACAATAGCATAGCAGAATTTAGCAGAAATATTGTAACTTACCAGAAACATGATAACTTCTCAAAAATACAAGAATTTAGGAGAAATAGTATAAGATAACAGAAAGAATATATTTAGCCAAAAATACTTAAACATTACAGAAACACTATGATTTAGAAAAATAGTACAACAGAGCAGAAATATTGTGATTTACCAGAGACACTGTGATGAACTATGAATATTGTAATTTTAAATTGAGACTATGTTTTAGCACAAATATTATAATTTGGCAGAAATACTATAATTTAGCAGAAATACTATATTAAGCACAAATCCTATAAAAAGCAGAAATGGTATGATTTAGCAGAAATACTGTATTTAGCACAAGTACCGAAAAGTACCAGAAATACTATGATTTAGCAGAATAGTAATAACTTATTGAAACACAAATGCACAGAGGGACACACAAACACAGGCTCTAATCCAGTCAACCAGTTTAACTATGTTCAATTTAAATCCTACAATGACATGCTGTCAAATAAGGGCAGGGTCCTCTCTCTCCCACTAAACACACACACACACACACACACACACACACACACACACACACACACACACACACACACACACACACACACAGGGAGAGAGGACTAAGTTTCTAGGTCAGCCTGGGAGCTGCTGAATTTGAATCCACCAATCAGAGAGGCTGTTTACGTTTTCCCGCCAAAACAGGTGCATCTTTTTACACACGCAGCACAGAGACATAGACCTGCTTCTTTCAGTTTATTTCACATAGTGAGGACTCCCCTCAAACAAATGACCGTAATTTCCTAACCATAGGGGCTAGAGCGGTCATTCTTACACCGTTTTGTTCAGAAGAGATGGGGGAATCTTCAAGTGTTGACAATTTATCATTAAAATATGAATTTTTAGAGATATATGACATGGATGACTTGTTTACTTAGAAGCCACGAATTCCCCAATATGCAAATTTGAATACCTGGAGCCCACATACATGATTGGCTGGCTGGGAAGCTGTGCAGGCCCTGATTTGTGGATTTGAATCCCTCAGCCCTCAGATATGATTGGCTGGCTTAGAAGCCATGAAGGCCCCAATATGCAAATTTGAATGCCTCAGGACACATATATGATTGGCTGGGAAGCCGTGCAGGCCCTGATTTGAAAATTTGAATTTCTCAGTCCTCACAGAGGATTGGCTGCCTGGGGACCTGGCAGAAATATATAGAAATACTATGATTAAGCATAAATACTACATTTAGTAGAAATACTATGTTTTAGCACAAATACTATAAAAAGCAGAAATACTATAAAAAGCAGAAATACTATATTAAGCACAAATCCTATAAAAAGCAGAAATACTATATTAGGTACAAATCCTATAAAAAGCAGAAATACTATATTAGGCACAAATCCTATAAAAAGCAGAAATACTATATTAGGCACAAATAGTATAAAAAGCAGAAATACTATAATTTAGCAGAAATACTATGTTAGGCACAAATCCTATAAAAATAATAAATACTATAATTTAGCAGAAATACTATATTAGGCACAAATCTTATGAAAAGCAGAAATAGTAAGATTTAGCAGAAATACTGTATTTAGCACAAGTACCGAAAAGTACCAGAAATACTATGATTTAGCAGAATAGTAATAACTTACAAAATGACAAATATGGAGGCATATTGAAACACAAATGCACAGAGGGACACACAAACACAGGCTCTAATCCAGTCAACCAGTCTAACTATATTCAATTTAAATCCTACAATGACATGCTGCCAAATAAGGGCAGGGTCCTCTCTCTCCCACTAAACACACACACACACACACACACACACACACAGAGGGAGAGAGCTGCCGAATTTAAATCCACCAATCAGAGTGGCTGTTTACGTTTTCCCGCCAAAACAGGTGCATCTTTTTACACACGCAGCAGCACAGAGAGGCACAGGATTATTGCAGTCTATTTCTCATAGTGAGGACTCCCCTCAAACAAATGACCATAATTTCCTAACCGTAGGGGCTAGAGCGGTCATTCTTACACTGTTTTGTTCAGAAGAGATGGGGGAATCTTCCAGTGTTAACAATTTATCATTAAAATGTGAATTTTTAGAGATATATGACATGGATGACTTGTTGACTTAGAAGCCACGAATTCCCCAATATGCAAATATGAATGCCTGAGACCACATATATGATTGGCTGGCTGGGAAGCCGTGCAGGCCCTGATTTGTGGATTTGAATTCCTCAGCCCTCAGATATGATTGGCTGGCTTAGAAGCCATGAAGGCCCCAATATGCAAATTTGAATGCCTCAGGACACATATATGATTGGCTGGGAAGCCGTGCAGGCCCTGATTTGAAAATTTGAATTTCTCAGTCCTCACAGAGGATTGGCTGCCTGGGGACCTGGCAGAAATATATAGAAATACTATGATTAAGCATAAATACTACATTTAGTAGAAATACTATGTTTTAGCACAAATACTATAAAAAGCAGAAATACTATAATTTAGCAGAAATACTATATTAAGCACAAATCTTATAAAAAGCAGAAATAGGATGATTAAGCATAAACACTACATTTAGTAGAAATACTATGTTTGAGCAAAAATCCTATAAAAAGCAGAAATACTATATTAGGCACAAATCCCATAAAAAGCAGAAATAGTATGATTAAGCATAAATACTACATTTAGTAGAAATACTATGTTTTAGCACAAATAGTATAAAAAGCAGAAATATTGTAATTTAGCAGAAATACTATATTAGGCACAAATCTTATAAAATAGCAGAAATAGTATTATTTAGCACAATAGTAATAAGTTAAACAGAAAAATTGGAAAAGCAAAATGGACAGCTGAAAAAATGCTGAACATGCTGAGGGTCCCTCAAATATACTTGTTAAATGAAAAAATCAGCAAAAAAATGCACAGGGAGAGAGAAGTAAGTTTCTAGGTCAGCCTGGGAGCTGCTGAATTTGAATCCACCAATCAGAGAGCCTGTGTACTTTTTCCCGCCAAAACATGTGCCTCTTTTTACACACGCAGCACAGAGAGGCACAGGATTATTGCAGCCTATTTCTCATAGTGAGGACTCCCCTCAAACAAATGACCATAATTTCCAAACCGTAGGGGCTAGAGCGGTCATTCTTACACCGTTTTGTTCAGAAGAGATGGGGGAATCTTCCAGTGTTTACAATTTATCATTAAAATATGAATTATTAAAGATATTTGACTTGTAATGCACCATAACTGAGTAGAGCGAAGCAAAAACTGCCTTGACTTGCCCTCAAACAACGCTTTCTAACTCGAAATCTATTTGGAGTATCGATATCATTCTTTCACCGTAAGAGACAGCAGGCTTTGGTGAACAATCATGGAAATTTTCAGGTCTCTGTGGAAATCCAACAAAAAGTTATGACGAGAGAAAAAAGTGGTTCATTTCCAGAGTTTTAAATCTGAAGAAATCTGAGCGAAGGACAAATTTCCTACCCTCAAACAAGTCCAACTCATTTCAGAACGGTAATAGGTGAGAAAGAAATTCTTAAATTGTGAGCGTCAGGGGTGTCTGAAGATATTCGGGGACAAGCCTCATGTCTTAACTTTGCTTCGTTAAGGAGATATGACGATTCGAATATGCCTCTCATTACAGAAATCCAGCGGTGATTTTGAACAAGCTCTCCATTCACTTTATATGGAGAGTTTTCTGACCTTGTGTTAGTCTGAGGAGATTTGCAAAAATTCTATAAATCCCACAACAATGATGGTGACATTTTCTGAAAGCCAGCAAAAATACCTACGTTTTGATGTATAATTTGTGGAAGTTGAGTGAAAATTGAGCAAGTAGCAAGAAGTTGTTCGGACATGAAGTGAAAATTGCAAAACCTTCAGTGACACACTGGAAGCCAAGAGCATAGCAACCATAACAACGCATGTATTTTGTGAAAAATCACAATTTTGCAACTCAAAACTTTAAGAGGCATAAAAGTAAAACAGTAAAAGATTTCAAAAAGCTGAATCATACCTGAATAGCCCAATAATTTGTGAACATTTTAAAATTTGAATGGTTGTTCTAGGTGAAAGTATGAGGAAGTAGTTAAGTTTCAAAAACAAGCAAAATTTAGCAGAATTGCAGAAGTTTCCCATTCATTTCAATGGGACAAATTAAAGGAAAAAAGCTTAATATTTTAAAAAGTATAATAGTTAAAAATAGCAAAAGTCATAGCAGGAATTAGCAAAAATAGCAGAATAGTTTAAAATTTGAACGGTGAAAATCGGCTGAAAATTGTGGAAGTAGTTTAACGGCGAAAAGTGTACGGAAACACCCGGAATAATAATAATAAAGATAAAGAATAAAGAGAAACAGGAACTCAATAGTGTGGATGCTTAAGCATCCACACAATAAAGAGAAACAGGAAAACAATAGTGTGGATGCTTAAAGCATCCACACAATGATGGGGTTGAGTTTTGAAATTTACATTTATGTATGTGGAATTTCCCTAATAAGATGGAGCGGCCTAAGAGTGAACTGTCAAAAGTACTGAATATGACGTCACTTATTTATGTGCGAATGTTTAATAATTAAAGTCAGTCATAGATCCACAAACACAACAAGCTGAAAGTCAGTGATTTATGTATATGTGTGTGCGTAGATATATATACACTCAACAAAAATATAAACGCAACACCTTTGTTACTGCTCCCATTCCCCATGGGATGGACGTAGAGACCTAAAATTCATTCCAGATACACAATATAACCATCCCTCCCAAACAGTGGTCACAAATCAGTCCAAATGTGTGGTAGTGGGCACATCTGCTATATTGAGATAATCCATCCCACCTCACAGGTGTGCCACATCAGGATGCTGATCTGACATCATGAGTAGTGCACAGGTGTACCTCAGACTGCCCACAACAAAAGGCCACCCTGGAATGTGCAGTTTTTGCACTATTGGGGGTCTGGGGACCCAGAACCGGTCAGTATCTGGTGTGACCACCATTTGCCTCATGCAGTGCAACACACCGTCGCATGGAGTCTATCAGATTGTCAATTGTGGCCTGTGGAATGTTGGTCCACTCCTTCAATGGCTGTGCGAGGTTGTTGGATATTCGTGGGAACTGGTACACGCTGTCGTATACGCCGGTCAAGCACATCCCGAACATGCTCAATGGGTGACATGTCCGGTGAGTATGCTGGCCATGCAAGAACTGGGACATTCTCAGCTGCCATCTGCCCTGAACAATGTGAACCATGATTCATCCGTGAAGCGCACACCTCTCCAACGTGCCAGACGCCATCGAATGTGAGCATTTGCCCACACAAGTCTGTTACGGCGACGAGCTGGAGTCAGGTCAAGACCCCGATGAGGACGACGGGCATGCAGTTGAGCGTCCCTGAGACGGTTTCTGACAGTTTGTGCAGAAATTGTTTGGTTGTGCAAACCAATTGTTCCAGCAGCTGTCTGGGTGGCTGGTCTCAGACGATCTTGGAGGTGAACCTGCTGGATGTGGAGGTCCTGGGCTGGTGTGGTTACACGAGGTCTGCGGTTGTGAGGCCGGTTGGATGTGCTGCCATATTCTCTGAAACGCCTGTGGAGACGGCTTATGGTTGAGAAATGAACATTCAATGCACGGGCGACAGATCTGGTTGACATTCCTGCTGTCAGCATGCCAATTGCACGCTCCCTCATTGCTTGTGGCATCTGTGGCATTTTGCTGTGAGACAAAACTGCACATTCCAGGGTGGCCTTTTGTTGTGGGCAGTCTGAGGTACACCTGTGCACTACTCATGTTGTCAGATCAGCATCCTGATGTGGCACACCTGTGAGGTGGGATGGATTATCTCAATATGGCAGATGTGCCCACTACCACACATTTGGACTGATTTGTGACCACTGTTTGGGAGGGATGGTTATATTGTGTATCTGGAATGAATTTTAGGTCTCTACGTCCATCCCATGGGGAATGGGAGCAGTAACAAAGGTGTTGCGTTTATATTTTTGTTGAGTGTATATATATATATATATATATATATTAGGGGTGCAACGATATTCGTATCGATATTGAACCGTTCGATACAGTGCTTTCGGTTCGGTACGCATATGTATCGAACAATACAACATTTGTAATTTATTTTATCAACTTTCCTTCTGACGATGCTGTCTGTGTGGAGCGCTCAGTGAATCTGCGTTCGACTACTCCGCCTAGGCTGCACTGTCGAGCGCAGATCCACTGAGCGCTCCACACAGACAGCATAGTCAGAAGGAAGAGCGCAGGGCACCTCCCCCACCCTCATTCAGATCTGGCGTTTGGAATTATTTTGGTTTTCATGTGACGTATGACCCTGAAGGTAAGCGCGTCATGGACTAAAGTAAAACAGTATGTTGGATGTGCCATGCAATGCTCAATTACATGGGTGGGAACTAGTGTGTTAGCGCAGTTAGCTCGTTAACGTGTTAGCCGTCTAGCCCCATGCACGGGGCGATCGGCGGTAGCTCGTTAACGGAGATTTGCCGTGTTGTGGTGTTAAGGTCATTTCAACGAGATTAACCTGAAAGCACTAGTGGGAACACAACGAATATGACTGCACATTTACGCCGACATCATCCTAGTGCAAAGACAAAAACAACAAGCATGCTACTAACTTTAGCCGAGTCATTTAGACAGCTGTTAGCACATGATTCTCCTTATGCTGCTGAGAATATAGCCCAGAAGAAGCGGATAGTATAGCTTTTATTTTGGAAAGAGACATTTCTCTGTAATAAACTCTCTTTTCCAAAGATGAGTGATTCCTCAATCAGATACAGGGCTTGCAATATCGCTAGCCTGACATCCTGGAGCTAGCGATTTTTTTCAGTCGGGCTACCAAAATCTATCTCTTCCCTGCCCGTCGGGCTATTGTAGGAAGAAAAATATATGTCAATGCTTTTGCATTCTTTCAGAAATGTAGCTGGGTAATTATGTCATTGGCATCGGTGAGCCACTGTCAATATGTGACATATTGAAATCGCGTTTGAATTTGCGCTTGTTTTTTTGCTTTCACTTTGCAATCGCGCGAACTGTGTATAGAGAGCAACAGCACTGATCTGTGAGTGATGATAATTTGCGCACCAATTCCTCTGACATCGTCTTATTAATCGTTAGCTTACTATGCAAACATGACAAGTGAAATCTCCCGCAGCTTAAACATGTGAGAGGTTGATCGCGCAGAGAATCGCTGAGCTTATGTGAGTGCGTGTGTAAAAGCATTTCAGTTCTGCTGAGCCAAATAAGACAGGTCAGGGTGAAGAAGTGACAGCCAAAGAAAAGGTTACCACAAAACGGAGAAGTTATGACAAATCAGACTATAAGGCAAAAAGAAAGTGCAGCTTTATGGTTTCATGGACAAAAGAATTTCTGTGGCTGCAATATGACGAGCTAAATAACCAGGGCTGCACATAAGTGGTCCGCAGGTGCGCATTCGCTGTCAAAATAAAAAACACGCACAAGGGTTAGGGTTAAATTTAAAAACTGTACTTTTGAGTTAAAATATATATTTATAATTTTAATAAATGACAAATTAAAAAGGCATGAACATTTTTTTTGTATCGAAAAAATATCGAACCGTGACACCAAAGTATCGAACCGAACCGAACCGTGAATTTTGTGTATCGTTGCACCCCTAATATATATATATATATATATATATATATATATATATATATATATATATATATATATATATATATATATATATATATACACACATATATACACATATACACATATACACACATATATATATATATATATACATACATACATACATACACATACATACAGTGGGGCAAAAAAGTATTTAGTCAGCCACCGATTGTGCAAGTTCCCCCACCTAAAATGATGACAGAGGTCAGTAATTTGCACCAGAGGTACACTTCAACTGTGAGAGACAGAATGTGAAAGAAAATCCATGAATCCACATGGTAGGATTTGTAAAGAATTTATTGGTAAATCAGGGTGGAAAATAAGTATTTGGTCAATAACAAAAATACAACTCAATACTTTGTAACATAACCTTTGTTGGCAATAACAGAGGTCAAACGTTTACTATAGGTCTTTACCAGGTTTGCACACACAGTAGCTGGTACTTTGGCCCATTCATCCATGCAGATCTTCTCGAGAGCAGTGATGTTTTGGGGCTGTCGCCGAGCAACACGGACTTTCAACTCCCGCCACAGATTTTCTATGGGGTTGAGGTCTGGAGACTGGCTAGGCCACTCCAGGACTTTCAAATGCTTCTTACGGAGCCACTCCTTTGTTGCCCGGGCGGTGTGTTTTGGATCATTGTCATGTTGGAAGACCCAGCCTCGTTTCATCTTCAAAGTTCTCACTGATGGAAGGAGGTTTTGGCTCAAAATCTCACGATACATGGCCCCATTCATTCTGTCCTTAACACGGATCAGTCGTCCTGTCCCCTTGGCAGAAAAACAGCCCCATAGCATGATGTTTCCACCCCCATGCTTCACAGTAGGCATGGTGTTCTTGGGATGCGACTCAGTATTCTTCTTCCTCCAAACACGACGAGTTGAGTTTATACCAAAAAGTTCTACTTTGGTTTCATCTGACCACATGACATTCTCCCAATCCTCTGCTGTATCATCCATGTGCTCTCTGGCAAACTTCAGACGGGCCTGGACATGCACTGGCTTCAGCAGCGGAACACGTCTGGCACTGCGGGATTTGATTCCCTGCCGTTGTAGTGTGTTACTGATGGTGACCTTTGTTACTTTGGTCCCAGCTCTCTGCAGGTCATTCACCAGGTGCCCCCGTGTGGTTCTGGGATCTTTGCTCACCGTTCTCATGATCATTTTGACCCCACGGGATGAGATCTTGCGTGGAGCCCCAGATCGAGGGAGATTATCAGTGGTCTTGTATGTCTTCCATTTTCTGATGATTGCTCCCACAGTTGATTTTTTCACACCAAGCTGCTTGCCTATTGTAGATTCACTCTTCCCAGTCTGGTGCAGGTCTACAATACTTTTCCTGGTGTCCTTCGAAAGCTCTTTGGTCTTGGCCATGGCGGAGTTTGGAGTCTGACTGTTTGAGGCTGTGGACAGGTGTCTGTTATACAGATGATGAGTTCAAACAGGTGCCATTCATACAGGTAACGAGTGGGGGACAGAAAAGCTTCTTACAGAAGACGTTACAGGTCTGTGAGAGCCAGAGATTTTCCTTGTTTGAGGTGACCAAATACTTATTTTCCACCCTGATTTACGAATAAATTCTTTACAAATCCTACCATGTGGATTCATGGATTTTTTTTTCACATTCTGTCTCTCACAGTTGAAGTGTACCTCTGGTGCAAATTACTGACCTCTGTCATCATTTTAAGTGGGGGAACTTGCACAATCGGTGGCTGACTAAATACTTTTTTGCCCCACTGTATACACAGTATAAAGCATCGTGTCAGTGCAATTTCAATAAAGGAGTTTCATTCTAACCAATGCCCGCTGGTGGCTACATTTTTTTTATGAACCAGGCAATCTGCTCCTTAGATCCACTGCAACTCTCAGCTTTTTATATCAGTCATGTTGCTGGCCGGTTGCAAACTGTGGCTCTTGTTGTTTCTCTTTAGCACCATTTATTTTTCTAGGCCTTTGTTTCCTCCATCCCAGTTGTTTTTAGCTGTGTTGTTGTCATCAAATTCCAACAATTTTTTTTATTAAACAGTAAAATGTCTCAGTTTAGACATCTGATGTGTTTTCGGTGTTTTTTATGCATACAAATATGGAATAATTAATTATTTACATATGAATATTGCAATGAACACAATAGTAAAGTCATTTCTATGGCACGTTTATTTTTCAGGTTACACTGACATGGTTACAAAATATGTCATTTTATGATTTCTTATCCAAATATATAAAAATACATTTGAACGTACAAAATAATCAGAACCTGCTCTGAGTTTACTTGTAACCACATGCGCTGCCTCCAGCGCCCTGGACAGGTTTTGGTTTGATGGTGCCAATGATTGAGATTCGATTCGGGTCCCAGACACAATTCTCCTCCAGGCCGCTCTTCACCATCCCACAGTTGGGCGGCACCCAGGCGGTGTCGTAGCTATTGTATTGCCAGGTCTTCTGAAGTGGGTGGTTCTGATAGTTGATGACGATCACCCTTCCCACTTTGACCTTAACCTTAATGACAACCCTGTCATGCTCAGGGTGATCGATGGGATAGCGACTCGCTTTCTCCAGGTCTCTGCTGAGGTAGACCCCTGGACCGAGCATCCCATCTTTAGACCGCTGAAAACCTGACTTCAGGATCAATCGAGCACTCTTACTGGTGGTGCCGTGGTACATGACGTAGGTTCTACCATCTCTTGGTCCTTCACGGTCCATTCGAACCACACCTGGAGGCAAAAAGTCATCTTCAGCCCACTGGAAGCTCATTTTTCAGATCCAGATGTTGGTGTCAGTGTCCCTGTAGAAAAAAATATGTTACTGACATCAGTGCCAATAAGACAAAACAGATAAGATTAGCTATAAAATTAAGAATTTATTAGTCAGGAAGTTCACAGCGGAGTCTAAATATGTCCTCATACACACAGAACTGACAAGATTCACTGTAAACATTCAGACTTTGTTTGAGTCCACGTACCTCTCTGCAGGTTGATCCAAGAATGGAGTCCGTGCCTCACTCTGCTTCTTTTAACAGTAGACGTCCTTCTTTCAGTTTTGTTTCATGTGCTGTTGCTCGTCCTTGTCTTTAGGTTACAGACAATATGTACTAGGTGTGGTCAGTGTGTGAGTTAGGTTTCACTCCTGCCACACAGCAACACACAGATCAGGTGTTTTCAGCCAGAATGAAACGTTTGGCACTTTCCAATTTTCCTCCATAAAAGTTTTGTGATATTAAAGGAAATTTGTCTCCTTAATATTTATAATTTTATGCTCTTGTTCAGATGCAGATGAGTTATATAACAGAAACACGTAACAGGAAATTCCCGTCCAGTCAGATTCCTGCTGTATTTGCAAATGTTTCCATTCTGCTGCAGACTGACTTTCGTTTTGGACCAGTGAAAGTTTACAGGAATTTGGCTGATATATTTCCCATATAGCGAGCTCCTGCTGTGGCTCTAAGGCTTCTGCTAACTTTGCATTTATGTAAAGCTGCAGATGCTGAAAATGACAGCCTGAATCTATTATTACACTAAATTGGCTTCTCTCAAAATATAAAAGAGCCCATCAGTGTCTTTAGTCACACATTTGCTAGCATAGATAGCATAGAAACTGAACATTAAACAGTCTTCTTTTGTCTTTTCATTACTTAAATTTATGATAATGGATTATACAGCTGTGGGGTATACAGTTCATTACAGCAGACGTCTTTCTGAAAGTGCTGTAACTAATAACCCTTTCCCACTACCACCTACTCGAGTCGGCTCTGCACACCTCGACTCATTTTTGGGGTTTTCTATTAGGTGGTGGTGCCTGGTACCTACTGTTAGTACCTACTCGGCTGGGGATCCAGGTGATACGAAAATGTGACGTCACCAGACGGCATGTCACCGATTGGCTAGTCAGTGGCGTCACTCGATGAGTCTTGAGAGCTTCTCCTTTACAAAAATCTAAACCGCCATTTTGAACCTGGCAACGAGGGAAATGTGTACAGAAAAAACAACACTGTGGCCCCCGAGTCTGACACAAAGGCCCAGACTGAGCAGCAGGTTTACCATCACCTCAACGTGCTGTTGTGGCGTTCATGTCGCACAGAAATTACATCAACATGACCGGAACCGAGTTAAGTCAAGTTGAGCCAAGTAGGTACTAGTGAAAAAGATCTATAAGTTTAATTCAGATCAAACTGAGGTTATTGTACTCGGCCCTGAAAATCTTAGAAATATGGTCTCTAAGCAGATTCTTACTCTGGATGGCATTACCTTGGCCTCCAGTAACGCTGTGAGGAACCTTGGAGTCATGTTTGACCAGGACATGTCCTTCAACGCACATATTAAACAAATATGTAAGACTGCTTTCTTCCATTTGTGCAACATCTCTAAAGTTAGAAATATCCTGTCTCAGAGTGACGCTGAAAAACTAGTTCATGCATTTATTACTTCCAGGCTGGACGACTGTAATTCATTATTATCAGGATGTCCTAAAAACTCACTGAAAAGCCTTCAGCTGATCCAAAATGCTGCAGCAAGAGTCCTGACAGGGACTAGAAAGAGAGAGCAGATTTCTCCTGTTTTGGCTTCCCTTCATTGGCTGCTCCTCACATACAACCTCATGTATCAATCTCACCTGATGAATTACGTAATCAACTAAAAAATGCTCTAAGTTCCGTTCAAGGTGGTCTAGGTGAGGAAGACCAATGTAACCTGGAACAAAGAAGGGGTGGAAAGGGAATAAATAACTCACCCGTGTTTCACTCTGCTCTGTTTAAAAAGAAACATCCTTCTTTCAGTTTTGTTTCACGTGCTGTTGTTAAGTCACTTTAGGACCACACCCAGTAAATATTGTCTACAGCCTAAAGCGAGGGACTTAACAACAGCACGTGAAACAAAACTGAAAGAAGGATGTCTCAGAGTGGTTTGAAAGGAAGTTTATTAAAAATGGATTTACAAGTGCAGAATTTATTCTACAAATTATTATTTAAGCACAGAATTCTTTATTTTGATGCGCGTGGCTCTTGTGGTCCTGCATAGTCAGTGTGTGAATTAGGCTTCACTCCTGCCACACAGCAACACACAGATCAGGTGTTTTCAGGCAGAATGAGACTTTTGGTATTTACCATTGTACCTCCATAAAATATTTAGAACAAACAGAGGGTGGAAGGGTATAAATAACTCACCTGTGTGTTTGTTCTATTGCTTAACAATAAGCTACCTGTCATGTCATTGAACCTGTTGTAAATCCATGTTTAACTTTTTCTGTTGCAGATTTCTTTGTCTTTCACTTTCAGGCAGACTGGATATGTTGGTTAAGAGTGGCAGACTCATTGTTTTACTTTCCCCAAGAGGGCACACAGATTTACGTTTATAATGCCTTTGTTTTGTTGTTGTTTTTGTGATTGATACCTTTGTCCTGTTGTTGGCAGACCAGGCGTGTGATCGGTCATATGATGTGTACACTGCTTCTTTTTTTGATTGTGCTTTATAGGTGGACTGGGAAACCCTGGGTCAGTGTATAGAGCTGATAACAATGGTCAGTGATCACTTTATTGTCCCCAATGGGAAATAGATTTGCAGCATGTCCACTCATCAAACAACACAGACATTTGAAAAACAAACAAACAGAACAGCTCAAGTTTTATCAAGAACTACAAGAAAGTCCCATCCTCTAGTTCGCAGTGATCGGTCGCATCACTGGAGGGGACGAAGCCGCTTATAGGAGAGAGGTGGCCTGTCTGATGTCATGGTGTGAGGACAACATCTTCACCCTCAACACTAACAAGACAAAGAAGATGATAGTGGACACGAGGAAGAAGAGGAGGCCTCACCAGCTGCTGTTTATCCGGGGCCTTGAAGTGCAGAGGATGAGCAGCTTTAGGTACCTGGGCGTCTACATCAGTGAGGACCTCACCTGGACACCGAACACCACACAGCTGGTCAAGAAGGCTCAGCAGCGGCTGTATTTCCTGAGGAAATTTGGTATGTCGGCCAAGATCCTAAGCAGCTTCTACAGCTGCACTGTGGAGAGCACACTGACCAGCTGCAGCGCTGCATGGTACGGCAGCACTGCTGCTATGGACCAAACACCTGCAGAGAGTGATAACAACTGCGGAGAAGATCATCAGGACCCCGCTGCCCTCTCTGCAGAGCATCAACCATCGCAGAGTCCAGAGGAGAGCTGCCTCCATCCTCAAAGACCCCACACACCCCCAACATGGACTGTTCACACTTCTGCCCTCGAGACGGAGGTTTAGGAGTGTGAAATCCAGAACATCCAGACTCAACAACTCCTTCTTCCCCACGGCCATCAGACTCGTGAACAGCTGACCTATTTTCGAACAGTAATAATAACTTTTTGCACATCAGGCCATCCTGCATATTAAGCTACGGCTCTTTTGCACACATCTCTGTTTCAGAATTAAATATTTTTGTCTCCCTTTCTGTCTTCATTTATTTATTTGTACTATTTGTATTTTAGCTGTTCTATTTCTATTGCATATATTAATCGGCATCTGTGGGTGGACAGCAAAGAAAGAATTTCATTGCACAGAGAAATGTCTTTTTTATTCTTTGGACACATGACAATAAACACTTTGAATCTTTGAATCTTGAAGGAAATGCTGTGTGCGACAGTGTTGGCAACAACAGCAGGTCTTCACTGCAGGCACTTCACCGACGACCTGAGGGAAGCAGCTGAAAATGTGACTTTTCATTCTAAGAGCCTGAGTCCGTTCGGTCCCGTGGCGAAGAGACAGATTACCGTACCAAACAACGCTACAAAACATTAGAACAGATTAAAAATGTATCATAATTTCAGATGAAACATAAAAATACCAGTCTTGGTACGAGGTGGTTCGGGCATCTGACAAGGATGCCTCCTGGGCGCCTCCTGGGCGAGGTGTTCCAGGCATGTCCCACCGGGAGGAGGCCCCGGGGCAGACCCAGGACACGCTGGAGAGATTATATCTCTCGGCTGGCCTGGGAACGCCTTGGTATTCCCCCGGATAAGCTGGAGGAGGTGGCTGGGGAGAGGGAGGTCTGGGCCTCTTTGCTTAGGCTGCTGCCCCCGCGACCCGGCCTCGGATAAAGCGGATAAAGATGGATGGATGGACATAAAAATACTCAATTTCCTTAAAAACACAGCCGTTGTTGGACCTTTTTTTGTAGCAGCAAACTGTGACTCAAAGGGCAGAACATCAAAAACTACCCTCCAAATACTTGTAACTGTCCACCAGTTCAATGGCAGGTGGCACCGTTTACTATTGTTAGTGCAGGATGGGGCCTGACCCCCTGGAGTCAGTGGCCATGTCTTCAGTTTTCAGGGTGTTGATCTTTAAAAATGACGCCAAGAAGCAAACTCATCCACAGCCCCATGACTTACAATGACTGTTATCATGTGTACTTTGACAGTCATTCTATTACAGAATATAGAGCAGAGGAGAGAGACAACATCACTGTGATGAACCAGTAGAGTATATACAAGGCCTGTATGCAAATATCAGTGGAAGCTCTTCCACCTGCTGCAGAATCTCCTCCCTGATGTTCATCTCTAGAGATGTTAAAGCAGCAGGCCTGAAATCATTTAGTGATGTGGGGTTTGTAGTCTTTACAACTGGAGCATTTTCTAAAGCTCTGGAACCTTTTGCTTCTGGAGTGATGAGACAAAGATATAAGAAAAGGTAAAGTAAAAATCTGTCAGCTCATTGGCCAACTGAAAACCAGGAGACTTCTTTCTTAGTACTGCTGCACATACACGACCCATATGAAGTGGAGATGTGACTGAGCTGCAGCAGACAGACTCAACCTGAGTCCAAACCTTCGGTGAGTCTGGGTAAAACAAATAAAGTGAATATATCTTCTTATCTGCACGCTCGCTTTGGCCCAGGCCACAGTTTCCTGCTCAGCTAGCTCAATCTGACTATTCTGGACTTTTCAGACTCTGCTCATATCTTTATTAAATTCACAGTAATCTTCCATCTGCTTCTCAATTTCTGTGCTTGACTTTTCCACTTTGGTGCTATTTCACATCCCTGCTCTCCTGTATATGAAGAAACCTCCAAACTAACTCTTAGGGTCCAGTCGTCAGTTTGTCAGTTTTTATGAACTTTAGTGTAAATTCTTTATATTTTCCTTCATTTAAAATTTTTTTTTTTTTTTGGATTAATTTAAAGTAATGCCTGCTGTCATGTCCAGGGGGCGCTGTGGCTCTACAGTAATCACTGCCACATGGATGAACTTGTTAGTCACTCACATGAATTTTTTTTTATGTTCACACGTTTTCAGATCTTCACTATGACTCCAGGTTTTATGTGCTGTAGATGACGATTTCATGCTGTCATTCAGAATCAAAAGACTCAAAAAGGACACTTGTAGCAGGCACCGCCCATCCAGCCAGATTCCTGCTGTATTTTCTGCTGCAGGCTGTCTTATGTTTACACAACATAAACCAGTTTACCGGAATAACATATTTCCCATAAATGTGATCACTGTAACTTTAAGGTTACTGCTAACTTTGTATTTACACTTTCAAATGTCTCGGAGTATTTTTTTAAGCTAAAAAAGCAAACCCATGCCTCCTAAAAAGAGCAAGATCCCCAACAAATCCCCTTTTGTTTTTTGGGGGCTATTTTATGTCCTCTTTGCTATTAAAAAAAATCTTTATAGGCAATTTTTCCCTTTTTGTGTTGTTTTGCTTGGATTTTTGAACATCTTTGTTTCTTTTTTATACTGGTGGTGGTCAGAGGGCCCGGTGGCGCCTGTGTCCGGCAGCCTCGCCTCTGTCAGTGCGCCCCAAGGCAGCTGTGGCTACAACGTAGCTGCCATTGCCAGTGTGTGAATGTGTGTGTGAATGGGTGAATGACTAAATGTAGTGTAAAGTGCTTTGGGGTCCTTAAGGACTAGAAAAGCGCTATACAAATGCAGGCCATTTACCATTTTTTTGATTTTACATTTTTTAAGATCATTATATTTTTTAGTTTTGTCATCTGTTACGTTCCCCCCGAAGGGGTCTAGGCATATGAGTGAGGGGACCAGTAACAAATGAGTCCGGAATCAGAATGAAAAGGAAAACAGACAGAGTTGTTCTGCATCAATAAAACTTTATTACAAAATGGTACAGGTTAACATTAACTTAAAGGGCCGGCAACGCCGTCTTACCAATAACGCCAAAGAAACAAAGAAAACGCTCGCAGCCACGAAAGGCAGGAGGACTACCAAACAAACACAATAAAAAAAAAGGAGGCACTTCCCCCACTTCCTACCCTACTCCCCACCACGGGGAGACACTCTCAGGGCCCACAAGCCCGTCTGCTCACTGGTCAGAAAGAGGCTGTCTGTCCAAAATCTAGCACAGAACCGCGTAGAGCCACCGAGGAAAAAGCCACCCTGCTCACAGCTCATCCCCAGTTTAAATAGCCTCAGAGGATGATTGCTGACTGGAGTCAGGTGGCAAACGAGGCTAATCAGCAGCAGCTGTGTCCTGGGGAGAGAGGAGAGTGAGAGAGACAGAGAGGGGTAGGAGTGGCAAGAGGGGTGGAGGCGGGGAGAGTGGGCAAACACCCCACCCACACACTCCCACAGCCTCACAGAACGTAACATTCCCCCCCCCCTTACATTGAAGCCCTATCAAAACAACAACAACAACAACAACACCCTATTGCGAGCTGCGTGAGAGTGCATCAGCCACTATATTGTCAGTACCTTTCTTGTGTATGATCATCAGATTGTAATCCTGGGCCAGGAGTGCCCAGCGCATCAGTCGCTGGTTGTGATTGTACATCCGGTTCAGAAAAACAAGGGGGTTGTGGTCTGTGAACACGGTCACCGGGGAAGCGCTGGAGCCCACATACACTTCAAAGTGCTGCAGAGCTAGAAGCAGAGCTAAGGCTTCTTTCTCTATGGTAGAGTAGTTCAGTTGATGGGGTTTGAACTTTGCAGAGAAATAACAGACCGGATGGCACACACCTTCCTCATCATCCTGCAGCAGGACTGCCCCGGCTCCGGTGGCACTGGCATCGACCTCTAGCTTAAAGGGGCGAGAGAAGTTTGGAGCTGCCAATACAGGGGTGCTGCACAGAAGAGATTTTGCCGACTCAAAGGCATGCTGGCATTCAACTGACCATTCAAAAGGCACCTTTGGGCTACACAGTTTGGTTAGCGGGGTCACGACCACAGAAAAGTTCTTACAGAAACACCGGTAATATCCGGTCATCCCTAGGAACCGCCTTAGTTCCCGTCTGGTGGCTGGACTCGGGTAGTCCAGGATTGCAGCAACCTTCGCCTCCACTGGGCGGACCTGCCCAAACCCCACCTGCTTACCTAGGTAAGTGACGGTTGCCTTACCAAACTCACACTTAGCGAGATTGAGGGTCAACGAGGCCTCGGCTAGCCGCTGAAACACTGTCCTCAGAAGGGACATATGATCTGCCCATGTGTCTGTGTATAGCACCACGTCATCTAGATACACATTGCACTGGGGCACATCTCCCAACACCAACTGCATCAGTCGTTGAAAAGTAGCTGGGGCATTTTTCATGCCAAAGGCCATTACTGTGTATTGCATGAAGTGGTCAGGGGTGACAAATGCAGAAATCTCTGAAGCTCTGGGAGTGAGAGGCACCTGCCAGTAGCCTTTAAGGAGATCGAGTTTGGTGATGAATTTGGCAGGGCCGATGCTGTCAATGCAGTCTTCCATACGAGGAAGCGGAAAAGAGTCAGAGACCGTTACAGCGTTTACCTTCCGATAATCTGTGCAGAAACGGGGTGTGCCATCAGACTTAGGTGTTAGTAGACATGGGGAGCTCCAGGGGCTACAACTAGGTTGTGCCAAGCCGTTTTCTACTAAGTACTCAACTTCTTCATTCATGACCTCACGTTTGGCGAAGGGGCAACGATATGCATGCTGCTTGATTGGGACTGCGTCTCCAACGTCAATGTCATGCTCACAAACGTGGGTACGCGAGGGTACGTCACTAAAAAGAGACAGGTAGGAGTGCAGCAAGTCAAGTACCTCTTTACACTGGGACGGAGGAAGGTGAGATAGGTTGGCCTCGGCCTTAGCTAAAAAAACGGAATTTGACAACCGCCCACATTGCTGTCCCTCAGAAAGGGTACCCAGATCATCATCACCCTTAACTTCAACACTTAGCAGGGCAACAGGGACTGAACCGGGGACAGCCGTCCCAGCAGTGTCTGATGATTCTGTCATGCTGGTGTCTCTGGTATGGTATGGTTTCAACATGTTGACATGGCATAGGCGAGTCTTCCTTCTGCGTTCTGGGGTGTTGAGAATATAGTTGGTGTCAGACACTTTTTTCACTATCACATAGGGGCCTGAGAAACGAGCCATGAGGGCAGAACTGGGCACGGGCAACAACACAAGAACTTTGTCCCCAGGCTGGAACTGTCTTTCCACTGCTTTTTGATCACATCGTTTTTTCATGTTTGCCTGGGATACACAGAGAGCCTCTTTTGCTAACAAAGTAGCCCGTTGCCACCTGTCCTTGCATGTTTTTACAAACTCCACCACAGTAGTTTTAGGCACACAACCACTGAGAAAACTCTCCTTCAGCACCTTTAGCGGACCCCGCACGTCATGTCCAAACACCAGGGTAGCTGGGCTGAACCCCAAAGACTCCTGCTTCACATCACGTATAGCGAACAATACAAAAGGGACCCCTTCATCCCAGCTTTTTCCGGTGTCGTGGCAATACTTACTCAACATCGCCTTGAGAGTTTGATGCCACCGCTCCAGTGCACCTTGTGACTCTGGGTGGTAAGCACTAGACACAGAATGAGAAACTCCAAGGGACCGTAGAGTCCGATTAAAATCCCTGGACATGAAATTGGTACCCTGATCTGTCTGCACGGTTTTCGGGAGGCCAAAGGTGGTAAAGAATTTGACTAGTGCTTTGGTAATGCTTGCTGTCGTGATTTTCCGCAGAGGAATCGCCTCTGGGTATCGAGTGGACACACACATTATGGTTAACAAGAACTGATTCCCTGCCCGCGTCTTTGGTAAGGGGCCAACACAGTCTACCAGGATATGCTCAAAAGGTTCACCGACAGCAGGGATAGGACGTAGGGGGGCGGGGGGCACCGCCTGGTTCGGTTTACCCACAAGCTGGCAAGTGTGACAGGTGTTACAAAACTGCACTACATCTGCTTTCATTGCCGGCCAAAAGAAATGCTGCAGTATACGGTCATATGTTTCAGTGACACCTGTCACACTTGCCAGCTTGTGGGTAAACCGAACCAGGCGGTGCCCCCCGCCCCCCTACGTCCTATCCCTGCTGTCTCATTTTTTATTTTTCCTTTATTATTTTCGGAGTAATCCCGGGTGGGGATTAGTTCCCTGTCGGGGGTAGGCTTGTCGGTGCTTTGTGCACTTGATGCTTAGCCTTTAAAGTTGCCTCGAGCCTGGTACACTCCAGAAGCTAACTAGGCTAAGATTTTAGTAGGCAGGTCTGGGGAGAGGGTCGGCGGTACTTTTATTTATTGGTTAACCTCTGGCCACACTTTTCCCGCCTGTTTTCTCATTTGTGTATTGGAGGTGGTGCTTCTTTGTTGTTATTGTTAGCCTCAGGTAGTTTTTTTTGTTTTTAGAATTGATGGCTACCTTTGATATTGCCGTGTTTAATAAAAACCCCTCGCTTGTCCAACTGGACGCCTGTAGGAAGAGGGATTTGCATGAGGTGGCATCAGGTTATAGCATTTCTGTTTCCACAGCTCTGCGTAAGGCTGAGCTGAAAGCTGCTCTTGTGGCTGGCTTGGTGGAGAAAGGGATAGTGGCCTTGCCAGTATCTGCCAGTCCACTTGAGCATGGTGCAGCGTCTCAGCCTGTTCCGCAGGCGTCAGCTCAAGCTGTAGGTCCATTGGTGTCGACACCTGTTGGTCAGGGGCTGCCTGTGGACAAACCCATGACATTGCCTCGCTTCGAACCCCTCTCCATTGAATCAAGTGAAGGCTCGAAGCAGGATGCTAAGCTCCGTGTATGCCTGGCTCGTCTCCAGTTAAAAAAAGGAGGCACTTCCCCCACTTCCTACCCTACTCCCCACCACGGGGAGACACTCTCAGGGCCCACAAGCCCGTCTGCTCACTGGTCAGAAAGAGGCTGTCTGTCCAAAATCTAGCACAGAACCACGTAGAGCCACCGAGGAAAAAGCCACCCTGCTCACAGCTCATCCCCAGTTTAAATAGCCTCAGAGGATGATTGCTGACTGGAGTCAGGTGGCAAACGAGGCTAATCAGCAGCAGCTGTGTCCTGGGGAGAGAGGAGAGTGAGAGAGACAGAGAGGGGTAGGAGTGGCAAGAGGGGTGGAGGCGGGGAGAGTGGGCAAACACCCCACCCACACACTCCCACAGCCTCACAGAACGTAACACATCTCTGTGGTCAATCACTTGGGAGGATTCAGTGCATTTAGGCACTTTGCTGTTAATGAATATATGAACGTTTACCTTTTTGAATAAAGTATGAAAAGTCTCTTCCAGTTAGAACTTTTTCCTTCCCACTGTCACCAAGTCCTTCTTCACTGATGGGGTCTTCTCACTAAGATAGTAGGCTCTACCTTACACTAAAAATGTTTTAATATGAATAAATATTGAACGGATGTTACCGAGATAACAATATCCAGTTTGAAAAAGGAGACAGGGAGGCAAAGTTGACAATAGAATAAAGGTTTTATTAATAAATAAACAAAAAAGACACATAAGCCTGTATTTTACCCCAAAAGAAAGAAACACACAAAAAAATAAGTGTCGTTCAAAGGCTACATGAACCAAGCTCAGTCTTTATGACCAGCACGACCACGGCCAGCACGGCCAGCACCACCACGACCAGAACCAGCACGGCCAGCACCACCACGACCAGCACCACCACGACCAGAACCAGCACGGCCAGAACCAGCATGGCCAGCACCACCACGACCAGAACCACCACGGCCAGAACCACTACGGCCAGCACCACCACGACCAGAACCACCACGGCCAGAACCACCACGGCCAGCACCACCACGGCCAGCACCACCACGGCCGCCTTCACTATCAGAATTGCTGTCTGGCATTGGTGCGCTCCACCCCATGGCCTGAAATCCTGCTGGACTACAATGACACATACAAAACTCAATGTCTTTTTTTTTACATTAAAATATATAAAACGCTTCCAAATATGCAAAATACAACAATAACTGCTTGTGGAATTTACCTGTAGTGCATCCATGCACACCATGCATCATAATCATCATCATAATCATATGAGTAGGGATCTGGGAGGTCTGGGAGTGAGTAAGTTAATTCTCTCATCGAGATCGGTCTTGAACCAGCTCGAGTATCCCTGACAGGTTTTGGTTTGATGATGTCAATGATTGTGATTCGCTTGGGATCCCAGACACAATTCTCCTCCAGGCCGCTTGTCACCATCCCACAGTTGGGCGGCACCCAGGCAGTGTCGTATCCGTGGTCATGCCAGGTCTTCTGAAGTGGGTGGTCCTGACGATTGATGGCCTTCACTTTTCCTACGTTGACCCTAACCTTAATGACAACCCTGTCATGCTCAGGGTGACCGATGGGATAGCGACTCGCTTTATCCAGGTCTCTGCTGAGGTAAACGCCCTGACCGAGCATCCCGCCTGAAGACTGGCGAAAACCTGACTTCTGGATCGATGAAACATTTGCCCTTTTTGTGCCATGGTACATGACATAGGTTTTACCATCTTCTGGTCCTTCACGGTCCACTCGAACTACCCCAGAAGGAAGACCGTCATCTTCAGCCCACTCAATGCTCATTTTTTATTTCAGTCAGTGTCCCTGCAGGAAGAAGAATCATTATGATGAGGATATCATCAAATTAAGACAAAAACAGGGTAAGGGTTACCGTTCAAAAAGGCTTATTATTATTATTATTATTATTATTATTATTATTATTATTATTATTATTATTATTATTATTATATGTCAAGTAATTTAAAGGTGTGTCCAGAAAAGCAATTTGAATTTACTTTAAATTAATTTTTAAGTAAAGTTAATCTTAAATAATTTCCAGTCCAAACATATGGAATAAAAATCCACATATACAATAATATACTAAGAAAAAAAATGGAAAACATGAATCTTAAAAAGACAGAAACAAAAACACTTGATTCATTTCAGTTGGAGTTTGGCTTTATGATGTCAACATAAAGCCAACAGAAAATAATGATAATATATATATATATATATATATATATATATATATATATATATATATATATATATATATATATATATATATATATATATATATATATAATAATAAAATGCAAATCTCAATAAATCCAACAACTGTCCCCCCAATTTTAAAATATCATAAGATGAATATATTCTATATATTATTTAACACAGTTGGGTAGATACCAAGTATACCAGTGTTGGTATCTTAGTGCAGATAAAAATGAGACCTCTAAGTGGAGCCTCACTGGAGGCCAAGGTAATACCATCCAGTCAGTATCTGCTTAGACACCAGGTTTCTGAGGGTTATTCGCAGGAAGTACAATAACAGTTAAATCAGAATTTAGAAGCAGAAAAAATAGTGGTCATCTAGACCTTTATGTCTTTAAGACAGGCCTGGGTATGTCGTATGTATTATTGTAATAAGCAGCACCTAAAATAAAAAGCACTGGTCCCAATCCAAGAACCATGTGCAACTCTGTGACTACGTTTTGTGGGTGAAGAAGACAGACGAGAATATTTACATGAAAAATTACTAGAATCTACTAGAACCTATTAGAAATTATCCAAACAGGTGCATTGCATTTTCTTCAGCACCAACACCCACAGTACAAAGTACTCGACTGTCTGCAGAGGAATATTATGGTCACTGGTACTGAACGCTGCCTAGCAGGACAGGTCCAGAGAGTGCACTGTCAGAGGCTTTCAGAGGGTCATTGGTACCCTTCACTAATGTTGTTTGTGTTCTCTGATAATCTCTAAATAATGACTGAAACTCTAGAAATAAACAATTCATCTGAAAGAGTCACAAAGCTGATTAGTCAATAAGCAGCTAACTGGACTTTAATTAGCACTTTATGTACACAGAACTATCTGTGAAAATCTAGACTTTGAGGAAAAACGTACCTCTCTCTCCAGGTTCATCCAAAAGTGCAGCCTGTGTCTCAGTCTGCTTCGTTTAAATAACAATGTTCAGCCTTCAGGAGGAAGTACCATGAATAGAAATCCTTCTATCAGCTGTTTCACATTCTGCACATTGTTACGTCCTTCACTTTAGATTGTAGATGATGTTATTTATTGGGAGTGGTCTGTACAGGAGTTATCATAGGTTTCAGTCCTGAGAACCAACTGCACACCACCCAGGGCCTATCAGACAAAACGGGGCTTACGAGAACTTTCTTTTCCTCCACGAAAGATTTATGATCAGCACAAATTTGCATTTTCAAAATGTACATTTTCCTATAGGTCTGTAAGACGAATTACAGGCAGTCAGAAATATCAGAAGGACATGTGCAAACGGGAATCACCTGTCCAACTACATTCCTACCAGTATTAAAGTTTCCATTGCTCTGCTGTGTCCTCTCTTACATTTCTCATCACATAAAACATCTTATGGGAATATGGCTGACATGCTGTTAGGCCTGGACTTTTGGAAAATGGCACACGTTTGTAATTTTGCCTCTGTACACAACCACAGTGGATTTTAAATCCAGTCAAGATTTTTAAAAATCAAGATCTGAGTCAAATTAAAGTGCACGCCCACAGCAAACTGCAAAAGTAACCTCGAGGCAAAGACATGGAATATTCTTCAATCGCCAAATACACCCAATAAATGCACTTTGAATGAAGCAGGAGTTGAAAATGCTGTTTCTTCTTTAAGGTGACGAACAGGGAGCAGGAGAAGCAGATCTAAAGGGAGGACGGGGAATAAAAATCATTGGCCCGTTGTTTTGTTTCTCAGTAACACAGCCACCTGTTAGCTTGTTCAACCGGTTTTAAATCCAAGTTTCACTTTTGTTTCAGGTCTTGTACATTTTCTTGTAAGTCACACGTCATGGTATTCATGAGGTGTGGTTAGCAGAACAGCAGGTCCCACATCCATGTTTTTGACAGGAGACCACAAAGATATATAGTTATACGGCCTTTCCCTAGAAAGAAAAGGTGTTGTTTAATTATGATTTTTACCCTGCTGCTAGAGGAGAAGTCAACATATTCTCTTTTACAAAGTTGATAACGACCTTCATGTACCTGTCAGGGTTACTGTGAGAAGGAAAGGATGTCCTGATAATAATCCATTTGTTTCTTAGTGCTGAATCCAGATGTTGTCCAGATGTCACCACACAATTGATCCATAAATGATTCACGTGTGCCTAAATCCTCAGTCAAGGCCAAATGTGAACCAGAGGAAACTGCAGGTGGGGCTATGTTTAGGTTGAACATGCTGGCACTCAGACAATGAAAGCAGTAACAAATATTACTTAAATATCATGTCGAAAATCAGGTTTGACTCCTACTATATGCTCATTCAAAAACCAAAATTTGACCAGCTGTACTGGGGCTGCCTTATAAAAGAAAACTGGAACAGCAGTGAAAAAACTCCAGTGTGATCACGGTGACAGAAACAGAGACAAAGTAGCAAAATGTTCATATCGATGCTATCAACAGGGTTTCAGTGCTGGGTCGATACTTCGTTTCTATCGTCTAAGATCAGCACTGAAAATGATCCATTATTTTTTAAGTGAAAAAAATATACGTCAAACAGGAACTGTGAAAAATGTCCCAACTTTTCAGCGTTCCCCGTCACGTCTATTTTATTTAACGTCTATAGCACATTTAAACAACAGAAGCTGGCCTAAAGTGTTTTAGACACAGACACATTTCTGTTCCAGGTCTCAAACAATCTGTTTAATTATGTACATGAAAGCTGAAAGATGTGTTCACTGTGTTATTTATGGCAGAAAGTGAAAATCACAGTGATTTAGTGATCATTCAAATGTGTTGATGATGATTCACCTCATAAATCATGAAACACTGCTCTCCTCTATAAAGCTCCCTTTATTTATTTGGTATCACACAGCATTACAATTCAGGCAAAGTTGTTGGTATTTTTCCTCGAAAAGTAAAAAAAATATTAATTTATAATTTTTCAGTGTGTGGTTTCATGGGGGGGGCAACAACGGCTTTCTGCTCCTGTCTACAGAAATGCAGCTCCGGCCCTGCAGAGGTGTCGCTTCACAATCAGATTCAGAACATTGTATTAATCCCAGAGGAAATTATGTGGTTACAGTCGGTCCAAGACAATAAGAACAGCAACAGGCTGTATATACGATATATTACAACGTTACAAAATATAAGAAACAGCTCCAATGTATATTTATAATTAAGATATTTGCGTATCCAGAAAATTACAGACATTTTACTGTAAAACTTCACTGCAGCATGTGATGAAGGGTGCAGCTACTGGATGGGGGAGTCGTACAGATATGTATCCACAGGCAGGAAGGATTTCCTGAGTCGTTCACTGGTGCATTCGGGGAATCTCAGACTTTCTCTGAACTACTGACGTTAAATGGCCGCATGAGGGCCTCTGCGTCCTCTTCACCGCCTCCAAAACTCTCTCCTCATTTCGAGTCTGTGCCAAATTCCCTCCTCCTCCTGCTGCTCTCTGCCAGCCAGTAGCAGCTCTCTGGCCGCGGAGGGGAGCATTCACACCCCGCTGTCGGCGTTTAGCGGATGGAGCTCTCAGTCTGAGTCTGACCCGGAGGGAGGGAGGAGGAGAAGATGAACGGTAACCCGTGCGCCCGCAGGCTGGCCCGGCGCTCCAGGTCCGCGCTGCTGCTGGTCGCTGCTCTGGCCGTCCTGCTGGTCCAGACTCTCATCGTGTGGAACTTCAGCAGCCTGGACTCCACCGGTGGGGACGGAGGCGCCAGGAGCCGGGAGAAGAGAGAGGACCGGACCGGGGGGTTCAACAAAGCCGACATGGAGCACCCGCGGAAGGGGCTGCAGAAGAGGGGCGACCCGCCGCCGCTGGTCGGGAAGGCGGCCGATCAGCAGCAGCTGCAGGCGGTGGGTTTGACTGATGTGCCCTTCACGAGGCGCTTTAATCAGATTTTTACACGCGTGTTTTCGGGGAATGAGCCGAAGGAAGCCGCATGGCAGCCACGGAGAAGATGCTGCAGCTGCTGCCTGTTGTTTTGGCTTTCCCGTCAATAGTTTGCCCGCTTTCGTCAGGGAGATGGGTCTGTAGGCCAAACTTAATTTAAAAAACAGCCAATTTAAGGTGTCGATTATTGGTGGCTGTGGCAGGTTAACTGCGCCACCTTCTCATTCGTAGCTACAGTTGAAAAACGTATCAGCACCAGGTAATCAATTCATCACTTTAAGCTGTGAGCCTCAGACAGTTTCCATTAACGCTTCATAACAGCTGATTGCTGTGACAATAAAATGAAAACTACGGGTGACCACGCGCTTTATTCATTGTAAGACCAATGCCGAATTAAAGATCACGCAGACATTTAAAAAGAAATGCCCCCAGTCTTGTTCAAAAATCTAATTTTAAGGGTCGACAACCGAGAAAATGTGCAAATGGCTGTTTTTGTTGTTGGAGTTTGGTTTGGCAGCGTCTCACGTTTTAAACGTCATTTGTGTTACTTTCAGCGTGAAAGGTCACCGTGTTTTTATGAATCTGTTCATTCTGCAGTCCCGTTTAAATCTCTGGTAGCCTACTTTGGTGTTTTTGCACAGAATGAGGTTTGGGCCTGAAATGCTCCTCGGTTTAGGTGTTTGCGGTTTCCTTGGTAAATTTAAAGAATTTTACTGACACTTGAGGAATTTAGGAAATGATTAAGCCAGTTTTGGTTAAGAGAAGTTGCTCCCCTGTAATATCGGCTTATGAAATATGTTTATAAAGGGAACAATAACATTTAATATTAAGTTAGAGGTAAAATGAACACTTTTACTCCTTGAAGCAACTTTTTGGGTGTGAGGTTTTAAAATTAAACGGGTCCTCAAATTAAGCTCCCTTTCCCTCATAAATTTTAATCACATTTGAGGAAATTAGTTAACAATTTTTATTGGTGGAAACTGGTCTTGTGTGTAAAACTTGACAATTATGACAAAGACACAGCTCATCAAGTGAAAGCTTTGGTGATGGCGTCCATTCTTGCAACAATAGAACTTTGTGTAATTTTTTCATCATATTTTGATAAACTGTTTCATTTCAAGCTCTAACACCTATTTTAGTGTCATGTAATTTTGCACAGAATCAGTAGTTCTTAGAGGAAAATGTTCTAAGCTTGGATTTTGGGAGGTTTCCTTACTAAAATTAAAGGATTGTTGCGACACTTAAGAAACTAGGAAAACAGATTTAACCTTGTGTTATTAATGGAAGTCGGTCTGCTCTGACATTAAGTTGTAAAATCACTTTTACAAATGAGGCTTTGTGTATGATTTCTTTAGCAAACCTGTAGTTAAGTTTGACCCGAAAGCTAAAATTTAAAGCAGTTTTACCTTAAAGGCAAAAACCAAAAATCTCTATTTTAGTAATTTTCTGTCTTCTCACATTCATAGTTAGATTTTCATCTTCATCTCCACGTGAATGCTCCACAGCTCATTTCAGGCACAGCACAGTACTCACTATCATCCTGCTGAGATTCCTGTGTTTGTATGTTCAGAAAAACCTGTTGGGATCCAGCTGTTCTCACATGTTTTAATGGCGTGTGTGTGTGTGTGTGTGTGTGTGTGTGTGTGTGTGTGTGTGTGTGTGTGTGTGTTAGCAGGAAGCAGTGTCCCATTTCCAATAAAATATCACTTGCTGGGACTCAGTGAAAACAGCCTCCTCCCCCTGAAACACTGAGTGTGTGCTTTTATGTTTATCTTTGTGAGAACATGTTGGCCCGTTCCTTAAAAGCTGTTTGATAACTAAGAGTAGATGTTGGTGTTGTTCTAGAAAATACATGACGTGTTATCCGTGTCAGAGAACAAGAATGTTTACGGGGTCCAAACAGCCACAGTCTGGACTTCTCGGGAGAACACTGATAGCGCCGATTCACCGAAGAGCACTGTGGGAGTCGGTTTGTGATGGTGATGGTGGGGTGATTGGAAAGGCACAGGACTTATCTCATATTCTGATCGCACTGGAGGTATGACTGTAATGCTGAGCCTGTATTAATGTGGCTGTTGATCCAAGTCGTTCCTCTGTGAGTTGGGAGGATCCTGCGACCTGTCTGTCACAGACTTGGACACGTCAGCCTTTCTGTGCTTATAGACAGAAATAAAACAAGTATATTTAATTCTTTCGTTACTCAGAAATGTCCTATTTTAAATAGTTGGCAGCCTTCAGAAACCTCGATGTTTACATGCAGCGTTATCTACTTTTCTATCGTCTGCACTTCCTGTCAGAGTGGAGCAGAACCACCAGGCTGCGATGGTTCAGGCCAGAGTTGAGGCTCGGTGTGAAATTTGTGGTTTTTATTGTTTACTTGGTTTCCCGTGTTGTAGTTGTGTCTTATTTTGAAAAAAATATTTACTCGTTACCATAGTGACCAGAGAGCATTAAGGGGCAGAGGAGGATGTTACTCTCAGTGTTGTTGGTGCATTTATATTATCTGACATTAAAACGGTCTGCGGCTGGGGACCGCTGCAATGGTGATAAGCCTTAAACTTGCATTCTTTCCAATGGCCAGCAGGAGGCAGTGACTCTGGTTTCAAAAAGATTTCAGGTTGTATAGAAGTCTGTGGGAAAATGACCCTACTTCACCCTCATCTATGAGCTCAGTAAACACTTTCCTGATGACCTTCTTGTCTCAACCAGTAGTTTAAAGAGCTATTTAATACAACACAATCATGATTTATTCAATTTTTGTCCCATTAGGTTAAACAGGAGCTGCTTTAGCTTTTTAAAAGAGAGTTCAGCCTCATTCGTCCTGTTTCAGTCTTGTTTCCGTTTTTTTATGTGCCCAAGAGCCAGTTTCAAAATCTTTACCTTTCTTTGTCTTGTGATGTATATATTTAAATATTTAACAGGTTCTAACTGAGGGGACGGCAGCTACATGAATGTTTAATGTTTTCATTAAATATTTTGGGTCTTCCTGGACATCAAACCTCAAAGTTTTTATTTTTTATTTTTTTAAAGGTGAATGTTTTCTGGCTTTTTAACTTTTCTATAACATTAACCGCTGGGTGTTGGAACAAGACGAGGATAGCTAGGAACCATCAGACCTGGGACTAGTTGCCCTTAACCCTGGTTACATTTCTATCTGGGCATGTGCAGAAACAGAGGAAACCTGCTTCAGTGAAACACAATCATAGCAGTCGCGTATGAGTGCGGTCCTCCACCTCGAAGGTGTGATGAATGTGGGAGTCGTGTCACTGTGGCGCCTTTCAGGATTGTAGTGAACACACTTGACTGGATGTTATAAACGAGGCTGCAGTGTGTTGGACACACACACACACACACACACACACACACACACACACACACACACACACACACAGCCGTTGCTGGAAAGCTGAACACTGCTGGTATTTAAACTCTGAAATCTGCAGCTGTGTCTTCGTGAGGACTTTGACATAAAGCTTTCCCAGGTTGCTGACCGCAGCCTAATCCTGATTCTAACCTGAACTCTTAAATCAAACGTGAACCCTGAGAAAGCCCCGTGGAGCCGTCTGTGCGCACACGTGTACAGTGCTGACCACACTGTGCGTGTCAGAGCCGATACACACACTAACAGCCAGGTCAGATCAGATTAGAGGATTTCTTTGGATCGTGTTTCTCTGATGGGATTTATACTTTCTAATCTAGTTTAGATTGTACAATAATCCCTAAATGCTGTGTTTGTGTGTCTGTGTGTCCTCGCTTGTATCTCTGCACCGAACATTGTTTAAAAAAGGAGAGTGAGGACAGTTTAAGAGAGTGAGGACAGTAAGGTTTCAGATTAGCAATCTGTCAGTCTGCCTCTCTGATGTGTGCGGCTGATTGTCATGAAGATGAACGTGTGGCGCTCAGGAGTCTCAGATATCCTTTAAACCAGCTGTAAACCTGTGATGGCCCCAGAATGAAACCAATAAGTTGTTCTTAACAGACACAAAGTGAGACGGGAGCTCTGTACGTTTATCTGCCGTCCGTCATTGATGGTGTAATGAGGCTTATTAAGGCTCAGGCAGAACTCGACATCGGCTCTGTTTTTGGACTTGGTTCAAACTGAGTTTGAGTTTGGGTCATGATGTCATTACGTAAATATTCTAGCGTTGTTTTAAGTTTTTTTTAAACATCATGATGTTGAGATAAGGGCTCTGTTTTTGGACTTGGTGACAGATATTGAATCTTGATCGTGGACTGGTTTTGGTCTTGGTCCCTGACTCATTGATGCTGACGTGTCTCTATTTTTGGACGTCTTGACAGGGTCGTTGGCTCGGGGGCTGTTTTTGGATCATCAGTGGTTCCATGATGTTGAGATCAGGGTTCTGTTCCTGGACTTGGTTCATTGTGAAACATTTGGGGCTGTGTTTTAGGGTTGGGTGGGGGGGTTGGGTGGGGGCTTTCCAACACCATGATGATGAGATCAGAGCAAAACTTTTGGACTTGATTTCAAAGTGATTTGGGAAAAAGTAAATGTTATAATCTTGGGTCCTGACTCTGTGGTGTAGACGTTGCAGCTTTGTTTTTGGGCCTGGTGTTGGACTTTTGTTGATTATGGTCATTTGCACAATGATTTGAGATCAGGTTTGATCTAAGGTTTGCAGACCCTCTGTTGCAGGGCTCTCCTAGTTATTGAAGATGATTTGTTTGACTCTGATTGTATATTTGTGCTTACAGATGCAGAATTAATTGGGATGATCTGTCTCTCTGATGCTGTTAATGATGCATATATACATTTATTTTAAGGAGAAACCTGCAGAGTCTGGTAGCAGTGCCTGAAACCAGCAGAGCAGCTGTAAATTGATGCGATGATCCAGATCTAATTCAGTATATGTGATTTAGCAGCGTAGACTGCTGTCAGAACCATGAAGCTGCTTTATGTTTTTCTGTATTTTCTTTGATATAATTCTCAGTAAATCTGGCATTGATGGATGTAAATCCCTGCTGTAATCCTGGGGCGCCCTGTTGGTGCCGCGGTGGTTTCAGCCAGGTTTCACAGCACCATCCTAACCCTCATCACAGTCCATTTAGCTTACTTTCTGTCCATCTGGCTCTGGTTTTCCTTTGTCTCTCAATCTCTCTATTTAGACAGATTACTCCATTCATCTCCTTTGGGACGTGATGCTCTTCTTTGTCAGTTTGTTTCTTCTTTTTTTTGCTTTGGCAGACTCAGTTTCTTTTTAAAGACGAGATAATGATCATCCTGTATGGATAATAAATTAGCATTCCTAATTAAAAAACCCAAAACTGTCACTCAGTGTCATAGTGACATTCATCAACTATGATGAATATTATAATTTTACTATTCCCATATTATTGTGTATTTAGTGCCAGTGTGTGTTTTGAGCTACAGTGCACTTATTGCCAAATATAGTAGTCTGATTACTCAGATCTGTTTATTCAGGCCCAGAAAAATCACCAACTGTTGTATTAAGACTGGCCGAATCTGAAAAATATTTTTAATTCATACATCTGGACGCGGCGCCGTCAGAGAGAAACGTTTCTCCCTCTGACGGCGCCGCGTCCAGATGAACAGAATCAACTTTTGGGGATTTACTTACCTGGATGATTGAACATGCATCAAGACGTAATTCATACAATATTCCCACAAATGTTTAACAGTGAAGAACTGACAGTCTGGTGTCAAAGTTGCTCAAACTGTATGAAGTAAACTACAACATGATCTTAAATCGGATTATTTTCATTGTCACGTTTCGCTGCAAAAAGATGAGGTTGGCTCTTACACTCGATTAAACATGTTAACAAAAACAAACTGCGGTGGTGTAGGAGACTCGATATCATAATCCCATTACCAAGCTATAACATGCTACTCCTACAATCCCACTTCCTAAGTTGGGAAGTCAGTGTCCTGACTGGTGCGTTGAGCTTTTGCAGAAATGTGACCCCGAAACATGTGAATGTGGCAATCATGGCCTGGGGACCCGTCTGCAGCCATCTGGCAAACAACTGTTCCTGGGAGAAACACGCATTCGCCACAAGCTGGGAATTAACTAAATGTTTTTGAGCTTTTGATGTTTTCTTTTTACTCGCGAGGACGTTCACATGAGCTTGTAGCTCATCATTTTCTTTAAAGCATTTCGTATGTCTTCTGTGTTTAGGCTCCACTTTCATGCAGAAGTGAAATGATCACAGCTTGAATTCAGCATGCATTAATTACAAAAGACATGAAGATGCAGTAGAAAAACTAGAAACGTCTGCGTAACGGCTCTCGCTGTGAGCCATATAGAAATCTACAGGCCTTATGAAACGTACCATCTGTGAGTTCAAACATCTCAGGCACCACGGAAGCTCTTTGCCAACCTTTCCTGCTTCATGCATGGATTTGTAAACATGACCAACATAAGGCAGCCTATAAGATTTTCACTGCCCACCAGTTGGCATTTTCCCGCAGGTATACTGAGGGTAAACACACCTACACAGGAGCTTGATTAATGCATAACCAGAGCTGTGTACAGATGCAGCCTACAGCCATGTGAAAGGGCTCTTTATCGCGTTATATGAAGGTGTTTTCTCGCTCTGTCTGTCACAACACACCAAATCACTGCTGCCAAGAAAACAACAGCCTCTTTCTACCCTGCCTGTGGGGGCCATTTGAGCAGACGTTAGAGACATCATGTACTGGATATTTGGTAGTTGGAATCATTAAAGAACCATTTGATATGAAAAATGTCCATTTCTGTGGACGAATGCAGACTTTGGTCCGAACTGTAAAAGCAGTAACAGAGACCTGTGGGCTCATTCATAAGACTGAATCATGACTTTATTGTGTTTTACTGGGTGATAATAAAGGGTGAAGGTGGCATTTGATGTGAATTGTAGGTCAGTTAGTATCCATGATCATTCTGTGGAGAATTGACTAACTTTGTAGTAGGGCTGCCACGATTAATCGACTATTAAAATCGTCGACGACTGATTTAATAGTCGACGCGTCGTTTGAAGCTTTGTAAGATCCCAAAGACGCAGGAATAAGTAGCAGGATTTAAGAGTGTAATAACGGACTGAAACAGAAGATGGCAGCACTGCATGTACAAGGATGCCAGCTGCCGTTAAACCCCGAAGAAGAAGAAGAAGCTGTGTCCCAGAATTCATAGCGCAGCTCAGTTTCCAGCAATGGCAGCAGCTGGTTAGTTTTAATATTACTCTTATTATTCTTTCTGCGTCACAAAATAAACGTTTAACATATTTTCAGGGAGAATGTAGCTGTGTAAACCTCAAATATCGGCTCAGTTTATCAGGACACCACATATTTTCAAAAGCGCTCCGACGTTTTCGGAGACGTCTGTTACCCACTAGCTCGATAGCTAGCCGGGGGCTAGGCTAACTAGAGCCGTGAGAACACCGGACTCCCGGCAAATCGTTTTCAAACCCACCGCCGTCTTTCGCTACTCAGGTTAAACATATGAGTCACTTAGATAACTTAA
Source organism: Aulonocara sp. 'chitande type north' Nkhata Bay (assembly GCF_057382095.1). NCBI lineage: Eukaryota > Metazoa > Chordata > Actinopteri > Cichliformes > Cichlidae > Aulonocara > Aulonocara sp. 'chitande type north' Nkhata Bay. The sequence goes on from NC_141347.1 coordinate 36,044,435, forward strand.
AATGTTATTGTTTGGCTTTTTTCAGTATTTTATTTGTTCCTGAGTAAATCGGTTTGGCTGAGATTAAAGTTATAGTTTTTACACAGCTGAATAAACGTCAAGCAGACAGCTGATTATCAGAAGTGTGAGATGCTGGAGAATCTACTCTGGTGTCCTGTTATATTTTAGATAGCAAGGAGTTTATTAAACTTCACCGAAACAATCTGCAAATTTCATTAAAATTTAATAAACTATCATCTTGTCTTTATTTTTAGTTAGCACAGACCTTAAACACTTAAAGCTGTAAGCTAATGATAGTTATATAAGAGCAGATGCTGCTGGTGCAATAAACTGTAGTTTTACGTCCAGTGGATGATGATCTGATTAGTCGACTAATCGCAAAAATAGTCGGTGACTAGTCGACTATCAAAATAATCGTTTGTGGCAGCCCTACTTTGTAGTAAGAAGTAGAAGTTCTGATGTAAACAAACGCCTGCATTTATCTTTGCATGGTCACCTTTGGTGTGCCACAACCTTCGCTCACATTTGTGACTTTTGGACCTACATCGTGTTCCTGTTGTGTTGATGTCGTTGGTGGATGTAACAGACCAATCCCACTGCTGACCTGTATAACCAGTCAGGCTTTTAATCCAGTTAAATGTGTTAATGTAAACGTGGCTATCGTGAGGCAGGCGTTTCTAATGTTGTGGCTCACTGGTGCATATCTCGGAGCAGGTGTCTGTGCACTCTTGCCGTTTTTGTCAACACTTCAAGATCTTTTACAAGATGTAGATAAATATGAGGAGCACAGCAGCTTTTCGCTGATAGTCACACATGTGGAAGTGGCTGTTCTGCTCTCACTTCAGAGAATTCCCAGAAAACACCACCGCACATTCTTGTCACCACACCAGATCCAGGCATTCTCAGATTATCCTTATTAGTGTGAACTCGTAATCAACAGATGTCAGAGCAACAGGTCTCTTTCCTCCTACCCTTTCCCTGCCTCGCCCCCGGCGCCCGAGGGAACGGCCTCTCCTGTCTCTTGTGTGTCTCCTTTATTGCGGAGCAGCAGGAGGTCTGAAGGCTTCAATAGGAACCTGCTGAGAAGGAGAGCGGCTGAGAGCAAAGTGACTCACACAGGAGCACCACGAGCAAGAAAGCAGTGACTCAGTCCCTCTGTGAGTGTAAAGAATGATGTCTTTGTAGGTAAGCGGTGGTATTTTAGCTGTGGCCGGTCTCCATGGAAAGCACGGCCCTCTGGGAAAAAACGCTCTGCTTTTCTTTGGAGGTGGATCTGTGAAGGAGAGACAAACTTGTATTATTGTGTCGAGCGAATTACAGCCTGAAACGCTCGAGGACATTTTGGAAAACTCCTGAAACTGCATCAAATCGGCCTCATTACAAAAAACATTTCATTTACAAATCTCTGACTTCTTGTTTGCACTGAAGGAGCTGTTAGGAAAAACATCATCATCATCATCATCATACGCCAGTTTTCTACCTGCTGTCCTGCTTTTTTATGTTTGTAGTCAGTTTGAGTCATTTTGTTAGTGTTTCTGAGCCGAGTGTGTCGGCATCTCGTTTTTCTTTGGTCATTTTTTTGTTTCTTTCTGATAATGTTTTTGTCTGTAAGGTTATGGCTGCTCCAGTCTGCATGCCAAATGTTCTTGGGTAAGATGCGTAACTCCAAGCAGCTCTCCAATGCATCCATCAGAATATGCATGAGTGTGAATGTTGGACAGGAAGCACATGAATGGGTGAAGGAGGGATGTTGTATAAATCGCTGAGTGCTCAGGTGGAGTCAGGAAGCGTTGTATAAGAATCAGTCCATTTCCCTTTGTTTTGTTTTTGTGTAACAGTTTTTCCTCTCTGTGGTCATTTTGATTTCATTTGTGTGCGTTTGGCCTTCTGTTGTTGTCACTTTGCATTTCTTTGAGGTTTTGTTCCTTTGGTTGTTTTGTGTCTCTGAGATGGCTTTGTGTTTGTGGCTGTTTGGTTTTCATTGTGTTTGGGATTTTTTTTTGGGGGGGGGGGGTCTTTGAGATCTTTTTGTGGTTATTTTGTGTTTGCGTGTAAATTGTTGTTGGCAGGTTAATAAGTTTAGACGTTTTTCACAGTTTTCTGTTGAATTTCGAGACTTTGGTCCAGACCGACATATTTCAGAGGTAAGAAAAAACCTCAGTCAGATGTTTCAAGAAGGAAAAGGTGTGTGTGTGTGTGTGTGTGTGTGTGTGTGTGTGTGTGTGTGTGTGTGTGTGTGTGTGTGTGTGTGTGTGTGTGTGTGTGTGTGTGTGTGTGTGTGAGAAATCTATCTCTCGCTGTACTCTGGAGGTTTTATTCCTGGATATCACACTTATAATAATGGCAGGAGAGCTGAAAATGTTCACTGCGGCAACACACACACACACACACTCTTTCCTCTGAGCTGATATTACAGATGAGATAATGAAAGGTTGACTGAGAAGCAGGTGGCAAGAGCTGATATTACTGTCTTCCTGCTGGGGCTTAGTGTGTGTGTGTGTGTGTGTGTGTGTGTGTGTGTGTGTGTGTGCGCACTCTTTATCCTGGGAAAGACAGATATGGGGGAGATCTGTGGGATTAAAATACTCATCGAGGTCATGTGGCGATGCTGCTGAAACACAGACGCCCACCAGGCTCTGATTGTAGCGCTGTGGACCCCGGCGTGTGGACGAGTCTTTGCTTCTGCTCTGTTTTATTGTGATGTGCAGGAACAACACTTTGATTCATTCCAAGGAGATAAACGAGCTCACGTGTGTGTAACACGTGGAGCTCCGTACATTTAACATGTATGTGAAGCAGGGAGAGCCTAAAGGGTTCAAATGTCTTCCTGACTTGAGCTTTGCTCCCGTCCTGTCCAAACTTTCCTTTCTAGCCTCATCACTTTCAGATTTAGCTGGAAGTTATTTATTTCCTTGCAGCTGGTCCACGTCCCTCACTTTAGTATTTGGATTCAAAATGACGATGCAAATTTTTTTTCTTGAAAAATGAATCATATAATTGTAAATGGATACACAGCCTGTCTTTGTAACTGTTAAAGAAGAGTTTTCTTTGATTTAATTTATTTAATTTTTGCTTTATGTAAGAACTATATTTGTCATTCCTTGCAGAACGTTTACCACTCGCACCGCCCCAAAGAGAAAGTCCGCCTGGACAGCAACAATAATGAGAACTCGGTCCCCAAAGACTTTGACACCATCGACAGCAACAGCAACCTGGGGGCCCGATCACATAGCCAGCGAGTGCCGGTCGGAAATGCCAAACGTAAGCTAGAAAAGAGCCAAGCGCAAAGCATGCTGGGAAAATCTGCCAACGAGGTCCTCAAGTACCCTCCCATCCAACCGAGAGTGCCGGGCCACAATCGCAACCACACCCACACCCGTAAAGCCCACCCCAAGCTGCCAACGGTTGCAGCGCCGGCTCAGGGGTCCAATCCGGATTCGCCGTTCTACCAGACCAAGAAGCCGGCTTCTCCTCCGCTGCCGCCTGGTCTGGAGGTGAGGAAGGAGCAGCTGCAGTGTGAGATCAGCGGTAAAGAAGCCATTTCAGCTCTTTCCAGAGCCAAGAGCCGGGAGTGCCGGCAGCAGATAGTAGAGGTGTACTGCAAACACAAGGAGGGGACGCTGATGCCCGAGAAAGTTCCTCGCTACTGCCCCGCAGAAGGTAAGATCACATCTCAGTGTGTGCAGGTAACAACAGACGCGTTTCATATTATTCACATAACCAACAACAAAAAACACAAAAGTCATAAAAATCCTTAAATTGTAGGTTAAAGGAATGTTTTATTTTCTGCTGCATCAATGTTGTTCAAACCTTCTCTTTGTGAGGGAGAGCCAATCAGAATAAAGGGAGGTGACTGTGCGAACGAAGCTAAAACAGATGAGGATGAAGACGAACTGAGGACCTCTGAATAAAATAAATAGAATAGTGAATCATAGTCATCCTCATTACTGTCATGAATGGTGAAAAGCCCAAACGCAGGCTCCAGATCGATTTGATGAAGCAGAGGTTGAACAATCTGTTATGTTTATAAAGTCCAAGAATAAAACAGATGGACACAAAGAAGCAGAGAGGCTCAGAGAAACACATGAAACAGGAGGGAGGAAACAGCTGAAACTCATCAAAGACACTATACTGTCAAAATAAAACAGGAAGTAACCTAAACAGAACAACTGACACAGACGAAGACTCGACAAAGATGCAGGAAGACACAAAACATCAGACATGCTAAACACTAACACAATCAGATTACAGAGATTACTCGACATTAATGGAGACATGCTTACTCTTACTATGATTGTAGCGCATGTAGACATATTATTCAGTCTGAAAGAAACTTACTGTATAAGCTGCCCTGGATACCAGGATTGACAATTGCCCGGGGCGAATAAACCTCACTTCAGACGGCTTTCACATTGTGAGCTGTCTCACAAGCATTTATTTATTTTTAATGTGGCAAAGATGATAAAATGTTTTTGTTGTTTACATGACATCAGTTACAGTGAAGGTACCAGGGATGTATTGTCATGCAAATCTGTGAAATGATTGTTCATCAAGCGGTGACGGTAACAGTGCCTGTAATCCATGCTTTGGTTTATATAATGAACATGTAGCTTGTGAAGAAGTATATGTATTTAGTATTGTTTATTGTTTGGTGTCTATGAACAGCCGTTTATGCCATCTGAGTATAAATGGTGACATGATGAAGATATAAAGAAAAACATGATAAGTTGATGCATGTCTTTGTTTTTAATACGTTTGCAAATGTCCAAAAATACGAAACTCAGGGCTCAAAACACAGGACGTTTCTTCTTGACCATCTGAAGGATGGATGTGTAGGTGGCATCAAGATGAAAGCTGCCCGCCCTCTTTGTCTGAAGCTGGCATGAAGATATAAACAGATCACTTTGATAATCTGTAAATTGCACGTTCAGTAATGTGCTCTACCTCGATGTAGCTGACAGCTGCGGTGCTGCGATCCATCGCTTGCAGTCTGCTCCGGGTGTCAGTGCGACTAAATTTCCACGTGTATGAGCACCTCGAGATTTATTCGTAGTCTGCATGTATTAACCTATGATTTTAGGTCTGAAATATCCTTTCATGTTAACATAGTGATTCATTTGTCAGCAAATGAATGGGCGACAGATTTCAAGACAGAAAGGACATGAACAAGTGGCTGCTTTGAAGTGGCAGATTGCAGTAAGTGGAAAAGGGATTTTTGCCTTCCAAATTTACCCCTTCAGAAACATTTTTAACTGAGCACGTGCCGTAGATGCAAAGAGGCATCCCTCACGGGTGCCAGCTCTATTTTCAGGGACTTGAAGCATGAATGGACACAGAGGAGGACGATGCTCATCCAGCATAATTACACCCTAATTAAACAAGCAGTTTGTAGTCTTATTTTTGGAAAGGCTGACTAATGATTTACTCAGGGCCGTTTGAGGGTTAATTTATATGATTATAGGTTGTTTTGATGACACACCAGTGGTTATATCCTCAGAGTGAAGCCGGGCAGGGGTTTGGTTTCAGATTGCCGGGCATGCGTTCGGTCTTTTAAGGAGTTTGGTGTTTCTGTGCACGTCCCTGGGCGTATTTGACGCATCTCTGCCTCTGCATGCGACTCAGCCGCCTGATTACTGTCATTCCCCCCTCAAACTCCAATCTCAGCATGCTCCACGGCCCAAAAAGGTCACTAATTAAAGCCAAGCAAGCCAAGGCCGGCGGGATGATGAGGAGGCATTAGGCTGTCAGAGCGTTTGTATGTACAAGATTGGGCTCGACCAGCTGCAGACGGCATGACTAGGAAAGGCGGAAGTGAAGAACTGGAGTGAGGAATGGGCTTAGAAGTGACGCTGATGTCTTAAAAAGGAAACGTTCTGCTTATTTCCAGATCCATATTGGTATTTTTGGGGTCTATCTTTGTATGACTGACAGTTAAACACAGCCCTCTTTACCTTACCTGTCTGAATTGAACCATCTTAGCATCAAAAAGCAGAGAAGCAGGAGGATGGATTTTGTTTGTTACTAATTGCTAAAAAAGGACTATTATTCATAAGACCATGAAACTCACCTGCTAGTGTGAAGTGGACGGGAGGAACGCTTTTCACACAGGCAGAGATTCATGGATTTATCAGTGAGATGTTAACAGACCTCCTCCTGTCCAGGTAAAGCTAATGTGAACGTACAGTGGGACGAGGACGCCTCCGATGCTTCTCCGCCTGTACGGATCGCCTTCGTCCTGGTCGTCCACGGCCGAGCCTCGCGTCAGTTCCAGCGTCTCTTCAAAGCCATCTACCACACCTCACACTACTACTACATCCACGTGGACCAGGTAGGACTGCTGACCGTCGCCCAGAGCAGGATTTTTTTGCAATATCTTAATTTTAATTTATAAATATTAAATTTTTTCACTTAAAAGCTGGAGAAAGTTTGAGACCGGCTTCAAATGATCTGTTAGGGAGGATCTGTTCTTTTGCTCAGGTACTTCCTGTTTGTGTGATCGAGTGTGCTGGGTTGGTAAAGGTCTGATTTGTTTTAACTTCAGGTTAAACTGCTTTTGGAAGCACGTCTCTGCTCGGTTTGTTGTTTCAGCCTTGGTGCGTTTAATTCTCGTCACATTTCTTTTAGATGAACTTAATAAAAAAGTCACGCTTCAAGACAAACCCGTAGGCGGAACGAGGCGGGAATCCCGCTCTGCTACGCTGAGACGTCAAACTCATTAAAATGTGTGGTTTTAAAAAGGCAGGAAAGAATAACACAGGGAACAAAACGTAATTAATAATTTAAAATAATGAATGCCGACACTGGGACAGAGATCTCACTTCTGCAGCAGGACTTGGACACACTGCAGCTTTAAAGAACAGTTACAGTCAATGAACGTCAGCACAGTCGCCTCAGTCATCAGTAGCTCATTGCTACCTGAACTTAACACTGTCGTAATTAAGACAACGATCAGAGAACAAACACAAACTGTAGTAATGATGGAGCGTCACAGCGTTTTCTATACTTAATAACACTAATCCTGCAAAACATCTGAACTTAAACAGGTTTCTGATGTAAAGAATGCAGAGACTGTGTCATCTTAAGACTGCTGTTGCTGGTTTAGATCATGTTGTGTAAGCTCCACTATAAATTGTATCTGTTGCATTTTTATTATGTTGAGAGTTTGCGTGGCTTCAGCCTCAAACAGGTCTCCCAGGGGAAACAGATTTCCATCTCTGTGGGACTTCCTGCTACAATAAAGGTTGAATAAATAACACTAACAGTCCCATGAGTCTGTGCACGCTCTGTTGCAAGGCTGTCCACAGTCCTAGCGAGCGCCCCCACCGCCGGGCCGTCACTTTATCTGAATCTGTTATTTTCTTCACGTCTTCAGCTGAGAAGCTTTAAAACTTTGTGCAGCATTAACCGGCTCATAATCAGACTTTTACATCGTAACACGCCACTTTTAGGCAACGTTTCTTGTTCCCTCATTTAAACCTGCACCAAAGCATTTAGCAGCAGTGACTATAAAGCCGGCAGCATGACGCCCAGTCCACATCTCTTGGGACGAGTCCGACACCCTTGATTTCACAGTCTGAAAAATGGAGCTAAATGTGCGTTTATAGTGAGCTTTATAAATCCTGTGGAATGGTTGAGAAAGCAGTTTTGAAGCTCTGTCGATGTCCACAGTAACAAAAGTGTTTGAACTGCTGAAAAAAATCCATCTCCAGTGGATCCCGGGGGGGTGGAGCCTATCACCGCTGTCATATTTCTTAATTGTGATCCTTTCCCTCTCTCAGAGGTCCAACTACCTCCACAGAGAGGTGGTGTCTCTGGCCAGCCGGTATCCAAACGTGCGGGTGACTCCCTGGAGGATGGCCACCATCTGGGGCGGGGCCAGCCTGTTGACCATGTACCTACGCAGCATGGAGGACATCCTCAGCATGGCCGACTGGTCCTGGGACTTCTTCATCAATCTCAGCGCTGCAGACTACCCCATCAGGTAAGAGCCTGAGCTGAAGTTTACACCTGATATTAAAACGTGTTTCTTGATGTGATTACAGTGTGAAGATGAGCCCCAGCTGAAAGTGCCTGTAGTTCATGTAGTTTATGTCGAGTTTGCAAATGTGATCTGACTGATTCTGGTGATGTAAGAAAAGGTCAGTTTGCAGAAAAACAAACAGCCTTTGGTGGATAAAACACCACAGATCTGTTTAAAATAGACTGAAGTTGGTGAAATGAGGTTTTAATAGCTTTTCCAAAACTACCTGCTCACCATTTAATCCCATGAGCAACAGTACCACCAATGCTGGAAGATGTGTCAGACCTAAAGTTGCTCTAAAAGGTCATTACGTGACGACCTTTTATAAAATTTGTAAGTCAGGCTACTTCCTGGTTTGGAGTTGGTTTGCTCCTGAATGTAAAAGCTAGAGCTGGGCGATATGAGATTTTTTCATATCACGATATGTTTTTTTCATTTCAGGCGATAACGATATCTATCACGATATAAGCCAAATAACTATATTTGTAAGATTTAAATGTGCCGTTGCTCACAAGTAAAATGTGAAATAATCAGCAGCTTGTTTTTATTTAAATATTTATTTCCCATAATAAGTTCAACAGGGTAGATGTACTTAAGGAACATGAGACTTTTTCAGATAAATAAAGACAAATATTGCAAACTACACAAAAGGCAGCCGCTAAAGCGTTTAAGTTTCAAAATAGAACAAACGAAACAGACTAAATTGTCAATTCCACTTAGAAACAAAATATTAATTCTAAAAATAAATCTTAGTTTGTTTTACAGAAGAACAGACAAAACTGACTAACTTTTGTCAAAATCAAATAAACTGAGAACTAAAAGGAAATTCTCAATCTCTCCTTGTTGTATAGCTTAGCTTTTCAAACAGTTTTAACAGTTACTTTAGTCTGACAAAAGCCGAATGACGAATTAGCGCTTCCAGTCAGAGACTGAGGCTACGTCCACACGTACACGGGTATTTTTGAAAACGGAGATTTTCCGTTTTCGTTTTAAAAAATAATCCCGTCCACACATAAAGGCAGAAATGAAGGAAAACGCTGCTATGAACATGCCAAAGCAGCAGGTGGCGCTAGATTCCTAACCGTGCAGAAATGTTGGCCAATCAGAAGTCTAGAAGCCTCGGTGGGAAAAAGTAAACAAAGCTGGGGCATAGCAGCAGAACCGAGTCGTCTGTGTGGAGGGACAGTAACTGTGTGTATATGTAAGCATTTAAACACTGCAGAGAGTAGAATTAACAGTAACAGTGTTGTAGAAATTCATTTCACCAGTCACAATAAACTGGTGACGCATGCACCAGTTTATTGTATTTCCAGACTTGCTTTCGGCACAATTTACAGTGCATGCTACTCTATTTTTTGTCAGACTTGAAATAGCCGAAATACCTTCACACTACGGAACTTCTATGGCTCTTCCGTTCGACAATCTCTCCGGCGTTGAAACCATCATCTGTTTTCTCTTCGGTCACGCTCGGTTGATTTTTCTAGTCGGCACACTCATTTCCTCCATTACGCGCTGGCTGCTTCCCAAACAAACACACGTGCGGCTTAGCACTTGTGCTGTACGTAACAAGTCACGCGACGTGACGCTGCGGCTGTGATTGGTTCGGCTCTGCGCTACCTAATTTGGATTGGCTGACCTTTTTTTTTTTTTTAAGAGGACAAGAGCGGCGAGGTCTATCGCGATAGCTTAATTTCTCTATCGAGTAAAAGTTATATCGCGATACATATCGTTATCGTTCTATCGCCCAGCTCTAGTAAAAGCCTGACACTGTCAGTCATCATTTGAAATCCTCTGTTTAAAGAACACAATGGCAGCGTACAGAGTTGTAATTACAGTCAGATCTTCCTGTGAGCTGTGATGCTGATAATCTGTTAACTGACACATTTCTTTCTGCCAGTGTTTCTTGCTGGCTTCTTCCTTCCTCGTACTTCCTCGGCTGCAGGTGTAGCTTCCCGACTGTACCGCAGGTAGAGAAGATAACCTGCGTACGTTGAGCTTGCTTCGTAGTACAGATGGCTGTGGAAGCTGTGCCACTCATGTCAGCTAACAGCCACTAATCTGCCCAGTCCTGTGGGCCTTGTTTGTTTGAGTTGATGCTCTTGTGGTTTATTGGTAACTTGATCTATACGACTGTAAACCAGAGCGAGCCGTGAGCCTGCAGCTGTGAAGCGGAGCATTTCTTCTTGGCTGTCCCGTGTCTCGGTTTGAATCGATCGGCAGTGATCAGCAGAAGTCCTGGATTATGTGAAGCAGTAACGAGGTTACATAAAGAGGCCGGTGGAGGATACGTTTTGGCTCATCGGTGTGTTTGAACTGGTGCAGGGATGTGAAGCAAGATGAGATCCAGCTGCTTCTCGCCTTCCTGAGTAAACGCCTCAGGCAGGTCTTCTAGCAATTTAGGAGCAGGTGTGAGCTGGCTTTGGGGATGTCAGAGGGTCACAGATGGGTGACGTGTGAAAGGAATCAGCTCTACTGCACTTTAATGCACCTCAGCCAGGATGTTGGTTTAAGTTTATCAGGTTTCATTGTGACCTAATCAGTTTCCACAGAGTCCAAAATTAGGTGCAAATCTTAAGAGAAAAGTATGCATGCAGACGAATCAATAGCCAGTGTCTTTGTGCTCTTTCTGAGTAAGTGTTTATCTGATCCACATTCTTATTTCTTGTAAATATTTATGAATGACTTAAAGTTTTAAACCAGAGTTCAACCCTGGAAGCAGACGAATCTCAGAGCTCACATTTCCACTCAAGCCTGTTCTTAATGTTTTGGCATTCAGAGCTACATCACACAGTTGTTCTAATTGGTTTTAGCTCCATCCATCGCATCCACAGGCATTTTGTATGTGCCTGTGTGACAGAGGCATATCATAGCTTTCTTCTTATTGGCTGCCCCTCATAAACAGAGGGTCGGCGCAGCAGGTGGGTGGAGCTTCTGTTCCTGAGACCTATAACGCCTCTCTATGACACTATATATCGAGAAGAATAAAAACGGCATCAAACAGCATAACAGTATTTGTACGTGTATATAAATATAAAAGCCAAGTTATTAGGTACACTTGTTCAGCTGCATGACCGAAACTCATTTAGTGATGTAGACACAGAAACGCAGGTAGTTTCCACGTCTACTTTGATGTGGCGTGGCTGGTCTGAGTCTTTCAGGATCTGCCGCTCTGGTGGAATTGTCCCACAGGACCATATCTATGGTGTACAGATAATAGTCTGAAAAAGAGAGAAACCAAATTTTCTTTAACGTTTATTTAAAGATAATCTGTCCTTTGGTCGTTAACAGAAAGAGACAAAATAAGAATCACAGTCTTCACATTCAAGTGAGCTTTTATTCATTTTCCCGCTTTTATAATCTGTGAAAACAGATTGGCTCTGAGCAGTGACCGGCCACGGTCCACAACATGAGCACAACAGTGCAGGCAAATAGCACGATGGCGTGCACGCTCGCAGCACACCAACATGTCATTAGCATGTGGCTGCGGCCCTTGCTAATGACATTCTTCTCTGTGAGGGAAGAAGACACAGCGTTTGTAATGCATCGATCATTTTCTTTGATAAAATCCATGAAAGTTTCCGTCCTGCTTTCCTCTCAGGATGTAAGTCATTTGTTGTATTACCTCCAGCGGTTAGTTTGCTGTTTTAATAGAAATATAAACTATACATGAACTAATTAAGTCACACACAGCAGAAATCCAAACATAAACAAACCGTACATGGAAAAGCAAAGAGAGAGCTGTCACCCTGAAAGGCCTGAGGCTACTCTGGTATTAGCTTTTAAATGGAAAGTTAAAGGTGACTGAAGGTTGTTTAAACTTTACTGGTGGACGGCTGAGCAGCTGAGGTCATTGTTTACTTTGTACACAGTGAAACAGCAAAGTGGCGTTTTCAGATTTCCACACCCTGGAGTCTGGACCGAGAGCTAAAAGCCTCACAGATGCAATCAAATTTATTTACTTCCCCAAATCAGACCTGGAGTCGTAATGCTGACTGTTTAAAGCCAGCGTTCATCTAAACGAAGCAGTTTCTGTGGAGAGCTCCAGACTGATGACACGTGTTCATCTTTCAGTCTTTTTTCTTTCCCATCGTTCTGTCCTCGTGAGCTCACGAGCACCGGCCTGCTGTCCTCCATAACAGCGATGGTTTGAACATGCTTCTGGCTAAAATCCATAACACAGCTGCAGCGTTAGCACCACAGCATCCATCGATCGCTGTGACGTCATGAGCGATGGCGGCTCTCTGGGGAGAGGGGGTCACACAGCTTTCTCTTTCTTCACTTAAACATTCAAACGTTTCTTCCAAATGGCTAAACGGTAAAACTGCAGATCAGTCTCTGCAGTTTTCAACTCTTAAACTGTTAAAGCAACAGACAGAAATGTGCATGAGCACAGCAGGAGGGCGCGTCAGGAAGTCCGCTCTGTGAGGAGGACGTTCAGTTAATCGGGACAGAGAGGAGCTCAAAGTGAACCCGTCACACTATATATTATTCTTGGACTCTACGAGAGGTGCTTTGAATGAGTCGCAGCTCCTCGTTTATCTTCTCACGGTTCTTTGTGCAGCTCCTCAACTCATCTTCTAGCCCCGCCCACTTAAAGCAAACCACCTTCTGATTGGCTGCAGGTTCTTGTTTTTTAAAAAGATAAAGGTATGTTTCCATGAATAATTGGGGCCAGCTGTGGGCCAGCTGTGGGCCAGAGGCCTCACCGAAGGAAGAGACACAGCACTGCTCTGTGGGATCATGTTTTTATCTTTGTTCTTGGACAAAATAAGAGAAAAAGATGATTTTAGTGTTTTGTCCATGTACTCACCACTGCAGGCCAGTTTGACAGATGTACCAACCCAGTAACTGTGATCAGCTCAGATTAGGAGCTAAATACAAACTGATGATTTTCCAGCTGTTTATGTTACAAATGTGTCGTTCATACATTTAAGAAACAAATGAAAGAAAACAATAAGACGAGAACATGAAACTCTTCTGTTATTGTTGAGTTTCCTCCTAAAATGATTGATTTATAGTTAAGGTCACATTATGTAGAAAAAAAGGTTGGTGCATATAAACAGTGAGTCAGCAAAGAAACACGAGTTCATGCGTCTCAACACGAAGGGAACAAAACTGTTTCAGCCCTAACAGATGTCAAAGCATCCGAATTCACAGCAGCCCCAAGATACAAGTTCTGCTTCCGTGCGTCCACGCCTGTTTCCAGGTTTGTTTGTTTCTTAGCTAAACGTCACTTAACGACCACCAGCTGTCAAAAAGTGAAATTATTCCTCAGCTAACACATCTGTAAATATAATCTGTACATGTGAGAAATCTTTGGTGATATACGACCAGCTATAGATTGCTGTGCCTCTGCACAGCAGCAACACAAACACGGCCACAAATGCACACATGCACGCCTGCGGTTCGTCTTAACGACTGTAATCAGCTGTAATCAAAGCGATCTGTGCGTCTGCTGTCCTGTCTGCAGCTCGGGCCGACACCAGGCTCACGCTGTGCATGCTGGGAGAGTCGTTGTGAGCGTCTCAGCTTCAGGCCTCGCGCTGAAGCCGAGATGCTTCCCCTCGCCTGGAAGAGGAAGTAAACAAACTGGGGCAGCTGTCCCAAAAAACAGCCACGCAGCATCACCTCGATTCCCCTAAATGGAAGATTGTTTTTGCACAGTTTACAACAAGAGCCGCATCCTGCGTCAGCAACAGCATCCTGCTTAGACGTACGGCCGTCAAAGGAATTAAAGTCCTCATCAGACACCTAAATGTTTGGTTTGGTGTTGTTTGTGTTCTTCAGGAGGCCAAAGGCTCACGACATCATGTCAGGATCAGATATGAATGAATTATTACATAATGGGAGACTGAAATAAAATAACATACTTATTTTTATTTTAATCCCCCCAAGGAAAGTAGAACAGCTCATTATGAGAAAATAACTCTAATGAGGTAAAAATTACACAAAAGAATTAAATAGAAAAATAAAGTAAAATGAAATACATGATCGCAGTCAGTAAAAATCTAAATAAAAAACAAGTGAACACCATGTGAAGGCTGAATATAGAACTATAAAGTAAAATGGGTCAAAAAGTGCAACAAAGCCAAATAAACAGTTACTAAATACAACAGAGTGTAGAGAGTAGATGAGAAAACACAATAAATCAGCTCTATAAGATAAAAATTTGCTCGATGGATGAAATAGAAGAATGAAAACTTCTTGCAGTGTTGTTTCAGTGTCGTCTGATTTGGTGATATGAGCAGCTGAAGTCTGGATGCTTTCAAAAATAGTCCTATGAATAGTTTAAAGTTGGGGTCACATGACAGGTGGGCTGTTATTATTACACCTGGTGAGCCTGGATTAGGACTGCTGCTGTTTAAAAGTGTTTTTATTTTCTAACGGAGGATATTTAGAGTAATTTTAAAGAGTAACACTTGACAAAATGAACCGTCTTTTATCTTTGTGAGAGCACGCTGTTGTTTCTGATCGCTTTTATATTATTTTAGTTAATTACGGTAACTTTTCACACGCCAGCTTTTACTGTAACTGTAAAAACAAACACCTAGACTCTGTTTTGGATGAAGCTCCAGCTGATGTGCTTCAGACTCACGTTAGACTTGTTTAATCCAGGTTTGGTTTTAGGTTTTTGTATATCTGATATATTTTCCTGTTCCCCTTTCGTCACGGCAGACTAACTTCCACGATGTTGAGATCAGAGCTCTGCGTTTAACCGAGATTTGTTAAACTGTTTGCTAACAACAGGGATTTAAAACCAGCAGACGTTTCATTTTACAGCTCTGACCTGATGCGTTTCATCTTCATCTTTGCCGTAGTTGTCCTAATATTACGTTCTGAACAGCAGCACTGAAGCTCATGGTGACACCACAACATGAACATTATAAACCTTGTTGCTGTCAAACTGCTCGTCTTCTAGACATAAACAGACTGAAACTGTTGATACTCAGGTCCAAACACATAAGTCACAGCAGCGTTCGCAGCATGGGGCCGGGTGTGTTTGTTTCTGTGACCCACACCTCCCGGTCAGATGGAGTCTGATCTGATGATTCACAGCTGTCGTCTCTCCTCAGGGCCAACGAGCAGCTGGTGGCTTTCCTGTCCAAATACCGCAGCATGAACTTCATCAAATCTCACGGCAGAGACAACGCACGGTAAGGCATGCGTGCCCCACGGGCCTTTATTAAAACAGTGCAATGAAGTGAAAAACAAGCTGCACAATAACTCAGCGTAACGTTGGGCTGCGGGCCGAGCCGCTGAACCTGAATCGTGGATTCATGGAACAACGATTTGAAGCTCTCGGCGTTTGTGAGCGTAAAGCGGGGAGATACTTGGAAATGCTCCTGCACTTCGAGAAAATGATCCCAAAATTATATCCAAGTTAACCAAAGCTCGGTTCCTGGAAAGCCCTCGAGGGGCCAGCGCAGTTCCACTGAAACATCTTTGGCTGGATTCACAGAAAGGAAATCTATGTGAAGGAAACACTGCTCGCTTTCAGGTTCTTTACATAAGCCTGTGTGTGTCGCAGTGTCAGATGCTGATATGAAATATCATATTAAAACAGACATAAATACAACATGTGGGCTAAACACCGCACTCTGTTAGGGTTAGCACTGGCTGCTGCCCCTCATCCTCCAGCCTTTGAATCACAGAATAGCTGATGGGAGCTGAAACGGGATTTCAGACAGAGAATAGACTGATCAATAAATCAATAATAGATCAATAAAAACTGGTCTACTCTGCATTAAGTAAAATAAATAACATTAAAGGTTAAAAGGTGTCATTCTTAGGGCCTCATTACAGCACGCTTCAGGCTGAGTAATCGTAAGCGTCCTCTCAGTTTCATCCGTAAACAGGGCCTGGACCGTCTCTTCTACGAGTGCGACACCCACATGTGGCGTCTTGGAGATCGAAAGATCCCAGAGGGCATTTCTGTGGATGGAGGCTCTGATTGGTTCCTGCTCAACAGGCGCTTTGTGGATTATGTGGTCAACTCCAGGGACGAGCTGGTCGGCAGCATGAAGCGTTTCTACGCCTACACGCTGCTGCCCGCCGAGGTAACGCACACACATGTATAGAACTCTTCAGACACGCCACGCCGATGCAGAGTCTGTCATTTTAACAAGAAAAAAGTATTCCAGCAGAAACGATCCCGGGACATCCTCCAAGTCTGTTCTCTGAAAATGAGGCAATATTTCAGTTTTATTTCACTTTAGGAATATTTGAAAAACCTGAAACACTTTTTTTTACATGAGTCTCTTTATCATCACAATCTTTTTATATATTTGATAAGTCAAAAAGCAAAATGAGATTTTGGTTTTTTTCTGCATTAAATGCATAAAACAGCCAAACGATGATGACTGATACACGTACCTCTCCCTCCTCCAGTCCTTTTTCCACACCGTGCTGGAGAACAGCGCCCACTGCGAGACCATGGTGGACAACAACCTGAGGCTCACCAACTGGAACCGCAAACTGGGATGTAAGTGCCAGTACAAGCACATCGTGGACTGGTGCGGCTGCTCGCCCAACGACTTCAAGCCCTCAGATCTGCCGCGCTTCCAGGTAGGACGCCACACTGTGCAGCATCATGTGACATCACAGCTGGCTTAGAGCCAATCAGGGCCCAGCATAAAACTTGCATAAGTTCAAAAAAATACGTGGAGACTTGTCACTTACGTGTAAAACCAGCACAGACACGAGTGAACGCAGGTTTGTGTTTGGAGTGAGTTGTCCTGTAACACCGGCTCACATCCCAGCAAACACTTGAGTCTGAGTTTAATGAGTTGCTGACTGTGTCCATGAAACATGATGGTCCAGTAGAATTAGCTCAGCCTGAACCAGCTGCACACAGCTGGACTTGTTTCTGTCAGGATGATGTGCACAGACGTCTTTTGTAGGCTAACCTGGACGTTAGCATTGCCTGGTTCCCTGCTGGGATTTTCTCTGTAAACTGTTGTTACTGCAGAAAATAAGTCATTGCATTACATCTTCACACATTAATACAACTTTAATGATTCCTGAAGCATCAATAATATCATTAACATTAGTGTGTAAGTGACTTAAACACTATCACCGCTAACTGTTTAATGTTCTGGACAGTTTCTTGTTTGAGCGTTCAGGGTCAGCAAAACCCTTCATCTTAACCAAAGAGCTTCCTCCATCACATGGGACACAACTAACCAATCAGAGACTCGGACTGAAACGTGACATATGAACATGTATATATTTTTAGTAAAATGATTCATGAGTTAACGTTTGAATCTTATATAACCACAAACGCATTAAAAACATTTGCTTTGAGGAATAAGAAGTACAAATTGTTAATTTCCAGGTTTCCTGTATACAGGCAGTAATCACACAAGCAGCACAGCAACACCAGTGACATTTGTGTGGGTTTGTTTTTTTTTTGTTTGTTTTTTTTAGCAGAACTACACAAAAACTGATTTGAATTCCAGAAAAGTTCATTCGGACGTCTTATTGTAGATTACATTTTGGTGGGAAACTGAGGGACTGTTTGTGTGGCTGTTTTTGTTTGTTTGTTTTAAATAACTTGTGAATTTTAGGTCGACTCTGTGGGTATGAATTAGCTGCTAAAACATTAGCATTTTCTGTCTCTTGATTAATGTGTACTGTCCCCTAAAACCCCGAAAGAAAAACCTTGGGAAGCCCTACAGAGAAATCTGTTAACAGTTAAAGATTGAACTGAATTTGAAAAATCAGATTCAGAAGTGAAGATGCCTGCAGAAAAGAGAGACCCGATCTGATGTGAACAAATAATTCGTCCTTCAAAAATTCGTAACAACGAACCAAATCCCTTCAACAGTAGTTCCCTGATAGAGGCAACTTTTGCTCCTAATATTTACCAAACTTACATCATTAATTTACGCAGACCAGTGACGAGTGAAGCTCACCATTTGCAGTTTAGCGTGCATACAGTTGCAAGCTGCTTTGGAACCCACCCAGCCTCCCGTTTTCCTGCTGTTCCCGACCTAAAGTCAGATCTGTTGTACTGATGCAGCTTTTTCCACCTCTGGCTAAAAACAGAGTCTCGGCCATTATGAGCGGCTGTAAGAAGATCCTGTCACAGTTATGATTGGTGGTGTGAGAACACATGAAGGCTGGATAAATCCACACTTGAGATTTACTCATATGAAATCTGGTAAATTTGTGGCCGTATCATGTCTCAGAAGCTCCGCCTTCTTTTCCTCCTGAGGTCACCAGAGATCAGAATAGCTTCGCATTCACAAATTAGCAGTGCTGCTTTTACTTCCAGCAGGCGGGCCTCAGCTTGCTGTAACAACAGACCTGAGGACAGCGCCTGTGGTGGGGCTGCTGATGGCTTCTATAAGGAGAGCTGATCCTGGAAACGGCTCTGCATTTATGGCAAAAATATTTTTAGAGCTCGGTAGCTCCCCAAAAAACACTGCTGAGGTTTCTCAAGGTTGTCATTATTATAATGTCGGGTTTGCCAGTTGGAAAAGCAGCTCAGAGTCCTGGATATAAGGGTCACAGGACATATATGTACATACGCTTTAGTTTTTAGACTAGGCCCCAATAAAAAATAATAAAATGCACTGAAAAATCAGTCATTTGTAGCAAACTGTTTACATATACAGCATCAGTTACTGCTCGTTTAGTTGTTGACTTCTTTAAATCAGTTGGAAACATTTCACAGATAATGTGCAGACTTGTAACTGACCAAAGTACGTGACGAGCAAAGACTTCACTGGTGCCGGCGTCTGAAATGTGAATACTGTGGTTTCATTAGGTTCCTCTGATGGGAAGCTTGAGTATGTTTGGCTTTATTTGTCACTTTAAATGTCAGGTTGGGAGTTTGAAGGCTTAGTTTGGTTTCTGTTGGACAAACTGCTGCCAACAATAATCAGTAATGGGAATAATGAGGGAATACGGCTCTGCTGGAATAACCTGAAGGATAAAAGGGTTAAAGATGATATATCTGGGCTAAATAAAGCTCCAGCATCACAGTCTTGCCTGACCTTTGTGGGCACAGCGGAGAGCTTGCAGTTAAGGTAGATTTATATGATTCCCTCTGATCTGATGATGGATGAAACAAAAAGGCTCCCTGACTCTGTAACTAGTGGTTTCCACTGTTGTTTAGCTACAAATCGCCCAGAATAACTTCTCAGAGGAACAAAGCTGCAGGCTGCTCAGGCCTTCTCATTAGTCTGGGGTTTCCTGGCTCGCCGGTGCTGCCGGAGCCCACCGAGTTGGCGTGGTGAGGTCACACCCTCCTGGTGACATCATATAGCCACGCCCTTCTTTCCTGCAGTTCTTCTTCTCGCTCTCAGCCTCTTCGTCACTTCTGTCCCACATGTTCTGAGCACTTCTGCTTTTTATGATCGGCAGCTAAACCAAGAGCTCTTTGAATTCTCAATAATAAGGATCCAGTGTATCAGTGCAGGTCATACACTGCACACCTTTATGAAAGAGCTCCTAAACTCCAGCCTTTTGTGAGCTGCATGAAGCGATAGCCCTCGCAGGACCTGAAGATCTGATTTGTCTCTGCTGAAAACCAGCAGAGCTCAAAGCAGATGTGATGCCGTCCCATCATCACAAACCTCAAAATGTTTTAAATGTTTATTCCTTTATGAGCTGAACCATAATACAGATTATTACAGCAGCTGTTTCTCTGCTGTGGCATAAAAATTACATTCATGAGCCGAGAAATTTCACCAGTTAATATTTGATATGATTCACCTTTTTACTGGAAACCAGTCCAGGTGGCGACCTCATAAAGTTGTCAATGCGAATGTTCGCTCGGTACTTTCATTACTACCGTCTGATTTGATCATTTTCGTGTCTTTTTTCCCATCACAGCTATTTTAGGAAAGAAGGAGCCGTTCACGTCTCCTTTGAGATCCCAGCATGATGTCAGGCTTGTCTGTTGGGAGTGGTTTGAGTTTGGAGCCTGGGAGTGAGAACATCATATGGCAGACCTTCAAAATGCTGCTTTTGGTTTCCAGACTTGGTTTTAGGTTAGAATCAGGTGTAGGTCGGGGTAAGCTGTCTGGGAATGTGCTGACTCACAGGGTTTTCACATGGACTAATGTGTTCCCGGGGAGGTGCCGGGCCATCCTTCCACTGAGAATAAAATGATGCAAAGTATGTTTTTCCCTCAGTGCGCGTTTAAAAAAATGTGTGTGATGCTGAGTCTTTTACTGCAATGACAGTTTTTAACGTGTGAAGCTGCATGCTGGGGGTTTCTGACTGAAATCGTGATCATCAGTATGAGCTCGGTGGCTCTGTAGCTGCCGAGTGATGAGTTGATGTTTGTTTACATTTTAATTTCTATTTATCCGTATAGAAATTCCAGAGCTAAAACATCTGGACATGTTGTCATGTGACTAAAAACAAGTGAAAACTAAATATGTGAATAGAAGCATAAACTTTAACGGATAAATTGTTAAAATACTTAAAAGGATAAATGGTTGAAATTGTTACAAGAAACAAGGACATTATTTGGTTTATTATTTCTAATGCTTTAGTGATAAATCTTCCATGCTTATAATTGTAAATGGGTGAAACAGCAGAAAGTAAAGGGTAAAAGGTTTAAATGTGCATCGTCAAACGTAAATGGTTTAATGTGGCAGTGAGTTAAATCGCTGAAAGTGAAGCTAAGTGGTTGAAATTGTTATCTGTGAGTGGTGTTGATGGATGAATGGCTTACAGTGCAGTGGAGACATTATAAAAGAGGTTAAACATTGAATTAATGGTCAAAAGCAGAGGTAGCTGTGAAGTTAACGTGGGTAAAGTAAAGGCTTCAGTGTTGAAGCTGTTGGGCTGGTGGGAAACTGACTCATTTCATTACAACGTTCATCTCACTGCACCACAGCTGCAGAAAGCAGTGACTGAGGCTGCTGAGCTTCATGTTTTTCTTGGTAAACATCAGTGATCCTGCAGGTATGCTGGACGTAAACAGCATGAATAAACCTGTTTGTGACAGCAAGGCACCATGGGATTGTATTCCTTGTGTTTGGACTCATTTCAACCAGTGAGTCAGTGAAAACAGTAAAATATCTTCTTTGTGACCATCAAACTGCCTTTTATTGTGCACATATCTTCATCCCTCCTCGCCTTGTCTCTCCTGACCGCAGCAAGCGTCCAGACCCACCTTCTTCGCCCGGAAGTTTGAGGCCAGCGTCAGTCAGGAGATCATCAGCCAGCTGGACGCCTACCTGTTCGGAGCTCTCGCCTCGGGAACACCGGGTCTGCAGGCCTACTGGGAGAACATCTACGAGGCAGAGACAGACGGACCCGCAGGCCTGTCGGACTCTGCGCTCACCCACTACCACGCCTTTGCTCGTATGGGACTGTCCCGCGCTGCCAGCTCGCTCCAGGGACATCCCAGCGACAACAGCTGCAGGTACGAACAAGGGTGCTGGGCTCCAACCACACGGAAATCCCAAGCGTGCATGTGCATGTATGCACTGGGGTTCAGAATTGTCCCAGAAGCATCCAAAGGCTCTTTTGTTAACACCAATAACCACAAATGGGAGCATAAACGTTCAGAGTGCATCGAATCATGACGTGTAACTTCAGGGTAAACAAACAGGAAGTGTTGTGCTTCACGGCATCAACAGAAAAACATTTTCGGATTAGCAGAAAAATGATTCTCACAGCTCAGATTATTGACTGTCACCGTTTCACACATGGACACTTCTGTGAGGATATTTTCCACAAACGCCACACAGCAGGAATCGATCCACTTCAGAGCCACTCGATACTGGAACCGCTCCGTGTGGTTTCGTTGAGGGGTCTGCATGCATGGAGCTTGCAGGAATAATGCCCACTCAGTAGCAGTAAATGTGCCCGACTGTGAGCTGCGGTGTTCGCACACTGGCCCAGTCTGACGTCACTGACGGGTTCCAGCCGGCTAACGTATGATCGTGTGATCCATCTGCATCAGGCATTACGTTCTCTCACACCTCTGTCAGATGATGTTTACAGAAGCTCAGGCTGGAAAGGATGTGTGAAAATGAGTTATGTTGCTCAGGTTTCCTGCTTTCTCTATATTAATCAAATGTAGTGCTGTGCAAGCTTTAATTAAAATCATACTGAAAACTTGGCCTACATAAAGAGTCCAAACACGTCAGCCAAAAAGCCTCTTTTTGGTTTGTAAAGAGGGAATTTGGGTTGTTTTGCTCAGGTTATTTTTCGAGCTCAGCTCCTCACCTGCAGGCAGGAAACGAGATAAAGACCTCGGCTTTATCAGGGGCAATCAGGCTGGGAATAGCACAGGGTGTTGCATGGGCGAGCATCCATCTACAGGCGTAATCGTGTCTCAGGATCCCTTTTTTCCCCACAGTTCTCATTTATTATCTACGTGATCGGCCATGCAGTGCAGTGTTTGCAGAGCCTTCAGGTTTGAACTCCAACAACTTTGAAACTGTAAAGTGAAGATGAAGCTGTTGTTGGTTTGAAGCATTCGTCTCATCAGGTTCAGCTCAGTGTTTGCACGGCTGTCAGAGGCTGGAGCAGAGGTGCAGGTATCACCTCCATCAGTTTCCATCAGTCACTGTTATTATTGGCCGTGCCAGTAAATCGTGCTTTTTGCAGAGAAAGAAACTGTGCAGTCGTCTTCTCAGGGGAAAGGGGAGGACTAGCAGATGAAATGTCTTTCCGCCAAACTGGCCACCGCTGGTGTTTGTGCAGTCCAAATTAAATATGAAGATAAGGCGAGCTTGTTCCTTTGTACAATCAGGCTTCAGTTTCTGCACAGGCTAGATTTTTCCAGCTCCGTCTCTCTCACAGACCCACAGTAGGTACAAGGAGGTACTTGTTGCTGGAGCTTGGGTGGGGACTGGTGGCTGGCATGGGTGGGGGCAGCATTATGGGAGTGTGTGTGTGTGCAAGGGGAAGTAGGGGGTGGTTAGAAAGGGCCAGTCTGTTTCCTTCAACCTGTGATTTCAGTCGGAGACCTCTAAAACCATGTCTGCAGTAACATAGATGCATTTGAAAGCAGGCAGACACGGTTCCCTTCACAGTGGTGCTTTAGTTGGTTTAACAGGTCCTTGGAGATTCTCCACATCCTCTGTAGAGATTCAGGGATTCAAGCTGTCACGTTAAGAAAAAGTGTTTTCCAGGAAAAACATTCGCCTGCCCGTCCGAATGGAAAAGGAGAAACAGACATAAACACCTGAAAGACGATTTTGATAATAAGGTGAAGCCATTCATCAGGAAATGAATGATAGCCGACCTGATGTCATTCTTCAAAGAGCTGGTTTCACATTTGGAGCAGAGTACCTTTGCATGAGTCAAAATAATCCTAATCTGTGTCAGTAAACGCTGGCCGGTCCATCCTCTGTCTGTCTCAGCGCCCTTCTTCTTTGAGTTGTCTTTAATGGGATTGGCTTCCCCTTCAGAGCAGAAAGTCAGAATCGTAGCAGGATGGGGGGGAAGTGCAGCTCACAATCAGAGCAGAAAAATGAACATGTTAAGGACTCTTTTACATAAAGATTAAAGAGCAGAAAACTGTCTGAATTTGAGCATTTACAGAGTTTAAAGCCTGAGTTTATTATATATACGAGCACTACTGCAACAGTGTGTACACAACAGAAGAAAATGCAGAAAAGGCTGCAGAAAGGGAGATAACAGACTCCATAAGCCTTAAAATCTAATCATCAGAAGCTCTGAATGTTGTAATTGAGGCTGCATCCAAATGATTGGCATTACTGTGGAGAGCAGTCACATCCTGGGTGCATCTCAAAGACAACAAGGGCAGCATTACCTGTAATTTACTACCATGTTGAATTAACCACAGACAGTCAGTGCTGATGTTTCTGTTGTCTTCTGCGAATGGGGACATGTGACTAACGACAGCCAATCAGGCAGCGAACCTGAGCGTCAGCATCATTCCTAGGGAGTCTGAATTTCTACCAGTCCAACAATACTTGGAAAAAAATAAATAAAAAAAATTAAACAGGAGGAGTTTTTTAGGAGAATGTAGGTTTAAGTTTTTAAAAATATTTTTGGAAAAAACTTGGAGTAATTTGGAGCCATAATCCAGCAGCTGCCTGTGACGTTACAGTGCAAAGCAGGGAACTCCAGGCCTCGAGGGCCGGTGTCCTGCAGGTTTTAGATGTGTCCTTGATCCATCACAGCTGATCTAAATGGCTAAATGACCTCCTCAACATGTCTTGAAGTTCTCCAGAAGCCTGGGAATGAACTAATCATTTGATTCGGTGTGTTGACCCAGGGTGAGCTCTAAAACCTGCAGGACACCGGCCCTCGAGGCCTGGAGTTGCCCACCCTGCTGTACAGTAATGCTTAAAGAGTTTCCTGTATCCATCGTTTGCACTGAACACAGACCATCTGTGGAAACGTCACTGGTTTTCCTGCACATGAAATGTCAGATGATCACCAGACTCATTAAGATGAATTTTTATGGATAAATAATGTTTGAATCAAATGTTCATTTGATCCATTCTGTAGTTAATGGGAAAACGTAGGATTAACATAGACTGTACATCAAAGACGGCTGTCGAGAGCAGGATGGTTACATTTTGAAGGCCCAGCTTCAGCCATGCTGGCTTTTTTCACAGACAGAAATTACCATATGTAGACGAGCGGGTGGAGTGCCAGATAATTAGCCGGCTTGGTTAGCAAACTGCATTCATAGACTATGTGGGCAGACACGATACCTGCTAATTAGTGCTGAATAACATCCAATTAAAATCCTAGAATTTCACACATCAAAACTGGAGCCCAGACTTCTTGGGTGGCATGTCAGTACAATTAACTGCGCAGCAGGAAAAGTATTGGTCAGATGATTGTATTAAAAATGCTCCAAATACTCCAGAGGTCCAATTCAGGGACTCCAGTGAGGTGAAGCTTCACAGCTACAGTTACTTGTGCCATCCACCTGACGGTCAACTTAGTGAGATCCTTAAAAAAATCATTTTATTTAATTGATTAAATTAACAAACATTTTTGTGTTAGTCTGTAAACATCTTATCTGTAAAGTTGGGTATTTTAAACCGACTCGCTTTGAGACTGCCTCTAGTGGACGTTAGAGGAACTGCAGTTTGATACATTGTAACAAACTGCACTTCCTGTCCAAAGCATCATGTGTTCTCTGGTAAATGTCCTGTATTTGTATAGCGCCTTACTAGTCCCTAAGGACCCCAAAGCACTTTACACATCCAGTCATCCACACATTCACACACTGGTGTGTGACCACCACCAGTAGGCAACGGGTGAAGTGTCTCGCCCAAGGACACAACGACCGAGACTGTCCAAGCCGGGGCTCGAACCGGCAACCTTCCGATTACAAGACAAACACCCAACTCTTGAGCCACGATCGCCTCTGATACTAATAAAATAAGATATTTTGTCTTGAAGGATAACACGGGTTTGATCCACTTGGTGAAAGTGGGAAGGAAAAACTTTTTAACAGGAAGAAACCAGGCTCAGAGAGGGGCAGCCATCTGCTGGGACCAGTCAGGGGAGGAAGTTGTATCTACTTTATTGTATATGTGATTTAAATATGCTTTTTCTTTTTTTTCTCTCCTTTCTCAGGTACGTCGGCGTGAGTCACCCGGTGTCTGTGCACCTTTACTTCCTGTCCGACCAGTACCAGGGCTACCTGGTCCATCATGTGGCTACCAACCAAGCCTCTAACCAGTTGGAAACCCTGGAGACCTGGGTAGCCGCCAAAGACCACTTCACCCTGACCAGCTCTCCACATGCCGCTAACAGGCTCCAACACATCCAGGTCAGACTTGTGTCGTTATGAGGGCTCTCTTAACTAAACATAAACCTGGACATCGTTCTGCAGTCACTGTTTTGGGTTTATTATTACCTCAGTTTACATGCCTTAATATATTCTCAGTTACAAAAATGTCCCAGGATGCTTTAATGTTTTTAAGTCTAAGAAATGATTGATCCCTGCAGGGAAGTAAAAACAAGGACTAAAAGCAAATATTCAAAAATTAGAAAGCAGGTAAATAGAAAAACGTGTAGGTGAAAATACAAAAATTTAGAGTGAATCTCCAATCTCACAGGATTACAGAGAAACGAAAGACAGCAGAGACGTGAACAAGAGCATCCCACACACGGCCGATGTGACTGTGACGGTTGTACCACGCTGGGACTCCAAGACCGGCTAGAACAGGTTAATTAAAGCCAACAGTGAACGCTAACAGATCAGCCCCCTGCAGTGACGCTGACGTATTCTAGCCCTTGTGTCATACTTTAAAAAACTTACGTTGAACACCCTGGGGACCGTTTTCTGCCACGCCCGAAAAATGCTATAAAAAGATTATATATTCATATTTTTTTCCACTTTAAATTAGCCAGTCTTTTAAAACTACTTCTCCCTGAACTAGTCATGTAAAGTTTTAATTATATTTCGGGGGTTTTAACCCTTTTAATCGCAGTTTAATTACATGAGCGCACAGTTTTTTTTAGCCCCCCGAAACAAAACGAAATATTTAAAAAAAAAAACATTTGAAGTAATATTTGATTGTTATTATAATTAGGCCTTTAGATGGACTAAAGATTGGCACCAACCTTCATTTCGATCGCCTTTTATTTTTTTTTCCAGAACCAGAAAATGGTCTCCAGGCGGCAAATGCTGCTCGTCGAGGCCGAAATGAGTGCATTCTCCCGGGTTAACTCGCGACGATGATCGGGGCATGTTGCGTCGGACTCCTTTTTCCAGCGCACACTTCCGGTACCACGTGACAACAAATACGTCATTTCCTGTTGATTTAAAAAAAAAATTACACCCTCTCATCACCCTAGGGCCCGAAAATGGTCCCGGCCGATCAGCGGGCGAAGCCGCTGCTGCACGCGGGGAATCAGGCTTCATTTCCCGCAGGTCCGTTACGGCAGCCCGCTGTTTTCCAGCCCGGGGTCAAATGTGGAGCAAGGGCGCCACCTGGTGGACAAATAAAAAAATTACAACTCTAAGGCCAGTACTGCAAACGGAAACGGAAGCATAACCGATCACGATCGATTTGACCGTAATTTTTTTGCCGTGAAAAATAGCGTTTATAATGGGTTTCAATGGGGCACAAAACGGTCCCTAGGGTGATGAGTGTGAGTATTTTTGCTGCTAAGCCGTGTTAGGCTGATGTAAGAAAATCAGACTGAAATTTTGAATTTTTTACAAAAACGAATCCGGCTGGCAAGTTTGGCTATATTACACCCAACACAGCGGAAATGGCGGAAGGGCTAGAGCAGCTTTCACACATTTTCAGCCAGTTTCAGGAGAAACCAGTCGGAATACTTTGTAAAGTTTTCCTTTGTCACAAGACAAGAGCCAGAAGGAAGCGACATCACGTGTAACAGTGTGACGTAAAGTCTATAAAAACGAGTTCTTGGATAGAAGGAGGTCACTGATTGTGCGAGCTCGATCTCATCGGCCGGGTCAGTTCAAAGCCGGGGCCCTGGTGGCAAAACCAGCCAGCTTTAGATCGGATCAGCCACGAGGGACCAGCCTGAAGCTCTGAGGCCCAGGAGTCGACACTTCTGCGGTGTAGCTTGGGGCCAGACACGACATGCTTTAAAAGTGATCAGTAAAATATTAAAGTGAACTCTAAAAATATACAGGAAGCCAAAACCGGCCTGAACTAGGACTAAAACCAGTAAAGAAGCTGAGTTGGTGCATTCTGGCCTAACTGGAGGTGAGAGAGTGACTTTTTGTTGATGCCAGAGAGGAGAGAGTTGGAGGAATCGAGCCTGGAGAACAGCTGGTAGGCTCCTATCAGTAAACGCGTCTCACGTGCACCTTTCTCTAACCGATGTCTAAACTCTGTCAAGCTGCAGCGCATTCGTATAGACAGCTTTAAGAGTCGTCTCTGACCTTTCTGCTGTTCAGGTGGGGACCGACTGGGATCCTAAGGAGCGTCTCTTCAGGAACTGGGGGCGTCTCCTGGGGCCAGAGGACGAGCCGGTGGCCGTGCAGCGCTGGAGCCGGAGCCAGAGCAACCTGACGGCTACGATTGTCTGGATCGACCCCACCAACGTCATCGCCGCCACCTACGACATCCTGGTGGACGCCTCCGCTGAGGTCACACACTACCGGCCGCCTCTCACCTCCCCGCTGAGGCCCGGCACGTGGACACTGAGGGTGCTGCACCACTGGAGCCCGCTGGGCCAGACCAGCTTCATCGTGGCTCCTCTGGAGTTTCACAGGCAAAGGCCGATACAGCAAGGTGGGTGATCGGACCTCATCCTGCTTAGAAGCACGAGTGCAGGGTTTCCAGGAAATATACAGGACCAAGGGAGCTCTACCTGTAAAGAATAAGTGCAGGTTTAAAACCTCCCTGAGATGGGAAGTCTCTGTTTTGTGCTTGTGAGTCAGACTTGGACTTTTACACATCATTGCAAGTTTTCTCATCTGTTTTGGCCAAACCAAGTTTACAGCCTCATACTTTAGTAGAAATTCATTGGTGGTTAAAAGAAAACGTGTGTTCTTAGTAATCAGAGTACTTTTATCCACTGGATTCATTTCACTTACATGCACAGCGAGTTATTTCATTTCATTTATTTATAAAGCACATTTAATAACAGGTTGGGCTTAACCCTGGCACAAAGTGTCGGCCTGCAGAAACTCTCCTGGAAACAAGTGTTAACTATATGCAGGGTCTTCATACTTGTTCATGTCAATAGCAGATACTTAAATTACACAGAGCAGAGGCCCTCCTGTCACAGCTGTCAGCACCATGCAAACATATATTTATAGTGGCGTATCCAATCGCCCTCTTGCGCCCACACAGGGTCACCTCTGTCCGAATTAGCCTGCCCCGGGTTAACGCTCGGTTTGTTTGACCTCCTCGGGCCATGTGTGGGTATCCAGGGGATAACTGCAGGACTAAGTAAAGCTCGGTGCACGAATAGACACCGAGGTTTTACAGGGCGCTGCTATGAAGTGCAGGTGGTGCGTGACGTGATCCGATCGGACTGTTGTTGCACAGGCATCTGTAACTGGTGGCTGTACTTTAAAATAACAGCATTCACCTCCAATTAATTTAGAGAAGACTCCTCAAGCTTCTCGCTAATGAACTATTCCACCAATAATCATTAATTACATTTAAGCACTTTATTAAAAAGTTAAACAGTTCACAGTAAAGTTTGCAGCATTTTTGTTTGAAATGTCCACTCCTAGCATGGTTTTTATAATTAATGATAAACTAAAAACGTTGAGTGGTTTGGATTTGGTCAGATCTGTCTGCACAGCCCGTCTGAGGCTTTGCTGCACATGCACAGGACTGCGGGTCAGCAGGCTTCAAAAAGTGGCTCTTCGTATTGTAAGCTCCTTAAATTTTACTCTTGAAATATGCCTCATGTTGCAGTAATTAAAAAGATGAAGACTTACTGTGAAACTTAAAAACATTTTTAAGCAATAAGGACTAAAAAAAAAAACAACCTTTAAAATTCAGAAAAATGTGCAAAAGATAGAAAGCTGTTATAACTGATACTGAATGGCTACTTGTTCTGTAGTGAAACCAGCATTCCCTGTCATGACCAGCAGGGGGCGACTCTTGGTTGTGAGACTGACCCTTTCCATGACGTGAAGCAGAAGCTTACAGAATGCGAACCTCGTGTGCAGCAGCCGTTAGTTTCTCACTCAGATCCTACTCTTGCTTCCAACTTTTATATACAGTCTTTGGGCCGCGGGGAACCAAAGAAACCTGAAAACAAAATGAAATGTGCGTCTTTGTTTGGATAAACATTTTCTGTGCTTACTGTTGTTACATTTGATTTGTTTCCTTATTTCTTACCTGCGTCTTACGTAGACGATGTTACTTTTTGTGGCAGCTCAGGTCCCAGTTTAACTCAGACTTTCTTTGTCCTTCTGCTGTTGGACTCCAGAGGACGCTCTGCGGCTGCACGGCGGACCAGCCAAGAACTCCTACATGGAGCAGAGCTTCCACGGCCTCAACCCGGTCCTGCAGCTGCCGGTGAGCCTGGGCGCTGTCGAGGAGGCCGAGGCCAACGCCAGTCTGACGGGGGCGCCGTTGCGTCGCTGGCTGGACGGGCTGCTGGAGGGCTACTGGTCCGCCTCAGACGTCTGCTCGATGGGCCCCAGCGCCTGTCCGGTCATGCAGCGCTGCCGACTCACCGCGTGGAGCTCCGCCAGCCCCGATCCAAAATCCGAACTGAGCCTGCCCAGAGAGGATGGGCGGATAAGGTAGCAGGCGGACGGACTGAGGGAGGATGAGGCGAGGGAAAATGAAGGAAAACACAGGGCTGACGTCCCGTTTGTGTCCAGTATTTATTTATTTAAAGTCTGTGAGCGTGAACAGAGAGGACAGATGGAGCATCAGAGGGAACAGTGGGAAGAGACACTGAGGAAAATCTTCTCCTTCAGTCCTCATTCGGTCTGCTCTCACTTTTATTTAGGACTACAAAGCTGTGCGTGCTCGAGTGAGTGAGTGAAAGTGTGTTAAGAGTGTTCGCAGAACTTTATACCTCTTGTTGTACGAGTGTCTCCCTGAGTTTAGGGTCACATGCTGAGAACAGACGTGGTTGCTCGTTCTTTAGGCCCATTATTTAAAATCTCCAACGTAAACCTGAATCAAGCCTCAGAATGAGATTTTTTTTTATGCTACTAGTTTAAAACCCAAAATCAGCCTCTTAAAAAACAAAATCTGATTTAAACTGTGTCACAGGTTTTTTTTTTCCTTTTGGCTCTGACGTCAGCGAGAAAGGATGTGCACAAAGCCTGTGAGATAAACAGATTATTTTGAACACTGAATCATGCAAAGCTACTCTGATGGAGTCCAAGAATAAAAATAGAGCTGGAAGGGAGCAGAACAGCCCACTTTAAGCACAGTATGTGATTTCTGAAAGCTTTTTTTTAAATGTCCTGTTGAGCTGGAAAAATTTCTGTTTTTTCTTCTTTAAAAAGAAAAATCGGTTTAAGTAAAATCTAGAAATATTTAACTAATAACTGCTGACATTTAACTGTAAAAATGTTCTTTTTTACATCAATGCCGTGTCTGTATGAACCATCCACAGAAGCAGCTGTAGATGCAAATCCCACCGCAGCGACTGTATCGATGATTTTGCCTTTAACCAGCTTTCCAGAGATAATGAGCCTGAAATCAGTTCTCAGCAACCACAGATCTTCTCACAGAGCCAGTTGGGTATCAGGGGAAATTATGATTAATCTTTTAAAGTGATCATCTATGGACAGAATATATTTAACGAGTTTTCTTAAGTTGTTCGGACTCTGTGTGTTTTCTTTCTGTGCCATGTCTGAATCCCTCAGACTTGAAGTGAGACGTCCGCGTCCTCTTTCCTTTAATCTGCACACGTTACAAAGCGACAAACTTTCTGCTGTACAAACGGTTACCCGATTAATTTATTCAAAACTTTTTCTTTTGTTTGTTTGTTTTTTACATAAATGGGACCAAAGCTGGAGCCCAGCAGCTCTGAAGAAGTTCTAAGAGTCTGAGCGTGTGGAGCACGAACGTGTCGGTTCTACGCAGGTCTGTGAGGGTTACATTTATTTACGGTTACATTAAGCGGCCATAATGAGTAGAATTTAAAACCTCTGCAGTTTAATACCAAATTCAACTCATTTATTTTTTTCTATTCAAACTCAAACCGATTCAGAGCCATTTTTACATCCGGTGTGTATTTTTCATATATCGAGCGAGTCTACGTAAAGCTGTGTTTTGTAAAAACCTGACAGATGATGTACAGTTTTTAAGTTAATGAGTATTAAGATGCAGATGTTTGGACTGTGACGGTGTCGCAGAAGTGGTGGCGTTGTGTGAAAACGTTCCTGAGATGTTCTGACGCTGGAGGACGGTCCCAGGCGAGGGCGTCCCGCTGCGCTTCGCCGCGGCGCCGTCCATATGTCCGACCAGCCCGTTCCTCCGTCTCCTCTTTGTCGTCGTCTCTCGCTGGGAGCTGTGCTGCTGTGCCTTAGCTGTTCTCCTGTCTTTAGGAAACCCTCCTGAAAGCATCTGTAAAGTCTAAAAACTGAAAAATTAAAGACAAAGATTTGTTGTGAATGCCTTACAAACGATCTTGGTGGTTTTAAAGTACAATTTCTAAAAAATAAAAACAATCTCCCTTTAGTTTGTGTCTGAGCTCGTGTCATACGTTCATGTGGCCCAGAGTCGCTGCAGCTTTGTGTTTACTAATGTTTGTCATTTTCTTTTGGTTTTTAATTCAGTTTTGTTTTATAGTTTTTTTTAATAATGTGTGGAGGGCGTGTGTCACACACCAGGTTTAGGAGAATCAGCTGTTACAATAAAAACTGTTACGTTTTCTGTCTGTTTACATCCAGAGTCA
Organism: Aulonocara sp. 'chitande type north' Nkhata Bay; assembly: GCF_057382095.1. Lineage (NCBI taxonomy): Eukaryota > Metazoa > Chordata > Actinopteri > Cichliformes > Cichlidae > Aulonocara > Aulonocara sp. 'chitande type north' Nkhata Bay. The sequence continues at coordinate 36,076,734 of NC_141347.1, forward strand.
CACATCCATCAACGCCTCATCAGAAACATTGTAATAACTTTATCAAACATATGAAAACTAACGATATTTACTGTGTTTTTGTTTGTTTGTTTTTTTTTAATAGTTTAAGTCACAAGAATTGTTCCAGTTTTACAGACTAGTTTTATTTTAACTATTTTTTTCCCCAATCTAGTCTCAGTTGAACATAATGGCCTTGAATTGATCTTCAGTAAAATCAGGATTTGAGGCTTGCTGATTGAAAACACTTGCAGATCTGCGTTGCCCTGTGGAGGCAGGGCAGGATGATTGTCTGCCTCTGAACTCGGCCGACAATCAGAACTACAATTCCTCTTCCAGGTACGACAGCCTCCTCAAATTCACCACCACTGATACTATTACTGCTGTGCTACAGAAGCCAAGATAAAAATCCTCTCCCCGCCAGAGATGACCTGATTTCTCAGGATCCGGAAGGAAGTGCTGGTCCTGATCAAACAGTTTCCTTATTTGTATTTTGTCTAAAAAATAAAAATCCTTTAAAAAATAATAATGTGGGATCAGCTCTCCTGGATCCTGTCATCCTTGGTCCAAGTATCTACTAAAGCACTTTGAATACAACTTCGAGTGATGCTGTTAATAACAATAATCACATGAGCTCCTCGGTGAGGGTCAAATAGCGCACAGATGTTGAGGATTTCAAATCAGCAGTGAATGAAGAACAGCCAGAGGAGATGGCGTCATCACCACAGCTGATCGATGACACACAGCCGGAAGGACAGGCCTGATGATCGGGACCACGTGACACCGATTATATCTCAGTCACATTTACGCTTCAAGGCAGTTTTTACAATTTCAATAAATACCATTTTAATTCATATATTTCCTATTTTACATAAACGATTTAATCTCTTAAGCGTGTGCTGTAGAAATAAAACTTTAAGTTCTTCACAATGAGCAACTTCTTCAAAGTCCCATCAAAACACCAAAGGAGGGAATATTTGTGTTTTTGTTATAGCTCATTCTTCCAGTCCAGTCTTTTCGTCACCCACCTGTAGTTTGTCACAAATGTTGCACCAACCATTCAGACGTCGGCTGAAAACAGAACATCCCAAACACAGTAAAAGAAAAAAGAAAAGCAAGTCACTAACAGCACTGCCGCCCTCTTGTGTTCAATACTGGTACTACACCAGCCCCGGGACAGCTGGCTGGACGTGTTTGCGTCTCACAAATTAAATCTTCTGCTGCTTTGAGGGCCGTTTGACAAGCTACAGCTACAGCCTGCAGTGGAGGAAAGCCTCAAGAAATAAAACCAAGAAAATCTTAATTCATTAAACCAACTGTTGCTGTGACAGCAGGTAAAACTCACCTGTCTGAAAATAACCTTTTCTTCAGCACATCAGCGGGACGGTACCTGCGCACCGAGCTCAGGTGTAACTCATTAGTCCTGATGGCTGCTCCTCCAGCATGTCATCATGAGGAATACCAGCTGATTGGAGCTGGGCACGTGGACTGCTGTTTGTTTGTTTTTTATATAAACAGCGACAGAAATATTGAAAACGTGAAAACACGTTTCAGTTTGAGAAAAAAAAAAAAGACTTCAGATGAAGCACAAACCAACCGTCCTGAGCCTGGTTCTCAGAGTGGTAACAGGCGACTTTACCTGACTATATAAATCATATTCATACATCCAGGGAGGCCCCGGAGATTCAAACCAACAATCTCATGGTTCACCTGATACAGACATGAAACCAACCTCTGAGCCTATGAAAGAACAAAACCTCAAGTATTTTTTAAACAGAAAGTAAAGAGACTACATGAAACATTAGAAACCAGAGTGAAGTGTGATCACTGTTTAGTTTCCTGATGAGCGAGAAAGTGACTGAAAAAGAACACCAAGGTTTTTTTAATTAGGACGAGTTTTTATTCGATCGTAAACATCTTCTGTTCCTAATTAAAGGAATATTTCATCCTTGCAGCAAATATTTCGTTTCCTCAGTGATGTTTAACGTATGTAGGAATCAGATCAGGAGACGAAGCTTTATTTTAGAGATTTATTTTAAAAAATACAGACAGGAGAGACTAAAAATTATGTACAGTAGTGACACGAGCGCCCGGCGGGTGATCACACGTCGGCGGCTCCGTTCCTCACTTCTTGGACAGCTTGGCCTGTTTGTTTTTTGGAGGCGCCCACTTTAAACACATCGTGTCCACTGAGAGCGAGACACAATCACACCTGACGTTAGCAAATCAGCTGCGGGGTAAAAACCCGACACGAGAATCCTCGAGATCTGAGAGCCTGACGCCATGTTTGTAATAAGATGAGAAGATTTTTGGAACATCTGTGCAGGTACCTGTGATTGGTGGTTTCTTATACTGGGCGCTCTTCAGGTGCTCCTCCACCAGTTTGGGCGTCACACAGATGACGTGCTGACCTTTCCAGTACTTCACCATGTTGAGCGACTGCAGCGTGCTGATGATGTCACTCTGTGTGATGCTGGTCATCTGGCTGGGAGACGCAGACGGACACGAAGGTTAAAATCAGAGAGTTTGTTTTTTAATTCCAGGTTTTGTTTTTAAAAGTTCTGATCAGAAACTCGTCGAGTACCAAGTTTCACATCAACACGTAAACTTATAAAAGTTTGTCTGCTGTAAAATTGAAAACAGCAGAGCTTTCACACTGAGTGCATCTCTGAGCTGCCAAACAATCGTTTTGGTTCTTAACCTTCACAGCGTCTACAAAACAAGTGGAAAAGCAAAGCCGAATCGTCCAGCTTTGCACGTGTCTGCGTGTCTACCTGAGGTCTTTGATGGACAGCGTTCCTCTGAAGTCCCTCAGGATCTCCAGCAGGACCCAGGACCAGTAACTTCGGTAGCTAAGCTTCCCCAGATCAGAGAGCGGCTTCTCCGGAGACCCCACTGTGTTCTCCAGCTTAGACAGCTCATAGCCTGCAGCAGAAACGGGCGATATCAGAGCTGCTGCCAGCGAGCGTCTCTCCTTCAGTCACTCGCTCTGTTGGTGTCATGACTACACCCCTGCCATCCATCCATCTGCTGCACTATTCCCATCTCCACTGTATTTTACTCAACATCTGTTGTGTTTTGTGTGCTTTTGCAGGGTTTTTCTATTTGCTCGTGTTTTCTTAAGTTGGAGTGTGTTTGATCTCTTGGGGCCTCAATCCACAAAGCATATCTCTACAGGAGACAAAAATCTGATAATTTAACTCAAATCTGATATTTTATAGAAATTCAGATATGCCAAACAAACACAGCTTGGAAAGTTACCAGGCTGGAGGACACCTGGATCAGCTTGTGATACCATTGTGAGATTGAAACAGTGACTCCTAATTTATCTTTTCTCAGTCTGATGTACATTCATTCATTCATTCATCCATCCATGTGAAAGCTGAACCAATCACATCAGCTCTTTGGTGGAGGTCAGGAGTTGCAGATTTACTGACTTCCTTTCGGTTTTATTATAAATGTGAAACAACTTATTTGTGTCATCTCGAGTCCATCTGAAACTCCCAACTTAACATTTGAAATCCTGTTTCGCCTGAAAATTTTTTCTGCAAACATCTTTAAAAAGCTCTGATTACAAACTCCAGGCTCTGGTATTCCAGGACGCTCCCTCATCATTCATTCACTGTCACTTACTGAAAGCTATCAGGAACTTCCCGTAGCCTCTGCGCTGGTAAGGCGGCAGCGTGAGAATACAGGCCACATTATTCCCGTCTGGAGACTCTTTCTCCTGAAAAATAAAACCACAGAAGTCGTGACGATCAGTCTGAAATGAATACGAGGAAACGACCTTTGAGCCGCGCGCTGAGGACTTACTTTGGAGAAGTAGCCGACGATGTGCGCTCCCTGTTTGTTGACCTCAGTGAGGATGTAGAAGATGAAGGGCTCCACATCAAAATAAAGCGTCTTGTGGTCGAGAAATAATTTGGCTAGTAGACACAGATTCTGACAGTAGATCTGCAGACAGAGAGCGACTGTCAGCAGCAGGAACACAAACCCACGTTAGCAGCTCGGTGTTCAGCCGGGCTCACCTTGTGGTCTCTCCCGTCCACCTCGTACACAGATATGTTGCTCCTCCTGTAAATCTCTTTGCCTGGAGGCTGCCTCCACTGACAGTGTGACTGAGGAGGAAAAGGTCAAAGGTCAAAGGTCAAATAAACACTGCAGTTTGATTTAATGAGTGAAACTAAAAATTTCCGGTTAATACTTGTACAGCTGCTGTTATTGTGTATATATTTATTTATATTTAGATTTCTTCATACATTCTTATATAGTTCTATATTGTGTATTTTGTTGTACAGTTATTTTATTTTCAACTTTAATTTATATATTTTATCTTATTCCTTCCTAGTTAAATTTACCCTTTTTAATTTTTCATATTTATTTCCTTTCTTATTCATAGCCTTTTCCTTTTTTGTTTTCTTTAGGTCACGAGCAGTTGTCCAAGCATTTCACTACATATCGTACTGTGTATGACTGTGTACGTGACAAATAAATTTTGAATTTGAATTTGAGGACAAACATGCATACGAATAAAATTACATATTCATTTGTTTTACGCCTGAACTGCAGCTTTCACGAGAGACTTTCACACTGGTGGGTTCGATAAACAGCAAAGTCTGACACTTTTATTTAATAAGGACAGTTTATGTAGAACAGCATTAAAATATTAGATCTAAACATGCTGAACTGCAGCAAACACAAGCTGTGGATGTATGAATGAGGCAGGTAACAAAGACGGAAACATCAGAGTGTCGTATTTCTTCCATTGAAGGATTCTGACGTATTCCTTCTTAACATGTCTTTTGTTGTTGTGCATGTTGAGCTCTAAACCTCAAAGATTCCAGTAAAACACGAAGCTCTGAGCAAAAGAACAGATTTGAGGCTTAGCGATTAACCTCAGGGTTAACTGTTTCAATCCAAGACATTAAAGCTGAGGTGGAAAAGTGTGGATTTAAAGCAGCGCTTTTAAACGCGACCTCTGTCTCAGTGCAGCAGCAGGTGACGGTGAGTGTGAGTGGTAGTGATTTAGTGGTTTCATGGTGGTGAGTTTTGTGTGCTCAGCGGCTCTACGGCGTTACTGACAGCTGCCGTGCAGGTGAAGTGACGGGACGCTGCTGTCACGAAAAACATGGATTACACCCGGACAGATCCACAAGTAATTAACATCTAATGTACCCGAACACAAAGATACGTGCTGGGATACGGAGAAGCACCCAGCTTTGGTTTGTTAACAGCAGATCGCTAAAGTCAAAGATGCATCACTTCAAAGCTTTTTTGGTTTTTGTGGAGAAGCACCATCACACCCCTCTCGCTTTGCTGAGCGGGGATGACTTTACTTATTTTGTGGCACCAGGTAGGGCTGTGCGATACGACCAGAATCTCATATCCCGATATCAGACATCTATCGTCCGATAACGATATAAATCACAAAAATGTAACATTTTCTGTAAAGTCTGTGAATCTCGGGCAGCTCGACTTGCGGGAAGTTTTAACCGATGCATGAAACGATACATTTTTAGACATAAGTTGTAACGGCGCCGTTTTCTTTGTATTTATTACACGGCGTGCTGCGGGGAGAAGCCTGTTCTAACGTTTGAGTCTAAGGTCTATTTTTTAGTCTACTTTTTTGCTTCTCATCTGTAAATGATCTGCTCTTTCACGTGATTCAGTTTATTTTGAAAAGTCTGAACAGGATCTTGAGCTTTATTGTGAAAGGTTTATGTGGAACATAAACAAGCGGACACGCGATGCTGTCACCTTCATTGTTGCTAACGACAACGCATAAAAACAGGCGCTTGTCCGTCCGTAGTGTGGTTATATTAAACATTAAGAGGAAGAGAGAACTTTAAGAAATTAATACAGCCACTACAGTGACATCAAAACCATGAACAAATATTACCGTAAACAGTTTATTTTGCGACACCACGAAACAAACGACAGCGTAAAATGAAACGACAGACGTTTTTATATCGTCATCCGATATATATGGTTATATCGAACAGCCCTACACCAGGCTGCAGCACACAGCACACATTTATCAGATTTGTGAATGACTGACATTTTTTCTGAGTAAAACGAAGGCTGACAGAATCATGACAGCACAACGTTTTAATAAGAATCTCATCAGGCTGGATAACAATCCTTTAACAGTCTTCTGTCTCACACATAAAGCCATCATTCACTGACTCAAACAAAAAAGCAGGTATGACTCTATGAGACACAAACGTCCTGAACTGAGGTGACTGACCAGGTGATGTCTGAACGTCTTCTCGTACTTCATGTATTTGAGGCAGTACTCGCAGATCCACAGCTTGGGTTGCTTCCCATAATCCTCAGGAAATGGTGAGAAGTACCAGGCATCGATCTCAAAGTTTCCTATCTGGATCTTATCCACATACTTCACTTTGGTGATCTGAAAGTGAGGGAAACAGTTAGCTTATTGACCAAATACTGGAAATAGTGAAAAAACGTGGAAGAAAAGTGGTTGTGACTACACACCGCCTCGTGCTCCTTCTCCAGTGCAGCTGTCGTTGGGTCCATCTCTGCGTATGTCTGCAAAGAAAAGCTTCATTAGAAAACTGTAAGTTATGCAACGCTCCTGGTGTTATTACACACACTCTATACCTTCTGCACATGGTTGATCTCATCGTGCTTGCGCTTCTGGTTGCGGGTGATCTTCCTCTCAGGCTGGTCACCCAGATCTCCAACGCCACCGATCTCTGTGCTCTTCCTAACCGCGTCCTTCACTGTCTTGGTAAGTGCCAGGCGAGACTTACCCACCCATTCGTCCAGCCGCCTGTTGACTGCACGAATCCCAGAGAAAATTAGATGTAGATACAGCAGCTGGATATGAACGTTTAGCATGAATTAAACAGAAGAAACATGCAGTATAAATCAGAATTTAAAAATATGAAAGTATTTTTGTACTTACACCCCACATAGTGGACATAAAACTCTTCTCTGCCCTCCTGTTCGTTCAGTCTGGACTGAATAACCTCTGCTGTGTCTGTGAAAGGAGCAACAACCATCAGCTGGTGCGACTCACGGCAGTACAAGCAACTTCCTGCCGAACTCCCTTCAGATTTCTGGGACTTAAATGCGGGCTTGCCTTAATTAACCATAAACTTTGTATAGATTTGGCTGTTAAAATCTCACCTTATGTGTATCGAGACGTCATTTAATTCGGCAAACATAACTAAACACCTTAGTGTGTTTATTACGTTTCAGTGCTAACTTTTAGATGTGGGCCGTTTGTTGTTTAAAGTGTCACTGTTTAAAGATCCATAGAGAATTTTCTAGAAAGCCCTAAAAATCTTCAGTTAGTAAGCGATCGCTGAATTAAGTTTTTGGACCAAAGCCGTTTGGGACTTTATGCGAGTCATTTAGATTTTTAACTGTTTGATGGCAGTTTTTCACCAAAACAAAAGCACTGAGTCCATATCCAAAATAATAAGACAGCTAGCATGCCAACGAAATTGAGAAGGGAAAAGCAGAACATGGTCTTTACTCACGCCATGTCTTATCGGCTCTTTGACATAAATACGTCTCTCCGATTGCCACCGACACCTCCTGCTCCCTGCCACCGAGCACCCCTCCTCTATCCGGAATGTGCTGACTACTCGAACTCCCGGCCTCCCTGGAGCGGCCGAGGGCCTCCGCTTCATCCTCCTCCCCGCCACTGCCGTTGGAGGAACACGCAGCCGGGATGCTGCCGTCCAGCTCACCCCGCTCGCCTTCCATATGACTCGAATCCATGTCCACGTCCATCGTGGGCTCCGAGTCCTTGTTATTAGCGTAGCTCTTGTGAAATTCGCTCCCGCCAGTCATAACCTCCGAGGTTTAAAAACAGCCACACACGTCTGCGTAGTTTAAAGAGGGGCTTAACAGGACAAAGTGCCAAGATGGCGCAGGTTACGATCCGCCTCTTTCACGGTAAAGTAACTGCATCTCCCATGATCCTTAGCGCTGTGACGTTGGCGATTTCGCCTCACTGCTTAACGGTAGGTATATATATATATATATATATATATATATATATATATATATATATATATATATATATATATATATATATATATATATATATATATAATTATAATTTTCTAATGAATATTCACTTGTTGAGACTTGATTTAAGCAAAAGCTCAGGAATACACTAAAAAAGATGGTTCATAACTCCCCCAGGTCAAAGTCTGTCAGTACAATGGAAGAGTAGCTTATTACTATTATTGGGTTTTCTTTGGGGGTTTTTTTACACTTCACATCAGTTTTTGATTTGAGGTAAATAAATACTTTAAATGTAATAAATGAAATGGTACCTAGTGATCGTGTTGTGCATGCAGTTTTAAATTATAGTACCATATGTTTATCAAACTGACATTAACAGTGAAGTTTATGTTGATAAGTCCTGCTCAGTGACTGCAGATCTGTTCACAGATCTTTTTATTCTTACGTTTGTTCCCTGTTTGCTGAGCAGAGTAAAAAAAGCTGAGTGAAAATCATCCCCTCAACTGCCAGGCCATGGAGACAAACACATCACAGCAAGATGTCAAGCTGGAGTTCACCTAAAGTGTAACAGTCGTGTGCCAGAGTTTCAGAAAGAGTTTGAGTTTTCCAGTATTGCTGCACTGTTGGTAGTTTAAGGTGGATCAAAGTTTTGCTGCATATTTTAAAGGCAAAGTCAAACTATCTTCTTATGCTTCTTAAAACTCTTCGTTTGCCCACTGTTACCCTCTGGATTTGACACGTGCTTGTCTACCTGCCACTACGCTTTTTAAGCCAGTCATTCTACATTTGTTTGCTTTGATGCAGATGACACACTGCTGTATGTGTCAGTCTAATGCGACAATCTGAGAAAGATGTTCGATCGAGAGGTGTTTCCTATCAGGTCTGAAAGTCTGAAATCATATCTCAATCCAGGAACCCATCAGCTCTCACTGAGGCTTTTCAGAACTTTAGGTCTGACAACAGACATCCAGTTAATGGTTATCAAAGGCAGACTTCCTGTTTGGTGCAGCAGGCATACTAACACAGACACTCAGCCTCTCTACCGTCAGTTTTCTCTCCGGTACCTGGTTGCAGCACTTTAATGCAATATCAGTATATCACAGAGGGTCCACATACAAGTTATTTACTGTACTAAGAGAAAAACACCAAAGCTGCCATCCAGAGAAATTTGGATTTGTACTTCTTTTAATTTATATAGTGCCACAACATAAAGCAACAACCATCTGGACCCGATAGCGTGCGTGAAAGTGCGTACCAAAGCGCAGGGTGATGGCGATGGACAGGAGGATGGGACACTACAGTGAACGTCTTTTCTGCTGCAGGACTTTGATCTATGCACACTGACAATGGAGGCACATGTAAGTTTGTTCATTGGCCCTCCTGTCGCCCTTTGTCATAGCACCTCCTCTCTTCCCCTCTCCACCACCTTCTGCTGGAAGCCCCTGCCGTGACCACGACGGGGACCGCCTCCTCTGCCGCACAGGTTATTGGCTCCTCCTCTGCTCCTGGAGCCACGATCGTCCCAGTGGTGCCGTGCAGGTCCAGCAGCCCCGGAGTGTGGGGCAGGTCTGTAGTGGCCTCTTCTCCGTCCACGATGGCCTCGACTGCCTGCAGAGTCTGCAGCATCTTTTGGGAACTCTGTTTCCAAACCCGACTGACATGTGGGCACCTGCGCCTCTTGTTCCATTGCCTTGACACCCCCGTCCGTCTTTGAGGGACATAGTTCTGGGTTTCCTTGCACCTGTTGGCCACGATTACCCTGAGCTTTAGCTGGCTTCTCAGTACAGTCTGAAGACAGAGAGAGTTTGTCCAGGTCCTCTGCGATGGGGGCGACTCTCTCGTGATGGGGTCTGGACCTTCCTCCTCTTCTCTGCCCCCTCACCTGGTGCTGATGCCTCTGTCCCAGAACACCTTTACAGTGGGAAAGCCCGGGAACAGACTGGTCTGCTTTGTCACCAGTTTCAGCAGGAACGTTAGAGGCTGAGGAGATTGGAGGGCCTGGAGGCTCATCGGCATCCAGATTTCCATTTTCAGCAGCAGGTGGAGCCTACGAATGTCAAAAAAAAATTATACATTGAATACATTCAAAACATCGTTTAACACATTAAAGTCAACGTGTTCTGCTTGTTTCCGGTTACCAAGTGGTGTTTGTTCCTCTTTCTCTAAAGCAACTCTTCTGATTGGCTGCTCCTTTCTCTCTCTCTGCCTGACATGACCATATAAAGTAAATCCCCTCTGGATGACATCACACAGAGCCAAGAGTAGAAAAAAAAACTGTGTGAAACTGAGTGTTTTGTTCACAAGGATTACTCTGATCTTCTCTGAACTCAGGCATGTGCGGTCAGGGTCACAACGCATCCTTCGCCATTACCCCCGTTTACACTCGTAAACGTCCCCGCAAACCACTGCAGACAGGGACCGAGTGCCTCACACACATTCTTACCTCGTTGATGTGGATGAGAAAGCGGTTGGACTCCACTTCGGGGTCAATGATCCCTCCTCTAGACCTCTGACTTTCCAAGAGCTTCTGGAGTTCACGCCACTTCTGCTGGAAGTCTGAACCGATCGCTGCCTCGTCGAGCTGACAGGAGAAACACGAAGCCCGGTAACGTTTACTGGCGACATCAGACAAACATCCGTTAACAGGTGAATTAAGAACGAGCTTTACCTCGGGCAGCTGAGGTGCGGGAGACGACAGAAGCTGAGTAACATCGTACGTCAGCGGCTCTCTGCACACCGGGCACACCACGGTGAGCTCCTGTCAGAAGAATCAAAGGCAGAGTCAGAAAGTCTCAAAGTGATTAATCATCCGTGCAGCTGCTGACGTCTGACCTGGTGGTCCGCTCTGTCTCTGGTCTTGTCCTCCTCCAGCTCCTTCTCCCTCTGCTGGAGCTCCCTCTCAGAGTGGCTCACGTAGCGGCCGAGGCAGTGTGAGTGGAAGTAGTGGTAGCAGCTCGTCTTGGTGAACGTCTCTCCCTCCTGACAACCAAAGCATGAATGACTTTACTCATGACTCGTTCCACTAGACTCTACTCCATCTCTGTCGTTTTCCAGTACGACTGAGTACCACCTAATGTGCTTGGGGTTGTTATAGCAACATGGCCAAAAGTCCCGTGACTTCATTTGTATTTGACACAAACAACAACAATGGAGGGCGTTGGGGCGGTGATAAGCATCTGGACTGCGTGTGGAACCTTTTCTCTCACTGCTGGGTTTGATTTTTGTGAAAGAGTCGCCCTCCTGACTCATCGAGCGATGCTCCTGACTGGCCAATCGGCAGCATGCAACCTGCTGATGTCACATTTTCAGATTTTCTCAGATCGTTCGGAAGTAGGTACACTAGGTACTAAAAAAGTACCTGAGAACAGGTACTAATGGAAAACCCTAAAAATGAGTCGAGTCGAGCTGATCTGAGTAGATACTATGTCAGGCACCACCTACAGAACAAATGGTCACAAAAAATGTTCAGGCGTCTCTTTCTGGGTCAGGATTGAATATCCAACACAACAAATTCAAGACAAAAACAAAAGTCTTTGTCCTAATTGTGTCACTTTCACAGAGGCGAGCACCAGAGATGCTGACCTGTTAAACAAGTTGCTCACGTTTATTCATGCCAGCTAACTAGATGATGATGATGATGATGCTGATGGCTCTCTCTGTGACACCAAGCTGCAAACAAGCGAGGTGGAGAGTAAGCAGATGGTCGCCGTGCTTTAAGCCCCGCCCTGCAGCGCTCTGATGTAGACACGAGGAGAAGCGTGACACCGTGTTGAAGTATAACCGCTCGACCACCATGTTTGACCACGTTCAGCACAAACACCAGGACGCTAGTCTGCACGCTCAGTTATCTGAGTGTTTTGTAATCCTGTTTAATCAGCTGCCATAAAAAAATAAACCCCCACAGCACAGATGTTCCTGGTAAATAATTTACTTGTAATTTTAATGGCCCAGTTCCACCCACCCACCCACGCACGCACCACAGGCAGCAGGTACCCATTTCCTGTGAGTGGGTCCTCCACCCTTTTCCCTGAGAATCATAGTGTCAGACATGGAGGTGCTGATTCTCTCTGACAGGTGGAGGTTCTTGTTTGATGAAGCCACAGAACCACGTCATCTGCACAAAGCACAGACGCTATGCTGAGGCCACCAAAGCGTTTGTCCATAAACGTCACAGAACAGGTGACACAGGGCAGCGCTGCTGGATCCAACACCCGCCGAGAACAAGCCCGACAGAGTCCAAACCAAACTCTCGCTGCAGCCGTACGGAGACGGCAATCAGAGGAACAAGAGCAGGCATGGAGACACGAGCAACACGGTCAGAGCTGAAATGACCTCTAAACGCAAGCTGAGGTAAGACTTAGACAACAAAGAGCTGTGACTAAGACCACAAGTGTACAAACAGCCCCGTGGGAAGCATTCAACACAGGAATGTGGCCACATTCAAAGAGGGAACTCCAAACTCTGATGGAGGGAAGCGACTCACCTTAAAGCCGTAGAGACAAATGACACAGTTCCCATGAGGAATATTGCTTTCAGTCAGGATTTCTTTAGCTTTCTGCAGGAGAAAGATCAGAGCAAGACTTTAAGATAAACCCAGCGAAATGACACATTTTATCCTAATGAGAAACAAACAGCACGTATAACAACCTCAATGAGCTGATACAACATGGGCGAACCCAGACAGGACTGAGCCTCGAGCTGAAGACACTTTTGGACACTAAGAGAGAAGAATCAGAGGGTTTTACACTCAGTGCTGAGAGTTTGTGAGCAGAAGGGACTGACGCTGGGAGATGAGTCACTTCCTCACCTGCTGAGTTTGTCATCAGAAAGCCCGCGGGGGTTCCGGATGGAGATCCCCGGAGACGATGAGGGATACTAAACACAGAAGAAGAAAACACTCATTTCAGTTCAGTGAAAACTGCAGAAAGATGTCAGCTGTTCAATCAGTGCAGAGTGTGATGTGACCATGAACCGTGACCGTGAGATTTGTTAACACCAAAAATGTAAAAATGAGCTTTTTTATCCCTCACAGCACATGACTGTTAATAAACCGTCCACTAACGGTCTTCTGTGCGTTTCTGTCTCGGAGTTAACAAACGTTTCTGCGAGCTGAGCCGGTGAAAGGCGAACCTGCTGATCGAGGCTCAAAGTCAGCGTGAGCCGGACGAACTGTGAGACGGAGTCCTCGGCTGTGGACGGGTACAGGTCCAGGCTCACCTCCCAGCCCCTGAAACAAAAACAAAACTGCATCACCGATCACAGAACCTCCCACCAAACTCTGTCGAGCTGACATCACTTCCTCCAAACACAGTCAGAAGCATTAAAAGAGACACTCTCAGAGTCCTGAAGTCAAACTTTTTAAATTTAAAGATGATTTTTTCCCCAACTTTTATGGAAAAAAAACTTTTTAAACTAATTTGAGGCAAAATCTGAATTTGTTTTAAACTGCGTTTTACTCAGACTTGTGATTCTCTTGGAGCTTTGGTACGTAGCAGTCTGTGTCAAATATGATCATCAATGCCACAACTCCAGATGTGGTAAACCGCTGGCCACATCTGGAACTCCTTCGTGTCTCCTCTGATCATCGAAAGTAAAATGAATGAAGGCTAATGATTCAAAAGGAATTCTCTAATTCTGCAATTAGAGATTATTCACAAATGGAAAACATTCAAAACATCATCCACTCTTCCAGGAGTGGAGGAAACTAAGCCATAGCAACATGGCAAAGCTGCGTGGGAAGAAACAAGACTTCAGGAGCAACGTCGTCTGGACTGACTAGAACAAAGTGCACCACAAACACCTCAGGCCAGCTGTCAGCACGTGGTGGGTGAAGATGATGATGATGATGATGATGATTTGAACACCTTGCAGTTACTGAGTGGACCATAAACTCTTCTGTACATCAAAGTGTTCTAGAGTGTGAGACCATCTGACCCACAGCTAAAGCTTGGACCAAACTCGGTTTTGGATTATCCCAGAGCAGCAAATCTCCAAACAAGGAGCTGCAGTGATCCAGAGTCCACACCTCAGGCTGAGCTGGGACCTTCAGAGAGCCAAGAGCACTAACTTCCTCCAAATGATGACATTTAACACCTGTACAAGTCTCACCTGTCCAACACCAACCAGCACTAAAGCTAACCCAGCTGCTGTTAGCTCACCTGTCCTCTCTCGTGTCCACCTGCAGCTCGTCCAGGTAGATGGACTGCAGCACCTCGATCTCAGACTGGACGCTGCGGACAAGAAAACAGCGCAGTTAGTGTGTGCGGCTGAATCTCTGCGACATTTCATAACCGGCTAAAATTAGCGTTAGCATTTTAGCTCGACACAGCAGCAGACCTGCGGTCAGATTTTACTGCGCGGCGGCACCGAGCGGGTTAGCCGCGGGTCACACACACGCGGACACGACATTAGAGAAGCTTAGTAGTCACACTTCACACACTCATCCAACAAACTCACTCGCACTCGGCCGCCGTCATCATGATGCTGTGCGAGCCGGCAACAGCTAGCTGTGGCTAACCGGAGGTTGCGTATACACAGACCTTTCAGAATAAAAGCATCGCAAAACAGACCGTGCTAAATACAATAAAACGTACAAGATATTTGTTGACAGATTCTCAGACATTTATCACAGAAAACACCATACAATGAAAAACTACACTGAGGCTGTGAAACCTTTGGATCGTAGTGAAAAAAGCAACAAACTTCATGTGATATCGAACAAAGAGGAAACCACAGTGAGAGAGTCGGTGTGTTCAAAATATGTTTATGAAATAAAATATTTTTATTTAAAACAGATTCAAAACTCACTCATAAAATTACATTTAAAATTTTTTGTTTTACCTTTTAAAACAAATTCAGAAAAACTGAAAATGTACATATATAAACGCAAATAATCCGTATTTATTTTAATCCACAGACTGTAAATATTGCTCTCTAGTGGTCACAGAACGCAACTGCAATTAATTTAATCTTATTAGTTTTGTTAATCCTAAAATTCTTGAAGGACTTGTGACTTCAAATGTTGAGAAATTCAAGTAACTTTTGAAAATACTAAAATATTGCAGTAATGTCTACTTAATGGGAAAAAATGTATGACTAAATGATTAAATTATTTTTTAGTAATATCATTACGAAATCTATGATCAGCTGTACTTAATGTAAACTGATGTATGCAGTTCCCCAAATGACCAGCAGAGGGCAGACAACTCTCAAGATTTAATGTATAATGTCAAAACATGTCTTGATGCATCTCAATCATCCAGGAAAGTAAATCTCCAAAAGTTGATTCTGCTCATCTGGACGTAGCGTTTTGTGGCAGAAACGTTTCGTCACTCATCCAGGTGACTTCTTCAGTCTCCGCTGACTGCAGGTTTCCCCAATCTTATAAACAGCACATTTGCATTGGAGAATGTCAAAACATATCATTACCATATGTTTATGAAGGAATTCAAGATGATGATAGGCGATTTAAGGGAAAGGTGGGTTCTAAACCATCTGCGCCCCCTGGTGAGGTCTTCATTGGATCCGCTGCAGTTTGCTTACCAGCCTGGCATCGGGGTGAAGGACGCCATCATCTACCTCCTGCACCGAGCTCTGGCTCACCTGAAGAAGCCTGGAAGCAATGTGAGGATCATGTTCTTTGATTTCTCCAGTGCTTTCAACACCATCCAGCCACGACTTCTGAGGGACAAGCTGGAGCTATCAGGAGTGGACCACCACATGTCCCAGTGGATACTGGACTACCTCACAGGACGCCCACAGTATGTGAGGACACAGGGCTGTGTCTCTGATACGCTGGTCTGCAGTCCGGGGGCCCCATGGGGAACAGTGCTGGCACCGTTCCTCTTCACCGCAGACTTCTCCATCAACTCCCCACGCTGCCACCCACAGAAGTTCTCTGACGACTCTGCCATAGACTCTGAGTACAGACAGTGGACTCTGGACTTTGTGGACTCGTGCCACAAAGTCTAGAGTCCAGATCAGCAGGTGACTCGTGCCACCTGCTGATCAACGCCGGGAAAACCAAGGAGTTGGTGGACACACCACACTGACACTGGTGAACATCCAGGGAGTGGACATTGAGATAGTGGACTCGTATATGGTAAATGGCCTGTATTTGTATAGCGCTTTACTAGTCCCTAAGGACTTTACACATTCAGTCACACACCCATTCACACACTGGTGATGGCAGCTACATTGTAGCCACAGCCACCCTGGGGCGCACTGACAGAGGCGAGGCTGCCGGACACTGGCGCCACCAGGCAACGGGTGAAGTGTCTTGCCCAAGGATACAATGACCAAGACTGTCCAAGCCGGGGCTCGAACCGGCAACCTTCCGATTACAAGGCAAACTCCCAGCTCTTGAGCGATGATCGCCCCGCATGTATAGGTGTATAGGCACCTGGGTATTCACCTGAATAATAAGCTAGACTGGAGCCACAACACTGATGCTCTGTACAGGAAGGGTCAGAGCAGACTCTACCTGCTGAGGCGGCTGAGGTCATTTGGAGTACAGGGAGCGCTTTTAAAGACCTTCTATGACTCTGTGGTGGCATCCGCCAGCTCTGTTCTGGGATGCACCCTGGACCCAGTGCAGGTGGTGGGAGACAGAAGGACTCTGGCCAAAATAACATCTCTGATGGACAGAGTCTCCCACCCCATGCATGTAGATGTTGCTGCAGAGCTACTTCAGTGACAGACTGCTGCATCCTCGATGCATGAAGGAGCGTTTCTGCAGGTCCTTCCTCCCTGCAGCTGTCAGACTGTACAATCAGAACTGCTCCCAACAAACACAGATGTTTACATCAGCGCTGTAACTGCAGTATTTTATCAACTGACTCACTCTACAACCTGGGTTTGCCTCTTACCTGTATTTTATTTTATTTTATTTTATTTTATTTAATAATGGTACAATACTCTGTTTTTGGTAACCATTGTCCTCAATGTAAATATGTAAAACTTGTGTATGTTTCTGTTCTGTGTCTTGTGTACTGTTTCTTTGTATATGTGTCTTTTTTGCTGCTGTTACACCCAAATTTCCCCTTGTGGGACAATTAAAGGATTATTCTATGTCTTCTTCTTCTTATGTCAGCGTGTTATGAGATGAGATGAGATGAGATGAGATGAGATGAGATGAGATGAGATGAGACTTTATTGATCCCACTGTGTGGAAATTTTTGCATTACGTCAGCTCAGGGACAGAAAGCAGAAGGATAATACAAAAAATACAAATAAAATACAAACAAATATAAAATAAGTAAGATATTAAACTATATACAACGGTAGCATAGACAGTATGTGACTGTGGATATAGCTGTAGAAATATGCAAGACATAAACTATAAACTACATAGTTATAACATAATTTTTCCATGTAAGTAATAGTTATCTATAAGAATAGACGTGTACACGCACACTCACATGCAATATGAGTGTGCATCTAAATGTACAGCATCTAAATATACATATACATACACATATTCCTGCAAACGTCCACACACATAGAATGTGCATTATGCATGAAGTGACCGTGGATGTCCACAATGTCCAGTGACTTATGACACTGTGAGGAAAAATGTTAAAGTATTCACATTTTTTTCTTTCTCCATAAAAAAAAGTTGATTTTGTTTTTCTCTAAATTCTTTGATCATTTCTGGATATGAACAACCGAGTACAGAGCCATTTTAAAACGTTATAGCGGCAATTTTGTTCCTCATGACAAGTTCGCCATTGTTATGACAAACACCAGCCCACAGAGACACTTCCTGTGAACTTCAAAATAAAATCTGCGAGGATTTACAATGCGCACTGTCTGACAGTAGAGGGCAGCATATGACTCCTTGGCGTCAAAATCACGAAAAGAAGAAGAAGATCGTGATCACGAAGAAGAAGTAAACCCGCGATACTGAAGAACATTTAGTTCAGAGTAATAACAGAAACTGGGGCTGATTTCAAGCAATATTATTCTTAGACATGAGTAATACCCACCGGAAACATGGAGCGTGTTTGTAGATGTTCTGGAGCGACGTTATAACCGGATAGAACCTCCACAGTTTAAATGTGGGACACCGAGAAGCTGCTTCGCGGTTTGTGAGGAAAAGTGTGAGAAAATGGAGGAAAGTGCGATGGAACCGGACTCAGTGGAGATGTCTGGATCCGGACCGAATCCCGGGGTCGCTGAATCCTGGGAAACCGTCACTGCGGCGCTGGTGAGTGGCTTCCCACTCTGGACACCTGCAGCTATGTGACTGTAGCATAACGAGCAACCGAACTCCATTAAAAAATCTCTCGATTTAACGTTTTGTTGGTCGTAGATGTGGTTTGTTAGCAATTTGAGAGGTTTTCAGATGTCACATTAATCAGGAGAAGTTTTCGGTTAAATTCGGCTTGTATGTATCGATGTCTTCTTAATGGTCCTAATCTGTGTTGTTTCCTCTGTCTGCTTCCTACTGAGTTCATTATTGGTTATCAATCCTCATAAATGTAAAGTAAACTGTGACGTGACGTCCATAAACAGCCAAACTTACAAGTTACAAAACAGAGGTGAAACAAGTGTGTGAAAAAACGAACTTTCACAGTTAGAGAAAGACCACAAAGCTACACAAATTCAACTGTAAGAAATGTAAAATGAACACAGGTTAATAAAGCAAGTGCAAAGACTCAAAAGGAGCGCACGGAGACTCGGAGCAAGATGCAGATCAGGTCAAAAAGAAGCAAAACAACCACAAGGGTTAGTGGAATTGAACCAAAAACACAAGCTGAGACACAAACTCGTCTCCTCCAGTCTCGTGGTTTTGCTCCTCTGTACGAGGGTCATCGGTCAGTCTAAGAAATCCAAACTGAAACTGGCTGTGAAGAAACCCTGTCAGCCAGCACCAGCACGTGTGCATCCTGTGTTTGTGTAACGCTGTGTTTTGGTTGCGTTCAGGTGTCTCCGGGTAGCTCGGTGTCAGAGCAGAGCCTCTCAGACTCGCTGGCCCTGCTGAACGATCAGGGTCTGGGCCGGCTGCTGGGCAGCTGGCTGCTGGAGACGCTGCAGATGCGTCTGTCTGCCTGCGTGGTTCCCGAGTTCTGGTCTGCCCTGAAGCAGCCGGAGAACGAGATGGAGGAGAAGGACAGGGTCTGGGTTCTGCTTACGGCCTTCAGGACTCTGCTGGACAGGCTCGAACCTTTTCTGGGTGAGTGGACCATCAGAGAGTTGATGGGTTTTCTCTGTGCGCAGCATTCAAACTTCTCCTCCTCCTTACAGCTGGTTTGGAGAAGCTGGGGGCGTGGCAGGATGAGGGCCGTGGAGGTCTGTGTGGCCCAGGATCCAAAGCCCTCATGGAGCGAGCCTTCACCACCATCAGGGCCCTCCTCCTCTTCTCCCCGGCTCCCGTCCTCCAGGAGCGAGTGCTGGAGTTTTACAGCCGGACCTTCTCTGTCTACATGAACCGGGAGGGCAGCGGTGAGGACGCCACCGAGGCTCCCGGTGGCGGGGCCTGCCGGGGCTGCTGGGTCCCCGTGCAGCAGTGCTGGTGTCAGCAGGCCCTGGAACACCTGCAGGAGCTCAGCCACATCCTGTGAGTCAGGCTTTTAATTTGAAATAATTGACGTAACGAGGCAGGAAGTTGGCATTATTTCCTTGAATTTTCAGAGTAAAAAAAAAAAAAAAAGTTGTGACTAAAATAAAATAATAATAATATAATATATAGCAAATATAAATCTTCGATCATTTCTAACAGTTGTATTTATGATGCTGAAGCGTGGCTCAGATCAGCTGTTTGTTCTCATGCAGTCTGAAACGCTGACGTCTGATTGGTTGTTTCCAGGTCGAAGCTGCAGCTGCTGGAGTGGGTGAGCTCCGAGGCCGTCACCACCATCCTCCACAAGCTCATCGAGATGCGGATGGAGCAGCTGTGCCGGGGCGAGTACGAGCGCTCCTTCCTGCTGGAGTTCCAGGAGGTGAAACATCTGCAGCATCTGTCCACGCTGAAACTCACTGCGGCCTGCTCCTCATTTACTGTGTGTGTGTGTGTGTGTGTGTGTGTGTGTGTGTGTGTGTGTGTGAGGGAGCAGTGGTTGGAGCTGGTGCTGGGCTGGCTGGCTAAAGTGTTTGCCAGTGAGGCGGACGGAGATGCCGCTTCACTCCCAGCGGCCCCCGGCGGTCTCGGCGTCCAGGTGGTCCCGGGCGGCGGCTCGGTGCTGAAGCAGTGGAGGTGCCACATGCATCAGTTCTTCTGCAGGATCTATGTCAACATGAGGATCGAGGAGCTCTTCAGCATCATCAGAGGTGGGAGTCTGCAGCAGGTTTACAGATGCACGCCAGGCTGAACTCTGACCTCTGAGCTGTGATTGGACGCTGACGCCTGCTGATTCTTTAAGTCTTTTCTTTGCCGCGGAGCTCTCGTTTCCTCTACGGCAGTGTTTCCTGTCATCGCCTAGAGCTCAGCTCGAGTCAGGACGACGGAGCGTTTCAGCTAGCCACCGCTATAGAACAGGGTGGTCAAACATAAGGCCTGTGGGACAGAATCGCCCCAGGAAAGAATCCACTCTGGCCCACTGAAAGGATTCGAAAACAATAAAGAAGGGCATGAAGTTTGTAGAAAGAGCTCCCCGACAAAGTAATAAAGTAGTAGATAAACATTTAAAACACAGAAAAACGTCATTTAATCAGTTTCTGTTTGTAACAGAGCCACAGTCAAAAAACAACAATAATAATTCTCTCTCTCTGTAAACCAGATTTCAAACTCTTCTTGGCTCTTGTGCTTCCTTTCAGATTTCCCAGAATCCAAAGCTGCTATTGAGGATCTGAAGTTCTGCCTGGAGAGAACCAATCAGAGACAGCAGCTCCTCACCTCGCTCAAATCCGCCTTCGAAAGCCGCCTACTGCACCCGGGTCGGTTTCTGTTGGGGTTTATTTTTGTGACCTGATGAGTCGCGGTGGCAGATTTTTTTAAGTTAATTCAATGTTTAAAGTCAGGATTAGAGAAGAAAACAACAATGAGATGAAGGTGGAGGAGGAAAAGAGCCCAGAGGAGGTTCAGTGAGGTGGTGAAGGAGGAGGTGGAGGCGGACCATAGAGCTGATGCAGCTGTTTAAAAACAGCATTTGTTGATTTGCTTATTTTGAAGCTGTTTTTCAGCTCGTCGTGCACACGTGTGATTTCTCAGGTCATCCTCATCATCGTGTAGGGAAGCTGGTCTCTATGGTAACGTCTGTGAAACTGACTGATCTGTCTGCAGGCGTTCACACGTCAGACATCCTCACTGTTTACATCTCGGCCATCAAAGCGCTCCGAGAGCTCGACCCGTCCATGGTCATCCTGCAGGTCGTCTCCCAGCCGATCCGCAAGTACCTCAGGTGAGTCCACGCAGGCGCCGGCGGGATTCGCTTTCAGTCCTGCTCTGATCTTTTGGCTCTGATCGTGCACTTTTTTGTGAGTAAAGTTCTACATGAGTTTAACATTTGACGTCCTAGCAGAGGATCAAACGTCCGTGTTGTGTTTCAGGACCCGGGAGGACACGGTGAGGCAGATCGTAGCCGGTCTGACCGGAGATGCAGAGGGCTGCACCGACCTCGCCTCCGAGCTGTCCCGAGGAGACCCGGTGACTCTGGAGATGCAGGACAGCGACGAAGAAGGCAACGACCCCGAGGACTGGACTCCAGACCCGACCGACGCCATGCCCGGTCAGTGAACGCACCGCGCTGAGCGCAGAGAAGGAGACCGCAGCTGAAGAGAAAGATCTTACTCGTGTGTTTGTTCTCAGATAAAATGGGCTCGAAGCGCCGCTCGTCCGACATCATCAGCCTGCTGGTCAGCATCTACGGCAGTAAGGAGATCTTCATAGACGAGTACAGAGGCGTGCTCGCCGACAGGCTGCTGCAGCAGCTCAACTACAACACGGCCAGGTACGACCGCAGCAGCGCCCAGCTTAAAGCTGAGAGAAAGTGTTGGTACTTTGAACATGTCGGGTCACTGATAGCAAAGTAAACGCTCACGCCCGTCCTGTTTTCTGCGTCTTCAGGGAGATTCGTAACGTGGAGCTGCTGAAGCTGCGGTTCGGCGAGTCTCACATGCATTACTGCGAGGTCATGTTGAAGGTAAACATCTGGAATATGGATCGTTAACCAGATATTTTAGGACATTCCCTGAAAGGATGAATTTCTGAGAACGTTGTGATTACCCGATGGATGCAGGACATGGCGGATTCTCGCAGGATCAACAGCAACATCCGCGAGGAGGAGTCAAAGCTGAGCGAGGAGGAGCAGCCGCCGCTGCCCCTGTCGGCCATCATCCTCTCATCTGAGTTCTGGCCCGCGCTGAAGGAGGAGAAGCTGGAGCTCCCTCCTGTCGTCTGCCAGGCCATGGAGGCCTACACCCACCGCTACGAGAAGCTGAAGGTGGAGTTGACCCACTGTGGCGTCTCTGGTTTGGTTTGCAGTAGAAACCAAATGCACAGCTACGCTTTTACCTGCTGAGTCGAGTCCCGTTTGTGTTTCAGGCCATGAGGACGCTGAGCTGGAAGCCTCACCTGGGCTCGGTCACTCTGGACGTGGAGCTGGAGGACCGAGTCCTCACCAACCTCACGGTCTCACCCATCCAGGCTGCCACCATCATGTACTTCCAAGAGAAAAGTAAGGACTTTCATTTCAGAGCGCTTTCATGCTGTGAAATGTAATTCTGCGATGACCCCTGATGTTTTCCTGACATGGCGATGTCATGGTTGTAAACTATCGGCTCTGACATCGCTCGTTACGCTGCGTGGAGTCGAGGGAGATGCAGTTTGATCGTCGTGTACCTGCTCGTCCTCTCAGGTTCTTGGACGTTGGAGGAGCTGAGTGCGAAGCTGGGCGCCCCGAAGGAGCTGGTGCACAGGAAGCTGGCTCTGTGGCAGCAGCAGGGCGTGCTGAGGGAGGAGGCGGGCGGCCACTTCTACGTGGTGGAGAAGGGTTCGTCGAAAGAGAAGCTGGACAGAGGCGTGATGCTGATCGACAGCGACGAGGAGAGGGACTCCAACACCGCCACACAGTCCGAGCAGAGGGAGGAGAAGCTGCAGGTACGCACTTCATTCATCCTGCTGTCTCAGGGTTATTTACTTAGTTACTTTAAGTATTTGAAACCTGGCACCTGATGATGTGCCGCTTCTTTTCAGTCGTGTTATAAAAATCACTTAATAATGAATGACAGTGGGTGTTTTAGGATCACATGCTCCATAAATCACGAGCTTATTGTTGTGAACGACTTGGTGCACCCGCATGATCCCAGGAGGGTAACTCACCCCTGGTTGGGTCTCCTAAGGAGGTCTTTCATGGGAGAGCGCCTGAGAGCCGGGATCTTAGCCATTGAGGCACAGCTGTGGACAGCCCACCTCTTGTGGGAGGGGCCGTAGGGGTTCAGTGCTTTGTGAATCGCGTGGTGTATGTCTTCAGCTGTCTGGAACGTCACCGCTCTGCTGGGGAAGCAGCTCAAACGAGCGCTTCAGCCTGAAAAGTATCAGCTAGTTCTAGTTAGGTCTTAAACTCTCACAGTAAGCACACTGGGCCTCTGTCTCTGCAGCTGTTCTGGGTCTACGTCCAGGCCATGCTCACCAACCTGGACACCATGACACTGGAACGCATACAGATGCGGATGTTCGTCGCTACGGGACCCGTCGTCACGGAGATGGACGTGAACGAGCTGGAGGCGTTCCTGCAGAGGAAGGTCAGGGACCATCAGCTCATAATGTCCGGCAACGTCTACAGGCTGCCCAAATCCAACTGATGACTGTGCTGCGTTCAAGTGCGTCGGAATATGTGGAAGATTCCAGCGTTTGTTTTGCTCTGAGGGATTTTTACTAAAAGGGCTCATGGAGTAAATATGGAACAATTCTAACTTAAATTTCCTGGATTTTTCCATATGATGTGAAAGCAGCATGGATTTAAATAAAAAAAGGAAAAGCAGTGTTTGTTTTTTCAAAATAAAAGCACTTCCACTCCTTTAAGCATCAGTACGGACAGATTTGATGCTGCACCTGGAGATAACTGTAAAGGTGTTTGGTGAACGCCGATGTGTAAAACTGGTTAATAAACAGAATCATTTCAAAACCACTTTCATCTGTGCCTTTTTCTAACAGCTGCAGTTCTTCCCAAAGTATAGAGCAAACATTTCAGCCTCTCCTGGTTCTCTCTGTGAGATGAAAACCACGGGCGGAAGGGCCTGCAGCTGCAACAGTGGGAACACACTCTTTGACAACAAAGAAACACCAACAGCTGCAGTTCCTCTAATGTCCAGCAGAGACTCCAGGAGCGAGTCAGTCCCCATGTTAAAGCTTTACAGCAGTAATAAAAGTGTCTGACACAAACTGATCTCTGTAGAGAATTTCCCCTTCATAATCGATTGTCCCAAAAATCAGAACAGAATTGGGGAAAAGGGCTTTTAAACACGCTGCCCCGGCTTCCTGGAACAATCTGCAGAAGGAACTGAAATGATCTGACTTGGTTACCTTGGGAGAGTTTAAGTCTGTCTCAAAGGAACGAGAGAACAGCTCTTTGACTCAGTGTGATTGTTTTTAAATGTACTCTTAATTTGATCTGTTATTGTATATTTTCCACATGGTATGGGGATATTGTATTGGTTGTAAATGTTATAGTGCTGTGTGTATTTGATGATGCCAGGTCTCTGTTGGAAATGATTTTTTTTACCTGGGTAAATAAAGGACTAATAAAAAATAACACCTGTACAGGGGACGATGTTTTTATAACTCACCTGTTTAAAGTTTGCATTGTTAGGGGCGTGGCACAGGTGACTGTCTGCTCCGCCTCACCTGAGCTGGACCTCTGAGCCGTGTTTGTACTGTTGGAGCCTTTTGGGGCATTTTAAAGACCTTCTATGACTCTGTGGTGGCATCCGCCAGCTCTGTTCTGGGATGCACCCTGGACCCAGTGCAGGTGGTGGGAGACAGAAGGACTCTGGCCAAAATAACATCTCTGATGGACAGAGTCTCCCACCCCATGCATGTAGATGTTGCTGCAGAGCTACTTCAGTGACAGACTGCTGCATCCTCGATGCATGAAGGAGCGTTTCTGCAGGTCCTTCCTCCCTGCAGCTGTCAGACTGTACAATCAGAACTGCTCCCAACAAACACAGATGTTTACATCAGCGCTGTAACTGCAGTATTTTATCAACTGATTCACTCTACAACCTGGGTTTGCCTCTTACCTGTATTTTATTTTATTTTATTTTATTTAATAATGGTACAATACTCTGTTTTTGGTAACCATTGTCCTCAATGTAAATATGTAAAACTTGTGTATGTTTCTGTTCTGTGTCTTGTGTACTGTTTCTTTGTATATGTGTCTTTTTTGCTGCTGTTACACCCAAATTTCCCCTTGTGGGACAATTAAAGGATTATTCTATGTCTTCTTCTTCTTATGTCAGCGTGTGATGAGATGAGATGAGATGAGATGAGATGAGATGAGACTTTATTGATCCCACTGTGTGGAAATTTTTGCATTACGTCAGCTCAGGGACAGAAAGCAGAAGGATAATACAAAAAATACAAATAAAATACAAACAAATATAAAATAAGTAAGATATTAAACTATATACAACGGTAGCATAGACAGTATGTGACTGTGGATATAGCTGTAGAAATATGCAAGACATAAACTATAAACTACATAGTTATAACATAATTTTTCCATGTAAGTAATAGTTATCTATAAGAATAGACGTGTACACGCACACTCACATGCAATATGAGTGTGCATCTAAATGTACAGCATCTAAATATACATATACATACACATATTCCTGCAAACGTCCACACACATAGAATGTGCATTATGCATGAAGTGACCGTGGATGTCCACAATGTCCAGTGACTTATGACACTGTGAGGAAAAATGTTAAAGTATTCACATTTTTTTCTTTCTCCATAAAAAAAAGTTGATTTTGTTTTTCTCTAAATTCTTTGATCATTTCTGGATATGAACAACCGAGTACAGAGCCATTTTAAAACGTTATAGCGGCAATTTTGTTCCTCATGACAAGTTCGCCATTGTTATGACAAACACCAGCCCACAGAGACACTTCCTGTGAACTTCAAAATAAAATCTGCGAGGATTTACAATGCGCACTGTCTGACAGTAGAGGGCAGCATATGACTCCTTGGCGTCAAAATCACGAAAAGAAGAAGAAGATCGTGATCACGAAGAAGAAGTAAACCCGCGATACTGAAGAACATTTAGTTCAGAGTAATAACAGAAACTGGGGCTGATTTCAAGCAATATTATTCTTAGACATGAGTAATACCCACCGGAAACATGGAGCGTGTTTGTAGATGTTCTGGAGCGACGTTATAACCGGATAGAACCTCCACAGTTTAAATGTGGGACACCGAGAAGCTGCTTCGCGGTTTGTGTGAGAAAATGGAGGAAAGTGCGATGGAACCGGACTCAGTGGAGATGTCTGGATCCGGACCGAATCCCGGGGTCGCTGAATCCTGGGAAACCGTCACTGCGGCGCTGGTGAGTGGCTTCCCACTCTGGACACCTGCAGCTATGTGACTGTAGCATAACGAGCAACCGAACTCCATTAAAAAATCTCTCGATTTAACGTTTTGTTGGTCGTAGATGTGGTTTGTTAGCAATTTGAGAGGTTTTCAGATGTCACATTAATCAGGAGAAGTTTTCGGTTAAATTCGGCTTGTATGTATCGATGTCTTCTTAATGGTCCTAATCTGTGTTGTTTCCTCTGTCTGCTTCCTACTGAGTTCATTATTGGTTATCAATCCTCATAAATGTAAAGTAAACTGTGACGTGACGTCCATAAACAGCCAAACTTACAAGTTACAAAACAGAGGTGAAACAAGTGTGTGAAAAAACGAACTTTCACAGTTAGAGAAAGACCACAAAGCTACACAAATTCAACTGTAAGAAATGTAAAATGAACACAGGTTAATAAAGCAAGTGCAAAGACTCAAAAGGAGCGCACGGAGACTCGGAGCAAGATGCAGATCAGGTCAAAAAGAAGCAAAACAACCACAAGGGTTAGTGGAATTGAACCAAAAACACAAGCTGAGACACAAACTCGTCTCCTCCAGTCTCGTGGTTTTGCTCCTCTGTACGAGGGTCATCGGTCAGTCTAAGAAATCCAAACTGAAACTGGCTGTGAAGAAACCCTGTCAGCCAGCACCAGCACGTGTGCATCCTGTGTTTGTGTAACGCTGTGTTTTGGTTGTGTTCAGGTGTCTCCGGGTAGCTCGGTGTCAGAGCAGAGCCTCTCAGACTCGCTGGCCCTGCTGAACGATCAGGGTCTGGGCCGGCTGCTGGGCAGCTGGCTGCTGGAGACGCTGCAGATGCGTCTGTCTGCCTGCGTGGTTCCCGAGTTCTGGTCTGCCCTGAAGCAGCCGGAGAACGAGATGGAGGAGAAGGACAGGGTCTGGGTTCTGCTTACGGCCTTCAGGACTCTGCTGGACAGGCTCGAACCTTTTCTGGGTGAGTGGACCATCAGAGAGTTGATGGGTTTTCTCTGTGCGCAGCATTCAAACTTCTCCTCCTCCTTACAGCTGGTTTGGAGAAGCTGGGGGCGTGGCAGGATGAGGGCCGTGGAGGTCTGTGTGGCCCAGGATCCAAAGCCCTCATGGAGCGAGCCTTCACCACCATCAGGGCCCTCCTCCTCTTCTCCCCGGCTCCCGTCCTCCAGGAGCGAGTGCTGGAGTTTTACAGCCGGACCTTCTCTGTCTACATGAACCGGGAGGGCAGCGGTGAGGACGCCACCGAGGCTCCCGGTGGCGGGGCCTGCCGGGGCTGCTGGGTCCCCGTGCAGCAGTGCTGGTGTCAGCAGGCCCTGGAACACCTGCAGGAGCTCAGCCACATCCTGTGAGTCAGGCTTTTAATTTGAAATAATTGACGTAACGAGGCAGGAAGTTGGCATTATTTCCTTGAATTTTCAGAGTAAAAAAAAAAAATAAAGTTGTGACTAAAATAAAATAATAATAATATAATATATAGCAAATATAAATCTTCGATCATTTCTAACAGTTGTATTTATGATGCTGAAGCGTGGCTCAGATCAGCTGTTTGTTCTCATGCAGTCTGAAACGCTGACGTCTGATTGGTTGTTTCCAGGTCGAAGCTGCAGCTGCTGGAGTGGGTGAGCTCCGAGGCCGTCACCACCATCCTCCACAAGCTCATCGAGATGCGGATGGAGCAGCTGTGCCGGGGCGAGTACGAGCGCTCCTTCCTGCTGGAGTTCCAGGAGGTGAAACATGTGCAGCATCTGTCCACGCTGAAACTCACTGCGGCCTGCTCCTCATTTACTGTGTGTGTGTGTGTGTGTGTGTGTGTGTGTGTGTGTGTGTGTGTGTGTGTGTGTGTGTGTGTGTGAGCAGTGGTTGGAGCTGGTGCTGGGCTGGCTGG
Source organism: Aulonocara sp. 'chitande type north' Nkhata Bay (assembly GCF_057382095.1). Classification (NCBI taxonomy): domain Eukaryota; kingdom Metazoa; phylum Chordata; class Actinopteri; order Cichliformes; family Cichlidae; genus Aulonocara; species Aulonocara sp. 'chitande type north' Nkhata Bay. Next base: position 36,105,119 of record NC_141347.1, read on the forward strand.
CTAAAGTGTTTGCCAGTGAGGCGGACGGAGATGCCGCTTCACTCCCAGCGGCCCCCGGCGGTCTCGGCGTCCAGGTGGTCCCGGGCGGCGGCTCGGTGCTGAAGCAGTGGAGGTGCCACATGCATCAGTTCTTCTGCAGGATCTATGTCAACATGAGGATCGAGGAGCTCTTCAGCATCATCAGAGGTGGGAGTCTGCAGCAGGTTTACAGATCCACGCCAGGCTGAACTCTGACCTCTGAGCTGTGATTGGACGCTGACGCCTGCTGATTCTTTAAGTCTTTTCTTTGCCGCGGAGCTCTCGTTTCCTCTACGGCAGTGTTTCCTGTCATCGCCTAGAGCTCAGCTCGAGTCAGGACGACGGAGCGTTTCAGCTAGCCACCGCTATAGAACAGGGTGGTCAAACATAAGGCCTGTGGGACAGAATCGCCCCAGGAAAGAATCCACTCTGGCCCACTGAAAGGATTCGAAAACAATAAAGAAGGGCATGAAGTTTGTAGAAAGAGCTCCCCGACAAAGTAATAAAGTAGTAGATAAACATTTAAAACACAGAAAAACGTCATTTAATCAGTTTCTGTTTGTAACAGAGCCACAGTCAAAAAACAACAATAATAATTCTCTCTCTCTGTAAACCAGATTTCAAACTCTTCTTGGCTCTTGTGCTTCCTTTCAGATTTCCCAGAATCCAAAGCTGCTATTGAGGATCTGAAGTTCTGCCTGGAGAGAACCAATCAGAGACAGCAGCTCCTCACCTCGCTCAAATCCGCCTTCGAAAGCCGCCTACTGCACCCGGGTCGGTTTCTGTTGGGGTTTATTTTTGTGACCTGATGAGTCGCGGTGGCAGATTTTTTTAAGTTAAACGCGATTCAATGTTTAAAGTCAGGATTAGAGAAGAAAACAACAATGAGATGAAGGTGGAGGAGGAAAAGAGCCCAGAGGAGGTTCAGTGAGGTGGTGAAGGAGGAGGTGGAGGCGGACCATAGAGCTGATGCAGCTGTTTAAAAACAGCATTTGTTGATTTGCTTATTTTGAAGCTGTTTTTCAGCTCGTCGTGCACACGTGTGATTTCTCAGGTCATCCTCATCATCGTGTAGGGAAGCTGGTCTCTATGGTAACGTCTGTGAAACTGACTGATCTGTCTGCAGGCGTTCACACGTCAGACATCCTCACTGTTTACATCTCGGCCATCAAAGCGCTCCGAGAGCTCGACCCGTCCATGGTCATCCTGCAGGTCGTCTCCCAGCCGATCCGCAAGTACCTCAGGTGAGTCCACGCAGGCGCCGGCGGGATTCGCTTTCAGTCCTGCTCTGATCTTTTGGCTCTGATCGTGCACTTTTTTGTGAGTAAAGTTCTACATGAGTTTAACATTTGACGTCCTAGCAGAGGATCAAACGTCCGTGTTGTGTTTCAGGACCCGGGAGGACACGGTGAGGCAGATCGTAGCCGGTCTGACCGGAGATGCAGAGGGCTGCACCGACCTCGCCTCCGAGCTGTCCCGAGGAGACCCGGTGACTCTGGAGATGCAGGACAGCGACGAAGAAGGCAACGACCCCGAGGACTGGACTCCAGACCCGACCGACGCCATGCCCGGTCAGTGAACGCACCGCGCTGAGCGCAGAGAAGGAGACCGCAGCTGAAGAGAAAGATCTTACTCGTGTGTTTGTTCTCAGATAAAATGGGCTCGAAGCGCCGCTCGTCCGACATCATCAGCCTGCTGGTCAGCATCTACGGCAGTAAGGAGATCTTCATAGACGAGTACAGAGGCGTGCTCGCCGACAGGCTGCTGCAGCAGCTCAACTACAACACGGCCAGGTACGACCGCACCAGCGCCCAGCTTAAAGCTGAGAGAAAGTGTTGGTACTTTGAACATGTCGGGTCACTGATAGCAAAGTAAACGCTCACGCCCGTCCTGTTTTCTGCGTCTTCAGGGAGATTCGTAACGTGGAGCTGCTGAAGCTGCGGTTCGGCGAGTCTCACATGCATTACTGCGAGGTCATGTTGAAGGTAAACATCTGGAATATGGATCGTTAACCAGATATTTTAGGACATTCCCTGAAAGGATGAATTTCTGAGAACGTTGTGATTACCCGATGGATGCAGGACATGGCGGATTCTCGCAGGATCAACAGCAACATCCGCGAGGAGGAGTCAAAGCTGAGCGAGGAGGAGCAGCCGCCGCTGCCCCTGTCGGCCATCATCCTCTCATCTGAGTTCTGGCCCGCGCTGAAGGAGGAGAAGCTGGAGCTCCCTCCTGTCGTCTGCCAGGCCATGGAGGCCTACACCCACCGCTACGAGAAGCTGAAGGTGGAGTTGACCCACTGTGGCGTCTCTGGTTTGGTTTGCAGTAGAAACCAAATGCACAGCTACGCTTTTACCTGCTGAGTCGAGTCCCGTTTGTGTTTCAGGCCATGAGGACGCTGAGCTGGAAGCCTCACCTGGGCTCGGTCACTCTGGACGTGGAGCTGGAGGACCGAGTCCTCACCAACCTCACGGTCTCACCCATCCAGGCTGCCACCATCATGTACTTCCAAGAGAAAAGTAAGGACTTTCATTTCAGAGCGCTTTCATGCTGTGAAATGTAATTCTGCGATGACCCCTGATGTTTTCCTGACATGGCGATGTCATGGTTGTAAACTATCGGCTCTGACATCGCTCGTTACGCTGCGTGGAGTCGAGGGAGATGCAGTTTGATCGTCGTGTACCTGCTCGTCCTCTCAGGTTCTTGGACGTTGGAGGAGCTGAGTGCGAAGCTGGGCGCCCCGAAGGAGCTGGTGCACAGGAAGCTGGCTCTGTGGCAGCAGCAGGGCGTGCTGAGGGAGGAGGCGGGCGGCCACTTCTACGTGGTGGAGAAGGGTTCGTCGAAAGAGAAGCTGGACAGAGGCGTGATGCTGATCGACAGCGACGAGGAGAGGGACTCCAACACCGCCACACAGTCCGAGCAGAGGGAGGAGAAGCTGCAGGTACGCACTTCATTCATCCTGCTGTCTCAGGGTTATTTACTTAGTTACTTTAAGTATTTGAAACCTGGCACCTGATGATGTGCCGCTTCTTTTCAGTCGTGTTATAAAAATCACTTAATAATGAATGACAGTGGGTGTTTTAGGATCACATGCTCCATAAATCACGAGCTTATTGTTGTGAACGACTTGGTGCACCCGCATGATCCCAGGAGGGTAACTCACCCCTGGTTGGGTCTCCTAAGGAGGTCTTTCATGGGAGAGCGCCTGAGAGCCGGGATCTTAGCCATTGAGGCACAGCTGTGGACAGCCCACCTCTCTTGGGAGGGGCCGTAGGGGTTCAGTGCTTTGTGAATCGCGTGGTGTATGTCTTCAGCTGTCTGGAACGTCACCGCTCTGCTGGGGAAGCAGCTCAAACGAGCGCTTCAGCCTGAAAAGTATCAGCTAGTTCTAGTTAGGTCTTAAACTCTCACAGTAAGCACACTGGGCCTCTGTCTCTGCAGCTGTTCTGGGTCTACGTCCAGGCCATGCTCACCAACCTGGACACCATGACACTGGAACGCATACACACCATGCTGCGGATGTTCGTCGCTACGGGACCCGTCGTCACGGAGATGGACGTGAACGAGCTGGAGGCGTTCCTGCAGAGGAAGGTCAGGGACCATCAGCTCATAATGTCCGGCAACGTCTACAGGCTGCCCAAATCCAACTGATGACTGTGCTGCGTTCAAGTGCGTCGGAATATGTGGAAGATTCCAGCGTTTGTTTTGCTCTGAGGGATTTTTACTAAAAGGGCTCATGGAGTAAATATGGAACAATTCTAACTTAAATTTCCTGGATTTTTCCATATGATGTGAAAGCAGCATGGATTTAAATAAAAAAAGGAAAAGCAGTGTTTGTTTTTTCAAAATAAAAGCACTTCCACTCCTTTAAGCATCAGTACGGACAGATTTGATGCTGCACCTGGAGATAACTGTAAAGGTGTTTGGTGAACACCGATGTGTAAAACTGGTTAATAAACAGAATCATTTCAAAACCACTTTCATCTGTGCCTTTTTCTAACAGCTGCAGTTCTTCCCAAAGTATAGAGCAAACATTTCAGCCTCTCCTGGTTCTCTCTGTGAGATGAAAACCACGGGCGGAAGGGCCTGCAGCTGCAACAGTGGGAACACACTCTTTGACAACAAAGAAACACCAACAGCTGCAGTTCCTCTAATGTCCAGCAGAGACTCCAGGAGCGAGTCAGTCCCCATGTTAAAGCTTTACAGCAGTAATAAAAGTGTCTGACACAAACTGATCTCTGTAGAGAATTTCCCCTTCATAATCGATTGTCCCAAAAATCAGAACAGAATTGGGGAAAAGGGCTTTTAAACTAGGGGTGGGTTTTTATAATCGATTCATCGATTAAAATCGATTCTGGCTTGGATAACGTAAAATCGATTCATTAAAATCCTGAATCGATTTTTTAATATAAATTTATTTTGTCCGAAATGCCAGAATCTCTGGTGACATCTCACAAAATTTCAAGAACCACCAAACAGTAAATGAGAGCAGGTACAGGGATTCTGCACATAGACTTAAACACACAGCGCGACCCGCGGATCAGAATCAGTTAGATGTCGCCTTTCTCACAGTCGGGGCTGAAAGCCGACAGCTCGCTGATCCGGGTCGGCGCTTTGTGTTCACGCCCTTTATGCGCTGATTCTAAAGCTGTTAGTTTGATCTCTCTCCAAACAATATTGACCGAACCAGCAGCAAAAGAAGATCCAAACGCTTCACATAAACATCGTCATGAATTCACTCTTTTACTGTTTTGCTTCCATTGCGATGCGCAGCTCTCTCTCTCTCCCTCCCCCCCTCTCTCTCTCGAACAGTTTTGCTTTCTTCATTATTCGCTTGCTTGTTACGCACAAGTCTACTGTTGTTTACAGGCTGTCGGCCGCTGTTTTTTCCCCTTTTACATTCTTCCGAAAAGAAAACCTCATTTCTGCCGTTCAATACTGAACAAATTTAAACTTTTTAATATTATTCAAAATGCAAAATGCTTAGCCGTGTGTCTAATAAAACCGCTGTAACGTCAGAGGTAATGTTCATTAATTAATGGTTTTCTTTCGTTTTTGATGTACTGCAGAATATTTTTATAAAATCCCAGGCCAGGAAAATCACCTTCATGTTTTTCTGTGTTTTATCTTCAGCTACTTTGACACAAAGGCATCTGCTGTGATGCTCACACCTTGGATAAAGTCTTGCGAGTGTCAGCTTCCTTTTTATAGATACAAAAATATGTAAATGTTCTGATCTGAATTATACTTCTGACTGTCAAAATTTCCCAGATTTAAATCGAATCGAATCGAATTAAATCGAATCGTGGATCGAATCGATTTGGGACCTTGTGAATCGGAATTGAATCGATTCTAGAAATCAGTGACGATACCCAGCCCTATTTTAAACACGCTGCCCCGGCTTCCTGGAACAATCTGCAGAAGGAACTGAAATGATCTGACTTGGTTACCTTGGGAGAGTTTAAGTCTGTCTCAAAGGAACGAGAGAACAGCTCTTTGACTCAGTGTGATTGTTTTTAAATGTACTCTTAATTTGATCTGTTATTGTATATTTTCCACATGGTATGGGGATATTGTATTGGTTGTAAATGTTATAGTGCTGTGTGTATTTGATGATGCCAGGTCTCTGTTGGAAATGAGATTTTTTTTTACCTGGGTAAATAAAGGACTAATAAAAAATAACACCTGTACAGGGGACGATGTTTTTATAACTCACCTGTTTAAAGTTTGCATTGTTAGGGGCGTGGCACAGGTGACTGTCTGCTCCGCCTCACCTGAGCTGGACCTCTGAGCCGTGTTTGTACTGTTGGAGCCTTTTGGGGCATTTTAATGACATCACCTAACCAAAAACATGGCTGCTGTGAGGTCACTCTACTAAAGGTAAGTGAAATTCTAGGATTTCATTGCATACAGTCTCATCACTGCACAAAGAATCACTGAATTTATTGCTTTTATTGTATTTGGACACATTTGCTTGGCATCAGATTTACATTAAAACATGTTTTGGGATTACTGGCCTCATTCAGACTGAAATAAGGCATGCAGACAGTTTGTACTCATCACACACGTTAATGTCACAATTGAACAAACAGCTCCCTTTCACTGGTTAAATACATGTTCTGTATTAAGAAAAAATCTAAACAGTGGTTTAAGACCAAAGTTAAAGGACCATGCTGGTGTTTGTTTTTGCATGTTTTAGTTCACTGCAAATACAGATGTAGAGTTTCTCAGTGTTACTCCCTTTTTTCCACTAACATGAGAACTGGCGACTAAAGACGTGGAGCGTGATATGGCTTTCATCTTCCACGTGTCACAGAAGGTAACAGAACAAAATAGAAACAAATCCCTGCAGTTTTATCTTCAGTGAAACCTACACAACTAGAACCTGTCATTGTGAGAGGTCGCAAGGTCATTATTTTCCCACTTTCAAAACCTCTGCTGATGAGCCAACCGGAGAAAAACTGACCTAACAGGGGAGAAGCTATCGGCTTGTTTCAGACAGGATGGAGCCTGTCTGAAACAAGCCTACCACGAGATAAGTGAGTAATCATGCAAAGCCGCTTTAATCCAAAAACATGGAGGGAACGAGCAGAATCGGAGCACTTTAACATAAAAACTGATTCTCCCTAAAGCGCTGTGCAGCTGTGGTGGGAGCACAGACTCGACATGTGACCAAATCTCCAGGTTTTCCACCAATCAGGACGCATTATTGACTGACGCAGTGCCCAATCAAACACGTTTCATGCCAAAAAGGTGGACGGTGTTTGAATGGTCACCACAGAGGTCCCCGGCTCTAGAGCTCAAGCATCGGGGCCATGTTGGTGGAAAGTTCTTTGGCTACATGTGACCATGAACTGACTTCTGTCTTTGGAGAGATGAGTAAAAAAGAATCAGTTTTAATGATGAAACCAGGTTTGTTTCCTGCCGATTGAAGTGTTTGAAAATTGTAAAAGCCGGGATAGAAGCTTCATTTTTGTGGTGTAACTTGAATGAGAGTTTTACAGGTGCTGATTAAGCTGATGATCACACACCTCCTCATAAACCAGTGCAGCTCAGACTGAAACGAGTCATTTAAGGCGAGCTCAGGAATCCACTCGTTTGAATAAACGTCACAGAAATGTTTCTTCTGGTTAGCATCCACAAACCAACCTGCACATTAGTCGCTCTTTAGCTTCAGTCCAACACACGACACGCTGCAGTCTGGTTAGAAGAAAAAAAAAAAAAAAAAAAAGCATAAACACCAGAATGATCCTTTAGGTCATGTGACCTCCTGGCTGCTACTTGCATTCAGTGCTGGCAGACTGTAGACCCTCAGGCACAGCGAGAGCTACAGCCTGCTGTGCTGTAGCTCCACACATTCATATCTGCAGTGAGAGACGGCCTCGAAGGCGCCGAGTTCAGTCTCAGCTGAATGCTGTGGGCAGAAGCGGCGTCTCAGCAGCATTTCTTCCCCCTCTTCCTGCGGTCTCGGTCTCGCTGGGCGTTGATGTTCACCGTGTCCTTCTCCCGCTCCCGCTCCCTCTCCACTCTGTTCTGGCTCTCCTTCTTTGCCCGGAGCACCATGAGGGTGAACGCCATGAACATCTGAGCAGAGCAGCAGAAACAACACAGACTTCAGGATTATCTATCGCGGCCCCGTGTCCCACTCCCCGACCCTCAAACGGCAGTGACACCGTGCACGAAACTGTTCATGTCACTGAAGACATTTTAAAAATAATAAAGCAAATACTCATGGATAGTAACAACAGGAAACACAGTCACATCTGATCCTGCCTTTACTTTAGTCTCCGTTATTAAAACAGTCTGAGCGTTCCATGGTGAATATATCTGAGATCAGTCACAGGGTCCCTGCTGGTGGTTTACCAGCATTTTTATCAGCGGGATTGAGGACGAACCGCCATCTCTGCTGTTACCACAGTCTCCGTCTTTCAGCTCAAATCGAGGCTAAACAGACCCCTCCTCCTCATCGCTACCCTCTGCAGTGTAATAATGAGATGATGAGGTGCATCTTCATCTGCAGGCCTGGACCATCCAGTATGAAGGAAACCACTGCATTCAACCTGAAGCCCCATCATTATGAGACACTTCTGCGTCACTGGGCCTGGATGACAGCAGTGAAAGGACACTGCCCCCCTCAGGTCACACTGAGAACTACGACCCCACGCTCTAATTTACCTGCCTGTCATTTCAATACCAACCTTACAGACAAAACATTAGGAACAAAGGCTTTCGACCTTGTAATGGGACAAACTGCACACCAAAAAAATCTTTTAAAATCAGGATGTTAATCATTTAAAGCTTCACCTCTTCAACATTTATGTTCTCTTTGGCACTCGTCTCGAAGACACGGACACCCACCGACTCCCCAAAACGCAAAGCATCCTGGGTATCCACCTGCCTCTTGGAAGGGTCGTCATTCTTGTTCCCCACTGAGGAAAGAAGGAAAATCCATCTGTAAACGCTTCCTGCAGACGTCCCCAACCAGGGTGAAACTCAAATGCATCATAAAAAAAGATATTAATAACTGATGCTGCAGGTCTGAAATGAACCAAAGCATCTCTAAGTGTCAACCCTGATTCACCTCCCCAGAGTCAGACCTGCACAATAACCTTCCTGTTTAAAATTACCAGTAAAACTTCACGTTTACTGAACCTGAGAAATCATCTGATAACAACAGTTTGTCTTAAACACAGTAGATCTACAAAAGTGTTTATGACGACTCAGCGGGACGGCACGTCTCACCATCAGGAAGTTTATAAACTGTTGGTGAGGGGAAAGAGGCTCTCCTCACCAGAGATCTGCCTGCATGATATCATAATAGATAAAATATTCGACCAGTGTTCAAGCTGACTGCATGTGGACTTTAAAACATATCCAAACTCAATTTTCCAAGTCTGGACATTAAAGTGGATAATGGAGCTGAATGAATGCAGCTGCATCTTTAACAAACCGTACGTCACCTGGAAGCAGACGGAGCCTCTCAGCAGCTTTCGGCACACCTGTGAGCAGGTCAGAGTTCACACTGAAACACTGATATTCAGGATGAGTTTAGGGTCGACCTACCCAGGATCTTGCAGACGTTGTCACAGTTCTGGGAGATTTCATTCAGCCACCTCTTAACATTTACGAACGACTCTGGATTTGTCACGTCGTAAACTATGATGACGCCGTGGGTGTTTCTGTAGTACCTGGGGACAGGTGAAGCGGAATAAACTGATGACCTCAACGATGATGCTGCAGCGGGCTGCACGCAGTCATACAAAGAAACTCGGGGGAGAAAGTTTCAGAGATCATTACGTCGAGGTGATGGTTCGAAACCTCTCCTGCCCCGCCGTGTCCCAGATCTGCAGCTTCACCCGCTCCCCGTCGATATCCACCGTCCGGATCTTAAAGTCCACGCCGATGGTGGTGATGTAGCTGCCTGCACGAGACCACACGAGAAAAAATAAAAGCCAGAGTGAGGCAGACGTGCTGCACAGCAACGCGAGTGCAGACGCACTGCGTGCGTGCGTGCGTGTGTGTGTGTGTGTAACTGCGTGTGTGCGCGTGTGTAACTGCGTGTGTAACTGCGTGTGTGCGCGTGTGTAACTGCGTGTGTGTAACTGCGTGTGTGTGCGTGTAACTGCGTGTGTGTGCGTGCAACTGCGTGTGTAACTGCGTGTGTGTGTAACTGCGTGTGTAACTGCGTGTGTGTGTAACTGCGTGTGTAACTGCGTGTGTGTGCAACTGCGTGTGTGTAACTGCGTGTGTGTGCGTGTGTGTAACTGCGTGTGTGTGCGCGTGTGTAACTGCGTGTGTGTGCGCGTGTGTAACTGCGTGTAACTGCGTGTGTGTGCAACTGCGTGTGTGTAACTGCGTGTGTGCGTGTGTGTGTAACTGCGTGTGTGTAACTGCGTGTGTGCGTGTGTGTGTAACTGCGTGTGTGTAACTGCGTGTGTGCGTGTGTGTGTAACTGCGTGTGTGCGTGTGTGTGTAACTGCGTGTGTGTGCGTGTGTGTGTGTGCGTGTGTGTAACTGCGTGTGTGTGCGTGTGTGTGTGTGCGTGTGTGTAACTGCGTGTGTGCGTGTGTGTGTAACTGCGTGTAACTGCGTGTAACTGCGTGTGTGTAACTGCGTGTGTGTGCGTGTAACTGCGTGTGTGTGCGTGCAACTGCGTGTGTGTAACTGCGTGTGTAACTGCGTGTGTAACTGCGTGTGTGTGTAACTGCGTGTGTAACTGCGTGTGTGTGCAACTGCGTGTGTGTAACTGCGTGTGTGTGCGTGTGTGTAACTGCGTGTGTGTGCGCGTGTGTAACTGCGTGTGTGTGCGCGTGTGTAACTGCGTGTGTGTGCGCGTGTGTGTAACTGCGTGTAACTGCGTGTGTGTGCAACTGCGTGTGTGTAACTGCGTGTGTGCGTGTGTGTGTAACTGCGTGTGTGTAACTGCGTGTGTGCGTGTGTGTGTAACTGCGTGTGTGTAACTGCGTGTGTGTGCGTGTGTGTAACTGCGTGTGTGTGCGTGTGTGCGTGTGTGTGTAACTGCGTGTGTGTGCGTGTGTGTGTGTGCGTGTGTGTAACTGCGTGTGTGTGCGTGTGTGTAACTGCGTGTGTGTGCGTGTGTGTGTGTGCGTGTGTGTAACTGCGTGTGTGCGTGTGTGTGTAACTGCGTGTAACTGCGTGTAACTGCGTGTGTGTGCAACTGCGTGTGTGTAACTGCGTGTGTGTGCGCGTGTGTGTGCGCGTGTGTGTAACTGCGTGTGTGTGTGCAACTGCGTGTGTGTGTGCAACTGCGTGTAACTGCGTGTGTGTGTGCAACTGCGTGTAACTGCGTGTGTGCGTAACTGCGTGTGTGCATAACTGCGTGTGTGTGTAAGTGTGCGTGTGTGTGTAAGTGTGCGTGTGTGTGTAAGTGTGCGTGTGTGCGTAACTGCGTGTGTGTGTGCGTAACTGCGTGTGTGTGTAAGTGTGCGTGTGTGTGTAAGTGTGCGTGTGTGCGTAACTGCGTGTGTGTGCGTAACTGCGTGTGTGCGCGTGTGTGTGTAACTGCGTGTGTGTGCGTAACTGCGTGTGTGCGCGTGTGTGTGTAACTGCGTGTGTGTGTGTAACTGCGTGTGTGTGCGTAACTGCGTGTGTGTGTGTGTAACTGCGTGTGTGTGTGTGTAACTGCGTGTAACTGCGTGTGTGTGTGTAACTGTGTGTGTGTGCGTGTGTGTGTAACTGCGTGTAACTGCGTGTGTGTGTGTAACTGCGTGTGTGTGTGTGTGTCCTGCTGTTGCATCTGCAGGCCCTTGTTAACCCCCCCTCCCCCCTCACGCACCAACTCCACCACTTCAGATGTTTTGGCGTCCTGTCAGGAGCGCCTGGCCCACTTCCACTCGCCCCACCCGTTTACATCCTCTCCCCGCCTTCGAGAACTATATTTGATTCCCGCTGAGCGGCTGAGACACGGAGCGCCATTCCAGCCGTATGTGGGAAAAACTCTGCTAGAAACCCTCGATATTTCCCCACAGACTGCAGAAACGTGGCCGAGGCTCCAAAACGGTTTCTCAGACGGGATCGCAGCTGGCCGTCACTCTGACCATCTGTGGCCGCAGCTACAGCCCACTGAACCACCACCACTCCAGCTTACATGTTTGTGATTCCAGCAAGAAAAAACCGAGCCGTGTTTCTGGCTCCGTCCTCCAGCTGTCGTGAGAACTTTTGGTCTGTCATGTCAGGACCAGACAAACCGTCCAGTGACACGCTTTAATCGACCGTGAGATGCGTGTTCCATTCGGTAAACAAGCCTGAGTGTGAATGCTGCTGGTAGCGCTTCATAACTAATGACACATTCAACGACCACGTTTCTCCAACACCTGAGCTTCCTGTTATGAAACGATCAGCAAATAAAAAAAACTGCAAATAAACTTTGGACTGTTGCTGCCTGACGCAGTCGCTTCCTCTGCTGGGATCCAACTCGTCTTTACAGCATCATCACTTTGAGATTTGGCTCACGACAGACATCTTACTCTAGTTTCACGTCGGCTTTCAGTTCAGCAACTTTCTGCTTCTGTTCCACATCCGTGGCTGTGTACCCACGCCACAGAGTGGATTCAACAGAGTGGATTCAAAACGCCGACACAGGTTATTAATATTCCTAAAGGAGGGCAGTTATTGTTTGACACTTGGGTGCGAGCACACGAGACCGTTCAGAGGAAATGGATGAAGCATTTAAACGTTTGATGATATAGACCTGCCTCTCCTGCAGCTCCTGACGTGTTAGGACAGCTCTTATGACTCCTGGAGATAAGATGACTCCTCCTGATAAAATGCTTTTAATTCTCGGCCTATAACTGGAGTCTGCTGTGTGTTTAGTGTGAGCAGGTATCACCTTTCATGTAACCAACTCACCTGAGAAGGAGTTATCTGCGAAGCGGAGCAGGAGGCTGCTTTTTCCCACATCTAAAGGGGGGAAAAGATCAGAGGGACGAGATTAATATCTGTTTGAGTAAAGCCTACTATGACCCCCACTGTAACTTTAGTGACAGCCACATACCAGCAAAACACACAGACGGGAGGAGGTGAGATAAGGAAAGTGAAACAACACAAAATAGGACAAAGGTTGAACTCGCACTGGACATGTGTGAGAAAAGCATCTGAAGAAAACCTGACAGAGGAGAGCCGACGAAGCAGGAAGACGTCGGGCTAAACGGAGAAATCGATGGGAAAGTTACAGTTTTCTCAGAGCATTAAAGTGTTAGAGACTACACGCCTGTAAAAACAAGTCCTGCATCTGCTTTGCAGGCTGGATGTTTGCAGCTGACACTTGTGCTGTCTATCAAAATCAGATTCCAGAAGCTGGAGAGAAAAAAAAAAAAAATCACTGCTTGGTTCAATCATTTAAGCGGTTTTCCAAAACAAGACTGGACTAGACTCGTTCAGCAGGCTCGGAGATGGAGCTCGTTTATCAGGAACTAAAACCTCTGCCTGCTACGCCTCAAACAGATGGACGATAAACGTGACAGCATTACTCCTCACAGAAACAGCTCTGCCAACGAAAGGCACGAGAACTATTTCGAGCTGAAAACTGGAAACTCGCAGCAGCTTCCTGAAACCGTCTTTCCATCCAGGCACGCGTCTCATGTGCAGCGATGAAATCCACCCACTGCTCTAAAATAAGTTCCTGCAGGGAAGAAGGTGACCGACAGTGACTCAGCACCTCCTGCAGGAGGCCTGACACCAAAAGCCCTGAAACTACAACATTCGATCAATAACTGGAGCCTGCTCTCTCCAAAGCAGAGGACCAGGTCCGTTTGTTTTATGGAGTCATCTTTGTTTTACTACGAGCTTGGAGAGAGTTTGTTTTCTTGTTCTCGTGCTGAGAAAGTGACATTAAACGAGTTTTCCTGGGAACGCACTCCCAGCACAAAACCAGGCTCTGCTGAGGCCCGCGGTGCTGGCATCCCAACATGCTTTGCAGTGTCTGAACTCGGACTTTGTGCTTTCAAACAACATCTGGATTCATGAAATGTTAAAGTTTAATTATCATTATTTTTATTTAGGTACTCAGTCACTCTTACTGGTTTGAGATATATCACACCACCCCAGTCCTGGACTCTTTATTTTATCGATGACCTTTTAAACTAAAAGCTGTGCTCCGCCCCTCATGGGGCCTAATCTGCAGCCAAAACACAGAAACATTCACACATGCATCAGACACGCCCACTACAGCCGAGTCCGATACCCGAGCTGTGACGTCTTACACACATCTATCTACGTTTCATATCTGAGACATTGGAGCACATTAGGAGATAAGGAAGACAAACAACATCACAAAAACAGTGAAAGACCTCCTGTGGAACATGATCCCCGACTGCTCTGTTTCACAGTTTTTTCTGCTCTTGGATCTGTATGATGTCATAAAGAGGTGATCTCTCTAATCTGGAAAGCTCCACCCACCCAAAGCTCAAACCGGGCAGCCAATCACAAGAAAACTGATTTTAAAGGGGGCGGGGTTTAAACAGCTTGTTTCAGTCAGAGGACAAACTGAAGGCCCGCAGCAAGGCTCAGTATGATTTAAGGGGGGATTATTTTGAACTGTGAATCATGCAAAGCTGCTTTAGTTGCGTCGAGAAATAAAATTATGGCGCTATAAATAAATAAATGTTTAGTCCTTAATCCAGCCTTGCATCTGGGCTGGCATGAGCTCAGGATTAATCTCTATGAACTGTGCATAATATATTAGAAAACAAAGATGAATTTTAACTTTAAATCACATAAAGCTACTCTAACTGCAAGGATAAGCACATGGAGCTGGGAATGAGTACAGGTCCTCTTTAAAGCAAGTCTATAAAAGCAGGCAGTAAGAAGGCAGTGAGTCTGTGAGGGGTCCCGAGGGCTACAACGCCAACACCTTTGAGATTCATGCAGTCAAGCTTCTTTCACATACAGGTGAAAACCAGACCAGGTGATCGGCAAAAATCAGCTAAAACCAATTCTGAAACAAACTGGAAGCCAGGACAGGGATGGTGCGATTTCGACCAGTAAGACCTCCCCAGTTCATCAGTATGGAAACGTTCCTATTAATAGGTTTATTATGGTTCTACTGGCCCACAGAGACAGCAGCCTAAATGTACTGGAAGTGTCTGTTCACACATCTGTTTCTTGCAGGGCTCCATTAAAAAAAGAAAAGCTTTGACTGCAGAGAGATGTAAACAAGTTAAAATGTACTAACTGGAGTCTCCAATGATGAGCAGCTTAAAGAGATGATTGTAGTCCTTCCCTGCCATTTGGATGGCCTTGTTTTGGATTTCCAAGTAAAACCAGTTTCATAGGAGGAAGGTGAGCTTCCTTCCCTCCAAGTGCACATGCGGCACTCGCCTTGTTCCGCCTCCAAACGCTGACCACCTCAAGAGTTTGTCCAGAAATCACAGGTTCGCTTCCCCTTTGGGTGTGAGGACATTTCCAGTTACACTCTAGTTTCAGTTCTGATGTTCACATCGTTTTAAAAGCGAAACCGCAGCAGCCGGCAGAGTAGGTGGCACTTCTCGAGAGCTCTGCATTTATGATTCACGCTTGACGGCGAGGGCCGGCACCGTGGTTCCACCTTACTTCCAGTTCCACCCAGCGACACTCCTGTGGGGGATTTCCAACAACTCCTCCACAGTTGTGTCAGTGCAGCTCCAGCACTCCTCTGGATGCTCAGTCTTCACATGTACGGCTCCAGGATGGGCACATTTGGCATTTTGTGGTAGTGCTGATCATAAATCCCGTTACTGCCCTTCTCCTCAGAATTCCTGCCCCTCACCTCTTTTTTTTTGGTTGTTGCACTTGAAAGAAACTAAGATGTTCCTCTTTTTTTAACAGCAGTGGTTACATCTGCAGAGGTTTCTTTGACTCAATCCCTTCGGTTCCTCTGGTGGTTGGCTAAAAAGTCACCCGTTCCCTGTTTCATTGCACGAGGAGGGTTCACCAAAAGGAGCTAAACAAAAACAAGGAGAAAAGGTAATGAGAAGTCAGACCAAATCACATCAGACTTCACAACTTTTTGCTTGCTGTGTCCCGCCTTAACTCCCTGCCTGTTACTCGAACAGCAGCTGAGTCACTAAATATAACTTCCTATTCCTGCTGTATCCACCCCCATCCAATGCCTTATCTGTGTTAGCAATATCAGCAGCTCACTGACGGCCATCGTCCAGATTTGGTTGTTTTTCTAAATTCTTCAGGTAAAACAGCGGAGCTGAGCTGGCTGCTGCTGGGTTCGCTTTCCGTGAAAACAGGAAAGGCTGGACTTCGCTAATGCGAGCTAATCCAGCCCCAGGACGCTGTTCTGTCGTGAGTAGAGCGACGCCAATCTCCACTCCAACAAACGCACATTTAAATGTTCGTAATGTGGCGGCAGAATCAATGCCTTCAACAATAAAACTACTCACCCCGGAAAGTCTTGGACCGATCGGCTTTGATTCGGCTCACATCAAGCCCCCAAATGTATACGTGATTCAATAAAGAAAAATAAACCTAAATTTAAAGTAACGGACTGGCTCCTTTAACTAGACTTCAACAACCATGTAAAGGCACAGCAAATTATTGAATAAAAGTATAAATTACGTGCAACCTTGTGTGTCTATACATGCCGAATTGAAGTATAATACATAACGTTGGAGCAAAGAAGTCCCAAATCTGTGTGACTCAGGTTTAAAACGCTTGGGCGTAGAAAACTGATGTTTTCGCTTAGATTTTTGAAGCAGTTTGGCAGATAATTCCATCAAACATTAGAAGAGATGGCTATTGGTCTGTGGATGGCCTCAGGTCACTGATTCAGCTTTAAAAATCTTTAACGGCCGTTACTGGCAGTTTCTGACCCGCTGCTGGGACAGCACGTTCGAAAGTCTCTTATTGCGCGAGCGTTTGTAGCTTTTGGTGGAACAACACGCCTGACTCCACGCGAAATATATTCATTTTTCGTTAAATGAAATCAAACTATGCCAATCCAAGACTTAGAGTCACTTGTGAAAACATTGTAAAAATGAATCAGGGACGTGCTTCAATACGGCACAAATAAAATAACACAGTGCTGGCGTTAAACTGTAGTTTTGTTCAGAGCTCGATGGTTTTAACGGCCAAACCACCGACCTGTTAAGGCACAAACGGGACAAAACTGGTGAATAAATAAATATTAACGTTAATTTAACGGGTGTAAATAAAGAAGAAAGCAATGACCGCTCGTTATAAGGCTAAATGTGTATTTGGTACTGGGTGTACCGCTGCAGACTAGCAAGAAAACGTTTAAACTTCCAGATTTGTTCATCCAGCCTGGAGTGACGGTGTCCGGGCCCGACGCTGGCCTGCCAAGACGTCGGGAAACTTCAGTGCTCGGAGAAACTTTCAACCCGCCGCCGTTTATTTAAAAAACGAACTTACTGTGGTCATGATGCGGTGCTTGGCCGGTGGGTCATGCTCACAGACCGGTGCTACACTCTGACTTGTGCCCGTTGATTCCGCTGGCTCGCCGCTCCGACGGTCGGACCGTCTCCCTGCCGACCACACCTGACTGACTGCAGCTGATGACCCACTCTCATCATCTGACGCTGCGTTCACGGTCATGTGGGAAAACCCTGCACCCTTCAACCGCAAAGTGCACACCGACACAGAGTACTACAGCTGCTCTTTCTTTCGTTTTATAATATCTAATCAAATCATCTTTACCCATGTACTGAAACATATGATAAGGAAACAAGCCAGGGGTGTCCAGCATACGACCGGGAGAAACAGATCTGCCCCACAAAAGGGTCCAATCTGGCCCTCGTGGACTATTTTTTCAGATTCTCAATTTAAAATTTCCACATTGTCTATTTTATTTCATGCATTTAATGTACATAATTCACTTACTTGCTGCATATAATGTCCTCCTGTATATATTCACTTAATGTACATAATGTTCTCTCTCTTTCTGCACAGCCAAGGAGCATGTCAGGATACATTTCACTGCGTGCTGTACTCGTATAACTATGGATGTGACAAAGAAAGATTCTTGAACCTTGGAGGGTTTTACAAAATATTACAATTAAAAAAAATCTTCACTTGGAAAGAATCATGAGAGTTTGAATCATCATAGGTTTTACAGCCTTCTTACTGACAAATACTTACTGTTTCCCCCATTACAAATGAACCATTGAATGAATTGTTTATTTTCTACAGTGGGAGCATAGTTACAAGAATAATAACAATAATTTCACAGTAATAACTTAATAACACAGATTTATTTGTTAAAGTTAAAACATGGGTAGTGATGCTGATTTATCTTTGAAAGGGTAAAATTAAGAAAAATTAAAGAGAGAGACAGAGAGAAGTAAATGAATAATAAAATCAATGCAGAAAGACAAATAACGTACAATCAAAGGTGAAAAACAGATGCAAAATGGTCACTATGACACTTTAAAATGACCCCAAAGCAACTAAAAGAATTACAAAAATTACTGAAAGGAGGAGTCTGGAAAGAGGCTCAAACCCATCAGACAAAAAGGTCAAATGAAAAGGACGTAGGGTGAGTACAAAGTACATAATAAAACTACAAAGACGCAAAAATGCAAAAAGCAAGTCCACTGGAATGACATGCTGTTAATGAGCTTTCCCTCTGTGATCAGTAAAGAGTGAATGCTAAAGAAATGTAACCAAAACTAAAATTCACAGTTTGAACTTTAACCAAAATATTTGAAACACGGAGCTCAGAATCAGAACTTGTCTGTGTCGTGTGTGAAGTCAAAGTAGTGAGAAACACACACTGAACGATGGCGTGTCACCAGTTTTAGTATTACAACAGCAGCTTCCGCTTATGTCCGGTCACACCAAGATTTCCGCTGGCAGGTCACTTTTTTACCAACAAAAAAGTATTTCACAAGAAATTCTACAGACATTTAAAAAGCTGCTTAAGAAACGAAGCCAAAGGAAAAATGTCACAAACGACTGCAGGAAATAAATCAGCCGGGTGACCCACATACATGTGACCCACATACATGTGACCCTATATCTGTAAATGATTTGTAACAGTATCCTGTTGCAAAACTCTTTATTTTGAAATTCAGAGCTCCAAGCTTTTATTTTGTAACGTTACACTTGTTACTCACTTAATACTTTGTGTTAAACGTTTTTTTTTTCCACACTTGTAATTTTCAGTAACTTGCAGATTCAGCTGAGCTCATGTTTTGGAGCCAGAGGCTGGTCTGCTGTCACCATGTGAGAAACGTAAAAATGTGTGAACACGTCGTGTTGCATTTGGTGCTTTATTGCTCCTCTGGTGAATCATCTGCGCACAGCGGGCAGAAAGCGGCCTTGATTGTCGTTTTTAAAATTACTGCATTCATAAAATGAGTCACTGGTTTTTCCAGGAAAACCTGGGCTAATTATACAACCTACCTGCTCAAAGACACTTACAGTTACCATCATTATTAAACTGTGGTGTAGCGGTTCTCAAACGCTGGGGCGTGAGCAACAAGAAGGAAACATGAAGTGAAACTCAACTGAATGAACAGGACTTTTTTTTTTCAGGAAAACAGATTGTTAGGCAACAACTGCTCAGCTCCTGTTTTTGTTCATGATAAATGTATAAAAAGACTTTTGTGGCTTTTTATAGAACAATTGTGGTGAAAACTGAGCAATTATGACCGTATGTTTACACCATAAAAATAAACGTGCACTGCATCATTTTTTTAAATTAAATCTGTTACTACAGTACAAATACTTTTACATTGAAAGACTTAGATTTAGTGTTAGGAAATTAAAAACTAGGATTAA
This sequence comes from Aulonocara sp. 'chitande type north' Nkhata Bay, assembly GCF_057382095.1. Taxonomy (NCBI): domain Eukaryota; kingdom Metazoa; phylum Chordata; class Actinopteri; order Cichliformes; family Cichlidae; genus Aulonocara; species Aulonocara sp. 'chitande type north' Nkhata Bay. Next base: position 36,124,385 of record NC_141347.1, read on the forward strand.
TGTATGAAAATTGCTTGTTACATTTTCTGAATAAGAGGACAAAAACTGAAATTGTTCAGTCAAAAGAAGCAAACTGAAGTAATTCTCTGCACTACAACAAAACCTTGATTACTGCTACTTAAAGGTGCATTTCCTCTTTGACACTCGGCGTTAACAGAACGTGACTGCTAGGAAGTTTCAAAACATCTTTTTACTGTTAAGAAATGCAAGTTGAAATAATGCTCAGTTGTACTTCTCATACGCAGTGAGTCGATGTGACCGTTATTGGACCGAGTGAGCTGTTAAACATTCGTATTTCCAGCAGAAGCCTGTTGAGAAAATGGTGTTAAAAGTTAAAAGAACAGCAACACACCCGCTGCTCAAACCTGGTTAAAGTTGAAGTCACAAATTGCAGAAAAACAACAAAAGTACCTTTAAAGTGTGACACAAAGCACAGCAACAGAAAACTCCCAGACAAATAAAATGTACAATTGCCTTTTATTATTGTTATTAATCATTTGCAACAAAGAAATTAACCACGTTTCAGTTTCCGCTCACATTAAATGGAACTCACATGATAACCAAAATACAGACAGCTCATATCTACAGGTGAAACGCAACACAGAGTACAGGTACAGAGGAACAGTGCTAGAGTTACGCTTTACTTAACTGGGTGAACTTTTTACTGAGCTCATAAAAAGAGACGTACACGCCAGCCTCGAGCCATCGCTGCTTAAAAAAAAAAAAAAAAAAAACCCCACTAACACTGGAGACCTCCCGGCCACGCAGATCTGCTGGCTCTGGCATTTGTGTTGTAGTCTAGTTCAAACACCACAGAAGAAGAAGGGAGGCGTCTGCTGTCGGCTCACTTCCTTCGTCTGCTGCTCGATGATTGGTTCGGTGACCGTCTGTTGCTGCTTCTACCAGCAAAGAGTTTAAGAAAAAACAAGTCATTTCCAGACCTTTTTCCACTACTACTCCACTTTAACCTTTATTCATACAAAATCGTTTCACAACAGCACACAGCTAATGTGAAACAGGTGCATTAGATACAAAAAGCACCAGCTTCTGCAGATATATCTGCATATATGAACAGGGAGGTTAATTTGAGATGTTCCATCTTCATTTTTGTACCCTGACAGGAAGTGGTGATGTGTTCATTCCTATTTGTTTTACAGTTTATGGCAGGTGTGTCAAACACGTGGCCCGGGGGTCTGAAACCGCCCGCCAAAGGGTTTCAAAGGGCTTCAAAGTTTGGTCTCCACGTCTAGCAAATCTCCTGGTCTTCTCGCCCTGCATCACTTACTGCTGCACATCTCACTAAACAGCACTAAACACAACCTGTTTATTTTTTAATAATTGTATTCAGATATAAGCCTGCTGAAGCAATCAGGACATGTAATCACAGCAGGCTCTCAATATATTTTAGATTCAGCATCATTTAAAAAATACATTTACAACTTACTCCACAAATTTTTCTAATTCTGTAAAACCAACCAAAACGAATAAACGACACCATAGGCTGCTGTCGCTCTATGTCAAGTTCAAATGTCCCGGGTGGTTACAGACCTGCGGCTCGGTGAGGACGCCACTGGTCTCACGTGTCGGGGAGGAGAGTAACTGAGGGAGCGAGAATCTCTCAGCGAATCAGCCGGCACCCGCTGAGGCCTGATGGGGCTGCGAGCAAAACACAAATCTGTCATCAGACTACTGCGCTGCAACCTCGGTATAATCAAACATCACTGTAACCATTAAAGCTGAAGCAGGCCGGTACTCGCCTAACGGCTCAGCGAGTATGATAACAATAACTTCCAGAGAAGTGGTGACTACACAGGACAAAAAAAACATTCATTGGGCAACAGTTCATTTTATCTGCCTGTTAATGCAGTTTAACATTTTACAGGACCAAAGGAGCTTGCAAAGAAAAGCGTCTGGACTTCTTTAAGTTGCTTGAAGACGTTTCACCTCTCATCCGAGAAGCTTTCTTCAACTGAAGCAGCTTCTTCAACTGAAGCAGCTTCTTCAACTGAAGCAGCTTCTTCAACTGAAGCAGCTTCTTCAACTGAAGCAGCTTCTTCAACTGAAGCAGCTTCTTCAACTGAAGCAGCTTCTTCAACTGAAGCAGCTTCTTCAACTGAAGCAGCTTCTTCAACTGAAGCAGCTTCTTCAACTGAAGCAGCTTCTTCAACTGAAGAAGCTTCTTCAACTGAAGAAGCTTCTTCAACTGAAGCAGCTTCTCGGATGAGAGGTGAAACGTCTTCAAGCAACTTAAAGAAGTCCAGACGCTTTTCTTTGCAAGCTCCTTTGACTACGGTGACCTGGATGACTGAGAACCTTCACAGACATTTTACAGGACCACTGAGATGTTTTTCATGAAATCTTTAAGCTAGCTGCCAGCTCGCCACTGTTGCCCAAAGCGATGTCACAACTGATAATTAAAAACAAACAACAACAAACTATTTTGCAACTTCCTGTTTCCACGTGTTCTACTCCTGAGTGTTTCTTTCTTTCCATCTATCCGGAGACTTTCACTTCAAGCAACAGCATAAACGTGTCGTTGCTGTGGTGAAGGTATTAAACAGTGTTTGTGTGGTCCTCCCTTCTTACCTTCTCTTCTTTGCTTCCTTCTCGTTGTCAGAGGAAGAGGAAGCAGAGCTCTTAGCTTTGGCTGCCTTCCTGTTGGAGAGAAAACAGTCTTAGTTCATTAATGGTGTGACGGACACAGTGAACTCCACCGTCAGCTCAGATTATCAGTCTGCTCACCCGTTCTCCTGCTCGGCTTCAGAATCTGAGCTGTCTGAAGAGGACGAAGATGATGATGAGGAGGAGGATGATGATGAAGAGGAGGAAGAAGATGAAGAGGAGCTGGAGCTGCTGCTCTTCATCTCTGCCTCCTTCCCGTTTACAGCGCTCTCGCTTCTGCCCGTTCGTTCAGGTGGCTGGCGGCTGGCTGGCGGCGACCGCTTTCCACTTTGACCCCGGTGCGGCTGCTTGCCGTCTGGTTGGCTGCTCCCCAGAGATCTTTGCGGGGTCACTTCAGAGCGGCGAGAATCGGACTGTGAGCCTCTCCCACCTGAGGGTGGAGCATGAGAAGAGTCTCTAGAAGCGCCCTGTGAGGCAGAGGGGCGGCTTTTCTGCTCCCTCCTCTCGTCCTGCTGATCTGCTCTCCTGTCCCTCTCTGATGGTCCTCTGCTGTCTTTCCTCTCTGGCGGCGGTGACTGTGAGGACGCAGAGGAAGAAGAGGAGCTGGAAGAAGATGATGACGAGGAAGAAGACCTGCGGGGTTGGGGAACATCCTTTGGCTGCAGGCTTTCTTTCTCCTTCTCCCTTTCTCGCTCCTGCTCGAGCTCCCTCCTCCTGACCCTCTCACGTTCTCTCTCCCTTTCTCTTTCACGTGAGAGCGAGCGACTTGTCCTTCTTCGCCGCTGTGGAGACGGAGACCGCCGAGGCCTGGGGGGGGGGGGGGGGGGGGGGGGGGGGGGGGGGGGGTGAGAGAGAGATTTGACTTTACTCTGTTACTCTGCACAATCAGCATGGCAGAAATCATCATTGGATCGCCGCCCACAATACACACAATGATGTCAGATTATAAACTTCCATCTGAAGTAAACTAAGTTTTTATTTATAATGACACGTTAGTACATACAAGAGTTCAGAACCCTAATTAATATTAGAGGGGGCTGATCTGAAGTTCATACATCAGGACAGGACCGAGGTGTTTTTAGGCCAGCAGACAGAGGTAATCTCTCCAGCGTGGTCTGGGTCTGCCCCAGGGCCTTCGTCTGACAGGACATGCCTAAAACACCTCGCCCAGGAGACATCCTCACTTACACTTAGCTGTGAACTGCTGCAACGCGAGCTGGAGGTGAGCTGAAGCCAGCCTAACAGCATCATCTGCAAAAACCAGAGTTGAGAATCTGAGGCCAAACTGGAGGCCTCCTGCCAGCTGGCTACGCCCACATGGCAATCCAGAGACACCACCCAAAATGTGACTTTGTAGAGGCATGTCAACCAGGACAGCCCTGCAACATCCAGAGCTTTCAGGAACTCAGGGGAAAACTTTACACACCCCAGAGGACCAGAAACCAAGGAGTTGTTAGCTGCCTCAGTGACCTCACCCCAGGCTAACGAAGTCCAACAGGACTGCATTAGCTTGATGGATCTCTTCACCTCCAGTGCTCACCATCTGGTATCGTGGATTACTACCGCAACAGGGAACAACCATCATCGCAGCTCCTGCAGCACCCACCCTTGAAGAGCTCATAGACCCAGGCCTCTGCCTCGTGTTTCCAACACACCCTCACTTAAAGGTTTAGGTGTGCCAGCTCTGTCCACCATCCCCCCCCCCCCCCCCCCCACCACCTGATCACCAGCACTGCAAACTGACTAATATTAGGAAAGAAGACGACCGAAAGAAACATTAGTTTCACATTAGTGATCTCTGTGTTTTCCAAAGATTAGTGCATCTTTGGAAAACACTGACTGACAGAGACATGCAGCTGCCATCACATGTCCACAGCTTAAGCATTTGATATTTGTTCGATTGTGAAAGAGTTTGATATTTGCACATCATTGGATTCTGTTTTAATTACATTTTATTCAGCGTCCCAACTATTGGGGAACTGTGGTTGTAAATTTGCCCCCTAAATATTCATCATGTGATCTGTTACCTACTCAAGATTTACTTCGTACAATTTTCCCTTCTGTTGCCGACGACTGGAACTCTTAGGATTTGGTGCGTGCTGTAGCCGTGTACTGCTCTTAGACAAGCTCAAGCACAGTCACAGAAAAAAATAAAATAAAACATAAGATGATGACGTCCCTGTGAGGCTGTTCATTAACGTGAGAGAATATGGATGTTGCCTCATGACAACGCTGCCCTGCAGACCCTGCACACTTACATGTAGGCTTATCTCTTACCTGTTGGGGGGGCTTCGTCTTCTTAGACCTCTTGAAGTGGACCTGCTACGTCTCCTTGGACTTCTGGACCTGGTCCTCCTGATGATCCTATCTCGCTCCCTCTCCCGGTCTCTGTCCCTCTGCCTCTGCCTGTCTCGGTCTGACCAGGCTGGAGGAGGTGGAGAAACTCTTCTGGACCGGGCTGGGGGGTCCTGATACTGCCTGGGTGGAGTGCGACGGGGGGGTGAGACGGTAGCTTTCCTCTGGGGTGGAGAGCGTGACCTCCGGGCAAAGGGGCTAGACCTTGTGGCTCCCCTGGTTGTGTCTTTGTCCCTCCCTCTCTCCTTTTCCCCAGTCTTTACCTCTGCTCTCCCCCTCCCACCATCAGCCTCAGAGGGAGAATATCTCCTGCCTGCTCTGGTGCCTGCTCTGCTGGGTGGGGAAGGAGGTGGGCTGGGACTGTCCATCTGTGTGGGGCTGTAGCGTTCCTGGCCTTTGGTGCGGCGTGAGCACTCCTCTGTCGGAGCTCTTTGAGGCAGTCTTTCCCTCTCGGGTGCATCTCTTCCCCCTGCTCCTCCTCCTCGCTCCCTCTGGGAGCTTTTGGGTGTGTCGTGCTCAGAGGCCGAGCTTTGCTGTTTACCGTTGGCTAAATGTCTCTGGACTGCAATCCCGATGGCGGACAGTGCAGCTTTTCCTAGGCTGTCCTTCTCCCTCTGTGGGGATCCAGCCTTTTTTGACTTGCCTTCATCTTCAGAGGATGAGGACGAGGAGGAGGAGGAAGATGATGAAGAAGATGAGGAGCTATCACTGTCACTGTCGCTGCTGCTATTGCTGCCGCTACTACTACTGCTGCTGCTGCTGCTGCTACTGCTCTCCCGTTTCTCAGCAGGCTTCTCCCTCGCCTCCGGTCTTTCACTCACCGCCTTCTCGGCAGGCCTTGATTCATCTCGCCTGATTTCTGAGGACAATCGAACCTCGTCCCGCTTCCTCTTGCCTTCCTGGACTCTGTCTTCTTCCCTCTGCTTGTTCAGATGCCGGTCCTTCTCCTTGTTGCTCTCTCTGTCTGTTTCTCCTCTCCTGTCGTTCTCCTTTTCCCTCTGACGTCCATTGGTGACAGGTGAGTGGGAAGCAGGTGACAAGGAGCCACGGGATGGTTGTCCGTCCCTCTTCCTGTCATTTCTCTGCTGGCGAGGAGGCGTCTCTCTCGCAAGTCTCCTTGCATCCTTCCTGTTGTCCCTTTCGTTTGGCACTGCTGACTGCAGATCATTAGTTCTGCGCTCCCTCTCTCTACTCCTCTCCCTCCTTATTCTCTCTTTTTCAGGGGGAGGCGAAGGCGTGGAGGAGGAGTCATGTCTTGACTTTTTGTCCAGTTTAATTCCGTCTTTGCTCCTTTCCATCCTTGTTTCCTGTTTCAGAGGGGAAGGGGAAGGGGATGAGGAGGAGTCATGTCTTGTCCTCTGAGGGATGCTCTCCTTTCCTTTGTCCCGCTGTTCTCTGCTCCTTGAACGCCTCCCTCTCTCCATCTCTGGACTTGCTGTTCTTCCCCTCTCCATGTCTCTGCTTCTGGAGCGCTTACTTCTCTCCCCCTCATTTTCTCTGCTCCTTGATCGTCTCCCCCTTTCCATCTCTCGACTCCTCGATCTCCTTACCCTCTCCGTGTCTCTTATTCTTAAATGCTGCCCTCTGTTCCTTTCCATGTCCCGACTCCTTGATCGTCTCCCCCTCTGTATGTCTCTGCTTCTGGAGTGCCTATTTCTCTCCTTCTCCTTGCTTCTTGAACGTCGTGATCTTTCCCTCTCATTTTCTAAGCTTCTTGAGCGCCTCCTCTTCTCCATCTCTACACTCCTCGAGCGCCTCCTCTTCTCCATCTCTACACTCCTCGAGCGCCTCCTCTTCTCCATCTCTACACTCCTCGAGCGCCTCCTCTTCTCCATCTCTACACTCCTCGAGCGCCTCCTCTTCTCCATGATCTCCACACTCTGGGAACGCCTTCTTTTCTCCACTTCTCTGCTTCTTGAGCGCCTCCCTTTCTCACTCTCCTTCTGCTTGCTCCTGGACCTCCTTCCTCTCTCTGTGGCTTTTGCCAGCTGTGGTGGGGGAGAAGGGGATGAGTAGTTGTGTCTCCTGGAGGTCCTCTCCATCTCGCTTGGTCGCTCTTTTTCCCTCTGAAGATTGGGCCTCTTCTAGAGGACATGAAATAGCGTTTCTGTCACTTTAAGGTGTCGATCAATATTTAAATAGTATTAGTGACCACACACGCTCAGCCTTACCCGTTCGCCCTGTTCTGGGCTCTGCTCCTCATGGCCTCGTCTCCTCCTGTCTGGAGAACTGCCTTTTCTACCTTCAACAACGTTTCTTCCAGTCTGGTCCTGTTGGCGTGATCTTGGTGGCGCCGGAGATGGGCTGCTGCTAATGTAAGGGGGAGGGGATTTAATAATTAACAATTTGATCCAAAATGTCAAAGCTGTTTTTAAAGTTAAGGGATTCACTGATGTATTGCTTTGTCTGTAAAACTTTCTATCCAGTTTACTGTGACGTGGCAAAAAAAGCCTTCACATCCTCACATTTCTGAGAAACTATAAGCAAAAAACGTGATCTCCCCCCATCTGTTCCTTTTATCTGTTTTTCAGTCTGTAGTCATGTAGAACAATACTTCGTGATGATCCGTGAAGCAGAATCAAGTCAAAAGGAAAAGAGATCATGACCTTATGACTAGGAATTAAAAACATGAATGTCACATATTGGGTCGAGGTCAGAGTGACATGAAACAAAGCTATTCCTTGTTGGTTAGATCCAGTAGGACACGATTTTACCAAATACAATAACGAAGCTTTTGTTTTTCTCAAAAGACAAAAACGAAGATAAAATGAGAAAAACTTAGAAAAACTCCCTCAAATGGTACAGTAGGGAAGATAAGTGGTGTCAAACTGAGTACGAACGGCACTGTAAGGTTAATTATGAACAGCCAGTTCCTCAAAGCTGGCCCTGCATGTCTCCTGTTTGATGTCATACCTGTGAGCAGAGCTGGAGGAAGCGCTCCTGCCTCGTCCTGGCTTTGCTTTTGGAGGACTCGCGCTTTCACTCTTTTTTCTGTTTTTCTTCGACACCATCTCTTTTTCCTCTGACGAACTTTAAAGAGGGCGAAGGACAAAGTTAGACACAACGCTGTTTAAACAGCGACAAAATCAAACGCTGCCGATTGGCTGTCAAGTACAAGAGTCTGATAAACACCTACCTGTCTTCTTCCTCCTCTGACACCTCTCTGAAAAACAGATTTTCAGGTTAACAGTGACAGTCTGTATGATATAAATGAATATGAATGAAAAAAAATAAATGGTGGTGTATAGGGCTGTCACGATTACAGTCGACGACTGATTTAATAGTCGACGCGTCGTTTGAAGCTTTGTAAGATCACAAAAGACGCAGGAATAAGTAGCAGGATTTAAGAGTGTAATAACGGACTGAAACAGAAGATGGCAGCACTGCATGTACAAGGATGCCAGCTGCCGTTAAACCCGAAGAAGAAGAAGCTGTGTCCCAGAATTCATAGCGCGGCCCAGCTCAGTTTCCAACAATGGCGGCAGCTAGTTAGTTTTAATATTACTCTTATTATTCTTTCTGGGTCACAAAATAAACATTTAACATATTTTCAGGCGAGAATGTAGCTGTGTAAACCTCAAATATCTGCTCAGTTTATCAGGACACCACATATTTTCAAAAGCGCTCCGACGTTTTCGGAGACGTCTGTTACCCACTAGCTCGATAGCTAGCCGGGGGCTAGGCTCACTAGCACCGTGAGAACACCGGACTCCCGGCTAATCGTTTTCAAACCCACCACCGTCTTTCGCTACTCAGGTTAAACATGATATATAAGTCACTTAGATAACTTAAAATGTTATTGTTTGGCTTTTTTTAGTATTTTATTTGTTCCTGAGTAAATCGGTTTGGCTGAGATTAAAGTTATAGTTTTTACACAGCTGAATAAACGTCAAGCAGACAGCTGATTATCAGAAGTGTGAGATGCTGGAGAATTTACTCCGGTGTCCTGTTATATTTTAGATAGCAAGGAGTTTATTAAACTTCACCGAAACAATCTGCAAACTTCATTAAAATTTAATAAACTCTCATCTTGTCTTTATTTTTAGTTAGCACAGACCTTAAACACTTAAAGCTGTAAGCTAATGATAGTTATATAAGAGCAGATGCTGCTGGTGCAATAAGCTGTAGTTTTACGTCCAATGGATGATGATCTGATTAGTGACTAATCGCAAATATAATCGGTGACTAGTCGACTATCAAAATAATCGTTTGTGGCAGCCCCAGTGGTGTAATACCGTTTCTTCTTCTTCTTTTTAGATTTCTTCTTCTCTCTGCGAGGTGATGGGGAGGGACTCTCTGAGCTGCTTGGAGAAGAAATAAAACCATCAGACCACCGCTCAGCAGCCAAAACCTTTTCTGCTTTCCCCTCATTTATCGTCTCACCTGTCTCTGCTCTTGTTTTTCTTTTTCTTCTTGCGACTGCGCTTCTTTGGAGGAGAATCTGATTCATCTGAATCTTCCAGCAACCTGAGAGAGAAAAAAAACAAACAAACCAGACTCTAAATAATAATCAAAACATTAATTAATAATTAATTTGATGTGCACTCAGGCTCTGAAGGTGTTTTTATGTCCTCCTCACGTGTATTTCTGTTGCTGTTGCCTCTCCCTCTCCAGTCGTTCCTGCTCCCTCTTTTCCTTCTCTTTCTCCTTGCGGTCAGCGTGGAAGGATGATCCGTCCACGTAATCGCTGGCGATGCCAAAAGCAGCGCGAAGGCGGTCATTCTTCTGCTGGTTGGCTGCAGCGAGGGCATGTGTCTCTGTCACCCTGAGAAGAAACCGTAAAAACCCACCAACACGCTCTGAAGGATTAGAAGTTTCTGTCATGCTGTTTTCCACAGTTTAGGCACCTGGGTAGCACGTGCAGACCAAGCTTCCTGTAAATTCTGCAAATAATGAGCTGGTGCCCCTGAACATCACACTGTAGCTCTAATATTAAGACATGGCAGGATTTTACAAATGTAATTAACTGGACGTTCTTTTAAATTAATGGACACAAGACAATTTTAGCCTTATTCCTTCCGCTGCAACCCTCTTGCTGTCAAATGAGCTCACGGTAAGTAAAAGAAATAACAAACTGACAGGTGTGATTATCCTCCGTGCAAACTGTATATGAGGTCAGCAAGTACGAGGCCGGGTGCTGGTTTATAGAAAAATATGTTTCTTGAAACCAATAAAAGAAAACAGGCAACCAAAGTTGCTTCAAGGAATCAATTTGTGATTTCTTTTGTTATTAATGAGGACATAAATGCTTACGTTGGTCTCTCGGTGGAGGCGGGTGCAGGCTCCTCCTTCTCCTGCAGCATCATGCGGAAACTGTTCACCTTCTCCTCGATCTCCTCAGCAGAATACCTGAGCGTTCACACAAAGAAGATTTAGCAATATGCAGAAGTCGGTGTAACAGCATGCTGCACTACCAGTACTTTCTTCCTCCCACTGAAGCAATCTGGGTGGACTGATTACATATTTCTAAAGACACGGTTCAATATTTTTGTGAGAGAGAGAGAAAAAAAAAACTCAGTTAAGAATAAGCTGGAAATCCTCACGATTCAAGAAGCAGAGACCTTCAAACACACAGCAGCTTAGATAAAGAGATTCATTTTGAGTTCAATAACCATATTTACCCTTGCTCCTCCATCATGTCCTGCAGCTCAGCACACTTCACCTCCAGCTGCCTCTTCCGCTGGTGCTCCAGGATGTCGGCATTGGGCTGCCTGTTGAGCTGGCTCTCCAGCCTCTCCCGGTCCTTCTCATCCCGCTCGCCGCCACGCTCGTCCCGCGGCCGCTTGACCCGCAGACTCGATAGGTTGCGCTGCACGTAGCCATTGGTGCCACTCCCGCGCGGAGTCGTCAGGCCAATCCCATTGTACATGGCTCTGAAGACGTGAAGCAAGTGATTAAACATCAGATATCAGCTGCAGTAAAACGTAATAAACATAAGTAGAAAAAACACAAACAACAATCAGGATCATTGAAAGGACCTGATGTGCTGGTGAGGTCCAAGTGAACACTGAATAACAAATATGGAGCTCAAGAAAGGAGACGACCTGAAGATTAAAAAGAAAAAAAAAAGACTCACTGCAATAGGGGTGGGCGATAGAAACGATATAAATTTGGCCAACGACAGAGATTTTGACTATACCGCTCTATCGCGATAGCACGTTGATGATGTCATCAAGCTGCGCCTGTTTTGGTCGAAAGCGTTGCAGCGGCTACAACCATTATCTTCTGCAAATTATGGCGGGCGACAGTCATAACAAAGAGGTGAAGCACTTTTGAAATATGGGGAAAGCCAAAAACTGCGCTTCCTCCACTTCCGTAACATTGATTCATTAATGCTGAATTCTCTCGCAGCTGCTCTGTTCCCATGTTGTTGCAGTATATTAATAACTAACCTCGTATTGTGGATGAATAATCTCAGTTGTTCTCCTGACTGAAGTTTGGCCCATGTATAGCATCCTGCTATGCGATTGCATTTGTCCCTGACCACCAGAATCCCTCACGTTAACTTTTATCGAGTGGAAAAAAAGTTGGCGTTCATCCTCCAGCTTCACTGTGCTAATGTTATGCTAACATAGCTGTGTCGCTAGCAATCACGTAGCACAACATTATATACCAGCTAGCCCAACTTCAGTAACCCTGCAAACGCCACTGCTGTTTAGTTTCCTGTCTTATTATATGTTGGAAGTGATAACAGAGCTGTACGTTTGAATGTGTTTCAAAAATCTCTGATATGAAATGTTTAGGTGGAAACTAGCGAGCTAACTTCCTGTTAACTTCTAACTCCGTTAAATTTAATAAATTCTGTTTTCATGGATGTCTGGATGTTAAACTTAATTGTTACACCTGCTAAAGCAGCAACGCTGATGATTTTATTAAAGATGAAAGAATTTAGACAGTTTTTAACTCTTAGTGTTCGTTTGACTTTGGGACCTGAAGCAGACGGAGTTTTGGACCCAGATTACTCCGCGAAGCTCCTCACTACGGCAGCCGTAATGCTCTGACAATCCATCAAGCAGTGCTGCTTACCAAAGTTGTACTAAAACATTTTTTAACAGATTTCTGCAGCCAAAATCGGTTCGAGGTCAGTAAGCACAATCAGAATTCATACATAAGGCACACTCTCGATTTTTGAGAAAATTAAAGGATTTTAAGTCCTTATAGTGTGGAAAACATGCTATACAGAAGAAAAGAATATATCGCGATATATATCGTTACCGCACATGCTTCAAATTATATCGCGATATGAATTTTAGGCCATATCGCCCAGCCCTACACTGCAACACTAATGTGAATGAGTGTCTCAAAAAGCCACCTGGTGTTTTCCCTGCATCTGAAAAGGCAGTGTTAGAACCTACATTATCTAAAAATAAATGATTTAAACTTTGAAGCGCGTGTATGCAGACTCTATGCACACCGACCAATACAAATGCAAATAGATCAAATGCTGATTGGTTAAAAAGTGGGTTGGAACAGGGAAGGGAGCAGCAGTGGAGTCCCCACAAATGACAGAAGACCAACAAATATATAAAGAAACACAAACAGTGGCAGCAGAGGACACCGTTTATTGTTCTTAACACTTGGTTTCATTTCAGCTCTTTGAATGTTGGACCTCTGCTCTTCTTCACGGGTCACTAATGGACCAACAGCAGCACAAACAAGACAATGTGCAGACTACTGTCTGCAAAGCTGTCCGAGGACCACCACACTGGCATGTTTGAGCCATTACCTCTCACAATTTCAAAAGAACAGGGTTCACCATGTCATCTACTATTAGGAAGGTTAGTTGGGCCGATCACTGGCTGCTCTGTATACAGACTGTACAGTCAAGATACTGATCTGCAAGTTGCTCTCTAATGCATTTGGAGCCTGAATGTATAGAAAGCACTATGATATGACTGCTGTATAAAGTGCTTTGAGTGCTCATGTAGAGTAGAAAAGAGCTTTAAAAGAACTTTAGTGTGTGTCATGTCATTTCCATGTTCTGGCTTTGTTGTAATGCGCTTGAAGGACATGTTTAACGTTTTTAAATTGTGCTTTGTGCTTAAATAAAAGTCTGCAAAAGCAATTAAGGGTAAATATAAAATGTTAAAAATCAAAAGAATAAATATTTTAAAAATGTGTCTGGAATAAAGTACTGTAGAAAAAGTAAAGATCAAAGTAAAACCAAATTAAATTAAAAATAATAGTAATTGTAGAATTACATTTAAAAAAAACATCTAAAAATACTTCAAACTAAATAAAAAAAATACAACAATATTTAGGTAAAACAGAAACACTAGTATACGGCTTAAAATAAATAGATAAAAATAAAATAATAAATAACTAAAATGGTAGGAGTAGAAAAACAATTATGCCGACAGCTCCCTGATCCTGAACAGCAGGATGTGGTTACGGTTCGACAACTATAACTTTTCTCATAGTCTCGCTTTCGCTGCTAATAACCAAATATTCCGACGCAATGGTAGGCGTTAAAAACTGGCAGTGATTATTAGTCCTACCTGTTTCAAGCCTCAGACTGTCACAGGTGTATCATTAAATCAGTCTCTCGCACTCTTTTTGTTTTTTGTTGACACGGGTTTGTTTGAAGCTTCGGATCACCGAAGGCTGGAGCAGCCTCTGAGCCGGGTAGTACACGCTGTGTGGGTCGGTGTGCGTCTCCGCTCGTGTTTAACGTCAATTCTTCTTCATTTGATCTGAATTTATTACCGCTAACAGTAATTTTTTGGCGCACTAACACGTGCGCCATAACAGGCCTGCTGTTGCGCCTGATTGTTAAATAAACTCATTTATGATAACTAACGCCAACAGAACCGAAGGGACACGCAGATTATATTTATATATAAAAAATTAAAGGAGTAAATGCAGCTTCTCTGACATTTGGTTTCCTTACCAACTGGCGAATTTAAACGCCATGTTTCTAAAGGCCTCTCAACACACAGCGAAGCTAATATAGCTAACGTATTTGATACGTACCAGCTTGTTCTCCGGGCGGGGGCGAAGAGAAAACGGCGTCTGAGATAATTTGGCGGTTAATAAGGTCCCTTACAATCACACGATCACAGAAATTAGATTATAACAACAGTGTCTTTAAAACTATGCAAAGATAAAGAAACGCTGCTAGCTCCGTTTGCTTTCAGATAGCCCCTCTGGTCTCCAACCGCAGGAAGAACGAGACTCCCAGTGACGTCAGACGCACGCAGGCGCGGATAAAGACTGATGCGTTCAGGTTCTGAAAGACAGAACCATATTCACAAAAACTACACCGTTCTGTCGTTAACTATTATATTGAGCTTACTAAGCTACCTGTTAAACTCTCTGAATTCCATAAACAGGTCCTTCTTTATTGGAAAATGTTATTTAAACATAATTTCACTCCACATAATAGCCCAATTTGGAACAATAGATATATACTGATGAACAGAAAATCTATTTTTATTCAAGATTGGTTATCAAAAGGTGTTTGGGCAATTGCCCATTTCGTAGAAGAGGAAGGACATGTTCTAGGACATCAAGATTTTTGCCAAAAGTTTAATATCCAATGTTCTAAAAGTAAATTTAATCGGGTTATAAATTCCATTCCATTGTCACTTAAAAACATAGTTGTAAATGATATAATATATTCTGACATCTCCCCCAAGTTAAGGCAATTATATATAGATGGTATTCGATTTTGTGATGTTAAATGCAATAATAAGTTTCTAAGATTGTCATTAAGGAGTCTTTATTCTCCAAATTTACTTAGATGTAATTACATATTAAAAGATTTCCAAAGGGAAGAAATTTAAAAAATAAGAACTGATTATATCACCTTCCCTATCCATCCTAAAGGGAAAGAAGTCCAATTAAAAATAAAATTTACCCGACAAATAGACTCCTTGGTGATAGATTCAAAATAGAAACGGGTAATTGTGTATTTTGTGAAACAGAAGAGGAGGATTTGGACCATCTATTCTTTTTGTGCAATTTTATACAAATATTTTGGTTGGATTTTCATACCTGGCTTTATTCCAGTGGGATTCAAATTACCCCGTTTACCTTAAATATGATAATGTTTGGAGTGTTTTTGAAAGAAAAGAAAGCTAATTATGGTGTTACTGTGTTATTAATCTTGTGCAAGCATTTTATACATTAATGTCGTTTTTTCAAGACCAAACCAACACTAGCTCACTGGAAAAACGACTTAAACCTGTTGGTTAAATCTTTGACCTTAGTTAAAAAGAAAAAGGCTGCTTTTTTGTTTCCTTTGTGGAAGATTTTGATTTAGTGAGTTAATAATCTGTTAAATTATGTGACCCCATCTTTATATTTTCTTTTTCCTATGTATGAAAATTGCTAATATGTAAGGAATGTTTATTTTCTGAATGTGTAATATATGGTGCATTTTGTTTGTATATTAATATTACTAATAAAAAAAACTATTATATTGAGCATTAAATATCCCCAATACATGAAAGCCTGGAACAGCCCGTTTGCAAAGTCCGAGTCTCTGATCCTATGAGTATCATCCAGTAGGCACTGCATAGCTTGGATGGACTTATCCAGCTTTATAGTCCTCAGAATGTCGATCCTGCTCCCTCTTAAGGTGTGCTTGCCTGGGTGGCCTTGTAGGTCAGGTGCAGTCCTTCAGATACATCCGTCATCATCCGTGTCGATAAAATCCAAATTGGAAGGGAGCCAAATCCTTGGAAGTTGCAATCCAGCAGGAAACAGACAAATGCTTTGACGTTATGATCCAACAAAAAATAAGCAGAAAAAAGCCCCAAAAATATATAAATGCAATTTGTGAGTCCACAGTATTGCACTTTATCCGCTGGCGGTTTTTGTTTTTGTTGGTTTTTTTGCTGTAATTTTAAACTGTGAATTCCCAATCCGAGATCTTCTGATACTGAAACTAGAGGAAGAACAGCTTATTCAATCTGCACGGGGTGTTTATGCGTTTCTTCTTCTATCTCCTCCCCTCCTTGATCTCCACGAGACATCTATGACAGCTACATCAGTCCATGCTGCTCTCTCTCTACAGCCTTTCAAATACATGATTTAAAGCAAAGTTCAGTCACTTTCATTATTCGTCACAAATGAATAGACTTTACTTTTCATTCAGTCTTAATGTTGTTGTAGGATGATTCTAACATGATCTCTTTTTAACTCAGGAATACTTTTTCTCTGCATGACTCGACGTTTGTGACTCACAGTATACTCAGTATCACTTGTTTTGTTCAGAATCATGCATGATGATGGGCCAGAGTCACATTTCACTCTTTTGCACACACACTCTGTCCACTGTACTCTCTCTCTCTCTGTCTCACACACACTGAGTCAAGGATACATCACAGTCATAACAATGCTCCTGGAATCTGGGTGGAAAAAAATCAGGCATGTCAAAAACTGAAATTTGTGATTGTAAGGGATGTTGTTACGCTAAGTTTTCATTCATTAGATTGATCAGAATTATACTTGGTTATTTTCTGATTATAATTATAAATCATTAACTGTTTCAAAATCACATACTCTGTTTAACACTCTGTGTGTCTTTAACCATAAAGAGATGGATGTTAACTCCTTTTACTCCACTTGTGGGTAAAGATGAGCCTGGGGTGTCAAATCTCTTTGACATTATTTATATAAAGATCAGAAAATGAGTTTATTTTATGAAATATTTTCAAAAATATGAAGAGAAATGTATTGAGAACATAATTTTCAATAGACCTAACTAGGCTTGTGTCCTTTGAGTGCAAAAAACAGAAGACAAGCTGCATCTCTCTCCTGTTTAAAACGTTATACAGTTCTGTTGTTTCCCCTTCCTTCTGTCTTAACACAAGGCTGGAATAAATTATTTTTATGTTGTCTATGTCACATGTTAAGAGGATGAAGGAGGACAGTGATGAGGTGTCCCGAGTTGTGCTATAGACATGAGGTTCTAGGTGGGGGAGATTACGGGGTTATGGACTATTATGTTTGAGAGTAGCATGATCTGAAATCCCCGTCTTGGCGTTGTTCCTACATCATCATAACGATGGTGGTCAGGGTCACAACTGACCAGTGATGTTGTCTGCGCGTGGAGTTGGCATTAAAAAATAACCAAAAATTGGCTAACACTAAACCAGACTTGATAATATATTTATTCTATTGTATAAATTGTAGGCAGCACGGTGGCACGGTGGTTAGCACTGTTGCCGCACAGCAAGAAGGTCCAGAGTTCAATTCCACCATCAGGCCGGGGTCTTTCTGTGTGGAGTTTGCATGTTCTCCCCGTGTTTGCGTGGGTTCTCTCCGGGTACTCCGGCTTCCTCCCACTGTCCAAAGACATGCAGCTTGTGGGGATAGGTTAATTGGATAATCCAAATTGCCACTAGGTGTGAATGGTTGTCTGTCCCTCTGTGTTGGCCCTGCGACAGACTGGCGACCTGTCCAGGGTGTACCCCGCCTCTCGCCCTATGACAGCTGGGATAGGCTCCAGCGCCCCCCGTGACCCTGAAAAGGATAAGCGGAAGCGAATGGATGGATAAATTGTATGAAAACACTTGGACTGCAGACCATTTGTTCCAGATGAAAGTTTTATATAAACAAAGGAATTAAAATGATAATGTAGGTACAACACCGAGGAGTAGACACAGAAGTCCCCTCTTGACCACAGCAGAGGATGTGAAGAAGCTGGATTATCACGTGAAGAAACAAAGCAAGACCTTTCTGTAAGGAACCATTTTCCTTTCATTTTACATACGAATTTCTTTTTAATTTATAAAATCTCCCCCAAAATAGTAGTTTCCATTAACCTAATAACATTTCAAGCTTCTACTTGTCCCAGACGACTGAGATGAATTTGGAATTTAAAAATGATCCTTATCCTGTAGAGGGGGCTGTTTAATGACTGTGTTAACGCGCTGCACATACTTCATTACAAACTTTAAACTGTAATAAAATGCAATAAAAAAAAACGTGTATTTTCTCAGCAGAAAGTGTCAGTAAAGCTCAAAAATGAGCATACCTTTAATTTTAATGGTGACATCATTTCTGTAATAAAAGTAAAGACAATCTTATAGAAGTTTTTAATATTTTCTCAAAGTTTTCTGTCTTTTTTCCTCTTTAAAAATGGGATTTAACTTTATTCTTAAAATGCAAAATTAAAATAAGCTCCTGTAATACTTCTTTTTTCTTAATGTGTTTAGCTGTTGTTAATTTAAAATGAATTTAAAATGCTGCGTTTCATTTTAAATTCTATTATTTGTTGTTAAATTTGAAATGCTGTACTGTTTTAAATGCTCTATCATTAAGTAACCTAATATTTTCATTTAAAAGTATGCTTTAACTCTCTTTAATTTTTATATCAGGTTGCACCCTATTAATTATTATTAAGTAAGTAAGTAAAATTTTATTTATATAGCAAAATATCACAAAGTGCTTCACAAGGTATAAAACAAAAACAGACAAAAGATAACAAAATGCAATTCTAAAAAGACGTGTTTTTAGTTGCTTTTTTAAAAGTCACCACTGAGTCCGCAGATCCTAAGTTCTGAGGAAGAGAGTTCCACAGTGGCAAAAGCTGCGTCTCCCTTGGTTTTCAGCCTTGTGTGCTGAATAACAAGTAGGCCCTGATCACAAGATCTCAGGGACCTGCTAGGGACGTAGGGCTGTAAAAGTTCAGTGATGTAGGCTGGTGCTTGTCCTTTAAGAGCTTTAAATGTCAGAACCAGTATCTTAAAATGGACTCTGACTTCAACGGGGAGCCAGTGCAGCTGTATAAGCAACGGTGTTACATGAGAGTACTTACATGTTTTAGTCAGAAGCCTTGCTGCAGCACTTTGGACAATCTGCAGACGCTCCAGGGAGCTTTTGTTTAGACATGTAAACAGTGAATTACAGTAGTTCTGTTAGATTTGTATTGTTGATTGTCATTTATGCTTAGAAATATTTAACCATATATGCTTAGAGGTGTATAATCATTTGTAGGTTGAAAGAACGTCTCATCCTAGAAGGTCTGTAACAGCTCTGTGTAGCATGAAGGGGGAGTGCGTTCACTCCCTCTGCAGAGTGTTCCGGCATAGATTACACACCTCCTAGGAAAGGCCGTATCTTCTCTTGCTGATTTATGGTATAGCAAGCACACGTATATCTGTTTAAGTATAAGAGCCTTTTGTTCAGATGGACCGCTAGACTCCTGGCACCAGCTTTGGGGAGTCTTCACAGGGTCACATCTGGACCCCACACACACACACACACACACACACACACACACACACTATTCTTTGTTCACATGTATACCTATGTAAGATGTCATATGTTAATGACCCTATGCATATTCATGTAACCACAATAAAAGGAGTGCTATGGGGAGCCTGGCTGAGAGTCTGACGGAGGCTAGGTGGTGGGACGACACTTGGCCCCAGCCAGATTTCCCTCATGCATGAGTAAACCAGCCTACTTGTGTCTTGCTTTGCAGTGTAATTATATTGTCTTCAACGTTCCAGCGGATAGGTACAAGCTACAAACCTATCAAGTTCAATCGTGATCAAATGAATGCATAAATAACAATCTCCAGTTCAGTATGAGATACTATGGGCTCAGTTTAGAAATGTTTCTTAAATGATAGAAGCAGGACCGAACCAGAGATTTGACGTGAACATCCAGGGTAGGAGCAGAATCAAAGGTTACCCCGAGGTTCCTGATGGACGATTTCACAAATGTTGAAAGAGGACCAAGAGCATTCATTATGTCAGGTACGTGTCTGTCTGGAGCACATACAAGGACTTCAGTCCTTTCTTCATTAAGTTGGAGGAAGTTGTCAGCCATCCAACCTGTGATGGTTTCTAAGCACACATTTAGAATCTGCAGCTTAGAAACATCTTCAGGTTTAAAAGACACGTACAGCTGGATGTCGTCTGCGTAGCAGTGGTAGCAAATGTCCTCAAAGGGGCTCAAAATATGCTGGAGAGGAAGTAGATATATTAAAAACAATAAGGGCCCCAGCACAGAACCTTGTGGCACACCATAGGACAGGGACGTGGAAGATGACCTGTACTTAGAGACCGCCACAGAAAAGTATCGTTCATAGAGATACGAGGAGAACCACTCTAAGGCAGACCCAGATACAACAACCCAGTATTTCAGCCTTTCAAGCAAAATGTGATGGTCAGCGGTGTCAAAGGCTGAGGGCCAACATTAGGAGTACAGAACACTTTCCTGCGTCAGAATGTCACTGGAAACTCTAAGAAGGGCTGTCTCAGTAGAATGAGCTTTAAAGCTTATTTAAAGAATAATAAATCATTTTTGTATCTTGATTACATTTATGACTGTGAAAAAAAGATGTTTTCGAAAGGTTGTAATCAGCGGGCGGGGAAGCAAGGAGCGGCGCTGATTTTGAACTTTGGAGAAGGCTTGGTTTTGAAGGATTGGATTACGGATTTTGGCGGTTGGCATAAACTGGTGTGTGACTGGACTGGAATGGCAACTCAGGTAGAAGACGATGATGACATGGATTTAGGAGATTGGACACCGGTTAGTGGGAAAGGGGCGAGGAGAGGGAGAAGAGGTAGGGAGGATGAAAGTGTCATAGGAACTCAGGGCAGCAAACGAAGTTTGGAGGGGAATAGTTCGGATGATGGGAGTGTTATCCGGAAAAGGAGTGTCAGAGAAGAGTTTAAAATAATATTGAAATTTAGGCTGAAGGGGTGCAACTTAGCCCAATAGTTTTGTCAAGAGAGCTGAAAAAGAAGTTTGGAGAGGTAACGTTAGCCAAAGTACTTAGAGATGGGAATTTGTTGATAATCGTTAAGACGGAAGAAGAGAAAAATAAAGTGTTGCATACTGAGAGCATCTGCAGAAAGAGAGAGAGAGAGGTGTTGGGGGAGTGTAAAGTGGTGCGAGGGGTAATCACGGGCATGCCAATAGAAGAAGATTTAGAAAAAATTAGACGTAAATGTTTCAGAGTGGTTTTAGAAGAGGGAGGGGTGCAATGGATCCAGCGTTATGTTTAGAACATGAGATAAGGAAGGCACAAGTGAATAAGGAGAGTGTGCTGGCGGTCTTTTTTGATATAGAGAAAGCGTATGTGGAGGGAAGGTGTATTAATTAAAATGAGGGAAATGGGTATAAATGGTCGAATGTTCAGATGGATTAAGGATTTTTTGGAAGGCCGATGAATAATAGTAAGGATTGGGAGGAGTTATTCGGAGAGTTTGCCAATAGAAAATGGAACGCCACATGGAAGCATAGTTAGCCCGCTATTGTTTTCACTGCTGATTAATGATGTGTTTAAGAACATAGAGGGTGGGATGGGGTTTTCAGCTTTTGCAGACGATGGGGCGATGTGGGCACGAGGACGACGGTTAGACTTTTTGGTGAAGAAAGTACAGAACAGTGGTCATATAAATGAGGGTTTAAATTCTCAGTTGATAAGACTAAGTTGATGGTTTTTACAAGAAAAAGAGGTGGGGTTGACGTCAGGGTCAGATTATATGGACGGGAACTGGAAAGGGTAAAACAATTTAAATTTTTGGGGGTTGTGGTTTGATGAAAGGGTGACATGGGCTGTACATATTCAGAAAATAATAGACAGGTGCAAGAAAGTGTTGAATGTCATGAGGTGCTTAGTGGGAACTGACTGTGGGGCTGATAGGAAATCTTTAAAAGCTTTATATACTGGGTTGATTGGGTCAGTATTGGATTATGGGTGTGTCGTATATAATTCTGCTGCCGGAACAAGTCTTTGTAAGTTGGATAGTATCCAATATCAGGCGTTAAGACTTTGCTCAGGTGCATTCAAAACAACATCTGCAGCAGCACTACAGGTAGAAATGGGGGAAATGCCATTACAACTAAGAAGAGAGCAACTGACATTGAATTACTGGGCAAATTTACAAGGACATGGTCAGGATCATCCGACAAAAACTGTTTTCCAACCATGCTGGGAAAAAGAGAAAACGCAATTGAACAGTGGGACAGAAAGCAGCTGAACTTAATCTGGACAAGATCAACATGTCAAACAGTACCGTTGCCTACAATACCACCATGGATGCTCCCTGATGCAGTAGTAGTTCCTCAAGAGCAGAATACGACACAAAATGAAGGAAAGGTGGCAAAAGCAATGGGAGGAGGAGAGGAAAGGGCGATGGCTGTAAACATCCAAAGGAAAGTGGGGAAATGAGAAGTACTGGACGAAACAGGAGAGAGGAGACGATTATATCTCGACTGAGATTTGGACACACTGGCTTAAATAGCACATTATTTTTAATAGGTAAACACTGTGCAGGGGAGTGTGACTGCAGTAGGGAACAGGAAAAAAAGAACATGTTTTATTGCATTGTCAGAAGTATGATATGGAAAGGAGACAACTGATCAAAAAGCTGGACGATATGAAAGTGAAGTTGGACTTGTTTGATTTATTTCGCATGAGCTCTATAAGTGAAAGTTATCAGGCTGTATTTTGGTTTTTAAGGCAGACCGATTTGTTCCGGAGAATTTGAATATTTTATTTTATTTTATTTTATTTTATTTTTTTAAATTGTCATTTCGGTCCACACTCCACACCACGTGGTGGCGGTAATGCACAATTTTGCTGTTTGCCAACCGCCAATAAACCCTATACAAAAGAAGAAGATGTTTTCGAAAGGCAAGGATTGATATTGGAACTCTATTACCCAGAGTTCCTCATGTGTGACGTAGGTTTTTCAGTTAAAAACATCCTGCCTCCTCGGCTCTACCGTTAGTGGCGCTGAAGCTAACGGGAGCGGAGGGTGCTGTCCTTCTGTTGGTCGTTTCTCCGAAAACTCATAAAAGAACTCCACATTAGAAAGTAGGCCGCTCAGTTTAGAGATAATGGCGGAAGGAGACAACAAAAGCGTGAACTTGATGGTAAGTATGAAGCATTTTTAAAACACAGTATGGCGAATTTAAGGGCTCGTGTTCGATGTAGGCGTGTTTGCAGCAGGAGAGTTAGCCTCGCACGTCGCTGCTAATCTGACGGCACTAACACTACTGTGGTGTTTAGAGATTCGTGTAAATAGTGTGAACTTTGCACATGGGGGCAGCTGAAAAGTCTAAGCTAAGCGATTTAACCCTGATCGCTTATCCGTCCGTCCGTGCTGACCGCAGCTAACCTTAGCTCGCTGACTAGTTAGCATGCTTATTTTAGCTTCAGCAGCGGGGACGCTTCCTTTTTGTGGAGGTGCTGCCTCGCCCTAACGCAGAAATCATTTTAAAGCTTTAAAACAAACTGAGATCGAGTCATCACACGCTCATTCGACGTGGTTTGACAGCCTGTGTTTGTCCCCGGTTATTTCTACGTGTAGTGCACTGTCACTGCGCCGTCTTATCACCAAAGATACACACCCTGTTTATCAATTTGCTTCTCAAATAGACTTCTAGGCCACAAAACACACAAACTGAGAGCCATATAAAGGAGTATCGTTACATTCAGGTGTTCTGTGTGTGAAACAGCAGGATAAACCCACATTATATGACTTTAAAGGTGCTAGTTGCTCTTCCAGAGGCAGCACAGTAATGTCACCTTTATACTAACTCCTGGAGAGACTGCCCTCCTGAGTACACAATCCCCTCAGATTACACTGATATCGCACAGTTTGATGGTCAGTTAGGTAATGTGTAAAGGTTTGTTTGTGTGTTCAGGCCCAGGAGACGGCCCAGCTGGAAGAGCAGCTGCAGTGCTGGCGTGAGGTGATCCTGGCTGGGGATCAGGTCCTGCGTTGGGAGAAGCCCTGGTTCCCCGGAGCGCTGATGGGCGCGACCACCGTGCTCTTCCTGTGAGTCTGCTTCAGAGTGGGCGCTACACAGCTGGCACCACACATTTCCTTCCTCTCAGCAGTGATAGCTATCTGTTACAGGAGAGCAGGGAGAGGCTGGCCATGTCTTATATTCAATTTTTATAGTTTACATCTGCCAGCGACTAAAAGCAGCCCGGTTTGATCTCAGATGGGCTGAGCAAAGTAAACCAAGGTGGAATTACTCAGATTTATTTCTTCCAGTGTAAAACTAACAGTACAAAGTGTTATGTCTTTGGTCAGGTATTTTTCTGATTTAATCAGCAGTCTGATGGTTGGTTGACCAAAGATTTGCATCACAGTATTTTAAGATTCTGGTGGATTCCCTGGATTAATTATTTTGTAGTACATTTTGTTTAAGTGTGTCTTTATGTAGGTTTACCTTCAGTCAGGAGTATAAATTATTCAAAAACTACTTTAAGTATTTGACATAGGGCTATAATCACATCATAACTGTAAGTCTTTTCTGGTTTTGGGTTGGTTGTAATGTCACTTTTTGTTATCCATTTGCACTTTTTCTTACAACTGTTGTGTGCAGGTGATTCTGTCTTCAGGTAAAATCTCCTCTCTTGGAGTATCTCTGCTCGTTTCCCATCCTTCAACTGTCTGTACTGCACAGAGGCCTTCCTGTCTGCTAACATACTGCTAGAATTGCGCAGCAGCTCTGGATGGTGTAATTTAGGATGTGTAACGTGTTAGTGGTGCACAGCAGCCATTTCTATCTTTGCCCTGTGGAACTGAGTTAGCTGTGGAGTCTTGTCTGCTTTTGTTAACTTAAATGAGTCGTATAATTACAACCATGAGTGAACAGGGTGCAGAGCTAATACAGGTCCGCTTTCAGTGTGCGGCTTCTGGTCAACACACACACACACACACACACACACTGTCTCTTATTTAAACCACTAGAAAAACCATGGTAGACATTTGAACTGTTTCTTGTAGTGTTCAAGCTCAGACCGTGATGTTGTCAGAGGAGCACTACGATTACAAAACCGCTAACAAACAGATGTTTTTAGTTTTCAGATCGATGAACCAAAGAAATCCAAAACGACGATTTTGTCAGTCAAACTCGACAAGTCGCACTACTCTCTTACTCTCTTCCAGACACTTGTGCTCTCGGTTAGTAAAGCAGGCGTCACCACAGAAAGAACAGCAGTGTAACCTGTATCCTGCGGGGTGAAATGGAGGCTTTGGCAGGCTGATTCTTGAGGCCTGATTTATTACTAAATAAGTTAATAATTAATTGCCTGTGACAAGTAATATAAGCCCACACTGATGTAAAACGAGTGTCCTAATTACAGTTTTCCAGCTGGTTGTCAGAACACTCAGCTTAATGTTAATCTTTTCCACATTGTTGAAACACAAAGCAAAACAATGCAGATTAGCTTCTGCTAAATGAGCTTCGGTTGGGCCGTTATTAGGTTATTCCTGAAATCTACTGAAGGTGAATCCAGACTGGAACACTGCTGCACTGTTTCTCATGCCTTCCTGCTTGTTTCACACACCCTCAGTGTTCATGTCTTTCAGCTGCAGGTGCTTTGTACGCTCCAGCGTTCATGAGCAGAGATCCCCAAATCGTAACAATCGTAACAAAATGAAGGCGTGATTTTAAACAATGAAATGTTCAAACCCGTTCTGCCTGTTTTGTGTCCATCCTCCAGGCTCATCTACTACTTGGACCCATCAGTGCTGACCGGCCTGTCCTGCACCGTCATGTTGCTCTGCCTGGCCGACTATCTGGTGCCCACCCTCGCCCCCCGAGTGTTTGGCTCCAATAAGTGGTGAGAGCTCTGTCATATTTGCTTCGCCCCTATGTAGACAGGTTTTCCTGTTTTGTCAGTCAGTTCTGAAGGCTTCCTACATCACTCTGGCTTCAGAGATGACCTCCAGCTTTGGTCTTTGACTAAACTGAGTTGTGAAAGAGGAGGATATATATTATCGCAACGTTCAACAGACTTCCACAGGAGGATGAAACTGGATGCTTATCAGGGTTTCAGGATCGTTCCAACTCAGCCTTAACTATGAGCGAAGCAGCTTCATATGACTTTGTTTCTGTGTCTTTGATTCTTGTTTTTTCTGCAAATCAGAAGTGATGAAGCAACAGAGAGGGTGATCTCAGATGGTGTAATGAGAACAGCTGTGTGAGTGAGCACAACACATGTCATGGTCTAACTGGACGATAACCAGTTAAACAGTCCACTGAGGAGGAAGATAATAAATTCTGAGGCAACATGAAGCTGAAGGGGAAAGGTGAGCGGAGAAAAGGAAGACGTATGGTTTAAAAAAACAAAAACAGGAGGGGGGTTCCCTCCAGCTGTGCCGGTTTAAAGCAGTGGTGGTCTGGCCTGCTTTAGAAGCCAGAAACAGTTCATGCCTCACACGGGTTTTGTTTTTATTTACTGCTATTTAGGGCTGGGCCATATCATACCGTTCATGGTAATACCGCTACAATGTTAGCCAACGATAAGAAAATGAAATATGGCGATAGAAAGTGGGTAAAACGCGCATGCGCTGTGCCTTTGTTTTCATACGCACATGGCGAACGAGAAGAGCGAAAGCGGATTGTTGAGTGAAACAGATGAACCTGAACTGGTTTGTAAAATGCTGCAGCTTCACTGGTGTGGAACTGGTTTAGCTTTCTTCCGTCAGACACACAACAAAGCACTATTTTTGGTAGCGCATGCTAGCGGGCCGTCGTTATTACCGTGTTGTTTGGAAAATACGGCGCACTTAAAATCAATCCTTTGATTTTTCTGAAAGTCGACAGAGCCCCTTATAATCCCGTGTGCCTTATGTCTGAACTCTGGTTGTGTTTACTGACCTCGAAACCATTTTATGTGCACGGCGCTCGAACATCTGTCAGATGTTTCAGTACGACTTTGCTAAGCTACGAAGCCGCACCGCTTGATGGATTGTCGGAGCATTACGGCTGTCGTAGGCGGAGCCTCGCGGAGTGATACGTACTGTGCTTCAACATAATGTTACCGTATTGTGTGTGTATAACCTCGTTAAGTTTTGTGGATGTTATACATGGTTATGCTGAGGATGTGTCGGCCAGTTTCCACTGGAAATGCCTTTTGGTTAAACTGTCAGCGAGGAATTTGCATTTGCACTGTTAAATATTTATATAATTTTAATGCACATAAAAAAACAGCTGATTGTGTAAGTGAAAATGCATTGACTTGTTGTTTTTTGTTTTGTTTTTTTTGCACAAATAAAGTTGTGGAGTTGTAAAGTATTTTGTCTGGTGTCAGTTATATCGTTATTGCAAATTTTCAAATGTATATCCTGATAAATATTTTTGGTCACGTCGCCCTGCTCTACTGCTATTTACATCAAAATGGGTCCAAGCTGAATTTTGGACTGTCCTAGTATGTTTTCGGAGGATGGTCATCAGTAAGTCCACGCGACCTGCCCAACAAAACGTGCATGTGTAGGGAAACCGATGGTTTTGAAAGCCTCTACAGAACTGACTGTGTAAAATTGCCCCGCCTTCATAATGAGGGCGGCTCACCTGGAGAGTTAGTTGGTTAAGACGAGTTGTAAAGCCTGTTGGCTGAGCTGCACCTGGAGTCCTCTCATCCTCTTTGTTTGTTAGTAAAACATAACAAACTAGATTATTAGAGACCTGCAGCCAAAGGGGCGTTTCATTTTCAGTTCGAGGTAAATGGCAGACTGTCCCACGGCTTCACGAAGCTTCGGCAGTAGCCAGTACTCGGCGAGCAGCCCGTTGATTCAGCTGTTTGTGTTGGATGGTGACAACCAGACACCCAGGACAGGATAGGATAACAGCCTTCAGCTGGCACGGTGTGCTGCACGTCATCCTCCAGCTGATATAAAAGCTTGCATCAGCAGAGCGTGACCTGCACTGCTTCACACTCAACACAGCCTCTGGGTGATGATGTACAGTTTTTGAGATTTTCGCTTGTTTTTAATCTACCGCTGGGGGCTTGGTTTATGTAGGGAGATTAAAAAGCCTGTTTACATTTTCGGTTACAGCCTCGGGATGATGAGCTATTTGTCTGCAGAGCCTGACCAATGTCCTTTGATCTCACTGAGACGGCAGAAAGCTGGCGTATCTGTGCGAGTCTGTAACACGAAGCTGGTCACGGTCCCTGTTTGGCTCCCCGACAACAAGGACTGAAATAGGGAGTGATGGCCAAGCAGAAAATAGAGGTCACACTTCCCAGCTGTCCCCTCTTGTCCTTCACTGTTTGATCTCTTTAGCCTTCACAGCAGTGCAGCGTGCGATGTGGTGTTCCAGTTTATTGGCTGTGAGGCAAATTATGGTCGGAGATTGTTGTTGGGTGATTCCCAAACAGTGAAACTTCCACCTGTCAGTGATTTTGCTTGTTTGTCTTACTGAACTCCAGAATGTGAGAAAGTTTGGAACTGAACTTCAAGCAGAGCTGGTTTGTGCTGCGAGCAGCCCGGGAGAGTTTACTCTGTACCTGTAGTGATGTTGATGGGCAGCACCTCTCCTGTGTGTCCTTTATGTTTTGTCAGGTACACGTTTTTATAAATGGAGGATTCTATTCTCCTGCCTCTTATCCAGCTGGTAGCTTGTGTTCAATAGACCCAGTTCTTCCCCTGATCAGGTTCTTGGTTCTGGTTCTGCTTAAGCTCAGAGCAGCACAAGTTGCAGTCAGCTGGGCCGCAACTCAGTGCTGTTACCTGGTGACAGGAGGAGGTTAGGTGGACCTCCTCCTGTTGTAGGTTGGATTTTCTAAAGCAGAAAGTGAGGAAGTTTAAATATGCTGAGAAGCTGATATTGAAGTTTTTTGCCCCGTGATCTGAAATATTTGTGCCTGCTGCAGCTGATCATCTGTGAGTCAGCTGATCATTTCAGCTCTAATGGAGCTTAGACATTTATTAGGTCACATTAAAAACGTTAATGCAACAACACTGTTTTTTTTCTCACTCTCATTGGTTTAAATAGAGCTAAGTGTTGCAGGCGGCTGTGTGTGACTCACTGGCTTCCTCTTGATGGTGAGATTAGGAAATGTTGGTGAAAACCTTTCTTCAGGCCTGAGCTTTAACTCAGCAGAAACTCTGCAGCCAGGACCGTTGAGTGAGTTTTCTCATTGTCTGTAACACCTTGAACTCTGCTCCTGCAGGACCACCGAGCAGCAGCAGCGTTTCCACGAGATCTGTGGGAACCTGGTGAAGACTGAGCGCCGCATCGTGGGCTGGTGGAAGCGCCTCTGCACCCTCAAGGAGGAAAAACCCAAAATGGTACGCTCAGAGCTTTCACTTTGATCCCAACCCCTCCAAATCCAGCATTTTTAAGACATAAATTCCCAATCCTGCATCTGATGTTGCAACTAAACACCTCACTATAATAGTTGTAAGTGTAATCAGCTGCCTCTTGCTGGTCTCAGCCATGCTGTGTGTTTGTAGTTGGAAGCTTTTGACTGTGTTGCAGTCGGTGAAGAAGAGGCACAAAACTTTCCACAATGTTCCCAGGCTCCAAAATGAATCACATTTGCACAAAGTTCTGATAAGCTGATCTTTGTAGGCTAGCTTAGCGTGCACAGTGAAGGGGCTGTATCTGATTGGCTGCTGAAGGCAAGCGTTTAGTCCCAAAAACAGTCTGTGACCTTTGCTTTTCAGTATTTATTTATTTATTGTCATTGTCAGAGAACAATGAAATTGCATTTGGGGCTTCCGTACAACCCGTAAATAAAATAATGAAGAAAATAATAAATACCCCTTAAAACCCAAGTGTAAATATTTAACCCAGTGTGACTCCAGTGCAATAAGACAACCCTTAGCAACAACATGAGAACATGACAAGTAAACATGAGAACCTGACAAGTAAGTTCAGTGCTATTAAGAAGTTGGATATGGTTATTGTCCGTGAGAGGGGGGCAGAGAGTTCAGGAGCCTCACAGCCTGTGGATACAGGCTGTTGGCCAGTCTGGATGTTCTGGCCTGTATAGACCTGTACCTATTTGGTCTGAGCAGAGTTAAAGTCTAACTTGCCCTGAGCTACAGGGAACCTGAATGAATCAAATAAGCTGCAGTAAATGGAAGTTTTATTACAACAGGGAGCTCTCTCTGTGCTCCAGATAAAAATATCAGCTGATCTGACTTTGCTGCTCCACTTAGCAGACCTCAAACTGGGTCACGGGCAGCCAGAACAGAGTTTTTCACAGCCTGTGTGACTCGTTCTCATTCAGTGGCCATTCTGACTCTTCCTTCTGAATGATGACTTGCTAATGAAATTGAGCTGAATGTAACCTGACCTCCTGATCTCCACAGTACTTTGCCTCAGTGATCAGCAGCCTGCTGGCTGTGGCCTGGATCGGACAGCAGGTGCACAACCTGTTCCTGACGTACCTGATCGGTGAGTATACTTTCACTTGACTACAAAAAGACTGTTTTGTTTATCGCCACTGTTATCAGCCATGTTTCACTCATATCTTTGTGGGTTTCCTTCCTGCACTCTCCCCTGCTGGCTGCTGTCCAATCACACGCTCCTTCATGTCTCAAATTGTTGAGCTGTAAAGTCACTTTTAATAATACTATTAGGCAAACATCTGGTGAGCGGTTCAGACCCGGTGTGACTACCAAAGGTAAAGCACTCGTACCTCGTGTGCCGTCAGGTTTGGGCTTTGTATCAGTAATCGGGTCTCACTGTAAACACGCTTCAATACCACTCTGACATTAAAACGACACAAGTCTTACTGTAATGCCAGATTTTATTTTAAATGTGCTCTTCACAGTTTGTTGTTGTGCATTAGATGTTTTTGCACAAACTCCACATCAGGTCAAAAACAAACTCCGATGTGGCTTCAGGGGTTTGTGATAGAGACGATGTAGGAGAGCAAGCTGAGGGTGAGCCGTGTTCCCGGCTTCCAGGTGAAACTCCCGCGCTCAGCTGCAGACCTGTTTGGATGATACCAGCAACCTTTAAAGAAGGTGTTACACTCTTCTCCTTTTAGAGAGAGAGAAACAAGAGCTTGCTGCTCATCCCACACTGCCCGTTTCTTTATTTTTCTGTCCTGGGCTGATTTTCTTTCTTTTTTTCAGTTCTTCTGTGGGGGGGGACCCGGACAGTTAATACTGGGAGACTTGTTCACCTCTTGGTTTGGCTTCCTCTGCTCTGTCGCTCCAGAACACAATGATTTATGTCCTTAAACCTCTGTGTAATCCTTCACACACAGGCTGAAGTGGACATAGGCTTTGACATTTTGCTGAAGGCGTGCCTGCAGACCCCGCCCAGCTTCATTCTGTTTTAAGACATTTCGGTTTTAATGAAAGGCTCGCAGAGTGTCGGGATTAAAATGAGAAATCTTAAATGCTCGTCTCTGCTCTCGGGTCCTTCTTTAAAACTGCTTTCGCTGAATGTGGAAGTTGAGCCTTTCGTGCATTTTCTGCGGACAGAAACTCGTACGTGACTGAAGAGGAAGAGGCACTCGTGTTCATCAGCAGTTTTAACTGCTTCTGTGTTCAAGTTAATTTAATGGCCGATGGTGCTTTAGACTGATATTTATCTTTGATATTTGGCAGGTTTTTGCATGTTTGAAGCTCTGCATGTGGCTCTGAGTGGATCAGGGGTATTCATTATTAATGGGGCTGATTGTGGAAGTCTTTACAGAAACGTGCAGTAAAACTTGAAACCATGTCTCACCGCTGCAGAGGGCGAACACGTCTTAAAGCTGCCGGGGGGGGGTTAGATCAGCAGGTCTGGCGAGCTGTGAGTGGGCTAATCCCCACTTACATAAGCTGAGACATGTCGAGTGTTCCTCTGACAGAAACCGAGCAGAAAGGCAATCAGAGGTCATGTGACTGTGGGTTTTAATCTGGTTGCTCTTCAGGCTCGTCTGGTTAAGCAGCTGCTTTCATGTGAAGACTTCATCTGCCAGCAGCGGGTGGAGTACAAGCAGCGGGTGGAGTACAAGCAGCGGGTGGAGTACAAGCAGCGGGTGGAGTACAAGCAGCGGGTGGAGTACAAGCAGCGGGTGGAGTACAAGCAGCGGGTGGAGTACAAGCAGCGGCTCCTCACCGTCTTTCTTAAATCAGTGGCTAATGTTCCTCGGGCTGTGCGGTGTCAGTGAGTCACTGCTCAGAGAGCTGAGTGAAAGCTGTGAACAAGTCACTGATTGTTCTGACATGAACACGGGGAGTGATGCCAAGTGAGCCGTGAAAACCAACGCAGGTTTTCAGCCGATGCTGGCTTTGAAGGGAAACGCTGATCTGACAGAGTGAAAGTATTTTTCATATCGGTCAGTCTTGCAGGATGCAGCAGAACCTGAAACCATCGACACGCCGTCACTTTATCCCTGCTGTGATTGGTGGTTGGAAAGCTCGATGCAGCCACGCTGAAGTCGTCCATCGGTCTGTCCATTCAAAGCGATCCTGGTGGATTGAAACCGGACGCGTGTGCCGCCTGATCATCCCGGATAATCCTCTCTGGTCATTAGACTGAGCGCGTGCAAAATTAACCGTTTCATTAATTTGACCTCGCAACCATGAGGTGTTCTTTCTCTACTCGATGCCCCCTGGTGGCAGTTTAAGAGCATTTTCTTTTCTTTCTTTTTTTTTTTTTTAATCTGTTAGTATAAATTATGTTTCAAAATAAGAGCCTGCAGGTGTTTCACTATGAGATTATTGGCAAGTAAGAAAATTAAAACTAAAGCCACTTTCACCTTTGACCTTCAAACAGTTTTGTGACAGTCAGGTTTGGATGATTTCATTTTTCTCACAGGAGCAAACTGTGGTTTCAGACACACACAGGCAGCGTGTCAAAGTTCATCACGTGCTGTCTGTAAACGTTTCAGCGCTCAAAGCGTCCGATTTAAAATCTTTGCACACTTTTTTTTGTTCTTCTCGTTGCAGTGAGCTTCCTGCTGCTGCTGCCCGGCCTGAACCAGCACGGCATCATCACGAAGTACGCCGGCATGGCCAAGAGGGAGATCAACAAACTGATGAAGCAGAAGGAGAAGAAGAACGAGTAGATGAGCGTTCGCTGTGAAGAGGGGAATCTCTGCAAGACGAGAAAACGCAACAAGACGATGGGAAAGTGGAGGAAAGTGAAGAAAAAGGAGCAGGGGAGTTTAAAAAGTCCTCCTGCTCCCCGGGTCTCTGCACTTTGTTTTGATTTTCACACAGTTTCATTTCTCACACACACATTTAAACCTCATCACACACAAGGTTTTATTTTGCTTTTGAATTAACCTGCCATGCATGCTGCCACCAAATGAAGGTGATCACACGTGGAAATGTCCCAGTCAAACATCATCCTTCTGTTTCTTAGATCAGCTGTGCTTCGCTTGGAGGCGTCGATGCTTTCAAAGCCGTTCCCTCTACTTAGACTACTGAGCAGTTTGTGTAGCATTGCTGCCTCATTTTAACCTCTCAGACAGCAATGATTTTTTTTTTTTGGGGGGGGGGGGATTAACAGCAGGTCTTTTTACGTTTTTGTGCTTCTTCTGCTTCACTTGTGTTTGAATTTAGTGCTGAAAACAAAACTGGATTTGAAGCGGAGCTGAAACTGTTGGTAGAGACAGGCCTACTGCTGTACCGCTGCTAGCTGGACTCTGTTAGTGCTGGGATAAAACCCCACAGTGCGTCTGTGACGTGGGGCGTCTCTGTAAATAGGCCCCACCCTTTCTTCTCTGTCCCCGTCTGTCCTTTTCTTGTTATTTATGTGTTCGTTTCTCCTCAGTCTTCTTATTTCTGGTATTTCAACTCATTTCATTATTTGTGTTTATTGGAGATCTTTACACACGAATAAAGTGATTTAAATGAGGTTGTTTCTTGGTCTTCATGTGTGTGAGCCCTGCCCTCCTTCCAGACCTGCGCTGTCCTGACCGTTGGCAGCACACCTGCGCCGTGTATTCTCTCAGGACCAAACACCTCACAGCTCCACAGTGATCCGACCCACTGATCATTGGCACGTTATTGGACCACAGTGGGAGTACAGGATTGAATATTTCTCTCAGATTTGAAGCTTTTATTGTTGGTTAAACTGGGTGGGGGGCTTTCATTAGTGGCTTAGGACCCTAGAATTTTGGGTCCAGTAGTGATATTTGGATGAGAGGGTGATGGCATTAGCTGATAACTTAGCAATCACCACACACTGTATGCTTGTATCACACAGACCTGCTGATTAGTAACAGCCAGAATTTCACCAATATTTCTTGCCGTGTCTGTTAGTACCTCACAGCAGCCATATCATTGGTCAGATGATGCTATAAAAATGCTAGCAGCTACAGCCACCTGTGTCTCACCTGTCCGGCTGTAAACGTGTTTATTTATGCTGTAAAGCTGGCGGTCGACTCCCTGCTGGAGCCTCTCGTGGGCTTTGGATTTTAGTATTTCTGTGTTTTCCTGCCCATCTGAGCCCCTTCAGTTAAAGTTCACTTATTGTTTCTGTTCACTGAGTCCTGGAGGAGAAATGCTGTTCCTGCATCATATAGGAATGCTCTGAGAAGCATCTGCAGACCACAGAGTCCTGACAGGGTTTGCACATTTAATGGAGGTTTGCTGTGGCGTTACTTTCTATCAGTAGAGTCTGAACGCAGTACAGTCCGTCTCCCAGCGTCTGGTCGCCCACAGCTGCTGATCTCTGGACCGTCTGCTGGACTTCCCCAGCTCAAACACCTGCGTCGGTTCACCTGCAGACAGGGAACAAATGTCCAAACAGCAAAGCTAACTAAAAATCAGTTTATTCCTCTGTGGAATACTTTGAAAGTGTATGCACAGTTATTACTGGTAGTTGTTATTATGTTGCACACAGCAGAGATTAATTATCCTGATATTCTGTTTTTGCTGCATTTTTCTGTACAAAGCAGGATTGCTAAAACAGTTTGCATTGCCTGTTAAGAAACGATACGATTTTTATGGCATTACTGTGGCTGAGCGTGCCGCTCAAAGACGGCGCTGCGCGGTCCGTTATTACTGTGACCACAAGCTGTGAGCGTTACCTGTCAGGATGTCGTGTCGGTGCCGCTGTGTCTGTCTGCCGCTGGCCTGCAGTGACGAGCCGTCGAACTCCGGGGTCGGGTGCTCCGTCCTGTAGGTGCTCTGGCACTCGGGTGGATGATGCTGATGCTGACTGATGAGCTCTCTGATGGCGCGGCTGCTGTTATACCGAGTCCAGTTTTCCAACTTTGGGTCGACTCTCTGGAGAGAAGCAGAAGCTGGTTCTGTCCTTAATATATAGTCATAATATTTCATGACAGGCAGTAGCTTTACTTTAATTCATGTATAAGTTATTTTAAAATTTAGATAAGTCTAAAATAAAAAGTTGAAATTAAAGGAAAGTCTCCCAAACATAATTTTAATTATAACTGAGGGAAGATTTGGCATTAACTGATTTCTTCCCCTAATAAAATATGCTTCTAATGCAGGGTCCATGCAGGCACAAAAGAAGAGTTATAGAAATATGATGGAAGTAAAAATGTAAGTAGATAAGACTTAAAATACTCCAGAGTCTGTCTTTAACCATCTGAAAGATGGTTTTCCGCCTCACCGGAGTCACGTGCTGGGGCGCGTACACCTCTTTGCTGTGTGACTGCAGCACACTCTGCGGCGGCATGCTGTTGTCACGGAGATCCAGCTGGCTGCGGTGCTGGGAGGGGAAGCTGGGGTCTCTGAGGCGGAAGACGAGAGGACGTCCATCGGCCGACCTGCCGGAATAACTCTGACCAGGAGAAGAGGAGAGGGAAGGGCTAGAATCGTACCCGAGAGCTGGATTTGTAGGACGTTTAAACGTATACATTACTGACATGTAAAATAAAACCATTAGAACCTGTATTCTATTTTTAGTGAAAACATAAAATCTAAGATGGTAGAGACTGTGGATGCGTGATGATCCACACGAACAGCGACTGCACTGAGGAGACCTGGGTGTGGGTGGTGGTGTAGCAGGGCGGCGTGTCGCCCAGGCTCAGGGTGCTCTGATGCATGGGTCTCGGTCTAAAGCGCTGAGGTTGATGTTGGCAGCGAGGACCACAGCGGGCTGAAGCCGGGCTGAAGCCGTCCATCGTCTCGTCCTGTGCCTCAGTCACAGTGCAGTCAGACCTCTGCAGCTCTGTCAGGCTCAGGTGTAACTGCAGCTTTTCACTGTGTTTGTACAGAAATCAAAGGACCTGCTTCTTTGAGCATGAACAACACTTCACTGTTAACACTTAAAATGTCATTCATCTACATTTAGAATAACAAAAGATAAACATAATCTTACAGGTACAAACCAATCGTCTAATCACAATCGCAACAATTCACACACCCTGCCACTCTGTTAGGTACACCTGTTCAACTGCTCAGTGACAAATGTCAGTCAAACACATGGCATCAGCTTGTGTGTGTGTGAGAATGCTGTTTTTCTTTTAAGTGCACACTTAACCACCTTTTTATTAAAAAGTCAAACTTAACAGCAGGGCCGTGCAGAGAGGTTTAAAGGGGCGGGTGCCCAAAGTTAAAAAGGGGCACATTGAACCAGGCTGAATAACAACACACATTCATCAAGAATCTAATATGGGAAGGGCAGGGCTGTGTTGATCTGAGACTGTAGACATTAAAAAGTCCACAGGAGAGATGGTAGCTGATTAAACAAGTGTCATGAGATAATAACAAAATGCAAAGATTGGTGACAGCGCTTGGAACCATAAGGACACAAAAAACTGTGAGAAATAATTTAGGCTCTGCCTGTGAATCACTCTTTGCTTCTCTTCTTCCTTCCATCCCATCATTTCATATATCACTCTCCACTTGCTGTCTATCTGAGAACAAGGCACAACTTGCTATTGCAATAAACTATAATCTAATTATCCACACCTAACAACTCCTGCACTTAATCTAAAATAAAATGATGACAGAAAAATGTTATAGCCCTGCCTTTAGTAGCCTCACACAGCTCTGCTGTTTCCTCCTCATGTCCTTACCAGGCATGTCTGGACAATGTTATATCATGAGTAATAATTTAAAAAAACCTATATACATAAAACACACACATGCACGCACACACAGTGACACTTTAGACCTTCTTCAGAATACTGTATATACTATGGGCATCATGGTGCTGATCCAGAATCCTTACATTATTATTTATTACTAGAGCTACAATAATAAAGCAAAGAGGAGGGGGAAGTAATAAATATGAAATAATGTATTTATGATGATTCCATTTGTTTCACTATCCACTCTGTGCAGGGCAAAGCTTATTACATGTTTAAACTGTAGAGATACAATCATTTTACTGCTGTAAAATCCACATTTTGTCTTATTTAAAATATAAATCTAACATAATCTGCTTCTTAATGTATGTTTTTTAAAATACAGCTTGTGTTTTTTAATATATTATAATTATAATAATTATTATGTGGACATGCATATTAGATCGTTTTTTAGTGAAATATAATCCCTCCAGAAAGGCAGGAAACTTACTTTAAAACTAAATATGTTCCCTAAAACGGTGACAGAGATACAGACCCATGACAGCCTTACACAGGTAGCCAGCAGCTGTGACCAGCACTACCTGTGCAGTTAATAAAAGGACAGGTAATGTTTGTCGCGCTGTTGCACACACAGCACGCTCGTTTGTTTCAGTTCGTCAGTTGCAACAAGACATCTTACCAACGTGTACGTAATAAGCTAATACTCCTGGGTGCTATACACTACAGTGTACGCTGTACACCTACTTACTGGTTTTGTCGCATCAGTCTGTGTCTCTGAGTTAACTTGTGTTTCTCCTACAGCTCCGGACCGCAACAAATGCGCGTGCTCTTTGTGAGCTCGTTCCCGGCTCGTAACCAGCGCGTTCTGCCGTCAAGGGCGATCATTGGTTAAATGTGATCATGTGACTGATGCAAGCCAGATCCTTTTATTTAGCAAAACTGTGATTAATAATTAAATATTATTTTTGAGGGGCACAGACAGGACTCCGCACGCACACACACATAAAAAATAATAATAATTTTTTTTTAAAAAGTTACCTCAACAAAAGGGCACTTTGGGCACCCATCAGGAAAGGGGCGGGTGCTCAAGCCCCTCTAGCCCCCCTCTGCACGTGCCTGCTTAACAGGCCCAAAAAGACAGAAAGATGCTTCATCCAGAACTAGGAAACAAAAGGTAAAATATCCAAAAGTAAAACAGTAAAAACTGGAAACAATAAAAGACTTAGGGAGAGGGAACAGTGAAAACAGACAGGAAAGAAGGGAGGAATATACGAGGAAACGATAACGAATAAACCAACCGTAGACCTGAAACACATCTCTGGAAAGATCACACAGTAAAAACAGGAAGCAAAGATGGCGTCACAAGAACTAAGAAACAAGAATCGAAAACTAGGAAACACCAGTGACTCAAGTCCAAGTTCCCAGACCGCTGAAAGGGACACGACCATGGCAACCCCCGCAGACAAACTGCCTGTTTCTTCCTGTTGACAGTGAACATGTAGTAAAATCACAGATGTGGTGACCTCAGCACAGTCACCACACAGGACGCTCTCATATACAGAAAGCTGACAGAGATGTGTTCGATCATTACAGCAGGAATCACGCCTGCTCTGTAGCGACTTACCTGTGATAATGAAGCTTGTTTCTGTGGAAACATGTTGCCACGGTGATGAAAACAGACGGGTTTACTTTGACATTTTCTCTCAGGAAAGTGATCCTGCTTTATCATGTGCAGACCTGCCTTTTACTCCTGGACTGTTAGATGGAAAATAAAAAAATTAATTTACTGTATCTTCAGAATAAAACATTTCTGATGAAACTGAATGCATTTATTTGCTCTCACAGGTCTCCCGCTATCCAAATGAAGGCACTTGTTCCTTTGTCCATGCATGTTCAATGCAGTGATGGCCACTTTTATGGATTCTCCTTCAGCAGTGAGATCTAAAGGACAGAGAAACACCCCCTGAAATGTGACCAGGTTTTCTCTGGAATAATCTGCCCTCACACATAAAATCCAGTGTTTACAAATTTTAATCAGCTCTAAATTATATGGAATCTATCTTATCTTATCAAGTCCACAGTGTGTGTTTTCTGACTGGACTGACACCTAAATAGATTCCCAATTTATGGCTTTTAACCCCCAGAAAGATTTTGATCTCTGACCTTCAGGACAAGACCCCATGGTGGATGGGTGGAAATGACTTATAGAGCATTTTAGAATTATGTTTGCTACTCAAACTAGGTTTGTCATAACTATTATTTCCATCACCATAAATGCACTCACTTTCCTTCTGAAGAAAAAACGAAAAGAAATGATTAAAAATGATTTTTACTGTTGTTGTTATTAAAATGATACTGTATTACTATCATTACTATTAATCTACTACTATTTTGTGTTATAAGAAGTCACATCTCATCACATCTTGTGATGATGGACCATTTTTCACCTGACATAAAACTAAACATCATCGATACTGCTGCGCTCCCCCTGGCGGGCGGCGGAGGAACAGCAGCTGAAGACGGCGGCGCTAGTGGGTCGAGCTTCGTGTCGATTCGTCCTCTTCTTCGGTTTAATCATCCAACGACGCGTTGTTTGACCGAGAGAAAGGCCGAAGCGGCGCTGTCTCCGTGTAAATGGCGTCTAACGGTAAGAGAAACGGGCAAATCTGTCTGGGGTCTGGGCGTCGGAGCCGGTTAGCTAAAGATAGCATCACCTTCACCTGCCGGTGAACAGAGGACAGCTAGCGGCTAGCTGCAGTTTAAATGGCTCTCTGGGGGCGTGGCGTCCATCCTTTATTATCACATTTAATTCATGCAGGCCTTACGCCACCGTTTGTCCGGCTGCACGACCGCCCCGCCGCCTAGCTTCGGTTAACTCTGAGTAACCGAAGCTGCTGCGGTCCGATTAGTTCGCCGTTAGCCCGGTTTTGCTGCTGACCCAGTTTCTGGTGGCTCACTGCGGTCTCGAGCAGAGTAACCGCCCCCCTGTGCCGATCGCGCTGCTTTAACCCCTGTCCTCGGTTTATTAGAAGGACATCAGAGCGGAGACCGAGCAAACCCAGCTCACCTACACCGGGCGGGTTCAACTCAACCCCAAATAATGAAAGACATTTCATTATTAATTTTTTGGCATCTGTGGGCTGGATTATTAATACTGTCAGGTAAAGAGCCTGCAACAACACAGAAACAGTCACATGGCCCCCTGTGAGGAAAAGTCCTGTTAACAGGAAGAACCCTGCGTTAGTACCAGGATCAGGGAGGAGCAGCCATCTGCCTGATGGGGGTGAGGGGAGGGAGCAGCAGGCTGGGTGTTTGAACTGGAGGGTAACCGACAGGGAGGGCTTTGCTATTCCAGAAAAACACGAAACAATAAATAAACAGGCCGTAAATATTTCCAAACATATAAGCACAGGACACTCAAAGTTTATAGTTATAAAAGGGCGACTGTGTTTGATTGGATCAGTGAACTCACAACACACACACTAGGGCACAATATCCTGTCACATTTCCATTTGTGTTGCCATTTTCATGCAGTGTCATGCTTTAAAGCTCGCTGCACACACCGATGAGACACAGAGATACTTCTGACCTGCACAGGAAGCTCTAGACTGATGTGAACTGCATCATTAAACTGAGCTGCACTGCAGCAGCTTATCAGCAATATGGGTGTTTTTCATTATCATGTGATTTAGTGTAACTTATAGCTGAAGTGTGTCATTAGGATTCAGCAGCACAGTGACTTGATTGGGAGGATCAGGACCCCCGAGGCTTGTCCATAACACCGAGCTGGGGGTAAGAGAGCAGAGACAACAAATGATAAGATGCAGAGTGGTGTGAGCGAAGAAGAAATGCTCAGTGCATCATGGGAAGCCTGTCGGTTCGGGATCACCCGATCCAGCCCTAACTATGTCACTAAACAAAAGTTTTAAGCATAATCTTAAAAGTACTGAGTGTGTCTCTCTCCCACATCCAGACTGATCTGACAAATTTGAATTCAGTGGATTTGGTGTCTGGTTTTTAATGTATTCATAAATAGTTTCACAGTGTTGCAGTCTGAAACACTTTAAATCGTCTGTTTTTGTTAATTATGTTCGGTTTGGATAGATCTCCCGGACATGGATTGAATCTAGTCCCAGGCTAAAAGAGAATCAGTTTTAGTCCATGTCATGAAAACTGAGCCTAAGTATTACCAGTTTCCATTTCTGGATGATAAAAAGCAGTGACGTGGCCTTCTTAAAAAGTGTTTTTACAGATAGAATATAGTTTATTCATTTAATAATTACCATTAAAATGTGTCTTATATAGTTACTGTTGAGTTTGTGAGGTTATAGATTATGTCTGACGCTGTTTGGATGTTTTATTGCTATCATCAAAACTGACTTTAATATTAACCCTCTCTGCTTTTTCCCACAGATTATTCCCAAACATCTAGCCAGGGGTAAGTTATGTAAATCATGTCTTTATTCATTCATGAAGCTTTCAGTCATTAATACTCATTCAGAGTAAATACATTTAGGTTTTGAATTTGGGTTAAAACAAGAAAAGTAAGTCCTTGCATTTAACCGTGGAAATGATTTTGTTTTGTAAGTCAATGAAAACAATTTGAAACGGTGTATTCTTGGTTGGTGTGTGCAGCTATCCATCCTATGGTGGAGGTGGCGGTGCTAGCCAGGGCTACGGTCCGTCGTCTGGCCCGGGTTACGGCCAGCAGGGCTACGGAGGCTACAACCAGAGCTCTGACAGCAGCTCCAGCTCCTACAGTCAGGGAGGCTATAGCGGCTACGGCCATCCTCAGTCAGGTAGAGGAAGCCCCAACGTCCGCCCAAATCCACAGTCACCGTTTTCCAGTCAACTGTGAATCAGTTTCCTTTTCCCAGGTGGATACGGGTCTCCATCCTCCAACCAGGGTGGTGGTGGTGGTGGTGGGTATGGTCACTCAAGTCAGTCCTACAGCTCCGGTGGCTATAACAGCAGCAACCAGCCGTCCAGCATGAGCTACAGCCAGCAGTCGTCATTCTCCGGGTACAGCCAGCAGCAGCAGCAGCCTCCTCCTCCATCCTCTGCGAGGTATGCTCACGTTCACCTCGCCTTTAATTCACTGATTTCTGCCCCATCTGCACAGCGGTAGTGTTTAGGAGCAACCACAAACCTCACTGACTTTACCTGCGGTGTGAGAGAGGAGGATGCTGGGATAGCAGGAGATGGAGGCAGGTGAACTTTAGCGAACCTTGATAGAAGCAGTCAAAAAAAGAATAATTTAAAGGCCGCATTCGTCTTTAGTTTTAAATAATTTTGGAGTGCAGTTAGTTTTTGTTGTTTGATGGTGGTCAGAACACTCCTGTAATAAAAATCAAATGTTCATACTGGTCCCCAGTATAAAGTACAACATAAGCCGAGCTCAGTCTCAGTAATTCAGTGCTTATCTCTATGATACTAATCCTAATAAAGCAGGTGCTCTGTTTTTCATTATATTATAGGTCAGCCTAGAGGCCGAACTAGTTTAAATCGAATAGAACTTTAAAAAGGCGCCGTTACTGCAGTTTCATGTGAGTACAGCAGGGGGCGCTCCAGTTATAGGAGCAAACTTCCTCTGTGGCGACCTCAGCTCTCTGCTGATCGCCAGGTATGTGTCCTTTGAAGCCAGCGTGGACTTGCAGACGGTGACCCTTTTAGCTAATTTCATCACACAAAGCCTCTTTTTAATTAGTTCAGGTGTGTCGACGTGCACGTGTCCGCTGCCACCTGAACTTCTCTTTACCCCTCTGTTACTGCGGAGGCCAAACATGCTTTCATTTGCATTGTGTTCATTTTGAGGACATTCAGACATGTTCAAGTTCAGTAAATGTTTGTTCATTTACAGTCAAATCATTTTTGGCCCTTAGCGGTAAAAGGCTGATGAGCCGCCAAGTGAATGATTGAGATTACAGCATTGAACAAAATAATCAGGATTAAGGTTTTCACCATAATTGAGCAGCTGCAGTTTGAGTCTCTCGTATGTGAGCTGCCATGTTGCTTTGTAGTCTTTAACACTTCCTGTTTTCTAACAGCTATGAAGGCAACTCGCCAGCTCCCGCCTACCAGCCACCGAGCAGCGGAGCGAGCGGAGGCAGTTACGGCAGCAGTGGAGGGCAGCCTGGTGGTAACTACGGGGGCAGCGGAAGCCACCCACAACCGTCTCAGCACGGAGGAGGTCACTACAACCAGCCGCCGAGCTACAACACCCCTCCTCCGCCGAGCTACAGCCAGCAGAGCCAGTACGGGCAGAGTGGAGGTGAGGGGTTGTGTAGCTGTTGATTACTGATTGAAAGCACATCAGTGTTTGGTCTGCTGAGGTTGGAACTTTCTCTCAGGATATGGAGGCGATAGCCCGCCGATAAGTGGAGGAGGAGGCGGAGGATACGGTGGTCCTGATGGAGGTTATGGAGGTCAGGAAGGCCGTGGGGGCAGGGGCCGCGGTGGAGGCGGATTTGGAGGCCGCGGTGGTGGCGGATACGATCGAGGTTTTGACCGAGGCGGCCGAGGTGGTCCAAGAGGAAGAGGAGGCATGGGGTAGGTGTCATCAATCATTGACTTATGAGTCACAGAAGCTCAGGGCTGTGCTACATCTTAATGTCTCCACCCATCTGGTTTTACATGGAGCCGCACTACTTCCTTCTTTTCCTGTAAAAAAAAAAAAAGAAGTAGTGATTCATATTTACACCTCTGACCTCACCTGCTTGTAAGAGTATGTAATCCTCAGTGCTGCAAGAGATCCCGTGGAGCGCCTCTCCACCCAGCCCAAAAACGCTGAAGACCACATTGCTAAAGGTCCAGTGAGTCGACATGTGGTTGAAAAGTGAAAGAGCCAAAGCTGTGAATCATCTTTGCAGACTCCTCACACGATAAAACAGATTCAAACCCAGACCCTGCTGCTCTGAGGCCACTGGACCACCTTACCACCAAATCAAAAAGAAACGTGAAATGGCCACAAAAAAGCAGTGTGTTCTGAAACATTACAGTACTCACAAGAACAGGTGAATGAAACTCATCTTTGAAAACAGAAGGTGGAGGCAGCGAGGAGAAAGTGTGACCTTAAACAGGCTTATTTCATCTGCCTGCAGGTGTGTTTTTTACACATTAAGAGCACAAAGGTAAAAGTTTTAAAAGCCAACATCTGTGCTGTGATATCAGCTCGTCCTATAAAAGAGAGGACGTCCACTCAGCTGGGTTTTCTTGGTTCATGGTGGTTTGCGTTGTGGTCCGGTTGACCCTGTGCAGACCCGCCTGACAGTGTGATGAGGTTAAAAACAAATAAAAAAAATCTGGTCAAGAATGGATCAGTAAGCCAAAAATGAGAGGTTCACAGCCAGAACACAAAAACAACACTGCAGCCAAACTCGGTTTCTTTTATTTTGAAAATCTGCGCTTACTCAGCGCTACTTTGTGGCAACATGGGTTGAAAGTACTGTTTCCTGTTCTGCTTAGTCAGTGCAAACACAACAGAATGATCGGTGCTCTCTGATCAGAGAGGATGAAGTAAATCTCACATACTGCCAATGTATGGATTATTTGTTCATTATTGAAGTATTGATGTTATTTCTATGGAGCTATAATGTCTGACAGGGTTCATTCAGTGTTTTGTGCCATTAAGCACAACAGGTGGCACGCCTGTCTATTCCAAAACAAATTCATAAATAATAAAGATACAGCTTGAGACAATAAATAAGGAAGCTATTATCAGCTGCCTCTTCAATAAGATCCTCGTCACGTGGCTGAACTTCGTCTCGTCTCCAGCTCTGATGCCTCAGTGAGCTCGGCGTCGTGGCAGAATCTGGTTAGTGTGGACCTCCGTTTAAAAAAAACAAAACAAAACAAGAACTGCCACCAGCTGCAGTCCAAGAGGGTGGAGTCA
Source organism: Aulonocara sp. 'chitande type north' Nkhata Bay (assembly GCF_057382095.1). Classification (NCBI taxonomy): domain Eukaryota; kingdom Metazoa; phylum Chordata; class Actinopteri; order Cichliformes; family Cichlidae; genus Aulonocara; species Aulonocara sp. 'chitande type north' Nkhata Bay. The sequence continues at coordinate 36,168,931 of NC_141347.1, forward strand.
GGCGGAGGTGGAGTCAAATGTACTCCAAGCTTGTTCAAGTCTGTCCAGCTCGAACTCCAGAGTGATGGTGACACACAGTAGTGATGCGGCCATCGAACTATCGACTGTGAAAACGCGAGCATGGCCCGCTATGTTTACAGTGCCAGCACTTTCAAAATAAAAGCAAAGGAATTGTCTATGAATGCTGATGAGGCTGTAGTCTTACATGGATGTGTTAGGGTTATTTTTAGGGTTAGGATAACCCTAAAGTATGGGACACACTGAAGATGCTGGGATGTGATTCAGATTTGTCATTTTCAATAGAATGATTGTTTTAATACCACTGACTCGATTCATCTATTCCAACCTTGGAAAAGAAAAGATGCAAATGTAAAAACGAAGGCTCCGCTATGATACAAATCAGAAACCACAACCACAAAAATTCCAAACAGCTCAGGAAAAACTGAATTCAATATCATTCATTCATCACACATTACTGTGAATTGTTCTTGGTTATTCTCTCAGCTCTGATCCAGCACTGGGAAAACTACGTGTTAGTAAAAGTTACAGGTGCACTAGCAGGATGCTGTAATAAGGCTAATGCACAAAAGAGAAGTGCACGGCCACGGGTAATTGGTGTTATTACCCAGAGGTCTGAATACTTGCAGAGGCCTCAGTGGTTTTGGGTGAAGCTGGATTAAAACAGCAGAAATGGATAATGGGTTGGAGCAAAGCTTCGTAAAGCCAATGAATTAAATGTACAGAACAAAGAACATCAGCACTGATTGCTTGAAGCTGTGAAGCATAAACCGGTAAGTTGATGTTTTTGTTCTTCTTACGAGGTTACGTAGTCTCTCGTTTTCTTCTTTGTGACCTCATGATGTTAGAGCTGGACTCAGATAAACTAGTTTCCCATTCCATTATGTATTTTCTCATCCATCGTGTACTTCCTGTACATCTCCTTCCACACTGGGTCATCTTGATATTCGCCACAGTGAGAACTAATCAGGTGATAAATCCAAGTTTACAAATGACTTTGGGGTATTATCAGTTTTACGATGGATGAACACGTCAAAGAAAGATAATGGTATGTGTGTTGTGCCACATCTGGAGTTCAAAAATGCCATTCAGCTATAAATAGTAAAGTATACAGTTGCTTCAGAAAGTATTCAGACCCTTTGCACTCTTTTTGTTTTAAAATACATTTTTTATCTGTAATTAATACTTTGTCCATCGATCTATTTTCTGCTACTTACTTGGTCCAAGTCATTGACCGGGCAACCAAAGATGCCGTACGGCGAGTTTTTCATCTTTGCTTGTGTCTGAAATGTTTCTATAGAATAAAGTGTGACCTTCACTCTGCCTACAAACTAACACACCTCAGTATATCACCATCACCTGCCTTTTTCACCTGTTACCACCACCTTCCCCACCAGCCCTTGCAGGTTTACTGTACCATACTCTGCTTTAATCACTCTTTGAATCTTCTCCTAGGCTTTTACCTTCTCTCCAGGCTGGCTTTCTACTCTTAAGCCATCATTTGGAAAATCACATTATGGGGAAGTCAGATTTAATAGTCTTCTAATAACACAGGATATATTACTTAAATACTAATCAGTCATTTTGGAGAAAAGTCTCAAACACTTGGGAATTGCTGCAATTTGTGTAAAGACAGGGTGTCTACGGGTCCTTAAAAAAGACTTGAAACTCTAAAAACCGCTGAAGAAGAATAACATTTTCTTGAATTCAGTTAAGTGGGTCTCAAACATTTTAAAATCATGTCACTGAGACAGTTTCCAAGACACAAAGCTGCTATTTTGGCCTCCTCTGCATAATTAGGTAACAACAATGTGACCGCATCAATTTTTAGAAGCCGACGCTGTACCTGCGAGAGCAAATGATGTGTAATCTACCTGGTGAATAGCAGCTAATGGTTTGGGCTGCTGGAAAGATATCAGCTGAAGAGAAAACGGGTGGGGTTGGGTTTGCTACACACTTTTCCACTGGCGTGTTCTTACCAGCTTAATTTTATAGAAAGGTATAAATATCAAAGTGCTTTCACCCGCTGGGTGAAAAAATTGTGCCTCATTCAGTTCGGTTTTATTTATATAATGCAGTTTAGAATGAAAAGCATGTCATGGATAATTTTACCCTTTTAAAAGTATAATTTTTAGCTTTACTTTGTGTAAAAAGCATTGCAGACAGTAACTGTTTTATCTCAGGATAAAAATACATAAGTACTTTAAGTTAAAGCCCAGTGAGACCCAGCCTCAGGCCTGAGCACGGTAGAGAGGCCCTGCTGTCCAACCTGCTCAATGATCGAAAAGGAAAGAAGGTCAAACACACGTGAATAGGAATAAAAATACTTTTGGCTGTTAAAGCCTGTGGCTGAAAATGCTGATAGAGCAGTCTGCGCCGTGTTGTTCAGACTCGGGAATAAAAACAAATGAAAATTTGACCTGATGTCAGTGTGTTTTCACCTTTGTGTTACTCAAAGTGAAATCTTTAAGGTCTGAAGGTTCTAAATTGAAGTCGTTCATACCTGTAGACACCCTGTGTTGAGTGAATAAAGGTTTTCCGAGACCTTTAAAGAAACAAACAAACAGCACCCACCAAGGGATCAGAGCTCTGATGTTTGGGTTTGTTAATTCTCTTATGATGAAATAAATGGAACTTGAAAGTTTTTACACCTTCTGAGTCAGAAATGCAAATTTCAGCTAACAGGGTTTGTACACTGGCCTCTTGTCCATGGGTTACATCAACATGCAGTAAGGGTACATTTGGACAATGCCAGCGAGGAGGGGTGGGTTTAGCAAAGACGCTGTGAGAGTGAAGGTTAACCTCAGCCCATTGAGAGAAATCGCTGTCAGCTCCAGCCTTCAATGCGTGTCGTTTTTCTCTTCCTCTTCATCAGAATGGGCGATCGTGGAGGATTCAATAAGTTTGGTGGTAAGTGACAAAAAACTTCAACACTTGAGTGAAAAGGTGTGTCAAAGCTAAAAGGGAGTAAGCTCAAACTCTGGTACTTCAAGTGTGGCTTGGGGGATAAAACTTGATTCTGTCTGAAAAGCTGAAGAAAAAACAGCTATTTAACAGTGAAGGTCAGGCGAATGTTAAGACTTTTGATGTATACTGTCTCTAGCATGACTGTACAGATAATAACACCCATCGTGTTTTGTGTGTTTGACTTGAAATGTCCATCGGAGGGAGTTAAAACTGCATCATTAGCCCTTCCACTGCTCCTCTGGCACTCGGTGTTTGAATTTGAAGTGTGGATGGTGACAAACTCAGTGACTGAAGTGAGATAAGTGTTGCTTACCTTATCGTGTTGTGCAAACGTGACAAATCGTGTTAAATAGATGAAATGACCCTAAATGGTTTTTAAGGCTTGGCTTGAAAACCTGTTGACAGATGTTTTGATTCTGTTGTACTTTCCACCAAAGACGGTTGAAAGGTAAAAACTGGTTGGGTTGCACACACTGGGAATTTTTTTCACATGACACTGACTCTGGAACTCACGGTGATGAAAACTGAAAATTCTTGGTTCAGTTGCAAATCCATTTGGAACAATAGAACAAGAGGCATGAATGCTTAGTCATACCCTCAGATCTGGGTTGATCGTATAGAAAGGCGGGCATGCTTTAGCTTTGTTAAAGTAATTACAGTAAGAAAGCCCCTATCTAAATTCTTACCACTGCATCCGAGAATATGCTCATTCAGGCTGAAGAGGGTTTTGCTTTTGTTCTTTTGTGATCATAAAGAGATTAAGTAGTAATGGCGGTAACTTGATGCATTCCACTGTAGTTCTACTACATGTCTGTGTAGACTCTGTCAGTGCGCCCCAGGGCAGCTGTGGCTACAATGTAGCTGCCATCACCAGTGTGTGAATGTGTGTGTGAATGGGTGGATGACTGGATATGTAAAGCGCTTTGGGGTCCTTAGGGACTAGTAAAGCGCTATATAAATACAGGCCATTTACCATTCTCAGTCATCCAGTCATGGTAGTTTTGAGAGCTCGAAAAGAAGGTGACTGGACTTCGTTGGGTTTGCAAAGACGTTTCACCTCCCATCCAGGAGGTGAAACTCCCTTCAGTTCTAGAAACAAGAGGTGGAGAGTCCCAGGTATTTAACCCACAGTGGGGTAGATTTTGAGAATGTTGAGAATGTCAAATTTGAGAATTTGACAAGATGAACATTGGTTTGAAAGAGGCCATCTATGCCTACTCTGAACGACGGCTCATGTGACACCTGCAACGGTCAGCAGTGGGAACTGAAGAAGCCTTTTGGATGAGAGGTGAACGTCTTCACAAACCCAAAGAAGTCCAGTCATCATCTTTTTTTCAAGCCCTTCAAACTGTTTGGACAATATTTCTTGAAGGAAATGTTTTCAGTTGTTTACAATCGTGCTAATAAGAAGCACAAACTGATACGGATCGGAGAGTTTATATAAATGTGGGCTTTTTATTTAAATTACCAAATTATTTTAGTTAAAATTTACAGGTAGCACGCCCAACAAGGTTCTAGCAATAAATGGTGTTTACCCCGCATGGCCACTGTGTCTGTATTGGTGTCATTCACCACCCAAAGATTACCACTCCAAGGCCATTTTGAAGCAGCACAACAGCTGCGGAAAAAGCAAACGTATGCTGATTGAAAGGTGTTTTCATTAGAGACATTGTAAGAGCAAAACAGGGTTCAAAGAATGCCTTGCAAAAATCTCTGGGTAACTGCAAAGATGCTGGACGTTCTGCCCATCAATTATCTGCTTTAAATCAGCTGAACCTGAAAGTATGAAAAGTTTTCACATTTCTAGTCATTCTTTACTGGTTTTACTGGTGATTCTGTGATTCGGGGACTATTACAAAAACATTGCAGGAGGAGGCTCAAATAATCCTGAACAGAAATCTGTGGGAGCCTTCTGCATGGTCAGATATGGCGGTGGGCCACCCCTCCCACCATAGAGCCAATCAGAGTGCTGACTGTATCACTGGACTGGACTGAGCCAATCAAGAAGCTTTTCAAACACCAATCTGTGATCAGACTCATAACATCTTTTGAATAATTCAGTTGGTGAGAGTATTTTTTTGGAAAAGTTAGAGCTCTTATTTATTCAGATAGAAACTTCATAATAAACTTGCTTCTAGGATGAGTTTTGTTTGTTTGTTTTAAATCCTGACCTTTAGATTGATGTTACGGCACTTCTTTTTTTTTGGATTGTTTCAGTAGGGCTTGGCCTTGTTTGCCCAAACTACTTGGAGATGTTGACTGGGATTCCTGCAAATGGCGAGACCCTGTTGTAGAAGGGCTGTAGTAATCTAATACATACTTACTTAACTCGAACTTTCTTTAAAGATTGTTGAGTAGTTTATTGTAGGGTTTAATCTCCCAGGCTCTGATTCTGCACCGTCCTCAGTGTGGATGGGATCGAACACCATTGTCTGCCCGCCTTTCTGCAGAAAACTTTGGAATCAGTTTGGAACAATAGAACAAGAGGTACGGATGCTTAGTCACATCCTCAGATGTGGGTTGATCATATAGAAAGGTGGGCGTGCTTTAGTATAATTAAAATAATCACTGGTTATGTGTTTAGTGTAGGAAAGTCCATATCAAAATTCTCACCACTGCATCTGAGAATAGATGCTCATATTCAGGCTTCTGGTTTTGGTCCGTTCTGATTCTTCCAGTTTACTCATTGCTGGGGTGGGATGTCTTTAAGATCCACAACATCACAAACATCACAAACACCAACGAGGGCGTATGCTTTCTAATGAAAAATCTTCAGTTTAGCTGCAATGTAAAGTTTTTTATTGTGCTTATGTGGAAGAGATGTAATAGAAAAAAACGTTTGTATTTGAATTATTTAAAGAAATAAAAGGTCATGAAGTCATTGACCCCTTGGGCATTAACTTAAGGTTTTCCATCCAGCCAATAAAAGTTCAGCTATCTGCGACTACTGATATAATTGTGGAGAGGGTGGTGTCTAGTTTCCTGATTATTTCCTCATAAGATTCTCAGGGAGCCAATGCCAGATGCTCCACCCTAACCGATAGTTGCTTAATGTCAAAGATAGTTGAAAATGAGCTCAGTGAAAAATAAACTGGAAACTGAAATCTTGATTTTTAGCTTGGGACACTGATGCCTGCTCATGTTAGTTACGGATCAGATTTTATTTTCTATTTTGGTTTTTTTATTTTGGTTTCCTCAGTGAGTTGTGCCCAAAGACTGGTTCTCCTTGTTTGCACAGCCACAAACTAGAACAATATATTAAAAAAAGCCCCCAAACTAGTCTTTTAATGTCAGATGGACACGAGCAGATCTGCTCCTGCAGGCGGTTTGCCTTTGGCGTCCGATAACCAGTCCCGTGTTTGTTTAAAGAGGGAGCATTGAGCCCAAGTTCCTTTCAGAAAAGTGACGGGACCTGATGCACTGAAGCGCTTCGTAAGGTAATGTCTGAAAACCTGCACAGGTGAAGATGGTTTTCTGAGCGGGTTCAATTGTCAGAATGGCAAACATGGCGTTCGTGTTCCCAGGACGTATGTTTGAGCAGTTTGCAAGAATCCTTTGTTGAGCTGTGGGAAAACTGAAGTATCCAATGGGATCAATTAATGACATGTAGGGCTGTTCCATAGAAATTAAAACAATTGTGTTTCAGTGTGTTTGACTGGTTCAATGATTCTGTAATGTTGGTGTTAAAGAAAACGCTTCAACATGACTGCAGCAATTCTTAAAAAACCCAACATGTAAACAAACCACCTTTAAGGCTCTTTCCAAAGAGTCTGCTTGTTCTCGTTGGAGAAAAAAAGGACCAAAGCCAATGCACAGAAATAGCTACAAGGCAGTATCTCAATAAAGTGGACGGTTGTGTTTTTTACACTTGTTCCTGGGACTTGGAGCCACTCGCTGACCTCAGTGGAGCGTGATAACGATGACGGTGAAGCGAATGAGCCGAGACATGAAAAACGTTCAGACAGATAAACCTAAAGAGAGTTTGATAGTAGTGCTGGATATACCTGTGGGGATGAGGTGTGCATGAAATGAATTAACTATTAGTTAGACCATTGTTTGTGTGTGATGGAACAGCTGACCTTTTCCACACCTAACATCTGTTTGTTTTTGTCCTTAAGGACCAAGAGAACCAGGACACGGAGGATCCGGCTTCAGTAAGTGTTTCCTGTTTTCTTTGTTCAGCTACCAGCAAAAGCCAGTTTCAGTCGTTGGTGTGATGTCAGTCTGAGAGATGAACTAAAGCCAATAAATTCAGAAGAAACGACTACAAATATTTCCTCCTATGCCAAGAATTTACCAAGACATGGTTCTCTTGGCTTTATAATTGGCAGACATTTTTCACTTTGTTTTAGTTTTCTTCCGATAATAAAGCCTACATTTACTGAGCACTTTTAGAGACACTTCTAGAGAATTAAGCCTTTTGGTAGTTCCTTTAGCACAGAGGTCTCTATCCCCTGTCCTCGAGAGCTGCAGTCCTGCAGCTTTTAGATGCGTCCTTGTTCCGAAACCCCTGAATCAAATGAAAGGCTTGTTGCCAGGCCTTTGCCAAATTTGATGGTATGCTGCAGAGCTAATTCAACAATTTTATTCGCCTGTGTTGGAGTAGGCATGCATGTAAAAGCTCCAGGACAGTAGCTCTCAAGGACACCCCTGCTTTACGCCATTGTTACTGCTTGAATTACATCACTTTATATGATTTTCTAACAGTGCAGGACCAGGATAACTCTGATAACAACACCATCTTTGTGCAAGGCCTGGGAGACGACTACACTGTTGAATCAGTGGCTGACTTTTTTAAGCAGATTGGGATCATTAAGGTAACATATTGATTTGTGTTTGGTCAGTAATCAATAAAGCATTTATTTGGATGTGTCATGTATAGATGACTGGTTAAAATGGTAAAGAAGCGCCGGCTTGATGTTAAAGTTTAACAAAAACTGGAATGAAGCCATTTTCTTTCTTGGTTCCCCGATCGCTCGTCATAAAATCTTATGTTACACTTCAGAAAAAGAAGAAGAATTTCATCATTTGGAATCTAAATGAATTTCTATCCTTTAGTCTGATTTCCATGGTAACACACAGCACCTGAACTGTTGTGCTGTTCACAGTTCTGGTCCATGGACTTTCATCCCTTTCCTTCTGTCCTCTTAGGTAAACAAGAAGACAGGCCTGCCCATGATCAACCTGTACACGGATAGAGAGACGGGGAAGCTGAAGGGGGAGGCCACGGTCTCCTTCGATGACCCCCCCTCAGCTAAAGCTGCCATCGAGTGGTTTGATGGTGAGTTATTACCTCTGAGCTTTGGCTTCCCCACTGTTTGAGTTTCTGTTGGTGGTTTAAGTGGTTTTATAAGGTTTGTATCTGGAAACTAGGCTTTGATGGAACTGACTGCTAAAGTATAAGACAAATAAGGATTATGTTGAACTGTAACTCATGCAAAGCTACTGTTGGAAAGTCCAAGAATATGGAGCTAGAAAGGATTATTGATTTCATACCTCATATCTGATCCTTTGATATTCATCGCTTTACTCCAGGTAAAGACTTCAATGGAAACCCAATCAAGGTGTCCTTTGCCACACGCAGAGCTGACTTTGGAGGCCGAGGAGGCATGAGGGGAGGTAGAGGGCGAGGAGGCGAGTCACTTTCTTTTTACTTTTAGTTTTATAAAGTGAAAAATTATAACCTTGTAAACAGCAGTCGGACCACACGGTGCACTTCACAGGTGAACTTTGAGTCGTAACAAAAATGCTCGTTTACTGTTTGCAGTGAATTAAAAAGCTTCAGCCTCGCACTGAACCATCAGTCACGTGTCCCGCTGACAGATGCTGTGGCGTTTTCTTCCGTGCAGGTCCGATGGGCCGTGGAGGGTTCGGAGGCGGTCGAGGGGGAGGTTTCCCAGGAGGCAACGGTGGCAATGGAGGGGGAGGAGGTGGTGCCAGTGGTGGAGGAGGGCAGCAGCGAGCCGGAGATTGGAAGTGTTCAAACCCGTGAGTTTTGATGACTCCTCTATGACAATAAATTAGAATTAAAAACACAACAAAAACATCTTGTACAATGATTGCTTAAAATATGATGCCAGATGTTTTAGTTTTGCTCAGTCTTACCTTTATTTAATGTAGTAATCTTTCTACGGATCTGTTATCAACATATAACAGTTCTTCTAAAGTCTTCCTTTCTTCTCTTCAGTAACTGTGGGAACTTGAACTTCTCCTGGCGTAATGAGTGTAACCAGTGCAAAGCTCCGAAAGCTGAAGATGCTGGTGGGATGCCCCCCATGGAGCGAGGTTAGATACACCTGGATAAATATTAGATAAATAAATAGGTGAACATTTGTTGACTCACAGAGTTTACTCAGACACTTAAAAAAGGCTTTATGCGTTTAACCGGGCACGCTCTGTTTTGCGTAACTATTTCTAAATCACTGCAGAACTGGGACCATGTAAGCTAGCACAATAATTTGTTTTGCATATGAAACCGGAGGAGTTGCGCTTACATCTGATGCCATCAGCTTGTCCTCAGTCACGGTTTCCTTCCACATAAAGCTTTGCAAAACTGCATAAAAAGCGCTTGCAGCAACAAAAACATAATATTCCAGAAACACGCTTTGCCGATCCCATCAGCTGTTCGTAACACTTCCTACGTTGGAATATAGGTCAGCGCGAACTTTTGCATGTCCGCCATTACCTGCCCGAAACCGGAAGTGACGTCATTTTCATGGAAATTTTAGTTTTTTACCCTCGGGGCCTTATAAGCCTGTACTGGTGTTTTTAAAAGTCATGTTTGACTTTTCTGAATAGTTTCTGGGATGCTTAGAACTCAAATTGCAGTGCTGAACATTTATTTTGATGCAGATGCTGTTTCTTTGCAAATTTGCAGTATAATATTTATTTTTGTTTTTCCTGCAGTATATAAAAATTAGTGTATCTCAAAAATAAAACTATGAAGACACTCAAAATAAATTTCCTGTTGTTAGAAACTATTTTGTGCAACTTTTTTGCATTTACAGTTTTGAGGGATAAACCTCTTAAATTTCTCCAAGTAGAAATATATGTAAAAAAAACAAAAACCATTTCCAATTTTTGTAGTTTATTGCACATTTTTGCAATTTATGTAATTACTATGCACTTAATGCAGACATATTATCAAAATTTGGGCTGTAACAGTTGTATTGATGTATAGCAACTTGAAATGCTCCCACAAATGGCTCCACAGCATGTAAAAGTATAATATAAGCTCTGGCGGACTTGGTTCTATGGTAGGTCTTAAAGGGTTAAGGTCAAAACATGCATTAAATAAATAAAAACACATGTAGTTATTATTAAAGTGTGTAGTTGTTCCTGTTTCTGCTTCACCCACGCTGTCACGAACGCCAAACAGCGGAAGCAGAATTTTCCAAGTGAGCTGACCTGACTTCCTGTCACAGATCACAGTTTTGAAATAACTTTCACGATACCCTAAAAGTTCACTTCAGTTAAATTCCATTCACTGTTATTTATATGAATCACGGTTCTCTCAAGGCGCTTTATTGTTTGAGGTCGACCGTACAATAATACAAAGAAACCGAGAAAACGCCAACAATCATATGACCGCCTGTGAACAAGCGCTTTGGCGACAGTGGGAAGGAGAAACTCCCTTTTAACAGGAAGAAACCTCAAGAGAGAACCAGGCTCAGGGAGGGGCGGCCGGTTGTGGTGAGGGGAGGAAGACAGTACAGAAGAAGAGAATTAGCAGCCACACGTGGAGGTAACTTTACTTCCTGCCGACCAAACGCTGTTCGATCAGCTGGTTTTTAAGTGAGGCGCTGTTTGGGTATCACTGTCTCCTGTAATATCACAGTTTCAGTTCGTGCCTCAGTTGTTTTACACTCAGAGGATGAACAACAGAAATCATGCGATCACATCGATCGGATCACGAACAAAAAGAGCACGTGCAGACTTTTATTATGGAGTGAGAAAGCTGAACATGTTGTTATCGTTCGTGTTGTTCAGTCGTTCTGAGTGTTTGTTTTCAGTCTGACTGAAACAGAAGCTGAGTGTGCCCTCCGACCCCGACGTTCGCTCGGCCGGCTGCTTTGTTGTTCTGGAGTTCGTCCTAAAGCCTTTGTCTCGGCTGCTTTCAGGATGTACTCTGTGTACACTTCTACTGCTTGTGTGTTTAGCTGTGGGAGCTTTCTGTGGTTTAGCACAGCTGTAGTTTACCTGATCAAAGAGAAGAGCACGCAGACATGTGTCCGCTCATTTTTATTTTTTATGTATTCTGCAGTTAGATATGTGATAGGTGGGCGGGCTGTAGATTAAATCATGTTTTATTTCATGTCATTGTCTGATGATATAAAATCTACTGAGATCTGCTCTCTGAGCTCTACTGATGGCTGAAATGAGCGATGACAAGTGAACGCGCGTTAGCATCAGTATTTATCTCACGCAGGTCATGTTCGTGAGATAATCTTGAACTATTTCATAAATGTGGCTGAAGAACACATGCTTGCAGTGGAGCGTAGCTGCTTATCGCTGTTTCTGGATTACCGGATTACAAAAGCAAAAAGAATGAGGATTCAGGTGACGTAAACTCCTCCCTGAGATAACTGATCTCCACACGAGGCGGCTGCAGGACAAAAATGTCTTCTATTTCCAGTAGTTGTTACATTTGGAAGTAGTGTGTTTGTGACTTGAAAACAAGTTTACATTTGGTAATTTTTAAAGTTTTCTCGTCGTGATTTTAATGATAAGCGCATCCTGGCAGACTCTGGCGACCACGTTTCTACATCTGCATCAGGATGGTCGACTTGTACTGTGCGATCGCGTAGTTCTGATGACTTTGTAACACGCAGACACACAGTTATGTGCTCAAACACACACACAGCAAGAATCAGAATACTTTATTAATCCTTACAGAAATTATGTAAAAATTCTGAGTAAGGAGAAAATAGCAGGAGCAACTGAAACAACCTGCAGCTGCCGTTTGTCACATGCAAATGTATTCTATGATGCACGAATGATTAAAGAAAACCCAACCTTTTTATTAGCAGTCGTTTAAAACAAGCTGCAGATTCAGCAGAGGAAGCTGTTCCAAAGTTTAGGAGCTTCTTGATTCAACAAAGAACGAGGAACCGTTAAAACTCTGATCGTAGCATCTGAGCAGCCTGGACACGCTCTGACCTTCTGAGTTGTAAATGTAATTAATGATATTTGAAAAAAGGGGAATTTCATCATTCATAGTTTATCTAAGATGGAGAAGAAGAACAGGGTGACCTGTGAATGTTTAAGACATCTCAGGAGGATAAACTTGTAGCTGTGAGGTTAATATTTCAGCATATTTTACTTTGCTGTAGGTTTACATTAGAGTAAAAGATTGCAGATATTGAATGAATGATTGCATTAAATCATAACAGACACAGTGCGGTTTATGAAGGAATCCTTCTGCTCTGTAGTGGTTTACTCTGGTTTCCTGTAATCACTTATATGTGTACAGCAGAGAAACATTTCAGTTTGGTGAGTCATGCATTCCCGCTCACCTCATTTGTTTCCTGGCAGGAGGTTACGGAGGAGGCGGAGACCGCAGAGGGGGGTTTGATCGGGGCGGCTTCAGGGGCCGCGGCGGCGACCGCGGCAGCGGAGGCTTCAGAGGAGGCCGAGGAGGCGAGCGGGGAGGATTTGGCCCCGGCAAGATGGATGTGAGGTGAGCAACAAGATGCACGGCAGCTCTGTGAGGCGGCGTGCCCGCGTGTACGTCAAGTGTTTTATGGTTATTCATTTGGAAATCGATGAGTAATCATGACAGTTAACCCCTGGCCTTACAGATGTTTCCAGTGTCGGTGGAGTCAACGACACTTGCACACACGACAGACAGCAGGAGAACTGCTTTAAATGATTATAGACACACACACGTGGGAAAACAGATGTCATCAATCATAAACTCGAATTTTACTCACAGCAGATGTTCAAACTGAAAATGAACCATTTAAATAAAATCTGAGCTCCTGTTTCCCAGTCTGCAGGTTCCCCTCTTCTTTTCATGGAGCTCATGCCGCTCTGAAACCAGCACTGACGGAGCCTTCCCAGACGTGCCAGCACTTTTAGCCTGATTTGGAGTGTTTTGACTGTAAATACACGAGAAACAGGTTTCACGGGTTAAGATTTGGTCCCACTGATCAGATTTTTTAAATTCATTTCATTTAAAAATCTGTTTTGTTGATTTTGAAATCATTTATTTATTTCTTAGTCTGAGTATTGACTTGTTGAAGTCCAAGCTCAGCAGTGCCTCTGTGGTTTGTGTTGACTTGGAGAAACTCGACCGCTGGCTGGAAACTGCACTGATGTTTTATGTCTTTGTGTTTGGTTTCCAGGGGCGACCGCAGGCAGGAGCGGCGGGGCCGTCCCTATTAGCCCATCCCGGCCGCTCGCATGACGACCTACGTGTGCACAGGTGTCCGTGCAGCCCGCCCCTCTCACCTTTTATATCACTCCTTATTCAACACGTGACTCTCCCTGTGTTAGTGTTAGCTGTCGTGATTCATCCACACTGTCTGCTCAGCGGGGCGTCGTTTACCAAAACAAGCTTCAACATTTTAATTGATCAGATTTTATATCTGCCCGACTCTCCGGGATCATCACCGCTCTGTTCAGCTTCACGCTTTCACTCTGTCAGAGTAGCTTTGCATGATTCCCAGCTCAAAATATTTATGTCTGAGACGTGAATAAAGATCATCAGCTGGCGTCACTATCTGTCCAGATTTTCAGAGAAACGTGTGCTCAAAGTGAGTACCGTTACCGGTGTTTTGATCCCTGCTGATGAACGCGGCACCTCCTCCTGATGTTCGGCAGGGTCAGTGAGCGACGTACGACGGCTCAGACCGTTTGGGATCAAGAGGCACAGATGCCACACCTGCCCGCTGATGCCAGCTCATTCTGATCATGGCCAGTGTGCGATGTAAACGAAGCCCCGGCTCTACAGCTGTGTTCAAGAACTTTTTACTATTTATTATTGGTGTTTTTGTATCGTGCTCGTGCTGCTTTTCCAAATGAAAGTGTTGGCCAAGTAACTCGTTCTTCTGTGGTTCTTTTTCACTGTGATGCTTTGAGAAAACCGGATCACTAAACGCTCCAGGCTGATAGTTTCAGAGGCTTCGAACAGATGAAGCAATTCCAGTTCTTAGAAATGTTGGATCAGTGTCAAACATTTCTTTATCCACCTCAAAGACTCCCGGTACTGTCAGTTTGTTTTTTTCACGCCTGGATCAACCCGTCGATGTTGCTCGTCCACTTGGCACAGCTTTGAATCACTGACTCAGCGCTCTCGTCTGCAAAATGTTTAAGGAAGGAGAACGTCATCATCTTCAGAAGATCTTGTGAACTTTTTAATTATTTTCAGTTGAAATAGTTTCCAGATTTTTATTTTTTTTACTTTAATAGAGGGTCACATCATCTCCTCCTGAGACGCAGCCTGATCCTTCTGTTCTAAGTTAAACACATAATTATAAAATCTGATTTAATATATACACAGAAATGACGCTTAAAGACATTAAAAACTGAAAAGGACCCAAGAGCAGTTCAGTCAAAGGCCTTATTAAATGTAATAATATTAAAGTCAGCTGGGGGACCAAATCGATGCAGTAAGTGAAGTAAAGCAAAAAGATTGATTTTAACCCACAAGAGTTTAATACCTGTTCTTAGAAACCTACAGTTGTGTATGATGAAGAGAAGCCGCACAGAGGGCTCGTTACACACAGCAGGGTAGTAATAAATGCCAGGTTGTAGTGTGGTTGGAGATCAAACCCACATTATTCTGTTACAGCCCCAAACTGCAGACATGATGGTGAAACATAAATGAAGGACCCTTCATGTCTCAGCGAGGGCTGTTTTACATATTTTGTTGAAGACTGCAAAGACAACCATCAACATTAACTGGATGAAGCCCAACGCTCTTCCGATAGCTCGGGTACAAAAGCTGTCCTCTCTACCATTATTGAGGTAGAAAGTCACCTGTAAACTTACCTGTAACGACAGGTTTGTTCTGCCTACAGTTTATTTATCAGCATGTACAGGGAGTGCAGAATTATTAGGCAAGTTGTATTTTTGAGGAATAATGTTATTATTGAACAACAACCATGTTCTCAATGAACCCAAAAAACTCATTAATATCAAAGCTGAATGTTTTTGGAAGTAGTTTTTAGTTTGTTTTTAGTTTGAGCTATTTTAGGGGGATATCTGTGTGTGCAGGTGACTATTACTGTGCAGAATTATTAGGCAACTTAACAAAAACAAATATATACCCATTTCAATGATTTATTTTTACCAGTGACACCAATATAACATCTCCACATTCACAAATAAACATTTCTGACATTCAAAAACAAAACAAAAACAAATCAGCGACCAATATAGCCACCTTTCTTTGCAAGGACACTCAAAAGCCTGCCATCCATGGATTCTGTCAGTGTTTTGATCTGTTCACCATCAACATTGCGTGCAGCAGCAACCACAGCCTCCCAGACACTGTTCAGAGAGGTGTACTGTTTTCCCTCCTTGTAAATCTCACATTTGATGATGGACCACAGGTTCTCAATGGGGTTCAGATCAGGTGAACAAGGAGGCCATGTCATTAGTTTTTCTTCTTTTATACCCTTTCTTGCAGCCACGCTGTGGAGTACTTGGACGCGTGTGATGGAGCATTGTCCTGCATGGAAATCATGTTTTTCTTGAAGGATGCAGACTTGTGTGGAGAAGTTCTGGCAGGTCATGGGCTCGTATTCTAATCTTCTTGGAGAGAAGTTTCAGTAATCATGTCCTGACTCTGGAGTTTCAACATCTCTAAAAACCTTTGGGAAAAATTTTAGGACTTATCCAGATCAGTTTAACTGTACAGATAAATATTTCCCAGAGGAACTACCTGAAGTTCTGAATGAAGTTCTATCTGTCTATAAGCTAAAAGGCTCCAGAAGGAGTTAGGAAGACAAAGGTGGGAGAAATGGTGCCATTATAAGTTGGTGACCTGTCGTGGGTGTGCCCTGCCTCTCGCTCGATGACATCGCTTTGTTGGATAAGCAGAAGAAGATGGATGGAAACACAGGTGTGAACAGTTATTTTAACCCTTTAGCTCCATTCACCGCTCTTCATTGAGGACTCGACGAGCGACCCCGCGGTACTCTGGTTGTTCCTGGAAATGACATCTCTGCTTGGAGGATCGCACATGGGCAGAGGAATCGAAGAAGAGGAGGGATGACATCAGGTGATGAAGACTACCCCACCACCTCGAACATTTTCATCAAAGAAATACCTGGAGCACACCAATATGAACAGACTGCTGCTTAGAGATGTGGATCGATAAAGTAAAGGGGACTCACAGAGGCTCAGATCCCTGTGCTACGCCTCCGCCTCCCCCCGTCAATTATTTGAATTTCAGCTACACCAGTTTTCTTTACAATAATGTAACTCGTCTGTAAACTGTTTATTTGCACATTTTATTTTATTCTTTTTAACTTTTTATTTAGTAATTATTGTGCTAATAAACAACCAAACAAGCAACATATTAACATTCTCTGACATAAGACCATTTAGAAAACACACACACACACACACACACACACACACACACACACACACACACACACACACACACACACACACACACACACAACAGACCAAGATTAGGTCAATAACATGTCGTGGGGAAGAGTTATGGCTTCGTGCTACAATGTTCCAGAGTTCTGGTTCATATCCATCTTCAGTTGAAAGCTTGCTGTCATTCTGTGTGAACTCTTTTCAGTCTCTGTTTCATTGTGTTACGGATGGTGAGCTTGTTTGTTTCACAGTTATCATTTTCTTAGCTTTTAGTTCAGACTTTACTTCTTAGGTTAAATTCGTAATTTATTCTGTACATCGTTTAGACCTTTGTTCATCTCTTATCTATTATGTAACATGCACGTCGTACTGTGTATGATTGTGTATGTGACAAATACATTTGAATTTGATTTGATTTCGTATGTGTGAGTTTCAGTTCAGTTCATGTTCTCGGTGACTCAGTCTGATATTTCTGTTTCTAAATTTCATGCGAGGTTTAAGATAAAGACGTGCGGAGGGAAACACTTTTGACACAACACGATGTGCTCAGTGGAAACATCAGCGTTTCACTCGTTCTGAAACACTTCCTGTTCATTCGTTGATTCTGGGAAACCTGATGCAGTTTGACCAGTTTATTCCTGACTGGGCTGCAGGCCTATTGTTCACAGTCCCCAGTGTGCAGGTCCCGCTGTCACTGCAGATAAATGAAGCATGGAAATTAATTGGTTTCATTCACAAAGCAGATGTTTGGCCTTTTATAATCTCTGGGTGAGTCACAGAAGATGCTTCCTTAAACGATCCCCCCAAAGGCCATCCTGGATCCTCGTGCACATTTGAACCTTATATCAGAAATCCTGCTTTCCACAGATTTACAGGAATGTTGTTCTGTTAAAGACGTATGCTGGGAAGGCTTATCTGCTTTTCCCGATTCTAGTGAAATAATGAGGTCTCAGAAACTGACTCCCATTGTTTTGGTTTTATTTCACAGTCGCCGACGACAAACAGACACAATAGAGACACAATAGAGCTCACATACTCTGTGCTGCTCGTAAGTGGCCTTCAAGAACTCAGCCAATCAGAAGAAAGCCCACTTTCTTAAAGAGACAGGAACTAAAGCGGCTTGTTTCAGACAGTTTCAGTCCTTCATGAGTCCTCCTTTAATCCCTTAACATAATTTTTTCTTCCTTGTTTCTTTGTTCAGGATGAATTTGCTGCCATTGCTGCTTCTTGTCTTCAGATGGTTTTTCAGTCATCACCTTTCTCGTTGGTTTCAATTAATTTCTTGTAATAATTAGCCTGCAATAATCCATAATAATACTATAATCGTGTGCTGACTCTCAGATTGCTCATATATGTGAAAAACGACCTGCAAACATGGAAAATCTGATGTTGGTGTAACGGACTTGAATGTTACCACCGTCTGCTGCTTATTTTAATTTACTTTAACCTGACTTTAGTTAAAATAGAGTATTTCTACATCATTATATTATTGATAAACAATCGTCTGCTGTGTAAAATTGTGAGTAAATGTGTAAAGTTTGACGTCTGAGTTGATTTGGAAGGAAATCTGAATTATCTGAAGCATCAGGTCAAACTGCGCCGTACAAAGTTGAAAGGAGGCTGTGTGGCGTTCAGCGAGAATGTTGACAGGTGAGATTCACCTGATAGCAGCCTGTCGTTGTTCTTCCTGATAATAGGACTTTTAAAAATGTTCCATTACCCTTTACTGTTTATTTTACGTAACTGTGCAAATATTTATTCTGATCTGAGTGAATAAGGAAAAGTGCTGAAGACTCATTGACTGATTTATTTCAATTCGGTGCAGGAAATAGTTTAACCTAAATCTAAAAATACTATCATGTAATTACACCACATTACAAACGAAGTAACATTTATTTTCTGATTCAGTGTCAAGTGACTTAACAAACAAGTAAGACGGTTTTAAAAAAGGCCCAACAGCGTCTTCAGTTTCTGAAGAAGGAGCTGCTGATCGTCTTCTACCGCTGCTCCATTGAGAGTGTGCTGCACTGCATCTGTGTGTGGTTTTCCAGCTGCACTTCAGAGGGTCATCAATATGGCCCAAAAAATCATTGAGCATCCTCTTCCCTCCCTGAAGGACCTGTACAGTACTCGCTGTGTCAAGAGGGCACGCAGCATCCTACAGGAATGTACACACCCAGGACACCGGGTGTTTAAGCTGCTGCTGTCTGGCAGACTCAATGACAGCTTTTACAACACAGCAACAGCCCTAATCAATGCAAACAGCTGACCTGATTGGATACCTCCCTGGACTTTTTAAGTTACTGTGTCGTGTTGTTTTCTGCGTCGTGCAGACGCAGGACAGTTTCCAATTTCTTTCTACTATTGTACTCGGTATGACCGTGCAATGATGATAGAGAGTTATCTGTTATCTTTCAGAGGTTGTCACCATGGCGTCCCTCAGGGCTCCATTCTTGGCCCACTTGTTTTCTCATTGTGCGTTTTGTTCCTCAGGTTCAAAATGCAATTTTTCATTCAAATATGACAAGCTGTATCACAACAACAAAAGTCTCACTAGATAGTCTGACTAGAACAAAATAATTTCCAGATAGACCTGCTCTATTACCTACCATGTTGAGACTTACCGCTCTGAAGAGTCTGATAATTCAAGTTAAAAGATACAAAAAGGCAAAATATGTATATATTTTACAAAATGGTCTCAGGAGGAGGTGCTGGCTGTCATATTGTGGTCTGGGATGTGGGGCCTCCCTCTACTGCAGATATGGAGGCGGTCTGCTTGCCTCCACTCAAGAGAGAAGGGTTACACTTCCTGGGTCCGGGTACGGGTTGCCCCTCTGGGGGCAGGGGTACCTGGACCTGGGATATAGAGTATGTTTGGGGAGTGTGAATGTGTGCACAGTGTCTATTTGTGTCTGTCTCCATGTGTCGGATGAGTGCCGAGTATTTGTTTGTGTATATGGGGGTGGGAATGCACCTTTGTGTCTGCGTGCGCCTGTTCGTCTGTGTCTATATGTCAGGTAGGGTCTCAGACTCCGCCTCTCTGGGAACATCTCAGGCTCTCCGAGGTTTGGAGGCCCATCTCCCCTCACCACACTCCCTGCCGGTGGCTGATGCCCTCAGACGTTGGTGTGTTGGTGGCTCTTGGTGTCTGGGGCTGGGTGCTCATGTATGTACCGACTCACTCCTGGTGGCCGATTGGCCAGGTGATCAAGGTGTTTTGTTTTTCTTTTTTTTTCCTTTCTCCCCATCTCTTCTATTTTTCTTTCTCTCCCTCTCTTTCTTTCATTCCTTCTCCCTGTCCTATCCCTCAGTCATGTCTGTCCCGTCTGTAACAACCGAAAATCAAATCAAATAAATACATAATTATAATAAAGGTCAATCAAATGGACCAATATGGCGAGGCCATGATGATCCACTTGGTAAAGTAAATCCACTTCGCATCTTTCTCGGCCCTCAGACAACAGTTTTGATGGTTAACGATCCAAACGGGAAAGGCAAAAAAAAAAAAGGTCTCAGTTATAACTAGAAGTGTAAACATCTCAGTAAACATTATAGATGTCCAAACTCGATATGTTCTTTGAGTCTACATTTTAGTTTATATTGGTTAAACGTATCTTTAAATAAATTTTACTTGACCTTCAGTAATAATAATAATAATAAAAAAGGATGATACAGCCTTTATTAATCCCACAGCTTGGAAAACAAGAAAATGCATTAAATTAATGTCTGTGATCTTGTTTATTTTTAAAAACAAGATTTTGAAATCAAGGGCCAAGAGCCTGTAGACTCTCATGTTAATGAAATTCTGCTGAGGGGATGAAAACAAATGACATCTGAGAAAAGGTCCTCAGGTAAACACAACAGATTAAAGAAAATGCTTCAGTCTGTAGCAGTCTGTTTGATTTCCTGATGTGAAATCAATAATTAATCCTAAAAAATTAAATAATTAGTTCAAAAGTTCAACATTGCTGCCTGAAACCTGAAATTCCTGTTTAATAGAGCGTCTCTGATGGGGGGAGGATCAGGTGAGCTGGAGGGAAGTGTTGGGCGTGTCGTTAGGTGTCTGGCAGAGGTGTGTTTAATGCAGACAGAGAGGAGGAGGAGAGAGGAAGGTTATTTATGCCTCAGCAGGTCTGGAGGTTTGGATCTTACAGCGATGGCTTTCTACAAAGTGATGTGTTTGGCTGCTGGGCTGATGCTCCTGACCCAAGGTAAGAGCTCTCTGCACACACCTGCATCAGGAACGACTCAGAGGGCGAAAACACTCAGGAGCACAGCGCTTCACTGTAAAGTGGCACTGCTGCATAGTCATCACATTTATTGAAGAAAAAATGTGTGTCGGTTTATGGTGACGGCTGAAGCAGTGATGACAGGTTCCTTCATCATGGTTCAGGGCAGGAATTGAGCGACTTACTGTGATGGCAATACACCTCGCTATGAGTGCAAAACGAATGAATCCACAGAAGCAGAGTGAACCTAATGAACCACGTAGTGTTTATGGAGGGTGGCTAAACATATATTCAGCTGTAGAAACATCAGGCGCTTGTGCTGAGCTGAATGTTTGAACTACAAACACACTGATGGTGATGGTGATCTCACACACAGGTACTGCCTACGTATAACCAGTGGACTCCTTTAACATCTCGTCAGGAACTGCAGTAATACTGCAGTAGTATTAGTATTACAACGTGCAGCGTGTGTACAGTATTTCTCTGTGTGGTTTCTGTCTGAGAGATAAACATCATCAGTGTTTTCATCCTGCTGAGTCACACAGTAACCAACTCCCCAACTCCCCCCCCAACCCACACACACACACACACACACACACACACACACACACACACACACACACACACACACACACACAAACCAGTCTGCTGTAAGAGCGAGCTGATCTGGACCAACAACATTATGAGATGAATAAATTTTGCATTGATTTTAAAATTCTTTTACTCACTTATAAAATCTTAAATAACACTGCACCTTGCTATCTAAAGAACTTCTCTATGTGTTTAATCCTAAAAAAGCACTAAGATCTTCAAACCAGATGCTCTTAATGCAACCTAAGTCTAGGCTGATCATGCCTTTGCTATTACAGCACCTAGACTGTGGAACAATCTCCCTATTGCCATTCACACTTCTTAGTCTATGAAGCCTTTAAATCTTGCTTGAATGAATCTTTTTACCCTGGCGCTGTCTTAACTTAGTTTGACTATCATTTGGCTGGCTTCTAACTTTGTCTTGTCTTGTGTTGCTGTTTGGTCGATTTGTCTTATTTTATTTATTTCCTAATTTGTGAAGCACTTTGATTGACATTGTTGTTTTTAAATATGCCATATAAATACATTTTGATTTGATTTGATAATCAGCTAATGCAAGCTAGCTGTATGGGAGCATCACTGACACCTGATAATTAGTGCTCAGTAACACCCAGTTAAAATCCTAGAATTTCACCTAAACTGGAGATCAGCCTTCTTGGACAGTTTGTTCGTACAGCAGCCATATTATTGGTTAGATGATGTCATTAAAAACAGTCCAGAGGTCCTGCTCAGGGACTCCAGTTAGCTGAGGTGAGGCCTAGCAGAGAGCTAGTAGCTACAGCCGCCTGTGTCGCCATCCACCTTTCAGCCAAAGAGACCATGCCCCTAATAACGTAAACTTATTAGTACAGTTTAAATAGGTGAGTTATAAAAACAGGTGTTTTGAAGGAGCAAACTATGGGGACTGACTCACGGCTGCCTCTACTGGACAACAGAGGAACTGCAGGGGTTGGCTTCATTTCTCAGAGGCTTGTTTATAACTAACCACAGACAGTCAATTTTCCACTATTATTACAGACAGTGAACTAATCACAGACAGATAAATGAAGATTTTTAGTTTTAAAATGGTTTGTTTTCTGTGTTTCAGAGTCTGAGTCACAGCTGGATGGTAAGAAAAAGCTTCTTTGTGTAATGATTTAGTTTTATGTGTAATAAATCTTTAGTTTCATATGAATATTAGTTTGTGAGTGAACTGTAGACTCCCAGGATCACTGTGTCCTCACTCAGCAGTTTGTAGTGCTGAGAGTTTACAGCTCCTACAGTAATGCTCACTCTGTGTTTTAATGTCGGTCTTCAGTTTGTGGTAAGGCGTCTCTGAACACCAGGATTGTAGGAGGACAGGTGGCCCCTGTTGGCAGCTGGCCCTGGCAGGTCAGTCTGCAAAGATCTGGGTCCCACTTCTGTGGAGGATCCCTCATTAACAGTCAGTGGGTGCTGACTGCTGCTCACTGCTTTGAAACGTGAGTAATGAGGCTGAAGCTGCACTCTAAACATGATTTAAAGACGCTGTGAAGTCAAACTTTATATATGTTTTCTCGTCTATAACAATTGTAACAACTGTGCACTGTTCGTGTCGCTCCTGATGATCTCAGCAGTACTCCAACCGGTCTGACTGTGAATCTGGGCCTTCAGAGTCTACAGGGATCTAACCCCAATGCAGCGTCTTGGACAGTAACACAGATCATCAAACATCCAAACTACAACTCTGGTACCAACGACAACGACGTCTGCCTCCTGCAGCTCTCCTCACCGGTGACTTTCAGCAGCTACATTTCTCCCGTCTGCCTGGCAGCTTCAGACAGCATCTTCTACAGCGGTGTTAACAGCTGGGTCACCGGCTGGGGTGATATAGGAAGTGGAGGTGGGTCATAAAGACACCTGATCGTTTTTAGAGAAATGATGACAATAATACAGGGAACAAGTTTGCTATCTCAGAAATATTTAGAGCAATAAGATGTTTCCATGAGGTTAAATCTGTGCAGAGTTCAAAACCAGAAAGAATAATTATGTGAATTAAACAGTCTGGAAGTGCTGGACCTGCAGCAAACATGCTGTCTGCACGATGATGTCAGGTCAAAATGATCCTTGGTTAAAAGAAAGTATATTTTCTGTGTATCTGACACTGCCCCCAGGTGGTGTTAGACAGTTACTACATGATGACGACCATCTACTGTCTGTGTGTCAAGTTTATTTCTGTATCACGTTTAAAAACAGCAGCTGTTGTGCTTCATCTAAAATACTCAAATAACATAAAACAGGACAAGATGACAGAGCGGCATCAAAGTCATGTGACTGTGTTCTGCAGAGAGCTCCAACCCCAGCGGACAAACATGTTTCCCCATCTTTGTTTGCACACATGACTACAGTTTGTTTTTAAGTTTGGTGGAGCCGCCCTTTTGTTTGAAGGTTAATCAGTCACATGTTATTTATTACAAACTGATATATTTATTTTACCCCTTCAGTGTCCCTTCCTTCTCCACAAAACCTGATGGAGGTGGAGGTTCCTGTTGTGGGAAACAGGCAATGTAACTGTAACTATGGAGTGGGATCAATCACTGACAACATGATCTGTGCCGGGTTAAGTGCAGGAGGAAAGGACTCCTGTCAGGTGATTGTTGTTACCTGTGTTTGGCACATTTTCACCTTCTACAGTTTCTTCTCCTCAGCTAACAGTAAATGTTTCTGCTCTCAAAGGGGGATTCAGGAGGTCCAATGGTGATCAAGCAGAGCGGTCGCTGGATTCAGGCGGGAGTCGTCAGTTTTGGGAATGGTTGCGCCTTGCCTAATTTTCCAGGAGTCTACGCCAGAGTATCCCAGTACCAGACCTGGATCAACAGCCAGATCTCCTCCAACCAGCCGGGCTTCATGACGTTCACGTCCACTGGGACCAACAGTGACCTCAGTGTCACCTGCACAGGACTGCCACCAGTGCCAACCACCACTACAACTTCCACCACCACAACCACCTCCTCTGCAAAAGCCACCACCCCTACCACCACCATCACTACCACCACAACCACCACCCCTACCACCACCACCACAACCACCACCCCTACCACCACCACCACTACCACCACCCCTACCACCACCACCACTACCACCACCACCACTACCACCACACCTACAACCACCACCCCTACCACCACCACCACAACCACCACCCCTACCACCACACCTACAACCACCACCACTACCACAACCACATTGCCTCCAACCACTCCCCAATGTGAGTTTCCATCACATTAACACTTTGTTTCCTCTAAACTTTTAGATAATACAGCTGCTGCTCTCTGACACTTTCTGAATTCTTCACTACCTGAACTTGAAGTGATGGTTTTGTGTGATCCAAGTATTTCCTGCCTCTTTCTGTCTCTCCCTGGTTCTTCTCCTCAGCCGTGGTCTGTGGACAAGCTCCAAGAACTTCTGGGATTGTGGGAGGAACCTCAGATGCGACAGCCGGCTCATGGCCGTGGATGGCGAGCTTACAGAAGAATGGAAGTCACGTGTGCGGTGGGACTCTGGTGGCCTTGGACTCAGTGCTGAGCCACGCCAACTGTTTCTCAAGGTGAGTTGCAGCTGAAGTTGAAGTTTGCACAGACGATAATTCAGTTCGATGGGTGAGTTAGTCAGTATGTTACCCTCTGATTAGTAAATTCTCTTTCTGATGTTAAACTGAGCAATTTTTAAGAGTTTTGAGTTCAGACATCAAGAGAAAGGGTGAATCTGACAGAAGAACTAACACACTCATTGGTGACTGAGCTTCAACAGGGAGATCAGTTTGAGAACAGAAAAAACCCCTCAGCACATGAGTCAACACATCTCACAACATAGAAGACAAAAGCTTCGAAGGGGGTGGGTGGTAGTGTAGGTATGTGTCAGTGTACATGTGTGTGTTTGTGTTCAGCTGAGAGAAAGTGTCCTTTCACCCGGTTAGGCAAAAGTCAACAATCTTTTTTTTTTTTTTTTTTTTTTTTTTTCTTTAAATGACATCAGAAACAGCAGTATGCGACATTACGTGATGGCAGAGCTTCAGTTCATCCTTTGTCATTTTTTTTTTTTTTTTTTTTTTAATAAATAGGACAGGGGGAATGAATGAGAGAGAGAGGGGGAGAGAAAGAAAGAAAACCCAAGGGGAGAAGAGACGGTGAGAAGGGGGGGGAAGAGAGACAAAAAAAAAAAAAAAACTCCTGGGTCACCTGTATGGAGAAAAAACAAACAAACAAACAAACAGAGGAGACAGCAAACAACAAAGAGCAACATAATAATAGAGAAAACAAAGCACCATCACAATAAACTAGCTAGTCATAGATATCAGTATTTACTAAGTAATAAACGATATTGTGCAGCACGCAAGATAGACAGCGCACAGTGTGCTTTGAGGCAGCAGCCAAGAAAGCTTTAGTCCGCGTCTGTGAATACCCATGTGTGCATACCTGTGTGGATCAGCATGCTTGCATTCCAAAGGTTTCTCCATGTAATGATCTGCTAGGGAGTGTGGGGGGGCCACAGCCCCGTCCTCCAGGGTGTGAAGCGGGTATGGAGGAGATCAAAACTCCAGACATCCAGAGGCCCCCAGAACACAAGAGACCATGGAAGACCAACAGAGGGGCAGCCGCGCCACTGTTCCAGTAAGAGCTGAGGAGAGTCCCAGATGAGGGCTCACTCAGCAGCCGCGGAGCAGAAGCCAGGGGGGGTTGCAGTGACGCGCCCGTGAGCTCCGCCGGCCCCCAGCTGCGCCTGAGTGACCGAGCCCTAGGCCGAGAGGCCGGGGGCACCCCACCTCCAAAGGGGCCCGAGCGAGCCCCACGCCCCAGGCCCCGACAAGCGGCCGCCAAGGAGTGAGCCGGTGTGTACCCGGACGCCCACCCCCAGACACAAAGAACCACCAACACACCGACACCTGAGGGAGTCCGCCACCGGCAGGGGAAGTGGTGGTGGGTGGAGATAGGCCTCCAAACCTTGGAGGGCCTGAGGTGTCCCCAGAGAGGTGGCGTCTGATACCCAACCTGACATATAGACACAGACATACAGGCACACACAGACACAAACATCCATTCCCACCCTCATGCTCTCATATGCACTCACTCCACACTCAACCAACGTGGAGACAGACATAAAGAGACGCTGTACACACAATCACACTCCCCAAGCGTACTCTACAAACCGGGTCTAGGTACCCTTGCCCCTGGAGGGGGGAATTGCACCCAGACCCAGGTGGTGTTACCCTTTTCCCTGCGGTGGGGAGAGGCAGACCACCCCGACTCCGCAGCAGCAGGGAGGCCCCACACCCCAGACCGCAGTCGGACGGCCAACTCCTCCTACTAGAGAAGACTCCAAACCTCCCTCCACCCGCTCATTGTAGTGTTGATGCATATGTGTTCTAAGGTGCAATTAAAACCCAGGAGGGCATGGAGCTACCTGCCAAGGAGCAGCAGGTAAGCGCATGGTCCCTCCTGCTAGCCCTCAATGACTAAGTGTATTTAAAATTGAGAGGTGGGCAACGACGTCAGGGGTGAGGTATACACCCTGATGGTGATTTGGACTCCATGATTGTGCCCACCCCCAAGATCCTATATGTATGTGTAATGAGAGTGTGAATAATGTGAATGTCTAAGTTGTGGGATAAAATTGAGGCAGAGGCAGCCAGAAGGGGACAGGGGGGGGGGGGGGGGGGGTAGCCTCCTCTGCACCCTGGTGACATACCCCCACTCCAAGGCCCTGCATGTGTGGGTGGTTGTGGAGGAGCGGGAAGAGGGAGGCAGCTGGAGATGGGGAGGGAAGGAAGGGAGGGGCAGGTAACCCCTCCCTGGGGCCAGCTCCCCCGCTGACCCCAGTAGGCACTCCCACCCTCCGCGACCCGCCAGGGAAGGGGGGCCCAGGCCCATCAGACCGGGGCCCAGTGCAGTAGCGCCCCCCGGCTCCACAGAGCCCTGGACAGTCCACCCAACCCCACCACAGAGAAAACTGCACCCACCCCACCAACCACACTTCTTCCAGACTACATAAGACGGTAAACGCCCAGGCTGAGATCTTCCTCCACCTCTCCTGTATCTCCCCCTCCTGCAGAGAGTTCCTGAGAGAAGAAAGCTCCTGCCAGATGTGACCATCCCCCCCACCAGTTGAAGAGCCCCCCAGGCGGCTCGATGCACCGGCGGCACCCTGCTCCAGGGCCGGGCCCCCATGCACCCACCCGCCCACAACCCCGGCAACACACCAACCAGGACCCGAGCCCCCGAGGCCCGGCCCGGGCCCCCGCCCAGAGACGGAGCACCCCCAGAACCTCACGCCCATCCCGGACCCACCCAGGGGCAGCCAGGTTGCCAGGTCAGTAACCCACGTCCGTCAGCACAGACCCTCCCCTAGCCCCGCTGCACGCAGCCGCGAGGAAACAGTCACCTGAGAGCCAACAGAGCCCTCAACCGGACGTGACCGCTACCCCGGGTTGAGCCCCCCAAGGAAGATGCCTCCGGGGAACCCCCCGACGCCCTAAGCCTGTCCCTACCCCCTCACCAATCACAACAGTGAAGGCGGGACCAAACTATGACCCCCCACCCCCACTAGGTGATGGAGCTGATAAAAGGAGCCCAGAGCAATTGATCTGATGTGGTGGCAGAGGCTGTATCAAGACTAATGTAATCTAATAGATAATTTCAATATTGGTTAGAATTAAGATTATTTTTATTTTTCCAGTTCATGAGGACTGTTTTCTTGGCTATGCATAGGGCAGTGAAGATCATATGGGCTATATTCTTTTCTGAAGTGACATTATCTAAGCTGCCCAACAAACACACTAAGGGGGAAGTTGGAATGTTACATTTCAGACATTTTGATAAGTCTTCACATATCTCGCGCCAAAACTTTTGCACTGGTGGACAGAACCAGAGAGCGTGGATGTAATTGTCTGGTGTATTGCCTTGACAGTGTGAGCAGTTGTTGGAAGATGTAAAGCCCATCTTAAACATCCGATGACCTGTATAGTGCACTCTATGAAGTATTTTGTATTGTATTAATTGCAGACTGGGATTTTTAATTAATTTAAAAGTTTTTAAGCAAATCTGAGACCAGAAGTTTTGGTCTAGGTTGACTGATAAATCTGCTTCCCACTTTGCAGTAGGAAGGGATATTGATTCATCTAATTTAGAAAGTGTTCTGTATATTTTAGATAATAATTTGGGGGATTTAAGAGTAAGAAAATGTGCCGCACTTAGTGGTGTTTGTAATTCAACTTGACTGAGGTTAAATTTCTTTTTTACTATGGATTTAATTTGTTGATATTCTAAAAACCTTGTCTTGTTGATCCCATATTGTTCAACTAGTCTGTCAAATGGAATAAATTCTGTTCCCTCTAATATATGTTCTAAGTATTTAATTCCTTTACAACTCCATTCTGGGAAATTAATCATATTATTGTTTTGTAATATGTCAGGGTTATTCCAGATAGGTGTACGTTTGCATGGGATTAATGAAGACTCCGTTATTTTTAGAAACTCCCACCATGCTGTTAGAGAAAAGCTGATGTTGATACTTTTAAAGCATTCATGTCTTTTGATGTTTGAGCTAATAAATGGTAGGTCTGAAATCTCTAGATCCTTGCATAGTGCCTGTTCAACATCTAGCCAGGGCTCAACTAAGAAGGTATGTTTTAACCATTCTGAGATGAACTGAAGCCTGTTGGCTAAGAAGTATTGGTGAAAATTAGGCAGATCTAATCCTCCTCTATCCTTGGTTCTTTGTAGCGTTTTTAAGCTAATACGCGGGGGTTTATCTTTCCAAAGGAATTTGGAAATATATGAATCCAGAGATCTGAACCAATCTTGTGATGGTTTGTTAGGGATCATCAAAAATAAGTAATTTATTTTTGGCAAGATCATCATTTTTATAGTGGCGACCCTTCCCATGAGTGATATGGGTAAAGATTTCCATCTAGTCAGATCGCCTTCTACTTTCTTTAGAAGTGGGATGTGGTTTAGTTTAGTTAAGTCTGAAAGCTTAGGAGAGACATTAATACCTAAATATTTAATATTTCCGGATTGCAGTGGGGCAGAGGAAGAATTATGGAAGGAGCAGTTAATGGGGAGAACTGTAGATTTTGGCCAGTTAATTGAATAATCTGAAACTCTTGAAAACCAGTTTATTAAAGTAATTACCTCAGAGAGGTTGGTTTGTGTGTTTTGCAGAAAAAGCAACACATCATCCGCATAGAGACTGATTTTATGTTCTATGTTCTTACATTTTATGCCCTTAATTGTTGTAGCCTGTCTAAATGCTGCTGCTAGAGGTTCGATAAAAATTGCAAAAAGTGAAGGGGAGAGTGGGCATCCCTGTCTGGTGCCCCTCAGGAGACAGAAGCTGGAGGATGTCTGGTCATTTGTTCTGATACGAGCCGTTGGGGAATTGTATAATATTCTTATCCAGTTTATGAAAGAGTTTCCAAAACCAAATTTGTGTAAAGTTGCGAATAAAAATTTCCAATTAACTCTGTCAAATGCTTTTTCTGCATCTAGAGATAATATTATGGCTTCGATGTTTTTATCGTATGAGTAGTCTATTAAATTAAGTAATCTACGAGTGTTTGTTGAGGAGTGCCGACCTTTTATGAAACCAGTTTGGTCAGGATGAATTAAGAGGGGGGTTATTTTCTCTAATCTCTTTGAGAGAGCTTTGCAGATTATTTTAAGGTCTACATTTAAAAGAGAAATTGGACGATAGCTTGAGGGAAATAAAGGGTCTTTGCCTGGTTTTAGCAGGAGACTAATGTTGGCAGAATTCATATTTGGTGGTAGTCTGCCCTTTTCCTCGATTTCCTGCAACATGCTGTGGAATACTGGTGCCAAAATTGTCCAGAATTCTTTGTAGAATTCTGCAGGGAAGCCGTCTGGACCTGGAGCCTTATTATTGGGCATACTTATCAGGGCTTCCTGGAGTTCACTTGGCGTCAGTGGCGAATCCAATTCCATTGCTTGACTGTCTAGTAATTTTGGAAGAGTTACGTTGTCAAGAAACAGATCAATTTCATTTTTAGATGGGTTTATTTGTGGTGAGTATAAAGTTTCATAGAAATCCCTAAAAATGTTGTTTATTCTTCCAGGGTCATATATTGTGTTCCCCGATAAATCTTTAGCAGCACATATAGTTGTTTTTTCTTTATTTATTTTTAGCTGGTTAGCTAGAAATCGACCTGATTTGTTACTGTGTTCAAAATTCTGCAAGCGAAGTCTTTGTATAAGGAATTGTGTTTTTTTATTAATAATTTCATTTAATTCTAGTTTTGTTTTGCATATTTTGTTCAATGTTTCCTGATCTTGGTCGCACGCGTAGGCTTCTTCTAGTGATTTGATGTTTTTTTCTAATTCCTGAATATTTTTGTTTTCTTCTTTCTTTTTGTGTGATGAGAAAGAAATTATTTTACCTCTCATCACAGCTTTCCCTGCTTCCCATAGAACAGAAGCAGATATTCCGGGAGTGTCATTAAAGTCTAAATATGAAGTCCATTCCTTTTTAAAGTATTTAATAAAGTCTTCATCTTTAAGTAGTGATATATTAAATCTCCAGTTTTTACTTGGCGTAGTATTATTCTTGTGCATTAGTGTTAAAGATACAGGAGCATGATCGCTGACAGCTATAGGATGAATCTCAGTGTCTGAAATGTCACACAGCAGTGAGCTGGGCCCTGTTTCAGGAAGCCGGTTTAGTGGAAAAACTGAGTAAGTATACCCTGAGTTAACGAAAACTCTGGGTTTTCGGTTTCACAAAGCGAGTTCAGCTGAAGCCTGAGTGAGTCACTATGACGACACACGCCGTGAAGCTAACCTGCCCCCTAGCAGGTTTACTACAACTAACCCTGACTGTCTCCGCCCCTTTGTCGGAAACCTGACAGTAGGAAGTGTCGGACATGGCGTGTCCCTTCCTTGAAGAGCCAGTAGATCGTGAAGCCCAAATTCTCCGCAGAGCTCTCCGCCGGGAGAGAGTGATTAGAGCGCGTTTGGACATTTTATCATTTCCTGATGATTTTCTGTGCGAACGTTACCGTTTCTCAGCACAATCTATAATTCATTTGAATAACATCCTCAGGCCATATATTACGCATGTGACACATCGCGGACATGCTCTCAGTTCTGTACATATTATTTGTATTGCACTTCGGTGTCTTGCAAACGGGAGCTTTCTGTATAATATTGGTGACGCTGAGCACGTTTCCAAGGCTACCGTCTGTCGGGCAGTCAGGAATGTTACAGTTGCACTGAAACGTCTCCTGTACTCGTTTGTGGTGTTCCCCGGTCACAGACCCACAAGATTTATCAAAGAGGGATGCCACAAAATTGCAGGTATCAGGATGACCAAAACTTAATTTATGATGTGGTGATACTTGGACTACTACTTAAATTTTACATTTATTTTCAGGATTCCCAGGCGTGTATAGATGGCACTCACATTCCAGTCATTGCTCCTTTAGTAAATGAAGGAGACTATGTGAACAGGAAGTCTTTCCACAGCATTAATGTACAGGTACATAGTTCCCTGTAGCATTTCAAACTAACAAATTATTTTATCATAGTAATGGATGCTAATTTGTGTTCTCTGCACTGTGAAGATCATATATGATGCTGCCAACATTATCACAAATGTGGAAGCCAAGTGGCCAGGCTCTGTCCATGACTCACAAATATTCCGTGAATGTACACTGAGCACAAAATTTGGACATGGTGAGTTGAGAATACTTTAAAATATATAAAGACCAATTGCTTCAGGGACATTTGAACTGAAGTGTATCCTTCTGTCTTAGGAGAGTTCACTGGCTACTTGCTTGGTGATAGGGGGTATCCATGTTTACCCTATTTGCTTACCCCTTACCCTGACCCTGAACCGGGCCCACAGCAGCGATATAATCTGGCTAATTGCAGGACAAGAGCCAGAATTGAAATGACTATCGGAATGCTTAAGGCCCGGTTCCAGTGCCTGCAAAGACTCAGGGTCACCCCAGAAAGGGCATGTGACATTATTGTGGCATGTGTGATTCTTCACAACATTGCCACAATTAGAGGAGAACACTGTCCTTCTGAACCAAACATCAGCAGTGATCCAAACCATGAACATCCTGACCCTCCCACGGACATACAAGATGGAAGAGCAGTCAGAGACACCATATGTCACAATCATTTCTTTTGACCCATCACCTCAACATGTTGAAAGAAGAATAAACAGATTTTTTGTTCAACTGGCTTTATTGGTCGCCTGTATTTCCTGTACACAAAGTATTAAAAGATGTACACCTCATAAAGTGTCTCTGTTGCTTCCTCCTCTGTAACAGCTGTCAATGTTTCTTCATTATTTTCCTGTAGTAAAGAAATAAACAACATTGCTGTTCTACTGTAAACTCATATAATCTGTGGAGTATTACTCACAACTGCATGTTGGTCTGGCTCAACAGGAGGCTGCACCAGATGCAGTACACCACCACCATCAACTGATAGAATATGAGGTTTATACAGGTCACTTATAACTTACAAGGGACCAAATGGCAATTAACAAACATACCAATCACCTTACACTTCATTGTCATTATGCTCTCAAAGACAACCAAGCCTGAGGGAAGGCAAAATCAGTAGGAAAATAACTTCACTACAAAATAATCCATTATGGTAAAGAGTTTATCAAATGAATGAGTCGCACTGCAAAGGTGACTGTGAAGAAAGGATGTATGCACATCATGTATTATTTTGAATTTACCCCCTATGTAGGCACTTGTGTCTTGCGGGGTTATTGACTCAGAGGATGTCCCCGCAGAGATGCCTTCGGCCACAGGGCGCCCACTGTTTTGGCTGAGGGCCAACTGCTCAGCCTCTGTGAGTGGTGGTGGTGGAGGACCCCCACCTGTTTTTCGGGCCTCCGCTTTTTTTCTGTTGGCTATAACGGGCCACATTTGAGCATACAGAGTAAGCAAATATGTACTTGTAATGTGCTCAGATAATTTCAATAAGTGCTTACAGAAAGAAAATTAATGTAGCCTCTAACTGCAATTGATTTACATGGGACAAACAGACCAAGCACTATGGCTCATAATACAATTACACCTTACCTGTTTGGACTATATTTTTATATTTAATTTTTACTTGCTGCCAGGAACGTTTGGGGCCTGTTGGGTTGCACCTGCGCTCACATCACATCACAAAATAAAATGTATAAAATAACAAATAAAATAACATATGATAAAATAACGTGTTAAATGGGTGGAAATCCCTAGATCAATGTTTATATTAACACTCACGCATTGACTCTGTCGGCTATGTTTTGCCATGCATGCTCCCTTTCTGTGGCTGTGTTACTTTTTTCCGCGGAATTTGCGTGTTATCGGCATATGCTGCCATCAGAATTTCGGCCTCAAGCGCTGTAAAATACATTGATCACGCCTTCTTTCCCTCCGTCTCCATGGTGACTCGCTTAATCTGTGCTCCGCTTATCAGGGCTTTATGTATCCTCGTCCGCGCGCTTCACTTGGGGTTAAAGCAACTCCGCGTTGACTGAACTAATTGTTATCAGCCTTTCTGAAACCGAATATTCCGAGTTGGACAGTTCGGGATTACTCAACCCTGCGTATCGTTTTTCACTCTGAGTTTTCTAAACCGGCTTCCTGAAACAGGGCCCTGCTGACCAAAAAATAATCCAGACGAGAGTAAGAGTGATGAACATGCGAGAAAAAAGTATATTCCTTACTGGTGGGGTGAAGAGAGCGCCATGCATCGCAAAGACCAAAGTCGTTCATATACTGTTTGATTATATTTGTGGACTGCCAATTACGCTGAGTTCCTGTTGTGTTGAGCCTATCCATTTCTTCATTTAGTCCAAGGTTGAGGTCACCGCCAAGAATGAGTGTGCAATCAAGGTGTTCAGAGAGTGCACTAAAAAAACCGTGGAAGAATGAGGGTTCATCAACATTTGGACCATATATACTAACAATACATAGTTTTTTGTTCAATATTGATAGTTTAATAATTAGAAATCTACCCTCTGGATCTATAACTGTATCGAGTACTGTAAAATTAACATTTTTATGTATTAAAATTGCTACTCCCCGTTGTCTAGAATTATAACCGGCTGCAAACACGTTAGGAAACTCAGGTGTTTTAAGTTCGTTTAAACCTGTGACAGGTTTGTGAGTTTCTTGTAATAAAACAACATCTGCCTGTAGTTTTTTAAGCTGGTTAAATATTTTTAACCTCTTTCTAAATATTTTTAACCTCTTTCTAAATATTTTTAACCTCTTTCTAAATATTTTTAACCTCTTTCTAAATATTTTTAACCTCTTTCCAAAAGTCAACAATCTTCGGTCAACGTGGGTGGCCTTGAATGAGAGAGGAGAGTCACAACCAGAGATGGGCAGTAACGCATTACTTGTAACGCGTTACTGTAATCCGATTACTTTTTTCAAGTAACGAGTAAAGTAAGGGATTACTATTGCAAAAATGGTAATTAGATTACCGTTACTTTCCCGTAGGAACGCTGCGTTACTGCGTTACTAAAACCGTGATTTTTGCGAGAATGTCTCATGACAGTGACGTAAGCGAGTGCGACGTTCGTGACAACAGCTGTGTGCAGATCAACAATGGATCATATATCGAGTGCGGAGAGAGTATGAGCGTGCAGCGTTTAAAGCGTGGAAGTACTGACCTTACTTTGAGTTTGATTCCATAAAAAGTGACAAAAACATTAGTGTCCGCTGTGCGTGGGAAGAAAACTTCTTTTTACAGTGAAAAAAACCCTAAACTTCCAACAAGCACCGAGTAGCTACGACGTAATGGGAAACTCACAGAGAAACTCGCGGATTCTTCAACTGACCGCGGCACACCTGCACCAGGGTAAACCTCCGCCTACCCCACTCCTGCTTTACAGGTGAAAATAGAGCAACAGGACCGCTGAGTCTTTGACTTTATTTATTTTCTGCTGTGTTTTACTTGCATCTATTTGAAAGACTGAGTGAAAACACAAAAAAAATTATTTTATGTGCTGGAATGTGCAGAAAATAGGTTTCAATGTTAAACTAATTTCTTCCAGTCAGAGAATGTTGCATATAATTAAATCTTTGCTTGATGCATAAAGTTAAAAGATTAAAACTAATAAAACAAGTTAAAAAAAGAGACTTTTCCATTTGATTACATTTTGTATGATGGATTATGCAGAAAAAGTAGAATTGGGCTGAAAGACCTATCGCTTTATCACCTACTCAGGTTGTAAATCGTGTTTTTAAAAAGTAACTAAGTAACTAAGTAATTAATTACTTTTGAAAATAAGTAATTAATTTTCTGGGATGCGGGGGGGGGGGGGCATGAGATGAAGATGGTTGTTTTGGTTGGTGTGAACAAACTGCTTCCAGTTTTACAGTAGGTCTAATGTCCATCACTGGTCACCAGGTCTCTCAATTCCCGTTGTTCTTCTTCAAGATCTTATCAATATTGCGTAGTACTCACAGCCCTGCCATTATCTATCATGTCAGCCAGCCTTGTGGGATTTTGAACAAACCCTGCTTCTTGTTCTTTGATAAGCCGGTCCGAGCCAGCCCCAATCAGCCAGAACTCTGTGGGCATAGAATAGAATAGAATAGGATAGAATAGAATAGGATAGAATAGAATAGTCCTTTAATTGTCCCACAAGGGGAAACTTGGATGTAACAGCAGCAAGAAAGACACATATACAAACAAAGAGTACACAGGACAGAAACATACACTTTTTTCTTTTACATATTTATATCAAGGACAATGGTTACCAAAAACAGAGTACTGTTTAGAGGTAATTATTAAATCATACAGATAAGAGGCAAACCCAGGCTGTAGAGTGAATCAGTTGATAAAATACTGCAGTTACAGCGCTGATGTAAACATCTGTGTTTGTTGGGAGCAGTTCTGATTGTGCAGTCTGACAGCTGCAGGGAGGAAGGACCTGCAGAAACGCTCCTTCATGCATCGAGGATGCAGCAGTCTGTCACTGAAGCAGCTCTGCAGCAACATCTACATGCATGGGCTGGGAGACTCTGTCCATCAGAGATGCTATTTTGGCCAGAGTCCTTCTGTCTCCCACCACCTGCACTGGGTCCAGGGTGCATCCCAGAACAGAGCTGGCCTTCCTGATGAGTTTATCCAGCCTCTTCCTCTCAGCTGCCGATAAACTGCTGCTCCAACATACCACACTGTAAAAAAATGACAGATGCCACCACAGAGTCATAGAAGGTCTTTAAAAGCGCTCCCTGGACTCCAAATGACCTCAGCTGCCTCAGCAGGTAGCGTCTGCTCTGACCCTTCCTGTACAGAGCATCAGTGTTGTGGCTCCAGTCCAGTTTATTACTCAGGTGAACACCCAGGTACCTATAAGAGTCCACTATCTCAATGTCCACTCCCTGGATGTTCACCGGTGTCAGTGTGGTGGGTCTGCGTCTCCGGAAATCAAGGGTGTAGATTTGGTTTTGGCATTGGTGGGGACGGATGATTCAACCACCAAACCCCGCCCTGTTTCTTTTTTGTCCTTTTTGTTTTTGCTTCTTGATAAAAGGAGAAATATACTTGCCTACATATGCTATTCTACATGCTTTTAAACCATTTAAAATTACAATTCATAGTTTTATATGTGAATTATATAATGTTAAATTACTATTAAACAAATGACTAAGTATTTTAGACTTTAGGTTACTTCAACCATATTCCATACAAATCAGGTATCATACAAAAATAAAAACAGCTTCAAATACAGTCATGACAATAAAAGAATATGACTTTAAGGATTTAACAACATTACCTCAGTTATAGTACACCAACATGTCTTATACATTAGCAGTAAGGGAACACTGAATGACCTGCTGGGCTTTGTCAATAAAACTACTCATCTAAGATTACCACAAAGTAAAAGATCTCTCAGCAAAATGATGCAACATTTTAGGCACTGTTGCCCCGATCAACTCAGTGAGCTGGATTTTTTTTATTCTAAACATGAACTACTGTTACAGCAACAGACATGGACACAACAACTCAATGTTCACTATGTGAAGCAGCCAAACACATGCCTGCTCCTCTCGTTAACTGAGATAAACTGCTGGCATATTGGTTTTACATCTATACTGTCCAGCCTCTCCTGGTGTACATGGTACAGCCTCTGTAAACTAATATCCTGGCTGCTCGAGGCTGCAGTTTTCTCTGACAGTTTCAATCAAAATTAGAAATGCTGCTCGAGGCTGAGATAACCAATAGTGCTGCCTGTTGTGCAGTTAGTTTCCAAAACACGTTATTCATGGTTACATACACTTTTATACTGATGTGGGCCAATGCCTAGCATAGCCTGTAACGTTATTATGACGGACACATTTTATGAGTGAACTTGACTTTAAGTGACTTACAGGTTTCTTTGAAAAACACTTTCTTATATCCAGGTTCTTCCTCTTTGCTGCCATCCTCCTCTCCTTCTTGCAGGTCCTGGCAGCAGGTTTGCCGCTGCTAAAACTAAACAGAGCTCCCTGAAAGGCTCAGCCAATCACATTGGCCATATTTGTCACATGACGTAGGACTCCAGTAGAGAATGTAATTTCACTCTTTCTGCACCGCTGGGTGAATGAGACGCTGACAGATCTTTTTTTTTTCTTTCTATCGGGTTTGATTTCTTTACTCGAAGAGATCAAATTATTGGTGGGGACAATTCAATAATCGCTGGATATTGGTGGGGACATGTCCCTTCCGTCCATGCCAAATC
Organism: Aulonocara sp. 'chitande type north' Nkhata Bay; assembly: GCF_057382095.1. Classification (NCBI taxonomy): domain Eukaryota; kingdom Metazoa; phylum Chordata; class Actinopteri; order Cichliformes; family Cichlidae; genus Aulonocara; species Aulonocara sp. 'chitande type north' Nkhata Bay. Next base: position 36,207,021 of record NC_141347.1, read on the forward strand.
TACGCCCTTGCCGGAAATCCACCACCAACTCCTTGGTTTTCCTGGTGTTGATCAGCAGGTGGTTCTGCTGACATCAGTCCACAAAGTCCAGAGTCCACTGTCTGCACTCTGAGTCGTCCTCACCTGTGATGAGGCGACTATGGCAGAGTCGTCAGAGAACTTCTGTAGGTGGCAGCGTGGGGAGTTGATGGAGAAGTCTGCAGTACGGGGGCCCCCGTACTGCAGACCAGCGTATCAGAGACACAGCCCTGTGTCCTCACCAGTGTTGGTCAAGTTACTTGAAAAAAGTAACCAGTAACTAATTACTGATTACTTCCCCAAAAAAGTAATCCCGTTACTTTACTGATTACTTATTTTCAAAAGTAATTAACTCATTCACTGCCATTGACGTCTATAGACGTCAATTACGTTTTTCAATGGGAGGGGCTATAATACAACCTTGTCACAAACCAAGAAATATTAGTGTCAAAGGCACTTTTCTGCTTGAAATGGATTTTTCACAAAAAGCTCGTTTTCTCCCTTTTTTTGGTCAAAACAGGCATTTTTGGTGGAACCCACCTCTCTTCTACAGCTGATTACTAAAGAATGGAAAATGGTAGAAACAAGCTTTTTTTTTTGGATGAAAGAAGAGAGTCTGTTCTTCATTTTGGTAGGTTCAGCGTTTATATGATCATAACACACAGTTTTCTGTGGCTCTTCAAAAATGAGTAAAAATGCTCAAAAACCCTGGCAGTGGGGAGTTACCTGATTTGAAAATGGCTGGCAGTGAATGAGTTAATTACTTAGTTACTTAGTTACTTTTTAAAAACACGATTTACAACCTGAGTAGGTGATAAAGCGATAGATCTTTCAGCCCAATTCTACTTTTTCTACATAATCCATCATACAAAATGTAATCAAATGGAAAAGTCTCTTTTTTTTAACTTGTTTTATTAGTTTTAATCTTTTAACTTTATGCATCAAGCAAAAATGTAATTATATGCAACATTCTCTGACTGGAAGAAATTAGTTTAACATTTAAAGCTATTTTCTGCACATTCCAGCACATAAAATAAAATATTTTTTGTGTTTACACTCAGTCTTTCAAATAGATGCAAGTAAAACACAGCAGAAAATAAATAAAGTCAAAGACTCAGCGGTCCTGTTGCTCTATTTTCACCTGTAAAGCAGGAGTGAGGTAGGCGGAGGTTTACCCTGGTGCAGGTGTGCCGCGGTCAGTGGAAGAATCCGCGAGTTTCTCTGTGAGTTTCCCATCACGTCGTAGCTACTCGGTGCTTGTTGGAAGTTTAGGGTTTTTTCGCTGTAAAAAGAAGTTTTCTTCCCACGCACAGCGGACACTAATGTTTTTGTCACTTTTTATGGAATCAAACTCAAAGTAAGGTCAGTACTTCCACGCTTTAAACGCTGCACGCTCATACTCTCTCTGCACTCGATATATGATCCATTGTTGATCTGCACACAGCTGTTGTCACGAACGGCGCACTCGCTTACGTCACTGTCGTGAGACATTCTCGCAAAAAATCACGGTTTTAGTAACGCAGCGTTCCTACGGGAAAGTAACGGTAATCTAATTACTGTTTTTGCAATAGTAATCCCTTACTTTACTCGTTACTTGAAAAAAGTAATCAGATTACAGTCAAGCGTTACAAGTAATGCGTTACTGCCCATCTCTGGTCCAAACATACTGTGGGCGTCCTGTGAGGTAGTCCAGTATCCACTGGGTTACTGATGTTGTCCTGTTGCAGCTGCTCCTCCGTCTTCCTCCTGTATTTTTCCTTCCCTTGCCTTATCTTTCATTTCAGCTTCTTCTGGACAGCGCTCACTTCCAGATCTAAAGACTCTCTTCTTCTCCTTGGGGGAGCCTTAATTTCAGGATTCATCCATGGCTTGTTGTTAGAAAAACACCGTACCTTTATGATGGGTACGGTGTTGTCCACACAGAAGTTCATGTAATCCGTAATGCAGTCTGTGATGCTGACGCTCCCACTCAAGATGCTCCCACTCAAGAAAGCCATGACCTGCTGTTATTTCTTAGCTAGTACGGGAGGACTGTCGGCTAAAGCTGGCTCAGATGAAGTGCTCAGCCTCTCTCTTCCATAGGCATCAGTCTATTGGTTATGTTTAATAAAGTGTCTCAAATTTAGGTGAACTTCTTGTGTGGACTCTTTCCTTGTCACTTCCTATGAGACAGTTCATGACATCATTTAACTTCCGTTGTATTTTGTGCTGTAGCAGGTTTTCAATTGGCTAGTTCTTTCTTCAGTTGAAGTCTGTTTGACCTCTCAGGGCCGTTGTAGCTTCACCTCTTTAATTAGAACCAGGCCTGAATGTCACCAGGTTCAAATCTGTAAAACTTGGGTCCCATGAAGTTGAGTGTAAAGGTGTAGATTTTGTTTGAAGCTGATGAAGTTTATGTTTGTGTGCTTCGTTCCTCCCACAGCTCCCCTGTAGCGTCCGAGTGGACTGTCGTGTTGGGGCGTCTGAAGCTAAATGGATCCAACCCCTTTGAGGTGACGCTGAATGTGACAAATATCACTCTGAGCAACACGACCGGGACCAACATAGCCATCCTCCGTCTATCTGCCCAGCCCACCCTGACCGACTACATCCAGCCCATCTGCTTGGACAACGGGAGAACCTTCGCCGAGGGCTTGGCGTGCTGGGCGGCCGGTTGGAGTCCTGGAAGAGGAGGAGGTGAGTCAGCAACATGAAGGCTGACAGAGTTCTGCCCAGACTCTGCACCAGTCCATCTCTCAGATTACACATGTGGACCACTGCACTTACAGTTTCTTTAGTCAAACATCAGGATTTTCTTATCTTTCATGATGTTAGCTGAGGAAGTTATGCAGCAGTTTCAGACCTCGGTGGTAAACTGTGGGAACTCATCATCGAGTGAGAGCATCTGTACAGATGTGTTTGCACTGCAGCAGGTAAATGACTGGATTCTTCTTCTTATAACACTGTCTGCTGACATGTTGTTTAATTTGGATTTAGCTGCTTAAAAGTAAATATAATAATCATAGTCCAAACTTTCTGGTAACAAAGGTGTATTAAACTCTTCCTTTGAGTCGCAGGAAAATATAACATATAACATTAAAATAATAACTGACCCTTTCCGTCTGTTCAGGGTGATTCTGGCGGCCCACTGATGTGTAAGCAGGGCGGCTCTTGGTTCCAGGCGGTCGTGTTAACAGCTCCAAGCTCCTCTGCCAGGAGGAGACGAAGCTCAGTCATGACCTTCACCAGAGTGAGCACCTTTGACTCCTTCCTGACGAAGACGCTGGGGACACTCTTGTCTCCACCCTCCACGACCACCACCACCAACCCCACCAGCGCCTCCAACACCACCATCAACCCCACCAGCACCTCCAACACCACCACCAACACCACCACAACTACCTCACGCCCCGTATCACAAAGCAGCGGGGGTCGTCCTGCTCACTCCTTCATCTTTGTCTTCTTCCATCTCGTCAGCCTCACCGTTTGTCTCCAGCTCTTCCTGTAGAGAGTTTGACTTGATCGACATGTAATGGACACAAATGAATGTGAACAAGCTTTGACTCTAAGACTTTACAGGCTTAAAGCTCTGCCTGCTAATCTTTGACTTGATTCTGAACTGATTATCTACAAAGAGCTCAGTGGTGACGTTTGGGCGAGTTTACTGTCGGCTAACGGCGCCTTAGGTGCTCCACTTCCAAGAAAAGGAAGCTGGTTGTACAATGTGTGGCTTGAGCTCTGACTGACAGGGGCTTTGAGCTGGACTCTGGTTTAAGGGTGTAAAAATGAAGAAGTTCTTTAAACTTGCACTGAACATTAAACGGTAGCTCAAATGTTTAGAAGTTCATGTTTTCTTAAGCTAAACAGATCATTAGTGTGTCTGCATCACTGTTACTGTTTCATATATATCTCTAGATTTTAATTAATGCAACAATGAAAGATGTGAAATCTGCATATTTTATAATTTATTTAATTTTTTTTATTATCAGATACTGATCATTGTACCTGATCATCATTGTGAACTCTGTTTTCAGGACAGAATAGATTACTTGTAACCTTACAGTCACAAACATATTGATGATTACAGACAGAACTGAAGTTATTCTTGCAGTCTTTGGTTACGTCCACACGTACACGGGTATTTTTGGAAACGGAGATTTTCCGTTTTCGTTTTAAAAAATAGTCCCGTCCACACGTAAACGCAGAAGTGAAGGAAAACACTGCTAGGAACATGCCAAAGCAACAGGTGGCGATATATTCCTAACCGTGCAGAAATGTTGGCCAATCAGAAGCCTAGAAGCCTCAGTGGGAAAAAGTAAACAAAGCTGGGGCATAGAAGCAGAACCGAGTCTTATGTGTGGAGGGACAGTAACTGTGTGTGTATGTGAGCATTTAAACACTGCAGAGAGTAGAATTAACAGTATTTTGTCATTTCACCGAAACAATAACGTGGCGCACAGTGTGACGTCAAAAAAGGCGCACACCTTTGACGCTGCGTTTTCTGTGTTTTTCTCGTCCACACTAAATGCAAAAACAGAGCTTTCGAAAATATCCACCCTGGCAGGCGTTTTTAGAAATCTCCATTTTCAGTGACCGAAAACGGCGTTTACGTGTGGACGAAAGGTGCAAACGCATAGAAAAATCTGCTTTTTCAAAAATACCCGGGTACGTGTGGACGTAGCCTTTATCAGATTTAAAGAAGCATCATTTAGAGATGCTGGAAACAAGGGGACATGATCGGACTGTCCCTCTTCTACCTCACATCTGGGCCACAAACACTTAAGCACTTAAAGAATATTTGCTTTGAAAACTGTTAAATTGCACTGAAAAAGAAAGTTATTTGAATGAAGAATAAACAACTAAAAAACTTCTTGTAAATGTGTAAATGTAAAAATACAAAAACAACAACAAAGAGCTTTGTTTTTTTTTACTCTCCGCACAAACTAAAGAGACAAAATAACGTGAATAATTTGCTTCCAGTTTGTGGTGCATTGATCCGTCTCTGTTGCTTTTGGGCCTCCTTTGCTCACTTCCCTTCTCTCCCCTGTCTGATTACCTCTGATTACCTGTTTCATAGGTGCTTCCCTGCTGGTCTCGCTGCTCTCATGTCAAATTCTCAGCTGAAGGAGGTTTGTTGGTCATCTCACCTGCTTTTCGTGTTGTTTAAGGCTGAAGAGATGCCTCATTACTCACCAGATCGCTGCATCAGCAGGGACCTGTCCAGTATTCAGAACACCTCTCGACTTCACAACAGTGTTTGTGTCCACGGAGCTGCCTGCGATCGCTCAGTCAAAGCTCTCCTGTCTGTTGAAAACAGAAATAAACCCTGGTAAACCCTAAACACTGGTTTTGTTAAAGAACAATCTGGCCAAACGGATTCTGACGCAGGCTGTCTTCAGGAAACCAAGGAGAGCAGCGGGGCGAGCAAGGCCAGGTACTCCGTCACTTTGGTGCCAATCCAGCTCTTCTCAGTCTCCACCTGCTCCAGCAGACCCCATTGGAAACAGCCCTGCTGTCGTCACAGCTTTTTATTCCAGTGCTCCCCAGCGTGGTATGAAAAGGAAAAAAACAAAACGCTTGGACAATGTTAGCATAATGGACAGGTTCACACAAACGCAAAGCAGGAGATGAAGCATCGCTGAACATGTTTCCAAACCAACTCCATTCCAAGCCAAAGACTAGAAAATATGGTGAAGCAAATTTTCATATACTTTGGCTTCACCTGCACAAGTGCCGAGGTAGGTCTCCCTGCAGAATTAGTTTTCCCTGTCGGGAGCAGCGCTGGGCTCTTCAAATCACGGACAAACAGGATCCCACATTCTTGATTTTTAGTTCACAAACACTTGTTGTAATGACTAACTACTCCTGACATTTTGGAGATGTTTGCTCTTTATACAGTAAAGTTACAGCTGGATACAAATAACATCAGGCTGATCCTGCCACGATTTGTCTCTCGGTTCAAATCACGGACAAACAGGATCCCACAGCTGTTTATGTTTTTGAACCCATTTTGCACAGAGAGGCATTTTTTGAAAAATGTATTGATTACACAGGAAAAAAACAACTACACGTAAAATAATCACACCGTGACGCCTCTGCCTTTCTAAATGGAGGGACAGTAACTGCGTGTAAAACCTGCAGACAGTCAGATTAACAGTATTTTGTCTCTATCTGCCATTCTGCAATTCATCCCATGTAAACAACGTGGCGCACAGCGTGACGTGAATAAAGGCACATACCTTTGACGTTGTGTGACGAACTCTGTGATTCCTCGTCCACACGTAAACGCAAAAAAGGAGTTTTAAAAAATCTCAATTTTCGGTGATTCGAAACGCCGTTTACGTGTGGACGAAATGTCCAAGCGCATAGAAACAGCTGCGTTTTCACAAATACCCTTGTAAAATGTTTGGTGTTTGGAAAAACAAAATATGGGTGTGTGTGGCGGATGTGTTTGTGCGTGGGGGGATATTTTTCTTGTAAAACAAAGGGGTCCTAGCAAAAAATGTTTGGGAACCACTGGTGTAACCGACGATGGGAAACATCTGTCTGTTGTAGGTCATCCTGTGCTGTTCCACTGGCTGACAGTTGGTGGCAGTAAAATGAAGTAAATGTAGAAATGTAAATGTAACCCCTTCATGTGATACGCCTGTGATTGTGTTGTGTTCTGGCGTGAAAGTAAGAGGCAGGAGACAGCACTGGCTCTTTACTGCACATCTGCAACACAGAAATACAGCTCTGATCTGTGTGTCACATGCCTGCCAGGACACCTCTCCTCCGGCCATGCTGAAAGGAGCTGTGTCTGCAGCTTCATTAACACTACAATAATATAATAGATCAAATACAACAAATTGTTTTACAACATTAACTTAAGCTCTCTGAAAACAAAAAGCACAAAATAAATAATATGTCACTGAAAAATCATCAAAAACAACTTATAAGAACAATAAACAAAATAATTAAAAAACAAATAAACAGTCAGACAAATACGATTGAATAACCAGGACCCAATATTCTAGTGCTTATAGTTCAAACATTATACTTAAGTACAATCAAAATAATAATCGCCATCCAACAGGCAATAAAACACTGTACCATAAAAACAATGAATGAAAGACCGCATCCCCAAAACATAAGAACATCTCCATATCTGCAACACAGAAATACGGGTCTGAATGAGAACTTATCACTGCCGTCATCCCTGAAAACTGGCGGCCCCTTGATGTCTGATTGCAAGACAAGTTTCACCCCAGACAAATTTAGCTCAGGAGGTCCCTGCTCAGCCTTAAAGGCCCCAGTAGACATACTGGTCTCCTTATCACCTTGCAGCTGGGCTACAATGGACTGACCAATCTGATTGGCCAAATCTGAGATGAGTGTACTCAACCCAGCATTGGAAGCTTTCTGCGGGGTCTGAACGTCACAGGGGAACCTGGAGACGAGTGGAACAAAACTTGGGAACAAATGATACACCAAGTTTAGGTGTCTGAACCCCATCCCCAAGAAACCACCCTCGCCCCAAACTCACATGAGAGGAAACCTCCCCATCAGGAACACCACTTGCCTCTGAACCAGATGCTGACTCCATAATGATGAATAAAGCATCTGGTTCACAAAAAAATTCCAAATAGTGTAACTGTACAAAACCAAACACAGTATTTGTAACTAACACTTGATGTTATTCAGGATCAGAATTGAGCAGATTAAATATCCAAGCTCATTCAAAAAGTCTTACACAAGCTAGGAAAAGTAACCAACATGGAACAAGGGCAATTACGAAGAGCTCCCCACAGTGATCAAGATTACGTCGATGCTTGACAAATCCACAGTGTCACGGCACCATGTGATACGCCTGTCGTTGCGTTGTGTTCTGGCGTGAAAGTAAGAGGCAGGAGACAGCACTGGGTCTTTACTGCACATCTGCAACCAGAGATGGGCAGTAACGCGTTATGCGTTACTGTAATCTGATTACTTTTTTCAAGTAACGAGTAAAGTAAGGGATTACTATTGCAAAAACAGTAATTAGATTACCGTTACTTTCCCGTAGGAACGCTGCGTTACTGCGTTACTAAAACCGTGATTTTTTGCGAGAATGTCTCACGACAGTGACGTAAGCGAGTGCGCCGTTCGTGACAACAGCTGTGTGCAGATCAACAATGGATCATATATCAGTGCAGAGAGAGTATGAGCGTGCAGCGTTTAAAGCGTGGAAGTACTGACCTTACTTTGAGTTTGATTCCATAAAAAGTGACAAAAACATTAGTGTCCGCTGTGCGTGGGAAGAAAACTTCTTTTTACAGCGAAAAAACCCCTAAACTTCCAACAAGCACCGAGTAGCTACGACGTAATGGGAAACTCACAGAGAAACTCGCGGATTCTTCCACTGACCGCGGCACACCTGCACCAGGGTAAACCTCCGCCTACCCCACTCCTGCTTTACAGGTGAAAATAGAGCAACAGGACCGCTGAGTCTTTGATTTTATTTATTTTCTGCTGTGTTTTACTTGCATCTATTTGAAAGACTGAGTGTAAACACAAAAAATATTTTATTTTATGTGCTGGAATGTGCAGAAAATAGGTTTAAATGTTAAACTAATTTCTTCCAGTCAGAGAATGTTGCATATAATTACATTTTTGCTTGATGCATAAAGTTAAAAGATTAAAACTAATAAAACAAGTTTTAAAAAGAGACTTTTCCATTTGATTACATTTTGTATGATGGATTATGCAGAAAAAGTAGAATTGGGCTGAAAGATCTATCACTTTATCACCTCTTCAGGTTGTAAATCGTGTTTTTAAAAAGTAACTAAGTAACTAAGTAATTAATTACTTTTGAAAATAAGTAATCAGTAAAGTAACGGGATTACTTTTTTGGGGAAGTAATCAGTAATTAGTTACTGATTACTTTTTTCAAGTAACTTGACCAACACTGTCTGCAACACAGAAATATGGCTCTGATCTGTGTGTCACGCGCCTGCCAGGACACCTCTCCTCCGGCTATGCTGAAAGGAGCTGTGATGTGGGCAACCATGCAGCGCACACACACACGAACGCACACAGACTCAGATCATACAGGCAGGAGATTAAAATGCAAAATGAAATTTTTTTTTTTTTTAAAAAGGGTTTTGGGTGAAATACACAAGTATTTAACAAAAATGTTACACCAACAAAGTTTGAGACGCAAACTGTATAAAAGGATTGATTTGATTGAAAAACACTAATATATAATTTCCAACTGGTTACACATAATCAAGTCAATTTACAGTCAAAGTGGAAAAAAAAATCATTTATCCCCAAGGGGCACTTAAGATAGATGATACCTTGCTGACCATACATACAGTCGTGGCCAAAGGTTTTGAGAATGACACTAATATTAGTTTTCACAAAGTTTGGTGCTTCAGTGTTTTTAGATCTTTGTGTGAGGTGTTTCTGTGATGTATTGAAGTATAATTACAAGCTCTTCATAAGTTTCAAATGCTTTTATTGAGAATTACATCACGTTTATGCAAAGAGTCAATATTTGCAGGGTTGGCCCTTCTTTTTCAAGACCTCTGCAGTTGGCCTTGGCATGTTGTCAATCAACTTCTGGGCCAAATCCTGACTGATAGCAACCCATTCTGTCATAATCAATGCTTGGAGTTTGTCAGAATCAGCGGGTTTTTGTTTGTCCACCTGCCTCTTGAGGATTGACCACAAGTTCTCAATATGACTGAGGTCTGGGGAGCTCCCTGGCCATGGACCTAAAATGATTTGTTTCCCAAGTTACTTAGGTATCACTTCGGCCTTATGGCACGGTGCTCCATCGTGCTGGAAAAGGCATTGTTTTTCATCAAACTGTTCTTGGATAGTTGGAAGAAGTTGCTTTCAGGGGATGTTTTGGTACCATTCTTGATTCATGGCTGTTTTCTTTGTCAAAATTGTGAGTGAGCCCACTCCCTTGGATGAGAAGCAACCCCACACATGAATGGTCTCAGGATGCATGAATGGTCTAACCCTATCTCCCTCCGAGATAGGGTAATGAGCTGTCACAGTCACGTAGCTTTCCGTTTCCCTGGAGGTCCACCCATTTGTAGTAGGTAGGGCAACAGAAGATGCCTGGGACAGTTCAGCCATAACTTTAAACTTTTCCTGCTCATACATGCCTGGAACGATCTTGCCGCTAAAGTGGACGGGCAACAGGATATCATATGTGGCTCAAGCATGTTCATCATAGTTTAAACCCTTGTTTTGCACAACGGAATACGGCCTCCCGTCTGCAGCTAAACACCGCAATAGCTTTTGTAATAGCTTTAGCCCGGTTGGATTGGGCAGCAAAGGGCTGCTTAAATACAGCAAACTCCTCTGCTCCTCCCCTTGGACCGCTAGCGCTGACCATTGCTATCGCTTGACAGATCCACCATGTGCACCACACACATACTTTTTTTTCTTCTTTTTCGAATCTTCGGATCACGTGCGTGCCAAACCGTGGCGTGGGATCGGTTCGGATAACGAATCAACCATGATCCGCTGCACCACTACTGAGCAGTGACAGAATTTTCTCATGATAGTCTTTCTGGTTTAGCAATACTGTGCACCTGCCCTTGTCTGCCGGAAGGATGACGTTGTTGTTGATGATGTTGTTGACGATGTTGTTGTTGACGATGTTGTTGTTGACGATGTTGTTGTTGACGATGTTGTTGTTGACGATGTTGTTGTCATTACTAAGTGATGTGCGTGCCTTCCTCTCCTCCATGGTGATGTTGGATGCTGGGGGTTTTGCATTGCTGAGACAGGCTGAAACATTCGTCTGTAGTTGCTCTGCTTCCACTTCTGCAATATTGTTGTTTCGAATTGCTGTTTCTGTGGCTGTGATCAGCTCCACTAGTGGGATTTGTCTCGGCGTGACAGCAAAATTCAGTCCTTTAGCAAGGATGTTTTCTCTGTTTGGGTGAGCTGTCTATTAGACAAATTTTTCACCCACTTGTCCACATCCTCGTTGTCTCACTCAGGTGGTTCCTGTAATCTGCCAACTTACATGCTGTTTGATCATACTGACATACAACTTGATACATTCTTAATCATCAGGGCTGGACTGGGACAAAAAACCGGCCCAGGCATTTTGAAGAGAGACCGGCCCACAAGGTATTTCACCAGGTTTTCATTCAAAGCCATAAAGACTTTGAATGAAAACAAATGCTGTTGTGACAGTGATGTACAGTCTTGTTGGTATATGTGTGATTTCTATACATTTTATATCAGATAAAAACTTTGGTTGTAAGATTCAGATAATTATTTATTAAAAGCTAGACATTTTAAATGAGAATAAGAAAGAAAAGTATTTCTTTGTGTCCCCCTCTCCCTGTTAATGGCCTACCTGGCCCCCTGGCAAAAACTTTACTAGATCCGCCCCTGCACAGTTACCAGCTGTCAGCTACTTAGAAAAGGATCCTGGTGTTATTTGTCTTACCTTCAATTTATTCGTGTCACCTAAAAGGTAAACCTGTTTCTCCATCACCTGTTCAGCTCTGATGATCCAGTAAGGACGTCTCCTGGTTTCATCTTCATGTTTCCCTCTCACCACATATCCAAACCAACATCATGACCAGCAGCTTTACAGCTGTGGCTCCAGCAAACATCAGCTGATACTAGAAATTAATATTAAATAAATTCTAACAACAGCTGATCAAGCTTAAACGTGCTGCTGTTGTTTAGCGCGACATCCGCTGGTTTCCTGTTTCTGGCGCAAAGTGGGCGATAAACAAACAAGAGAGAAAAGCCGATCAGCTGATCATTGATCAGTTTCATGATTAAAGTAGCAACAGGAGAGGGAGGGGAGAGAATGAGAGGAGAAGGGGGAGCTGACAGCATAACGACGCAGAATAAATCCAGTCGCTTAAAATATCGGTTGTTAAGCTTAATGTGGGAATACTTTACAAACATTCAGAGACGAACTTACACACTTGCTTTATTTACTTACTCTGGGATAGTTTCCTCAGAGATGAAATGCCGGTTTGGTAGCGAGGCTCCAAATGCTTAACCAAACCGCCAACAGGTCTCGCGTGCCAAAGCCGCTCTATCACATGACGCATACTGCTCCGACGTGCTGGGTTATGCCATGTCGCAAGTTTTGTGAGGTGCTTTTGTGATATTTAATAAATCGGATTATATATTTTTATTTCTCTCCAATATTTAGGTCAGTATAGTACCAATACCGATATGTAATATCAGATCGGTCCATTGCTATTTAAAAGTGGAATGGGAGGGAGAGCCTTCAGTTTTCAGGCCCCTCTTCTGTGGAACCAGCTTCCAGTTTGGATTCAGGAGACAGACACTATCTCTACTTTCAAGATTAGGCTTAAAACTTTCCTTTTTGCTAGTATATATTAAGCCCATATGGAAAAGAAATAGGAAAAACTAATAAAAGACTTGCATAAGATTTGGCTTACTTCATATAGTGAATCATATAAGGCTTATATGATTCACTCATGAAAGTGGCTGTCATGGTCCGACAGCCCTCACCTGGCTGCCTGCCCATGTGTTATTGGGTGCATGTCGCTCCCTTCCCCTCTCCCTCTCTCTCTCTCTCGGAACGGGATTGTTTACCTCCGAGCGATGACGAGCATTCCCGAGAGTGTTCCCGCGCAGAGACTGGCCGCACCTGTTGTCGATCGGAGCCGACCAGCTGTAGCCAATTATCCGCCATCTCCCGGGCTGCCTTCTTAACAGGGCGATCGAGCTTCGGTCTGCGCTGGATCATTGTGTGAAGCACGGTAGAGCAGCGCGGATGGTTTTTGTGGCAGTTACGTTGATCTGAAGATTGTTTAGTTACCCCGTGTGTGTTTGTGTGTTTGCCACCAGGAGGGAAACGGAGAGAGAGATCACGGGAGCTGGACCGCCACTTGGGATAACTGTTTGGAAGGAGTCGCTACGTGTGTTTTCACTTCACGGCCACGAGCACTGCCAGGAGGAAAGGGACGAGACCACACCTGGACACCCATCATTATATTTATATATATTATTGAACTGTTGCACCTTTACCGCACTTTAAATAAATCCACTGTCTTCTCCCAAAGGAGTCCTGCATAAAGTCCTCTTTTCTACACCCACCCTGACAGAATGATCCAACCAGCCTTGGACTCGGCGGACTCCGATCCTGTACAACGGGAGCTATCTCTTCTTGGAATGACACGAGAAGATGTTTCAGCATATTTCTAAGGAACAGGGCACCCTGCTTCAGGTAGTAACGGAACTAAAAGGTATGTGGCAATCCCCTGGCCCAGCAGCAGCTAATGTTTCGCCTCAGTTGTCCTCCTTAAGTGTTGCGGCCGCCTGCCCTCTTCCTCCCTCCCCACCTCCACCCATGCGTGAGCACACCTTACCTGTGCCTGAAAAGTTTTCAGGGGATTTAGATAAGTGTAGAGGCTTCTTAACCCAGTGCGATTTGAGTTTTCGCCAACAGACTCAAGCCTATGCTACCGACGGAGCCAAAATTGCCCTCATGGTGCAACTCATGACTGGGAGAGCACTGAAATGGGCTCAGGCAGTGCTGCGTTCCGACCCCAATGTGTCTTATCCTGACTTTCTGACCAAATTCCGCAGTGTTTTTGATAAAGGTTCTAATCCGGATGCAGCTGCTCACTGGTTGTTTTCTTTAAAACAGGGCAAAAAGAGTGTGGCGGATTTCTCTGTGGATATTTGGATCTTGGCTGAGGAAACTGGCTGGGAGGACAAAGCACTTCTCAATAGCCTGAATGACGGAATCAGACGTGAGTTGGCCACCAACGACTTACCTACATCATTGGATGCTTTGATTAATATGTGTATCAGCCTTGATGACCACATGCGAGAATACGGAGGGCAGGCTGAGGAAGCCCGCCAGGCAACAGGAAGCCCAGGTGGTTGGCTGAGCGCTTCTTCCGATGGGGGAGGACAGGGGGAGCGTAAACTTGAGGAAACGGGGGAGGAGCCGATGCAGCTAGGGCGAGCTAGATTCAGCAAGCCGGGGTGGAGGAAGAGACGCCAGATGGGTGAGTGCTTTGCATGCGGAAAGAAGGGGCACTTTGCAGACTCTTGCCCGTCCCGGCTAAAAGATTCGGCCCGTCAGTAGCGGTGGGGTTACTGATGGGTGCGACGGGAGATGTGTTACCCCACCTCAGCTGCCCCGCCAAGCTTATCTTTCAGTCCATAACTCATTCCTGTAACGCACTAGTGGATTCGGGCACAGAACAAAGCTTTATGGACGAGACTTTAGCCAGGAGATTGGGGGTCCCGCTTGTTTCCCTGCATCTTCCCTTACATGTGTCTGCCCTCAATGGGGAAGTGCTGGCCAAAGTCACGCATCGCACGCATGAAATCACGCTGGTTCTTTCTGGTAATCATGTTGAAAAGCTAAGTTTGTTTCTGTTTAAGGCGCCTGATACTCCATTAGTGTTGGGTTACCCGTGGCTTCAACGTCATAACCCTCAGATAGATTGGGCCCAGGGTAGTGTGGGGGGATGGAGTGAGTGGTGTCATAAGCAGTGCTTACGGTCTGCTGTTCCCAATCTGACGCCGACTGTGGCGAAGGACTCTGTCTGTGCTTCTGATCTCTCTGTTGTTCCGGCTGAATATCATGATCTAGCTAAAGTGTTCAGCAAGAGTTTGGCCTCATCGCTTCCGCCTCACCGACCTTACGATTGTGGCATTGATTTGCTTCCAGGAGCTACACTGGCCACCAGCCGCCTGTACAGCCTGTCCAAGCCTGTCCAAGCCTGTCCAAGCCTGAGCGCGAGTCCATGGAGCGCTATATTACCGACTCATTCTCCGCTGGCATCATTCGACCGTCGACTTCTCCACTAGGGGCAGGATTCTTTTTCGTCGACAAGAAGGACAAATCCCTTCGCCCCTGCATTGACTTTCGTGGTCTCAACAAGATCACCATCAAGAACAAATATCCTCTCCCTCTGTTGGCGTCCGCATTTGAGTTGCTCCAGGGAGCCACCATTTATACTAAGCTGGACCTTCGCAGTGCCTATCATTTGGTTCGTATTCGAGAAGGGGACGAGTGGAAGACCGCATTCAACACGCACTTGGGCCATTTCGAATATTTGGTCATGCCTTTCGGTCTTACTAATGCTCCGGCTGTCTTTCAGGCTATGGTGAATGACGTGCTTCGGGATTTCATTAACCACTTTGCTTTTGTGTACTTGGATGATATTCTCATTTTTTCCAAGACTCGTGAGGAGCGTGTTGAACATGTGAGGCTGGTGCTTCAACAGCTGTTGGAGAATCGCCTGTTCGTCAAAGGTGAGAAGTGTGAATTTCACGTCCCAACTGTGTCTTTTCTGGGGTTTGTGATTGATCGGGGGCAGTTGAGAGCAGATCCTGCTAAGGTCAAGGCAGTGGTGGAGTGGCCGGAGCCTAAGACTCGGAAGGCACTCCAAAAATTCTTGGGCTTTGCGAATTTCTACCGGAAGTTCATTCGTAACTTTAGCACTGTGGTGTTGCCGTTGACTGCTCTCACTTCTCCTAAACAGCAGTTTGTGTGGTCGCCCCAGGCCCAACAGGCTTTTGTGCGACTGAAACTGTTGTTCTCGTCTGCCCCCATTCTCGTTCAAACAGATTTGTCTCGACCCTTCATTGTGGAAGTGGATTCTGGTGTGGGCGCAGTCCTTTCCCAACGAGTGGAAGGTAGACTCCATCCCTGCGCCTTCTTCTCCCATCGTCTTTCTCAGGCGGAGCGTAATTATGATGTCAGGGATCGGGAGCTCCTGGTGATCAAGTTGGCCTTGGACGAATGGCGCCACTGGCTGGAGGGGAGTTTGCATCCGGTGCTGGTCTGGACGGACCATAAGAATCTGTCGTATCTGCAGACGGCCAAACGCCTCAACGCCCGGCAAGCCAGGTGGGCCTTGTTTTTTGCTTGTTTTGATCTTGTCATCACTTACAGGCCAGGGTCGCGTAACACCAAGCTGGATGCCCTCTCACGCCAGTTTGCTCCCAGTGGGTAGGGGGAGGTGGAGGAGGAGAGCAATATCATCAGCTGTGTGGTGGGTGCGGTGACGTGGGAGATCGAGAAGTTGATCAGGGAGGCTTACTTCATAAAGTGAATCATGTAAGGCTTATATGATTCACTCATGAAAGTGGCCACTTTCTCATTACTTTTATATATTGTTTTGGTAAGTATCCAAAACATACAGGTTTCATTTATATAATTTTTCAATGGATCTTATATCTGTTTTCACTCTTGTATGCTTTTCATACAACTTTCAAACAAGACAGATACAAACTTTATAAGATTTATATATATCTTTTCTATATGGGAGGGCTGGACCAGGTGACCCTGAACCCTCCCTTAGTGATGCTGCAATACGTTTAGGCTGCCGGGGGATTCCCATGATGCACTGGGTGTTTCTTCTTCACTCACTATGTGTTAACAGACCTCTCTGCATCGAATCATTAGTTATTGTTAATCTTTGGCTCTCTTCTACAGCGTGTCTTTTAAAAATTGAATGGAAACCAGCAAACCTAAATTCTTCATATGACCTCAGTTTTTCTTCCTTCTATCAGTTTGAACCAGTCTGACCAGCCTGTCTGGCACCAGTGTTACATGTTACCTTCCCTTAAATGGCCTTCTTCCTTATTCTGATGCTCAGGTTGAACTTCAGCAGGTGGTCTTGACTAGGGCTGGGTATCGTCACTGACTTCTAGAATCGATTCGATTCCGATTCACAAGGTGAATTTTGACAGTCAGAAATATTATAATTCAGATCAGCACATTTACATATTTTTGTATCTATAAAAAGGAAGCTGACACACGCAAGACTTTATCAAAGGTGTGAGCGTCACAGCAGAGGCCTTTGTGTCAAAGCAGCTGAAGATAAAACAGAAAAACATGAAGCAGATTTTCCTGTTCTGGATTTTATAAAAATATTCTGCAGTCGATCAAAAACGAAAGAAAACAATTAATCAGCACATGAACATCACCTCTGAAGTTACAGCGGTTTTATTACAGACACAGCGTTTTGCATTTTGTATCATTTCAAAAAGTTTAAATTTGTTCAGTATTGAACGGCAGAAATTAGGTTTTTCTTTTCGGAAGTAAGTAAAAGGAAACAAACAGCGTCCGACAGCCTGTAAACAACGGCAGAGAATGTGCAGGAAGTGTGACTTTATCCTGGTGGAAGCAAAACAGCAAAAGTCAGAGTGAATTCATGACGATGTTTGTGTGAAGCGTAGTTTGGATCTTCTTTTGCTGCTGGTTCGGTCAATGTTGTTTGGAGAGAGATCAAACTAACAGCTTCAGAATCAGCGCAAAAAGGGCGTGAACACAAAGCTCGACCCGCCGACAGAGTCAGCGAGCTGTCGGCTTTCAGCCCCGACCGTGTCCGTGCCGTCGGTGAGAAAGTCACAGCTCGCTGATCCTGATGCGTCGGCGGGTCGAGCTTTGTGTTTACGTCTCTGTGCAGAAGCCTGTTCCTGCTCTCAGTTACTGTTTTCATCTTTGGTGGTTGTTGAAGTTTTGTGAGGTTTCACCTGAGATTCTGGCATTTCGGGAAAAATTCATTTAAATTAAAAAATCGATTCAGGATTTTAATGAATCGATTTCACGTTATCCAAGCCAGAATCGATTTTAATCGATAAATCGATTAGAAAAACCCGCCCCTAGTCTTGACCTGTTATTACCATGTGATTGGCTGACTAGATATTTGTATTAGTATATTTGTACAGGTGTACCTAACCAAATGGGTGCTGTTGTCATAAACACTGTTGTCCTGATCTGCTGGAGACTGTAGAGTACAGTACTGTACAAAATGCTGGACAGATGCTGCAGCTGTGTCCCTTTTCATGGCTCCAAAGCAGTGATGTGTCACCACCTCTGCTCAGAGACACCGAGACACGGGGAGTCGTCGGACAAAGAATCGACAAAGGTGCCAGCGGTGGGGACGAAGGTTACCCCACCTCACTAAGTTTATCCAGAACTTACTGAAAATAACTGGAAGAATAACAAAAACAAAGCCGATAGGGTTGAATATTTTCTGATTTGTTGTCTTTATACTGTTGGTTTTTCTTCAGCTGAATAAAACTTCTGTAAGCTTCAGGTGTGTCAAACGCAGAGCCTTTAATAAGGCCGTGCTTCCATGAAATCTCACATCATTTATTCTCACTTGTTTGTCATCTATTAACTCATTTAACCAGCGACATTTTTGTATCTTATCTTCAGATCTTTTCTTGGCACTGACAACACTGTCAACAACGACTTGACACTTTTGCATGCCTGTAAACTGACTGTACATTACATTTCCCCGATGAGCTATTATTCTCTTACTGGCAGATGCAGTTTGTCGTCACACAGACAGGAGAACAAAGACATGGGGAAATAGCTGCAGAAGTGTTTCTAAAACTATGACTTATGAGTATTTAAAAATAACTCCAACCTCACAGGACTGTCTCATGTTTTATTGCCATTAAATTTCATGTTGTGCAGTTTTTTGACACTCGCCCAGCTGTGAGAATGAAATCAGACCAATGTAAACTGAGCTACTTAATGACAAATATATGTTTGCAGGCCAGATGTTCAGACATGAATCAGAAAGGCAAAGATGAGTTGAATCTCCAGTTTAGTCAAAGAGCTTCTGCTGGTTTGAGTAGATAAAGATCAGGAAACTCACTGGTGGCTCAGTTTACTCAGCGTTTGTGAGGTTGTTTTTGGACTTTCTACTTTAACTATCTTTTGTAATTCCCAGTTTGCTTAATGTTTGTGGTTTTTACGTATTTTCCACTTACTTTATTTAGACCTTTTCGCAGTTCTGAGCTGTGTTGCATCCTCTTGAGTCTCCTGTATCCAGTTCCCTTGTGTGTCTGTGTTTTCCCATTTGCTGCTTTACTTTGAGAGTCAGTGTTACTTTTGCTTTGCTTTCAGTTTTGCTTTTCTTCTTGTGATTCGGTGATTTCGTTCAGCCATGTCTCATTCTCCCCATCTGCCTCCACTTCCCTGGTTGCCCTTCTGAATGTATTATTTCAATAAAAGGAGTAGATGTTACTATCCCTGATAATGCATTGCTTCAGATGGAGAAGGTCTTGAGGGATGGCTACTATGAGGGAAGGCAGCCTGGAAACTTCACCAGCGGGACTCATCATTGTCTGCCGCAACTTCACAGGCTGTTTCGGTCTTTTATCAAAAGCTATTCTGCCATTTTGTTAGGCTTTTTGTTGTTTTTTAACCTTCCTTGGTTAGGTTTGGGGATTAGGAATCTAATTTAGATTGTAATAGATCGTCAGTAGTGGACCTTGGATTCATTGGGTGTTTCGGCCATTATCATTAGACATCCTCATCCAAGGAAGCCCTGCCAGGGGCCAATACCGATATGTAATATCGGATCGGTCTATTGCTATTTAAAAGTAGAATGGGAGGCAGAGCCTTCAGTTTTCAGCCCCCTCTTCTGTGGAACCAGCTTCCAGTTTGGATTCGGGAGACAGACACTATCTCTACTTTTAAGATTAGGCTTCAAACTTTCCTTTTTGTTAGTATATATTAAGCCCATATGGAAAAGAAATAGAAAAAACGTATAAAAGACTTGCATAAGATTTGGCTTACTTCATAAAGTGAATCATGTAAGGCTTATATGATTCACTCATGAAAGTGGCCACTTTCTCATTACTTTTATATATTGTTTTGGTAAGTATCCAAAACATACAGGTTTCATTTATATAATTTTTCAATGGATCTTATATCTGTTTTCACTCTTGTATGCTTTTCATACAACTTTCAAACAAGACAGATACAAACTTTATAAGATTTATATATATCTTTTCTATATGGGAGGGCTGGACCAGGTGACCCTGAACCCTCCCTTAGTGATGCTGCAATACGTTTAGGCTGCCGGGGGATTCCCATGATGCACTGGGTGTTTCTTCTTCACTCACTATGTGTTAACAGACCTCTCTGCATCGAATCATTAGTTATTGTTAATCTTTGGCTCTCTTCTACAGCGTGTCTTTTAAAAATTGAATGGAAACCAGCAAACCTAAATTCTTCATATGACCTCAGTTTTTCTTCCTTCTATCAGTTTGAACCAGTCTGACCAGCCTGTCTGGCACCAGTGTTACATGTTACCTTCCCTTAAATGGCCTTCTTCCTTATTCTGATGCTCAGGTTGAACTTCAGCAGGTGGTCTTGACTAGGGCTGGGTATCGTCACTGACTTCTAGAATCGATTCGATTCCGATTCACAAGGTGAATTTTGACAGTCAGAAATATTATAATTCAGATCAGCACATTTACATATTTTTGTACCTATAAAAAGGAAGCTGACACACGCAAGACTTTATCAAAGGTGTGAGCGTCACAGCAGAGGCCTTTGTGTCAAAGCAGCTGAAGATAAAACAGAAAAACATGAAGCAGATTTTCCTGTTCTGGATTTTATAAAAATATTCTGCAGTCGATCAAAAACGAAAGAAAACAATTAATCAGCACATGAACATCACCTCTGAAGTTACAGCGGTTTTATTACAGACACAGCGTTTTGCATTTTGTATAATTTCAAAAAGTTTAAATTTGTTCAGTATTGAACGGCAGAAATTAGGTTTTTCTTTTCGGAAGTAAGTAAAAGGAAACAAACAGCGTCCGACAGCCTGTAAACAACGGCAGAGAATGTGCAGGAAGTGTGACTTTATCCTGGTGGAAGCAAAACAGCAAAAGTCAGAGTGAATCCATGACGATGTTTGTGTGAAGCGTAGTTTGGATCTTCTTTTGCTGCTGGTTCGGTCAATGTTGTTTGGAGAGAGATCAAACTAACAGCTTCAGAATCAGCGCAAAAAGGGCGTGAACACAAAGCTCGACCCGCCGACAGAGTCAGCGAGCTGTCGGCTTTCAGCCCCGACCGTGTCCGTGCCGTCGGTGAGAAAGTCACAGCTCGCTGATCCTGATGCGTCGGCGGGTCGAGCTTTGTGTTTACGTCTCTGTGCAGAAGCCTGTTCCTGCTCTCAGTTACTGTTTTCATCTTTGGTGGTTGTTGAAGTTTTGTGAGGTTTCACCTGAGATTCTGGCATTTCGGGAAAAATTCATTTAAATTAAAAAATCGATTCAGGATTTTAATGAATCGATTTCACGTTATCCAAGCCAGAATCGATTTTAATCGATAAATCGATTAGAAAAACCCGCCCCTAGTCTTGACCTGTTATTACCATGTGATTGGCTGACTAGATATTTGTATTAGTATATTTGTACAGGTGTACCTAACCAAATGGGTGCTGTTGTCATAAACACTGTTGTCCTGATCTGCTGGAGACTGTAGAGTACAGTACTGTACAAAATGCTGGACAGATGCTGCAGCTGTGTCCCTTTTCATGGCTCCAAAGCAGTGATGTGTCACCACCTCTGCTCAGAGACACCGAGACACGGGGAGTCGTCGGACAAAGAATCGACAAAGGTGCCAGCGGTGGGGACGAAGGTTACCCCACCTCACTAAGTTTATCCAGAACTTACTGAAAATAACTGGAAGAATAACAAAAACAAAGCCGATAGGGTTGAATATTTCCTGATTTGTTGTCTTTATACTGTTGGTTTTTCTTCAGCTGAATAAAACTTCTGTAAGCTTCAGGTGTGTCAAACGCAGAGCCTTTAATAAGGCCGTGCTTCCATGAAATCTCACATCATTTATTCTCACTTGTTTGTCATCTATTAACTCATTTAACCAGCGACATTTTTGTATCTTATCTTCAGATCTTTTCTTGGCACTGACAACACTGTCAACAACGACTTGACACTTTTGCATGCCTGTAAACTGACTGTACATTACATTTCCCCGATGAGCTATTATTCTCTTACTGGCAGATGCAGTTTGTCGTCACACGGACAGGAGAACAAAGACATGGGGAAATAGCTGCAGAAGTGTTTCTAAAACTATGACTTATGAGTATTTAAAAATAACTCCATCCTCACAGGACTGTCTCATGTTTTATTGCCATTAAATTTCATGTTGTGCAGTTTTTTGACACTCGCCCAGCTGTGAGAATGAAATCAGACCAATGTAAACTGACCTACTTAATGACAAATATATGTTTGCAGGCAGTTCATCTCATGTAAACAATAACGTGGCGCACAGCGTGACGTGAAATAAGGCACATACCTTTGACGCTGCGTGACGAACTCTGTATTCCTCGTCCGCACGTAAATTCAAAAAAGGAGTTTTAAAAAAATCTCAGTTTTCGCTGATTCGAAACGCCGTTTACGTGGACGAAACAGCTGCGTTTTCAAAAATACCCGTGTAGGTGCGGACGTAGCGTAAAAGAGTTAGTAGTTTATCTGCAGGTTACTTGTATTTGCTTAATTGTTTACTAAATGTTTGAGATGTGAAATAAACCGCAATGGAGCAAAATATGGGCGTGTGTGGTTGGGGCATGTGTTTGTGTGTGCGTGTGCGTGCGCGTGCATGCGTGTGCGCGCGCATGGGGGAGGGGGGGGCACGAACATTTTTCTTGTAAAACAAAGGGGGGCCTAGCAAAAAAATTTTGGGAACCACTGATTTAACCAATGATCTACAGGATGGGTCCTTTCCACATCATATGTGGCTCTGATGATGAAACGCAGCCTATTCGCCTCCATTCCCCAGATTTCCATGTGAGTTTCCTCTTTTCAACACTCTCCCAATTCACCAGCGATGCTTCCAGTGCTACGGCTCTGGCATGTCTGGCTGTTTCCTTCTGTCCACGCACCTCCACCCCTACCATTTTTCGACCGTTGGGTACAGACACCTGTTGCCAGAGAGGTGTTACTGTTCCAAGACCAAATCCTCCTCTGCCCTGTTGGATGTGACCCACCACGTCAGGATGGTGAAGAGCAGATTTGGCCTGTAGCACAAATGTGGTTGGGGTCCATTCCCTCCTTGTTGCTAAGGTGGGAGCAGCGTCTATCACTATAGGGTCTCGGAGTCCATGAGTGACATCTCAAGCCTCACTTTTGCACACTACGCCTTCCTGGAAAGCATCATGACCTTCTCCATCACCAGCTGGTTCCACTCCCTCAGCCTTCATACACGAACAGACTGCAGCTCTAAAATCATTGGCCTGTCAGAACTCTGGCTCAGGTTTTCAGCCAACAGGCCCTTAGACAGGCAGCCAAAATCATCAACGACCCCTCTCACATTCTTCACCTCACATTTTAATGGCTCCCCTCTGGGCGACGCCTCCGCTGCATTTCCTGCAGGACTGAGAGGAGGAGGAGCGCCACCTTAGTCCCCAAAGCAGCTCTGCTTTTTAACGTCAGCAGATAAGAACATTTCCCCCACCAGAAACACAAACTTCTCTACACTCTTTTATACTACTGACACTTTATTTACTTTTACTTACTTAAAGTTATTTATTCATCTTTCAGTCACTTCAATTTTGATCTGTATAATTTTAAAACTGTACGTACTGCATATTCTGTGTATTCTGTTCTTATTGTTGTTATCTTCAACACTATGCTGCTCTGTTGTATGTTATTTGCCCTTTGGGGATAGACAAAGTCTTTCTGATTCTGATTAAACTCCTCTGCCAGGCTAGGGATAGGCAATGACAGCATCCCGTTGTTGTAGAGTCCAACGCTGCTGAGGCATTTGGGAAGTCAAAGCCACTTCCTCCCGTATATATAATATATAGTATAGTATATATAGTCGCTGCCTCCCCTTGTCCTTTATCAGTGGACAGGGGGAGGCAGTTGTCAGTACAACATCATGAGGGACACTTGATGACCTCCCCTCTTTGTTCAGTCCAGTTGGTGCAGTGAGTCCACATTTTACCCACTTATGAAGTGCTCACTTCAACCACTGATTTAATTTAAAGTAGTAACAGTTACCCTCTCATGCTACCTGCAGTGTCAAAGACACTAACAAAAACTAAAACCAGGGAAGTCTCAGTGAGAACAGTGAGAGGGCGGTAGTCTGCTGGACCACTGCCTCTTTGGGGTTGACTTGTTATTGCCTCTTTTTGTAACTCTCGTTTACATCAGAAGGGAAAGAAATACTTCTGACATGACAGATGTTTGTGATGTGCTCAGTGGAAACGTCAGTGTTTTGTGGTTCTACTGGTTCTGAAACACTTCCTGTTCATTTGTTCATTCAGCGAAACCTGATGTAGTTTGACCAGTTTTTTCCCGAGTGGACAGCCCCCACTGTGCCAGTCCCACTGTCATTGCAGATTAATGAATGATGGAGATGTATTGTTTTCGTTCACAGAGCAGATGTGTGGTGTATCTCTCCTTCATGATCTCTCTGTGAAGCTGCTTCTTTGAATAAAACTTCCTGTTTCACAGATTTACAGGAATGTAGTTCTGTCACAGTTCTGTGCTCGATGTTCGTGCTGATCTAACGAGTGAACAAACGCTCATCAGACTGAAGAACTGACTCGTTTTCATCTAGTTGAGGAAATAGTAAAACATCATCATGTAATTACACCACATTAAAGAGAAGCAGTTTTTATTTTGCGGAAAGTCATCATGAAAATGCAATAATGACGTTAATGTTTAAAAACTGTACAGTGATGAGCAAAAGTTTTGAGCCTCATTTCTTTCTGTTTTTCTAGTAAAATGTGAACCATGTGCAGCGATTTATTGATGGGTCAAACAGAGTTTGTACGACTCTAACGAGCTCGTTTGGTGTGAGCGCCTTTATTCTCAGCACAGTCTGAGCTTTCTCTACTTTCTTCTTCATCTTGAAGGACATTCAGGTCTCTTCTTTGGATGTTTCTTCTTTTTGTTCTGGTCTCTGTCAGGATGATCCCACACTGCTTCAGTGATGTTGAGCTTCTGGCTCTGGGGAGGCCCATCCATGCCTGATAGTGCTCTACTGTGTTGTTTCAATCCAGGTATGTTTCCACTGCACTGGCAGTGTGTTTGTGAAACCCTCCAGTTTAGATCATCACTCTTTCGCGCCTGTTGTCACAGATTCAAACATCTCTAAATGTTTCCAACAAAAAAACAAAACCACTTTTTAAATATCTCAATGATCGTCAGCAACAGGATTTATTTATGTAGTTTTTGGTCGAGTTAATGCATTTCACTTCAATACAAACGCTGCTGCTCAGCTCGCCCCTTCTTACACCTGTACACATCAGTCAATACTGTGAAACCTTTAAATAACTTTTATTTGACACAGCAGGGCAGACTTTTGTTTCCTGGTGTTAAATTAATGAGTAATCTGAGAAAAATGATTAAAAAGTTCCTGTTTAATCTGATGATTGTAATGTGAAGCAGGTCTGGTGCAGTGAGGTGTTGGGCGTGTCGTCAGACAGGTGTTTGAGAAAGGTGTGTTTTACTGCAAACCGAAAGGGAGAGAGAGGAAGGTTATTTAAGCCTCAGCAGGTCTGCAGGTATTTTACAGCGATGGCTTTCTACAAAGTGATGTGTTTGGCTGCTGGGCTGATGCTCCTGACCCAAGGTAAGAGCTCTCTGCACACACCTGCATCAGGTACGACTCAGAGGGCGAAAACACTCAGGAGCACAGCGCTTCACTTTAAAGTGACACTGCAGGAAAATAACCTTTACATTAAAGAAATCGTTTCTTTAATACGAATTTGATGTGTTCAGTTAAAATTCACAATGTTCAGTAAACATAACTTTAATATATATTTTGAAGAAGAAGTTTTTACGACAGACCAACAACACAGGACGTAGTGTTTGGAACCTCAAAATTTCTTATCTCACATTTTTTCAAATGGGTTACATTAACTGTAACTTCACACAGTAATTACAGACAGTGAACTAATCACAGAACGATGAATGAAGATTTTTAGTTTTAAAATGGTTTGTTTCTGTGTTTCAGAGTCTGAGTCACAGCTGGGTGGTAAGAAAAAGCTTCTTTGTGTAATGATTTAGTTTTATGTTTAATAAATCTTTAGTTTCATATAGGGCTGGGCGATATGAGTTTTTTCATATCACGATATGTTTTTTTCATTTCAGGCGATAACGATATCTATCACGATATCAGCCAAATAACTATATTTGTAAGATTTAAATGTGCCGTTGCTCACAAGTAAAATGTGAAATAATCAGCAGCTTGTTTTTATTTAAATATTTATTTCCCATAATAAGTTCAACAGGGTAGATGTACTTAAGGAACATGAGACTTTTTCAGATAAATAAAGGCAAATATTGCAAACTACACAAAAGGCAGCCGCTAAAGCGTTTAAGTTTCAAAATAGAACAAACGAAACAGACTAAATTGTCAATTCCACTTAGAAACAAAATATTAATTCTAAAAATAAATCTTAGTTTGTTTTACAGAAGAACAGACAAAACTGACTAACTTTTGTCAATATCAAATAAACTGAGAACTAAAAGGAAATTCTCAATCTCTCCTTGTTGTATAGCTGAGCTTTTCAAACAGTTTTAACAGTTACTTTAGTCTGACAAAAGCCGAATGACGAATTAGCGCTTCCAGTCAGAGACTGAGGCTACGTCCACACGTACACGGGTATTTTTGAAAACGGAGATTTTCCGTTTTCGTTTTAAAAAATAATCCCGTCCACACATAAAGGCAGAAATGAAGGAAAACGCTGCTATGAACATGCCAAAGCAGCAGGTGGCGCTAGATTCCTAACCGTGCAGAAATGTTGGCCAATCAGAAGTCTAGAAGCCTCGGTGGGAAAAAGTAAACAAAGCTGGGGCATAGAAGCAGAACCGAGTCGTGTGTGTGGAGGGACAGTAACTGTGTGTATATGTAAGCATTTAAACACTGCAGAAAGTAGAATTAACAGTAACAGTATTGTAGAAATTCATTTCACCGAAACAATAACGTGGCGCACAGTGTGACGCATGCACCAGTTTATTGTATTTCCAGACTTGCTTTCGGCACAATTTACAGTGCACGCTACTCTGTTTTTTGTCAGACTTGAAATAGCCGAAATACCTTCACACTACGGAACTTCTATGGCTCTTCCGTTCGACAATCTCTCCGGCATTGGAACCGTCATCTGTTTTCTCTTCGGTCACGCTCGGTTGATTTTTCTAGTCGGTACACTCATTTCCTCCATTACGCGCTGGCTCCATCTGGCTGCTTCCCAAACAAACACACGTGCGGCTTGGCACTTGTGCTGTACGTAACAAGTCACGCGACGTGACGCTGCGGCTGTGATTGGTTCGGCTCTGCGCTACTTAATTTGGATTGGCTGACATTTTTTATTTTTTTTTTTTTTTTTATTATTTTTTTTAAGAGGACAAGAGCGGCGAAGTCTATCGCGATAGCTTAATTTCTCTATCGAGTAAAAGTTATATCGCGATACATATCGTTATCGTTCTATCGCCCAGCTCTAGTTTCATATGAATATTAGTTTGTGAGTGAACTGTAGACTCCAGGATCACTGTGTCCTCACTCAGCAGTTTGTAGTGCTGAGAGTTTACAGCTCCTACAGTAATGCTCACTCTGTGTTTTAATGTCGGTCTTCAGTTTGTGGTAAGGCGTCTCTGAACACCAGGATTGTAGGAGGACAGGCGGCCCCTGTTGGCAGCTGGCCCTGGCAGGTCAGTCTGCAAACATCTGGGTCCCACTTCTGTGGAGGATCCCTCATTAACAGTCAGTGGGTGCTGACTGCTGCTCACTGCTTTGAAACGTGAGTAATGAGGCTGAAGCTGCACTCTAAACATGATTTAAAGACGCTGTGAAGTCAAACTTTATATATGTTTTCTCGTCTATAACAATTGTAACAACTGTGCACTGTTCGTGTCGCTCCTGATGATCTCAGCAGTACTCCAACCGGTCTGACTGTGAATCTGGGCCTTCAGAGTCTAGAGGGATCTAACCCCAATGCAGTGTCTCGGACAGTAACACAGATCATCAACCATCCAAACTACAACTCTCAAACTTTCAACAATGACGTCTGCCTCCTGCAGCTCTCCTCACCGGTGAATTTCAGCAGCTACATTTCTCCCGTCTGCCTGGCAGCTTCAGACAGCATCTTCTACAGCGGTGTTAACAGCTGGGTCACCGGCTGGGGTGATATAGGAAGTGGAGGTGGGTCATAAAGACACAAGATCGTTTTTAGAGAAATGATGACAATAATACAGGGAACAAGTTTGCTGTCTCAGAAATATTTAGAGCAATAAGATGTTTCCATGAGGTTAAATCTGTGCAGAGTTCAAAACCAGAAAGAATAATTATGTGAATTAAACAGTCTGGAAGTGCTGGACCTGCAGCAAACATGCTGTCTGCACGATGATGTCAGGTCAAAATGATCCTTGGTTAAAAGAAAGTATATTTTCTGTGTATCTGACACTGCCCCCAGGTGGTGTTAGACAGTTACTACATGATGACGACCATCTACTGTCTGTGTGTCAAGTTTATTTCTGTATCACGTTTAAAAACAGCAGCTGTTGTGCTTCATCTAAAATACTCAAATAACATAAAACAGGACAAGATGACAGAGCGGCATCAAAGTCATGTGACTGTGTTCTGCAGAGAGCTCCAACCCCAGCGGACAAACATGTTTCCCCATCTTTGTTTGCACACATGACTACACTTTGTTTTTAAGTTTGGTGGAGCCGCCCTTTTGTTTGAAGGTTAATCAGTCACATGTTATTTATTACAAACTGATATATTTATTTTACCCCGTTCAGTGTCCCTTCCTTCTCCACAAAACCTGATGGAGGTGGAGGTTCCTGTTGTGGGAAACAGGCAATGTAACTGTAACTATGGAGTGGGATCAATCACTGACAACATGATCTGTGCCGGGTTAAGTGCAGGAGGAAAGGACTCCTGTCAGGTGATTGTTGTTACCTGTGTTTGGCACATTTTCACCTTCTACAGTTTCTTCTCCTCAGCTAACAGTAAATGTTTCTGCTCTCAAAGGGGGATTCAGGAGGTCCAATGGTGATCAAGCAGAGCGGTCGCTGGATTCAGGCGGGAGTCGTCAGTTTTGGGGAAGGTTGTGCCAGGCCGAATCTTCCAGGAGTCTACGCCAGAGTATCCCAGTACCAGACCTGGATCAACAGCCAGATCTCCTCCAACCAGCCGGGCTTCATGACGTTCACGTCCACTGGGACCAACAGTGACCTCAGTGTCTCCTGCACAGGACTGCCACCAGTGCCAACCACCACCCCTACTAACACCACCACACCTTCAACCACCACACCTTCAACCACCCCAACTACTCCTATAACCACTACAACTTCCACCACCATCACTACCACCACAACCACCACCCCTACCACCACCACCACAACCACCACCCCTACCACCACCACCCCTACCACCACCACCACCCCTACCACCACCACCCCTACCACCACCACCACAACCACCACCCCTACCACCACCACCACCCCTACCACCACCACCCCTACCACCACCCCTACCACCACCACCACAACCACCACCCCTACCACCACCACCCCTACCACCACCACCACAACCACCACCCCTACCACCACCACCACCCCTACCACCACCACCACTACCACCACCCCTACCACCACCACCACTACCACCACAACCACCACCCCTACCACCACCACCACCCCTACCACCACCACCCCTACCACCACCACCACAACCACCACCCCTACTAACACCACCACACCTTCAACCACCACACCTTCAACCACCCCAACTACTCCTATAACCACTACAACTTCCACCACCATCACTACCACCACAACCACCACCCCTACCACCACCACCACCACCACCCCTACCACCACCACCCCTACCACCACCACCACAACCACCACCCCTACCACCACCACCACCCCTACCACCACCACCCCTACCACCACCCCTACCACCACCACCACAACCACCACCCCTACCACCACCACCCCTACCACCACCACCACCCCTACCACCACCACCCCTACCACCACCACCACAACCACCACCCCTACCACCACCACCCCTACCACCACCACCACAACCACCACCCCTACCACCACCACCACCCCTACCACCACCACCACAACCACCACCCCTACCACCACCACCACCCCTACCACCACCCCTACCACCACCACCCCTACCACCACCACCACCCCTACCACCACCACCACCCCTACCACCACAACCACCACCCCTACCACCACCACCACCCCTACCACCACCACCACCCCTACCACCACCACCACAACCACCACCCCTACCACCACCACCACCCCTACCACCACCACCCCTACCACCACCACCCCTACCACCACCACCACCCCTACCACCACCACCCCTACCACCACCACCACCCCTACCACCACCACCCCTACCACCACCACCACAACCACCACCCCTACCACCACCACCACCCCTACCACCACCACCCCTACCACCACCACCACAACCACCACCCCTACCACCACCACCACCCCTACCACCACCACCCCTACCACCACCACCACAACCACCACCCCTACTAACACCACCACACCTTCAACCACCACACCTTCAACCACCCCAACTACTCCTATAACCACTACAACTTCCACCACCATCACTACCACCACAACCACCACCCCTACCACCACCACCACCACAACCACCACCCCTACCACCACCACCACCACAACCACCACCCCTACCACCACCACCACCCCTACCACCACCACCACAACCACCACCCCTACCACCACCACCCCTACCACCACCACCACCCCTACCACCACCACCCCTACCACCACCACCACAACCACCACCCCTACCACCACCACCCCTACCACCACCACCACCCCTACCACCACCACCACAACCACCACCCCTACCACCACCACCACCCCTACCACCACCACCACAACCACCACCCCTACCACCACCATCACAACCACCACCCCTACCACCACCACCACCCCTACCACCACCACCCCTACCACCACCACCACTACCACCACAACCACCACCCCTACCACCACCACCACCCCTACCACCACCACCCCTACCACCACCACCACAACCACCACCCCTACCACCACCACCACCCCTACCACCACCACCCCTACCACCACCACCACAACCACCACCCCTACCACCACCACCACTACCACCACAACCACCACACCTACAACCACCACCACTACCACAACCACATTGCCTCCAACCACTCCCCAATGTGAGTTTCCATCACATTAACACTTTGTTTCCTCTAAACTTTTAGATAATACAGCTGCTGCTCTCTGACACTTTCTGAATTCTTCACTACCTGAACTTGAAGTGATGGTTTTGTGTGATCCAAGTTTTTCCTGCCTCTTTCTGTCTCTCCCTGGTTCTTCTCCTCAGCCGTGGTCTGTGGACAAGCTCCAAGAACTTCTGGGATTGTGGGAGGAACCTCAGATGCGACAGCCGGCTCATGGCCGTGGATGGCGAGCTTACAGAAGAATGGAAGTCACGTGTGCGGTGGGACTCTGGTGGCCTTGGACTCAGTGCTGAGCCACGCCAACTGTTTCTCAAGGTGAGTTGCAGCTGAAGTTGAAGTTTGCACAGACGATAATTCAGTTCGATGGGTGAGTTAGTCAGTATGTTACCCTCTGATTAGTAAATTCTCTTTCTGATGTTAAACTGAGCAATTTTTAAGAGTTTTGAGTTCAGACATCAAGAGAAAGGGTGAATCTGACAGAAGAACTAACACACTCATTGATGACTGAGCTTCAACAGGGAGATCAGTTTGAGAACAGAAAAAACCCCTCAGCACATGAGTCAACACATCTCACAACATAGAAGACAAAAGCTTCGAAGGGGGTGGGTGGTAGTGTAGGTATGTGTCAGTGTACATGTGTGTGTTTGTGTTCAGCTGAGAGAAAGTGTCCTTTCACCCGGTTAGGCAAAAGTCAACAATCTTCGGTCAACGTGGGTGGCCTTGAATGAGAGAGGAGAGTCACAACCAGAGATGGGCAGTAACGCATTACTTGTAACGCGTTACTGTAATCCGATTACTTTTTTCAAGTAACGAGTAAAGTAAGGGATTACTATTGCAAAAATGGTAATTAGATTACCGTTACTTTCCCGTAGGAACGCTGCGTTACTGCGTTACTAAAACCGTGATTTTTGCGAGAATGTCTCACGACAGTGACGTAAGCGAGTGCGACGTTAGTGACAACAGCTGTGTGCAGATCAACAATGGATCATATATCGATTGTGGGAGAGAGTATGAGCGTGCAGCGTTTAAAGCGTGGAAGTACTGACCTTACTTTGAGTTTGATTCCATAAAAAGTGACAAAAACATTAGTGTCCGCTGTGCGTGGGAAGAAAACTTCTTTTTACAGTGAAAAAAACCCTAAACTTCCAACAAGCACCGAGTAGCTACGACGTAATGGGAAACTCACAGAGAAACTCGCGGATTCTTCCACTGACCGCTGCGACTCACCTGCACCAGGGTAAACCTCCGCCTACCCCACTCCTGCTTTACAGGTGAAAATAGAGCAACAGGACCGCTGAGTCTTTGACTTTATTTATTTTCTGCTGTGTTTTACTTGCATCTATTTGAAAGAGTGAGTGAAAACACAAAAAATATTTTATTTTATGTGCTGGAATGTGCAGAAAATAGGTTTAAATGTTAAACTAATTTCTTCCAGTCAGAGAATGTTGCATATAATTACATTTTTGCTTGATGCATAAAGTTAAAAGATTAAAACTAATAAAACAAGTTAAAAAAAGAGACTTTTCCATTTGATTACATTTTGTATGATGGATTATGCAGAAAAAGTAGAATTGGGCTGAAAGATCTATCGCTTTATCACCTCTTCAGATTGTAAATCGTGTTTTAAAAAAGTAACTAAGTAACTAAGTAATTAATTACTTTTGAAAATAAGCAATTAATTTTCTGGGATGCGGGGGGGGGGGGGGCATGAGATGAAGATGGTTCTGTCTCCCACCACCTGCACTGGGTTGGTGTGAACAAACTGCTTCCAGTTTTACAGTAGGTCTAATGTCCATCACTGGTCACCAGGTCTCTCAATTCCCGTTGTTCTTCTTCAAGATCTTATCAATATTGCGTAGTACTCACAGCCCTGCCATTATCTATCATGTCAGCCAGCCTTGTGGGATTTTGAACAAACCCTGCTTCTTGTTCTTTGATAAGCCGGTCCGAGCCAGCCCCAATCAGCCAGAACTCTGTGGGCATAGAATAGAATAGAATAGAATAGGATAGAATAGAATAGGATAATCCTTTAATTGTCCCACAAGGGGAAACTTGGATGTAACAGCAGCAAGAAAGACACATATACAAACAAAGAGTACACAGGACAGAAACACTTTTTTCTTTTACATATTTATATCAAGGACAATGGTTACCAAAAACAGAGTACTGTTTAGAGGTAATTATTAAATCATACAGATAAGAGGCAAACCCAGGCTGTAGAGTGAATCAGTTGATAAAATACTGCAGTTACAGCGCTGATGTAAACATCTGTGTTTGTTGGGAGCAGTTCTGATTGTACAGTCTGACAGCTGCAGGGAGGAAGGACCTGCAGAAACGCTCCTTCATGCATCGAGGATGCAGCAGTCTGTCACTGAAGCAGCTCTGCAGCAACATCTACATGCATGGGCTGGGAGACTCTGTCCATCAGAGATGTTATTTTGGCCAGAGTCCTTCTGTCTCCCACCACCTGCACTGGGTCCAGGGTGCATCCCAGAACAGAGCTGGCCTTCCTGATGAGTTTATCCAGCCTCTTCCTCTCAGCTGCCGATAAACTGCTGCTCCAACATACCACACTGAAAAAAATGACAGATGCCACCAGAGTCATAGAAGGTCTTTAAAAGCGCTCCCTGTGCTCCAAATGACCTCAGCCGCCTCAGCAGGTAGCGTCTGCTCTGACCCTTCCTGTACAGAGCATCAGTGTTGTGGCTCCAGTCCAGTTTATTATTCAGGTGAACACCCAGGTACCTATGAGAGTCCACTATCTCAATGTCCACTCCCTGGATGTTCACCAGTGTCAGTGTGGTGGGTCTGCGTCTCCGGAAATCAAGGGTGTAGATTTGGTTTTGGCATTGGTGGGGACGGATGATTCAACCACCAAACCCCGCCCTGTTTCTTTTTTGTCCTTTTTGTTTTTGCTTCTTGATAAAAGGAGAAGTATACTTGCCTACATATGCTATTCTACATGCTTTTAAACCATTTAAAATTACAATTCATAGTTTTATATGTGAATTATATAATGTTAAATTACTATTAAACAAATGACTAAGTATTTTAGACTTTAGTTTACTTCAGCCATATTCCATACAAATCAGGTATCATACAAAAATAAAAACAGCTTCAAATACAGTCATGACAATAAAAGAATATGACTTTAAGGATTTAACAACATTACCTCAGTTATAGTACACCAACATGTCTTATACATTAGCAGTAAGGGAACACTGAATGACCTGGTGGGCTTTGTCAATAAAACTACTCATCTAAGATGACCACAAAGTAACAGATCTCTCAGCAAAATGATGCAACATTTTAGGCACTGTTGCCCCGATCAACTCAGTGAGCTGGATTTTTTTTATTCTAAACATGAACTACTGTTACAGCAACAGACATGGACACAACAACTCAATGTTCACTATGTGAAGCAGCCAAACACATGCCTGCTCCTCTCGTTAACTGAGATAAACTGCTGGCATATTGGTTTTACATCTATACTGTCCAGCCTCTCCTGGTGTACATGGTACAGCCTCTGTAAACTAATATCCTGGCTGCTCGAGGCTGCAGTTTTCTCTGACAGTTTCAATCAAAATTAGAAATGCTGCTCTGAGACTGAGATAACCAATAGTGCTGCCTGTTGTGCAGTTAGTTTCCAAAACACGTTATTCATGGTTACATACACTTTTATACTGATGTGGGCCAATGCCTAGCATAGCCTGTAACGTTATTATGACGGACACATTTTATGAGTGAACTTGGCTTTAAGTGACTTACAGGTTTCTTTGAAAAACACTTTCTTATATCCAGGTTCTTCCTCTTTGCTGCCATCCTCCTCTCCTTCTTGCAGGTCCTGGCAGCAGGCTTGCCGCTGCTAAAACTAAACAGAGCTCCCTGAAAGGCTCAGCCAATCACATTGGCCATATTTGTCACATGACGTAGGACTCCAGTAGAGAACGTAATTTCACTCTTTCTGCACCGCTGGGTGAATGAGACGCTGACAGATCTTTTTTTTTTCTTTCTATCGGGTTTGATTTCTTTACTCGAAGAGATCAAATTATTGGTGGGGACAATTCAATAATCGCTGGATATTGGTGGGGACATGTCCCTTCCGTCCATGCCAAATCTACGCCCTTGCCGGAAATCCACCACCAACTCCTTGGTTTTCCTGGTGTTGATCAGCAGGTGGTTCTGCTGACATCAGTCCACAAAGTCCAGAGTCCACTGTCTGCACTCTGAGTCGTCCTCACCTGTGATGAGGCGACTATGGCAGAGTCGTCAGAGAACTTCTGTAGGTGGCAGCGTGGGGAGTTGATGGAGAAGTCTGACCAGCGTATCAGAGACACAGCCCTGTGTCCTCACCAGTGTTGGTCAAGTTACTTGAAAAAAGTAACCAGTAACTAATTACTGATTACTTCCCCAAAAAAGTAATCCCGTTACTTTACTGATTACTTATTTTCAAAAGTAATTAACTCATTCACTGCCATTGACGTCTATAGACGTCAATTACGTTTTTCAATGGGAGGGGCTATAATACAACCTTGTCACAAAGCAAGAAATATTAGTGTCAAAGGCACTTTTCTGCTTGAAATGGATTTTTCACAAAAAGCTCGTTTTCTCCCTTTTTTTGGTCAAAACAGGCATTTTTGGTGGAACCCACCTCTCTTCTACAGCTGATTACTAAAGAATGGAAAATGGTAGAAACAAGCTTTTTTTTTTGGATGAAAGAAGAGAGTCTGTTCTTCATTTTGGTAGGTTCAGCGTTTATATGATCATAACACACAGTTTTCTGTGGCTCTTCAAAAATGAGTAAAAATGCTCAAAAACCCTGGCAGTGGGGAGTTACCTGATTTGAAAATGGCTGGCAGTGAATGAGTTAATTACTTAGTTACTTAGTTACTTTTTAAAAACACGATTTACAACCTGAAGAGGTGATAAAGCGATAGATCTTTCAGCCCAATTCTACTTTTTCTACATAATCCATCATACAAAATGTAATCAAATGGAAAAGTCTCTTTTTAAAACTTGTTTTATTAGTTTTAATCTTTTAACTTTATGCATCAAGCAAAGATTAAATTATATGCAACATTCTCTGACTGGAAGAAATTAGTTTAACATTTAAACCTATTTTCTGCACATTCCAGCACATAAAATAAAATATTTTGTGTGTTTACACTCAGTCTTTCAAATAGATGCAAGTAAAACACAGCAGAAAATAAATAAAGTCAAAGACTCAGCGGTCCTGTTGCTCTATTTT
This sequence comes from Aulonocara sp. 'chitande type north' Nkhata Bay, assembly GCF_057382095.1. Taxonomy (NCBI): domain Eukaryota; kingdom Metazoa; phylum Chordata; class Actinopteri; order Cichliformes; family Cichlidae; genus Aulonocara; species Aulonocara sp. 'chitande type north' Nkhata Bay. The sequence continues at coordinate 36,243,300 of NC_141347.1, forward strand.
CACCTGTAAAGCAGGAGTAGGGTAGGCGGAGGTTTACCCTGGTGCAGGTGTGCCGCGGTCAGTGGAAGAATCCGCGAGTTTCTCTGTGAGTTTCCCATCACGTCGTAGCTACTCGGTGCTTGTTGGAAGTTTAGGGGTTTTTTCGCTGTAAAAAGAAGTTTTCTTCCCACGCACAGCGGACACTAATGTTTTTGTCACTTTTTATGGAATCAAACTCAAAGTAAGGTCAGTACTTCCACGCTTTAAACGCTGCACGCTCATACTCTCTCTGCACTCGATATATGATCCATTGTTGATCTGCACACAGCTGTTGTCACGAACGGCGCACTCGCTTACGTCACTGTCATGAGACATTCTCGCAAAAAATCACGGTTTTAGTAACGCAGTAACGCAGCGTTCCTACGGGAAAGTAACGGTAATCTAATTACCGTTTTTGCAATAGTAATCCCTTACTTTACTCGTTACTTGAAAAAAGTAATCAGATTACAGTCAAGCGTTACAAGTAATGCGTTACTGCCCATCTCTGGTCCAAACATACTGTGGGCGTCCTGTGAGGTAGTCCAGTATCCACTGGGTTACTGATGTTGTCCTGTTGCAGCTGCTCCTCCGTCTTCCTCCTGTATTTTTCCTTCCCTTGCCTTATCTTTCATTTCAGCTTCTTCTGGACAGCGCTCACTTCCAGATCTAAAGACTCTCTTCTTCTCCTTGGGGGAGCCTTAATTTCAGGATTCATCCATGGCTTGTTGTTAGAAAAACACCGTACCTTTATGATGGGTACGGTGTTGTCCACACAGAAGTTCATGTAATCCGTAATGCAGTCTGTGATGCTGACGCTCCCACTCAAGATGCTCCCACTCAAGAAAGCCATGACCTGCTGTTATTTCTTAGCTAGTACGGGAGGACTGTCGGCTAAAGCTGGCTCAGATGAAGTGCTCAGCCTCTCTCTTCCATAGGCATCAGTCTATTGGTTATGTTTAATAAAGTGTCTCAAATTTAGGTGAACTTCTTGTGTGGACTCTTTCCTTGTCACTTCCTATGAGACAGTTCATGACATCATTTAACTTCCGTTGTATTTTGTGCTGTAGCAGGTTTTCAATTGGCTAGTTCTTTCTTCAGTTGAATCTGTTTGACCTCTCAGGGCCGTTGTAGCTTCACCTCTTTAATTAGAACCAGGCCTGAATGTCACCAGGATCAAGTCTGTAAAACTTGGGTCCCATGAAGTTGAGCGTAAAGGTGTAGATCTTATTTGAAGCTGATGAAGATTATGTATGTGTGCTTCGTTCCTCCCACAGCTCCCCTGTAGCGTCCGAGTGGACTGTCGTGTTGGGGCGTCTGAAGCTAAATGGATCCAACCCCTTTGAGGTGACGCTGAATGTGACAAAGATCACTCTGAGCAACACGACCGGGACCAACATAGCCATCCTCCGTCTATCTGCCCAGCCCACCCTGACCGACTACATCCAGCCCATCTGCTTGGACAACGGGACAACCTTCGCCGAGGGCTTGGCGTGCTGGGCGGCCGGTTGGAGTCCTGGAAGAGGAGGAGGTGAGTCAGCAACATGAAGGCTGACAGAGTTCTGCCCAGACTCTGCACCAGTCCATCTCTCAGATTACACATGTGGACCACTGCACTTACAGTTTCTTTAGTCAAACATCAGGATTTTCTTATCTTTCATGATGTTAGCTGAGGAAGTTATGCAGCAGTTTCAGACCTCGGTGGTAAACTGTGGGAACTCATCATCGAGTGAGAGCATCTGTACAGACGTGTTTGCACTGCAGCAGGTAAATGACTGGATTCTTCTTCTTATAACACTGTCTGCTGACATGTTGTTTAATTTGGATTTAGCTGCTTAAAAGTAAATATAATAATCATAGTCCAAACTTTCTGGTAACAAAGGTGTATTAAACTCTTCCTTTGAGTCGCAGGAAAATATAACATATAACATTAAAATAATAACTGACCCTTTCCGTCTGTTCAGGGTGATTCTGGCGGCCCACTGATGTGTAAGCAGGGCGGCTCTTGGTTCCAGGCGGTCGTGTTACCAGCTCCAAGCCCCTCTGCCAGGAGGAGACGAAGCTCAGTCATGACCTTCACCAGAGTGAGCACCTTTGACTCCTTCCTGACGAAGACGCTGGGGACACTCTTGTCTCCACCCTCCACGACCACCACCACCAACCCCACCAGCGCCTCCAACACCACCATCAACCCCACCAGCACCTCCAACACCACCACCAACACCACCACAACTACCTCACGCCCCGTATCACAAAGCAGCGGGGGTCGTCCTGCTCACTCCTTCATCTTTGTCTTCTTCCATCTCGTCAGCCTCACCGTTTGTCTCCAGCTCTTCCTGTAGAGAGTCTGACTTGATCGACATGATGTGATGGACACAAATGAATGTGAACAAGCTTTGACTCTAAGACTTTACAGGCTTAAAGCTCTGCCTGCTAATCTTTGACTTGATTCTGAACTGATTATCTACAAAGAGCTCAGTGGTGACGTTTGGGCGAGTTTACTGTCGGCTAACGGCGCCTTAGGTGCTCCACTTCCAAGAAAAGGAAGCTGGTTGTACAATGTGTGGCTTGAGCTCTGACTGACAGGGGCTTTGAGCTGGACTCTGGTTTAAGGGTGTAAAAATGAAGAAGTTCTTTAAACTTGCACTGAACATTAAACGGTAGCTCAAATGTTTAGAAGTTCATGTTTTCTTAAGCTAAACAGATCATTAGTGTGTCTGCATCACTGTTACTGTTTCATATATATCTCTAGATTTTAATTAATGCAACAATGAAAGATGTGAAATCTGCATATTTTATAATTTATTTAATTTTTTTTATTATCAGATACTGATCATTGTACCTGATCATCATTGTGAACTCTGTTTTCAGGACAGAATAGATTACTTGTAACCTTACAGTCACAAACATATTGATGATTACAGACAGAACTGAAGTTATTCTTGCAGTTTTTGGTTACGTCCACACGTACACGGGTATTTTTGGAAACGGAGATTTTCCGTTTTCGTTTTAAAAAATAGTCCCGTCCACACGTAAACGCAGAAGTGAAGGAAAACGCTGCTAGGAACATGCCAAAGCAACAGGTGGCGATATATTCCTAACCGTGCAGAAATGTTGGCCAATCAGAAGCCTAGAAGCCTCAGTGGGAAAAAGTAAACAAAGCTGGGGCATAGAAGCAGAACCGAGTCTTATGTGTGGAGGGACAGTAACTGTGTGTGTATGTGAGCATTTAAACACTGCAGAGAGTAGAATTAACAGTATTTTGTCATTTCACCGAAACAATAACGTGGCGCACAGTGTGACGTCAAAAAAGGCGCACACCTTTGACGCTGCGTTTTCTGTGTTTTTCTCGTCCACACTAAATGCAAAAACAGAGCTTTCGAAAATATCCACCCTGGCAGGCGTTTTTAGAAATCTCCATTTTCAGTGACCGAAAACGGCGTTTACGTGTGGACGAAAGGTGCAAACGCATAGAAAAATCTGCTTTTTCAAAAATACCCGGGTACGTGTGGACGTAGCCTTTATCAGATTTAAAGAAGCATCATTTAGAGATGCTGGAAACAAGGGGACATGATCGGACTGTCCCTCTTCTACCTCACATCTGGGCCACAAACACTTAAGCACTTAAAGAATATTTGCTTTGAAAACTGTTAAATTGCACTGAAAAAGAAAGTTATTTGAATGAAGAATAAACAACTAAAAAACTTCTTGTAAATGTGTAAATGTAAAAATACAAAAACAACAACAAAGAGCTTTGTTTTTTTTTACTCTCCGCACAAACTAAAGAGACAAAATAACGTGAATAATTTGCTTCCAGTTTGTGGTGCATTGATCCGTCTCTGTTGCTTTTGGGCCTCCTTTGCTCACTTCCCTTCTCTCCCCTGTCTGATTACCTCTGATTACCTGTTTCATAGGTGCTTCCCTGCTGGTCTCGCTGCTCTCATGTCAAATTCTCAGCTGAAGGAGGTTTGTTGGTCATCTCACCTGCTTTTCATGTTGTTTAAGGCTGAAGAGATGCCTCATTACTCACCAGATCGCTGCATCAGCAGGGACCTGTCCAGTATTCAGAACACCTCTCGACTTCACAACAGTGTTTGTGTCCACGGAGCTGCCTGCGATCGCTCAGTCAAAGCTCTCCTGTCTGTTGAAAACAGAAATAAACCCTGGTAAACCCTAAACACTGGTTTTGTTAAAGAACAATCTGGCCAAACGGATTCTGACGCAGGCTGTCTTCAGGAAACCAAGGAGAGCAGCGGGGCGAGCAAGGCCAGGTACTCCGTCACTTTGGTGCCAATCCAGCTCTTCTCAGTCTCCACCTGCTCCAGCAGACCCCATTGGAAACAGCCCTGCTGTCGTCACAGCTTTTTATTCCAGTGCTCCCCAGCGTGGTATGAAAAGGAAAAAAACAAAACGCTTGGACAATGTTAGCATAATGGACAGGTTCACACAAACGCAAAGCAGGAGATGAAGCATCGCTGAACATGTTTCCAAACCAACTCCATTCCAAGCCAAAGACTAGAAAATATGGTGAAGCAAATTTTCATATACTTTGGCTTCACCTGCACAAGTGCCGAGGTAGGTCTCCCTGCAGAATTAGTTTTCCCTGTCGGGAGCAGCGCTGGGCTCTTCAAATCACGGACAAACAGGATCCCACATTCTTGATTTTTAGTTCACAAACACTTGTTGTAATGACTAACTACTCCTGACATTTTGGAGATGTTTGCTCTTTATACAGTAAAGTTACAGCTGGATACAAATAACATCAGGCTGATCCTGCCACGATTTGTCTCTCGGTTCAAATCACGGACAAACAGGATCCCACAGCTGTTTATGTTTTTGAACCCATTTTGCACAGAGAGGCATTTTTTGAAAAATGTATTGATTACACAGGAAAAAAACAACTACACGTAAAATAATCACACCGTGACGCCTCTGCCTTTCTAAATGGAGGGACAGTAACTGCGTGTAAAACCTGCAGACAGTCAGATTAACAGTATTTTGTCTCTATCTGCCATTCTGCAATTCATCCCATGTAAACAACGTGGCGCACAGCGTGACGTGAATAAAGGCACATACCTTTGACGTTGTGTGACGAACTCTGTGATTCCTCGTCCACACGTAAACGCAAAAAAGGAGTTTTAAAAAATCTCAATTTTCGGTGATTCGAAACGCCGTTTACGTGTGGACGAAATGTCCAAGCGCATAGAAACAGCTGCGTTTTCACAAATACCCTTGTAAAATGTTTGGTGTTTGGAAAAACAAAATATGGGTGTGTGTGGCGGATGTGTTTGTGCGTGGGGGGATATTTTTCTTGTAAAACAAAGGGGTCCTAGCAAAAAATGTTTGGGAACCACTGGTGTAACCGACGATGGGAAACATCTGTCTGTTGTAGGTCATCCTGTGCTGTTCCACTGGCTGACAGTTGGTGGCAGTAAAATGAAGTAAATGTAGAAATGTAAATGTAACCCCTTCATGTGATACGCCTGTGATTGTGTTGTGTTCTGGCGTGAAAGTAAGAGGCAGGAGACAGCACTGGCTCTTTACTGCACATCTGCAACACAGAAATACAGCTCTGATCTGTGTGTCACATGCCTGCCAGGACACCTCTCCTCCGGCCATGCTGAAAGGAGCTGTGTCTGCAGCTTCATTAACACTACAATAATATAATAGATCAAATACAACAAATTGTTTTACAACATTAACTTAAGCTCTCTGAAAACAAAAAGCACAAAATAAATAATATGTCACTGAAAAATCATCAAAAACAACTTATAAGAACAATAAACAAAATAATTAAAAAACAAATAAACAGTCAGACAAATACGATTGAATAACCAGGACCCAATATTCTAGTGCTTATAGTTCAAACATTATACTTAAGTACAATCAAAATAATAATCGCCATCCAACAGGCAATAAAACACTGTACCATAAAAACAATGAATGAAAGACCGCATCCCCAAAACATAAGAACATCTCCATATCTGCAACACAGAAATACGGGTCTGAATGAGAACTTATCACTGCCGTCATCCCTGAAAACTGGCGGCCCCTTGATGTCTGATTGCAAGACAAGTTTCACCCCAGACAAATTTAGCTCAGGAGGTCCCTGCTCAGCCTTAAAGGCCCCAGTAGACATACTGGTCTCCTTATCACCTTGCAGCTGGGCTACAATGGACTGACCAATCTGATTGGCCAAATCTGAGATGAGTGTACTCAACCCAGCATTGGAAGCTTTCTGCGGGGTCTGAACGTCACAGGGGAACCTGGAGACGAGTGGAACAAAACTTGGGAACAAATGATACACCAAGTTTAGGTGTCTGAACCCCATCCCCAAGAAACCACCCTCGCCCCAAACTCACATGAGAGGAAACCTCCCCATCAGGAACACCACTTGCCTCTGAACCAGATGCTGACTCCATAATGATGAATAAAGCATCTGGTTCACAAAAAAATTCCAAATAGTGTAACTGTACAAAACCAAACACAGTATTTGTAACTAACACTTGATGTTATTCAGGATCAGAATTGAGCAGATTAAATATCCAAGCTCATTCAAAAAGTCTTACACAAGCTAGGAAAAGTAACCAACATGGAACAAGGGCAATTACGAAGAGCTCCCCACAGTGATCAAGATTACGTCGATGCTTGACAAATCCACAGTGTCACGGCACCATGTGATACGCCTGTCGTTGCGTTGTGTTCTGGCGTGAAAGTAAGAGGCAGGAGACAGCACTGGGTCTTTACTGCACATCTGCAACCAGAGATGGGCAGTAACGCGTTATGCGTTACTGTAATCTGATTACTTTTTTCAAGTAACGAGTAAAGTAAGGGATTACTATTGCAAAAACAGTAATTAGATTACCGTTACTTTCCCGTAGGAACGCTGCGTTACTGCGTTACTAAAACCGTGATTTTTTGCGAGAATGTCTCACGACAGTGACGTAAGCGAGTGCGCCGTTCGTGACAACAGCTGTGTGCAGATCAACAATGGATCATATATCAGTGCAGAGAGAGTATGAGCGTGCAGCGTTTAAAGCGTGGAAGTACTGACCTTACTTTGAGTTTGATTCCATAAAAAGTGACAAAAACATTAGTGTCCGCTGTGCGTGGGAAGAAAACTTCTTTTTACAGCGAAAAAACCCCTAAACTTCCAACAAGCACCGAGTAGCTACGACGTAATGGGAAACTCACAGAGAAACTCGCGGATTCTTCCACTGACCGCGGCACACCTGCACCAGGGTAAACCTCCGCCTACCCCACTCCTGCTTTACAGGTGAAAATAGAGCAACAGGACCGCTGAGTCTTTGACTTTATTTATTTTCTGCTGTGTTTTACTTGCATCTATTTGAAAGACTGAGTGTAAACACAAAAAATATTTTATTTTATGTGCTGGAATGTGCAGAAAATAGGTTTAAATGTTAAACTAATTTCTTCCAGTCAGAGAATGTTGCATATAATTACATTTTTGCTTGATGCATAAAGTTAAAAGATTAAAACTAATAAAACAAGTTTTAAAAAGAGACTTTTCCATTTGATTACATTTTGTATGATGGATTATGCAGAAAAAGTAGAATTGGGCTGAAAGATCTATCACTTTATCACCTCTTCAGGTTGTAAATCGTGTTTTTAAAAAGTAACTAAGTAACTAAGTAATTAATTACTTTTGAAAATAAGTAATCAGTAAAGTAACGGGATTACTTTTTTGGGGAAGTAATCAGTAATTAGTTACTGATTACTTTTTTCAAGTAACTTGACCAACACTGTCTGCAACACAGAAATATGGCTCTGATCTGTGTGTCACGCGCCTGCCAGGACACCTCTCCTCCGGCTATGCTGAAAGGAGCTGTGATGTGGGCAACCATGCAGCGCACACACACACGAACGCACACAGACTCAGATCATACAGGCAGGAGATTAAAATGCAAAATGAAATTTTTTTTTTTTTTAAAAAGGGTTTTGGGTGAAATACACAAGTATTTAACAAAAATGTTACACCAACAAAGTTTGAGACGCAAACTGTATAAAAGGATTGATTTGATTGAAAAACACTAATATATAATTTCCAACTGGTTACACATAATCAAGTCAATTTACAGTCAAAGTGGAAAAAAAAATCATTTATCCCCAAGGGGCACTTAAGATAGATGATACCTTGCTGACCATACATACAGTCGTGGCCAAAGGTTTTGAGAATGACACTAATATTAGTTTTCACAAAGTTTGGTGCTTCAGTGTTTTTAGATCTTTGTGTGAGGTGTTTCTGTGATGTATTGAAGTATAATTACAAGCTCTTCATAAGTTTCAAATGCTTTTATTGAGAATTACATCACGTTTATGCAAAGAGTCAATATTTGCAGGGTTGGCCCTTCTTTTTCAAGACCTCTGCAGTTGGCCTTGGCATGTTGTCAATCAACTTCTGGGCCAAATCCTGACTGATAGCAACCCATTCTGTCATAATCAATGCTTGGAGTTTGTCAGAATCAGCGGGTTTTTGTTTGTCCACCTGCCTCTTGAGGATTGACCACAAGTTCTCAATATGACTGAGGTCTGGGGAGCTCCCTGGCCATGGACCTAAAATGATTTGTTTCCCAAGTTACTTAGGTATCACTTCGGCCTTATGGCACGGTGCTCCATCGTGCTGGAAAAGGCATTGTTTTTCATCAAACTGTTCTTGGATAGTTGGAAGAAGTTGCTTTCAGGGGATGTTTTGGTACCATTCTTGATTCATGGCTGTTTTCTTTGTCAAAATTGTGAGTGAGCCCACTCCCTTGGATGAGAAGCAACCCCACACATGAATGGTCTCAGGATGCATGAATGGTCTAACCCTATCTCCCTCCGAGATAGGGTAATGAGCTGTCACAGTCACGTAGCTTTCCGTTTCCCTGGAGGTCCACCCATTTGTAGTAGGTAGGGCAACAGAAGATGCCTGGGACAGTTCAGCCATAACTTTAAACTTTTCCTGCTCATACATGCCTGGAACGATCTTGCCGCTAAAGTGGACGGGCAACAGGATATCATATGTGGCTCAAGCATGTTCATCATAGTTTAAACCCTTGTTTTGCACAACGGAATACGGCCTCCCGTCTGCAGCTAAACACCGCAATAGCTTTTGTAATAGCTTTAGCCCGGTTGGATTGGGCAGCAAAGGGCTGCTTAAATACAGCAAACTCCTCTGCTCCTCCCCTTGGACCGCTAGCGCTGACCATTGCTATCGCTTGACAGATCCACCATGTGCACCACACACATACTTTTTTTTCTTCTTTTTCGAATCTTCGGATCACGTGCGTGCCAAACCGTGGCGTGGGATCGGTTCGGATAACGAATCAACCATGATCCGCTGCACCACTACTGAGCAGTGACAGAATTTTCTCATGATAGTCTTTCTGGTTTAGCAATACTGTGCACCTGCCCTTGTCTGCCGGAAGGATGACGTTGTTGTTGATGATGTTGTTGACGATGTTGTTGTTGACGATGTTGTTGTTGACGATGTTGTTGTTGACGATGTTGTTGTTGACGATGTTGTTGTTGACGATGTTGTTGTCATTACTAAGTGATGTGCGTGCCTTCCTCTCCTCCATGGTGATGTTGGATGCTGGGGGTTTTGCATTGCTGAGACAGGCTGAAACTTTCGTCTGTAGTTGCTCTGCTTCCACTTCTGCAATATTGTTGTTTCGAATTGCTGTTTCTGTGGCTGTGATCAGCTCCACTAGTGGGATTTGTCTCGGCGTGACAGCAAAATTCAGTCCTTTAGCAAGGATGTTTTCTCTGTTTGGGTGAGCTGTCTATTAGACAAATTTTTCACCCACTTGTCCACATCCTCGTTGTCTCACTCAGGTGGTTCCTGTAATCTGCCAACTTACATGCTGTTTGATCATACTGACATACAACTTGATACATTCTTAATCATCAGGGCTGGACTGGGACAAAAAACCGGCCCAGGCATTTTGAAGAGAGACCGGCCCACAAGGTATTTCACCAGGTTTTCATTCAAAGCCATAAAGACTTTGAATGAAAACAAATGCTGTTGTGACAGTGATGTACAGTCTTGTTGGTATATGTGTGATTTCTATACATTTTATATCAGATAAAAACTTTGGTTGTAAGATTCAGATAATTATTTATTAAAAGCTAGACATTTTAAATGAGAATAAGAAAGAAAAGTATTTCTTTGTGTCCCCCTCTCCCTGTTAATGGCCTACCTGGCCCCCTGGCAAAAACTTTACTAGATCCGCCCCTGCACAGTTACCAGCTGTCAGCTACTTAGAAAAGGATCCTGGTGTTATTTGTCTTACCTTCAATTTATTCGTGTCACCTAAAAGGTAAACCTGTTTCTCCATCACCTGTTCAGCTCTGATGATCCAGTAAGGACGTCTCCTGGTTTCATCTTCATGTTTCCCTCTCACCACATATCCAAACCAACATCATGACCAGCAGCTTTACAGCTGTGGCTCCAGCAAACATCAGCTGATACTAGAAATTAATATTAAATAAATTCTAACAACAGCTGATCAAGCTTAAACGTGCTGCTGTTGTTTAGCGCGACATCCGCTGGTTTCCTCTTTCTGGTGCAAAGTGGGTGATAAACAAACAAGAGAGAAAAGCCGATCAGCTGATCATTGATCAGTTTCATGATTGAAGTAGCAACAGGAGAGGGAGGGGAGAGAATGAGAGGAGAAGGGGGAGCTGACAGCATAACGACGCAGAATAAATCCAGTCGCTTAAAATATCGGTTGTTAAGCTTAATGTGGGAATACTTTACAAACATTCAGAGACGAACTTACACACTTGCTTTATTTACTTACTCTGGGATAGTTTCCTCAGAGATGAAATGCCGGTTTGGTAGCGAGGCTCCAAATGCTTAACCAAACCGCCAACAGGTCTCGCGTGCCAAAGCCGCTCTATCACATGACGCATACTGCTCCGACGTGCTGGGTTATGCCATGTCGCAAGTTTTGTGAGGTGCTTTTGTGATATTTAATAAATCGGATTATATATTTTTATTTCTCTCCAATATTTAGGTCAGTATAGTACCAATACCGATATGTAATATCAGATCGGTCCATTGCTATTTAAAAGTGGAATGGGAGGGAGAGCCTTCAGTTTTCAGGCCCCTCTTCTGTGGAACCAGCTTCCAGTTTGGATTCAGGAGACAGACACTATCTCTACTTTCAAGATTAGGCTTAAAACTTTCCTTTTTGCTAGTATATATTAAGCCCATATGGAAAAGAAATAGGAAAAACTAATAAAAGACTTGCATAAGATTTGGCTTACTTCATATAGTGAATCATATAAGGCTTATATGATTCACTCATGAAAGTGGCTGTCATGGTCCGACAGCCCTCACCTGGCTGCCTGCCCATGTGTTATTGGGTGCATGTCGCTCCCTTCCCCTCTCCCTCTCTCTCTCTCTCGGAACGGGATTGTTTACCTCCGAGCGATGACGAGCATTCCCGAGAGTGTTCCCGCGCAGAGACTGGCCGCACCTGTTGTCGATCGGAGCCGACCAGCTGTAGCCAATTATCCGCCATCTCCCGGGCTGCCTTCTTAACAGGGCGATCGAGCTTCGGTCTGCGCTGGATCATTGTGTGAAGCACGGTAGAGCAGCGCGGATGGTTTTTGTGGCAGTTACGTTGATCTGAAGATTGTTTAGTTACCCCGTGTGTGTTTGTGTGTTTGCCACCAGGAGGGAAACGGAGAGAGAGATCACGGGAGCTGGACCGCCACTTGGGATAACTGTTTGGAAGGAGTCGCTACGTGTGTTTTCACTTCACGGCCACGAGCACTGCCAGGAGGAAAGGGACGAGACCACACCTGGACACCCATCATTATATTTATATATATTATTGAACTGTTGCACCTTTACCGCACTTTAAATAAATCCACTGTCTTCTCCCAAAGGAGTCCTGCATAAAGTCCTCTTTTCTACACCCACCCTGACAGAATGATCCAACCAGCCTTGGACTCGGCGGACTCCGATCCTGTACAACGGGAGCTATCTCTTCTTGGAATGACACGAGAAGATGTTTCAGCATATTTCTAAGGAACAGGGCACCCTGCTTCAGGTAGTAACGGAACTAAAAGGTATGTGGCAATCCCCTGGCCCAGCAGCAGCTAATGTTTCGCCTCAGTTGTCCTCCTTAAGTGTTGCGGCCGCCTGCCCTCTTCCTCCCTCCCCACCTCCACCCATGCGTGAGCACACCTTACCTGTGCCTGAAAAGTTTTCAGGGGATTTAGATAAGTGTAGAGGCTTCTTAACCCAGTGCGATTTGAGTTTTCGCCAACAGACTCAAGCCTATGCTACCGACGGAGCCAAAATTGCCCTCATGGTGCAACTCATGACTGGGAGAGCACTGAAATGGGCTCAGGCAGTGCTGCGTTCCGACCCCAATGTGTCTTATCCTGACTTTCTGACCAAATTCCGCAGTGTTTTTGATAAAGGTTCTAATCCGGATGCAGCTGCTCACTGGTTGTTTTCTTTAAAACAGGGCAAAAAGAGTGTGGCGGATTTCTCTGTGGATATTTGGATCTTGGCTGAGGAAACTGGCTGGGAGGACAAAGCACTTCTCAATAGCCTGAATGACGGAATCAGACGTGAGTTGGCCACCAACGACTTACCTACATCATTGGATGCTTTGATTAATATGTGTATCAGCCTTGATGACCACATGCGAGAATACGGAGGGCAGGCTGAGGAAGCCCGCCAGGCAACAGGAAGCCCAGGTGGTTGGCTGAGCGCTTCTTCCGATGGGGGAGGACAGGGGGAGCGTAAACTTGAGGAAACGGGGGAGGAGCCGATGCAGCTAGGGCGAGCTAGATTCAGCAAGCCGGGGTGGAGGAAGAGACGCCAGATGGGTGAGTGCTTTGCATGCGGAAAGAAGGGGCACTTTGCAGACTCTTGCCCGTCCCGGCTAAAAGATTCGGCCCGTCAGTAGCGGTGGGGTTACTGATGGGTGCGACGGGAGATGTGTTACCCCACCTCAGCTGCCCCGCCAAGCTTATCTTTCAGTCCATAACTCATTCCTGTAACGCACTAGTGGATTCGGGCACAGAACAAAGCTTTATGGACGAGACTTTAGCCAGGAGATTGGGGGTCCCGCTTGTTTCCCTGCATCTTCCCTTACATGTGTCTGCCCTCAATGGGGAAGTGCTGGCCAAAGTCACGCATCGCACGCATGAAATCACGCTGGTTCTTTCTGGTAATCATGTTGAAAAGCTAAGTTTGTTTCTGTTTAAGGCGCCTGATACTCCATTAGTGTTGGGTTACCCGTGGCTTCAACGTCATAACCCTCAGATAGATTGGGCCCAGGGTAGTGTGGGGGGATGGAGTGAGTGGTGTCATAAGCAGTGCTTACGGTCTGCTGTTCCCAATCTGACGCCGACTGTGGCGAAGGACTCTGTCTGTGCTTCTGATCTCTCTGTTGTTCCGGCTGAATATCATGATCTAGCTAAAGTGTTCAGCAAGAGTTTGGCCTCATCGCTTCCGCCTCACCGACCTTACGATTGTGGCATTGATTTGCTTCCAGGAGCTACACTGGCCACCAGCCGCCTGTACAGCCTGTCCAAGCCTGTCCAAGCCTGTCCAAGCCTGAGCGCGAGTCCATGGAGCGCTATATTACCGACTCATTCTCCGCTGGCATCATTCGACCGTCGACTTCTCCACTAGGGGCAGGATTCTTTTTCGTCGACAAGAAGGACAAATCCCTTCGCCCCTGCATTGACTTTCGTGGTCTCAACAAGATCACCATCAAGAACAAATATCCTCTCCCTCTGTTGGCGTCCGCATTTGAGTTGCTCCAGGGAGCCACCATTTATACTAAGCTGGACCTTCGCAGTGCCTATCATTTGGTTCGTATTCGAGAAGGGGACGAGTGGAAGACCGCATTCAACACGCACTTGGGCCATTTCGAATATTTGGTCATGCCTTTCGGTCTTACTAATGCTCCGGCTGTCTTTCAGGCTATGGTGAATGACGTGCTTCGGGATTTCATTAACCACTTTGCTTTTGTGTACTTGGATGATATTCTCATTTTTTCCAAGACTCGTGAGGAGCGTGTTGAACATGTGAGGCTGGTGCTTCAACAGCTGTTGGAGAATCGCCTGTTCGTCAAAGGTGAGAAGTGTGAATTTCACGTCCCAACTGTGTCTTTTCTGGGGTTTGTGATTGATCGGGGGCAGTTGAGAGCAGATCCTGCTAAGGTCAAGGCAGTGGTGGAGTGGCCGGAGCCTAAGACTCGGAAGGCACTCCAAAAATTCTTGGGCTTTGCGAATTTCTACCGGAAGTTCATTCGTAACTTTAGCACTGTGGTGTTGCCGTTGACTGCTCTCACTTCTCCTAAACAGCAGTTTGTGTGGTCGCCCCAGGCCCAACAGGCTTTTGTGCGACTGAAACTGTTGTTCTCGTCTGCCCCCATTCTCGTTCAAACAGATTTGTCTCGACCCTTCATTGTGGAAGTGGATTCTGGTGTGGGCGCAGTCCTTTCCCAACGAGTGGAAGGTAGACTCCATCCCTGCGCCTTCTTCTCCCATCGTCTTTCTCAGGCGGAGCGTAATTATGATGTCAGGGATCGGGAGCTCCTGGTGATCAAGTTGGCCTTGGACGAATGGCGCCACTGGCTGGAGGGGAGTTTGCATCCGGTGCTGGTCTGGACGGACCATAAGAATCTGTCGTATCTGCAGACGGCCAAACGCCTCAACGCCCGGCAAGCCAGGTGGGCCTTGTTTTTTGCTTGTTTTGATCTTGTCATCACTTACAGGCCAGGGTCGCGTAACACCAAGCTGGATGCCCTCTCACGCCAGTTTGCTCCCAGTGGGTAGGGGGAGGTGGAGGAGGAGAGCAATATCATCAGCTGTGTGGTGGGTGCGGTGACGTGGGAGATCGAGAAGTTGATCAGGGAGGCTTACTTCATAAAGTGAATCATGTAAGGCTTATATGATTCACTCATGAAAGTGGCCACTTTCTCATTACTTTTATATATTGTTTTGGTAAGTATCCAAAACATACAGGTTTCATTTATATAATTTTTCAATGGATCTTATATCTGTTTTCACTCTTGTATGCTTTTCATACAACTTTCAAACAAGACAGATACAAACTTTATAAGATTTATATATATCTTTTCTATATGGGAGGGCTGGACCAGGTGACCCTGAACCCTCCCTTAGTGATGCTGCAATACGTTTAGGCTGCCGGGGGATTCCCATGATGCACTGGGTGTTTCTTCTTCACTCACTATGTGTTAACAGACCTCTCTGCATCGAATCATTAGTTATTGTTAATCTTTGGCTCTCTTCTACAGCGTGTCTTTTAAAAATTGAATGGAAACCAGCAAACCTAAATTCTTCATATGACCTCAGTTTTTCTTCCTTCTATCAGTTTGAACCAGTCTGACCAGCCTGTCTGGCACCAGTGTTACATGTTACCTTCCCTTAAATGGCCTTCTTCCTTATTCTGATGCTCAGGTTGAACTTCAGCAGGTGGTCTTGACTAGGGCTGGGTATCGTCACTGACTTCTAGAATCGATTCGATTCCGATTCACAAGGTGAATTTTGACAGTCAGAAATATTATAATTCAGATCAGCACATTTACATATTTTTGTATCTATAAAAAGGAAGCTGACACACGCAAGACTTTATCAAAGGTGTGAGCGTCACAGCAGAGGCCTTTGTGTCAAAGCAGCTGAAGATAAAACAGAAAAACATGAAGCAGATTTTCCTGTTCTGGATTTTATAAAAATATTCTGCAGTCGATCAAAAACGAAAGAAAACAATTAATCAGCACATGAACATCACCTCTGAAGTTACAGCGGTTTTATTACAGACACAGCGTTTTGCATTTTGTATCATTTCAAAAAGTTTAAATTTGTTCAGTATTGAACGGCAGAAATTAGGTTTTTCTTTTCGGAAGTAAGTAAAAGGAAACAAACAGCGTCCGACAGCCTGTAAACAACGGCAGAGAATGTGCATGAAGTGTGACTTTATCCTGGTGGAAGCAAAACAGCAAAAGTCAGAGTGAATCCATGACGATGTTTGTGTGAAGCGTAGTTTGGATCTTCTTTTGCTGCTGGTTCGGTCAATGTTGTTTGGAGAGAGATCAAACTAACAGCTTCAGAATCAGCGCAAAAAGGGCGTGAACACAAAGCTCGACCCGCCGACAGAGTCAGCGAGCTGTCGGCTTTCAGCCCCGACCGTGTCCGTGCCGTCGGTGAGAAAGTCACAGCTCGCTGATCCTGATGCGTCGGCGGGTCGAGCTTTGTGTTTACGTCTCTGTGCAGAAGCCTGTTCCTGCTCTCAGTTACTGTTTTCATCTTTGGTGGTTGTTGAAGTTTTGTGAGGTTTCACCTGAGATTCTGGCATTTCGGGAAAAATTCATTTAAATTAAAAAATCGATTCAGGATTTTAATGAATCGATTTCACGTTATCCAAGCCAGAATCGATTTTAATCGATAAATCGATTAGAAAAACCCGCCCCTAGTCTTGACCTGTTATTACCATGTGATTGGCTGACTAGATATTTGTATTAGTATATTTGTACAGGTGTACCTAACCAAATGGGTGCTGTTGTCATAAACACTGTTGTCCTGATCTGCTGGAGACTGTAGAGTACAGTACTGTACAAAATGCTGGACAGATGCTGCAGCTGTGTCCCTTTTCATGGCTCCAAAGCAGTGATGTGTCACCACCTCTGCTCAGAGACACCGAGACACGGGGAGTCGTCGGACAAAGAATCGACAAAGGTGCCAGCGGTGGGGACGAAGGTTACCCCACCTCACTAAGTTTATCCAGAACTTACTGAAAATAACTGGAAGAATAACAAAAACAAAGCCGATAGGGTTGAATATTTCCTGATTTGTTGTCTTTATACTGTTGGTTTTTCTTCAGCTGAATAAAACTTCTGTAAGCTTCAGGTGTGTCAAACGCAGAGCCTTTAATAAGGCCGTGCTTCCATGAAATCTCACATCATTTATTCTCACTTGTTTGTCATCTATTAACTCATTTAACCAGCGACATTTTTGTATCTTATCTTCAGATCTTTTCTTGGCACTGACAACACTGTCAACAACGACTTGACACTTTTGCATGCCTGTAAACTGACTGTACATTACATTTCCCCGATGAGCTATTATTCTCTTACTGGCAGATGCAGTTTGTCGTCACACGGACAGGAGAACAAAGACATGGGGAAATAGCTGCAGAAGTGTTTCTAAAACTATGACTTATGAGTATTTAAAAATAACTCCATCCTCACAGGACTGTCTCATGTTTTATTGCCATTAAATTTCATGTTGTGCAGTTTTTTGACACTCGCCCAGCTGTGAGAATGAAATCAGACCAATGTAAACTGACCTACTTAATGACAAATATATGTTTGCAGGCAGTTCATCTCATGTAAACAATAACGTGGCGCACAGCGTGACGTGAAATAAGGCACATACCTTTGACGCTGCGTGACGAACTCTGTATTCCTCGTCCGCACGTAAATTCAAAAAAGGAGTTTTAAAAAAATCTCAGTTTTCGCTGATTCGAAACGCCGTTTACGTGGACGAAACAGCTGCGTTTTCAAAAATACCCGTGTAGGTGCGGACGTAGCGTAAAAGAGTTAGTAGTTTATCTGCAGGTTACTTGTATTTGCTTAATTGTTTACTAAATGTTTGAGATGTGAAATAAACCGCAATGGAGCAAAATATGGGCGTGTGTGGTTGGGGCATGTGTTTGTGTGTGCGCGTGCATGCGTGTGCGCGCGCATGGGGGAGGGGGGGCGCGAACATTTTTCTTGTAAAACAAAGGGGGGCCTAGCAAAAAAATTTGGGAACCACTGATTTAACCAATGATCTACAGGATGGGTCCTTTCCACATCATATGTGGCTCTGATGATGAAACGCAGCCTATTCGCCTCCATTCCCCAGATTTCCATGTGAGTTTCCTCTTTTCAACACTCTCCCAATTCACCAGCGATGCTTCCAGTGCTACGGCTCTGGCATGTCTGGCTGTTTCCTTCTGTCCACGCACCTCCACCCCTACCATTTTTCGACCGTTGGGTACAGACACCTGTTGCCAGAGAGGTGTTACTGTTCCAAGACCAAATCCTCCTCTGCCCTGTTGGATGTGACCCACCACGTCAGGATGGTGAAGAGCAGATTTGGCCTGTAGCACAAATGTGGTTGGGGTCCATTCCCTCCTTGTTGCTAAGGTGGGAGCAGCGTCTATCACTATAGGGTCTCGGAGTCCATGAGTGACATCTCAAGCCTCACTTTTGCACACTACGCCTTCCTGGAAAGCATCATGACCTTCTCCATCACCAGCTGGTTCCACTCCCTCAGCCTTCATACACGAACAGACTGCAGCTCTAAAATCATTGGCCTGTCAGAACTCTGGCTCAGGTTTTCAGCCAACAGGCTCTTAGACAGGCAGCCAAAATCATCAACGACCCCTCTCACATTCTTCACCTCACATTTTAATGGCTCCCCTCTGGGCGACGCCTCCGCTGCATTTCCTGCAGGACTGAGAGGAGGAGGAGCGCCACCTTAGTCCCCAAAGCAGCTCTGCTTTTTAACTCCAGCAGATAAGAACATTTCCCCCACCAGAAACACAAACTTCTCTACACTCTTTTATACTACTGACACTTTATTTACTTTTACTTACTTAAAGTTATTTATTCATCTTTCAGTCACTTCAATTTTGATCTGTATAATTTTAAAACTGTACGTACTGCATATTCTGTGTATTCTGTTCTTATTGTTGTTATCTTCAACACTATGCTGCTCTGTTGTATGTTATTTGCCCTTTGGGGATAGACAAAGTCTTTCTGATTCTGATTAAACTCCTCTGCCAGGCTAGGGATAGGCAATGACAGCATCCCGTTGTTGTAGAGTCCAACGCTGCTGAGGCATTTGGGAAGTCAAAGCCACTTCCTCCCGTATATATAATATATAGTATAGTATATATAGTCGCTGCCTCCCCTTGTCCTTTATCAGTGGACAGGGGGAGGCAGTTGTCAGTACAACATCATGAGGGACACTTGATGACCTCCCCTCTTTGTTCAGTCCAGTTGGTGCAGTGAGTCCACATTTTACCCACTTATGAAGTGCTCACTTCAACCACTGATTTAATTTAAAGTAGTAACAGTTACCCTCTCATGCTACCTGCAGTGTCAAAGACACTAACAAAAACTAAAACCAGGGAAGTCTCAGTGAGAACAGTGAGAGGGCGGTAGTCTGCTGGACCACTGCCTCTTTGGGGTTGACTTGTTATTGCCTCTTTTTGTAACTCTCGTTTACATCAGAAGGGAAAGAAATACTTCTGACATGACAGATGTTTGTGATGTGCTCAGTGGAAACGTCAGTGTTTTGTGGTTCTACTGGTTCTGAAACACTTCCTGTTCATTTGTTCATTCAGCGAAACCTGATGTAGTTTGACCAGTTTTTTCCCGAGTGGACAGCCCCCACTGTGCCAGTCCCACTGTCATTGCAGATTAATGAATGATGGAGATGTATTGTTTTCGTTCACAGAGCAGATGTGTGGTGTATCTCTCCTTCATGATCTCTCTGTGAAGCTGCTTCTTTGAATAAAACTTCCTGTTTCACAGATTTACAGGAATGTAGTTCTGTCACAGTTCTGTGCTCGATGTTCGTGCTGATCTAACGAGTGAACAAACGCTCATCAGACTGAAGAACTGACTCGTTTTCATCTAGTTGAGGAAATAGTAAAACATCATCATGTAATTACACCACATTAAAGAGAAGCAGTTTTTATTTTGCGGAAAGTCATCATGAAAATGCAATAATGACGTTAATGTTTAAAAACTGTACAGTGATGAGCAAAAGTTTTGAGCCTCATTTCTTTCTGTTTTTCTAGTAAAATGTGAACCATGTGCAGCGATTTATTGATGGGTCAAACAGAGTTTGTACGACTCTAACGAGCTCGTTTGGTGTGAGCGCCTTTATTCTCAGCACAGTCTGAGCTTTCTCTACTTTCTTCTTCATCTTGAAGGACATTCAGGTCTCTTCTTTGGATGTTTCTTCTTTTTGTTCTGGTCTCTGTCAGGATGATCCCACACTGCTTCAGTGATGTTGAGCTTCTGGCTCTGGGGAGGCCCATCCATGCCTGATAGTGCTCTACTGTGTTGTTTCAATCCAGGTATGTTTCCACTGCACTGGCAGTGTGTTTGTGAAACCCTCCAGTTTAGATCATCACTCTTTCGCGCCTGTTGTCACAGATTCAAACATCTCTAAATGTTTCCAACAAAAAAACAAAACCACTTTTTAAATATCTCAATGATCGTCAGCAACAGGATTTATTTATGTAGTTTTTGGTCGAGTTAATGCATTTCACTTCAATACAAACGCTGCTGCTCAGCTCGCCCCTTCTTACACCTGTACACATCAGTCAATACTGTGAAACCTTTAAATAACTTTTATTTGACACAGCAGGGCAGACTTTTGTTTCCTGGTGTTAAATTAATGAGTAATCTGAGAAAAATGATTAAAAAGTTCCTGTTTAATCTGATGATTGTAATGTGAAGCAGGTCTGGTGCAGTGAGGTGTTGGGCGTGTCGTCAGACAGGTGTTTGAGAAAGGTGTGTTTTACTGCAAACCGAAAGGGAGAGAGAGGAAGGTTATTTAAGCCTCAGCAGGTCTGCAGGTATTTTACAGCGATGGCTTTCTACAAAGTGATGTGTTTGGCTGCTGGGCTGATGCTCCTGACCCAAGGTAAGAGCTCTCTGCACACACCTGCATCAGGTACGACTCAGAGGGCGAAAACACTCAGGAGCACAGCGCTTCACTTTAAAGTGACACTGCAGGAAAATAACCTTTACATTAAAGAAATCGTTTCTTTAATACGAATTTGATGTGTTCAGTTAAAATTCACAATGTTCAGTAAACATAACTTTAATATATATTTTGAAGAAGAAGTTTTTACGACAGACCAACAACACAGGACGTAGTGTTTGGAACCTCAAAATTTCTTATCTCACATTTTTTCAAATGGGTTACATTAACTGTAACTTCACACAGTAATTACAGACAGTGAACTAATCACAGAACGATGAATGAAGATTTTTAGTTTTAAAATGGTTTGTTTCTGTGTTTCAGAGTCTGAGTCACAGCTGGGTGGTAAGAAAAAGCTTCTTTGTGTAATGATTTAGTTTTATGTTTAATAAATCTTTAGTTTCATATGAATATTAGTTTGTGAGTGAACTGTAGACTCCAGGATCACTGTGTCCTCACTCAGCAGTTTGTAGTGCTGAGAGTTTACAGCTCCTACAGTAATGCTCACTCTGTGTTTTAATGTCGGTCTTCAGTTTGTGGTCAGCCAAAGCTCAACACCAGGATTGTAGGAGGACAGGTGGCCCGCGCTGGCAGCTGGCCCTGGCAGGTCAGTCTGCAAAGATCTGGGTCCCACTTCTGTGGAGGATCCCTCATTAACAGTCAGTGGGTGCTGACTGCTGCTCACTGCTTTGAAACGTGAGTGATGAGGCTGAAGCTGCACTCTAAACATGATTTAAAGAGATTATAAAAGGTTTTAATCAGGGGGTGAGGGTGTAACAGGATAAATATTTAACAGAGTAGGAATCAATAATATCATTTCTTTTTAGCCATCGTAATAACTGCATGCTGTTTTGTGCTCCTTGATGATCTCAGCACCAACCTGAGAGGACTGACTGTGAATCTGGGCCTTCAGAGTCTACAGGGATCCAATCCCAATGCAGTATCTCGAACTGTAACAAAGATCATCAAACATCCAAAATACAACTCTGGTACCAACGACAACGACGTCTGCCTGCTGAGGCTCTCCTCACCGGTGACTTTCAGCAACTACATTTCTCCCGTCTGCCTGGCAGCTTCAAACAGCATCTTCTACAGTGGTGTTAACAGCTGGGTCACCGGCTGGGGAAGTACTAGAGAAGGAGGTGGGTCATAAAGACACAAGATCGTTTTTAGAGAAATGATGACAATAATACAGGGAACAAGTTTGCTATCTCAGAAATATTTAGAGCAATAAGATGTTTCCATGAGGTTAAATCTGTGCAGAGTTCAAAACCAGAAAGAATAATTATGTGAATTAAACAGTCTGGAAGTGCTGGACCTGCAGCAAACATGCTGTCTGCACGATGATGTCAGGTCAAAATGATCCTTGGTTAAAAGAAAGTATACTTTCTGTGTATCTGACACTGCCCCCAGGTGGTGTTAGACAGTTACTACATGATGACGACCATCTACTGTCTGTGTGTCAAGTTTATTTCTGTATCACGTTTAAAAACAGCAGCTGTTGTGCTTCATCTAAAATACTCAAATAACATAAAACAGGACAAGATGACAGAGCGGCATCAAAGTCATGTGACTGTGTTCTGCAGAGAGCTCCAACCCCAGCGGACAAACATGTTTCCCCATCTTTGTTTGCACACATGACTACACTTTGTTTTTAAGTTTGGTGGAGCCGCCCTTTTGTTTGAAGGTTAATCAGTCACATGTTATTTATTACAAACTGATATATTTATTTTACCCCTTCAGCAGGCACTCCTTCACCCAACCTGATGGAGGTGGAGGTTCCTGTTGTGGGAAACAGGAAGTGTAACTGTAACTATGGAGTGGGATCAATCACTGGCAACATGATCTGTGCCGGGTTAAGTGCAGGAGGAAAGGACTCCTGTCAGGTGATTGTTGTTACCTGTGTTTGGCACATTTTCACCTTCTACAGTTTCTTCTCCTCAGCTAACAGTAAATGTTTCTGCTCTCAAAGGGGGATTCAGGAGGTCCAATGGTGATCAAGCAGAGCGGTCGCTGGATTCAGGCGGGAGTCGTCAGTTTTGGGGAAGGTTGTGCCAGGCCGAATCTTCCAGGAGTCTACGCCAGAGTATCCCAGTACCAGACCTGGATCAGGACCCAGATCTCCTCCAACCGGCCGGGCTTCATGACGTTCACGTCCACTGGGACCAACAGCGACCTCAGTGTCACCTGCTGAGGACTGCCTCCCAGGGACGGTCCTAGCCTGCTTGGTGCCCCAGGCTAACCTCCCCACACGCACACACAAAACGTGTCAGGTTTTGTATTGTTGATTATCATTTGTGCTTAGAAATATCTACTTATATATTCTTAGAGTTTTATAATTAGTTGTAGATTGGTAGAGGTTTGATCCTTAATAGTCTGCAAACTTTGTGTGCATTCCAGAGCACTCTGGGAGCGTGGGAGAGCTCGTACCTTCTCTTATTGTTTTATGGTAGGATAAACGTATCTATGTCTGTTTTAGGTTAAGTGCCTTTTGTTTAGATGAACTGCTGGACTTCCAGACCAGCAGGTTTAGGGAAGTCGTTCATGGGGTCACACACACACACACACACACACACACACACACACACACACACACACACACACACACACACACACACACACACACACACACGCACACACACACACACACAGGCAAGGTACTCTTTGTTTGTATGTAGACGTCATATGTTAATGCACCTATCTATATTCATGTAACCTCAATAAAAGAGCAGTGTTACGGGGGAGCGGACGAGAGCGACTGGGGTCAAGCGAAGGAACGGCGCCTGTCCGGTTCTCTCCCGTGCACGAGAAACATGAAGAACTTTGCCTACTCGTGTCTTGCTTTGCTGTGTAATTACATTGTCTTCAACGTTCCAGCGAATAGGTTTAAGCTACTAACCTATCAAAACGTATTAAGGATTGTACATTAACATAAAACTGTTGTCGAAGAGGGAGAGAGAGTATGCATTGTATGCAAACAGCTACCAAACAGCCATCATAATTCGTCATACAATGAGAACAGGACAAATCAACAATTGACACTGACTAATTAATATTAAAATCTGTAACATAATGTATTGTTTGGAGTTTAGTCTGTTACTGTTACTATTTTTACCATTTGTTGGAGCAACTGGAACTGTCGCGGTTCGAATTTTTGAGGAAGAGACATACGACTGAAAGTCCATAGTGGGTCAACACAAATGATTTTATTAAAACACATATATGTGGTGAAGAAGCAACACATCTCTACTTATTTTGTTTTGAACTCTACTGACTTCAAACCCCAAAAATGAAATTTGACACAAAAACCTTCTTCACTCCAAATCATGTTTTCTTTTTGTGTCCAGCCGGGGAAGAAGGTCACCTCTACTATCACTGCTTCCCCAGTCGGAGACAATTTCTCACTCACACTTACACACTTTTATTTTCTTTGCTCTCATCACTTTCTTTCTCTCTCTCTCTTTTTTTTACACGCATATATTAACCTGTTATTCACTCTTCCAACCTCATTTTCCTTTCACCCCAACAGCTCTCATGCAGTCAGCAATCAAATCCTCCATTCATCCCTGAGTACCTGATCACCTTAAATGTCACCGTTAAGTTTATTTATTTATCATTACCTGAATACTAAACCACTGTTTTAGTTTTATTTATTTATTTTCAGTTCACTATCACCTCTTTGATCACTAGGATTTCTAACCATTATAATTTCACAGAAAATCAACGGACCTACTTCTCCTTCCTCTTTTGTCATGCAGGAACTCACACAGCCTGAGCACTCAGCCCCCACCTTTTCTTTCTCTCACAGACACAGAGCTCTCATGCACTTCACAAATTCTCAAACTGCGCCACGGACTCAATACTGCAGTTTCTCTGCTTTTTAAAAATATAAAACCAAACACAACCCCCCAACTGACTTCACTATTTACAACAACTCGCGACACGGCCTTCTGCCGCGATTTCTACACACCACAAACACACTTTTATTCAATCCTCACACACTCAGCTTCTGTATTAAATCATTTTCACAGCACACGCAGTTATAACCAATATTAGCAATTTACACAGGCGATTCACACTTTATTTATATACTCAGGCCTGTAACAACATGACAAAAGACACCAGATGCCAAGACAAGTTATTCAACAGTTCCTTATCACTTCAACATTTAAACACATAACATCTTAACATAAACACCCCAAAGTGACCACGGACACAAACCAGAAGCTCTACTGAGTGAACATTTAATTAACTTAATTTCCAATTCAGCACCTTTGGACATCAATCAACAGGTGGTGCTTACCTCCTATTTCGGGCCCATCACTCAGTCGACCTCCTGGCTGTCTGTCTGTTTGACACCACTACACCTCAGCCAAACCCCATTAGTCCCTCCTCAAACCGGTTTCGGCACCAGAACTGTCGCGGTTCGAATTTTTGAGGAAGAGACATATGACTGAAAGTCCATAGTGGGTCAACACAAATGATTTTATTAAAACACATATATGTGGTGAAGATGGGCTCTGCAAAACATCAGGCTCCATCTCCCGCCTGACAGTAGGTGGGTGTGATATTTATACTTATGATGACCAGTAACTCCAGCAAGGACATATTCTAAAAAGGAACCGCTACTTCCTCTGTTCCTCCAGATGCTTCCTGTTATTACACTTTTCCAGACTTAGACAACATTTGCAATCAGTTTACCCAGACAGGCTATGTGTCTGTGTTGTTAACCTCAGTACATGACCCCCCTCTACGTCATCTGTTACCAGGCAAACTTCAATGCAGGAGGCTGCTGAATGCACACAGGCAATATGTAGCAAATTATACTGTAAACATGTAGGCAACCTTTCAATAGCTGAACTTTGCTCCATTGATCGGCCAGACATCGCGCTGCCCGTAGCTTCAACCCTTTAATTATGCAATATGTGTATAACATGATTACAGTTGCACCTGCAATGAAAGATTATTATATGCTTATGCTAACACCTGAAATACAGAATTTAATATAACCTCACCAGTTTCAATAAATGTGTCAATGACATGACAATAATGATAAATCATAAATGATGCAACAGTAATAATAAGGATCATGAATAGTAACATAGATTATGAATGTAAAATAATATTTCATCTCGACATAACCCACATAATTTCCTCAGGGATTAATAAAGTATTCTGATTCTGATTGTTTCAGGATGACCTGCCATTATCCAATCACACATCTGCTTACCTGCATCTGTTGCTCGTTTCTCCTTTATTATAATTATGAATTTATTTTATTTTCAGTTGCTACAAATGGGACAGACATGACTGGGGGATAGGACAGGGAGAAAGAATGAAAGAAAGAGAGGGAGAGAAAACCAAAGGGGAGAAGAGACGGTGAGAAGGGGGGGAAGAAAGAAAAAAAAACAAAAAACAAACAAACACCTGGGTCACCTGTATGGAGAAAAAAAAACAGAAGAGAAAGCAAACAACAAAGAGCAACATAATAAAAAAAACAGCACCATCACAATAAACTAGCTAGCAGTAGATATCAGTAGATACTAAATAATAAACGATATTGTGCAGCACGCAAGATAGACAGCGCACAATGTGCTTTGAGGCAGCAGCCAAGAAAGCTGTAGTCCGCATCTGTGAATACCCGTGTGTGCATACCTGTGTGGATCAGCATGCTTGCATTCCAAAGGTTTCTCCATGTAATGATCTGCTAGGGAGTGTGGGGGGGCCACAGCCCCGTCCTCCAGGGCATGAAGCAGGTATGGAGGAGATCAAAACTCCAGACATCCAGAGGCCCCCAGAACACAAGAGACCAAGGAAGACCAACAGAGGGGCAGCCGCGCCACTGTTCCAGTAAGAGCTGAGGAGAGTCCCAGATGAGGGCTCACTCAGCAGCCGCGGAGCAGAAGCCAGGGGGAGTTGCAGTGACGCGCCCGTGAGCTCCGCCGGCAGCCAGCCGTGCCTGAGTGACCGAGCCCCAGGCCGAGAGGCCGGGGGCACCCCACCTCCAAAGGGGCCCGAGCGAGCCCCAGGCTCCAGGCCCCGATAAGCGGCCGCCAAGGAGTGAGCCGGTGTGTACCTGGACGCCCACCCCCAGACACAAAGAACCACCAACGCACCGACACCTGAGGGAGTCCGCCACTGGCAGGGGAAGTGGTGGTAGGTGGAGATAGGCCTCCAAACCTTGGAGGGCCTGAGATGTCCCCAGAGAGGTGGCGTCTGATACCCAGCCTGACATATAGACACAGACATACAGGCACACACAGATACAAACATCCATTCCCACCCTCATGCTCTCATATGCACTTACTCCACACTCAACCAACGTGGAGACAGACATAAAGAGACGCTGTACACACGATCACACTCCCCAAGCGTACTCTACGAACCGGGTCTAGGTACCCTTGCCCCTGGAGGGGGGAACTGCACCCAGACCCAGGTGGTGTTACCCTTTTCCCTGCGGTGGGGAGAGGCAGACCGCCCCGACTCCGCAGCAGCAGGGAGGCCCCACACTCCAGACCGCAGTTGGACGGCCAACTCCTCCTCCTAGCCCCCCCGCTCCAGCAGGTCGCAGAGAACGGGGGTGAGAGAAGACTCCAAACCTCCCTCCACCCGCTCATTGTAGTGTTGATGCATGTGTGTTCTATGGTGCATTTAAAACCCAGGAGGGCATGGAGCTACCTGCCAGAGAGCAGCAGGTAAGCGCATGGTCCCTCCTGCTGGCCCTCAATGTCTACGTGTATTTAACATTGAGAGGTGGGCAACGACGTCAGGGGTGAGGTGTACACCCTGATGGTAATTTGGATTCCGTGTATCGTGCCCACCCCCAAGATCCTATATGTATGTGTAATGAGAGTGTGAGTAATGTGAATGTCTAAGTTGTGGGATAAAATTGAGGCAGAGGCAGCCAGAAGGGGACGGGGGGGGGGTAGCCTCCTCTGCACCCTGGTGACATACCCCTACTCCAAGGCCCTGCATGTGTGGGTGGTTGTGGTGGAGCGGGAAGAGGGAGGCAGCTGGAGATGGGGAGGGAAGGAAGGGAGGGGCAAGTGACCCCTCCCTGGGGCCAGCTCCCCCGCTGACCCCTTGTTGTGGATTGACATTCACAATGTAGCCACAGTCTAAATTTCCCCTCGAGATTAATAAAGTATTCTGATTCTGATTCTAAAGCAGACTAGGAAGGAAATTACAAGGTGACTGTGACGACTATGAGCAGGACTCTGTGCTGGAACATGAAAGAACTATGAAACGTATACATGAATAAGCAACATGAACATGACCAGCACGGAGTCCTGAAACCTGACGTAACATGAGAGGAGATACACAGACAACCCGACACTGAACACGGGAAGACGGAGGACTTAAATACACACATGAGGTGATCAGGGGAAGTGGAGACACATGAGGAAAACAGCTGAATAGAATGAAACATATCGACAACAAGGGGGAGAGTAACACTAAACACGAGACCTTTCAAAATAAAACAGGAAACATGGGGACACAAACCAACAGGGAACACTTAACACAGGGGTGACTACATAAAGAGATCTAATCTATGGGACTAGATTTTCTCAGTGTTTCCTAGTTCAGGAGTGTGTTTCCATTCACTCGTTGTCAGGTCGTCTGTTTTGCCACGCCATAGTTATCACAGTTTTCATAGCCAGTTTCTCAGTTTAGTTATTGTACCTTTTGTCGCCTTAGTTTTCATGTTTGCTTCTGCCATCAGCCTAAATAAAGGCTCGTTTTTGGTTCAAGTTGAGTTCTGTCTCCTGCAGTGTGTACGTTTAGCAAACACATCGGCGTAGCTCGTCGTGACACTTTGTTGCCCTTCTAGAAAACGTCTTGTTACTTTCATTCACACCAAAGAGGCTGAAACTGATTAACAACCCTCTCTGCTTAAATGAGAAGATCAATAATCCAAGTTTAATTGACTTGATGCTTTACTCTAATCTTTAATTTTTCTGAGCAGTAATTTCTGAGCAATTCTATTCTATTCAATTCAATTCAATTTTATTTATATAGCGCCAAATCACAACAAAAGTCGCCTCAAGGCGCTTTATATTGTACAGTAGATACAGAGAAAAATCCAACAATCATATGACCCCCTATGAGCAGCACTTTGGCGACAGTGGGAAGGAAAAACTCCCTTTTAACAGGAAGAAACCTGGAAGCTGGTTCCACAGAAGAGGGGCCTGAAAACTGAAGGCTCTGCCTCCCATTCTACTTTTAAATACTCTAGGAACAACAAGTAGGCCTGCAGAGCGAGAGCGAAGTGCTCTAATAGGGTGATATGGTACTACAAGGTCATTAAGATAAGATGGGGCCTGATTATTTAAGACCTTGTATGTGAGGAGCAGGATTTTGAATTCTGGATTTAACAGGAAGCCAAAACAGGAGAAATCTGCTCTCTCTTTCTAGTCCCTGTCAGGACTCTTGCTGCAGCATTTTGGATCAGCTGAAGGCTTTTCAGTGAGTTTTTTGGACTTCCTGATAATAATGAATTACAGTCGTCCAGCCTGGAAGTAATAAATGCATGAACTAGTTTTTCAGCGTCACTCTGAGACAGGATATTTCTAACTTTAGAGATGTTGCACAAATGGAAGAAAGCAGTCTTACATATTTGTTTAATATGTGCATTGAAGGACATGTCCTGGTCAAAAATGACTCCAAGGTTCCTCACAGTGTTACTGGAGGCCAAGGTAATGCCATCCAGAGTAAGAATCTGCTTAGATACCATATTTCTAAGATTTTCAGGGCCGAGTACAATAACCTCAGTTTGATCTGAATTAAGAAGCAATTCTAAGGAGCTTGGAAAGAAAAGCGACTGGACTTCTTTAAGTTTCTTGAAGATGTTTCACCTCTCATCCGATAAGTTTCTCCACCAAATGATGGAGTCCCACATTTTAAGCCCTAGTGGAAGTTATCCCTTAAAGAGGTCCAACTTTTTTTTTTCTCCTTACATGATCATGACCAGAATGACCAAGAACCTATAGTGCAGAGACATACTAAGCAGTGTATGTATTGGGATCATCCTTTCAGCCAGACTTTTACTATTCATTGTTTAATTACAGTTTAGGGCGTAAAGGTGTAGATTTTGTTTGAAGCTGATGAAGATTATGTTTGTGTGCTTCGTTCCTCCCACAGCTCCCCTGTAGCGTCCGAGTGGACTGTCGTGTTGGGGCGTCTGAAGCTAAATGGATCCAACCCCTTTGAGGTGACGCTGAATGTGACAAATATCAAACTTAGAGCCGATACCAACGTCAGCTCGTTGACGAACTGGCAGTGAAGGACAGTCTGAGTGGAGCTCAAATCCTCAACCCAGAATCAGCCTCAGGTGTGCAGGACTGCAGGAGATGATGGCTCTGCCCAGGGGTGGAGACCAAGGAACTCATCCTGTCATTCAGCTGCTTATCAGAAGCTTTAAACAAAGTTGTCTAAATGCTCCAAATGTTGAGAAACTAAATGAAACTCTTTAAAATGGTTTAAAACCCTTTGGTGGAAAATTTTAAGGTATTTTTATCAGCTTTGACTGATGAGCCTGTGCATTCAGATTTTGTCCTGATGACCCTAAAGCAGGGTCGGCAACCTGTGGCTCTTTCATCCTTATACTGCTGCTCCACACGGCTTGGGAAAATAAATTATAAGTATTTAATTGAAGTCTATTTTATTTGTGTTAGTTTAAAAAAAAATGTAGTTCTAAATTGAAACATTATTGTCATCTTGAAATATTAAAATAAAATTATATTTTATTATTTTTCGGCACTCAAAACAAGTGTCACATTCGCAGAAGCCGGTGTACCGGGCGAAACACCAGGACTTTCAACCCCAAGTATGGAGAAATGTAAGAGAACATACAACATTTAACGATACCTGAGCAGATTCATTTGCATTTACTTTTGACGAGAGTTGCCTACACAGCAAAATCTCCAGTGTTAAATTAACACTACAGAGTGTCCATATGTGTCCACTCCTCTGAGTGTTCAATATAACACTGTTGAGTGTTAAATGAACACTTTTGACAGTGTTATATTTTTAAAAGTAACCTAGTCAGTTCTGAAGATTTACAACGACTAACACTGAGCAGTGCTGATTTTCTAACACTGGAATATTTCTAACATTTTGAATTATTTTCCAGTGTTAGAAAATCAGCACTGCTCGGTGTTAGTAAGAGACTTTCAAAATAAACACACAGCCTTTGCTGAGAAGTATCCGGAGGGAGAAGAGAGAAAAAAAAAGCTGTTTCACAACTGATGCGGAAGGCTGGTCTGAGAAAAAAATCAATTCAAGAAGTGGATGAAGTCTGAAAATTCAGCTATGTACACAAGGTTTATGGCCGCTCAAGACATAGTCAGGTATTAGAAGCCGCACCACCACAAGAAGAAATGATTGCGCTGATACCACTAAAATGCCAGACACAGGAGGAGGACATTTGTGAGGCTGTGCACACAGTGTGTGTGTGTGTGTGTGTGTGTGTGTGGGGGGGGGGGGGGGGGGGGGGGTCAGAATGTGAAACCATAAACGACTTCCCTAAACCTGGTGGTCTGGAAGTCCAGCAGTTCATCTAAACAAAAGGCACTTAGACTAAAACAGATGTAGATATGTTTATCCTACCACAAAACAATACGAGAAGGTACGACCTCTCACATGCTCCTAGGATGTGGGTGTGAACGGCAGAACACTCTGGAATGCACACAAAAGTCTTTGCAGACTATTAAGGATCAAACCTCTACCAACATGACATTGATTATAAAACTCTAAGCATATATGAGTAGATATTTCTTAGCATAAATGACAATCCAACAATATAAATCTAACATCTTCCATTGCTGCATTTGGCATTGCAGCTCCATTTGGGATTAGTCTGCGAGGAAGACATCGTCAGCATAGAGCAGTGGTTCTTAACCTTGTTGGAGGTACCGAACCCCACCAGTTTCATATGCGCATTCACCGAACCCCTCTTTAGTGAATTTTTTTTTTTTTTCAAATTCAAGACATAGATATGTTTTTTTTACTGGTGCACAAAATGAGCCGTACATGAACATCACCTTGTTCAAAGAACAAAACCAACACAATGCATGAACTTACAACAAATTACATACCTGCAAATCAGTGTGACTTCTGCTGTTGCCTTTGAGAGACCAGTTCAGATATGCGTGGCTTCACCTTGGCAAGTGCCAGTCTCATGTCATTTTCACAGAAAAGTCTGTTCCTTTTCTTCGTTTTTATGTCCAGCATCGTCGAAAAGGATTGCTCGCAAAGATATGTTGTAACAAATGGTATAAAAAAATCCAGGGCTTTCTTAGCAATAATTGGATACTTGTCCATTTGTCGACACCAAAACGTTGAGAGTGTTGTTGTTCTGAAGAGTTGCTGTTGAACCTGGCTCTGCTGAATTTCAATGATTTCGTCAAGGTATTCATCATTGACATCTGCTGTCTCAACAGCAAACGTGAACGGCTGTCTCACCCATGCTGGATATGACTCTCTTGTAGGGAAATATCTGTCGAGAGACTTTGCAAGCTCATATAGGTGCGTTGCAATTGTTTGCTTCAGTTCCGTGGATACAGAAACATCTCCGATTCCAGACACATCTTCGACCTTACTTACACAGTTGTCCAGAAGGGGGAAGTTTGCAAAGTTGTTGTTCTCTGTTCGTCGTTTCCATAACGTTAGCTTTTTTTGAAAAGCCTTCAGGTGTTCTTCCGCTTCTATGATATTGACTCCACCACCCTGCATCTGCTGATTGAGATGATTGAGAGCTGCGAATATATCAGCCATGTACGCTAAAATGAGAATGAACTCAGGATTTTTGAAGCAATCTGCATGACAGTGTTGGTGCTCTTGCAAAAACAGGGCTAATTCCACACGCATGGCAAAAACACGATTCAGCACCTGTCCCCGGGATAACCACCGAACATTAGAATGGTACAGAAGTACCTCGAATTCAGAGCCCATTTCTTTACACAGCTCACTGAAGATGCGGTGCCTCAGAGCACTATTTCGCACATAGTTCACACATTCCACCACGGTTTTTAATACTTCTGCCATTTTTGGAGGCAAGGTTTTTGTTGCCAATGCATGCCTGTGCAAAATACAATGAGTCACAATGATGTGTGGTGCATCGGCTTTTACTAGCGCACCAAAACCAGAGTTTCTTCCCAGCATGACGGGAGCTCCGTCTGTACAAACTGCAGAAACCATGTCCCATGAAAGATTGTTGTCTCCGAAGAAGTCATCCACAAGCTTCTTCATGTGGATGCCTTAGTTGTTGTTGTAAGAGGCTTACAAAATAAAAAATCTTCTTTTATCATGTCATCTTTCACATAGCGCACAAAAACAGTAAACTGGCTTAGATTAGCAACGTCTGTGCTCTCATCGAGCTGAAGGCTGAATTTTGCCGGGCTTGAAATCAGATCGGCGACTACTTGAGCCAAGATGTCTTTACTCATGTCTTCTATTCTGTCGCTGACGGTGTCATTTGAAAGAGGAATTTGTGATAATTTACCTTCGGCCGCTGTTCCAAGTATCAGATTTGCCATCTTTAACGCGGCTGGTTTCACGAGTGTTTCACCAATGGTGTGTGGCTTGCCCTGCTTTGCGATCAGGTAAGCAACTTCGTACGATGCTGTGAGGATCGGTTTGTTAACGGGTACAAATCCAAGAGCAGGCAGAGTGGGCCTTTCATCGAATCTGGCTCTCTTCACCTTGAATTCAGCAAGTGTTGTGTTCTTGTATTCCCCGTCTCCATGCAGCTTCAAGAAGTGTTCCTTTAGTTTTGCCGGTGCGAGACTAGAGTTGCTCAACTTGGCGTTGCAAATCATGCAGATAGGACGCTCACTCCCATCACGTTCCGTGATACATGTAAATCCATACTGTACATATTCGTCCAACCACTTTCTTTTTTTGCCCGACATAGTTAGTATGGATTAAAATGTTAAAAAAAAAAATCACGCGAAGTACTACCACGACATTCACATGTTGACTACTGCGCGCGCTACATTCCCCGCAGGCCTGATTGGCCAAGCAGTGTAGCATGATCATCTGCAGCCAGTGATGGCCAGAAGGGGGCGTGTCATCACAAATTTACAAGATAATTCGGGTGTGGCTGGACCTCTGCGACCTCCGCAGTGGAGGCTCTGCCGAACCCCTGAGACCGACTCACCGAACCCCTAGGGTTCGATCGAACCCAGGTTAAGAACCACTGGCATAGAGGAATGTCCAAGGGTGGGCTTCTTGGAGGTAAGCGGTCATGGTGTCCATGCAGAGGATGAAGAGAAGCGGGGACAGTGTGGAGTCTTGGTGCACACCCACGGTAATGTTGAAAGGTGGTGATGTTCCCAACGGGCTTCTGACTGTGCTGGCCACGTTTCTGTACAAGGGCTTGATCCAGTCGACGTAGGCCTTGGGGACCCCGTGTGATGGGAGAGAGTGCCAGATCAGGTCATGAGGGACTCGGTTGAAAGCCTTTTCCAGGTCAAGGAAGGCCATATGGATGGTCTTGGTCTTCTCTCGGTGCTTCTCCAACAGCAGGCGGGCGGCATGGATGGCATCTATTGTGCCGCATCCTTTGACGAAGCCACACTGGTTGGGCGTTATTGGGACAATTTCTCGCAGCCTGGCAGCAATGATCTGCTTGAATACCTTCATGGTGTGGCACAGGAGTCGGATCGGGCGGTATTTGCAACAATTGGCCATGTCGCCTTTGCCTTTCCAGATGGGCACTGTGGTGCTGGTTGACCAGGCTGCAGGGACAGCCCCATCTCTGACGATGTTGTTGAACAGGTCGGTGAGGACTGAGATGCCCTGGCGGCCGAGTATCTTCCAAACTTCGGCTGGGATGTCGTCTGGTCCAGTTGCTTTGCCATTCTTCATTTTCTTGGCAGCGGCTTTTACTTCCTTGATGGTAACTGGGGGTCCTGGGACGGAGTCTGTGCTGTGGATTGGCTGATGGGGGAACTCCACATTGCAGATATCCGAAAAGTACTTGGTCCAATGTTTGAGGATGGTGGGCGAATCGTGGAGGATCTGATGATTGGCATCCTTGATATGTTTGACCTGGCTGGTGTCCTGTGTTGCTCGATGGCGGTTTTTGGCAAGGCGTTAGACTTTGTTCGCCCCCCTGGGCATGTCCAGTTCTTTGTAGAGTTGGTCATAGTGTGATGCCTTTTCTGCTCCTACTGCCTTCTTTGCTCAAAGTGCCCTGTAGTGTTGATAGTCAACATCGTTGTGAAACTGAAGCCACATCTTGAATGCTGTCTTCATTTCTGTGAATGTTTGCTGTACGCTGTGGTTTCACCACCACATTTGCTCGTTGATGAAGTGCCTCGCTGGCTTCATCTTCCCAAGGGTGCTGCCTGCCGTGTCGTGTATCTGACTGGCGATTAGGGATAGGTACTGGTATCCGGTGCCATGATGGCACCAGTTCTGACATAAACAGTAGTAACCAGCCCGAAAAGCAGCGCACATTTCGGTGCTTTATTTCGGTGCTTTTTTTTCCTGAGCTGTGATACACTTTAGATTCTAACCAATCATTTTACGTTCCCGAGGATAGTAGGCGGGCCCAGGTACATACGTTCTTTTAGAGCAGAGCTACAGATTAAAAATGCCCAAGGCGAAGCGGTCAAAAGTCTGGCTGTACTTCACAGCAAAAGATGCAAACTCAGCAGCAGCCGTTCTTCTCTGCGTGAGGAGCTTAATGTTGTTTGTGTGTAATTTACGTTGAGTAGGCTAACCACGTTATTACATTGATGCATGTAAGTTGAACTAGCAAACATCATCATAGCTACATGCGGCTGTCTTCTTGTTTGATGGCAGATACTCCCTTCACCCTGGACAAAAAGGCTAAAATGACCAAAGAAAAAGAGGAAAACAGCTAAACATGAGAGGTTTTGGATAAAGTTTGTGTTTTTTCCATTGTTTAAGCACTGCTTCCAGCCAAGAGTGATGCCATATATGCCCCATAGCTGCAGAAAAGGCTAACATTGTTATCTTTTTACAAAAAACAGCTGAACATGAGAGGTTTTTGGACAAAATTTGTGTTCTTCATTCTTTAAGCACCGGCACCGTTTCAAAAGTACCGGTTTGGCACCGGTATCGGATAAAACCTAAACGATACCCATCCCTACTGGCGATGTTATCTCAGATGGTGTCTAGTGGTCCATTGCGATCCACTCCGAAGTGCCCAAGTCCAGTAGCTGGCTTTTGCACATGTGAAGGCGCCACCATTTTATCTTCTCTACTGAAGTGATTGGTGATCGTCGTTGCTGGCCAAGGTTGAGTAGTAGGTCCATCCACGTGTAGCTGATGCTAAGAACCGATGTTGGTTGATAGGATGTGCTGGCCTCTTTCTGAAGAAAGTGTTGGCTATGGCAAGATCGTGTGCCTCTGCGCAGTCCAGAACACGGCATCCGTCGTTGTTTCGGGTCCAGAATCCTTGGCCGCCATGAAATCGCACATATCCGTCTCTCTCCTGGCCAATGTGTCCATTTAGGTCATCGCCTACTGCCAGGTGTTCTTCAGGGGCCAATTGCCTGTAGGTGGTGGGGTTGAGCCAGAATGCTTCCTTCCTTCCTATGCCTCAGGGTACTGAGGCATAGTGATTGGACTAGCTTCTTTGGGCACGACGCGTGTCACCTCTGGGAGACGCCCTAGTATTCGTTTCCAGATTTTGGGTTGGCATTACATTCGGTGCGACTGAAGAATACCTCCCTTCTCTAACCTGTCTGTGTGTTTGTGGCTGTGTCACTCTGATTACCTGTTTCAGCGACACGTTCTCATCCCAACGTGTAATATACTGACAACTGTGATAAACTGTCGGTATGTTACGTGTTCGGAGGGATGAGAGAGGGTTGGAATGAATCTATAAATGTGTTTTACGTGTGACATGAAAATCCACCTACTGTTTACTTTCTGATCCTGAATCACTTTGGAAAACATTATGTCATAGGGTTATGTTTAGTGTTATGGCCCTAGCCTCCTTTGCAATTGACCTTGTGTGGGTGTGTCCTGCCATCTCTCCTGCCTTAGGTGCCACCTTTTTTGTACAGCTGACTCCCATCAGCAATTAATAATACTTTAGGCAGAGAAAAGTGAAGTCTACTACCAGAGAGCCTTGTTGGGTTGCAGTTAGTGAGCTGTGTGTATGGTGGTTGATAGCTCCTGCTCTGTGGAGAGTAGTGTGTTTTGGTGACTAACCCTTTT
Source organism: Aulonocara sp. 'chitande type north' Nkhata Bay (assembly GCF_057382095.1). NCBI lineage: Eukaryota > Metazoa > Chordata > Actinopteri > Cichliformes > Cichlidae > Aulonocara > Aulonocara sp. 'chitande type north' Nkhata Bay. Next base: position 36,280,281 of record NC_141347.1, read on the forward strand.
TGATTAACTTTTCAGTTTATTGACCAACACCTGAGTTTTGTTGTTTTCTTTCTTTAAAAGGTGAGAGTGGATAGTCTCTTTTTTGTCAATAGAAAAATTAATAAAACCCTTTAACTTCAGTATTTTTTCCCCTGTCTCCGTTTTTAAACATGGACACCTTGTGTTACTTTCCCTCGCCCCCTGGACCTTTCTAGGTGAATGTAAAAGTTAGGGTTAGGGTTTGAATGGAGGCCTGGAGCCTCTGCTCTAAGTGTGTCTTATCGCCACAAGCGGCTTTATATTGAATTGAACCGAGAACCCAGAGTATTTCATAAGGATGTGGAAGGGTATCTTTAATGTTACTATGATACGGCTAGGGACGTGACAAATCGTTGGTGTGTTACGCACTGGGAATTATAAGGCTCTGGTTTCAGAGGCGCTTCCCTGCTGGTCTCGCTGCCCTCATGTTAAAATTCAGAACACCTCTCGACTTCACGACAGTGTTTGTGCCCACGGAGCTGCCTGTGATTGCTCAGCCAAAGCTCTGCCAGTGTTTCCTTTGCCCTCTGCTGAAAATGGCCAAACATGGATTCTGATGCAGGCTGTCTTCAGGAAACCAAGGAGAGCACCTGGAAGAGCAAGAGAAGGTACTACGTCGCCTTGGTGCCAATCCAGCTCTTCTCAGACTCCTCCACTTGCTCCACCAGACCCCTTGGAAACAGCCCTCCCATCGTCACGGACCTTCGCTGCTGAGTTGGAAAAAGCTTGGGGCTTTTTATTCCAGTGCTCCCCAGTATTCAAACCACTCTGTTAGACTTATTCCTCTGACTTGTCTAAGATCACCTGCATGACACATTTATTGAGAGGCAGAGCACGACACTGGGTCCACCCCTTTCATTAATGTCAATGATGAACTTTATAATGACGACTCTATCAACAAATTCAAGTGTCTCTGTGGCTCGGTTGCAGGGGAGGGTGGTGCAGGGGAGGGTGGTGCAGTGAGTTCAGGGGGCAGAGACAGATCATTTTGATGACGCCGCTCCTGTTTCATTAGCAGCTTGAGCCCAGAGAAGGAGGAGGAGGAGTTGGACCAGCTGATGAGGAGGCTAAAAAGCGGCGTCAGCAGCTGATGGCAGGAGTCAGGGCGACAGCGACAGTGGACATGGGACTGATTAAATACACCCTCAAATGAAGTTAGACCAACCTTAAAAGTATCAAAATAATGCTGCTACTCATAGGTCAGTGAAACATGGATGAAGGTTAAATCCAAAGACAAGTTTCTCTGTGCAGTCGTGTGTAAACAGAGATGGGAAACATGTCTGTCTGCTGTGGCTCATCCTGTGCTGTTCCACTGGCTGACAGTTGGTGGCAGTAAAACAAAGTAAATGTAGAAATGTGTCAACAAAGTCTGAGACACAAACTGTATAAAAGGATAGATTTTTTAATTGAAAAAGATAAAAAAATATGTGACACAACTAAAAAATATGAAAGATATAAAAGGTTTAACTTCCTGGATGGAAGGACCTGCCATCAATCTGAAGCTTAGCTTAATCGTAGCCTAACTCTATGTACCACAGGCCTTCAAGCTGGGAGTAGTTAAACCGTTACCTAAAAAGCCATCACCTGACCCAGCTGTCTTAGCTAATTATAATCTCTGACCTTCCTTTTGTCTCAAAAAATCTTGAAAGAGTAGTTGTCAACAGCTAAAAGATTATCTGCAGAGGAATGGCTTATTTGAAGAGTTTCAGTCAGGTTTCAGAGCTCATTACAATAAAGATATTTAAAAAATATGTAGCACTGCTTTCTTCCATTTGTACAATATCTCTAAGTGACAGTGACCAACTAATCCATGCATTTATTACATCTAGCTGGACTACTGTGATTCATTATTATCAGGAAGCCTTCAGCTGATCCAAAATGCTGCAGCAAGAGTCCTGACAGGGACTAGAAAGAGAGCAGATTTCTCCTGTTTTGGCTTCCTGTTAAATCCAGAATTCAAAATCCTGCTCCTCACATACAAGGTCTTAAATAATCAGGCCCCATCTCATCTTAATGACCTTGTAGTACCATATCACCCTATTAGAGCACTTCGCTCTCGCTCTGCAGGCCTACTTGTTGTTCCTAGAGTATTTAAAAATAGAATGGGAGGCAGAGCCTTCAGTTTTCAGGCCCCTCTTCTGTGGAACCAGCTTCCAGTTTGGATTCAGGAGACAGACACTATCTCTACTTTCAAGATTAGGCTTCAAACTTTCCTTTTTGCTAAAGCATATAGTTAGGGCTGGACCAGGTGACCTTGAATCCTCCCTTAGTTATGCTGCAATAGGCTGCCGGGGGATTCCCATGATGCACTGGGTGTTTCTTCTTCACTCACTATGTATTAATAGACCTCTCTGCATCGAATCATTAGTTATTGTTAATCTTTGGCTCTCTTCTACAGCGTGTTTTTTAAAAATCAAACCTAAATTCTTCATAGGACCTCAGTTTTTCTTCCTTCTATCAGTTTGAACCAGTCTGACCAGCCTGTCTGGCACCAGTGTTACATGTTACCTTCCCTTAAATGGCCTTCTTCCTTATTCTGATGCTCAGGTTGAACTTCAGCAGGTGGTCTTGACCTGTTATTACCATGTGATTGGCTGACTAGATATTTGTATTAACAAGCAGTTGAACAGGTGTACCTAACCAAATGGTTGCTGTTGTCATAAACACTGTTGTCCTGATCTGCTGGAGACTGTAGAGTACAGTACTGTACAAAATGCTGGACAGATGCTGCAGCTGTGTCCCTTTTCATGGCTCCAAAGCAGTGATGTGTCACCACCTCTGCTCAGAGACACCGAGACACGGGGAGCCGTCGGACAAAGAATCGACAAAGGTGCCAGCGGTGGGGACGAAGGTTACCCCACCTCACTAAGTTTATCCAGAACTTACTGAAAATAACTGGAAGAATAACAAAAACAAAGCCGATAGGGTTGAATATTTTCTGATTTGTTGTCTTTATACTGTTGGTTTTTCTTCAGCTGAATAAAACTTCTGTAAGCTTCAGGTGTGTCAAACGCAGAGCCTTTAATAAGGCCGTGCTTCCATGAAATCTCACATCATTTATTCTCACTTGTTTGTCATCTATTAACTCATTTAACCAGCGACATTTTTGTGTCACTGTCAACAACGACTTGACACTTTTGCATGCCTGTAAACTGACTGTACATTACATTTCCCCGATGAGCTATTATTCTCTTACTGGCAGATCCAGTTTGTCAACAGGGGGACTAAGACATGGGAAAAAACGTCTTCAGCAGTGTTTTCATTTTCATTTCACTGTTTTCATTCACAGGGCACATGTGTGGTGTATCTGTCCTTCATGATCTCTCGGTGAAGCTGCATCCTCAAATAAAACTTCAGTCCAAAAGATGACCTTGTGCAGATCCTCAGCAGTCCTGTTTCACAGATTTACAGGGATGTAGTTCTGCTACAGTTCTGTGAGAGGAAGGCTGTTCCTGATTCTGGCATGAATAGTGTTACGCTGTCTGTGGCCAAAGTATTAAATAACAAGTTTTCATGTTCAGGCTGCTCTGAGTAACTGACTCCTGAGGTCTTGCTTTTATTTTAGCCCACACAAAACACGACTGAATTTTTCTGATTGTTTCACAAGAAATGCAATAATTACATGAGCTTTGAAGTAATTGTCACATTCAATGGAGGGACTCAAGCGCAGAGCAGAGTTCAATATGATGTTGATTTACAGAATCACCAACTGCAGATATATACAGTGGGGGACCTGAGGGGGTCCAAGGGAAAAATCCAGGAAGGGAATCTCATTCACACTTGCTCTCTTCTTCACTCACGTTCACACAGTGGGTAGGTCACGGGTGCAGGAAAATTATACACAGGGAAAGTTCGGTTACTTTGAGGCAAAAACACACAGGAGGTTCACAAAGCTAGAGATTCACTAATGTGTCTTGCACTGTCATCCAGCGACGAGACCGTCTGCGTCCCGGCCTTAAATGTCCAACACATAATTGCAGCCTGATGAAGAGCAGGTGTGTGAGCCAAGGGCGGGAGCCCGTAATGAGCTCCGCCCCGGCGGGGAGGTGAGAGGAGAAAGTAAACAGAAACACATGTGGCCTTGTGGAGCCGTCCGGGCAGACACGGGGACCATGACAGTAATACCCTACCCCAAACCCTAAATCTAAGCGTATGTGATCCTGAAAAGGTCAAATACTACAATACAGTTTAGGTGTTTGTGTAACTTGGATATAACCACATTCTGCTACTGTAACATGACCTAACCCGACTTTAGTTGTGTAACTACTTTTAGTTTGTGTTGAGTAAATGTTTAAAATGTGAAGTCTGAGCTGACTCTAAATCATCAGAATAAACCTGTACGCTCTGCAGAAAATCAAAGACGCGGGACAGCAGGCTGGTTGGCGCTCATCAAGCGTCAGAATCGTGTAATTACGCAGGAATGTTGACAGGTGAGATTCACCTGATGATAGACAGCCATTGTCCTTCGTGTATAGATCGCCTGAGGGCCTGGCGATGATTTGGGATTTGACACTAATGACACTAATTTAAACTTTCTGTTCACCCTTCACTGTTTATTTGGAATAATTGACAATGCTCGATGTTCGTGCTGATCTAACGAGTGAACAAACGCTCATCAGACTGAAGAACTGACTCGTTTTCATCTAGTTGAGGAAATAGTAAAACATCATCATGTAATTACACCACATTAAAGAGAAGCAGTTTTTATTTTGCGGAAAGTCATCATGAAAATGCAATAATGACGTTAATGTTTAAAAACTGTACAGTGATGAGCAAAAGTTTTGAGCCTCATTTCTTTCTGTTTTTCTAGTAAAATGTGAACCATGTGCAGCGATTTATTGATGGGTCAAACAGAGTTTGTACGACTCTAACGAGCTCGTTTGGTGTGAGCGCCTTTATTCTCAGCACAGTCTGAGCTTTCTCTACTTTCTTCTTCATCTTGAAGGACATTCAGGTCTCTTCTTTGGATGTTTCTTCTTTTTGTTCTGGTCTCTGTCAGGATGATCCCACACTGCTTCAGTGATGTTGAGCTTCTGGCTCTGGGGAGGCCCATCCATGCCTGATAGTGCTCTACTGTGTTGTTTCAATCCAGGTATGTTTCCACTGCACTGGCAGTGTGTTTGTGAAACCCTCCAGTTTAGATCATCACTCTTTCGCGCCTGTTGTCACAGATTCAAACATCTCTAAATGTTTCCAACAAAAAAACAAAACCACTTTTTAAATATCTCAATGATCGTCAGCAACAGGATTTATTTATGTAGTTTTTGGTCGAGTTAATGCATTTCACTTCAATACAAACGCTGCTGCTCAGCTCGCCCCTTCTTACACCTGTACACATCAGTCAATACTGTGAAACCTTTAAATAACTTTTATTTGACACAGCAGGGCAGACTTTTGTTTCCTGGTGTTAAATTAATGAGTAATCTGAGAAAAATGATTAAAAAGTTCCTGTTTAATCTGATGATTGTAATGTGAAGCAGGTCTGGTAACCTGCAGTGAGGTGTTGGGCGTGTCGTCAGACAGGTGTTTGAGAAAGGTGTGTTTTACTGCAAACCGAAAGATAAGATAAGATAAGATAAGATAACCTTTATTAGTCCCACACGTGGGAAATTTGTTTTGTCACAGCAGGAAGTGGACAGTGCAAAAGTTATGATGCAAAAATTAGAATACAATAAGAATAAATACAGTACACAGCTGTACAGAATAGAATTAAATAATATACTATATACAGTAGAATAAAATAGAATAAAAATATACAATAAGATAAAAATAGAATACGAATGCTATATACAACTGAGTAAAAATACAACGATGACAGAAAGGATTATTGCACTTAGTGTTATTGCACATGTGTGGATGTGTGTGTTTGTTCAGTTAAAGTCTTTGTTGTGGAGTCTGACAGCAGTGGGGAGGAAAGACCTGCGAAATCTCTCCGTCCCACACCGTGGGTGCCGCAGTCTCCCACTGAAGGAGCTGCTCAGTGCTGTCACAGTCTGCTGCATGGGGTGGGAGACGTTGTCCAACAGGGATGACAGCTTAGCCGCCGTTCTCCTGTCACTCACCACCTCCACTGGGTCCAGAGGGCATCCTAGAACAGAGCTGGCCCTTCGGATCACCCTGTTCAGTCTCTTCCTGTCCCCAGCAGAGATGCTGCCGCCCCAGCAGACCACAACATAAAAGATAACAGAAGCCACCACAGAGTCATAGAAGGTCTTCAGGAGTGGGCCCTCCACTCCAAACGACCTGAGTCTCCGCAGCAGGTACAGCCTGCTCTGCCCTTTCCTGTAGAGGGCGTCTGAGTTATGAGTCCAGTCCAGTCTGTTGTTCAGATGAACACCAAGGTACCTGTAGCTGTCCACAGCCTCAATGTCCATACCTTGGATGTTCAGTGGTTGCAGTGGAGAATGCTTGTGCCTGCGGAAGTCTACCACCAGTTCCTTGGTTTTACTGGCGTTGATCTGGAGGTAGTTCAGCTGGCACCAGTCCACAAAGTCTTGAGTCAGACCTCTGTACTCCTTGTCGTCCCCATCAGTGATGAGGCTGACTATTGCAGAGTCATCAGAGAACTTCTGCAGGAAGCACTGGGTGGAATTGTGGGAGAAGTCTGCAGTGTAGATGGTGAAGAGGAACGGAGCCAGAACCGTTCCCTGTGGGGCCCCCGTACTGCAGACGACCCTGTCCGACACACAGCCCTGAGTCCTCACATACTGTGGTCGGTCGGTGAGGTAGTCCAGGATCCAGGTAGTGAGGTGATGGTCCACTCCAGAGTTCACCAGCTTGTCCTTTAGAACCGAGGGAAGAATAGTGTTGAAGGCACTGGAGAAATCAAAGAACATGATTCTCACAGTGCTTCCAGCGGTCTCCAGGTGAGCGAGGGAACGATGTAGGAGGTGAATGACGGCATCATCCGCTCCAATGCCAGGCTGGTAGGCAAACTGAAGTGGGTCCAGTGATGAGCTTATTAGGCGCCGAAGCTGAGCCAGGACCAACCGCTCCAGGGTCTTCATCAGGTGGGATGTCAGAGCCACCGGCCTGTAGCTGTTGAGGTCCTTGGGGCGTGAAGTCTTTGGCACTGGTACAACACAGGAGGTTTTCCAGAGCTGTGGGACTCTTCCCAACCTCAGGCTCAGGTTGAAGAGGTGCTCCATCACCCCACACAGTTGGTCCGCGCAGGACCTGACGACCCTCGAGCTGATGCCATCTGGGCCCGCTGCCTTCTTGCCATTAATCCTCCTCAGTTCCCTCCTAACCTGGGTGGTTGAGAGAGACAGGCTGGAGCCTTGTGTTGAGTGTGTATTGGATGCTGTTGTTGGGGGTGGGGGGGAGTGAGCAGGGAGTGAAAGGGAGAGAGAGGAAGGTTATTTAAGCCTCAGCAGGTCTGCAGGTATTTTACAGCGATGGCTTTCTACAAAGTGATGTGTTTGGCTGCTGGGCTGATGCTCCTGACCCAAGGTAAGAGCTCTCTGCACACACCTGCAGCAGGTACAACTCAGAGGGCGAAAACACTCAGGAGCACAGCGCTCCACTTTAAAGTGACACTGCAGGAAAATAACCTTTACATTAAAGAAATCGTTTCTTTAATACGAATTTGATGTGTTCAGTTAAAATTCACAATGATCAGTAAACATAACTTTAATATATATTTTGAAGAAGAAGTTTTTATGACAGACGTGGAGAAACAAAGGTTCTCGTGGATGATTATTATTAGTTATTCATTCATGAGATGTTATGAAAAGATGTTGGAACTAAATAATTATTTAGTATAATTTGTCATCTGTCAGGTAATAAACTGATGGTTGAAGGTGTGATGATGGGTTTCCTTCATCACAGCTCAGAGCAGGAAGTGGGTCAGAGACTGAACCCAGAACTTTAGTGTTATTTTCTTCTTGTGCTGAGCTGAATGTTTGAGCACAAATGCACCGAATGCACATCTGATAGTGAGCTCACACACTTACTGCATACTTATAACATCCTGTCAGGTAATACAGGCGTAGTATTAGTGGTACGACATGCAGTGTGTGTCTGTGTGGTTTCTGTTTGTGAGATAAACGTGTTTTAATCAGGGTGAGTCACTCACTCACTCACGCATGGTATGTAAATGATCTTCTGGAAAGGTGGTAAAACCAGTCTGATATTAGAGGTAAAACAACAGATGAACGACTACATAAACAACCAGAGTGGAAAAACGGAACAAAGGCAACAATCTGGAGTTCCTCTAGCGCCCCCTGGAGGCTCACCAAAACCAAAAGATGGCCATACAGACTGCACAATTACTCATAGATTACTGGACTTCAGATTTTAAAGTCTTGGCATTAGCCAGGGGCGGATCTAGAAGGGTGGCATGGGGTGGCAAGTTCCACCCTAAAATGATCCCTTGCCCCCCCTAAGTGCCACCCCAGTTTTGTATATGACAGTGTTTGTCAAGGTTCTGGGTCAGTTTGACCCAGTATTTTGAGTTGTTATGTTTTGGTGTGTTTTTGCATTTTGGATTCTTTTCTTATTATGATGATTATGACTCTATCTTTCAGTTATTCTTGTTTAGGGATTAGTTCGTAGGTTTTTGTGTTCTCATGTTTATTGCAGGTTTAGTTCAGTGTCTAGTCTGTCTCTGTGTCGTGTCTGCGTTTTTGTTTAGTGGTGTCTTGTTTACTGTTTTACTCTGAAGGTTCATGTTCCTGTCTTATGTCAGTGTTTCTAGCAAAGGCATATTGCAGTGTAAACGCTGTAACGAAAACCAGCGGAGTGATACACCCAGTGTTGCCAACTCCTCAGTAAGGAAAATCGCTATTGGCTGTCCTAAAAGTCGCTAGAAGTCGCCAAATGATGTCATCGCCTAATTTGCATAATTGGTCATGCTAATGTAATTGTAACCTATGTTGTTGGAGAGAGAAATAACATCGTGGAAGAGACATAAAGTGAGTAAAAAACGTCCTAAATGCAGTTTGAATTTATTTAGAACCACAAATTAAATTTCTTTTAGCAATTATTGTTTTTTAATGTCACAATTCCAACACTGCTCCTTTACCCGGGCCTGGACGGGCAAAAATGACCCGAAATTGGCACTCTGGTGGAGTTACTTTGTGTGTGTGTGTTTATAAGTAGTTTTAAACCTTGTGATCCACAAAACAGCATAAGAGTAAAAGAAGAACTGACTGCGTTACAGTCAGTGCGGAGCAGCAGCTTCGCTCATGCGCGATTCATTTGCCGTTTGGACGCACAGGTGTGAACATCTCCTGCCCTGATAGCAGCTGGGGGAGGACTGTCCTCCACCTGGGAGCGCTTTGGCACGGGTGAGGTGCCCACCGCAGCACCGCTGCTTGTTGAGAGTAAGAGCGATCCGCACTTTTACGTCAAAAAGTCGTCATAAATAAGTCTCCAATAATAGCAGAAAAAGTCGCCAGATTTGTCGCTAGTCGCTTTTTAGAAAAAAAGTCGCTAAGGGGTCTGAAAACTGGCTAAATATAGCGACAAAGCCACTAAGTTGGCAACACTGGATACACCTCCTGTTGTCAGGCCTGCAGGTTTGTCCCTGTGCTGTTCTCCTCTGTCTTTTGGTGGACAAACTTTTCTTTTTTTTTTTACTGGCACACATCATTTGTGGGGTATCTTATTGCGACACCTAATTGTTCTCTCATTTTAGTTTTAGTAATATTTTTAAATGGTTGTAGAAAATGGAAAAAAAAACAGCAGGTGTATTGGCTGCATTTTTAGATAAATAGTTGTGTATGTTTACAAAATGTCATGAACTAGCTGTGTGAAGGCAGATGAGGACCCAAGCACAAAACTCACGGAGACAGGAGCTGAACTCAAAATCACTGCTTTATTGCAGGCCTTACAAAGAAACAGAACTAAACTGGCAAAACTAAACTAAGGACTGGGGGAACACAGAAAGGCACACAGGTTCGGGGAGGAGACGTTGACAACGCGACACTGAATTGAGGGAGACATTCACATACAAATACACAGAGGGTTAACGAGGGAAGTGGGAGCACACGGGGAACACAGCTGACACAGATAATCATAACGAGACACGGCAGGAGTAACACAACACTGATGGGAGACTATCAAAGTAAAACAGGAAGTACACAGAGGTGCAGACTGGAGGAGAGAGAGCGCACAGGCATAGCGTGCTGGGGAAAACATTGAATGAAACACAAGGAGGGGAGACGAGGGCTCACAGATACACAGAGGGGCACACGGGGGTAAAAGTCACGAGGGGAAATCAAATAAGGAACAACTTAACAGAGCAACCCAGGAACCATGGCCTAAATAAAGAACAAAATACAAAAATACACGAAAACTAAGAATGCTGGGCCAACACGGCCCAGGATCATGACACAAAATGTACAATTTATATTTGCATTTCAAGTTATAAAAATTTACTCAACAGGTCTGGTTTTTTTTACAGTAAAAAATACTACTAGGATTTTAAGTGTGATTTCAGATCAGTAATACTAATGCAGTATGTCAGTGAAAAAACAACTAAATTCAGTTGAGCTGAAAAGATACCAAACAAGGCAAGGGGAAAAAAATAAACTGAAACAATCTGAGGGTGAAATACAAACGTAAACTCAAAAGGAGTCAAAAATGGCCGGTTGTATTTCAGACCTCAGTGGGTTCATCCAACAAATCATGAAAAATTTGGTTTAAATTTTTGTTCATGACAGTGCAGATTTCTGAACATTTTGTGTAATTTAAGCTGTAACAATGTGACTGTTTTCTAACAAAACAGTGAAACTCAAGTTAGACTTGTGTTTGTAAATGAAGCGCCCCATGTTGTGTAGCTTTCTGGATTTTATACTTATTGGGCTACATATTTATTTATTATACAGGCTGTACAGTACATAACATCAAAACGCACATGTTTTATGTAACTAAAGTGTATGTGGGCTACAGACAATAATTAAGTTCTAGACTATATTTATATGAAAAACGTGCATACTTACTGAATTTGAATAATTTTAACCACATGTAACCACCTGCAGGTGGGGAGAGAGAGAGTGAGAGAAAGAAAAAAAGCAGCCGGCTCACGTCGTTCACTTCAAAGAGTCGGCTCTACGAGCCGTTTCGTTCGCGACCGACACATCACTATTGTGAAGGTTCATTAGATGGACTACCTGAGCAGCCCGAACAGGCTGCTAAACTATTTCCTTGTTGTCACTCTGGTTAAAGGAGCTGAAATGGATTCAATGGTTTGTGGAAAGACTGAGATCACTGAAGGTTAACTGACCCTGATCAGAAAGTCTTTCCTTCATCTTTTTTTGGCTATGATAGCGCCTAGTTAAACATGAAAACTCCCTCAGCAAACAGCTAAATGTTTTTTCTGCTGACTCACCCTGAAGTATTTTCTATTGTGGTTTCTATTGTTTTCAGATTGTTATCGGATTCCCTTCAGGATTGTAAATTAAAGAGACTTAGTTTCGACAATACGGTCGTGTTGTGCTTGGTGCTTAGTGGAAATTTCAGTGTTTCACTTGTTCTAAAACCTCTGTGTACTGAGACTCTGACTAAAGTTCATTCAGAGCAACCTGATGCAGTTTGACCAGTTTATTCCTGAGCAAGCAGCAGGCTTATTGTTGACACTCCCTACAGTGTCGGTCCCACTGCCAGCGCAGTAAAATGAAGGATGCAAATGCATTGGCTTCATTCACAGAGCAGATGTGTGGTATATCTGTGATTATTATCTCTGGGTGAGTCCTACAGCACAAACAGAAGCTGCTTCCTTAATGATTTGCATCGTCTGTTAAAAGGGTATGATGGAAAAACTTTTCCGATTTCCATTCCTGCCATCAGGATTAAAGAGCAGAGTGATCAGCAGGTTATGTAGTTTTTGTTAGGGAGGGGCACGGTGGCGGTGGACTGGAAGGATGGAGGCACAGACGACTGAAGGAGACACACAAAAATGTCTGTAAGAATGTCAGTCAGCTCTAAAGAGCGGGTCAACGGACTTTCAACCACTGAGTTTGTAGGACAGTTTCCTCATATATGAGCTGTGCAGTTTGGATGTTCTTGTAATGTAGATGAATATTACCACCTTTGGTTACTTACTTCAAATTTTGACATTATTAATTAAAAACAATCCTCCATTGCATAAATCTGATTTGATAACTGTTCTCAAATTTTCTGAAGCATCAGAAAAACCTGAATGCTGTACACGGGAACACTATGAGTAAGCCTTTTGGGGGGTTCAGGCCCCAATTCCCATGCTATGCATAGAGTGCCTTGCATTTAATATTACTATGCTACGAGCAAAATAGTTCAGTCCTTTGACACTTTTTTTTTTTTTGAAAAATGCAGCTTGACTGAAATTCAAAATTAAAATGTTTCCTTCAAAGACAGTTGGATGACCTATTGTAGCGTCTCAGCGATTCAGGATGATTAACCACAGTTTTTCAAATACATTGTCGATCGGTAGTGATCAAACACGAGGTAAAGTTTCATATCATATTTTTCCAAAATAAGTTAATCAACTATTTGTAGCAGATAATTGGCAGTGGCACTACACACACCTGCACAAACAAACTGGTTACAATATTAAAATGTTTTATACAAATGCTCCCTTTATTGTGCAAAAGCAACACATCAGGTAAAATAATCTCCAACAATCTGGCCTGCACTGGTATAAATGACAACAACGACCTCACAACAGTTTGCACTTTTTAATGTTTCAGGTGAAGTAGGTTTTCAATTTGCACCACTGATTTGTGTCATGTACTCACCTCCTCGTCTTTATTTATCCACGCCACACCTCTGTGTGCTCTGTGAGATCATGACATCACAAAGACTTGACAGTCTCCAGGAATGTGGACAGGTGAGATTCACCCGGTGACACAGCAATGGTTGTTGTTTTTGTGCAGATCACCTGAGGGCCCGGGAAGTATTTGGGACATGTACTTAAATGTTCTGCCAGCCGTCACTGTTTATTTACTGTTTCACTGAGTGAATACACAAAAGATGGATGAAGAATCAACTCAGCTGCACCTAACTGGAAATGTCCTCATGTCATTAAACCACATTACAAGTGAAGCAGCGTTGAGTATTTGAAATGTACCATTAAAAATACAATTACCACACTGATCCTTCAGACATGTCTGCTGGCTTTGCAAAGCTGGTTGTGGAAAAACTGAAGGGTACAGTTCTGTGCAAAAGTTCTGAGCCACCTCCTTTTAATTCTTATCATGGAGGAAAATGTCAAATAGATGCTATAGATGATTTAATGACAGACTATAGGCAGAGTTTGTACAGTTGTGACATGGATGTGAATATTTGGTGTGACCAAGTTGTTTCTGAGCTCCCTGTCAGCTCTGTGAGGACCCTCAGGAACCGTTTTCCAGGTGTCTTGAAGGACAGTCAGTGCTCTTTGGATGTTTCTGCATTTTGTTCTGTTCTCTGTTAGGATGGTGCCACACTGCTTCAGCTAGGGCTGCTCAATTAATCGAATTTTAATCTCGATTACGATCTGGGCTTTCAACGATCATTAAAAATGGCGGAGCCGATTATTAGCCCCTCCCTCGTGCTTTACTCTCGCGCTGCTCCGTGTGGCAAATCGAGCGCACCTCTTTGCATTTTGAACACGCGTCACAACAATTAAGAGGACCTGAGGGAAGCTCGGGAAGCTAAGCAGAAGTTATTTGGAGAGGAGAGTGACTGCCGTTGGTTGAAAAGAGAGTTAAAAAACTTCAGTGGTGTGGAAACATTATGGGTTGGCGGAGTCAGACGTGGATCAAGTAGACATAGTGTGTAAACTTTGCTACGGTGTCGTAGCTGCACCACAGAGCAACACTGCAAAGTTCACTAAACACAGATGTTTATATTTTTCATTTATTTCTTATATTGCAAACATTTGCACTGTTATCAGTATTTGCACACTATTTTATATTATTTTTTAAAGTCACTATTCAATACGTTTTTATTGTTAACCCTTTAAAGCCGGTCAGAGCAGCACGCTCCGTTTTGTGTAACTATTTTTAAATCCCTGTAGAACCTGAACCGTGTAAGCTAGCGCAATAATTTGTTTTGCATAAGAAACCGGAGGAGTTGTACTTACATCTTATGCCATCAGCTTGTCCTCGGTCACGGTTTCCTTCCACATAAAGCTTTGCAAAAATTGCATAAAAGGCGCTTGCAGCAACAAAAACATAATATTCCAGAAACAGCTTTGCCGATCGGATCAGCTGTTCGTAACACTTCCTACATTTGAAACAGAGGTCAGCGTGAACTATCGCATGTCTGCCATTTCCTGCTCGAAACCAGAAGTGACGTCATTTTTGCGGAAAATGTAGTTTTTTACTTGTAGGCCTTAAAAGCCAATACTGGTGTTTTATAAGTCATGTTTGACTTTTCTGAATAGTTTCTGGGATGCTTAGAACTCGAATTGCACTGCTGGAAATAGTTTATTTTGATGCACATGCTGTTTTCTTTGCAAATTTGCATCATAGGATTGTTTTTTGTTACAGCAGGACCTGAGAGGTCGGAAATGAGCAGAGGCCACGAAGAGAAAAGCATCTGGAGTCAAGCAGGTGATAAAGAGGAGAACTGCAGAGTGACGAAGGAGGCGAGTCAGCTGCTTTCGACCTACACTTGTGTGTGCGTGCTGTGTTCCCGGTCTCCTTTTATGTTGACGGTGTGCTGCTCCCGCTGTTGGCCGCAGAGCCAATGGAAGCTCTGGGAATGAAGATGTCAAAGGACGGGTCTGGTAGCTGCTGCTGTGTGAAGTCATAACAAAGCCGTGACAAAAACATCCAAGAATAGGGACGAAGTGTGTTCACAACTGCCTGCTTGAATTCAAATGACTTCATAAAGCTTTTACATGAAACATAACCGTCATGCCTTTGGTGGTTCACTGCATTTAAAAACATTTTTGAAAAATTTTTTCACAGAAATCGCATACTAACTCTTGAGATATTTCCGCAGCAGGTACCGGACATTTAAAAAAGTATGACAGAGCTGACTTGCTTGCAAAGGAAGCAGCACAGAAAGGAAAAATATACTAAAACCTTTCAGGATATGATTTCTGCATGTACAACTGTAGCATTAACTAATTAGATAGCTGCCAGGATTTTGAGTTAACTGGGAACTCTGTGTTTTCCACTAAATAAACCCTGACTGCACTGATACTACACTCAAAATGCATTTGAATGGTGACCTTGTATACAAAGTCATTAAGGGAGTATAATAAATATTTCATCAAGTTAGATTTGCTGTTAGCCAAATTGATATTAGTCATGTTAGAAAGTTTTTAACAGTTAACTTCTTTGCTAATGCTAACTGCTCAGCCAATGTGATTGGTCAGTTGCAACGTTGATCCTGGACCAAAACTGTTATGATGACATAGGAACAGCACCAGCGTGGGGAAATCTGATTGTGCCCATGCAAACAGGCAAACAGGCCTACAGACCGATCCATGACCATCTAGTAACCAAAGGTAGTAGGAAAAATGAGCATTCCATGAGATTGTTGTGATTGGTTGCTGGGGACTGAGAGCAGAAAATGATTGCCTAGAAAAACTACTGGCAACAAAATCAGTCTCAAGGAGGTTTCTGGTGCAACAGATTTCATCCACTGACAGCGAAAAAAAGAAAGAAAGAAAGAAAAGGAAAAGAAAAAAAAAAAAAAAAAAAAAAAAAAAGGATTGTTTTTTGTTTTTCCTGCAGTATATAAAAATTGCTGTATCTCTAAAATAAAACTATGAAGACACTCAAAATAAATTTCCTGTTGTTGTAAACTATTTTTTGCATTTAAAGTTTTGAGGGATAAACCTCTTAAATTTCTCCAAGTAGAAATATATGTAAAACAAAACAAAAACAATTTTCAATTCTTTTGTAGTTTATTGCACTTTTTTGCAATTTATGTAATTACTATGGACTTAATGCATACATATTATTAAAATATGGGCTATAACAGTTGTATTGATGTATATCAACTTGACATGTTCCCACAAATGGCACTACAGCATGTAAAAAAATAATATAAGCTCTGGCGGACTTGGTTCTATAGTAGGTCTTAAAGGGTTAAATAAATATCGTCAAATAATCGTGATCTCAATTTCAGTGAAAATAATCGTGATTATCATTTTTGCCATAATCGAGCAGCCCTAGCTTCAGCTAATTTGAGGTCTGGACTCCGGAGAGGCCGATCTATGACCGATAGTATTTCATTTGAAAGACAGGATAAAGACATGCTGTAGAAGAGCCAGATATTAATAATAAGTAATGTTTCAATGCACAGAAGTGTATAAACACAGTGCATCATGGGAATCCCCTACACCTATTGCAGCATAACTAAGGGAGGATTCAGGGTCACCAGCTCTAACTATATGGTTTAGCAAAAAGGAAAGCCTACAGATTAAAATTGGCATGGCCCGGATCTGGCCCACACAATGTGCTTACACATGGCCGACATACCGCAAAGACTGACGGCACAAGCCCAGTTGCAGACACACTGGTGGTCCTGTGCTGGCCCATATGTGGACTACCTCTGGCAAACCTGATCTGGGCCACCAAAGGGCCGTCATTCTTAGCGGTATGTGGACCATGTGTAAGTTGTGTGCGGCTACGGGCCAGTTGCAGACGCACTGCTGGCCCAGAACAGTTTCAGCTCTGGCCCCAGATATCAGCCAAATGTGAACCTTAATCAAGCCATGTAATAAAAACATGTGCTGGAACATGCAAAAGTGACATGACAAAACTCTGTTCAGACATTGAATGGACTGACTCTCATATAGGTTTCTAGTTTTCTTTCTTTTCTAGTCTCCCGGATTACTCAATGTGCTCTATACAACATGCCACATTCACCCAATCACACTGAGTGCTTCCTAACTACATTCATACACATTCACACTGAAAGAGCCAGGGATCGAACCACTAACCTTCTGACCAGTTGGTGAGCTGGTCTACCTCCTGAGCTACAGCCACCCAATGGCAAAGATGAGTAAACCCTCACTAGGTTTTGGATAAAGTGTACACTCACAAACCTGTCAAACCTGCATTTGAAACATTGGCTACCATAGCAGTACAGTATTGCAACATGGCATTTGGGTCTTCTAACTAAATAGGAACATAAACAGTGCCATCATTGCCAGACCTGGCCCACATCTGGTTGACATACACTCTGCCATGACACCAGCCAGTTTGAAAACTGAAGGCTCTGCCTCCCATTCTACTTTTAAATACTCTAGGAACAACAAGTAGGCCTGCAGAGCGAGAGCGAAGTGCTCTAATAGGGTGATATGGTACTACAAGGTCACTAAGATAAGATGGGGCCTGATTATTTAAGACCTTGTATGTGAGGAGCAGGATTTTGAATTCTGGATATAAACACTCACTGTTGTACCTTTCTCCTGACCTCTGTACATACATGATTGAGTGATGAGTCATCACCAGATCTGTTGCCACTTATTGTGTATTTTGGCATACCGCAGCCTTTACTTCTAGTTTCCTTTTAAGATTGGTTCTTGGTGGCCAACTTTCCACGAAGACAATTTCCAATGAGGTGAAAACCAGCCAATGAAAGAGATTATATGTCATGTAGCAAAATACTCTTTTGTGACGTTTGTGATGTTGACTAAAGGCGCCTTCAGCCTATTTTTAAAAGAAAGATTTACTATAATTGGACGTACTTTCCCTGCAGACTTTTGTAAATGAAATCCTGCTGAGGGGATATTTTTCTCTGATGAAACTGCAAACGAATGATATCTGAGGTATCTCCTCAGGTAAAGGAAAAATATTTCAGTCTGTAGCAGGGCTTTGGTTTCCTCATGTGCAATGGATAATTAATCTAAAAAAAAGTAAATCATTAATAAACAAGTTCAAGACTGATGCCTGAAAGCTGAAATTCCTGTTACAGCGTGTTTGTTGTGAGGGAGATCAGGTGAGCTGCAGTGAGGTGTTGGGCATGTCAGAGAGAGGTGTGCTTAATGCAGACAGAGAGGAGGAGGAGAGAGGAAGGTTATTTAAGCTTCAGCAGGTCTGGATGTTTGGATCTTACAGCGATGGCTTTCTACAAAGTGATGTGTTTGGCTGCTGGGCTGATGCTCCTGACCCAAGGTAAGAGCTCTCTGCACACACCTGCATCAGGAACGACTCAGAGGGTGAAAACACTCAGGAGCACAGCGCTTCACTTTAAAGTGACACTGCAGGAAGTAACACGACAGGAAAAGGAGGACTGGTGTTGTGCTTTAGCTTCATCTTTATCTTGGTGATGAAAGCTTAAACACAGATTAATGTGACGATCTGTTTGGTTTGGAAGCAGCTGAGAGGCTGAACTGCTCTCCATCAATCAGCGTCTGTGTCACAGTTATTAGAGCTGCTTTATTTTATTTGAACTTTTAATCACTTTTTAACCTTTATTTTATGTTAATGTTTTTTTGTTTCATATCACAGTTAGTTTTTAAAATTGCAGTGACATGGGTGATATTAATCAGCGGTAATATTTAAGAAGTTCAGAGCTGGTATTGCAGCACAAATACTTTGCTCAGTGTCACCTGTAGATGTCAACCAAGTGTTTGGACTCGAAGATTTTTCAGTTTTATTGTTTGTTCTGCGAAATAAATTTTTTCAGCCTTAGTTGTGGTTCTAGTGAACTGTGATGCCTTTGTGCTGTACAGTATTAACCCCGATTCTTTTGTCCCCATGACAGAACAGAGAAAACCGACTCATAGTGTGTTAAAACATTTATATTTCTTTTTATTCAATCATCTGGAAGAGAGAGACCCCTGCACAGCCCAGACAGTTGCAGGATCTCTAACATTAGAATCATAAACTGTGTCTCATATAGGTGTTATTTTGGCACTTTACACATCACAGTTTCGATACAAACATTGCTTATATGGCAAAGTTCTTCTTTTCTATCTGGCTTCCTGTAGTTATTAACATACTTGTACAGCTCTACACTTCCTGTTTTCAGTCTGGGTGAGCACTTGGGTGTCTGTAGCTCAGGTGGCAGAGCAGGTCAGCCACTAATCAGAAGGTCGGTGGTTCGATCCCAGGCTGCCTCCGGGCTGCATGTCAAATATCCTTGGGCAAGATACTAACCCCATGTTTGCCTACTGGTGGTGGTCAGAGGGCCCGGTGGCGCCAGTGTCCGGCAGCCTCGCCTCTGTCAGTGCGCCCCAGGGTGGCTGTGGCTACAATGTAGCTGCCATCACCAGTGTGTGAATGTGTGTGTGAATGACTGAATGTAGTGTGAAGCGCTTTGGGGTCCTTAGAGACTAGAAAAGCGCTATACAAATGCAGGCCATTTACCATTTACCACTTAGTCTGTGAGTTAAAAGTGGTCTTGCTCTACAAACCTTCATGATTAAAGTACATAAAACAATATAATTAAACAATAGGGATACTAAGGATATTAATTACACGACAGCCATTACAGCCTCTCATAACATGAGATTCTGATCTGTACAGCTTATTATTCACATGAATGATTTGATTACAGCACATGTACATATTGGGTGTTTTGGGATGTGATAATGGAGTTAGAAGAGAGCTTGCAGTCACATGACGTCTTTAGTAAAGATTTTTCTTTGAAAGTATTCTCAACTTTGTGGTTTAGAAGATACTCTCACAAATTAAACTCCATGCTTCTGGAGATGATGCAACAATAATAAACTAGTTTCAATGTGAACTGCAGGCAAAGACATGAGACTAAAGCAGGGGTCTCGAACTCCAGGCCTCGAGGCCCGGTGTCCTGCAGGTTTCAGATCTCACCCTGGGTCAACACACCTGAATCACATGATTAGGTCATTACCAGGCCTCTGGAGAACTTCAAGACATGTTGAGGAGGTCATTTAGCCATTTAAATCAGCTGTGTTGGATCAAGGACACATCTAAAACCTCCAGGACACCGGCCCTCGAGGCCTGGAGTTCGACACCTGTGGACTAAAGGAAGTAAATTTGTCAGTTTCACACCCTGACGTCATCTTAAGATGCTTTTATTACACATGAATGGAAGAAGTCACTCCATCAGGTATAATAATTGTAGTAAGATTTTAACAGATTGAAGTGTTGAAGAGATTAAACTCAGACTTAGAAATTGATTTGGTGTATTGATAGAACACCAAATAACAACAGTAACCTTACGGCACTTTGAACTGCAAAGTAAAGACCATAACGATAACTGTAGGGTCTTTAAAACGCTGGTAAAGTTAAAAACTAAGAGGACCAGGGTCAGGGTGCGGCAGTCACCTACCTCGGCGGTTTGGCAGGGTGGGGAAGGAGATGGAAAAAAAGCAGAATGACAGAGGACAAACAGACTAAAGGTGAGAGAGCACAACAATGGAACAACATGCTGCAATGCTGTGCAAAACAAAGCTGACGGGTTTGTAGAGCTTTTAGCATAAATCTGACATTTTTTAGTGACGTGGTGGAGTAAAGGTTCTTGTGGCTGATTGTTACTGATTATCTATTTGTGAGATTAATTAAGGCCGAGGAGATGTTTTGAAAAGATGTTTGAACTCTGAATTTTTGTAGATAAATGCAAATGATCTGAGGTGTGATGACAGGTTTCCTTCGTGACGATAAGCAGGAAGTTGGTCGCGTCCTGAGATGGCGCCACATCTCGCTATGATTGCAAAACATTGATGAGGAAGGTGAATCTCCAGAAGCAGAACAGGCTGTCTCAGTAAATATCTCAGAAAACCATTTTCTAATTAACGATGGAGTAACTATGGAGGGCGAGGACTCTGTTGGGGTCAAGCATGAAGGATTAGTTGTACAACACACAGTGTGTGTCCTGTATTTCTCTGTGTGAGAGACCATCATCAACAGCTCGTCAGTGTTTTCATCTTACTGAGTCACACAGTAAACCCCTCCTCCCTCTGAGTCTGACACACACACACACACACACACACACACACACACACACACACACACACACACACACACACACACACACACACACTTCTATGTATATAAACACTATTGCACACTCTGGTAGATGTTAGAGGGACTGCAAGTCTTGGCTTAATTTTTAACACTCTTGCTTCTAGCAAACCAGACTTTCCCACTACTATTACAGACAGTGAACTAATCACAGAACAATGAATGGAGATTATTTGCTTTAAAATGGTTTGTTTCTGTGTTTCAGAGTCTGAGTCACAGCTGGATGGTAAGATAAGATTTAGTTTTATGTGTAATAAATCTTTAGTTTCATATGAATATTAGTTTGTGAGTGAACTGTAGACTCCCAGGATCACTGTGTCCTCACTCAGCAGTTTGTAGTGCTGAGAGTTTACAGCTCCTACAGTAATGCTCACTCTGTGTTTTAATGTCGGTCTTCAGTTTGTGGTAAGGCGTCTCTGAACACCAGGATTGTAGGAGGACAGGTGGCCCCTGTTGGCAGCTGGCCCTGGCAGGTCAGTCTGCAAACATCTGGGTCCCACTTCTGTGGAGGATCCCTCATTAACAGTCAGTGGGTGCTGACTGCTGCTCACTGCTTTCAAACGTGAGTGATGAGGCTGAAGCTGCACTCTAAACATGATTTAAAGACGCTGTGAAGTCAAATTTTATATATGTTTTCTCGTCTATAACAATTGTAACAACTGTGCACTGTTCGTGTCGCTCCTGATGATCTCAGCAGTACTCCAACCGGTCTGACTGTGAATCTGGGCCTTCAGAGTCTAGAGGGATCTAACCCCAATGCAGTGTCTCGGACAGTAACACAGATCATCAACCATCCAAACTACAACTCTCAAACTTTCAACAATGACGTCTGCCTCCTGCAGCTCTCCTCACCGGTGAATTTCAGCAGCTACATTTCTCCCGTCTGCCTGGCAGCTTCAGACAGCATCTTCTACAGCGGTGTTAACAGCTGGGTCACCGGCTGGGGCAGTATAGGAAGTGGAGGTGGGTCATAAAGACACCTGATCGTTTTTTAAGTAATGATGAGTATAATGTACCATTTTAGAAATAAATTGAGCAATAAAATTCTTATGTAAGGTCCAGGTCTGTGGAGACGCATTAAAAAAGAAAGAAACACAGAGAATTAAAATTTAACAAATGCAAAAGTTATATATATCATTATCAAACACATTATGACAATGATATATGAAACAAGGAAACACACAACCATGAGTGATGATGCAACAAAAAGGAGATCTGAGGCTACAAATGGGGGGAGGAAACAACTGGGAGAACAGCTAAAAGTAATCAAGAAAACGATTCAAAGGAAGTAAAACTTCTGTCTCAGAGAAAAACCATTATCAAAATACACCAGGATGTAGCTAACAATGAATCAGACATACACACAACACACAAAGAGAAACACTCCAAACTAAACAAATAATATTAACAAACAGAAATACAGTAAACCACAAAAACTTTAATAATAAACCTTTACGGTAAAGAACCCTGGGACTGTGACACTTTTTCACATTTCTTTGTGTTTTACTGCCACCAACTGTCAGCCAGTGGAACAGCACAGGAGAACCCACAGCAGATAAACATGTCTCACTGTCTTTGTTTGCACACATGACTGCACTTTGTTTTTAAGTTTGGTAGAGCCATCCTTTGAGTGCATTTAATCAATCACGTTTCTTTGACCTGACTTTTTTGGGGGGTCCCTTCAGTGCCCCTTCCTTCTCCACAAAACCTGATGGAGGTGGAGGTTCCTGTTGTGGGAAACAGGAAGTGTAACTGTAACTATGGAGTGGGAAGAATCACTGACAACATGATCTGTGCCGGGTTAAGTGCAGGAGGAAAGGACTCCTGTCAGGTGATTGTTGTTACCTGTGTTTGGCACATTTTCACCTTCTACAGTTTCTTCTCCTCAGCTAACAGTAAATGTTTCTGCTCTCAAAGGGGGATTCAGGAGGTCCAATGGTGATCAAGCAGAGCGGTCGCTGGATTCAGGCGGGAGTCGTCAGTTTTGGGGAAGGTTGCGCCTTGCCTAATTTTCCAGGAGTCTACGCCAGAGTATCCCAGTACCAGACCTGGATCAACAGCAAGATCTCCTCCAACCAGCCGGGCTTCATGACGTTCACGTCCACTGGGACCAACAGCGACCTCAGTGTCTCCTGCACAGGACCAGTGCCAACCACCACCCCTACTACCACCACCCCTCCAACCACCACCAGCAAACGTATGTTAAGCACCAACCCTAAAACCATCACCTTTGTAGCTACCACCACGGATACCAATACAAAACCCACAAATCCTACAACAACCACCACACCTAAAATCAGAAATGTACTGATCACTATTTTATTTGATTCCAACCAGCTGATACCGAGTTGTGTTTACTTCAGTTTACAAGTTTCCTTTGTCATATAACAGTCATATTATAAGACACTGGATTGAAATGAAATTTTTCACAGACAATGTAATAAATAAAAACCAGAAAACACAAAGAGGCCTTTTTGATTTAAGAACCTGATGAACGAAGGAAGCGAGGGGGCCTTCACAGTGGAGAAGCCCTTGTTTTTGCATCTGAGACGATCCTCTCAGCCATCACCCTGCGTTGCAGTCTTATTGTCAGTCATGCCACTATACCAGGGTGCGATGCAGCTCATCAGGATGCTCTGAGTAGTGCTTCGGTAAAAGCCTTCTAAGGAAGTGATTCCTCCTAAGGCAGCAAGGATGAGGAAGAGTTCCTCACTTACTTCAACCTCCTGAGGAAGTGCTTGCTGTGCTGAGCCCCTTCTCGGCCAGGTGTGTGGGTTTCAGAGTCCAGGAAAGCCCTTCATTGATGTAGATGCCTGGGAATTTTGTCCTGCTGACCCTCCGATGTGGGATGTCAGCCTTTGTTAAAGCCCACAATCAACTCTTTCCTCCTGTTTATGCTAAGCTAGTAGCTAGCAGTCTCTCACTAACGGTTGCACTTCTGCTCTGTAAGCAGTTTCAACTGAAACTGAAACAGAGTGAAGTGCTTAGTCCTAGCAGAGAGAGCAATAGTACACTCATGTTAACTACATGAGTGTACTATTGCTGTGAGATTTATTACTATTACTGAAGGTTACTCACCACACCAACACCAACTAGATGTTTAAATCTTAATATAAAACGAGTAACAGCATGGTGGACAATAGGTAAGGCTGCACTTTTTGCAGCGATCTCGTGTAGAAAACTAGTATGCTAATATGGTCCACGGCTCTGAACCGTAGTAAAGGGACCTCTGGCTAATACGTCGGGTTCATGTCGGGCTCGTAGCTTTTTTTGAATAATACTTAAAAGTAAAGGTAAAGTAGGGGTGACATGGGCCGTGAGATTGAGACCCAGGCATTAGAGCCTCTTAATGCGTGTTTTGTTTAGGTTTCCACTGGTGTGGAATTACCAAAAATAAAGAGGGCATAGCCTAACATATGAAACAGGAGAAGACCGCTGTGTAATCCATTTATTTCAACAATGTAACTGTATTCTTAGTACCACCTTTTTAAATGGTAACTGTAACGGAATACAGTTACTCATATTTTTTATTTTAAATATGTAACGCCGGTACATGTATTCCATTACTCTCCAACACCGTCAGTCTCCAACTACTGGGATTCATTTTTTCTAAGAACTTTAACTGATAGTATACACAGGCAAAAATCACATTTTCTCCAGTGATAGATGCTATTTTTTAACATTAAATAAAAATGTTTTGTTTTTTTAAAAGTGTTTCACCTCACACCCAAGTAGCTTCTTTACCTCTAAAACCATCCTAGGATGAACTTGTGTGCTTTCATAAAGTCTAAACTTGCTGACCTGAAATGATAGTTAAAGATTTTAACATTTCTTTGTGTGTGCCTCTGGTTTTTCTCTTTAGCGATATTCTGTGGACAAGCTCCGAAGAATTCTGGCATTTTGGGAGGAACCTCAATGGCGACAGCTGGCTCATGGCCGTGGATGGCGAGCCTGCAGAAGAATGGAAGTCATGTGTGTGGTGGGACTCTGGTGGCCTTGGACTCTGTGCTGAGCAACGCCAACTGTTTCTCAAGGTGAGTTGCCACTGGGGTTGAAGACTCTGATCTAACCAGAGTCTGGAACCTGACTCTGGTTCCAGACTACTACTGCTGACTACTCCTGACATGTTAGCTCTTTATACAGTAAAGTTACAGTGGGATACAAATAATAATGTTTAGGTGGTGGGGGGCCGCGAACAGTTTTCTCGTAAAACAAAGGGGGGCCCAGCAAAAAGGTTTGGGAACCAATGGGTTAGATTATGATACAACTGATGATGTCCATAAAAATTATGAACAGAATTGGTGACAAAGGGCAGCCCTGACGGAGCCCATCACCCACCAGGAATGAGTCCGACTTATTGCCGGCTATGCAGACCAAGCTCTTGCAACGGTCGTATAGGGATCAAATGGCCCGTAGCAAAGGGCCAGACACACCATACTCCCAGAGCACTCCCCACAGGACACCCCGAGGGACACGGTCGAATGCCTTCTCCAAGTCCACAAAACACATGTAGACTGGTTTGGCAAACTCCCATGCGCCGAGAGGATAAAGAGCTGGTCCAGTGTTCCACAACTAGGACAAAAACCGCATTGTTCCTCCTGTAGCTGAGGTTCGACTAATGGATGAACTCTTCTCTCCAGCACCCTGGCATAGACTTTCCCAGGGAGGATGAGGAGTATGATTCCCCTGGAGTTGGAACACACCCTCCGTTCCCCTTTTTTAAAGATGGAGACCACCACCCCAGTGGGTGTCAGTCAAGGGGTACTGCCACTGATATCCACGCAACATTGAGACGTTTCAACCAAGACAGCCCTACAACATCCAGAGCCTTCAGGAACTCGGGGCGGACCTCGTCCACCCCAGGGGCTCTGCCACCAAGAAGTTAACTGCCTCAGTGACCTCGCCCCCAGAGATTGGCGGGTCATCCCCTTTGTCCCCAGACTCTGCTTCCGCCACGGAAGACGTGCCAGTGGGATTGAGGAGGTCCTTGAAGTATTCCTTCCACCGCCTGACGATTTTCTCAGTCGAAGTCAGCAGCACTCCACCTGCACTATACGCAGTGCAGGTAGAATACCGCTTTCCCTTCCTGAGTCGCTTGACAGTTTGCCAGTATCTCTTCGAGGCAGTCCAAAAATCTTTTTCCATGGCCTCTCCGAACTCCTCCCACACCCGAGTTTTTGCTTCTGCCACTGTCCGCGCCGCATTCTGCTTGGCCTGTCGGTACCTATCAGCTGCCTCCAGAGTTCCACAGGCTAACCAAGCCTTCAGTTTGGTGGCTCCCCTCACCTCAGGTGTCCTCCATTTGGTTCAGGGGTTACCACCAGATGTGTCCTGGTGCCACGTGCACTTATGGACACTCTTATGTTCGAACATGGTGTTCGTTAAGTCCAATAACAAAACACCGCTCAGGTTCAGAGTCCAGCCCCTCTCCAGGAGACTGGTTTCAGAGCCCAGGACATGCATTGAGGTGAGCCTGACTATATCTATCATCTGGTACCTCTCAATCTCACGCACTAGCTCAGGCTTCTTCCCCACCAGAGAGGAGACATTCCATGTCCCAATTGCCAGTCTTGGTAGCCGCAGATCGGACCGCCAGGGCCTTTGCTCCTGGCCGGCGCCCGGCACACATTGCACCCAACCCTGACGGTGCCTCCTGTGGGTGGTGGGTCTGCAGGAAGATGCGCCAATGTCCCTTTTTTGGGCTGTGCCCAACCGCGCCCCATGGACTAAGGCCCAGTCACCAGACGCTCGCCCTCGGGCAACCTCCCGGGGCCTCGCTCCAGGGCAGGGTAAACTGTTCCCTGGATGTTTTCCTCATAAGGGTCTTATGAATCGCTCTTTGTCTGGTCCCTCACTCAGGACCAATTTGCCATGGGAAACCCTACGAGGGGGCGGAGGAGACTTTAAACACTTTTTACTTAAATCCAGCTTCACATTAAATGTGACACTTTTTACCTGGCATAGACTAATCCAGAGCTTCCCAAACTGTGGGGCCCACTCCCTAAGGGGGGGGGGGGGGGGGGGGAATAGGGGGGTGCAGAGCCATTGCAGGGGGGTGCGGTATGAAAAGGAAAAAAAAGAACGCTTGGACACTGCTAGCATAATGGACAGGTTTTGGACGGGGCGCCCACACAAACGCAAAGCAGGAGATGAAGCATCGCTGAATATGTTTCCAAACCAACTTCATTCTAAGCCAAAGACTAGAAAATCTGCTGAAGCATATTTTTCCTTTGGCTTCACCTGCACAAGTGCCACGGTAGGTCTCCCCTGCAGAATTGTTTTTCCTTCGTCGGGAGCACATGTTGGGCTCTTCAAATCACAGACAAACAGGATCCCACATTTTTGATTTTTAGTTCACAAACACTTCTTGTAACGACTAACTACTCCTGACATTTTGGAGATGTTAGCTCTTTATACAGTAAAGTTACAGTGGGATACAAATAACATCAGGCTGATCCTGCCACGATTTGTTCCCCCGGTTCAAATCAAGGACAAACAGTATCCCACAGTTGTTTATGTTTTGAAGCCATTTTGCACAGAGAGGCATTTTTTGAAAAATGTATTGATAGCAATGTTGAACATTATTCTCCAAAAGTTAATTCTGTTCATCTGGACGTAGCGCTTTGTGGGAGAAACGTTTCGTCACTCATCCAAGTGACTTCTTCAGTCTCAGCTGACTGCAGGTTTCCCCAAATCTTATAAACAGTACATTTGCATAATGGCTGAAGCCAGCCCACTGAAGGAACAATGGGCTGGGACAGGGGTCAGCAACACCCAAAGAGCCACTTGGACCTGGTTTCCACGCAAAACAAAACACCGAGAGCCGTAAATACTTTCTCCGCAAATACCCTCCGCCGACGCTAATCCGCTGCAGGTGTGTGGCATCCTCCTTGGGCGTGGCCAGTCATCCACAGGCCTGACGTGCCTGTAGCCCGGAGCACAACCACGCACACACACATAGGCTGTATCCCAATTCAGGGTCTGCAGCCTTAAAGGCCGCATTTTAAGGCCGATTACGTCACAGCGACGCGACAAAGGCTGTCCCAATTCGAAGGCTGCTCGAAATGCGGCCCTCAAATGCGTCCTTCATTTCCCTGAATTTTAAGGCTGTGGCGGTGTAGACTTCGTAGCCCAACGTATCCCAGAATGCATAGCGCAGCGGTGGGTGTGGATAATTTTGCTGAAAAAAAAACGGCGGATGAGGGGCGCCCAAAGAGTAACTTAGTAAACTAAGTGCTGAATATTATGTCACTTATTTATGTGCAAATGTTTAATAACGAAGAACATTGAACATTACTGTTGGCCACATGTCGGCAAAGTCATGTGACATTAGTGATGTTTGTACTAACTTGGTTTTAAAGCCTTTACTTTAAAATATACGCCGTTCAATAGCTGAGCTTAATCTCACAGAGAATGATCAAAGCTCATGTAGAAACAAACAAATGAACAAAAGATTTTCTCCTTCATTTCTGTCAAACACAGCTGTATGACACGTTTCCAGCTGTTAGTATCATGGTTGCTAGGCAACCTGGGCAGCGCAACAGAGGCTAGACCGTCCCATTTCACAAGCCTCACACTTCCGGCCTTAGCGGTCTTTGAGAGAATTTGCATACTTATGATTAAGGAACTGACCTCCCAGCCCATTGTTCCTTCAGTGGGCTGGTTTCAGTCATGATGCAAATGTACTGTTTATAAGATTTGGGGAAACCTGCAGTCAGCTGAGACTGAAGAAGTCACTTGGATGATGACGAAACATTTCTCCCACAAAACTCTACGTCCAGATGAACAGAATCAACTTTTGGAGACTTACTTTCCTGGATGATTGAGATGGATCAAGACGTTGAACATTATTACACAGGAAAAAACAACTGCACGTAAAATAATCACACCGTGACGCCTCTGCCTTTCTAAATATAGGGACAGTAACTGCGTGTGTGTATGTAAGCGTGTAAAACTTAAAAAAGATAGTCAGATTAACAGTATTTTGTCTCTATCTGCCATTCTGTAATTCATCTCATGTAAACAATACAGGAAACAGTTCACAAAGACGCAGACTAAACACAAGACTAAAGCAATACTAAACACGAGGGCACAAGAACCACAGACTATAAATAATAATAATCAACAAGACAGAGATAAAGAATAACCCATAATACAAAATCAAACCAAAACATAAGAAACTCAAAATGCCATGACAGTTTGAGTGTGGATGAAACAGCTGCATTTTCAAAAATACCCATGTAGGTGTGGACATAGCGTAAAAGAGTTAGTAGTTTATTTTATTACTACCTGTAATTTATTGCAGTTCACTTGTATTTTTTTAATCGTTTTCTTGTAAAACACACGGGGGCCTAGTACAAAAAGTGTGGGAACCACTGGAGTAATCCATGGTATAAATTAATTCAATTCAATTCAATTTTATTTATATAGCGCCAAATCACAACAAAAGTCGCCTCAAGGCGCTTTATATTGTACATATATAATATGTATATATCATACAGAGAAAAACCCAACAATCATATGACCCCCTATGAGCAGCACTTTGATGACACCGGGAAGAAAAAACTGCCTTTTAACAGGAAGAAACCTCCAGCAGAACCAGGCTCAGGGAGGGGCGGGGCCATCTGCTGTGATTGGTTGGGGTGAGAGAAGGAAGACAGGATAAAGACATGCTGTGGAAGAGAGACAGAGGTTAATAACAGATATGATTCAATGCAGAGAGGTCTGTTAATACATAGTGAGTGAGAAAGGTGACTGGAAAGTAAAAACTCAATGCATCATGGGAATCCCCCGGCAGCCTATGTCTATTGCAGCATAACTAAGGGAGGATTCAGGGTCACCTGGTCCAGCCCTAACTATATGCTTTAGCAAAGAGGAAAGTAGAGATAGTGTCTGTCTCCTGAAAAATTAGCCAGGTATAGTGTATTATACAGGTAGTGTTTTATGATGTCCTGCTCTAAGAACCACTTATACTTCTGTGTTAAATGTAGTCTGTAGGTATATCATATTTTACAGCATAACCTGATGTACACCTCCATAGAAATATGATTATGCTTTCACTCAGACTGGAATGACTGTGATTGGCTCGTTTGCTACCTTTGTTTTCTCCTATGCATTTCTGGTTACTTTTTCTTCCCAGTGCCCTTTCAAAATCTACAGGAAGAGAATCAACAAACTCCATCAAGAGCTAGTATTTCAGCAGCAACATTACCAAACAACTCAGACCCACCATACATGAGTATGAACGATAGATGCGGGCCACATGCATAGGCTACGTTTTAGGCCCAAAATAGAGCAAAAGTATGCATTAAGCACTAGTCTATACACAGTTGCTACGAATCAGCAAGCACCTTTGTATTGCACTTCCAGCCCCACTCCTCAGTTACATTTCTTTAAGTCAGTATTTCATGCTGACTTAATGTCAGTTCTGCATGGATGACACTGATGTCAGGAATGCTCCCTTCTATATGGCTCATCTTCTCCCCAGCTTGTGTTTGCAAATTATGCTTGAAGAAAGGTGGGGAGGTTTAACACAGCCATTACAGGTTGACATAACGAGTTCAAATCTGTAAAACTTGGGTCCCATGAAGTTGAGCGTAAAGGTGTAGATCTTGTTTGAAGCTGATGAAGTTTATGTTTGTGTGCTTCGTTCCACCCACAGCTCCCCTGTAGCGTCCGAGTGGACTGTCGTGTTGGGGCGTCTGAAGCTAAATGGATCCAACCCCTTTGAGGTGACGCTGAATGTGACAAATATCACTCTGAGCAACACGACCGGGACCAACATAGCCATCCTCCGTCTATCTGCCCAGCCCACCCTGACCGACTACATCCAGCCCATCTGCTTGGACAACGGGAGAACCTTCGCCGAGGGCTTGGCGTGCTGGGCGGCCGGTTGGAGTCCTGGAAGAGGAGGAGGTGAGTCAGCAACATGAAGGCTGACAGAGTTCTGCCCAGACTCTGCACCAGTCCATCTCTCAGATTACACATGTGGACCACTGCACTTACAGTTTCTTTAGTCAAACATCAGGATTTTCTTATCTTTCATGATGTTAGCTGAGGAAGTTATGCAGCAGTTTCAGACCTCGGTGGTAAACTGTGGGAACTCATCATCGAGTGAGAGCATCTGTACAGACGTGTTTGCACTGCAGCAGGTAAATGACTGGATTCTTCTTCTTATAACACTGTCTGCTGACATGTTGTTTATTCTGGACCTTGGATTTAGCTGCTTTTCAGAAGCAAAGCTTTAAACAAAGTTCTCTGATTTCTCCAAATGTTCAGAAACTGAATAAAACTCTTTAAAATTGTTTAAACCTTTAGCTGGAAGATTTTAAAGTGTTTTTAGCAGCTCTGACTGATGACTGTGTACATGTAGATTTTATGTCCCGATGACCTATAGTTTAGAAAATACATAAATTAGGTGCCCATTTCAATATGGAAGCTGAGTGGTCAGATTTGAAGAGCACCTTCAAAACAAAATGAATCCTGAAATGCTCTGACTAGGGCAATACAAGGAAAATATAATATTGTGATATTTTTTGGCTATATTGTGAAACACGATAAATAATGTAATATGTCTTGAGGCCAAGCGCAAAGGGGCTTAGCTGCAGTTTAAACCTCTGTGCAGTCAAGTTTCTTTATATAAATATTGGCATGTGTGTATCCACAGAAACCTCTGAATCTCAGCTACAACCACCAACTGATAATATTAATGATACATTCACAGCGTGCGGGAGAAACAAAAACTCACAGTGAATTATGTGTAGACGGCTTAATATTTCCATTGCAACCTATACTCAATGGTTACGATTAAGGCATTTTAACCATCATACGTAGAATATTATAGATTATAATAATAACTGACCCTTTCCGTATGTTCAGGGTGATTCTGGCGGCCCGCTGATGTGTAAGCAGAGCGGCTCTTGGTTCCAGGCGGTCGTGTTAACAGCTCCAAGCTCCTCTGCCAGGAGGAGACGAAGCTCAGTCATGACCTTCACCAGAGTGAGCACCTTTGATGCTTTTCTGACGAAGACGCTGGGGACCCTCTTGTCTCCAGCCTCTAACACCACCACAACTACCTCACAAAGCAGCGGGGGTCATCCTGCTCATTCCTTCATCTTTGTCTTCTTCCATCTCCTCAGCCTCACCGTTTGTCTCCAGCTCTTCCTGTAGAGAGTTTGACTTGATCGACATGATGTGATGGACACAAATGAATGTGAACAAGCTTTGACTCTAAGACTTTACAGGCTTAAAGCTGTGCCTGCTAATCTTTGACTTGATTCTGCCTTAATCGGTTATCTAGAGCTCAGTGGTGACGTTTGGGCAGGTTTACTGTAAGCTAAGGGTAACTTTAGTGTACCACTACCAAGAAAATTAAGCTAGTTGTGTAATGCGTGCCACATCATTTTTGAGGCGCAGCATTTTTATCATGAATTCTGACCCATAGTGTGTACTGTACACTTGTTTATGATTATATACGTACCCCAGACTTGACAAGATGTTTGCCAGACGACTTGCAGATGAATAACATGAACAACTACGTACCTGTGCACAGGTAGCTGCTTTTTTGCAAACAGTTTTACTTTCCCACCAAATTTAAGTTGTCTTTTATTCGAACTAATGCCCATGTGCTCGAGTGATGAATAAAACCGATTAATAATTTTTTATTCTGTAAAGAAGATCTTTCTTCTGATTTCCAGCTCCATGTCTTTATTATTTATGTTCACTTTACTCCTGCTCTAATGTGATGGTGGCACCAGGCGTCGGAGCTAAACTTTGGTATAAAAATGAAGAATTCCTTTAAACTTGCACTGAACATGAAAATTTATCCCAGCAGTTCATTATCTGCACTTGTTACATACATATCTATATATTTGAGGTAATAACGGTGAATGGTGTTTCTAAATCGTTCATTCATTTTCAGGAGTGTTGTGTAATTCTAACAAAATTGTAACACAAATACTGCTAATGGCATATCCTGCAGTCGTAATTAATCTGATTTAAAGAAACATATTTTGGAGCTCTCAGGAGCAGGATGATGATCGGGCTGTTCCTCGTCTACCTCATGTCTGGGCCACAACGCTAAGTACTCAAACTATTGAACTGCAGTGGAAAACAAATGTGTAATTTGAAGGAAAAACAATAAATATCCAGTAAATGCAAAAAAAAAATAAATAAATAAATAAATAAATAAATAAATAAATAAATAAATAAATAAATAAATATATATTAGGGGTGCAACGATACACAAAATTCACGGTTCGGTTCGGTTCGATACTTTGGTGTCACGGTTCGATATTTTTTCGATACAAAAAAAATGTTCATGCCTTTTTAATTTGTCATTTATTAAAATTATAAATATATATTTTAACTCAAAAGTACAGTTTTTAAATTTAACCCTAACCCTTGTGCGTGTTTTTTATTTTGACAGCGAATGCGCACCTGCGGACCACTTATGTGCAGCCCTGGTTATTTAGCTCGTCATATTGCAGCCACAGAAATAATTTTGTCCATGAAACCATAAAGCTGCACTTTCTTTTTGCCTTATAGTCTGATTTGTCATAACTTCTCCGTTTTGTGGTAAGCTTTTCTTTGGCTGTCACTTCTTCACCCTGACCTGTCTTATTTGGCTCAGCAGAACTAAAATATATATCTGTCTGTGAAGGTTCTCAGTCATCCAGGTCATCGTAGTCAAATATAAATCCTGCTGCTTTTACACGCTCACTCACATAAGCTCAGCGATTCTCTGCGCGATCAACCTCTCACATGTTTAAGCTGCGGGAGATTTCACTTGTCATGTTTGCATAGTAAGCTAACAATTAATAAGACGATGTCAGAGGAATTGGTGCGCAAATTATCATCACTCACAGATCAGTGCTGTCGCTCTCTATACACAGTTCGCACGATTGCAAAGTGAAAGCAAAAAAACAAGCGCAAATTCAAACGCGACTTCAACATGTCACATATTGACAGTGGCTCACCGATGCCAATGACATAATTACCCAGCTACATTTCTGAAAGAATGCAAAAGCATTGACATATATTTTTCCTTCCTACAATAGCCCGACGGGCAGGGAAGAGATAGATTTTGGTACCCCGACTGAAAAAATCACTAGCCCCGGGACGTTGGGCTAGCGATATTGCGAGCAAATGCACATTTCTATGTTTCAATGGTATCTGATTGAGGAATCACTCATCTTTGGAAAAGAGAGTTTATTACAGAGAAATGTCTCTTTCCAAAATAAAAGCTATACTATCCGCTTCTTCTGGGCTATATTCTCAGCAGCATATTAAACAGCTGTCTAAATGACTCGGCTAAAGTTAGTAGCATGCTTGTTGTTTTTGTCTTTGCACTAGGATGATGTCGGCGTAAATGTGCAGTCATATTCGTTGTGTTCCCACTAGTGCTTTCAGGTTAATCTCGTTGAAATGACCTTAACGCCACAACACGGCAAATCTCCGTTAACGAGCTACCGCCGATCGCCCCGTGCATGGGGCTAGACGGCCAACACGTTAACGAGCTAACTGCGCTAACACACTAGTTCCCACCCATGTAATTGAGCATTGCATGGCACATCCAACATACTGTTTTACTTTAGTCCATGACTCGCTTACCTTCAGGGTCATACGTCACATGAAAACCAAAATAATTCCAAACGCCAGATCTGAATGAGGGTGGGGGAGGTCCATGTTGTAAGGAGAGCTTAACTTCTGTCTCGCTAGCTTGCCCTGCGCTCTTCCTTCTGACGATGCTGTCTGTGTTGAGCGCTCAGTGAATCTGCGTTCGACTACTCCGCCTAGGCTGCACTGTCGACCCTAGGCGGAGTAGTCGAACGCAGATTCACTGAGCGCTCAACACAGACAGCATCGTCAGAAGGAAAGTTGATAAAATAAATTACAAATGTTGTATTGTTCGATACATATGCGTACCGAACCGAAAGCACTGTATCGAACGGTTCAATATCGATACGAATATCGTTGCACCCCTAATATATATATATATATATATATATATATATATATATATATATATATATATATATATATAAAACCCTATGTCTTTCTTTGTTTTCGATACATATATTCATTGTGGGATGTTTTTTGGGTTGTTTTTTTTTTAGATCATTGGGGAATTTTTCTGGGGAAAACCTGGTCTTGTTAGCAGACATGGCATCCATCCCACTTTGGATGGCGCAGCTCTCATTTCTAGAAATCTGGTCAGACCTGTTAAACCCTCAAAAACATGATTGTCCAGAGTTGGGACCAGGAAGCAGAGTTGCAGTCTTACATGCCTCTACTCCACTCCGTCTTATTAATCAACCACAGACCCTGACAGTGTGATGTAGAGGCTGTGTGTAGGCACCAGAGATGGGCAGTAACACGTTATGCGTTACTGTAATCCGATTACTTTTTTCAAGTAACGAGTAAAGTAAGGGATTACTATTGCAAAAACGGTAATTGGATTACTGTTACTTTCCCGTAGGAACGCTGCGTTACTGCGTTACTAAAGCCGTGATTTTTTTGCGAGAATGTCTCACGACAGTGATGTAAGCGAGTGCGACGTTCGTGACAACAGCTGTGTGCAGATCAACAATGGATCATATATCGAGTGCAGAGAGAGTATGAGCGTGCAGCGTTTAAAGCGTGGAAGTACTGACCTTACTTTGAGTTTGATTCCATAAAAAGTGACAAAATCATTAGTGTCCGCTGTGCGTGGGAAGAAAACTTCTTTTTACAGCGAAAAAAACCCCTAAACTTCCAAACAAGCACCGAGTAGCTACGACGTAATGGGAAACT
Organism: Aulonocara sp. 'chitande type north' Nkhata Bay; assembly: GCF_057382095.1. Classification (NCBI taxonomy): domain Eukaryota; kingdom Metazoa; phylum Chordata; class Actinopteri; order Cichliformes; family Cichlidae; genus Aulonocara; species Aulonocara sp. 'chitande type north' Nkhata Bay. The sequence continues at coordinate 36,315,968 of NC_141347.1, forward strand.
CACAGAGAAACTCACGGATTCTTCCACTGACCGCGGCACACCTGCACCAGGGTAAACCTCCGCCTACCCCACTCCTGCTTTACAGGTGAAAATAGAGCAACAGGACCGCTGAGTCTTTGCCTTTATTTATTTTCTGCTGTGTTTTACTTGCATCTATTTGAAAGCGCGAGTGTAAACACACACAAAAATATATAAATATATATATATTTATAAAGATGTGTAAAGATGCCCCAGAGACAATCCAGCACATAACAGCAGGGTGCAAGATGCTAGCAGGCAAGGCATACATGGAACGCCATAACCAAGTGGCCGGCATAGTGTACAGGAACATCTGTGCCGAGTATAACCTAGAAGTCCCGAGGTCAAAATGGGAGATGCCCCCAAGGGTGGTGGAGAATGACCGAGCTAAGATCCTGTGGGACTTCCAGATACAGACGGACAAAATGGTGGTGGCTAACCAACCGGACATAGTGGTGGTAGACAAACAGAAGAAGACGGCCGTAGTGATCGATGTAGCGGTTCCGAATGACAGCAATATCAGGAAGAAGGAACACGAGAAGCTGGAGAAATACCAAGGGCTCAGAGAAGAGCTCGAGAGGATGTGGAGGGTGAAGGTAACGGTGGTCCCCGTGGTAATCGGAGCACTAGGTGCGGTGACTCCCAAGCTAGGCGAGTGGCTCCAGCAGATCCCGGGAATAACATCGGAGATCTCTGTCCAGAAGAGCGCAGTCCTGGGAACAGCTAAGATACTGCGCAGGACCCTCAAGCTCCCAGGCCTCTGGTAGAGGACCCGAGCTTGAAGGATAAACCGCCCGCAGGGGCGCGCTGGGTGTTTTTTTTTTTTTTTATATATATATATATATATATATATATATTTTTTTTTTTTTTTTTTTTTTTATGTGGTGGAATGTGCAGAAAATAGGTTTAAATATTAAACAAATTTCTTCCAGTCAGAGAATGTTGCATATAATAAAATTTTTGCTTGATGCATAAAGTTAAAAGATTAAAACTAATAAAACAAGTTTTAAAAACAGACTTTTCCATTTGATTACATGTTGTATGATGGATTATGCAGAAAAAGTAGAATTGGGCTGAAAGATCTATTGCTTTATCACCTGTTCAGGTTGTAAATTGTATTTTTAAAAAGTCACTAAGTAACTAAGTAATTAATTACTTTTGAAAATAAGTAATCAGTAAAGTAACGGGATTACTTTTTTGGGGAAGTAATCAGTAATTAATTACTGACTCTTGGTGTTCGCTGGCTCTGCGGTAGAGTATCACTTCCTGTTCCTGCTCAAACACAGTGGTGTTTCTGAGTAGCTTATTTGCTTAGCAATTTAATTAACAACTTTTAAATACATTCTTCTTTCATAGTATAATCTTCACGTACTTCATCCGAAGCACACTTTCTGTGTACTCACTACCTAATTTATAGCCAAAGTATTCACTCACTGTCTCTGTACTGTTTCGCTAGCGTAGCTTAGCTCGTAGCCGACTCGTTAGCAGCATGGCCTCTTCTGTCCCTGTCCCTCCTGCACTTTCTTTCTCATTGTGTCAGATGTTTAGTTACTCCTCGGCCTCCTTTAGCAGTAATGATATCTGTAACAAATGTAGCATATTTGCAGCTCTGGAGGCCAGGATTACTGAATTGGAGACTCGGCTTCGCACCCTTCATTCACCCATAGCTAGCCAGGCCCCTGTAGCTGGTGCAGCCGAAGATAGCATAGGCCCCGCTAGCTGTTCCCCGGCAGACCCCAAGCAGCTGGGGAAAGAGGGCGGCTGGGTGATGGTGAGGAGGAAGCATAGTCCTAAACAGAAGCCCCAGGTACACCACCAACCCGTTCATGTGTCTAACCGTTTTTCCCCACTTGGCGACACACCCGCCGGGGGTCAAACTCTGGTAATTGGTGATTCTGTTCTCAGACATGTGAAGCTGGAGACACCGGCAACCATAGTCAATTGTCTTCCAGGGGCCAGAGCAGGCGACATTGAAGGAAATTTAAAACTGCTGGCTAAGGGTAAACGTAAATTCAGTAAAATCATAATTCACGTCGGCAGTAATGACACCCGGTTACGCCAATCGGAGGTCACTAAAATCAATATTGAATCGGTGTGCAACTTTGCCAAAACAATGTCGGCCTCTGTAGTTTTCTCTGGTCCCCTCCCCAATCAGACCAGGAGTGACATGTTTAGCTGCATGTTCTCCTTAAATTGCTGGCTGTCTGAGTGGTGTCCCAGAAACGATGTGGGCTTCATAGATAATTGGCAAACCTTCTGGAGGAAACCTGGTCTTGTTAGGAGAGACGGCATCCATCCCACTTTGGATGGAGCAGCTCTCATTTCTAGAAATATGGACAAATTTATTAAACCCCCCAAAATATGACTATCCAGAGTTGGGACCAGGAAGCAGAGTTGCAGTCTTACACGCCTCTCTGCAGCTTCTCTCCTCCTGCTACCCCCCCAAAAACCCATCTCCATAGAGACTGTGTCAGCTTCCAAACAGACAAAAAACAAACTAAAAACCAGCAACAAACAACTTAAACATAAACAATCACAAAGAAAGAACAATACAGTATCCACATCTGAACCAAAGAGTAAAACAGTGAAATGTGGATTATTAAATATTAGGTCTCTCTCCTCCAAGTCTCTGTTAGTACATGACTTAATAATTGATCAACAATCTGTCTTACAGAAACCTGGTTGCAGCAGGATGATTATGTTAGTTTAAATGAATCAACACCCCCGAGTCATTCTAACTACCAGAAACCTCGAAGCACAGGCCGAGGGGGAGGTGTGGCAGCAATTTTTCACACCAGCCTATTAATCAACCAAAGACCCAGACAGACTTTTAATTCATTTGAAAGCCTGATGCTTAGCCTCGTCCACCCCAGCTGTGAAAGTCAGAAACCAGTCTTACTTGTTATCATCTATCGTCCACCTGGACCTTACACAGAGTTTCTGTCTGATTTCTCAGACTTTATATCTAATTTAGTTCTGAGCTCAGATAAAATAATTATTGTGGGTGATTTTAACATCCATGTAGATGCTAAAAATGACAGCCTCAACATGGCATTTAGTCTGTTATTAGACTCAATTGGCTTCTCTCAAAATGTAAAAGAACCCACCCACCACTTTAATCACACTCTAGATCTTGTTTTAACATATGGCATAGAAACTGAACATTTAACAGTGTTTCCTGAAAACCCTCTGCTGTCTGATCATTTCCTGATAACATTTACATTTACAATAATTGATTACACAGCAGTGGGGAGTAGACTTTATCAAAGTAGATGTCTTTCTGAAAGCACTGTAACTAAGTTTAAGAATATAATCCACCCACTGTTATCATCTTCAATGCCCTGTACCAACACAGAGCAGAGCAACTGATGGGTTTAGATTTTATTATTGTCATTTGTATTAGGAAATATTTAACCATATATTCTTAGAGGTGTATAATCAATTGTGTAGTGATAGGTTGTGTGATCTTTAGCAGGCTACAAAGGCTTGGTGTGTATTCCATACTGGAATGCACACCTATATCCTGGGAGCATGGGAAGAGGTCGTACCTTGTCTTATTGTTTTATGGTAGGATTAACGTAGCTACGTCTGTTCTAGTCTAAGTGCTTTTTGTTTAGATGAACTGCTGGACCTCCTCACCGGGGGGGGGGGGGGGGGGGTCTACCCTCTTCCTGACCAAGGATGTTTGCTTGTGTGTTTTTATGACCCTTTGATCAGCAGTACCACACACACACACACACACACACACACACACACACACACACACACACACAGTATTCTTTGTTCACATGTATACCTATGTGAGATGCTATATGTTAATGACCCTATGCATATTCATGTAACCACAATAAAAGGAGTGCTATGGGGAGCCTGGCTGAGAGTCTGATGGTGGTCAAGTGGAGGAACGACGCTTGGCTCCAGCCAGGTCTCCCTCATGCATGAGTAAACCAGAGAACTTTGATGCCTTGTGTCTTGCTTTTTGCTGCGTAGCAGATTGTCCTTAACGTTCCAGCAGATGGGTTCAAGCTACAAACCTATCAGCAGCTATCTGAACGCTACCCCAACAGAGGTCGATCATCTTGTTAATAATTTCACCTCCTCACTACGTACGACTCTGGATACTGTAGCTCCTGTGAAAACTAAGGTCTCTAATCAGAAGTACCTGACTCCGTGGTATAATTCTCAAACACGTAGCCTAAAGCAGACGACTCGTAATCTGGAGAGGAAATGGCGTGTCACAAATTTAGAGGATCATCATTTAGCCTGGAGAAATAGTTTGCTGCTTTATAAGAAAGCCCTCCGCAAAGCCAGAACATCTTACTATTCATCACTGATTGAAGAAAATAAGAACAACCCCAGGTTTCTCTTCAGCACTGTAGCCAGGCTGACAAACAGTCAGAGCTCTTTTGAGCCAACCATCCCTTTAACGTTAACTAGTAATGACTTCATGAACTTCTTCACAAATAACATTTTTATCATTAGAGAAAAAATTACCAATAATCATCCCACAGATGTAATATTATCTACAGCTACTTTCAGTACCATTGATGTTAAGTTAGACTCTTTTTCTCCAATTGATCTTTCTGAGTTAACTTCAATAATTACTTCCTCCAAACCATCAACGTGTCTTTTAGACCCCATTCCTACAAAACTGCTCAAAGAAGTCCTGCCATTAATTAATTCTTCGATCTTAAATATGATCAACCTATCTCTAATAATCGGCTATGTACCACAGGCCTTCAAGCTGGCTGTAGTTAAACCTTTACTCAAAAAGCATCTCTAGACCCAGCAGTCTTAGCTAATTATAGGCCAATCTCCAACCTTCCTTTCATATCAAACATCCTTGAAAGAGTAGTTGTCAAACAGCTAACAGATCATCTGCAGAGGTTTATTTGAAGAGTTTCAGTCAGGTTTCAGAGCTCATCACAGCACAGAAACAGCTTTAGTGAAGGTTACAAATGATCTTCTTATGGCCTCTGACAGTGGACTCATCTCTGTGCTTGTCCTGCTAGACCTCAGTGCAGCGTTCGATACTGTCGACCATAATATCCTATTAGAGCGATTAGAACATGCTGTAGGTATTACAGGTACTGCACTGCAGTGGTTTGTATCATATCTATCTAATAGACTCCAGTTTGTGCATGTAAATGGAGAGTCCTCTTCACACACTGAGGTTAATTATGGAGTTCCACAGGGTTCAGTGCTAGGACCAATTCTGTTTACATTATACATGCTTCCCTTAGGCAGCATCATTAGAAGACATAGCATACATTTTCACTGCTATGCAGATGACACCCAGCTCTATCTGTCCATGAAGCCAGATAACACACACCAATGAGTTAAACTGCAGGAATGTCTTAAAGACATAAAGACCTGGATGGCCGCTAACTTTCTGCTTCTTAATTCAGATCAAACTGAGGTTATTGTACTCGGCCCTGAAAAGCTTAGAAATATGGTATCTAAGCAGATTCTTACTCTGGATGGCATTACCTTGGCCTCCAGTAACGCTGTGAGGAACCTTGGAGTCATGTTTGACCAGGACATGTCCTTCAACGCACATATTAAACAAATATGTAAGACTGCTTTCTTCCATTTGTGCAACATCTCTAAAGTTAGAAATATCCTGTCTCAGAGTGACGCTGAAAAACTAGTTCATGCATTTATTACTTCCAGGCTGGACGACTGTAATTCATTATTATCAGGATGTCCAAAAAAACTCCCTGAAAAGCCTTCAGCTAATCCAAAATGCTGCAGCAAGAGTCCTGACAGGGACTAGAAAGACAGAGCAGATTTCTCCTGTTTTGGCTTCCTGTTAAATCCAGAATTCAAAATCCTGCTCCTCACATAAAAGGTCTTAAATAATCAGGCCCCATCTTATCTTAATGACCTTGTAGTACCATATCACCCTATTAGAGCACTTCGCTCTCGATCTGCAGGCCTACTTGTTGTTCCTAGATTATTTAAAAGTAGAATGGGAGGCAGAGCCTTCAGTTTTCAGGCCCCTCTTCTGTGGAACCAGCTTCCAGTTTGGATTCAGGAGACAGACACTATCTCTACTTTCAAGATTAGGCTTCAAACTTTCCTTTTTGCTAAAGCATATAGTTAGGGCTGGACCAGGTGACCCTGAATCCTCCCTTAGTTATGCTGCAATAGACGTAGGCTGCCGGGGGATTCCCATGATGCACTGAGTTTTTCCTTTCCAGTCACCTTTCTCACTCACTATGTATTACAGGGAGTGCCGAATTATTAGGCAAATGAGTATTTTGTCCACATCATCCTCTTCATGCATGTTGTCTTACGCCAAGCTGTATAGGCTCGAAAGCCTACTACCAATGAAGCATATTAGGTGATGTGCATCTCTGTAATGAGAAGGGGTGTGGTCTAATGACATCAACACCCTATATCAGGTGTGCATAATTATTAGGCAACGTCCTTTCCTTTGGCAAAATGGGTCAAAAGAAGGACTTGACAGGCTCAGAAAAGTCAAAAATAGTGAGATATCTTGCAGAGGGATGCAGCAGTCTCAAAATTGCAAAGCTTCTGAAGCGTGATCATCGAACAATCAAGCGTTTCATTCAAAATAGTCAACAGGGTCGCAAGAAGCGTGTGGAGAAACCAAGGCGCAAAATAACTGCCCATGAACTGAGAAAAGTCAAGCGTGCAGCTGCCAAGATGCCACTTGCCACCAGTTTGGCTATATTTCAGAGCTGCAACATCACTGGAGTGCCCAAAAGCACAAGGTGTGCAATACTCAGAGACATGGCCAAGGTAAGAAAGGCTGAAAGACGACCACCACTGAACAAGACACACAAGCTGAAACGTCAAGACTGGGCCAAGAAATATCTCAAGACTGGTTTTTCTAAGGTTTTATGGACTGATGAAATGAGAGTGAGTCTTGATGGGCCAGATGGATGGGCCCGTGGCTGGATTGGTAAAGGGCAGAGAGCTCCAGTCCGACTCAGACGCCAGCAAGGTGGAGGTGGAGTACTGGTTTGGGCTGGTATCATCAAAGATGAGCTTGTGGGGCCTTTTCGGGTTGAGGATGGAGTCAAGCTCAACTCCCAGTCCTACTGCCAGTTTCTGGAAGACACCTTCTTCAAGCAGTGGTACAGGAAGAAGTCTGCATCCTTCAAGAAAAACATGATTTTCATGCAGGACAATGCTCCATCACACGCGTCCAAGTACTCCACAGCGTGGCTGGCAAGACAGGATATAAAAGAAGAAAAACTAATGACATGGCCTCCTTGTTCACCTGATCTGAACCCCATTGAGAACCTGTGGTCCATCATCAAATGTGAGATTTACAAGGAGGGAAAACAGTACACCTCTCTGAACAGTGTCTGGGAGGCTGTGGTTGCTGCTGCACGCAATGTTGATGGTGAACAGATCAAAACACTGACAGAATCCATGGATGGCAGGCTTTTGAGTGTCCTTGCAAAGAAAGGTGGCTATATTGGTCGCTGATTTGTTTTTGTTTTGTTTTTGAATGTCAGAAATGTATATTTGTGAATGTGGAGATGTTATATTGGTTTCACTGGTAAAAATAACTAATTGAAATGGGTATATATTTGTTTTTGTTAAGTTGCCTAATAATTATGCACAGTAATAGTCACCTGCACACACAGATATCCCCCTAAAATAGCTCAAACTAAAAACAAACTAAAAACTACTTCCACAAACATTCAGCTTTGATATTAATGAGTTTCTTGGGTTCATTGAGAACATGGTTGTTGTTCAATAATAACATTATTCCTCAAAAATACAACTTGCCTAATAATTCTGCACTCCCTGTAACAGACCTCTCTGCATTGAATCATATCTGTTATTAACCTCTGTCTCTCTTCCACAGCATGTCTTTATCCTGTCTTCCTTCTCTCACCCCAACCAATCACAGCAGATGGCCCCGCCCCTCCCTGAGCCTGGTTCTGCTGGAGGTTTCTTCCTGTTAAAAGGGAGTTTTTCCTTCCCGCTGTCGCCAAAGTGCTTGCTCATAGAGGGTCATATGATTGTTGGGTTTTTCTCTGTATCTATGAAGCGCCTTGAGGTGACTTTTGTTGTGATTTGGCGCTATATAAATAAAATTGAATTGAATTAAATTGAATTGAATTTTCTCTGCAAAAGCATACAGTTTCCTGTCAGTACTTTTTGGCACAGACTGTACTCAGAGTTGGGCCTCTCTTATCCATAAAACAATATAATCATCAAATAGGCATTCAGATTATATATTTAAATCCCAACAAGGGACAGACTGGCAGGCCAGAAACTGGCAACAGTGAAGGTGATGGCTTGGCTGAGGGCAGATGTCGGTGGAGGCGATGAGACACATCAGGTGAAAGATGCCCATCAAGGTTTTCTGTACTGTGCAATCTGCACGCCTTGGTACTGACGAGTGCTTGTTTGTGTTACAGCTGCCTTCCCAACAGCTTGAACCAGTCTGATGACTCGTGTTTCTGAAACACTCAGCTCGTCTGGCACCAACAACAATGCCACGTTCAAATTTAAATCACCTTTCTTCCTCATTCTGATGCTCAGTTTCAACCTCAGAAGGTCATCTTCATATATCTGCATACCTAAATGCATTGAACTGCAACCATGCGACTGTCTGTCGTAACAGGCAGCTGAACAGGTGTACCTAAAAGTGTCATAAACACTGTTATCCTGATCTGCTGGAGCCTGTAAAGTACAGTACTGTGATAACAAAGGTGTGTTGCGTTTTCATAGCACAAAGCAGCAATGTGTCGTTGAAATACTCAAAGTGCTCAACACATGTGTTCACATTTCTCCACAGAAACTGAGACACAGCTTGTACTACCCCCCAAAATAATTATTAAACAGAAAAATGCACCAAGTTTAACAAGAACCTTTTTTCTTGTTTCAGCTGTGTCAAACTGAGCGTGTGCAGAGGCTTTAATAACCTGCCAGCTGTCGTGCTAGGATCATTTAGCATGATTTTTTTCAAATCATCTATCATCTCATTTAACCAGTGGATGTTTTCTTACTTTCAGTGCTGCCAACATGAATTTGCACTTTTGCATACACCCATTCAACTCTTGAACTCTATTGTGCTTTTAATCTGTTACTGGCAGATCCAGTTTGTCACTCCACAAAAAAACTCATTGTCACAGTCTGGCAGAGGCAGACTGTATGTATTATGAAAAGGACCTAAAATGCGGACACCATGAAACAAAAACTTAAATGTTAACAGAAAGCGAGCTGTTTATTAAGGCTGGTGAAAACATTACAAAACAAAAGGCAGAGGAGAAGCTAAACAATAACCTAAACTGGGAGAGCTAAGATAACATAGAAACCCAAAACATGAACCCTAACATGGACACAAAAATACCTAGAGCACAGAACCTGGAAGCATGACACAAAGGACAACAAACGACCTGACAATGACACACTGAAAACAGAGGACTTAAATACACAGGAGGTGATTAGGGGAAGTGGGAACACATGGAGGAACAGCTGACTTACATGAGCCTAATGACAGGACAAGGGAAGTGAAACTAAATACAATGAACAAAGAACACACGACTCCTTCAAAATAAAACAGGAAACATGAGACAGACAGACACATACACTGATATGCACACACTCATCCCCCCTCCCTTTCCAAATGCCTTCGACGCTTATTCCCTTCCGATGCTGCACCCTTTACCCCCCCTGTTGCTTGTCATGTGTTTCTTTGGTGTATTAAGAGTTTTTTCATGTGCAGAGGTGTTTTTTTCTGTTCTCAAACTGATCTCCCTTTTTGTTTTGTCTGGACACTAGACGTCGCACAGCTTCATCATGCAGCTCTTCAGAGCGGTACCGGGCTGATTTGGCTCCTCTGCTACAATAAAATTTGCTTTCACAACAGCTTCACTTTGTGATTTACCAGTTTACCAGCAATGTAAACTGCTGGTAAACTGTTTACCAGCAATGTCTGTAAACATATATTCAGTCTCCCACCGGTGCTGAAAGGCTCTGTTTTCAGAATCAACTTTTCTCTTCGCCATTGTGAGCAGCTAGCTTCGCAATAACTGAAGTTTGACTTGATTGATGCGGGAATGTTCCCAGGTAGCCTAGTGTTCGGCAAAGAAGGCTGCAGCACTGCATTATGGGATCTGTTGTTTGTGTGTTATTAGCACCGCATATTGCCGGGCCATACATAACAGTAATAAAAAATCTATATAAAATGATCTCGCAGGCCGGATATGAATGTATGCCGGGCCGTGTGTTGCCCACGAGCCTTGAGTTTGACACATGTGCTCTAGATGAAGACCCCGCTCAACCTCTCATTTGCATTCCTGAACAAAGGCAGCACCCTCCTGTAAAGCAGCAACCGGAGAAGATGAAATCCGAAATAACTTCGAAATAAATAACTTTGGTCTTCGTGTACAAGCTCTAGTTGGTTTGCTTAGCACCACGGGTGATCAAGGATGGACAGAACTAAATTGTGGCTCCTATGTTGATCGCCTGCTTGAACAGTTGCCTGCAGAGCATTGTAGTCGCTTTAAACGGCATGTTTATAGGAAACAAGGAGAAATGACGTATAACTTACCTTTCTTATCGTGGTTGCAAATGGAGTGCAGGTGTCAACCAAGAAAGGACAGTCCTGTTTCGTCCTTCAGCCAGCCACGAGCTGCCTGTAAGTACACCTCTCCACTTGCAACAATATTACATGGGGCAAATACATCTGATGATCCTGTACAGGCATCACAACCCATCCTAACGATTAAGGCTACATGTGCTGCTGCTCACCTGAACACCGCATCAGTAAGTGTCCTGAGTTTATTCACAAGACAAAGGATGAGAAAATAAACCGGGTAAAGAGGAACAAACGGTTTTGGCATTGTGCTAGGACTCATCAGGCTGCAAAGTGTGATCTGAGGAAAGCATGTGTCACCTGCATGGGACGACATCTACAGATCCTGTGCGAGGTAAATCAGAGACCTAGAACTGAAATTAATCCTGTAGTGAGGACGTTGTATTTTGATATACTGTTGACTGTCCTACTGTACTATTAAAAGTTGTGAAAGTGCTCCTGTGTAATGGCATATGACATATGCAGTATTTGATGATGGCTCCCAACGTACCATGCTTCTGACATCAGCAGCTCAGCCACCTAACTGGGAAAGCTGAGAATTTGTCACTTAGACCTGTCCGTCAACATGTTGAAACTATTCAGATTTTTTCTGTAAGTTTCAGGATCTCTTCCACTGCACACCCAGAGAAACACCCGTATTCTCTCTCCAAAGGAATTACAAACATCTTCAAGGCATCTCATTATCAGCTGTTAACAAAGCAGCTCGACTACTGCTCATAGGCTCAGATCATACTCGCCTCATCACGCCGACTGCACCAGTTAGCCATGGTCCATATGGCTCTTCTGCTGTGGTCAAAACCTGCTTAGGATGGACACTCCAAGGTCCGATCACAGACTTCCAATCACAGAGCAGTTCAGCGCAAGCCCAGTGTTTGTTCACATCTTTCAGTTCAGGTGTGCTCCAGCACAACCTTGTGTCCGCTATTGGCTCTGAGTCCGTTCAACCACCTCCTACTCTACCATCAACAGTTTCCACATCGTCGCCTGCAGTTCCACCATCACCAGCTCCACCACCTGTGGCTGCCATTCCCCCACAGGTCAGTGAACCGCCCGGTCCTGCCTCTGCCAAGCCCCGTACACTGGGCCCTGCAAAACTGCCCGATGGTCTGCAGTTATGTACATGCGGCTGCATCCCACATGGTTGGCATTTGGACCAGCTTCATCGCCACCGCTGGCTACACGATCAGCCCCTGAACTGTTTGGCCTTATCAATTACACCTATCACATGATCTGTCTCCATCCAGAACAAACCAAAGAAGCTGCTGAGAAAAAGCTCTATCGCAAAATCTACTCCATGAGGAAAAAGGATGAGTTCAAGTGCTTCCTCACCTTTTCTCTCAGACACCACCGGAGGTAGGAAAAAAGAAAAGATGATAAGAGGGCAGAGCACATGTGGAAGAGCACATGTGGAAGAGCAAATGGTAAATGGCCTGTATTTGTATAGCGCTTTTCTAGTCCCTAAGGACCCCAAAGCGCTTTACATATCCAGTCATCCACCCATTCACACACACATTCACACACTGGTGATGGCAGCTACATTGTAGCCACAGCCACCCTGGGGCGCACTGACAGAGGCAAGGCTGCCGGACACTGGCGCCACCGGGCCCTCTGACCATCACCAGTAGGCAACGGGTGAAGTGTCTTTGCCCAAGGACACAACGGCCGAGACTGTCCAAGCCGGGGCTCGAACCGGCAACCTTCCGATTACAAGGCGAACTCCCAACTCTTGAGCCACGATCGCCCCGGGGTAGCTCACTGGAATGAGAGGGTGAGTGTATGCCGAATTTTTTTTGACTGTTGTTTCTCACACTAACTTTAACACGAGCGCCCCGGGATTAACCTGGAGGCTATTTTAGGGACTCTCTCCGTGAGTGACGTAGTTAAAGACTGTGCGAGTGGATGTGTTCAGACCTGATTTTAGATAAAATAAAGTATCATTCAAATTCCTCCGCTGTGCAAATTTGGAAAGAAATCTGAATCTTTATTATCTGAAGCATCAGGGAAAAAACCTGCACGCTCCACAGTGTGTGAAAGATGTCTGTGAGGTTGGTGTTCACTGAGTGACAGATTAGTATCAGACTAATGTCATTACACAGGAATGCTGACAGGTGAGATTCACCTGCTGATGTTCTGCCATTGTTCTTCCTGTACATGTCAGCTGAAGGTCTCATAGTGATCTGGGACTGTAAAGGACACAAAATGAAATGTCTCATGGAGGGGGGAGTCAGAGAGGCTGAGATGATCTGAGAGGAGGAGGGAGGGGGGATATACCGGACAGAGGACGATGAAGATGGAGCTGCCAGGCAGGAGGAGAAGAGATAGACGTGAGCGAAGAATCTTGGATGTAGTGAAGGAGGACATGTGGCGGGGTGGAGTGACAGAGGATGATGCTGGGATAGGAGGACAGGAGGAGGTGGAGGCAGATGATCTGCTGTGGTGACCTCTAAAGGGAGCAGGAGGAAGAAGACAACAGGTTTATAGTTTATGGGTTTATGACCAGTGACTTTGCTCACATGCGGGGTCCCTCAAGAGTCCAATCTTGGTCCACCTCTTTTTTTTCCTCTTAGAAGTAGAGGACACGCTTATGTTCCATCCATCTTATCCTTTTCAGGGTGACAGGGGCCTATCCCAGGGCTCCATGGTACACCTGGACAGGTCGCAGGCTGTTGCAGGACTAACACATAGAGACAGACAACCAGTCACACTCACATCTATGAGCAATGTAGAGTTACCAATTACAGCTTTTATTCACATGTCAGTCTAAAACAGCATCAGTGTTGAGAGTCCAGCTAACACAACTTTTAATACTCCTTTTCTATAAATTGATACGTTATCTTAAAATCCTGAAAGAGCCTCAGTTGTGCCAAAAGCCTGATTTAATGAGCAAAAATTTTGGTACACTGATGAACAGCTAGCTTACATCGTATTTCTGATTGTGCTGCTGTTATTGTGTATATATTTATTTACATTTATATTTCTTCATACATTCTTATATAGTTCTATATTGTGTATTGTGTATTTTGTATTTTGTTGTACAGTTATTTTATTTTCAACTTTAATTTATATATTTATCTTTATCTTATTCTTCCCAGTTAAATTTACCCTTCATTCTAATTTGTGTTGTACAGTTATTTCATTTTTAACCTTAATTTATATTTTATTCCTTCTTAGTTAAATTTACCCTTTTTAATTTTTCATATTTATTTCCTATCTTATTCATAGCCTTTTCCTTTTTTGTTCTCTTTAGGTCACGAGCAGTTGTCCAAGCATTTCACTACATATCGTACTGTGTATGACTGTGTACGTGACAAATAAAATTTGAATTTGAATTTGAATTTGAATTTGAATAGTACTGCGCTTCTCAAGATCAGCTGAAGCAAAATGACTTCAGGAAATCAGGGGATGCAGATAAAATGCATTAAGGCTGCCACGCAGACACTGGAGAAACTCAGGTGCTGACCATAGTTTCTGACCCAAGAATAAATCCGTGCGTGACTCTACGCAGGAGGTCCATCAGGTTACTGGGAATAGAAAAGTTGTGTGTTTTTTTGTTGGAGTGAAATCATGATTCCTCTTATTCCGAGTCACCCCTCTCACGTCGCCCACATTGGCTTCTTTGCTTTTTCACTGTGTCTGATGTGAGGAAAATCAGGTGAGCTGCAATGTTGGGCGTGTCGTCAGACAGGTGTTGGTGTGGGATGCACCGCAGACAGAGAGGAGGAGGAGAGAGGAAGGTTATTTATGCCTCAGCAGGTCTGGAGGTTTGGATCTTACAGCGATGGCTTTCTACAAAGTGATGTGTTTGGCTGCTGGGCTGATGCTCCTGACCCAAGGTAAGAGCTCTCTGCACACACCTGCAGCAGGTACGACTCAGAGGGCGAAAACACTCAGGAGCACAGCGCTTCACTTTAAAGTGACACTGCAGGAAAAGGAGGACTGGTGGTTTATTTTAGGTTCACAGATAAACGTGATGATCTGTTTGGTTTGGAAGCAGCTGAGAGGTTTTAACTTCTTTATTTCACCTTAACTTTTGTTGGTTTATTCAGTCAGCTTTGATTGACACACATCATTTATTCATGAGGATCTAAACGTGTGACAAAGGAGGATATCACCTTAACCTGATTAAGCTTAAACATTTCAGATCAATAACTGAGTTCCAGTACATGTACATATATCGTGTTTCAGAGCTCATGATCACATGATATAATAATATAAATGTCATATATAATACATGTTTTATTTAAAAATGTTCTCCTGATTCTTCAGTAGCAGTTTTACTTTCTGTCCTGGTCAATAAAGCTTCATTCAAACTTGGCTGTGATTCAAACCTCTCATAAAAGTTTCTTTATGAGAGGTTTGAATCTTTATGTTTATTAATGATTATTTGATGGTTGTTTATAACTTTAAAACTGCTCTCTGTGCGTATGACCGCTTTCTGCAGCTGCTGTCTTCACTACATGAATCACACTAATGGCATCTGAAAAAGAAACAGAGAGGATTATTTTTAATTTCCTCCAACAATAAAAGTTTATTTTATAAATATTTTTCAATAAAATTAAAGCTACCCCGTCATTATTTAGTGACATTAAGTGTCGAGTGTCAGATTTAGTAAATATTTTAGATCTGCTTTCATGATCATATCTCAGTCTGCACAATGTGGACTGAAACGTTGTATCACTTTAGTTAAAATTTAAAAAATGTGTGTCTTTAATATTTAATTGGAAATATATTTAAGGGGAAAGCTGGCTGTCTTATTTCTTTAATTCAGTCATTCATGGGATTATTAGCTGCAGCTTAACCGACTGAGACGTTTCAAAAGGATGTTTGATCTCTGAGCTTTGGAGACGTTTTTTAAATGAAAAGTGTGACGGCGATGCGCAGCAGTTTGTTGTGCCAGTTAAAGATGTGATAACATCTTTAACAGTTAAAGATGTGATAACAGGTTTCATTCATCATAGCTCAGTGCAGGAAGTGCGTTAGATTCTGAGAAGGTGCCGCATCATTTGTGTCCAAACTACGGTGAGGAACTCTTGATCGTGGCTCAAGAGTTGGGAGTTCGCCTTGTAATCGGAAGGTTGCCGGTTCGAGCCCCGGCTTGGACAGTCTCGGTCGTTGTGTCCTTGGGCAAGACACTTCACCCGTTGCCTACTGGTGGTGGTCAGAGGGCCCGGTGGCGCCAGTGTCCGGCAGCCTCACCTCTGTCAGTGCGCCCCAGGGTGGCTGTGGCTACAATGTAGCTTGCCATCACCAGTGTGTGAATGTGTGTGTGACTGGGTGGATGACTGGATATGTAAAGCGCTTTGGGGTCCTTAGGGACTAGTAAAGCGCTATATAAATACAGGCCATTTACCATTTACCATTTTCTATGAAATGATGGAGGGTGGAAGATGAAAATACTGTGTGTGCAGCCCAGACCAACACACACACACACACACACAGATCAGGAAACTCTTTCGAGACAAACAGCACGATAACGATCCTCTCAGAAATGGAGGTAAAACCAGTCTATAGAACGAAAACATTAACAGTGTAAAAGGTAACCCCGCACACACACACACACACACACACACAAACTACCTACAAAGATAGTCTAAGGAGCTTAGAAAGAAAAGCGTCTGGACTTCTTTAAGTTGCTTGAAGACGTTTCACCTTCATCCGAGAAGCTTCTTCAGTTCTAGGGTCAAATGGTGGAGAGTCCCAGATTTAAACCCAGTGGGAGTTTCCCCCCAAAGAGGGACAAAGGACCCCCTGATGATCCTCTACCTAATCACATGAGTTAAGGTGTAAAAACGGGTGTGGGTCCCAATCAGCCAGGGTTTCGGGTGAGCTCATTGTGAAACCTGGCCCCACCCTATCATGTGATTTCCTGAGGTCAGATGGCCCAGGATGTGAGTGGGCGTTAAGGCGTCTGGGGACGCTCCAACTGGTAGAGGATCATCAGGGGGTCCTTTGTCCCTCTGTGGGGGGTCACTCCCACTGGGTTTAAATCTGGGACTCTCCACCATTTGACCTTAGAACTGAAGAAGCTTCTCGGATGAAGGTGAAACGTCTTCAAGCAACTCAAAGAAGTCCAGACGCTTTTCTTTCTAAGCTCCTTAGACTATGATGACCTGGATGACTGAGAACATTCACAGACATACCTACAAAGATTGCGTTTAACAGATGGATGAAGCTGCCCACTGGCGTCATTGACTGCTTTGCTCGGTCAATGATTAGTTGGAATTATTGGAATGGAGTCCAGTGGGTGCCGTCATCCGTCTGTTAATGAAGAAATACCACAAATGTAAAACTAATGGAGTAAACAACACATACAGTACATATAAATATATATGAATATGTATACAAGTTGAAAATTTCCCAAAATACATTCAATTAATTAACAGGTGGCAGCATAAACAAAGCTGGTCACATAATCAAGATTTTAAAGGGTCTGTTAGTAGAGTCGCCTCACAGCAGCCGTGCTATTGGTCAGATGATGTCATTAAAATTCTCCAACATGGGGACTGACTCACTGCTACAGCCACTACTGGAGCTTCTGCTGGATGCTTATAGCTAACCACAGACAATCAACTTTCCCACTATTATTAACGACAGTGAACTAATCACAGACAGATAAATGAAGATTTTTAGTTTTAAAATGGTTTGTTTTCTGTGTTTCAGAGTCTGAGTCACAGCTGGATGGTAAGAAAAAGCCTCTTTGTGTAATAAATCTTTAGTTTCATATGAATATTAGTTTGTGAGTGAACTGTAGACTCCAGGATCACTGTGTCCTCACTCAGCAGTTTGTAGTGCTGAGAGTTTACAGCTCCTACAGTAATGCTCACTCTGTGTTTTAATGTCGGTCTTCAGTTTGTGGTAAGGCGTCTCTGAACACCAGGATTGTAGGAGGACAGGTGGCCCCTGTTGGCAGCTGGCCCTGGCAGGTCAGTCTGCAAAGATCTGGGTCCCACTTCTGTGGAGGATCCCTCATTAACAGTCAGTGGGTGCTGACTGCTGCTCACTGCTTTAGAAGGTGAGTGATGAGGCTGAAGCTGCACTCTAAACATGATTTAAGGAAATTATGGAGGGTCCTAATCTGGGGGCTGAGGGTGGTAACAGGATAAATATTTAACAGGGCAGGAAGTCAAACTTTATATATGTTTTCTCGTCTATAACAATTGTAACAACTGTGCACTGTTCGTGTCGCTCCTGATGATCTCAGCATTACTGCAACCGGTCTGACTGTGAATCTGGGCCTTCAGAGTCTACAGGGATCTAACCCCAATGCAGCGTCTCGGACAGTAACACAGATCATCAAACATCCAAACTACAACTCTGGTACCAACGACAACGACATCTGCCTCCTGCAGCTCTCCTCACCGGTGACTTTCAGCAGCTACATTTCTCCCGTCTGCCTGGCAGCTTCAGACAGCATCTTCTACAGCGGTGTTAACAGCTGGGTCACCGGCTGGGGCAACATAGGAAGTGGAGGTGGGTCACTGGTTAGAACAGATTAATATTGTCTGAGGATGACAGGAAACAAACAGCTTCTCCAAAGTATCCATAAAGGAGCCTTTGTCTGCTTATTTTATGATTCTGTTGCTGAAGAGAAGCCTAAATGTTTCAGAAACTATGATTTATGAATTTATTCAAGGTTCAGGGTTCTTTATTTGACACATGCATAGTTATACAAGTATAACACACAGTGAAATGTAGCCTGACACGCATCTCGACATGTGCAAAAACTTTAGGGGGGGGTGTAGAGGAAGAATGTATATATATATATATATATGTATATATATATATATATATATATATATATATATATATATATATATATATATATATGTAGTATATACATTGGGTGAATGTGCAGTAGTAGCAGCAAGCAGGTGAATTCTGTACATTAATATGAATAGACATCTGACTATTTTACAGGATAGACAATATCAACATATTTAAAATTAAAGGAATTGAAATGTACATTGTGCCTTGGTTTAGTGTCTGGAAGAGTCCTGTCTCAGTCAATTATAGATGATGTGAGAGGGCGGGTGTGTGTGTTTAGGGCACGGATGGCTTGGGGATAGAAGCTCCTCTTGAGTCTCTCTGTCCTTGCCCGGAAGATGCGGAACCTTCTACCAGATTGCAGAAGTTGGAACAGTTTGTTGCCAGGATGGGACGGGTCCTTCAGTATCTGCGCTGCTCTAGTCCGGCATCTCCTGGTGTAGGTGTCCTGAAGCGGGGGGAGAGCAATCCTGCAGCAGCGTTCTGCTGTACGGATCACTCTCTGGAGAGCTTTTTGGTCCTTCACACAGCTGTTCCCGAACCACGATGTCATGTTCTGTGTGAGGATGCTCTCCACAGCGCCTGTATAGAAAATCCTGAGGATCTTTGGAGAGACCCTGAACTTCCTCAGTTGTCGTAGGTGATACAGGCGCTGCCTAGCCTTTTTGGTCTGGACCTGAATGTGGGCAGCCCATGTCAGGTCTGAGGAGATGTGGACACCAAGATACTTGAAGGACTGCACCCTCTCCACTGGAGCTCCATTGATGATAATGGGCTTGTAGTCTCTGTGCTGACCCCTTCTGAAGTCCACCACCAGCTCCTTGGTCTTGCTGACGTTCAGCTGGAGGTGGTTGTCCTGGCACCACGATGCCAGATTCTTCACTTCATCCATGTAGGCCGCCTCATCGTTGTTGGAGATGGCACCCAACACCACTGTGTCGTCAGCAAACTTCACAATGGTGTTGGAGCCATGGGTGGCCACACAGTCTGAAGTGTAGAGGGAGTAGAGCAGTGGCGAGAGGACACATCCCTGAGGTGCTCCTGTGTTGATGGTGATGCTGTTGGAGAAGCACCTGCCCACCCTCACCACCTGAGTTCTGCCAGTGAGGAAGTCCAACACCCATGCACACAGACGGCTGTTAAGTCCCAGATCCCTCAGCTTTGTGAACAGTCTGCAGGGCACTATTGTGTTAAACGCTGAACTGTAATCAACAAACAGCATTCGCACATAGTTACCCTGTTTCTTGTCCACGTGGCTGAGAGTGGTGTGTAGGACGTGGGCGATGGCATCCTCTGTGGATCTGTTGGATCTGTAGGCGAACTGCAGCGGATCTGTGGTGTCTGGGATGGAGGAGGAGATGATGTTCTTCAGCAGCCTCTCAAACACCTTCATTACTACCGAGGTCAGTGCAACTGGCCGGTAATCGTTCAGAAATGAGGGGTTGCTGTTCTTGGGCACAGGGGATGATGGTGGATCTTTTGAAGCATGTGGGGACCACAGACTTCGCCAGGGACTCGTTGAAGATGTAAGTGAACACACCTGCTAGCTGGTCAGCACAGCAGCGCAGCAGACGGCCGGTGATGCCGCCTGGCCCCGCCGCTTTCCTTGTGTTCACTCTCCTCAGTGCCGCTCGGACGTCATGCTCCGCGATGCTGGTCACCGGTCTCTCGCTGATGACGTCACTGTCCTCGAAAAGTCAAAAATTCACCAAGTTTCTGAGCCAACCTTAAAGGAAATGTTTGTAAAAAAGAAACTGGCCTCATGCAGTTTCGTTTTTGATGATAAACCTGTGCGCGTGGAGGGGAAACAGACTTTATAAACACTAAAAGAAACATGGACTGAATTATTTGGGAAATGTCTGAAGCATCAAAGATAGAGATACGAACAGAACGTCAAAAACACTTTTAAAAACTGATTGTGCCTCTTTTTTTTTTTTTTACTTTTAATCAGATTTGTCTGGTGGTTCAATATATACAGCTTTCTGTCATGTGACCACTGAAAGTTGGAAATCCTTTGAGTTAAAACTTATTCACCACCAGAATAAATGCCTGGAAGTGGAACGATGCTTTGTTTACTGTTCAGGTTTCTACCTTTAATCTGTCACACGCTGTTTATTAAACAGATTTTGTTTTTTTACCCCGTTCAGTGTCCCTTCCTTCTCCACAAAACCTGATAGAGGTGGAGGTTCCTGTTGTGGGAAACAGGCAATGTAACTGTAACTATGGAGTGGGATCAATCACTGACAACATGATCTGTGCCGGGTTAAGTGCAGGAGGAAAGGACTCCTGTCAGGTGATTGTTGTTACCTGTGTTTGGCACATTTTCACCTTCTACAGTTTCTTCTCCTCAGCTAACAGTAAATGTTTCTGCTCTCAAAGGGGGATTCAGGAGGTCCAATGGTGAGCAAGCAGAGCGGTCGCTGGATTCAGGCGGGAGTCGTCAGTTTTGGGGAAGGTTGCGCCTTGCCTAATTTTCCAGGAGTCTACGCCAGAGTATCCCAGTACCAGACTTGGATCAACAGCAAGATCTCCTCCAACCAGCCGGGCTTCATGACGTTCACGTCCACTGGGACCGACAGTGACCTCAGTGTCTCCTGCACAGGACTGCCACCAGTGCCAACCACCACACCTACTAACACCACCACTACAACCCCCACACTTCCAACAACCACCAATCATCCAACAACCACAACCCCCCCAGCAACCCCCGCCACACCTACAAATACAATACTTCCAACAACCACGCTGCATCTGACCACTGCCCAACGTGAGGACCCATCATGACAATACTTTATTAAAGAAAACATTCTAACCTTGAGTCTATTATACACTACATGAACTTGAACTGATGGGTTCATGTGGTTAAAGTTTTTAAGATTTCTTTGTGTTTGCCTCTGGTTTTGTCCTCAGCTGTAGTCTGTGGACAAGCTCCGAGGAATTCACACATTTTCGGGGGAACCTTGCTTGCGTCAGTGGGCTCGTGGCCGTGGATGGCGAGCCTGCAGAAAAATGGAAATCACGTGTGTGGTGGGACTCTGATAGCCTTGGACTCTGTGCTGAGTGACACCAGCTGTTTCTCAAGGTGAGTTGGAGCTGTAGTTTGGCCGGATGATCATACAGTTAATTTGCCTCGGACTAGGAAATATTCAGTAAATCTGAAGGCTGTTTAGATTTTTCAGTCATGATGGCACTCTGGCCCTAATAGGCCACATTTTTTTTCTGTGGTGTACTTCATTTCCTGGTAATTTAATTCTTTAAACTGCATAGATGGTTTAGGTACCATAGTGTACATTTATAAAAGACGACCCCAGTATCTTGGTGAGGCGTGTAATAGGACACACATTAAGAAGTTGCACTAATAATAATAATAATAATGGATTGCATTTATATAGCACTTTTCAAGGCACCCAAAGCGCTTTACAATGCCACTATTCATTCACTCTCACATTCACACACTGGTGGAGGCAGCTACAGTTGTAGCCACAGCTGCCCTGGGGCAGACTGGTTACAAGACGAACTGCCAACTCTTTGAGCCATGAGTGCACTAAGCTGTTTCAAGCCAGCATGAAAATAATTACAGGAAAGGATTTAAACAGACACATTTACATGTAAATACATATTAGCCACCTAGCTACACACCTTCCTTGGTTGCTCATAACTTTTCTCTTTTTGGCAGTGCTCTCCCTGGTAGTACTGCAGCTTCTGCACGTGTCTATTACACACTTTGGTGGGATGTTGGTTAAAATTTTTAAAGATCTGCTGGGGATTAGACATTTTTCATGATGCTATTGATTGATAGAGCTCATAGTGAGCAGTAGACTCATTTACTTATTCAAAATCTAATTCAACAGATTTTATTTAATATATATATATATATATATATAAAAAAAAAAAAAACACCCAGCACGCCCCTGCGGGCGGTTTATCCTTCAAGCTCGGGTCCTCTACCAGAGGCCTGGGAGCTTGAGGGTCCTGCGCAGTATCTTAGCTGTTCCCAGGACTGCGCTCTTCTGGACAGAGATTTCCGATGTTGTTCCCGGGATCTGCTGGAGCCACTCGCCTAGCTTGGGAGTCACCGCACCTAGTGCTCCGATTACCACGGGGACCACCGTTACCTTCACCCTCCACATCCTCTCGAGCTCTTCTCTGAGCCCTTGGTATTTCTCCAGCTTCTCGTGTTCCTTCTTCCTGATATTGCTGTCATTGGGAACCGCTACATCGATCACTACGGCCGTCTTCTTCTGTTTGTCTACCACCACTATGTCCGGTTGGTTAGCCACCACCATTTTGTCCGTCTGTATCTGGAAGTCCCACAGGATCTTAGCTCGGTCATTCTCCACCACCCTTGGGGGCATCTCCCATTTTGACCTCGGGACTTCCAGGTTATACTCGGCACAGATGTTCCTGTACACTATGCCGGCCACTTGGTTATGGCGTTCCATGTATGCCTTGCCTGCTAGCATCTTGCACCCTGCTGTTATGTGCTGGATTGTCTCTGGGGCATCTTTACACAGCCTGCACCTGGGGTCTTGCCTGGTGTGATAGACCCCAGCCTCTATGGATCTTGTACTCAGAGCTTGTTCTTGTGCTGCCATGATTAGTGCCTCTGTGCTGTCTTTCAGTCCAGCTTTGTCCAGCCACTGGTAGGATTTCTGGATATCAGCCACCTCCTCTATCTGCCGGTGGTACATACCGTGCAGGGGCCTGTCCTTCCATGATGGTTCCTCGTCTCCCTCCTCTTTCTTGGGTTTCTGCTGCCTGAGGTATTCACTGAGCACTCGGTCAGTTGGGGCCATCTTCCCAATGTATTCTTGGATGTTCGTTGTCTCATCCTGGACTGTGGTGCTGACACTCACCAGTCCCCGGCCCCCTTCCTTCCGCTTAGCGTACAGCCTCAGGGTGCTGGACTTGGGGTGAAACCCTCCATGCATGGTAAGGAGCTTTCTTGTCTTTATGTCAGTGGCTTCTATCTCCTCCTTTGGCCAGCCTATTACCCCAGCAGGGTACCTGATCACGGGCAGGGCGTACGTGTTGATGGCCCGGATCTTGTTCTTACCATTCAGCTGACTCCTCAGGACTTG
This sequence comes from Aulonocara sp. 'chitande type north' Nkhata Bay, assembly GCF_057382095.1. Taxonomy (NCBI): domain Eukaryota; kingdom Metazoa; phylum Chordata; class Actinopteri; order Cichliformes; family Cichlidae; genus Aulonocara; species Aulonocara sp. 'chitande type north' Nkhata Bay. The sequence continues at coordinate 36,339,422 of NC_141347.1, forward strand.
CCTGACCCTCTGCAGGTACTTGGTGGTTGCAGCCTTTCTAGCGGCCTCTTCATGGTTCCCATTTGCCTGCGGGATCCCCAGGTACTTGTAACTGTCCTCTATGTCTGCAATGTTGCCTTCTGGTAGTTCAATCCCCTCAGTTCTGACTACCTTCCCTCTCTTTGATACCATCCGACTACACTTCTCCAGTCCGAACGACATTCCAATGTCATTGCTGTATAGCCTGGTAGTGTGGATCAGTGAATCGATGTCTCGTTCACTCTTGGCATACAGCTTGATGTCATCCATGTACAGGAGGTGGCTGACAACTGCTCCGTTCCGTAGTCGGTATCCGTAGCCAGTCTTGTTAATGATCTCACTGAGGGGGTTCAGGCCTATGCAGAACAGCAGTGGGGACAGAGCATCTCCTTGGTAGATCCCGCACTTGATGGTGACTTGTGCTATGGGCTTGGAGTTGGCCTCTAGTGTTGTACGCCACATCCCCATTGAGTTCCTGATGAAGGCTCTTAGGGTCCCATTGATCTTGTACAATTCTAGGCATTCCAGTATCCAGCTGTGGGGCATTGAGTCATAGGCCTTCTTGTAATCAATCCAGGCAGTGCACAGGTTGGTCAGTCTGGTCTTGCAGTCTCGGCTGACTGTTCTGTCTACCAGTAGCTGGTGTTTTGCGCCTCTGGTATTCTTGCCAATTCCTTTCTGTGTCCCGCTCATGTATTGACCCATGTGCCTGTTCATCTTAGCCGATATGATGCCTGATAGGAGCTTCCATGTAGTACTGAGGCAGGTTATTGGTCGGTAGTTGGAGGGGACCGGTCCCTTCTTGGGGTCCTTGGGGATCAGGACCGTCCGGCCTTCAGTTAGCCATTCCGGGTGTCTCTCGTTAACTAGCAGCTGGTTCATTTGTGCTGCCAGACGCTCGTGGAGTGCAGTCAGCTTCTTCAGCCAGTAGGCATGAACCATGTCGGGCCCTGGTGCTGTCCAACTAACCCCGGCGGAAGGGGCTACATGAATAGGATGAGGGACCTATATATATATATATATATATATATATATATATATATATATATATATATATATATATATATATATATATATATATATATATATATACATATATATGGCGTAAATCTTTTTAAAACTGAACATGTCCCCATTCTTACAACTGATTCAGCGTGTTGTGGTCCATTTCATGGCAGCATTTTCTGGAGACTTCTTTCTCAAACAAACTACGTCTAACCGGTGTTTTGCCAGTGGTTACGGTGGATCGGCAAGCCACACTTTAACCCCTCCCAGCCTTGTTCTTGGGGTAATGTCACACCTGTGGTCATGGATGCTGCTCTGCTCTGCATGGAGTTCATGAAGTTAAATATATACCTCTTTAATTAGAACCAGGCCTGAATGTCACCAGGTTCAAATCTGTAAAACTTGGGTCCCATGAAGTTGAGTGTAAAGGTGTAGATTTTGTTTGAAGCTGATGAAGTTTATGTTTGTGTGCTTCGTTCCTCCCACAGCTCCCCTGTAGCGTCCGAGTGGACTGTCGTGTTGGGGCGTCTGAAGCTAAATGGATCCAACCCCTTTGAGGTGACGCTGAATGTGACAAATATCACTCTGAGCAACACGACCGGGACCAACATAGCCATCCTCCGTCTATCTGCCCAGCCCACCCTGACCGACTACATCCAGCCCATCTGCTTGGACAACGGGAGAACCTTCGCCGAGGGCTTGGCGTGCTGGGCGGCCGGTTGGAGTCCTGGAAGAGGAGGAGGTGAGTCAGCAACATGAAGGCTGACAGAGTTCTGCCCAGACTCTGCACCAGTCCATCTCTCAGATTACACATGTGGACCACTGCACTTACAGTTTCTTTAGTCAAACATCAGGATTTTCTTATCTTTCATGATGTTAGCTGAGGAAGTTATGCAGCAGTTTCAGACCTCGGTGGTAAACTGTGGGAACTCATCATCGAGTGAGAGCATCTGTACAGACGTGTTTGCACTGCAGCAGGTAAATGACTGGATTCTTCTTCTTATAACACTGTCTGCTGACATGTTGTTTAATTTGGATTTAGCTGCTTATTACAGTCACATGTTGAATTTGGATAGTTCATCATCTTGAGTTTCCAGAGTGCTTACAATCTTCAGAAACATGTAAGAAGTTCCAGCTCTGAAATTTCAGTTTTCATTTTTGGCCAGTTAGATTTAATTTAAGAGTGTCTCTGTATCTTTGTTTTAAACCTTTAAAAAACATTATTAGAGGGAAAAACATGGCAACCAAATAATATTAGATATGATTTTCTGATTTTAAATTGAATTCCCGTCTCTTTGTTCAGGGTGATTCTGGCGGCCCGCTGATGTGTAAGCAGGGCGGCTCTTGGTTCCAGGCGGTCGTGTTAACAGCTCCAAGCCCCTCTGCCAGGAGGAGACGAAGCTCAGTCATGACCTTCACCAGAGTGAGCACCTTTGACTCCTTCCTGACGAAGACGCTGGGGACACTCTTGTCTCCAGCCTCCAACACCACCATCACTAACCCCACCAATGTCTCCGTCACCACCACCACCATGGCCACCACAACTCGCTCGAATTGTTTGTTTGACAGCAGCGAGGGTCGTCCTGCTCACTCCTTCATCTTTGTCTTCATCCATCTCCTCAGCCTCGCCTTTTGTCTCCAGCTCTGCCTTTAGAGAACCCAAACTTGATTCACATGATGTGATGGACACAGATGAATGTGAACAAGCTTGACTTTGAGACTTTACAGGCTTAAAACTTTGTCTGCTAATCTTTGAGTTTATTTGTAACTGGTTATCTAAGAGTTCAGTGGTGAAGCTGTGGAGGATCAAATTGGACGTGAAATTCTACTTGATGAATTATCATCACAATTAGAAGTGGCTGTCAAGTCCGTCTCAGGGCCTTTCTCAGAGCCAGAATTACAGACCATGTACATGCTAACATGGGCACTCCATCGTGGATGTTCAAGGCTTGGGAAATCTTTTTGTAGCCTAAGCCTGCCTTAAATTTCTCAATAACTTTATCCCTGACCTGTCTGGTGTGTTCTTTGGACTTCATGGTGTTGTTGCTCCCAATATTCTCTTAGACAACCTCTGAGCCGTCACAGAGCAGCTGTATTTGTACTGACATTAGATTACACACAGGTGCACTTTATTTAGTCATTAGCACTCATCAGGCAATGTCTATGGGCAACTGACTGCACTCAGACCAAAGGGGCTGAATAATTACACACACCCCACTTTGCAGTTATTTATTTGTAGAAAATGTTTGGAATCATGTATGATTTTCGTTCCACTTCTCACGTGTGCACCACTTTGTGTTGGTCTTTCACGTGGAATTCCAATAAAATTTATTCATGTTTGTGGCTGTAATGTGACAAAATGTGGGAAAGTTCAAGGGGGCCGAATACTTTTGTAAGCCACTGTATGTTCTTGGCAGCTGAGACCCCGCTTTACGAAAGGAGTTACAAATTGGAAGAATTTTGAAAAAATAGATGCTAACCCGCACCCAGAAATAAGCGGAGCACCTGAGAACCCGGGCATGCCATTACCAGCCTGAAATTCATAATATTTTATGAATCTATTATTATCCATATTGTTTATGAATTACGACAGATCCTCAATAGGCCGGAAATGTAGCTTAACTATTGTTTTATTGTAGGTAAAGTTCACAGTTTCCTTCTGATCCGTTTTGATTTCAATATGAATATTTTCGATATGGTTCCGACACTGGTATGTAATCTGGTTTGTTAAAACTCAGTGTAACGACATCTCCATAGGTACCCTGTATTTTGACAGCATGCAGCAGAAGCAAATAGATGTCACCAACAAGCTATGGCGTCACAATGTCAGAATAACAAAAGAAATGGTAACAGCCAGCCGTTATATCCGCGGGATACAGGGCAAACTTGCGCTCGAAAATTAACCAGACCCCTAGTGTGACACCAAGCATATATGCAAGGGGGGGGGGATAAACTCTGAGATGATATATTCCACCAGATGAAAATTCAGACTTTTTCTGAATTGGGTTATATTTGAGAAAAATATCAAATTCAATACGTCTAAGGCAGGCATCATCAATCTGTGATCTCAGCATGTTAGGATCCTCATAAAAACCATAAAAAAATATTTTTTGCTTATCAACATCAGCGGGCTTCTGCTCTGCATCACTCTTTTTCCTCCATTCAAAGTATGCCATATCATTTGGAAGATTGAACCATGTATAGGGATAGGAAATTTTAATGACAGCCACCTCCCAGGGCCCATCGAGATAGAGATACTGGGCGAGATCCTCACGGAAACTGCTACTCGTGTTATTTTTAAATACATTTAGGCTAGCGTTTGAAGGTAGTGTTACGTAAAAGCCTTGAGACCTGAGAGTCATGTCACCAGCATGAAATGAGGTGGAAGGTTTTTATTTTAGGTTTTTAAGGTCACTGGCTTTAATCCAGCTATTAAACTTTTCAGGCCAGTTTCCCCATTTGACAGGAAATACATTTGCCCCCTCTGTTTACGTTTTGTCAGAATGCTCTCTATATGATACAGCTTACCCACAACCACATTGATTTTCTGTGGCTCATGCTCGTAAAAACCACAGATAATTAGTTCCCCATCGTAATCTTTGATTTTACAAACCGGAGGATCCCTAGGTATGCATTGGTCTATAGTGAATATTTCATCCGTGAAAGTCTGTTCATAGCGTTTATCAAACACACCTCTAACTTGAGACAATCTCACGTGATCTCCCTTTTTAAATTTCATGAGCTTATTTCTGGAACAAATAGAAAAAGTGCCATACATTCGGCGCCAGCTGCAGTCTCAAGGCTGGAGCCCAACAAAAACACCCTGATAACGACTGTTTAGTCTGTACCTTCTCATTCCATGCAAGGCCACCTGGGTTGGCTGGAAGACTGTTTTTACCTAGCCTGGCAGGGCGAAGGACACTGTCTCAGCTGAACTATGGACACACACACACACATACATATACAGTGATATGCACACACTCATCCCCCCTCCCTTTCCAAATGCCTTCGAATCTTGTTCCCTCCTGAGAACACGGCGAGTCTGAGCCCGCGCTGGAATGGTAGCGCTGGGCAGGATGGCTGCTGTGTTTGCTTCGGATTACTCTTCACCCCCCACCCGACCCTGTGGCTGGTCGCGTGCTCCATAATGTTGTGCTGTGGACATTTATGTGCTTCTTTGTGCAGAGGAGTTTTTTTGTTTTCTGTTCTCATGCTGTCCTCCCAGGAGCCCAGCATGAGCAGAGCTCTCTTTTTTTCCTCTTGTACTTTCCCATTGTAGTGTATATTTCAGTGTTTTTCTGTAACGCTACCGATCTCTGACCTGTATCCCCATGTAATGTCTGTGTTGTGTGTGTGCAACCTGCACATGGCGAATAAAGCTTTGATTGATTGATTGATTGATTGATTGATTGATTGATTGATTGATTGATTAAATACTAGTGGTGTGTTCTCTCAATGTACTTGACTGGGGGAACGATGATGACTGGTAACATCCACATATCTCCAAGTATTTACAGCCGTGAAATATCTGCTCGATGGTGTTACACCCCGGCCTAGGCAACCGGCGTGCAATGCAAGAAAATAAAAATAAGGAAAAGACACACGAGAAAAAAAACACTAAGGCTCTCCACCAAAATCCCAAAACGAAAGTATTGACAAATCCATTCACAGCTATTTACAACAAACTATTTATTTACAACACAGGGGGAGATCGCGACCATGACATACTGAAACACAAGGCTTAAATACATAGAAGGAGCAATCAGGGAATGGACCACAGGAGGGAAACACAGCTGGGGCAAATTAGACCTGACGAGACAAGGAAACGTAAACTGAACACACTGAGATAACACAGACTTTCAAAGTAAAGCAGGAAATACATGACAGTCACGCAAAAAACAAAACACTGACAACACCGAAAAGTAACAATGGGCATAAGTGAGGCGGTGGACCCTGAAGACTTGCCGGGTGTCTGGTTTGGAGATTCCCAGGGAGATTCGCGAGGCCTGGGTATGAGTTCCATCCTTGAGGGGATGACGGTGGCGGGGTCGCTGGAGGCAGTGTGGCCACATTTGCCGGCAGGCTCGGGGGAGGCATAGTTTCAGAGCAAGGCTCGAACCAGGCATGAGCAGCAAGGGCTCTGAAGCTTATGTTCAGGTTCATTTATGATCTTAGGTATTTTATTGTGAGTTTTCTCACTTGATTATTAGATTCCCTCTTGTGTCTTTGCCCTGTGTGTCTGTTTATCTATGTTGTGTGAGCCCTTGCGTCTTGTTTCCCTCCTTGTGTTCCATTCCAGATAAACACTCCTCTACCTCACTAACCCCCTAAAACGAGTGAACATACAAAACCGTAACAAGTTTATTCTTACTAAGAAACTTGCTTATGTATGTTACATTCTTTGTTGTTACTTTTTCATCTCAATAAACTTGCTGTGTGTTTCAGGTGTGTCAAACTCCGCGTGTGCAAGCGCCGGCTCTTCACTTGCACTTTAATAACCTTTTTTTTGGCAGCCTTTAATAACCTACTTATGTAAACAACGTCTCATACAATCTCTGTTGACCTCATTTGTTTATCATCTATCGTCTCCTTTAACCAGTGGAATTGTTTCATCCTCAGGGCCTCTCCTGGCACTACAAACATGAATCTGCACTTCTGCATACCTGTGAACTCACCTGTGCTTAACTGTTCCTTATTCTGATTCTAATCTTTTACTGGTAGATCCAGTTTGCCGACAGACATGGAAGCATTGTTCCAGGAAATCATCTTTTACATAACAGTTTCCAAAAATACACTGATCACATGATGGCCAGAACAAGCCAAAGAACCTGCTGAGACAAAGGTACTGTGCAGAAGGGAGTATGGCTCTTTAACCCTTTAACAACCTGCTAAACCAAACGGTTGAGAATCATTTTAGGAAGGCATATTTTTTTTGACATGTGATAGATGAATGAAATTTAATGTTTGATTTTTTTTTTTAAAGTGCTCCACCAAACGGTTGATTTGTCACTTTATGGTGCTAATGCAAACATTAACCTAAATGTTATTAAAAGCTTATCAAACATCCAGACTACAACTCTGATACCGATGACAGCGACATCTGCCTCCTGCAGCTCTCCTCATCTGTGACTTTCAGCAGCTACATTTCTCCCGTCTGCCTGGCAGCTTCAGACAGCACCTTCTACAGCGGTGTTAACAGCTGGGTCACCGGCTGGGGCAACATAGGAAGTGGAGGTGGGTCATAAAGACACCCGTTCATTTTTAGAGAAATAATCACTTTAATGCAGGAAACAAGTGTGCTGTCTCACAAGTATCTAGAATAAGCATATTCTTCTATAAGGTTAAGTCTGTGGAGACAATTCAAAACAAGAAAGAAAGATTATGTGTAACCAGTTGGAAACTATATATTAGTCTATTTCAATCAAAATCAATCCTTTTATACAATTTGTGTCTCAGACTTTGTTGGCACATTTCTACATTTACTTTGTTTTACTGCCACCAACTGTCAGCCAGTGGAACAGCACAGGATGAGCCACAGCAGACAGACATGTCCAACCTTTGAGGTGACGTTGAATGTGACAAAGATCACTCTGAGCAACACGACCGGGACCAACATAGCCATCCTCCGTCTATCTGCCCAGCCCACCCTGACCGACTACATCCAGCCCATCTGCTTGGACAACGGGAGAACCTTCGCCGAGGGCTTGGCGTGCTGGGCGGCCGGTTGGAGTCCTGGAAGAGGAGGAGGTGAGTCAGCAACATGAAGGCTGACAGAGTTCTGCCCAGACTCTGCACCAGTCCATCTCTCAGATTACACATGTGGACCACTGCACTTACAGTTTCTTTAGTCAAACATCAGGATTTTCTTATCTTTCATGATGTTAGCTGAGGAAGTTATGCAGCAGTTTCAGACCTCGGTGGTAAACTGTGGGAACTCATCATCGAGTGAGAGCATCTGTACAGACGTGTTTGCACTGCAGCAGGTAAATGACTGGATTCTTCTTCTTATAACACTGTCTGCTGACATGTTGTTTAATTTGGATTTAGCTGCTTATTACAGTCACATGTTGAATTTGGATAGTTCATCATCTTGAGTTTCCAGAGTGCTTACAATCTTTAGAAACATGTACAAACATAAAGCAGATCTAGCTTTGAAGTTTCAGTCTTCATTATGGGCCAATTAGATTTCATTTTAAAGAGCTTCTCTATTTTGTGTTATTTTTAAGCCTTTTTACATTTTTTATTAGAGGGAACAACCTGGCACCCAAATAATTCTGAATTTTAAATTTGAACCTTCCCGTCTCTTTGTTCAGGGTGATTCTGGCGGCCCACTGATGTGTAAGCAGGGCGGCTCTTGGTTCCAGGCGGTCGTGTTAACAGCTCCAAGCTCCTCTGCCAGGAGGAGACGAAGCTCAGTCATGACCTTCACCAGAGTGAGCTCCTTTAACTCCTTCCTGACTGAGACCCTTGAGATGCGCTTGGCTCCGGCTTCCAACACCACTGCCAACCCCACCAATGCCCCCATCACTACCTCTACCAGCAGCACCTATACCGCCACTATGGCCACCACTACAAATGACTCAAATAGTGTGTTTGACACCAGCGGGGGTCGTCCGGCTCAGGCCTACACATTTGCCATCTTCCACCTCCTCAGCCTCTCCCTTTGTCTCCAACTCTTCCTGTAGAGAGTCTGACCTGATTTACATGATGTCGCGGACACAAATGAATGTGAACAAGCCTCGACCTTGAGACTTTCAGTCGTAAAGCTGTGCCTGCAAAAATTTGACTTGATTCTTAACAGGTTATCTAAAGAAAGCTCAGTGTTGAAGCTGTGGAGGATCAAATCATACATTCTGCTGGACGAATCATCAGCACAAACATCTGGAACACCTGATGGAGAGGTTGACTACAAATCTTAGTTAGTGAGCAGAAGTCAGCAAATATCTGCTAAACAGATAAAATGAAATAAAGAATTTACATGTGGAAAACAAATGTTTGATATGAGGGATGAAAGAATAAAAAAATTGTGGGGTAAACACAAAATGTGTCTGTTTTATTGCTTTGAGATGACGTGGAAATCCTTCCTGTTTGCAGTAGTCCTGGAAACATAAACAGGAGTACAATCCCTGAACATGCTCATGTACATATGGCACTGTGTGCAAACTCAGCTGTAACTTTGTAGCTACTTCCCGAGGAGGGAGGTTTTAGTGGGAGGAGATAAAACAAAAAGAAGCTTCTGTGGTGTAAATGTGGATTTAATAAACCATTCGTCAAAAACAAGGTACTGAAGGAACTTTCAGCAAAACAGACATCAGCTCGGCGTGACCTCAGGCCGTTTCATAAGGCACAAGGTCTCTTTTGGCGTTGATGCTTTTAATCCAAGACCCGCTGCTCAGGGATAATAGCACCGTTTTAGAGACCTACAGTCGACATTATCACAATCCACCAAGGGCGGACCCTGATCAGGAAGGAAGCGAAAACCTGCCCATTCAGTCAGCTCTGTGTGATCCGAGTAAGATCGATGCAGCTACTCAGATGAACACACAGATGGTCCAAAGGCAGTAATTATAGTAAATGTAGAGGAGGATATGTGATGGTGGTGGTGGGTAGTCTCTTAAATTAGCGGAAATTAGTGTATAGAAAAGGCCAGCCAACCATAGTGATTATGGAGCCACATTTACAGAAGAAATATATCAGCATACAGCTGCCGGTTAGCCTATCAGTGGCAAGGCAACCCATTCTCTGGCAATGAAAGAAAAATGTTCAGTCTCAAAAAGTCAAAGAGAAAAAGTCAGTGAATGACTCAGAAGAGAAGGTGTAAGGCCGGTTCTGTGTGTAGCCACCTCCATCTCCGCTGTAAATGCTATAACAAGTATAAAATTAGTTCGGTGGATGAGCACCTCCATCCTCGCCTCCTACTTCATCCTGATCTCGAAGCATAAACAGTTGCAGGTGTCGCAGTCAGGAACCTGGCAGGTACAGGCACAGTCCCACCTGGAGCACTGTAGGAAAGAAAAACACAGCAGCTCAGACAGGAGACTAACTTTCTGGGCAAGGATTTAACGGCAGCACCTGCTGTGTCCCGAAGAACCCGCAGAAACCAACAAGCACGCTTGTGTAGCTTCACCTGTCCCAGCAGGTGAACTTCTCCTGCAGCCAGGAAGCTGTTTTACCCACACACATTCATTATTTTAATTTACCATTATAACCCTGACAATAACACTTAGATCATGAGGCGTGTGGTGATGCATACCTCCTGATTTTATTAATGCAAACCAAACTATACATTTTGCATTAATGATACACTTTGATCAGCTAACACAGCTGACAATCTTGATCATATGTAAGCTCACTTTCTTCACATAAGGCAACAACAAGAAGCAGCTTTTTCTACAGCAGCACAGAGTTCAGAGGTCAGCTGTGGGTTTAACAGCCTGCTGATTCAAATTCTTTGTGGGTTGCAGCATGATATGGAAAATGCAGTGTTGTTTAACATTTACATGATCTGCAAACCTTTGTCAGTCACGGTGGGGCGGTCCAGCACCCTCTGAGGAACCTTTCCTTTCTGGCGACAGCTGACACACAGCTCTGCAGCAAATGTTCACCTCACTGTGAATGGGGTCACTGGCTTCCCAGTTCACAGACATTATCAATACACCATGTCATTACTGATAACATCTGAGATCACCAGGATTAGTGTCTCCAAAGTGGTTTGAGAAAGTGAAGGGTTGCTGGTTTGTCTCCAGTAATCTCATTTGGTTTAGGGGTAGTGGCACCTGATGTGACCACTACAGGAACAGTGAGGCTTCATTTTATTTACGTCAGTTTTTAATCGCTCTGCTTTTAATGACTATCATTGATATAATTATTCACTGTAAAATGAACCTTCTGCCCACCTCATCAGCATCATTGTTTGAATGTGTCTGAGTGTTTTATCACATTTTACACCAACATTGAGGAGAGTGTTTCCAAACGTGAGCTGATGGTTTCTGTGCCGGAGCTCGTGTGACCGCCAGTGCTGCTGGTTTACTTACAGAAGCCGGAGAGCAGGATTCAGCCAGGAATGGTCCCACAGCCGGCAGGCGGCAGTCGCACATTTCACCCAGTCTGATGCACTGCTCGCACACAGAGAGGTCTGCACAGCATTCACTGCACTCTAAAGAACAGTAGTCCTTAAAGGCACACAGAAATGCAAAAATCTGTCACATGACCTCAGTCAGAATCCTGCTAGACCCCGGACGTCACGCTGTAACCTCAAATACAAGCTTCTTTAAATGCTAAATAAATAACCCTTCCACAGGTGGGTCGGATGATCTTCTCCAGAGTCCAGTCGTCTGTGTTACACTTTATAAACTGCATCTCTCAGAATCAGGGGAACAGTAAAAGTGCATGCCTGCCTGCACAGCCACAACCTGAATAAACCCACAGGGTTAACTACTGCAGCTCAAGCAGACACAGGCATGTTTCTGAGAACTACTGAGATATAAAAGTGTTCATAAGCTGTAAAATGATAACTGCCAGCTTTACAATAGAAACATTTCATGTATATTTTCCTATACCTGCATGAATCCAGCAGAGAATTTTATTATAAGTTCAAAGCTGACAGCACAGTGGGTAAAACACAGCCCATAGAGCAAAGACGGGTCCCTGCAAGGGTCAAACCAAAGCTAAGTACCTCACAGGGAACCATTTCTTAGTTTTCTGGTCTGTAAGAAGCATGAACAGAGCACCAACCTTGAGGCAGTATCGGATCCAGAGCCCAATCCCTAGGACGATCATGTACAGACTCACAGTGATCATCAGCACTGCAGGTAGAGGGATTGCAAGCCTCCAAACAGGCAACACCTGAAGAAGAAGACCAACTGAACATCAAACACAGTCGAGCTGAAGAGGCGTCACACCTGCCGTCCTCTGACAAAAAGTAATGGATTAAGGTTCCTCACCGGCATTGTGTTTTTCTGAAGTCAGAGGAGCCTCGGGAGTGTCTGAGGAAAACACAGAGACTTAAAGTTTCACCAGGACACAGGAAAAACTTTGCGTTATCTTCTGTTTCAGAGAAAATCAGCTGCCAGAAGCACCGCGGCTCGTCCACAAGCATTTCAGAAACCTGTGCTCAGCTCTTCTACGTTTGTGGACACGAGGGTGCTGCCGGAGCCACCCCCATCAGAGAGCCACGCGCACTACAACCACACAGGATTATCTCAGAGGTTTCTGTCGCTTTTCCTCCTAAACCTCTCCACCTGTTAAAATCGGGTCTGCAGCCACGCCCATCAGCTCCAGGTTTGTCCTCAGTGCTTTTTACCAATCTGGAGTGCTTCAGAAACCAATTTAATGGAAGGAAGTCTAACGCTGTTATTAAAGTCTGGCCGTTTCTGAGCTTTGAGTGATGTCCCTGTCTGTTGTTCTGATTCTATCTCATTTACTTTTCTTTTGTTTCCCTCTAAAGGATTCTGGCTGGTTCCTTGTTTACAATACTTCTTTAATGTATTTATTTATTTCACATTATTCTGTCATCTTTAGCTCGTTCTGTGTCGTTAGCTCTGAAACGTTTTTATTCCTGATGAATCCGTTTTGGCAATTACAGTTTAACTGCAGTTACCTGTTAAACTGAAGATGCTGCCGTTAATAAAACCATTTAAAAGCCTGAAACGTTACAGACGTTTTACAACGAAACAATAGACCGGAAGCTCCTCCTGCGCGTTCACGGCGCTCTCGGTAACAAACATGAGCGCGGAGAGTTTCGGTGAACTCACATTTGTCAGGTTTGATCGCTAAATGTGGAAGAAAGCAGTTTCTCTGGACCCACCGCACTGCTACTGCTCAAAAACAAGACAACGCTCGCGCTATGGCGGTGCCTGCGTTACTATGGAGACAGAGGGGAGCCCACCAGGAACAAAAAAGGCGAGCGCGAAAACCGTCCAGCTGTCCACAGCTTTGTTAAAACCGATTATTTTGTTATGAAATTTGTTTCGTGTGGTACAAATCTGACAGATTATGATGATGATTTATGATTAGAATAAAATGCAAATTCTGATTGTGGTTGAAAATTAGGAAAAACTTTTTTTAGATAAGAGAGAGATAAGATTGTGTTGATAGGAGTTATGTGGGTTAGTTCAGCTTCACAACTAGGGGGCTGTCTAAACCAAATTGTGATATATACTGTCTTATATTTACATGCATGGATGTGAGCCACGTTAAAATAAAGAAGCTTGCTCACTACTACTGATGTTTTAGAGGGAGTCTATGGCTGACGCGTGTTCCTGGTTTCCAAAAGAAATGCTTCCAGTTGCATTATGATTTGAAGACTATTTATTACAAACTGAAGATGTAACAGTTATCCAGAACTACCTGTGCACACGGTCAGAAAACCGTGAGACTCCTAACCTCTCTGTCCATGCTCCGCCCCTTCCCTCTTACACAGGGTTTCATGCTACTATCCGGTCGTTAAGTGATGACGTGACGAATCCTACTTCCGGGCCTAAAGTAGTCTGCGTTTAATATGGCTTTTGTGTTGTTAACATGTTTAATGTTTTGTATTTTCTTCTATTTAATCTCAAAAAGCTCCTAAAACAGTCAGTGATCACTGTTGACCTCCCTCGGCTTTTATTACCGCTAGGGCTGCCACGATTAGTCGACTAGTCACGATTACGTCGACTATCAAAATCGTCGACGACTGATTTAATAGTCGACGTGTCGTTTGAAGCTTTGTAAGATCACAAAAGACGCAGGAATAAGTAGCAGGATTTAAGAGTGTAATAACGGATTGAAACAGAAGATGGCAGCACTGCATGTACAAGGATGCCAGCTGCCGTTAAACCCCAAAGAAGAAGCTTTGTCCCAGAATTCATAGCGCGGCCCAGCTCAGTTTCCAACAATGGCGGCAGCTAGTTAGTTTTAATATTACTCTTATTATTCTTTCTGGGTCACAAAATAAACGTTTAACACATTTTCAGGTGGGAATGTAGCTGTGTAAACTAGTGATGGGCAGATGAAGCCCCATGAAGCACTGAAGCTTTTCATCCAATTGGTTCACCCCAATGCGAAGCTTCATGAAGCTTCATTTGCTCTAGCAGGACACCTACTGGACGTAAAAAATAATAGCTGGCATGAATTTGAAGAGTGTGGCATTTTGCACACAGCCTGTAAATGTCAACAACAAAAGGAGTGTGTAAAACATGTATATTGTAGTGATGGCAGTATACTGTGTATATTTATAGTGGCAGTATGGGAAATGATTATTTGGAAATGCTTGAAATGGAAATGATCATTTACTGTGAGGTGTGGTGTGGTTGGGGTGTGGACAGTAGTTGTGCTTTTGTAACGTTGAGGTATGGACAGCTACACACTGAGGCTTTGAGCCTCAGTCCTGCCTGTTCACATTTTATTCTGTAAAAACTAAATTTTCACTGCTTTTATGACCTTTTTAGTGGGGAGAACATAGCTAGGATTTAATGATTTAACAAATCTTTTGAATCCTTTGTCCTCCACAATGCTAAATAGCTGTGAGTCCTCAATCACCATGCTGACCAGGTCTTCATCTATTTGAGATTGTTCTCCTGAGGAAAGACAATAAAGATAAAGCACAAATATAAATATCACACACGTAACTTATAACAGTTGTATAATATTGTTATATCATTTAGTAACATTACTGCATGCTATATTATCATTGCATTTGATGGCTCACCTGGTCTTGCTCCACAATCGGTGTTCCCCTTATTCTCATGCAAAGCTCTGTAGTGCCTAAGCATGGATGAGGTGTTGTTGTTATATCCCAGCTCCCTGGCACATAGCAAACACTTCACCTTGTACAAGAGTACAGACAGCTCAACATAAATTGTATTGCACAATCAGTATTATGAAAATACATCTTCTGTAGAAATTTACATACCGTGTTGGGAGGAATAAGATCAAAATGTTCCCACACAGGGGAGGACATCCTCCTCTTCTTAGCTGGCTCCATTCTCTCCTGACTTTCTCTCCTCACTCTCATAAACCTCCAAACTGTCTCCAAACTCTCACTAACCGCAGCTCTCCATCAAACACCCACATTTTGATTGAAGTCTGAGGGGTTTATATCGCTGTCATATCTCGCGGCAAAGTTCGAACCACTTCATGAACCAGTCACGTGGTACAGCCGGGCAGCGAGGCTTCGGACGTCATCATTTTCAGCTCCTCCCATAAATGAAGCAAGCCTCGATACGCGCTTCGCGGAAACGCCCCCTCCATTACTCGACACACGCTCCGAAGCCTCGATACAGAACGTCCCATCACTAGTGTAAACCTCAAATATCTGCTCAGTTTATCAAGACACCGCATATTTTCAAAAGCGCTCCGACGTTTTCGGAGACGTCTGTTACCCACTAGCTCGTTAGCTAGGCGGGGGCTAGGCTAACTAGAGCCGTGAGAACACGGACTCCCGGCAAATCGTTTTCAAACCCACCGCCGTCTTTCGCTACTCAGGTTAAACATATGAGTCACTTAGATAACTTAAAAATGTTATTGTTTGGCTTTTTTTTTTAAGTATTTTATTTGTTCCTGAGTAAATCGGTTTGGCTGAGATTAAAGTTATAGTTTTTACACAGCTGAATAAACGTCAAGCAGACAGCTGATTATCAGAAGTGTGAGATGCTGGAGAATCTACTCTGGTGTCCTGTTATATTTTAGATAGCAAGGAGTTTATTAAACTTCACTGAAACAAACTATCATCTTGTCTTTATTTTTAGTTAGCACATACCTTAAACACTTAAAGCTGTAAGCTAATGATAGTTATATAAGAGCAGATGCTGCTGGTGCAATAAGCTGTACGTTTTACGTCCAATGGATGATGATCTGATTAGTCGAATAATCGCAAAAATAATCGGTGACTAGTCAACTATCAAAATAATCGTTTGTGGCAGCCCTAATTACCGCTAATCATTTATTTAAGCTCAGTTTTTAAAACCTTAGGATGTAACTACAGCCCAGCCCATGCAGCAGTATATGAATGACTAACCTCGTATTGTGGATGGATTATCTCAGTTGTTCTCCTGGCTGAAGTTTGGTCCTTTTACAGCATCCTGCCATGCGATTACATTTGTTCCTGACCACCGAGAACACTCACGTTAACTTTTATCGAGTGGAAAAAAAGTTAGCTTGTTTATATTATGCTAACATAGCTGTGTCGCTAGCGGTCACGTAGCACATCATTATATACCAGCTAGCCAAACTTCAGTAACCCTACAAACGTCCCTGCTGTTTAGTTTTCTGTCTTCATTTATGTTGGAAGTGATAACAGAGCTGTACGTTTTAATTTTTTTCCAAAACCCCGCAGTCAGAACATGCTATATTGTATTTAGATAGAAGCTAGCGAGCTAACTTCCTGCTAACTTCTAACTCCGTTAAATGTCATAAATTCCGTTTTCATGGATGCCTGGATGTTAAACTCAATTGTTACACCTGGTAGAGCAGAACGCTGATCATTTTATTAAAGATGAAAGACTTTAGACAGTTTTTCAACTCTCAGTAATGCCATAGTGATCGTTTGATATATGGACCTGCAGCGGAGTTTAGGTCCAGACACGGCTAGTGACGTCAGACTGAACGACCGGATTGCACTTACATACTTAAAGTGAGAGGTACCCCCTTTTAGGTTCCAGTCTCAAAACAGTGACTTAAAATTACTTTATGTAAACACATATATTTTCACATTTATTAATCCTGAAAAAATGTCTTATGTAATGAATCTATGAATTATAAAACAAACATGAACTCAATCGTAAATAAAAATATAAAGCAGACGTCTGGCGCTTACAATAAAATAGAACTTTATTAATCCCTCGGGTGGATTCCTCTGGGAAATTCAGTTTCCAAATAGCACAGCACCAACAGAAGTTACAGAATGTGAGCAGAATATTATATATGTCCACATATATAAATACAGAGACATGTGTAAATAAAGAGAATACAAAAGGGATAAATAGAATAAATAGGAATAAGAATACAAGGGAATTGCACATTTCAAGTATTGAAGTCTATTACACCGTTGGTTATTAACAAAAAGTATTGCACTGTGAAGAGGCACTACAGCTTAGTACAGATTAGTTGTCCCCCCCTCCTTTGTCCCCCTGTCTCCCCTCCCCTCCAGAGAGGAGTTGAACAGTCTGATGGCGTGTGGGACAAACGAGTTTTTAAGTCTGTTGTTTCTTGTCTTTGAAGCAACCTGTCACTGAACAGACTCCTCTGGTTGTTTATGACTGTGTGCAGAGGATGCCCAGCATTGCCCATAATTCTAGCAGTTTTTTAGTGTCCTTTTCTCTGCCACTGTCACCAGAGTGTCCAGCTTCATGCCGACCACAGGGCCAGCCTCCCTGATCAGTTTTTCCAGCCTGGATGAGTCCTTCTTTACTGTGCTGCTCCCCCAGCACACCACAGCATGGAAAAGTACTCCAGCAACCACCGACTGGTAAAACATCCTCAGGAGCTTCCTGCAGATGTTAAAATTTAATTCTAATTTTGATTTTAAGAAGATCAATGAAAGATGAGAAAGAACAGGAATTCTCAGAGAAAAGACAAAAAGCGTCTCTTACTCAGGGGAACACATCGCTGCATCTTTCATGGTGAAGTTGGAGTTTGATAGCACTGAAACCAATAACTCACAAAAATCTTTCAGGGTAATGTTGTTTTACCGTTTGTGTAGTCTACACACTCAACCTTTTGAACAATAATTGAGTAACTGGCATTTTAACTAGGGAATGACTTACACTCGCTTCACTGGCCTCTTCATTAGGTACACCTTGGTAGTCCTGGGCTGGCCCCATTTTTCATATGGAGAGGGGGTCAATTAATTGATACCCAATCAACGACGGCACCAGTGGTTGTGAATTTTTCACTCACTCTGTGTCTACACACCTCTCTGCATTTAATTATTAGTTATTCTTAATCTCTGGCTCTCTTCCACCGTGTGTCTTTGTCCTGTCTTATTCCCCCTTATTCACCCCCAGCCTGGCTGACTGAGCCTGGGTGTGCTTGAGGTTTCTTTCTGTTAAGTTTTCCTTCCCATTATTGCCAAGTGCTTGATGTTACTGTTGTTGTGATTTGGTGCTTTTTAAATGAAATCGAACTGAAAAAAGACTACTCTACCTCACCAATACCTGAAAAATATTAAAGAAAAATATGATTATTAAGTCTGTGAAGGTTCTCAGTCATCCAGGTCATTGTAGTCAAAGGAGCTTGCAAAGAAAAGCGTCTGGACTTCTTTAAGTTGCTTGAAGACGTTTCACCTCTCATCCGAGAAGCTTCTTCAGTTCTAAGGAACTTGGAGTAATTAGGACCCTACACCACCGGGCAGAACATGTTCCCTCTAAGCCTGAAGGGAAAAAGAAGGAACGCACACATGTAAAGGAAGCACTCAAAACGTGCGGCTATCCTAAATGGGCGTTCTTAAAGTCAGCAAAGAGGCAGAGAAAAGAAGACCAGACACCAGCGAGGGAGGATAAGAAGGACAGACGCAACAACATTGTCATCCCCTATGTAGCCGGTGTATCAGAAATACTTAGGAGAGTTTTCTCCAAGCACGACATCCCGGTGCATTTCAGACCCAGCAACACACTCAGACAGAAACTGGTTCACCCGAAAGACAAAACGCCAAAACACAAACTTAACAATGTGGTGTATGCTGTACAGTGCAGCATTTTTATTTATTTATTTATTTTTTAATGAGTGTACGTGATGTGTTGGTTGTATGTTTGTTGTTTGTTTTGACATACTGCGAATCAATTTCCCATCAGGGACAATAAAGTTACCATTGACCATTGACCATTGACCTCTACATTGGAGAGACCAAACAGCCACTTCACAAGCGCATGGCACAACACAGAAGAGCCACCTCCACAGGACAAGACTCAGCAGTCCATCTGCATCTAAAGGATAAAGGACACTCTTTCGAGGATGCCAATGTTCACATTTTGGACAGAGAGGACAGATGGTTTGAAAGAGGAGTGAAAGAAGCCATCTATGTCCACTGTGAGCGACCATCTTTGAACAGAGGCGGGGTTTACGACACCAACTCTCTGCCATCTATAATCCAGTTTTGAGATCCTTCCCAGACGCCTTAACGCCCACTCACATCCTGGGCCATCTGACCTCAGGAATTCGCATGATAAGGTGGGGCCAGGTTTCACAATGAACACACCCGAAACTCTGGCTGATTGGGACCCACACCCAGTTTCACACCTTGGCTCAGGTGATTAGAGGATCATCAGGGGGTCCTTTTGTCCCTCTGTGGGGGGAAACTCCCACTAGGTTTATATCTGGGACTCTCCACCATTTGACCTTAGAACTGAAGAAGCTTCTCAGATGAGAGGTGAAACGTCTTCAAGCAACTTAAAGAAGTCCAGACGCTTTTCTTTCCAAGCTCCTTAGACTATCTTTGTAGGTAGTTTGTGTGTGTGTGTGTGACTTTAAGAACGCCCATTTAGGATAGCCGCACGTTTTGAGTGCTTCCTTTACATGTGTGTGTTCCTTCTTTTTTCCTTCAGGCTTAGAGGGAACATGTTCTGCCCGGTGGTGTAGGGTCCTAATTACTCCAAGTTCCTTAGAACTGAAGAAGCTTCTCGGATGAGAGGTGAAACGTCTTCAAGCAACTTAAAGAAGTCCAGACGCTTTTCTTTGCAAGCACCTTTGATTATGATTATTAAGTTTATTCTTACTAAGAATGACAGTGATGGCAATGTTCTGGTTTGCAAAGAAAGGGTGGAGTCTCTGCTCATGTTTTTTTTGTTTCCTGGTTTATTGGTGTCACATTGTTGTCATTTTTCTATCTCAATAAAACTCCTGTGTTTCAGGTGTCTCAACCTGAGCTTGTGCAAGCTCTTCACTTGCTCTGGATTCAAGTCTTTAATAACCTGCTTATTTACAAAAAAGTGTCATAAGATCTATTTTGACCTCTTTGTTTATGACCTTCAGGTCCATTCCTGGCACTACAAACATGAACCTGCACTTCAGCGTGCCTGTAAACATGTTCCCTCTTCTTCTTGTTATCACTTACTGGCAGATCGAGCTTGCTATTTGCTTTCAGAAATAAAATGTTCACATAATGTTACCATTACAGTATTTCATGAGAACCGTTTTTTAAAATCCCCCCACCCACCCCAAAACACACACATTTTCAGGGTAGATGTTCAGACTTGAATCACGAAGAATCATGAAGTCACAGAGCAGGGTTTTTTTTCCAAAACAAGTTAAATCAGCTGTTTAATCAAAGGGCTTCTGATGGTTTGTATTTATAAGGAGGAGGAAAATCACAGGTGTCTCAGTTCCATCCAGTATTCCAGTAATCCACACCAGCAAGCACAATGCCACCACCCTGGATCAGCTGAACTGTATTGATATTATCAGTAACACCTAAAAAGATTACAGTATAAATGAGGAAAAAACTGTGTTTGAACCCACATTATGAACCATTACACTGTTAAGGCTAATTAGTAAGATGTAGCTATGCCAAATCTGCTTGAGATTAGCAGAACAGAGGTAATATGAACACAATATATGTTACGCACACCAGTACTGAAAACTAAAGGCATCACAATTTGCAGAGGCAAATCATGCGGCGAGAGAGAGAGAAGTGGACCCAAGAGCTGGCACTGGTTACCCCGAGTGAGTGTATTTACAAGTGAGGGGTTACAAACAGAAGCAGGGGTGGCATGAACAGAAACTAAGGAAAACCTAAACTGGGAAAACTGAGAAACATGAAACTAAACCTGAAAAGCGAGGAGACTGAGGGTTGAGGTAACACAGGGCATGACAAACAGATGCTCGGACAAAGAGCAGAGATAAACACACACAAAAGGGGTGTCCAAATTCATAGGCTGCATCCTCCTGAGCTCCCGTCCTTCGGGGTCTACATGGGCAGGGGTCCTCAGAAGGTCGGATAGACCGGAAGTAAACGGCTGTGAAATTGGACGGTCGAGCCTTCAGATTTGCGTCACCGCTGTGTCGGTGGAGTTTAATAAACTCGTCCGTCTGCTCCTTGCTGTCTAAAATATAAAAGTACACTGACATATATTCTCGACGTTCTCACACTTCTGTTTAATCAGTTTTCTGTTTGACGTTTATTCAGCTGTGTGAAAATCCCGGAGGAACCCACCCGAGGGATTAATAAAGTTTTATTTTATCTAATCTAATCTAATAACTTTGATCTCAGCCACACTGATTTACTCACGAACAAACAAAGCAAGCCAAAACAATAAAAACACAAACCAGCACAAACGTTCGTCATAAATTTTGTTTGATTCCGTTAATGTGTGTGTGTGTGTGTGTGTGTGGGGGGGGGGGGGGGGGGGGGCTGTTGACCTCTAGAAATTTTTGTTGATATCTTTAAAGTGAAAGCGGCACAAACAAAAAAATTTGCAGCATAAACCAGCACAAGTGTTTGATACCACTTTTGTTGGATTTGAAGAAGGCGGGGGGCCAACTTCACTCACATCTCTAGTGTGACCCTCGAGCTCCCGGTCAGCTGTCGAGCTGGTGGGTAACAGACGTCTCTGAAAACGTCAGAGCACTTTTGCAAATATGTGATGTCTTGATAAACAGAGCAGATATTTGAAGTTTGCACAGCTACTTTCTCACCTGAAAATATGTTAAAAGTTTATTTTGTGACCCAGAAAGATTAATAAGAGTAATATTAAAACTTAGTAGCTGCCGCCATTGTTGGAAACTGGAATCGGCTGGGCCGCGCTATGAATTCTGGGATATGGTGGACCATGAAGGACACACCCGACCCATCCTTCAAATCCGGGGAAAAGGAGGACGCATTTGTCGGCCGCATTCGGAGGAGTCAATGAATTTGGACAGCCTTCGGCGCGTCGCTGTGACGTAATCGGCCCACAAATGCGGCCTCAGGAGGATGCAGCCCATGAATTTGGACCCCCCCCCCCCCCCCCCCCCCCCCCAAATATACACACACAAGGTAACAAGGAAATGGCACACAGGAGGGAGACACAGCTAAACCTAATTAGACCAATCACTTATTATTTATATAGTATAACCATAGAAAATATAAATAATCTCTATTGTCTTTGTGACTCAAAGGTGTCTTCTTCATTTCCTTCTGAGAAAATCAGTTTTGTTCTCGTCTGCATAAGGGAAGTAACTGCACTCCTACTGAGCATGTGCAGAGTATTTAATATTGCCCTCAGTCTCCCCATGCCACCTCTACAAAATAAAGAAAACTGGAGCTATCACTGAGAAATAGAAGACTACACTTTCACGTTATATAACTGGCAGTGAACTCAGTTCATTTGTTCATTCGGGGAAACCTGGTGCAGTCTGACCGGTTTATTCCTGGGCAGGCTCATTGTTGGCACTTCCTATTGTGTCAGTCCCGCTGTCACTGCAGATAAATATGAAATGAATCTGTTTCCTTCACAGAACAGATGTGTTGTGTATCTTCATCTTGTGTATCTAGCTCATTCATTCACAAAAACCTGATTCAAATCATATGAAATAAGTGGATTTATCATACTGATGAGAGAAACAACCTGTCTTTGGATGGATGGGTGGAACAGAATCTTTTAACGAACACCAAAATGTTTGCTGTTTTTGTTACATTTTGTGTTTGACATAAAGAAAATAAATAAAGAAACTGATGTTGCTGGGTGATAAAAGTATATCTTTTGTAGAAACTGCAATCTGAGATATGAGACTGCACATTGGTCTCAGGGAGAATTCGATGGCAGTCAGTAGGAAGACTTTAAACATGAAGAAGAGGAAGCAGCTAAAATAAGAGATGGAGAGCTCTGGGTGGTAAGAAAAAGTTACCAGATAGCTGGGAAAGCACTGAGGGAAACATCCAAGAAGGTGTTTGGTGTACTGAAGAAGACTTGGTGTTGGAATGAGGAAGTACAGGAAAGCATTCAGATGAAGAGAGAAGAAGTGGGATAGTCAGGGAGCTGAAGGACATAGACAGGACTGCTGGAAAGGATTAATAAAAAGGTTCAACATTGCTGCCTGAAAGCTGAAATGGTGAGCTGCAGTGAGGTGTTGGGTGTGTCGTCAGACAGGTGTCTGAGAGAGGTGTGCTTAATGCAGACAGAGAGGAGGAGGAGAGAGGAAGGTTATTTATGCCTCAGCAGGTCTGGATGTTTGGATCTTACAGTGATGGCTTTCTACAAAGTGATGTGTTTGGCTGCTGGGCTGATGCTCCTGACCCAAGGTAAGAGCTCTCTGCACACACCTGCATCAGGTACGACTCAGAGGGCCAAAACACTCAGGAGCACAGCGCTCCACTGTAAAGTGGCACTGCAGGAAATCCTGGAATTTAAAAATTCACTTTTCGAAGCAGGAGGGAATATCACACTGGGTGGACGAAGGGAAAATAATCAAATTAAGAAAGGCACTGGAAAAATGGAAAAGTGGAATAAAATCTCCCAAAGTCACATAACTGGCAATAACTGCACATCGAAATAAAAACTTTCCCCTCTTAATACCTGAAATTCCTTTTTATGTTCCTTTCAGTTTCTTTTTGGTTACTTCACCATATTTTCTAATATGGGTGGTATTCGTCAACACTTAGGACTTAGAACAGGTATTACAGTGTAAATATGTGGCTCACAGTCCTTTGTAGATTGTACATTCCAACACATTCATCCCAGCACGCAACATACCGACGGCTGTGACAATTCATCCGTATGTTATGCGTTGGGAGGTACGGAGCCCCGCAGGGGACATGGGAGAAAAAAAATTAAGACAGACTTTTGCGAGATCTCACAAAAGTTTTGCGAGAGCTCGCAAAACTAACTCGGGATCTCGTGAAACTTTTTCAAGATCTCGCAAAAGTTGAATTCCAACAATGGCGGCAGCTACTTAGTTGTAATATTACTCTTTCTGGGTCACAAAATACACTTTTAAGATATTTTGAAGCATAATTGTAGTTGTGTAAACGTCAGATATCAGCTCGGTTTACAAGACATCACATATTTGCAAAAGTGCTCCGACGTTTTCGGAGATCTGACACCCACCATCTCGAAGCTGACGGGAGGTCGATACCTACTACAGCCGCGAGGAACACCGCTCTCCCGGCACATCGTGCCTCGACCTCTGGGTCGGCTTCGAGTTGGCGGCCTCCGAAGAATGCAGCTAAAATTTTTGCGAGATCCCGAGTTTGTTGTTAATTTTTTTTTTCTCCCATGTCCCTTGTGGGGATCCGTAAGGAGGCATGAGAGCGGGTTGGAATGAATCTATAGATGGGTTTTACGTGTGGCATGAAAATCAACCTAACAAAGCATTATGTACTTTTGATCATGAATCACTTTGGAAAACACTTTGTGATAGGGTTCAGGTTGTGGTTAAGGTTGGGGCTGGAATGGACGCTAGAGCCTCTTCCCTAAGCATGTCTTCTATTCGATTCAATTGAGAAACCAGAGTGTTTCATGAGGATGTGGAAAGGTACCTTTTGCACTGCTATGAGACGCCTAACGGCGTGACAAATATGTTGTGAGTTGGATATTCAAAAGTTATTTTTGTTGGTGATAACAAAATCAGAATTTTCTTTATATGTCATCAAATCATCAAAATCTTAAACCTTAGCCCTGCGGTGTAACTAAGATCACCTGGTCCAGCCCTAACTATATGCTGTAGCAAAAAGGAAAGTTTGAAGCCTAATCTTGAAAGTAGAGATAGTGTCTGTCTCCTGAATCCAAACTGGAAGCTGGTTCCACAGAAGAGGGGCCTGAACACTGAAGGCTCTGCCTCCCATTCTACTTTTAAATACTCTAGGAACAACAAGTAGGCCTGCAGAGCGAGAGCGAAGTGCTCTAATAGGGTGATATGGTACTACAAGGTCATTAAGATAAGATGGGGCCTGATTATTTAAGACCTTGTATGTGAGGAGCAGGATTTTTTTTACAGTTCATTACAGTCGTCCAGCCTGGAAGTAATAAATGCATGAACTAGTTTTTCAGCGTCACTCTGAGACAGGATATTTCTAATGCTTCTCTTGCACATGAATGAAGGAAGTCACTTTATTTGGTACAATTATGTAGGCTTCAGTAAACATAACTTTAAAATACCATAGCAAGAATGTGAAGACATGTTCATGTTCATGGGGAAGTTAAGGTTCTCATGACTTATGGATAAATATTACTAATGCATTAGTATCATTACTAATATTTATCCACTCATGGGTCACATGAGAATAATTACTACAGCTGAGGTGATGTTGGACACCTACCTTTGGAAAACTATATTTTGATTGCGTGCATCTGTTTGTGTCGTGTTTGAATGTGAACCTTTAACTGAAGTCAGTGTTGTGTTTCTTTAAATTTCTGTGTCATACTCTCCTCTGACCCTGAGATGGATGAATGAACATAACACTGTCAGCCTCTGCAGTAATGTAGTAGTGGTATTAGTAGAACAACATCCACTGTGTGCACAGGCTGTAAACATTTTTATTTCTGCTCTAACGTTTTAATATGGGAGTCTGTGGGGACTGACTCTCTGCTGGAGCCTCTGCTGGATGCTTTCAGCTAACCACAGCCAGTCAATTTTACCACTATTGTTTTCTGTGTTTCAGAGTCTGAGTCACAGCTGGATGGTAAGAAAAAGCTTCTTTGTGTAATGATTTAGTTTTATGTTTAATAAATCTTTAGTTTCATATGAATATTAGTTTGTGAGTGAACTGTAGACTCCAGGATCACTGTGTCCTCACTCAGCAGTTTGTAGTGCTGAGAGTTTACAGCTCCTACAGTAATGCTCACTCTGTGTTTTAATGTCGGTCTTCAGTTTGTGGTAAGGCGTCTCTGAACACCAGGATTGTAGGAGGACAGGTGGCCCCTGTTGGCAGCTGGCCCTGGCAGGTCAGTCTGCAAACATCTGGGTCCCACTTCTGTGGAGGATCCCTCATTAACAGTCAGTGGGTGCTGACTGCTGCTCACTGCTTTCAAACGTGAGTGATGAGGCTGAAGCTGCACTCTAAACAAGATTTAGTGGAATAAAGACATTATGAAAACTCCCCATCAGGGGACCAGGGGTGTAACACGATAAATAGCTAACAGGGCAGAAAGTCAAAGATGTCATTTCATTTTAACAATCACAATAACTGTGCATCGTTTCGTTTCCTGATCTCAGCATTACTGCAAGCGGTCTGACTGTGAATCTGGGCCGTCAGAGTCTACAGGGATCTAACCCCAATGCAGTGTCTCGAACAGTAACACAGATCATCAAACATCCAAACTACAACTCTGGTACCAACGACAACGACGTCTGCCTGCTGAGGCTCTCCTCACCGGTGACCTTCAACAACTACATTTCTCCCGTCTGCCTGGCAGCTTCAGACAGCATCTTCTACAGCGGTGTTAACAGCTGGGTCACCGGCTGGGGCAACATTGGAGAAGGAGGTGGGTCATAAAAACACCAGATTGGTTTTAGAGTAAAGTTGATTATAATGCAGGGAATAAGAGTGCTGTCTCAGAAATATTTAGAGCAATATAATTCTTCTTCTGTGAGCTAAAGAGATTCTGATGACTGCAAACA
Organism: Aulonocara sp. 'chitande type north' Nkhata Bay; assembly: GCF_057382095.1. Taxonomy (NCBI): domain Eukaryota; kingdom Metazoa; phylum Chordata; class Actinopteri; order Cichliformes; family Cichlidae; genus Aulonocara; species Aulonocara sp. 'chitande type north' Nkhata Bay. Next base: position 36,365,954 of record NC_141347.1, read on the forward strand.
CATTATTTTTAAAATGTTTCATTTTTAAATTTGAATTGTGCCTTCAATAGAAAATAATGCCTAGAACAAACCGTCTGATGCCATCTGTATCTCAACGTCTTGGTATCTTTTCAGGCATCTTGTTGCCATAAATTCTTTGGCCTCTCGTTCAGAGAGGTAATCTTGTATTCTCTGGTTCCAGATGTTCTTCAGCTGTAAGAAGGCTTTTGCTTTGTCTGTTCTCCCAACTTTTAATGACACTCCCAATGTAAGGGAAGGAATCCATGTCTGTGTTACTACTTCTGAGACAGCTATATTTATTTCCATGATCTTGATTTTCTCTTTGCAGATGTTAAGTCTTACTTATGCAGAAACAGCTGCAAGCTTGCTTGTCTTATCTTTTTATTGCCAGGTAGCACTGCCCATCACTTTTCAAGTTTTTCCTGCTTACTGAATACATTTTATATTCAAATGTAAGCAACTTAGAAATGATATGCAGCAAGTCATTGTGTGGTGAGTTGTGTACCAGTCTTCAACAAAAGTCTTCCAACTCTGCCAGGCTCCACTTTGCCTTGTCGCATTTCTCCTTGTTTACAATGTCTTCATGAAACATTTCTCCATGTTGGTCATTGACATTTTTATGTTCATGCATCTATAAATTGTCCTGGCTGGCAAGGCAGGCTATGTGGAGGTGAGGTGAGGACCCGTGCAGGCAGAGGTTGTGATGAGAACGAGCTTTATTTACAAGAAGTGCAGGATTCAACAGGAGCGGAGATAGTAAACACAGGGAACTCAGAAAACTCTAAACCGGGAAACTGATGAAACCAAACTGAAACTTGAATCCAGGGAGAAATCAGAGCTGACGAAACGAGGACGCAAAGACATATGACACATACCTTCAAAGTAAAACAGGAAGTTTGTTTGTGTGTGTGTGTGTGTGTGTGTGTGTGTGTGTGTGTGTGTGTGTGTGTGTGTGTGTGTGTGTGTGTGCGCGCGTGCGTGCGTGCATGCGTGTGCGTGCATGCGTGTGCGTGCGTGTGTGTGTGTGTGCAAGTTACAATTTTTTTTGTTAAGGTCTGTTTACAGATACAAAGCAAAAACTGGACGTGCCCTCGCTTGTGTGTGGGTTTCAACAAGTATGAATTTAGCCCCGATTTTTCTTCCCTTCAGCTGATTGGTCAATGTGATGTCAATCACAAATTTAACAGTGTTTTATACCACCGGCTTGCTCCTGAACAAAGTCAATCCGATACATGTTTCTGTAGTGTTAATGTTATGAAATGGCTGTGGCAGTCAGGATGTAGGACCCAAAATGTTGCAGTTGCAGAAAAAAAACCCTCTATAAACAATAAACTTGCAAAAACAAACCCAAACCAGGAACTAATACTAAACACAAAGATACTGGAGACAAGAGACTAGGGACAAGGACCACGGAGGGAAAGAAACGGAGGGAGATCAGGGGCGGTTACCCCTGTACTGGCAGACCGGGGTGGTAGTTCCAATTTTTAGCAAGGGGGACCGGAGGGTGTGTTCCAACTACAGGGGGATCACACTCCTCAGCCTCCCTGGGGAAAGTTTATGCCAGGGTGCTGGAACCTCGGATACAGGAAGAGCAATGCGGTTTTCGTCCTGGTCACGGAACACTGGACCAGCTCTTTATCCTCTCAAGGATACTCGAGGGTGCATAGGTGTTTGCCCAACCAGTCTACATGTGTTTTGTGGACTTGGAGAAGGCATTCGACCGTGGCCCTCAGGGTGTCCTGTGGGGGCTGCTGCGGGAGTATAGGATGTCTGGTCCATTGCTACGGGTCATTCAATCCCTATACAACCGTTGCAAGAGCTTGGTTCGCATAGCCGGCAATAAGTTGGACTCGTTCCCAGTGGGTGATGGGCTCCGCCAGGGCTGCCCTTTGTCACCGATTCTGTTCATAACTTTTATGGATAGAATTTCTAGGTGCAGCCAAGTGGCGAAGGGCTTTCGCTTCGGTGGCCTCAGAATCTCAACTATGCTTTCCGCAGATATGTGGTTCTGTTGGCTTCAATGGGTAACGGCCTCCAGCTCGCGCTGGAATGGTTTGCAGCTGAGTGTGAAGCAGCGGAATTGAGGATCAGCACCTCCAAATCTGAGGCCATGGTTCTTATCCGGAAAAGGGTGAAGTGCCCACGCCGGGTCAGAGATGAGTTCCTGCCTCAAGTGGAGGAGTTTGAGTATCTCGGGGTCTCGCTGCATCAGTCCCTCGTGGTGAAGAACGAGCTGAGCTTAAAAGCAAAACTCTCAATTTACCGGTCGATCTACGTCCCTACTCTCACCTATGGTCACGACCGAAAGAATGAGAGAGCGGATACAAGCGTTGGAAAGAGCTTCCTCCGAAGGCTGGCTGGCCTCTCCCTTAGAGATAGGGTGAGAAGTTCGGCCATCTGGGAGGGGCTCAGAGTAGAGCCGCTGCTGCTCCACATCGAAAGGAGCCAGCTGAGGTGGTTCGGGAATCTGACAAGGATGCCTCCTGGGCTCCTTATGGGGAGGTGTACCGGGCATGTGCCACCGGGAGGAGGCCCCAGGGCAGACGCACAACACGCTTGAGAGATTATATCTCTCGGCTGGCCTGGGAACGCCTTGGTGTTCCCCCAGAAAAGCTAGAGGAGGTGGCTGGGGAGAGGGAGGTCTGGGCTTCTCTGCTTAGGTATAAAGCGGAAGAAGATGGATGGATGGCTTTTAAAACATGAGGTTATTATAAAATGAGGTTGATACATGAGGAATCGTGGCTACAAGATCATTCTGGTACCAAACTTATGCTGACCACCTATATGTTCCACAAGCAGATAGGACAATAAATGTTGAACATTTTGAGCAGATTTTTGTTTGATTTTTTTGTCCGTCTCAGTGTCCCTTCCTTCTCCACAAAACCTGATGGAGGTGGAGGTTCCTGTTGTGGGAAACAGGCAGTGTAACTGTGACTATGGAGTGGGATCAATCACTGACAACATGATCTGTGCCGGGTTAAGTGCAGGAGGAAAGGACTCCTGTCAGGTGATTGTTGTTACCTGTGTTTGGCACATTTTCACCTTCTACAGTTTCTTCTCCTCAGCTAACAGTAAATGTTTCTGCTCTCAAAGGGGGATTCAGGAGGTCCAATGGTGATCAAGCAGAGCGGTCGCTGGATTCAGGCGGGAGTCGTCAGTTTTGGGGAAGGTTGCGCCAGGCCGACTCTTCCAGGAGTCTACGCCAGAGTATCCCAGTACCAGACCTGGATCAGGAGCCAGATCTCCTCCAACCAGCCGGGCTTCATGACGTTCACGTTCACTGGGACCGACAGTGACCTCAGTGTCTCCTGCACAGGACTGACACCAGTGCCAACCACCACCACCCCTCCAACCACCACCACACCTTCAACCACCACTACCACACCTGCAACCACAATCCCCACCACAACAACCACAGTCCCTGCAACAACCACCAACAGAGCCGCCATCATTACAACAACCACGCGACCTTCGACCACTCCCCATTGTGAGTGTCCATCATGAAAGCACTTTATTAAAAAATGGTTTGGTCTAACCTACCTGACCTCAAGCTGATGGGTTCATGCGGTCCAAGTTTTTAAAATTTCTTTGTGTCTTCCTCTGTTTATTTTTTCAGCACTGGTCTGTGGACAAGCTCCAAGGAATTCTCGCAACATGGGGGGACCCTCAGTGGTGGCTGGTTCGTGGCCGTGGATGGCGAGCCTACAGAAGAATGGAAGTCACGTGTGTGATGGGTCTCTGGTGGCCTTGGACTCAGTGTTGAGCAACGCCAACTGCTTCTCAAGGTCAGTTGAAGTTTGGACAGACAATGATACAGTTCATCCTCTGGGGACTGAGTAAATGACATGACTTTCCCTCCACCACAGTCGTGTTCACGTCCAGTTGACATTGATGACACTGTGCATCAGTCAAATGCTGATTAGTTGACAAGTGGGCCAGAACCGGAAGAGACAAAGAGACAGTTGAGTTCACAAAAAGAGGCACAAGAAAATCATTAAAGATTTGAAAAAAATGCAGCATAAAGGGTACAGACAGCGGCTGCAGTGGATACTATTCATTGTTTTAAACCTTCAGTTTCACTTCAGCTCTTTGTAGTCTAGAATTCTTCTCCATAGCTGGCTGACAGACCAACAACAGCACAAGCAAAAGTTGTACCACGGACCAGTTGTACCACATATTTACATTTTATGTTGAAACATATTTTCCCTATTTGACAGCGAAGATCTAAGAGGCAGAGCCAATACCAAGATGATTAGCTCAGGTGGAATTTAAAAAATCTGTCTACCGTCCAAAATGGTAGTGCTGGCTCTGATAATCACTATTAAAAACCTTTACTGGGACAAGACTGGCAGGAATCAAATCACCATCAAGCTCCAACATGATAAAGGGGGGTCCTGTTGTCCCTCTCTGGGGGGGACACTTGAATCTGGGACTTTCCACCATTTGACCTTAGAACTGAAGAAGCTTCTCGGATGAGAGATCTTCAAGCAACTTAAAGAAGTCCAGACACGTTTCTTTCCAAGCTCCTTAGACTACGATGACCTGGATGACTGAGAACCTTCACAGACAACATGAAGAAAAGTTTAGTTTGCAGCTGTTCAACACTGTTTGGATTACAACATGAAAAATCTAAAGTAAAGGTACAGAATTAAATTAAAAGCATAAACATGCAGATGAACAACCACCAATGGTGGTCAAAAAACATGGTGGAGATCTTTTTGAGACTGAACACTCTCTCTTTCCACTGAGTCAAAATTTTGTAAACAAACTTTATTCCACTGTGGATTAATCCACCAGTGAAAACTGTGCCCAAAAGACTGAAAATGTAACCATCCCTTTAAGGAAATGAGCGAGTCTTTAAAAATGAAAACTGAACACAGTCCCAGCAGATCAGATGATCTCAGTGCCAGCCCACATCACCTGATGGTGCCACACTTCCACACTTTCCACACATGTAGCTGATCAGTCCAACACATGGTTAGCATTTAAGCTGATTCTGTGTTAAAACTAGTCCATGGGTACATTGTCATTTACAGTGCAACCTGATGTGCAGCTCTATAAAGATAAAGCAAGGCTCAGATTGTTTTTTTCATCAGCAACATTTTCTGTGACGTGTTTTGTACTTTTTTCAAATTAAATCAAAGAGAAAAACTTCACCATTAACTGATTAGCTCTCTGGGTCTTCTAGTTAAATATATACCTCTTTAATTAGAACCAGGCCTGAATGTCACCAGGTTCAAATCTGTAAAACTTGGGTCCCATGAAGTTGAGTGTAAAGGTGTAGATTTTGTTTGAAGCTGATGAAGTTTATGTTTGTGTGCTTCGTTCCTCCCACAGCTCCCCTGTAGCGTCCGAGTGGACTGTCGTGTTGGGGCGTCTGAAGCTAAATGGATCCAACCCCTTTGAGGTGACGCTGAATGTGACAAAGATCACTCTGAGCAACACGACCGGGACCAACATAGCCATCCTCCGTCTATCTGCCCAGCCCACCCTGACCGACTACATCCAGCCCATCTGCTTGGACAACGGGAGAACCTTCGCCGAGGGCTTGGCGTGCTGGGCGGCCGGTTGGAGTCCTGGAAGAGGAGGAGGTGAGTCAGCAACATGAAGGCTGACAGAGTTCTGCCCAGACTCTGCACCAGTCCATCTCTCAGATTACACATGTGGACCACTGCACTTACAGTTTCTTTAGTCAAACATCAGGATTTTCTTATCTTTCATGATGTTAGCTGAGGAAGTTATGCAGCAGTTTCAGACCTCGGTGGTAAACTGTGGGAACTCATCATCGAGTGAGAGCATCTGTACAGACGTGTTTGCACTGCAGCAGGTAAATGACTGGATTCTTCTTCTTATAACACTGTCTGCTGACATGTTGTTTATTCTGGACCGTGGATTTAGCTGCTCATCAGAGCCACGTGATGAATTTGGATAGTTTCATCATTTTCAATTTCCACAGGGCTTACAATGCTTGGAATCTTTATAAACATGTAAGAATTTCCAGCTTTGAAATCTCAGTCTTCATTATGGGCCAATTAGATTTAAGGCTAATTTAATTTAGTGCCATCCACCTCCTCCAGCTTATCCGGGGGAACACCAAGGCGTTCCCAGGCCAGCCGAGAGATATAATCTCTCCAGCGTGTCCTGGGTCTGCCCTGGGGCCTCCTCCCGGTGGGACATGCCTGGAACACCTCACCCAGGAGGCGCCCAGGAGGCATCCTTGTCAGATGCCCGAACCACCTCAGCTGGCTCCTTTCGATGTGGAGCAGCAGCGGCTCTACTCTGAGCCCCTCCCAGATGGCCGAACTTCTCACCCTATCTCTAAGGGAGAGGCCAGCCAGCCTTCGGAGGAAGCTCTTTCCAACGCTTGTATCCGCGATCTCGTTCTTTCGGTCACTACCCACAGCTCGTGGCCATAGGTGAGGGTAGGGACGTAGATCAACCGGTAAATTGAGAGCTTCGCTTTTACACTCAGCTCCCTCTTCACCACGACGGACCGGTGCAGCGTCCGCATTACTGCAGCCGCAGCACCAATCCGTCTGTCAAGAACTCTCCGTCTCTCCAAACTTCTCCCACACCCGAGTTTTTGCTTCAGCCACTTCCCGAGCCGCAATTTAGTGCCTTTGTATGTTTGTTTTAAGCCTAAATTTCTTATTAGAGTGAATGTATTCTGATTATTATTGTTGTTGTTGTTACAACTGTCTAAAATGTTTTTAACACCTAGTTGAATCTGGTCGTTTAGTTATAGGTAGTTAATATAATCTTGGTCCAAGGTTTTCACTGGGCAGGGATAGCTCAGTAGGTAGAGTGGTGGCCCCATGATCGGAAGGTTGGGGGTTCAACTCCACTGAACGGCTACCCTGAGGTACCCCTGAGCAAGGTACCGTCCCTACACGCTGCTCCCCGGGCGCTGCATTGGTGGCTGCCCACTGCTTCACTGGGTGAATGGGTTAAATGCAGAGGAACTATTTCCCTATGGGGACTAACACATACACATTACATTACACACATTCTAGTAAACAGAGTGTCTCAAACTCTGAAACACTAACTTTCCTGTCTGTTTGTTCAGGGTGATTCTGGCGGGCCGCTGATGTGTAAGCAGGGCGGCTCTTGGTTCCAGGCGGTCGTGTTAACAGCTCCAAGCTCCTCTGCCGGGAGAAGACGAAGCTCAGTCATGACCTTCACCAGACTGAGGACCTTTGACTCCTTCCTGTCTGAGACGGTCAAGTCACTCTTGTCTCCAGCCTTGAATATCACCAGTGCCAACTCCGCCAACCCCACCAATGTCTCCGTCACTACCACTACCAGCAGTACCTACACCACCACAATGGTTACCACTACTACTGACTCGAAAAGCGTGTTCAACAGCAGCGAGGGTCGTCCTGCTCACTCCTTCATCTTTGTCTTCTTCCATCTCCTCAGCTTCGCCTTTTGTCTCCAACTCTGCCTTTAGGGAACCCAAACTTGATTCACATGATGTGATGGACACAGATGAATGTGAACAAGCTTCGATGTTGAGACTTTACAGGTTTAGAGCTTTGCCTGTCAATCTTTGATCTGATTCTGCCTTGATTGGATTTCTACAGAGAGCTCAGTAATGATATTCTGGATAATCAAAACAGGCATTCATACATGAAATACTCCTGGATGAATCTTCAGCGCAAACATCATGACCCTCCGACAGAGAGGTCGACTTCAAATCCCAGAGGGCAGTACAGTGCCATCATCCAATCCAATCATTGGAGGGGGTTCTACTGATTACAATGAAAGTATTTTTTTTTAATATGCAAATGATTTATGTGCACTATGAGACATTCGTTGTGATGACTTCAGGCTCACGCTGTGCAGCCTGGAGAGTTGAGTTGAGTTCCTTCCACTGAGGAAGTTTTATTTACACAACCTCTGTAATCCCGATTTAGTTAATGAGCATAACACAGTGAGCTGAACAGATCAAATGACATGAAGGAATTACATTTGTCTATATTTAGTGGGGCCTTGTCCTTACACTGACCTCATTATGAGAAACTATAGACATTTAAGAAAAAGCAGATTAATGAAATGTGTTTCTGTACCTCTGAGGGACGACTACCTGGAGCCCAAGATTCAGGCTGGACTGGAAGAAATCCTCTAAATCTTGCACTGAACATAAAAATGTAGCCCAGCAGTTTAAACTTCATGTTTTTCTGAAACTGAACAGATCAGTAGGATATTTATCAGGTTTAGAGAAATATATTTGTGGATTTTTTCGAACACAGAGACAATGACCATCCCTACCTCATGTCCTGGGCCAATGTTAAGCACTTAATGCTCACAGAACCGAACTGTCTTTAAGGGCAGCACACATACTGACCTCTCTCTGGTATTGGATCTGTTATGGTGGCAGTAAAGTGAGTGATTATTGGAGAATGGTTGCAAGCTCTTTCACTGATTCTGCTGAAGTTCTACTCTGTTATGGTGGCAGTAAAGTGAGTGATTATTGGAGAATGGTTGCAAGCTCTTTCACTGATTCTGCTGAAGTTCTACTTTATAATGTTATTTTTTTATTCTGGTGTAAATATCACTGAGATTAAAAAATGTCCTTTTCATGACTGACATGGGCAATGAAGCAACAAGGGTTTTATTTTAAAAAATGAACACCAGTTATCAGCGTCACATCTGCTAAAGCAGACAGCATGCAGCGACAAGGATGAGTACCCAAATAAGAGAAAGTAACTGATTTAATTGAAGGCGTGCCGTTTATTAAGACAGATCCACAAGAAAGGGAAAAAACATAAGTCTCAAACTAAACAGAGGAATGCCTAAACACAAAATAATAACCAGACCACTACAAAAACCTTGGAAAACATACACAATATATACATATATATATACACCAAGGGTAACGATGGAATCTGGTAAAGAGAAAAACAGAATACACTAACACAGCACACAGAACTATTACAATAAAACAGGAAACCACAGACTCACAAACAGAGGGAGCATGAGATGTAACTGGAAAACGAATAAATAAACATGGAGACAGAATTTAACCTACATAAGGGACATGACACACTCAGAAGGAACAGAACCATGACTAACAGTAAATCAAAGGATGTTAATAATCAAAAACATAACACTTGGTCACCAGACCCAGGGCCATGACCATCGGGTTACGGCTGTCTTTGGACAATGAACATAAAACATAAACACACAATAAAAAGTTTCACACAAATATCCAGATAACATGAAAAAAGATCAAAGCCTAGATTTATCCCATATTTGGGAAATTCTAACTGATCTTCGGAAAGCCTTGGAAAGCTGTTGAGACAGTATACAGCTGAGCATTATTTATTGTAAATAAATACAACTCAAACACACACAGGCCCAACATCAGCAGCTGACTGCAGGGCATGAAAAAGAGTCAAATTACACTTCGTTACGATCACGAGGTTTAATTTTCTGTCAGTTTTAGTATTTTATTTGATTACTATGTAAACAACGATGTGGGAGAAAGTTAATAAATGTTGGGAAAAACTAAAAAGCCAACACCGTCTTTGTCCTGTGGGAAATAACACAAACTGAATCGTGTGCAGTGTGAAAAGACAGCTTTCAGCGCCCCCTACTGGTGGATTTGTGCACATGCAGTGTTAGGCTTCTTTAATGAGAGAGATTCTGTTAAACTCTTACTCTACAAGGTTGGATGCATCAGTGATGAGCAGCTGGAGGAGAACGGAGCACTTGTGGATAATTCTGTGGAGCTGGGTGGTGCGGCCACAGACCATTTGTTAATTTTACAACATCAGAGGAATTTGACTTTGTCTGTGTTTTAATGTTACACCTGCCTGTTTTACACACCTGAGAGAATTCAGCCTGAAGTTTTAGACTGAGGGTGAAGTATCAGAGGTTATCTGTGACAGAAGGAGAGCAGCAAGAGGGAAGGTTTGAAGATGGCAGTGAGACCTGTTGTGAAGCACTGGAGTTGTGGAGGTCAAGCTAAAGTTAAGATGTTCACTGGCAGTGAGTGGGATGGAAATTCCTCCATCAGTGGGACAATTGAGAATCAAACAGGCTGGGATGGATTGATCATGTGTAGAGGAGGGAGGGTGGTTAACTTGACAAAAGATGATAAAGATGGAGCTGCCAGGCAGGAGGACAAGAGGAAGACCTCAGAGGTGATGCGGAGGTCGGCCACTCAGGACCAAAATGTTGCTGTTTTTGTGCTTTCTATCAGCTTTTGCGATTTCTGAGCCACATGGACACCAGAACAAGCAGTGTTCAAGTATACAAATAGTAAACACTCCTAAATTACAATCATGATACAAAACCTAACCAGGAACTGCTGCCTTCTGAGTAGGAGGATGTAGGTAACACCATGCTGCAGATGAGCTGCATACAGGGCTGGACTGGGACAAAAAAATCGGCCCGGGCATTTTGACTAGAGACCGGCCGCCATTATAGGAAAAACCATAAAATGAAAACAAACGCTGTTGTGACAGTGACATACAATGTTTTCGTGGTATATATGCATCAATCTATCAATCGTTTGTTGTAAGATTCAGATAATTATTTAATAAAAGCTGAAAATTTTAAATGAGAATAACAAAGAAACTGAAAACGGAGATTTTTTTAAAACTCCTTTTTTGCGTTTACGTGTGGACGAGGAATACAGAGTTGGTCACGCAGCGTCAAAGGTATGTGCCTTTATTCACGACACGCTGTGGCCGCGTTATTGTTTACATGAGATGAATTGCAGAATGGCAGATAGAGACAAAATACTGTTAATCTGACTGTCTGCAGGTTTTACACGCAGTTACTGTCCCTCCATTTAGAAAGGCAGAGGCGTCACGGTGTGATTATTTTACTGTATGTGTAATAATATTCAACGTTGCTATCAATGCATTTTTCAAAAAATGCCTCTCTGTGCAAAGTGGGTCCAAAAACACCCATATGGAAAAGATATATATAAATCTTATAAAGTTTTTATCTGTCTTGTATGAAACTTGTATGAAAAGAATACAAGAGTGAAACCACATATAAGATCCCTTGAAAAATTATACAATGAAACTTGTATGTTTTGGATACTTACTAAAAAAAATATATGAAAGTAATGAGAAAGTGGCCACTTTCACGAGTAAATCATATAAGTTTTTACTATTTCTTTTCCATATGGGCATGAACAGCTGTGGGATCCTGTTTGTCCGTGGTTTAAACAGCCCAGCGCTGCTCTCGACGCAGGGAAAACCAGTTCTGCAGGACCTCGGCACTTGTGCAGATGAAGCCAAAGGGAAGATTTGCTTCACCATATTTTCCAGTCTTTGGCTTAGATATATTCATTCAGCGATGCTTCATCTCCTGCTTTGCATTTCTGTGGGCGCACTGTGCTAGCAGTGTTCAAGCGTTTTGTTTTTTCTCCCCCCCCCCCCTCCCTTTCCATACCCCCCCCCCCCCCCCCCCCCCCCCCCCCCACACACACACACACACACACACACACACACTTTGGGAAGGTCTGAGTTAGACTATTATTAAAAATTCTCTGCTGTGTAAATTTGAAAGGAAAACAGGAACTGAATTATGTAAATCATTGGAAAACAAAAAACGCTGTACACTCCACAGAGTGTGAAAGTTTGGGTGAGGTTGGTGTTCACTGATTGACAGATTAGTATCAGAATAATATCAGCATGCAGGAACGTTGACAGGTGACATTCACCTGATGGTGTTCTGCCGTTGTTCTTCCTGTGCAGGTCAGCTGAAGTCTTCATTATAATCTGGGACTGTAAATTGCGCAAAATTAAATGTTCTGGCCACCTCCGTTATTTTTATGTGGACTTTACTAACTGTAAAAAGTATAATATCACTGCAGATCTAACATCTAAGTGAACAAACGACAGGGCAAATTATAATTGCCACAATGAAACTGAACTACATTTGATTAGGTGACATCAGAAAAACGCACTTCTTACATCGATCTAATGAACGTTAGTAAAAAGTGTCCAAGGGGGGACAGAGGGGTGATTGGAGGAGACTTTAATGGGCATGTAAGTGAAGGAGACAGAAGGAAGAATGTGACTAGCCAGCATTAGATGGTATTCTGTAGTATTACTTTAAAAATCAAGACTAGGAAGCAGCTGAAGGCAAGGACTGAATGCTTGACGTTAAAGAAGGAAGAAGGTTGCACCGAGTTCAGGTTCTGTGTTGTAGGGAACAGATACCAGGTAGCTGGAGAGTGCAGCTGCACTGCTGAGGGAAACTGCCAAGAAGGCGTTTGGTGAATCCTCCACACAGAGGAAAGCGAGCAGGGAGACTTAGTGGTGGAATGAGGACATACAAGAAAGTATACGAAGGAAGAGGCTAATGAAGAAAAAGAAGGGTAATCAGGGAGATGAAGGAAGTAGGCAGGACAAGGTAAATGAAATGAATGAAAGGGAAGGTTTACAAGATGGTAGTGACACCTGCTGTGATGTATGGCTTGGAGACAGTGGCCATGAGAAAAAGGCAGGATCAGAAATGAATCCATCATAGAGACAGCAGAGAGGCAGCGATGGCTCGAGCATGTGCAGAGGATGGAGGGTGGATATACTGGACAAAAGGGTGAAGATGGAGGTGCTGGGCAGGAAGAGAAGAGGAAGATCTCAGAGAAGATTCATGAATGTACTTAAGGAGGACATGCAGAGGGTTGGTGTGACAGAGGAGGATGCTGGGTTTTAGTTTCTGACCCAAACCAAAATCAGGGAGTCCATCAGGGTTTTGGAAATAGAAAAGGTTGCTTTAAGTGAAGTCATGATTGCTCAGCTCCACCTTTTTCATGTCACCCATATTAGATTCTTTGCTTTGTCACTGTATTTCCTGGCAGCTTATCACCTCTTAAGTCCTACTCGAGATTGAGATAAAGACTGAGAGCATTTAGTGTGATGCCTTTTTAGTCAGAAGTCTGATGGCTTTTTGTTTGTGGTCTGACGTTTGAGGCTGAGAATAAATGCACACTGTTAAATATCAACACTTCACTGTTCTTTTGATTCCTCATAGGCATCTGATGGAAGACAACACACTGCTCAGTAGACCATTTTACACTTTATTCTCTCACAAAATCACTTCTACAAGGGAGATGCGTCCTGAATGACACTCTGCGTGGATCTGGTGATGGCGGTGTGCCCCTAACAACAGTGTTACACAGGCATTCAGTAGTCACGTTGCACAGCGCACTCAGAGGTTATTGTCTATTAGCTGCACAACATCTTTTCTCAGCTCTGGCGAGGCTGTGACCTTTCCCTACTCCCTTCCAGTAAATTTCTACTGGCAGATGGTTCCCTGTTATCAACTCCTGCAGACAAGCGTGGGTGAGGGTCTCCAACAATCTACCACTAAAGGACACGTAGTCTAAGGCCTTTATTATCAGGGCCGTGTCCACTTAATACTACGCTATATAATTATATGACACTTATTAATATAAAGCATAGCTTTGAGGCACTGAGTGTGAATGAGTGGATGACTGGGTGTGTAAAGCACTTTGGGGTCCCTAGGGGGGACTAGTAAAAGCGCTACACAAATACAGGCCATTTAACATTTACATTTATATTATTCAGCTTTTAAAATACTTCAGTCTGTAGCAGGATTTTGGTTTCATGATGTAAAATTAATAATTAATTCTAAAAATAAGTTACTCATCAGTAAAAAGGTTGCTGCCTGAAAGCCGAAATTCCTGTTTAATACAACATGTTTGATGTGAGGAAGATCAGGTGACCCGCATTGAAGCGTTGGGTGTGTCGCCAGACAGGAAACTGAGAGGTGTGCTTAATGCAGACAAAAAGGAGGCCAGAGGGAGGGTATTTAAGCCTCAGCAGGTCTGGAGGTTTGGATCTTACAGTGATGGCTTTCTACAAAGTGATGTGTTTGGCTGCTGGGCTGATGCTCCTGACCCAAGGTAAGAGCTCTCTGCACACACCTGCATCAGGTACGACTCAGAGGGCGAAAACACTCAGGAGCACAGCGCTTCACTTTAAAGTGGCACTGCAGGAAGTAACACAGCAGGAAAAGGAGGACTGGTGGTTTATTTTAGCTTCATCTTTATCTTGATGATGAAAGCTTAAACACAGATTAATATGACGATCTGTTTGGTTTGGGGAGCAGCTGAGAGGCTGAACTGCTCTCCATCAATCAGCGTCTGTATAATAATAATGGATTGGATTTATATAGCGCTTTTCAAGGCACCCAAAGCGCTTTACAATACCACTATTCATTCACTCTCACATTCACACACTGGTGGAGGCAGCTACAGTTGTAGCCACAGCTGCTCTGGGGCAGACTGACAGAAGCGAGGCTGCCATATCGCGCCATCGGCCCCTCTGGCCAACACCAGTAGGTGAAGTGTCTTGCCCAAGGACACAACGACCAGGACAGAGAGCCCAGGGATCGAACCAGCGACCGTCCGGTTACAGATGTGCTTCCCAACCAAGGTCGCCCCTGTATCACAGTTATTAGAGCTGCTTTATTTTATTTTAGCTTTGATTCAGTTTTTAACTTTCATTTTCAATTCAATTTATTTTTTGATGATTTAATCAGTCAGTTTTGAGTCATACACAGAGATTTATTCATGAGGGTGTACATGTTTAAAAAAAACTAAAAACGTTTATTAATGATTATTTGATGGTTGTTTATAACTTTTCTATCGAACAATGGAGTAATTGTGGAGAGTGGAAAATGAAAGCAAAACTATAAAAACACTGAGTAGCTGAGATGAGAACACGCACAAACATAAACACACAAAAAGATCAGAAAACTTTAAAGAAAAGAGTTCACTGATCTTTGTCAGAAAACAACTACATGATAACAATCCTCTCAGAAGAGGAAAGCTCGCCAATCGAAAATGATAATGGTGTAAATGGTAACCACATACAAACACACACACAACTAGCTACAGAAATTGCATTTAACAGATGAAGGAAGCGCCCACTGGAGCCTTTGACTGCTTTGCATGGTTAACCACGACTGTAAAACTGGGGAAAACGAAACATAACACATAAATATATGTTAATATTTATATAAAAATATATATAAAGATTCTTCATAATACATTCAATTTATTAACATCTTACTGAAAAATTAGAACACTTGAAATTAACAGGCTGGCTTACTTAGAATAGCACCTTCAAACTAGCCAAATAAAAAAAGCAGAAAACAAACTCTTGGAAATACAGTCAAAAACTAACCACGAATAATAAATGAACTACTTACAGACACATGTGTCCACGGCACAAGCATAAGGAAGCAGCGTACTGGTCACATAATCAAGATTTTAAATGACACCTATTTTTCTGAAAAACAGCACAGTTATCTCAGACTGTATGGAAGCATCACACAGACACATTACTTTCCTGTTCAGTAACACCCAATCAAAATCCTAGAATGTTTCAAATGCAGGTTTGACAGGTTTGTGAGTGTACACTTTATCCAAAACCTAGTGACGGTTTACTCATGTTTACCACCGGGTGGCTGTAGCTCAGGAGGTAGACCAGCTCACCAACTGGTCAGAAGGTTAGTGGTTTGATCCCTGGCTCCTTCAGTCCACATGTCAAGAGTGTGAATGTGTGTGAATGTAGTTAGGAAGCACTCAGTGTAGAGAAAGTGTGTGATTGGGTGAATGTGGTATGTTGTACAGAGCACTTTAAGTAATCCGGGAGAGTAGAAAAATGCTATATAAGAGTCAGTCCATTCACTGTCTGAACATGTGTCATGTTACTTTTGCACTGTTTTGCATATTCTGACACGTGTTGTTATTACATGGCTTGATTAAGGTACACATTATTCTGACATCTGGAGCCAGAGCTGAAACTGGTCAGGGCCAGCACAGTTTGTCTACAACTGGCCCGTGGCTGTGCACAACTTACACATGGCCCACGTATCGCAAACAATGACGGCCCTTTGGTGGTCCAGATCAGGTTTGCCAGAGGTAGTCCACAGATGGGCCAGCACAGGACCACCAGTGTGTCTGCAAATGGCCTTGTGCTGACCCATGTGTGGGCCGTCATTCTTTGCGGTGTATGGGCCAGATCCGGGCCATACCAATTTTGCTATGTGGGTTGGAGGGTCTGTTAGTACAGTAACCTCACAGCAGCTGTGTTATTGATCAGATTATGTCATTAAAAATGCTCCAACAGCCCAGAGGTCGAGTTCAGGTAAAGCCAAACAGACAGCTAGCAGCTACAGCCCCTCCCCAAGGGGACTGACTCACTGCTGGATGCTTTTAGCTAACCACAGATATTGACTATTGACTGACCCACTGGAAAAACTAGTCCATGCATTCATCTTTAGTAGGCTTGATTACTGTAACAGCATCTTTACAGGTCTACCTAAAAAATCAGTCAGACAACTACAGCTCATTCAGAACTCTGCTGCTCGAGTCCTCACTAAGACCAAAAAAGTGGACCACATCAGTCCAGCTCTGAGGTCCTTACACTGGCTGCCTGTCCGTCAGAGGATAGACTTTAAAGTTCTGATGCTGGCCTATAAAGCTCTGAATGGTTTAGGACCAAAATACATCAATGACCTCCTGACCCAGTATGAACCTTCCAGATCCCTCAGGTCATCTGGATCCGGTCTTTTATCAGTTCCCAGAGTCAGAACCAGACACGGAGAAGCTGCATTCAGCTTTTATGCTCCTTATATCTGGAACAAACTCCCAGAAAGCCTCAGATCAGCTGAAACACTCAGTTTATTTAAATCCAGGTTGAAGACTCACCTGTTCTCAGCTGCATTTGAATAAAGCACCAAATCCACACTTTAAGCTTAAATTTCAAAACTTACATTTAACTACTGATTTTATCTATTGTTCTGATTTTATCTGTTTTGATTTTATATACTGTTTTGTTTGTTTGTTTGTTAATTAGTTAGTTAGTTTATTTGCTTGTTTTAATCAATTTTAAATCATGCTTTTTATTTGTTCTTGTTTCTAATGTCTCTGTAAAGCACTTTGAATCACCTTGTTGTTGAATTGTGCTATACAAATAAATTTGCCTTGCCTTGCCTTGCCTTGCCTTATTACAGACAATGAACAAACCACAGACAGATGAATGCAGATTTTTTGTTTAAACATTGTTTGTTTTCTGTGTTTCAGAGTCTGAGTCACAGCTGGATGGTAAGATAAGATTTAGTTTTATGTGTAATAAATCTTTAGTTTCATATGAATATTAGTTTGTGAGTGAACTGTAGACTCCAGGATCACTGTGTCCTCACTCAGCAGTTTGTAGTGCTGAGAGTTTACAGCTCCTACAGTAATGCTCACTCTGTGTTTTAATGTCGGTCTTCAGTTTGTGGTCAGCCAAAGCTCAACACCAGGATTGTAGGAGGACAGGCGGCCCGTGCTGGCAGCTGGCCCTGGCAGGTCAGTCTGCAAAGATTTGGGTCCCACTTCTGTGGAGGATCCCTCATTAACAGTCAGTGGGTGCTGACTGCTGCTCACTGCTTTCAAACGTGAGTGATGAGGCTGAAGCTGCACTCTAAAGATGATTTAAGGAAATTATGGAGGGTCCTAATCTGGGGGAGGGGGGGGGGGGGTGTAACAGGATCAATATTTACATTTACATATAAAAAAAATTTAAGTGTTTCTTCATTTTCTGTTGAACACATTGAATTTTCATGTAATGAAATGTGGTATATAAATGAAATGATCACTTGCAAATATTTAACAGGGCAGGAAGTGAAACTTTATATATGTTTTCTCGTCTATAACAATTGTAACAACTGTGTACTGTTCGTGTCGCTCCTGATGATCTCAGCAGTACTCCAACCGGTCTGACTGTGAATCTGGGCCTTCAGAGTCTACGGGGATCTAATCCCAATGCAGTGTCTCGGACAGTAACACAGATCATCAAACATCCAAACTACAACTCTGGTACCAACGACAACAACATCTGCCTCCTGAGGCTCTCTTCACCGGTGACTTTCAACAACTACATTTCTCCCGTCTGCCTGGCAGCTTCAAACAGCATCTTCTACAGCGGTGTTAACAGCTGGGTCACCGGCTGGGGCAACATAGGAAGGGGAGGTGGGTCACTGGTTAGAACAGATTAATATTGTCTGAGGATGACAGGAAACAAACAGCTTCTCCAAAGTATCCATAAAGGAGCCTTTGTCTGCTTATTTTATGATTCTGTTGCTGAAGAGAAGCCTAAATGTTTCAGAAACTATGATTTATGAATTTATAGAAAAGACACCAAGTTTCTGAGCCAACCTCAAAGGAAATGTTTGTAAAAAAGAAACTGGCCTCATGCAGTTTCGTTTTTGATGATAAACCTGTGCGCGTGGAGGGGAAACAGACTTTATAAACACTAAAAGAAACATGGACTGAAATATTTGGGAAATGTCTGAAGCATCAAAGATAGAGATACGAACCAAATGTCAAAAACACTTTAAAAACTGATTGTGCATATTTTTTTACTTTTAATCAGATTTGTCTGGTGGTTCAATATATACAGCTTTCTGTCATGTGACCACTGAAAGTGGGAAATCCTTTGAGTTAAAACTTATTCACCACCAGAATAAATGCCTGGAAGTGGAACGATGCTTTGTTTACTGTTCAGGTTTGTATCTTTAATCTGTCACACGCTGTTTATTAAACAGATTTTTTTTACCCCTTCAGTGCCCCTTCCTTCTCCACAAAACCTGATGGAGGTGGAGGTTCCTGTTGTGGGAAACAGGCAGTGCAACTGTAACTATGGAGTGGGAAGAATCACTGACAACATGATCTGTGCCGGGTTAAGTGCAGGAGGAAAGGACTCCTGTCAGGTGATTGTTGTTACCTGTGTTTGGCACATTTTCACCTTTTACAGATTATTCTTCTTAGTTTTTCAGGTGCACACAGATGCAGTCAGTTCTATTTAACATACCTGATCTGCTAAGAGAGACCATATTGAGCTGTGTGTAATTTACTAATAGAACAGATGCAGTTTTTTTAACTATAACCAGGAAATCATATATGTGGCTCAGTCATGGGGAATGAGACAGGACACAGGAAAGATTCTTGGGTTTTTTATTTTCTGATTGCATTCAGAAAAGCTTAAATTTAACAATAAATCGGGAGAGATCCCACGTTGGGGTCCCATGTTTAACAGAATATAAAGTATACCATATTTTAACAAATTCAAAGGTAGGTTTTGAATTGTCACTAACCCAAAACCAGTGGAAGCAACTGTTCAGCCACACTCACAGACACACCCACTTGCCTATACATACAAGCATGGAGAGCACAAGAACAGCACAGTCCAGCAAACATACATCATATATTATATTGGTCCATAACTGCTCATGGACCCTGGGTCTCTCAGATCCAGGTCACTGACACAAGCTATGCGTTAGGACAAATACACACACACAGGAATCATACAGCAAGCTAGCTCTCACAGTACATGACCATTAAACACACGCACGTGACACATTTCAGAATCTCTGTGGAATGCCTCCCACTCACAGCTCACTGTCTGTGCTCTAGTTTAAGGCAGCTCTTGAAGGGGCAGTATAGAACCAAAAAACCTGATCTAGTCATCACCATGACAGCTCTACAAAAAGACCTCTGAGTCGTACCTCTGGTTATATTCAGGAAAGGTTTCCAAATTCAACATGTGAAGCACAAAAAATAACAAATGTATTTTCGTTGGGAAAGGAACTCACAGAAATGCATAAGCAGTTCATTCCTCTTACATGCCATCTTCTCACTGCACCCCCTTAATAAACCCTGATGGTTCTGTCTAACAGTAAATGTTTCTGCTCTCAAAGGGGGATTCAGGAGGTCCAATGGTGAGCAAGCAGATTGGTCGCTGGATTCAGGCAGGAATCGTCAATTTTAGGGAAGGTTGTGCCAGGCCGAATCTTCCAGGAGTCTACACCAGAGTATCCAAGTACCAGACCTGGATCACAAGCCAGATCTCCTCCAACCGGCCGGGCTTCATGACGTTCAAGTCTACTGGGACCAACAGTGATCTCAGTGTTACCTGCACAGGACTACTACCAGTGCCAACCACCACCAATATCACCACCACCACACTTTCAACAACCACTAACCATCCAACAAACACAACAAGACCTACAAACAACACACTTCCAACAACTATCAACCGTCCAACAAATACAACCACAACTACAAACACCACACTTATAACAAACACTACAAGATCTACAAACACCACATTTCCAACAAACACCACACTTTCAACAACCACCAACCGTCCAACAAACAGCACAAGACCTACAAACACTACACTTCCAACAACTATCAACCGTCCAACAAACACCACTAGCTCTACAAACACCACACTTTCAACAAACACCACACTTTCAACAACCACCGACCGTCCAACAAACACCACAAGATCTACAAACACTACACTTCCAACAACTATCAACCGTCCAACAAATACAACCACAACTACAAACACCACACTTCCAACAGCCACCGACCGTCCAACAAACACCACAAGACCTACAAACACTACACTTCCAACAACTATGAACCGTCCAACAAATACAACCACAACTACAAACACCACACTTCCAACAACCACCAACCGTCTAACAAACACCACCACACCTACAACCACCAACCGTCCAACAAACACTACACTTCCAACAACTATTAACCGTCCAACAAATACAACCACAACTACAAACACCACACTTCCAACAGCCACCAACCATCCCACAAATACCACAAGACCTACAAACACCACACTTCCAACAACTATTAACCGTCCAACAAATACAACCACAACTACAAACACCACACTTTCAACAACCACCAACCATCCAACAAACACCACAAGACCTACAAACACCACACTTCCAACAACCACCAACCGTCCAACAAACACTACACTTCCAACAGCCACCAACCGTCCAACAAACACCACCACACCTACAAACACCACACTTTCAACAAACACTACACTTCAGACAACCACCAACCATTCAACAAACACCACAAGACCTACAAACACGACACTTCCAACAACTATCAACCGTCCAACAAATACAACCACAACTACAAACACCACACTTCCAACAGCCACCAACCGTCCCACAAACACCACAAGACCTACAAACAACACACTTCCAACAACTATGAACCGTCCAACAAATACAACCACAACTACGAACACCACACTTATAACAAACACTACAAGATCTACAAACACCACATTTCCAACAAACACCACACTTTCAACAACCACCAACCGTCCAACAAACAGCACAAGACCTACAAACACTACACTTCCAACAACTATCAACCGTCCAACAAACACCACTAGCTCTACAAACACCACACTTTCAACAAACACCACACTTTCAACAACCACCGACCGTCCAACAAACACCACAAGATCTACAAACACTACACTTCCAACAACTATCAACCGTCCAACAAATACAACCACAACTACAAACACCACACTTCCAACAGCCACCGACCGTCCAACAAACACCACAAGACCTACAAACACTACACTTGCAACAACTATGAACCGTCCAACAAATACAACCACAACTACAAACACCACACTTCCAACAACCACCAACCGTCCAACAAACACTACACTTCCAACAACCACCAACCGTGCAACAAACAGCACAAGACCTACAAATGCCACACTTTCAACAACCACCAACCGTCCAACAAACACTACACTTTCAACAACCACCAACCGTCCAACAAACACCACAAGACCTACAAACACTACACTTCCAACAACTATGAACCGTCCAACAAATACAACCACAACTACAAACACCACACTTCCAACAGCCACCAACCATCCCACAAACACCACAAGACCTACAAACACTACACTTCCAACAACTATGAACCGTCCAACAAATACAACCACAACTACAAACACCACACTTCCAACAGCCACCAACCATCCCACAAACACCACAAGACCTGCAAACACGACACTTCCAACAACTATCAACCGTCCAACAAATACAACCACAACTACAAACACCACACTTTCAACAGCCACCAACCGTCCAACAAACACCACAAGACCTGCAAACACGACACTTCCAACAACTATGAACCGTCCAACAAATACAACCACAACTACAAACACCACACTTCCAACAGCCACCAACCATCCCACAAACACCACAAGACCTGCAAACACGACACTTCCAACAACTATCAACCGTCCAACAAATACAACCACAACTACAAACACCACACTTTCAACAGCCACCAACCGTCCAACAAACACCACAAGACCTGCAAACACGACACTTCCAACAACTATGAACCGTCCAACAAATACAACCACAACTACAAACACCACACTTCCAACAACCACCAACCGTCTAACAAACACCACCACACCTACAACCACCAACCGTCCAACAAACACTACACTTTCAACAACCACCAACCGTCCAACAAACAGCACAAGACCTACAAACGCCACACTTCCAACAACTATTAACCGTCCAACAAATACAACCACAACTACAAACACCACACTTCCAACAGCCACCAACCATCCCACAAATACCACAAGACCTACAAACACCACACTTCCAACAACTATTAACCGTCCAACAAATACAACCACAACTACAAACACTACACTTCCAACAACTATCAACCGTCCAACAAATACAACCACAACTACAAACACCACACTTCCAACAACCACCAACCGTCTAACAAACACCACCACACCTACAACCACCAACCGTCCAACAAACACTACACTTCCAACAACCACCAACCGTCCAACAAACAGCACAAGACCTACAAACGCCACACTTCCAACAACTATTAACCGTCCAACAAATACAACCACAACTACAAACACCACACTTCCAACAGCCACCAACCATCCCACAAATACCACAAGACCTACAAACACCACACTTCCAACAACTATTAACCGTCCAACAAATACAACCACAACTACAAACACTACACTTTCAACAACCACCAACCATCCAACAAACACCACAAGACCTACAAACACCACACTTCCAACAACCACCAACCGTCCAACAAACACTACACTTCCAACAACCACCAACCGTCCAACAAACACCACCACACCTACAAACACCACACTTTCAACAAACACTGCACTTCAGACAACCACCAACCATTCAACAAACACCACAAGACCTACAAACACGACACTTCCAACAACTATCAACCGTCCAACAAATACAACCACAACTACAAACACCACACTTCCAACAGCCACCAACCGTCCCACAAACACCACAAGACCTACAAACACCACACTTCCAACAACTATGAACCGTCCAACAAATACAACCACAACTACAAACACTACACTTCCAACAACCACCAACCGTCCAACAAACAGCACAAGACCTACAAACACCACACTTTCAACAAACACTACACTTCAGACAACCACCAACCGTCCAACAAACAGCACAAGACCTACAAACATGACACTTCCAACAACTATCAACCGTCCAACAAATACAACCACAACTACGAACACCACACTTATAACAAACACTACAAGATCTACAAACACCACATTTCCAACAAACACCACACTTTCAACAACCACCAACCGTCCAACAAACAGCACAAGACCTACAAACACTACACTTCCAACAACTATCAACCGTCCAACAAACACCACTAGCTCTACAAACACCACATTTCCAACAAACACTACACTTCCAACAACTATCAACCGTCCAACAAACACCACACTTTCAACAAACACCACACTTTCAACAAACACCACACTTTCAACAACCACCAACCGTCCAACAAACAGCACAAGACCTACAAACACTACACTTCCAACAACTATCAACCGTCCAACAAACACCACTAGCTCTACAAACACCACATTTCCAACAAACACTACACTTCCAACAACTATCAACCGTCCAACAAACACCACACTTTCAACAAACACCACACTTTCAACAAACACCACACTTTCAACAACCACCAACCGTCCAACAAACAGCACAAGACCTACAAACACGACACTTCCAACAACTATCAACCGTCCAACAAATACAACCACAACTACAAACACCACACTTCCAACAGCCACCAACCGTCCAACAAACACCACAAGACCTACAAACATGACACTTCCAACAACTATCAACCGTCCAACAAATACAACCACAACTACGAACACCACACTTATAACAAACACTACAAGATCTACAAACACCACATTTCCAACAAACACCACACTTTCAACAACCACCAACCGTCCAACAAACAGCACAAGACCTACAAACACTACACTTCCAACAACTATCAACCGTCCAACAAACACCACTAGCTCTACAAACACCACATTTCCAACAAACACTACACTTCCAACAACTATCAACCGTCCAACAAACACCACACTTTCAACAAACACCACACTTTCAACAAACACCACACTTTCAACAACCACCAACCGTCCAACAAACAGCACAAGATCTACAAACACTACACTTCCAACAACTATCAACCGTCCAACAAACACCACTAGCTCTACAAACACCACACTTTCAACAAACACCACACTTTCAACAACCACCAACCGTCCAACAAACACCACAAGATCTACAAACACGACACTTCCAACAACTATCAACCGTCCATCAAATACAACCACAACTACAAACAACACACTTCCAACAAACACTACAATTTAAACAACCATCAACCGTCCAACACTGTGAACACCCGGCTTATACTGACGTGCAGCTAATGCATATTTTTTTTCATGCGTTCAAAAACATTTTGCCTGGTAACAGTAGACCAATGAAATTGATAAGTAGTATATATACGGTATATATTTTTACCGGTTGTTAAGAGACGTTGTAATGTTGTTTGTGTACTGTTCCGTAAAAAAACCCATAAGCAATGTAATTTGTGTGTTACTGATACCTACGTATACTTATAGGTAGTCGTGTTATAGGCACTGTTCGAGGAAAAAAAGCATTTGCAGTATGTATTTTTGTATGTTACCATAATGTTTATGTTACCATGTTTATGTTACCTTACGGATTAAGATCTGGTGCGGCCTGTAGAAGTACAAAATTGATTTTCTTTCTAAAATTAGAGCATGCGGCTTTTAATCAGGTGCGCTCTGTAGTCCGGGAGTTACGGTACAAGTTCGTAATAAAGTGCAAAAAAGGTTAAGATTATAAGTGATGTTTAAGTTAAAAAGTAATAGGTCAAAGGTCAGATTAAAAACAGGTTAAATAGAGATTTACTAAGAACAAGGAAATGATGTATATAAAGATCAAACAAGGAAATAAATCAAGAGCGTGAGTAATGAGAAATTCAAACAGCTTAACCTCCTAAGACGCAAACTCTTCCACAGCATGTATTTTTAATTTCTCTTTGATATTCGGGCATATTGGAGCCTGATGAATGTATAAACAAAGAACTACCAGATGTTTTTACCTGATCTTTGTTTCTAAGAAAAATGAGAGCCACATATGAGGATATTAACATTTCGATAGAACAGCAGCAGTATAATGTCCTCATAAGCGATTAACAGGCCCTTGTAAATTGAGTATTTTGGTCTAAATAAACTAAAATATGATGTCCACATATGTGCACGCCAGGTCCTAGGAGGTTAAAGTAAAAGGCTAAGTTTTAAAAATAAAATATGGATTAAATAACATGATGGTGAATAATCATTGTCATTGTCACTGTAAGAAGGAGGGAATTCTCCTTTAATAAACACTAGTGGTTCTCAACAGTAAAGAAATAAACACATGATAACCACATAAATAACTACAATCACACGATCAAGGTTTGTTACGGAAGCCAGAGAGTGAAAAACAATTTCTTGAGTAATTGTTTCTGAAGTTAAATTCTAAATTGAACTTCATTTTTGTTTGATAAATGATTAAATGTTTCTGGAAAATTACACTCTAAACTGACCTTTTTTTTAATCTGATATTTTAGAAGATAAATATTAAACTGACTCTTATTTTTGTTTGGTAAAAAGTTAACAACTATAGAGTTAACTGCTAATTGGGTTTTGTATTCTGTTTTCTTTAAGTTGATTTCAGATATCAGGAAAAAGCTATAGAATTAACTGGTGTGTTTTCTTTATATATATATATATATATATATATATATATATATATATATATATATATATATATATATTTGTTTCTGCATTCTGATTTTGAGCTATTTAAATAAAGTTGAATTGAATTGAATTGAATTGAATTGATTTGAATTGAATTGAATTGAATTAACTGATTTTTTTATTAGTTCTTAATCAGTTGATTTCGGGATTCATTTCTGTTATTGATTGATGACAAGTTAACATTCCCCGACCCTAAGGCGCAGGGAACAAACCCTCTCATCCATCGGGAAAAACCCCAACGTACCGGCAGCAAGCCGAGGGGATATTGGAATACCCACCCCAGCCCGCCGCCTCTCACCAGGGGCAACTCCAGACTGAGACAGAGTCCAGCCCCTCTCCAGAAGACTGGTTCCAGAGCCCAAGCCATGCGTAGAGGTGAGCCCGACTATATCTAGCCGGTACCTCTCAACCTCACGCACTAACTCAGGCTCCTTCCCCACCAGACAGGTGACATTCCATGTCCCTGTTGCCAGTCTTGGCAGCCGGGGGTCAGTCCGCCAGGGCCTCCGCTCCTGGCCGCCACCCGGCACACAATGCACCCGACCCCTATGGCGCCTCCTGCGGGTGGTGGGCCTGCGGGAGGATGGGCCCATGTCTCCTCTTCGGGCTGTGCCCGATCGGGCCCCAGACGCATGCCTGGAACACCTCACCCAGGAGGCGCCCAGGGGGCATCCTTGTCAGATGCCCGAACCACCTCAGCTCGGTCCTTTCGATGTGGAGCAGCAGCGGCTCTACTCTGAGCCCCTCCCGGATGGCCGAACTTCTCACCCTATCTCTAAGGGAGAGGCCAGCCACCCTTCGGAGGAAGCTCATTTCTGCCGCTTGTATCCGCGATCTCGTTCTTTCGGTCACTACCCACAGCTCGTGGCCATAGGTGAGGGTAGGGACGTAGATCGACCGGTAAATTGAGAGCTTCGCTTTTACACTCAGCTCCCTCTTCACCACGACGGACCGGTGCAGCGTCCGCATCACTGCAGCTGCAGCACCAATCCGTCTGTCGATCTCCGGCTCCTTTCTCCCATCACTCGCGAACAAGACCCCGAGATACTTGGAGGCTCCCACCCGATGAAGCCAACAGAACCACATATTCCGCAAAATTCAGAGATGAGATTCTGAGGCCACCAAAGCGAAAGCCCTCTGCCACTTGGCTGCGCCTAGAAATCCTGTCAATAAAAATTATGAACAGAACAAAGGGCAGCCTTATTGCCGGCAATGCGAACCAAGCTCTTGCAACGGTTGTATAGGGATCGAATAGCCCGTAGCAATGGGCCAGACACCCCATACTCCCGCAGCACCTCCCACAGGACACCCCGAGGGACACGGTCGAATGCCTTCTCCAAAAAAGAAAAGTAAAGTGTGCGTGTGAGTCCCCATAGGGAAATAGTTCCTCTGCATTTAACCCATTCACCCAGTGAAGCAGTGGGCAGCCACCAATGCAGCGCCCGGGGAGCAGTGTGTAGGGACGGTACCTTGCTCAGGAGTACCTCAGGGTAGCCGTTCAGTGGAGTTGAACCCCGACCTTCTGATCATGGGGCCACCACTCTACCTACTGAACTATCCCTGCCCCATAAGTCCACAAAACACATGTAGACTGGTTGGGCAAACTCCCATGCACCCTCAAGTATCCTCGAGAGGATAAAGAGCTGGTCCAGTGTTCCGCAACCAGGACGAAAACCGCATTGTTCCTCCTGCATCCGAGGTTCGACTAGCGGACAAACTCTCCTTTCCAGCACCCTGGCATAGACTTTCCCAGGGGGGCTGAGGAGTGTGATTCCCCTGTAGTTGGAACACACCCTCCGGTCCCCCTTCTTAAAGATGGGGACCACCACCCTGGTCTGCCAGTCCACGGGTACTGTCCCTGATCTCCACGCAACATTGCAGAGGCGTTTCAACCAGGACAGCCCTACAACGTCCAGAGCCTTCAGGAACTCGGGGCGGACCTCATCAACACCAGGGGCTCTGCCACCAAGGTGTTGTTTTACTGCCTCAGCGACCTCGCCCCCGGAAATTGGCGGGTCATTCCCCTCATCCCCAGACTCTGCTTCCTCCTCGGAAGACGTGTCAGTGGGATTAAGGAGGTCCTCGAAGTATTCCTTCCACCGCCTGACAATTTTCTCAGTCGACGTCAGCAGCGCTCCGCCAGCACTATACACAGTGCAGGTAGAGCACCGCTTTCCCCTCCCGAGACGCATGTCCCACCGGGAGGAGGCCCCGGGGCAGACCCAGGACACGCTGGAGAGATTATATCTCTCGGCTGGCCTGGGAACGCCTTGGTGTTCCCCCGGATAAGCCGGAGGAGGTGGCTGGGGAGAGGGAGGTCTGGGCCTCTTTGCTTAGGCTGCTGCCCCCGCAACCCGGCCTCGGATAAAGCGGATGAAGATGGATGGATGGATGGATGGATTTTCTTTGATTGATTTTTATCCATCCATTCGTTTACGCTTATACTTTTCAGGGTCGCGGGGATGCTGGAGCCTATCCCAGCTTTCATAGGGCGAGAGGCGGGGTACACCCTGGACAGGTCGCCAGTCTGCCACAGGGCTAACACACAGAGACAGACAACCATTCGCACTCATATTCACTCCCGCATTCACACTTATGGGCAATTTGAATTAATCAATTAACCTATCCCCACAAACAGCATCTCTTTGGACTGTGGGAGGAAGCCGGAGTACTCGGAAGGAACCCACGCAAACACGGGGAGAACTCCACACAGAAAGACCCCGGCCTGATGGTGGAATTGAACTCAGGACAGTGCAGCAATGGTGCTAACCACTGTGCTGCCCCTGTTTGTATCTGTTTAATATATAAATAATTGCGTGAGTCAATTGCTAAATTCATTTTCATTTTTTTTCTTTGATTCTGACATAATTCCTGTTGAGTTGATTGTTAAATTGAATCTTAGTTTTTTGTTTCATTAATTTCGTATCGAGTATTGATACAGATTCTTTTTGGGTTAATTTCTAAATTCATTTTTGACATTGTTGCTTTGATCTTTTATTAGTTTATTACAGTGTGTTTGTTATTATTTACCAACTGGGCTGGACTGTGATTGCTTTAACTCTTTCACATATAGTGGTCACTACAGTTACAGCTATTCAAAGGCTGTTTTCTTGTATTTGTGTCAGTGTTGATGGTATACTTGCAGATAAACCACTACATTGGACACTGATGTGTCACTCCATACCCTGCCACCCACTGGTCAGCCAGTGGACATGTGTAAGTGTAAAAATCTCTTTGCAAAGTATATACAGGGAGTGCAGAATTATTAGGAAAGTTGTATTTTTGAGGAATAATTTTATTATTCAACAACAACCATGTTCTCAATGAACCCAAAAAACTCATTAATATCAAAGCTGAATGTTTTTGGAAGTAGTTTTTAGTTTGTTTTTAGTTTTAGCTATTTTAGGGGGATATCTGTGTGTGCAGGTGACTATTACTGTGCATAATTATTAGGCAACTTAACAAAAAACAAATATATACCCATTTCAATTATTTATTTTTACCAGTGAAACCAATATAACATCTCCACATTCAGAAATATACATTTCTGACATTCAAAAACAAAAACAAATCAGCGACCAATATAGCCACCTTTCTTTGCAAGGACACTCAAAAGCCTGCCATCCATGGATTCTGTCAGTGTTTTGATCTGTTCACCATCAACATTGCGTGCAGCAGCAACCACAGCCTCCCAGACACTGTTCAGAGAGGTGTACTGTTTTCCCTCCTTGTAAATCTCACATTTGATGATGGACCACAGGTTCTCAATGGGGTTCAGATCAGGTGAACAAGGAGGCCATGTCATTAGTTTTTCTTCTTTTATACCCTTTCTTGCCAGCCACGCTGTGGAGTACTTGGACGCGTGTGATGGAGCATTGTCCTGCATGAAAATCATGTTTTTCTTGAAGGATGCAGACTTCTTCCTGTACCACTGCTTGAAGAAGGTGTCTTCCAGAAACTGGCAGTAGGACTGGGAGTTGAGCTTGACTCCATCCTCAACCCGAAAAGGCCCCACAAGCTCATCTTTGATGATACCAGCCCAAACCAGT
The DNA here is from genome assembly GCF_057382095.1 of Aulonocara sp. 'chitande type north' Nkhata Bay. Classification (NCBI taxonomy): domain Eukaryota; kingdom Metazoa; phylum Chordata; class Actinopteri; order Cichliformes; family Cichlidae; genus Aulonocara; species Aulonocara sp. 'chitande type north' Nkhata Bay. The sequence goes on from NC_141347.1 coordinate 36,396,117, forward strand.
ACTCCACCTCGACCTTGCTGGCGTCTGAGTCGGACTGGAGCTCTCTGCCCTTTACCAATCCAGCCACGGGCCCATCCATCTGGCCCATCAAGACTCACTCTCATTTCATCAGTCCATAAAACCTTAGAAAAACCAGTCTTGAGATATTTCTTGGCCCAGTCTTGACGTTTCAGCTTGTGTGTCTTGTTCAGTGGTGGTCGTCTTTCAGCCTTTCTTACCTTGGCCATGTCTCTGAGTATTGCACACCTTGTGCTTTTGGGCACTCCAGTGATGTTGCAGCTCTGAAATATGGCCAAACTGGTGGCAAGTGGCATCTTGGCAGCTGCACGCTTGACTTTTCTCAGTTCATGGGCAGTTATTTTGCGCCTTGGTTTTTCCACACGCTTCTTGCGACCCTGTTGACTATTTTGAATGAAACGCTTGATTGTTCGATGATCACGCTTCAGAAGCTTTGCAATTTTGAGACTGCTGCATCCCTCTGCAAGATATCTCACTATTTTTGACTTTTCTGAGCCTGTCAAGTCCTTCTTTTGACCCATTTTGCCAAAGGAAAGGACGTTGCCTAATAATTATGCACACCTGATATAGGGTGTTGATGTCATTAGACCACACCCCTTCTCATTACAGAGATGCACATCACCTAATATGCTTCATTGGTAGTAGGCTTTCGAGCCTATACAGCTTGGAGTAAGACAACATGCATGAAGAGGATGATGTGGACAAAATACTCATTTGCCACCTTGAGTGGTCCGCGTTTTCCCATGCAGTGAACAGTGGACGCTAATGTTTTTGTCACTATTTACGGAATCAAACCCAAAGTAAGGTCAGTACTTCCATGATTTAAACGCTGCACACATACTCTCCTGCGCACTCCATATTATCCATTATTGATCTGCACACGTCTGTTACCATGGACGTCGCACACGCTTAAGTCATGACGCACTCTCACAAACAAAATCACGGTTTAGTAATGCAGTAACACAGCGTGCTTATGGGAAAGTAACAGTAATCTAATTACTGTTTCACAATAGTAATGCCTTACCTTACTACTTACTTGAAAAAAGTAATCAGATTACAGTAACACGCTACTTATAACGCGTTACTGCACATTTCTGCTAATGAGAAACTGGTCTAACATAACTACCAGAGAGGATGTAACCACAGGTAAGCAAACTCAAACTGCACAGATGTCAGGAATGAGGAAAGCACACGTATGCTGGGGCTCTGGCCTGAAGGAGATCCCTCCTCCTCTTCCCATATTCCCTTCCATAATTCCTTCCTTCCTCCAGACAAGCTACAAGGAGATTCCATACTGATTCCTCCAACAACAAATCAGGAGATTCCAGTAGGAGAACAGCAGACCAGAAGAAAGAAGAGGATGAGTGAGTCAGACTCTGAGAATCAAAAAGAAGTCAACGACAATGACCAAGGAGGAGGAGGAGACTGTGGCTCTCAGTAAGAAATATTCTAAGAAAACTGAGGGACGTCATCAGTACAAGGGAAAATCAAAACTGACCAAAGAAATTTAAACAAACAGAGACTGGCTTGCTGAATGCTGAAATAGTGGGACAAATAGAAGAAGAGGACACAACTGGATCAGAGCTGGAGCTGAAAGAAACACATGGTTCACCAGTAACATCAAGAAGCCAGGAGGATAAAAACTGACACAGAGGATGAAATTGATTATCAAGAACTACCTGCATCTATCAGCAGAGGTAGCCATATGCACTAGACCAGACTGGATGGAAAGAAGAGATATCAGTCGCTTGTTGTGCCAGTCCATATGAGAACCAGTTTATCTCAGAGATACAGAAGGACTGGTGAGAAATTGCCATCTTTATCTGCTGGAGCACCAGCCTGGATTTTGACTTTTGAAGATAACACAGAAGGAGAGATACTTGCCATTGGAGACATTTGTGCCTTGCTTTTTCAAACAGAAGGGGTACCCAGTGCACAGAGACTCTTGGAAGGAATTGGGTTTGGCTCTGGAACCCATGATAGCGATTGCCTTGATCCCTTTCAGTAATGCCCTGTGGGAACATATGGAAACCCTGTACCCAGGAATGAAAGATCTAAGGGCATTTAAAGGATTGCCAATGAGACCTTGACTGAATATCTGGACCGGGTAGCCAAACTCTGGGAAAATCCAACAGGAGTGCAGCCTGATAGGACTGAAGCAACCTTACACTTGGCAAGAAATCAGTGTGAAATTGGTTAGCCAAGATCTGCACAAGATTTGCTTGATGGAGTGGTTCAACTGAGTGTTATGACAGATTTCTTATGGAGAGAGCATTTGCAACATCTTGTCAGGAGACACAGAGAGAAGAAGATGAAACAATGAACCAAAAGGCTGTTTAAGCAACAGATTGCAGGAAAGGACTCAGAGGTTAACAAGAACAAAGTTAAAGCTAAAAGATTGGTGGCTGTGTTAGTGGACTTAAAAGAAGAAACACAAAAAGCTGTGGCTGCTGCATTGGCTACACAAGCACAGACTGAGCGTGAACCACAGCTACGACAACAGCAACCAGATCCAGGCCCAAGATCTGTACTGAAAGAGGATGCTTTAGAGGGGAATACAGGCCAGGTGTGGCCTTGGAGCATCCAGATCTCACATTGTATACAGAAACAGGGGTGAAAATCTGCTGTGGTGAGTCAGAGCCATGATGGAGAGACAAATGAAACATTAGTACAAGGAATCATCACACAACCTGCATTAGCTCAGGTGGCAGAAATTGTGGCTCTCACCAAAGCACTACAACTCCCACAAGGAAAAAGAGTAAGCATCTATTCAGCTTCAGTACTTCATGTCAATGGACCTTAATCGGTAAGACTGAGGGTTTGTATTTACAGCCAATACTCCAGTAAAACATAAAGAACAATCGGAAGAACTGTTATGAGCTACCAAGGGAAGTGGCAGTGATGAAATGTAAAGGATATCAAAAGAACCAAACATGGGCGGCAAAGGAGGAAAAGAGGATATCAAGGACAAATGGTTGTTCTGGCAGAAGAATCGCTACCATCACTGACAGAAGATGACATCAAGATAATGCAGCAGCTACAACATCAATAAATGGATGAAGAAAGAAGCAACACAGAACAGTGGATTCTGGAGAGCACATGATAGGATGTTAGTTGTCCCAGCAACATTTTCTCAACTATTGTTAAAATAAGCACTTGGTGCTGCACATGAGAGCAGAAGAACTCACAAGAACATGGAGGGCCTGTGGTGGAAAGCTATGTGATGGAATGCAACACCTGTAATGAACACCACCCAAAGCAGCTGCACCAGTGTTCAAAGGGGAGGTTTCCAATACTGGATGCCTCTTTTAAGGGCATCAAAATTGATTTTACAGACATGAGAGGTGACCAAAGGACAACAAGGATACTGATATCTTCTTGTGATGGTGGGCAAACCAAATGGGATATGAAGTTATGAAGGACCAAGAACCATCAGATCAGACAACGGACCCCACTTTAATAATAAACATCTGGCAGAGGTGGGTTGCCAGGTTTTTCTTTATCCCTTATTTACAAAAGCAGCCGCAAGCCTTTTACCAACACCTTGCCAGTTTCCCTTCCCTCCATCCATCCTTCGCAAAATTTAGCAACATGCTTTCATGGCACCAGGATGCTAGGTCCTTCCCTCATATCCAATCGCACCAGCAAGGTTTTCTACGAACAAGTCGCCAGTTTCCCTTTCCTGTATCCCATATTGGCAAAATGCAGCAGCATGCTTTTGGCAACTGGACGCCAGGTTCTCTTCCTCTATCACTCCTATGCTAATACAGTAGCAAGCTTTGGCACCGAGTTGCCTGGTTCTTCTTTATCCCTCATTCGCATACTCAGCAGCAAGCTTTCTAATATAGAGTTGCCAGTTTCTCTGCATTTATCACAGCAAAAGCAGCAGTGAATCCTTCTACCACTGGGACGCCAGCTTCTCCGCATCTAGACAACTTTTCTAAAAACGATCTTTCAATGCATCAACCCTTCCCAAGCTGCTGCTGTCACTTCTGTTCATTTCCGAAATAAGCACAGTAGTTATCACTACCTTATCTGAAGTAATTAACCAGCTAAGCACCCCCTCTCCATCTTCTACTCAAAGACAAGCTCACGCAAGCCTTACGAACCTCCAAGCCTCACCTCAAATCTCAAAATCCAGCATACTTCTCTGTCAGAGCTTCAGTTCAAAGTCGAGCCATGTCGCTACCTGATCCAGGGTTCCGCTCATTCACCTATTAAGATTCCCATTGTTCTCAATTCCCTTTGACCTCTTCTTCTGCCATTCCTTCCTAATTGTCCGAGCTGATCCACTCCACTCCATGGAATCCTCAACTACCTTATCGAGAGCTGTTCAGCTTCGCTAGCCTTCCACCAGTTATTTTCCTCTGCTCTGGGTGGCGAGGCCACTCGGCGTTCACTTTCCCTACGCTTGCCTCTGTCCTGTTCTCCTTCTCACCCCAACCAGTGAATAAAGGTACAACACATGTCACCAAACATGGCACATACACCTCCCTTCTCGGCCAACAACATGTCCAGGCCCATTCGATTTTGCACTCCCATCAGCGAGGTCGGCCCCAGCTGCTCTGCGAACCCCTCCATGGCGTCTCTGGTTAGGTTAGAGAGTCTCAGCACATTGTAATGGATATAATTAATGCGGTTACCCACATAACTATACTTTCAAACCCTGCAGCTATTTCATCAACTAATTTATATTCATTTGGAGCTAGTGAATTGACAATATAAAGCACCTTGATGTGACTGCTGTTCTGATTTGGTGCTAAAATTTAACTGAAGACTTCTCAACCTCACCAGCCCCCAAATGAGCACATAAACAGATATATACCAAGTTTATTCTCACTAAGAATGACAGTGATGGCAATGTTTGGGATTTCAAAGAAAAGATGGAGCGTCTGTTTTTTCATGTTACATTCTTTGTTCTTATTGTTTAATGTCGATAAACCTGCTGTGTGTTTCAGGTGTGTATAATCAAGCAGCCAATTCCTTGCAGAGCTTTTAATAACCTGCCAGCCTTTTACAAAAACTCTCATACAATCTCTTTTGAATTCATTTGTTTATCATCTATTGTCTCCTTTAACCAGAGGAATTGTTTCATCTTCAGGTCCTCTCCCGGCACAATGACGTTGCACTCCTGCATACCTGTAAACTCACCTGTGCTCTTACTGGTAGATCCAGTTTGCTGACAGACATTAAAGTATTATTCCAGGAAATCATCTTTCACATAATGTTATCATTACAGTGTTTCCTGAGAACCAGTTTTCAAAAATTCACCCTCTCCCTTCCCACACACACAGGAGTGCTTCATGTTTTATTATATTGTTAATTGGTTTTTTTGCACTTATCTCACCTGTGACCTGAATCCTGAAGATAAAGAAGTCACAAAAAATTAAAATCACCTGTTTAGTCAAAGTGTTTCTGCTTGACTGTAATAATAACTAAAGATCCAGAAAATCACAGGTGTCTCAGTTCCACCAGCATTCCAGTAATCCACGACATGAGCATAACACAACAAAGGTATGGTGCGGTATGGTCCATAGGGGCGACCGTGGCTGAGGGGGTTGGGAATCGCATCTGTAACCGGAAGGTTGCCGGTTTGATCCCTGGGCTCTCTGTCCTGGTCGTTGTGTCCTTGGGCAAGACACTTTACCCTACCGCCTACTGGTGTTGGCCAGAGGGGCCGATGGCGCGATATGGCAGCCTGGCTTCTGTCAGTCTGCCCCAGGGCAGCTGTGGCTACAACTGTAGCTGCCTCCACCAGTGTGTGAATGTGAGAGTGAATGAATAGTGGCATTGTAAAGCGCTTTGGGTGCCTTGAAAAGCGCTATATAAATGCAATCCATTATTATTATTATTATTATTATGGTGTCTGTTGGCTGAAGGCTAGCTGGTGCTCCCGTGATTATCCTGAATCAGAAGGATGGTCTTACATCCAGGGACTGAGTTGCAAAAGATGCAGTTTCTCTAATACTCAGTGTGATGGTACATAAGGGTTTCTGCAAAAATGGAAGAAAATAAAACAGAAAATAAAAATAAGATCACAGTACAAATGAGGAAAAACGTCACAGTGTTTGAAGCCACATTATGAACCACCTAAACTGTTCAGGTAGTGAATAACTCGTAAGACGTAGCTACGTCAAATCTGCATCAGCGTAGCAAAACAGAGGCATTATAGACACAATAGATGTGACGCACACCAGCATTAACAAATAAAGGCTTTCACTCAGCCGCTGTTTTTCATGGTCAGCCTGGGAGAAAACCAGTCAGTCAGCTAGGCTACAATCCCCTGACTGGGTGAATTTACCTGAACAGTTTATTTGGTTCATAACGTGGCTTCAAACACTGATGATGATCGCTCGATTCTATAGTCGGTATCTGTAGCCAGTCTTGTCAACGATCTCACTGAGGGGGTTTCGTGCCTTTGCAGAACAGCAGTGGGGACAGAGCATCTCCTTCAATCAGCTGTCCAAGCCTGCAGTGAGTCTTTGTTTGTCACTTTCAAAGGCCTCCGGAATTAAAATAAATAAATAAATAAAAATCCCAGTTATCCAAAGTTTTGGCAGCAGAAAAAAATATTGTACATCCAAAAACAAATTTCCTTATGAGAAAATTAGATTGAACCTTGAGCATCTCTGCATAAGTGAGATAACTGCACTTCACTTCCACAGGCTTACTGAGCATGTGCAGAGGAAATGTAATATTGCCCGCAGTCTCTAGTATTTAGACCACCAGTGTGCCCCCCACCCCTCATATACAAAAAAAAAGGGGGGGGGGGGGGTGAGAACTAGGAGACTGTAATTCCACGTTATGTCACTGACGGTGGATGCAGTTCATTTGTTAATTCTAGGAAACCTAATGCAGGCTGACCAGTTAATTCCTGAGCAGGGTTATTGTTGACACTCCCTATTGTGTAAGTCCTGCTGTCAGTGCAGATAAATGAAGCACAGAAAGGACTTTTTCTTTCACAGAACAGATCTGTTGTGTTTCTGTCCTTTATAATCTCTGAGTGAATCATGCAGCACAAACAGAAACTGCTTCTTTAAACAAACCTTCAGTGCTGACATTTGAACTTTACATTCTCAGTCATTAGTCATAATTTCAAAATTAAGAGTTGGGTCATTGTTCTTCTGACGTTATTGTGTTGCTGTTTAAGTTAAGTTTAAAGAAAATGCTGACAATGCTGACAGCTGTCTCCACTCTGTGATTGGTTGTTATCAGAGTTACAGCCGAATAATAAGAGACAGGTTCACTGTTTTTTGACTCGCACATGCTCAAATTTTTAAGAGCAAAATAAATATAAATATTTATAAATAATAAATATATTTATTATTTAGGTTAGAAAAAAGCAGAATGAAATATCAAGAAGAAATGCTAAATTGTGAAGTTCAGTTTGTTCAGCATCAGGTTTTCAAGTCCAGTAATTCTGCTGGACAATTAAATTGTGTCTTACGCAGAACCTGCAATCTGAGATGTAAGACTGCACGGTGGCCTCAGGGGAGATTTTGATGGCACTCTGTAGGATGACTATAAAAATCAAGAAGAGGACGCGAAAGACAGAGATGAAGATGAAATGATGGAAGTTAAAGAAGGCAGAATGTAGCACAGAGTTCAGGTTCTGGTTGGAAGGGAAAAGTTGCCAGATAGCTGGGAAAGCGCTGAGGGAAACATCCAAGAAGGTGTTTGGTGTACTGAAGAGGACTTGGTGTTAGGATGAGGAAGTACAGGAAAGCATTCAAAGGAAGAGGTTAGCAAAGAAAAAGTGGGAGAGTCAGGGAGCTGAAGGAAGTAGACCGGACTGCTGGCTGCTAAGAGAGAGGTGGCAAGGATAAAGGAAAAGGCTCACAGTGAACCGTATGTGAGGCTGGACACCAAGGAAGGAGAAAAGGACGTGTACTGATTGACTGGGAGAGAAATCGAGCTGGAAAGGATTAATAAAAAGGTTCAACATTGCTGCCTGAAAGCTGAAATTCCTGGATCAGGTGAGCTGCAGTGAGGCGTTGGGTGTGTCGTCAGACAGGTGTCTGAGAGAGGTGTGCTTAATGCAGACAGAGAGGAGGAGGAGAGAGGAAGGTTATTTATGCCTCAGCAGGTCTGGAGGTTTGGATCTTACAGCGATGGCTTTCTACAAAGTGATGTGTTTGGCTGCTGGGCTGATGCTCCTGACCCAAGGTAAGAGCTCTCTGCACACACCTGCAGCAGGTACGACTCAGAGGGTGAAAACACTCAGGAGCACAGCGCTTCACTTTAAAGTGGCACTGCAGGAAAAGGAGGACTGGTGTTGTGCTTTAGCTTCATCTTTATCTTGGTGATGAAAGCTAAAACACAGATTAATGTGACGATCTGTTTGGTTTGGAAGCAGCTGAGAGGCTGAACTGCTCTCCATCAATCAGCGTCTGTGTCACAGCTGCTTTATTCTATTTTAGCTTTGATTCCGTGTTTTATTCCAATTCATATTAAGAACTTGAGACTTATAATGTTTTTATAATGTTAACATATTAAGTCTTAATACTCAAGAAGAGATATTACAGTTCAAATATGTGGCTCACGTCCTTCGTAGATGACATTCAGCTGTTGTTTTTGTTGTGATAAGAAAATTCAGTTCAATTCAGTTTTATTTATATATCATCAAATCACCAACATTTCAGGGCGTGATATGGTACTACAAGGTTATTAAGATAAGATAGGGCCCGATTATTTAAGACCTTGTATGTGAGGAGCAGGATTTTGAATTCAATTCTGGATTTAAGCGGGAGTGTCACGGCCAGCGGAGCTGACTGTGCGAGAACGAGGGCCCAGGTGCGCACACAGAAGGAGACGGAGCGGAGAGTTAAACCAAAGCCAAGCCATTTTATTTTGGCTGATAAATATGAATACAATACAAACTGGGTGACAAACTAAACTGCAACCTACACTGGGAAAACTAAACACGATAACTATGATAACTATGTTTACTGTGACTACCATGAGTGCTATGACATGGTGACACAGACGTTCTGACAAAGACAGAAACGTACACACACACACTAAATACACACGAGGGGCGATCAGGGGAAGTGAAACTAAATACAATGAACAAAGAACACCAGACTCTTTCAAAATAAAACAGGAAACATGACGGAGGCAGACGTAATACTGACTTGACAACATGAACAAGGCAGACTGGAACATAAGGGGTGACGACACAACAGGATCTAGATCGACAAGGACTAAAGACTGGACTGGATGACTTAACATAAAAGAATGTCAAAATACAAGGCAACTGAAATCCGAACTAATGGTAGAGACAACAAGAACTTAGCATGTCTTCTACAGTACATGCCAATGATGCAAAATGAACAGAAAATGCTGGGTCCCAGCCCATGACAGGGAGCCAATGAAGGGAAGCCAATACAGGAGAAATCTCTCTCCTTCTAGACCCTGTCAGGACTCTGGCTGCAGCATTTTGGATTAACTGAAGACTTCCTGATAATAATGAATCACAGTCGTCCAGCCTGGAAGTAATAAATGCATAAAGTTTTTCAGCATCACTCTGAGACAGGATATTTCTAATGCTTATATTGGATATAATATACATGAATGTAAGAAGTCACTTTATTAGATATAATTATGTAGTTAGAACTTAATTACAGAGTATTAGGGCCACATTAGGAAAAAACATTACTGATCATTTTAAGAATAAAGTCGAATTTTCAAGATTAAATTAGAAAATCTATTTTGAAAAAAAGTTGAAATGTGGAGATTACACTTGTTTCCAGATAAGATAACCTTTATTAGTCCCACGCGTGGGAAATTTGTTTTGAGGCGATCTGCCACGGTTACCCTCTAAGTTAGTGAAATTGTACTTCAGAATCGGTTTAAGTACCAAGGAAATAATTCTTCTTATAGCTCAAAGTCAGATGTGGCCATATTTAGACTTTTCGTTACCCTCGTTGTTATCTGTTAAGTGTTACACCCCAGCCCAGGGAACCGGCGTGCGACATAAGGAAAACAAAAATAAGGAAAAATGCCCCCCCCACTCCCTGCTCTTAAGGAGGACGAACCAACAAAAAACAGCTACCACGGATTTCACAACAGCCAGTCAGTTTATTGAGTCCCAAAAGGTAGCAGGCATCAGGGTGAGCATGGCCAAAACAACAAACAAAAACTCTAGAAATGAAATGCAGCTGGCTTACCTTCACAGAAAACCCCAAACAAATATTACAGGTGTCTTACCTGCCTCTCTAACCAAAAACAGGAGAAAAGGTTCCCAAAGAAAAATGGCTTCTCACCCCTACAGCTACCGAGTAAAAACAGTATCGACAACTATTTACATCTATATACAACAAACTATTTACAACACGGGGGGAGATCACGACCATGACAAACTGAAACACAGGGCTTAAATACATAGAGCGAGCAATCAGGGAATGGACAACAGGAGGGAAACACAGCTGGGGCAAATCAGAACTGACGAGACAAGGAAGCTTAAACTGAACACACTGAGATAAGACAGACCTTCAAAGTAAAACAGGAAACCCATAACAGTCACGCCTAAAACAAAACACTGACAACATCGAATCGTAACATAAGTGATGACGTATCAACCCAACTTTTGGGTCCAATCGTCCACTGCGTTAATTAAGGCTGTTGTCTTTTTAATGTGCTGCGATGCTCTGTATCATGTTTTATTTAATATAAACAAGCCCCTAAAAATAATTCTTGGTCGTTGTAATCATGTAGTAATCATGTGCAGCACGTCCATAAGCTTTAAACTTATGATGTAACTGCAGATCATGTGTTCATGGACTCCCAGACACCAAAGACTTGAAACCACAGCAGCGCTGTTATTGATCAGATGATGTCTTTAAAAATGCTCCAAAAGGCTTGAATTGCACCAAAAGTCCAGACGTCCAGTTTGAAGACTCAAAATAGCTGAGGTGACACTAACCAAAATGTTTTCCTGTTTTTCAGAGTCTGAGTCACAGCTGAATGGTAAGATAAAGTTTCCTTTTAACTTGTAATGTTTAATACATCATGAGGATGAATATTAGTTTCTGACTGGACTCTAGACTTGCAACGCAGTGAACTCCTGAAATCAGATTACTTTTTACTGCTGTTAGTCCAGGATCACTGTGTCCTCACTCAGCAGTTTGTAGTGCTGAGAGTTTACAGCTCCTACAGTAATGCTCACTCTGTGTTTTAATGTCGGTCTTCAGTTTGTGGTCAGCCAAAGCTCAACACCAAGATTGTAGGAGGACAGGCGGCCCGCGCTGGCAGCTGGCCCTGGCAGGTCAGTCTGCAAAGATCTGGGTCCCACTTCTGTGGAGGATCCCTCATTAACAGTCAGTGGGTGCTGACTGCTGCTCACTGCTTTGAAACGTGAGTAATGAGGCTGAAGCTGCACTCTAAACAAGATTTAAAGAGATTATAAAAGGTTTTAATCAGGGGGTGAGGGTGTAACAGGATAAATATTTAACAGAGTAGGAATCAATAATATCATTTCTTTTTAGCCATCGTAATAACTGCATGCTGTTTTGTGCTCCTTGATGATCTCAGCACCAACCTGAGAGGACTGACTGTGAATCTGGGCCGTCAGAGTCTACAGGGATCCAATCCCAATGCAGTATCTCGAACTGTAACAAAGATCATCAAACATCCAAAATACAACTCTGGTACCTACGACAACGACGTCTGCCTCCTGCAGCTCTCCTCACCGGTGACTTTCAACAACTACATTTCTCCCGTCTGCCTGGCAGCTTCAAACAGCATCTTCTACAGCGGTGTTAACAGCTGGGTCACCGGCTGGGGAAGTACTAGAGAAGGAGGTGGGTCATAAAAACACCAGATTACTTTTAGAGTAAAAAATCTCCACACTGAAAGAAATAAGTGTGCTTTCTCAGATGGCTCAGAAATACTTCAAGCAATAAAATTCTTCTGCAAGCTAAAATGTTCTAAATCTGAGTTTGATGACTGGGAACACATTGTTTTTTTAAATGTTTTAAAAGGGCTTAAGTACCCAGTCGAGTAATCCGGGAATTGGAGACAGGAGGGAAGCACAGCTGGGAGGAATTAGACCTAACGAGACAAGGGAAGCAAAATTGGAAACACTGACATGAGACACAGATTTTCAAAGTAAAACAGGAAGCACACAATAGGCACAGACATGACACCTACACTAAACACGAGGGAACAAGAACAAGAACTAAACTCATAGCCAGAATTAAACTGAAACATAGAATAATAACAATCAAAACAGCACAACCAGAGAATCAGAACATAAATCATAGAGAATAATACCAAAATGCAAGAAACTGAAAATGCTGCGTCAAAATGACCCAGAACCGTGATAGAGACCTTCAAATAAGCCATTCCTCTGCAGTTGATCTGTTAGCTGTTTGAGATAAAACAAGCCACTGCAGTCAACAGGCCTGCAAAAGGAGTGCATCCAACCTGCCCACTCACCTCATTTTTTTGGCCAATTTTACGTTAGAATCTTTCCAATTTTTGTCTCGCCATGTGAATACTGGTGTTGTTTCTCCATTTCACAGCCAAAGCGTCATTCCCCAGTGTTAAAATATCACTAGACAAGAAAAATATTTTTGATACGGAAGGAATTACAGCCACACAATAATCCTGGTATCAAATGAGGGAGACCTTTCATCTACTTTACTTTTTCTGCTTTATACTTTTTTGCCTTAGCGTCCGCTCCTTCACCCAACCTGATGGAGGTGGAGGTTCCTGTTGTGGGAAACAGGCAGTGTAACTGTAACTATGGAGTGGGATCAATCACTGACAACATGATCTGTGCCGGGTTAAGTGCAGGAGGAAAGGACTCCTGTCAGGTGATTGTTGTTACCTGTGTTTGGCACATTTTCACCTTCTACAGTTTCTTCTCCTCAGCTAACAGTAAATGTTTCTGCTCTCAAAGGGGGATTCAGGAGGTCCAATGGTGATCAAGCAGAGCGGTCGCTGGATTCAGGCGGGAGTCGTCAGTTTTGGGGAAGGTTGTGCCAGGCCGAATCTTCCAGGAGTCTACGCCAGAGTATCCCAGTACCAGACCTGGATCAGGACCCAGATCTCCTCCAACCGGCCGGGCTTCATGACGTTCACGTCCACTGGGACCAACAGTGACCTCAGTGTCACCTGCTGAGGACTGCCACCCAGTGGCGGTCCTAGCCTGCTTGGTGCCCCAGGCTAACCCCCCCACACGCACACACAAAACGTGTCAGGTTTTGTATTGTTGATTATCATTTGTGCTTAGAAATATCTACTTATATATTCTTAGAGTTTTATAATTAGTTGTAGATTGGTAGAGGTTTGATCCTTAATAGTCTGCAAACTTTGTGTGTATTCCAGAGCACTCTGGGAGCGTGGGAGAGCTCGTACCTTCTCTTATTGTTTTATGGATAAACGTATCTATGTCTGTTTTAGGTTAAGTGCCTTTTGTTTAGATGAACTGCTGGACTTCCAGACCAGCAGATTTAGGGAAGTCGTTCATGGGGTCACACACACACACACACACACACACACACACACACACACACACACACACACACACACACACACACACACACACACACACACACACAGGCAAGGTACTCTTTGTTTGTATGTAGACGTCATATGTTAATGACCCTATGTATATTCATGTAACCTCAATAAAAGAGCAGTGTTACGGGGGAGCGGACGAGAGCGACTGGGGTCAAGCGAAGGAACGGCGCCTGTCCGGTTCTCTCCCGTGCACGAGAAACATGAAGAACTTTGCCTACTCGTGTCTTGCTTTGCTGTGTAATTACATTGTCTTCAACGTTCCAGCGAATAGGTTTAAGCTACAAACCCCTAACCCTGACCTCAGTGTCACCTGCAAAGGACTGCCACCAATGCCAACCACCACCCCTAAAACAACCACAACCACAGTGCCCACAGGACTGAATCGATTTGCTTTCATAAAATCGCCTCTAATATTTATCAGTTGGAGTTAAAGAAATATATTTTGGGGATCTCGGGAACACAGCGGCAATGATCATCCCTCTTGGACTGATTTGAAATATAAAAGAAATTCAAATAACCTTTTGTTGTTTTTTCTTTCTTTTGTTGAGATGAAAAAAGTAGAATCATTTAACATGTTTGTGGATTTGAAATGAGAGCTGGAGTTTGAACTGAACTGTCTTTGTCAGCAGCACACACACCAAGCGCTCGCCGTGTTGCTCGCCTGGTTACGACGATGTTCTCATTAGCTCATGGATGCAAGCTCTTTCTCTGATTCTTCTTGTCATTATCGTGATTTCAGTAACCACTTCATAATATTATTGTTTCTTTATCCTGGTGTAAATGTCATGGAGGTTTATAGAGAAAGGCTCCAGCCAGATGGGGGATTCAAACCCAGGCAGCAGTGCTAACGTATTACATCATTACAGCTGAACATTATTTATTATTTATAGTAAATAAATAAAACTCAGAAGCATACAGTCTCAAAAGCAGCAGGTGACCAAAGGAGAGAAGAGAAAGAAGATTCAAATTACACTTATCACAACATCATCACGACACCTAACATAAAGAAATAAAGAGCAGGTCTGATTTTGTGCTTGTTATAACACTTTATTTGATTATTGTCAAAATGTTACTAAATGTTGGGGAAATTAAAAAGCTGAAAGTGCTTGTCCTGTGGACCTCAGGGAAATGACACACACTGTGTGCAGTGTGAAAGCAGATCTTTTAGCACCCCCTCCTGGCAGATACGTGCATGTGCAGAGTGAGACCTTCAAACATAAACTCGTTTCCTGTGGATAAACTAAGAGCAGTGACTGACCAACAAACAGCTGCTGACAGCTGCAGCCTCGGTGTGTCACGACTGTAAGAGAAGCGTAGTTTTGGATCTCGGTGTCGCCGTGCCGGCTTCTTTTATGAACCGCAGAGATGCAGCTTAAACTCTGACTACATGGTTGGACGCATCGGTGATGAGCAGCTGGAGGAGTACGGAGCACCAGTGGATGATTCTCTGGAGCGGTGTGGAGCAGCCACAGACCTTTCGTTAATTTTACACCATCAGAGGAATTGTGACACCTGCCTGTTTTACACACCTGAAAGACTTCAGCCTGTAGTTTTAAATGTTTTAAATTGAGAGTCGAGACAAGTGTCAGAAGTGCTCTGTGACAGAAGGCTCTCGCAAAGATTAAAAAAAACATATCTCTCTATAACAAAATGCAGCCCAAAAGAAAAAGAAAGATTTCTGCTGTGTGGGATCATTTTGATCTTTTCACTGCAAATAAGGTAACTGTTTGTCTGTCGTTGTTTCAGTGTAATCTATCAGAATAGGAACAACAGCAACGTGACCTGCAGTGTAAAATATTTATTTCATGTTATGCAGGTTAAATGTCGCATCTGTTCTGCGGAGCTTTCTTACACAAACAAAAGCACCTCCTCAGTGTTTAGGCGTTACAGAGCCAAACATGAAAATGAGGAGACAAGCACACCGAGAATGAACACAGGTCGGCCTATACAGACACTGAACAGCTTTATTGTCATTTTTCATTAATATGTGTTCTATTATTTTGAAATCAAGCATCTAGGATGACTGTTCTGCACCAGGCAGTCCTGGATTTTATTATAAATGGCTGCCAACCCCTTAGTATTGTGGAGAGTGACGGGTTCTACATTAATGAGAATATGCAGTTGTGCGCATCTGTGTTGGGTGTGAAACACTTTCCACAAAGTCACACTGCAGACAATTTGGCCCAATTCAAAACGGTCATGATGGATGACTGGGCCATCACAAATAAGGTGTCTTCTGACCAACGCAGCACCAAACATGACTGCAGCAACAAGAACTCTCCAAATTCGACTTTCAGTTCACATTGCACACAAACGCAATGTATTAGTCAAGAAATCACGTGATCAAATCCCTGAACTTTCATCCATAAGAGACAAATCTAGACAGATCGTATCATTCTTCAGATCCAGCACTGCAGCCAAAGAAAAGCTTGCTCAAGTGCAGCAGCAGGTGGGACGGCCCGTCTTGAAACTTATCAACGAGGTACCAACACGCTGGAACAGCACATATCAGATGCTGTCACGGCTTCATGATGAGAAAGAAGCAGGCTGGGAATCTGTTGCTTCTCTTCCAACAGATTTAACTCCACTTACGGCTGATGAGTGTGACATCGTAACAGAAGCACTTCTTGTGTTGGTCCCTTTCCACCAGGCTACAGTGGAGTTGTCTGAGGGGAGGTTCAGGATCAAAGGTGATGATGATGAAAATGCTATATTGTGCACTTGAGCAGAACTCTTTACATCTACACACACAAGCAGCCACCCATCTCCATGACCAACTGAGGTGTCGTGTCACAGACACCGCTTCTAATCTGGAGTCATTAAGTGTGTTGACCCTATCAACACTTTTAGACCCCAGATTTAAAACACTCGGATTTCATAGTTCCTCCAAGTGTAGTGAGGAAGTCAATCGCCTGAAAGTGGAGTGTGCTGCAGTAATTGCCTGCACAACATCTGAGCCACAGCCTGGACCTTCATCAGAGCAGTCACCTGTTCCAGGCAAGTTCAGTATTATCAGTTTATTCGTACATTTATTTTGATACTAATGTGTGCTAATTTGGGG
Organism: Aulonocara sp. 'chitande type north' Nkhata Bay; assembly: GCF_057382095.1. Classification (NCBI taxonomy): domain Eukaryota; kingdom Metazoa; phylum Chordata; class Actinopteri; order Cichliformes; family Cichlidae; genus Aulonocara; species Aulonocara sp. 'chitande type north' Nkhata Bay. The sequence goes on from NC_141347.1 coordinate 36,412,723, forward strand.
TAGATGACAAAAACTAAAACAGCCATGCATTTTTTATTATACCTGTGGCAGCGGCTCAATGGAGAAGTTGGCAGACAACCCAACAACCCAACAGCAGACTCCATTACTGAGGTCCAGCGCTACTTGGCGGAGAGAAACATTCCAAGATCAGAGGATCCTTTAAGGTACTGGAGGAATAGGAAGACATCTTATCCGAACCTTTCCCACCTGGCTTTACAGTTTTTGTACCCCAGCTTCATCTGTGCCCTGTGAGCGTGTTTTCCAAAGCTGGGGAAATGGTGTCAAAAAAATGCAATAGGCTGAATGTAAAAACAACTTATTTTTCTGAATAGAAATTTATAATAAACTCTCCAGTCAATTACATTTAAATGGGTAATATTACATTCACAATACTTTCATTTAAATTTTCACTTAATGTCATTCGCAACATATTTTAAAGATGTCTACAACATTTGAAATGTAAAAGATATAAAATGATTCCATGGAAAGTACCTTACAGTGTATACAAGTATGACTAGGTCATTGAATCAGTGTCTGTTGGTAGGGCTGGGTATCGTCACTGATTTCTAGAATCGATTCAATTCCGATTCACAAGGTCCCGAATCGATTCGATCCACGATTCGATTTAATTCGATTCGATTCGATTTAAATCTGGGAAATTTTGACAGTCAGAAGTATAATTCAGATCAGAACATTTACATATTTTTGTATCTATAAAAAGGAAGCTGACACTCTCAAGACTTTATCCAAGGTGTGAGCATCACAGCAGAGGCCTTTGTGTCAAAGTAGCTGAAGATAAAACACAGAAAAACATGAAGGTGATTTTCCTGGCCTGGGATTTTATACAAATATTCTGCAGTACATCAAAAACGAAAGAAAACCATTAATTAATGAACATTACCTCTGACGTTACAGCGGTTTTATTACAGACACAGCATTTTGCATTTTGAATAATATTAAAAAGTTTAAATTTGTTCAGTATTGAACAGCAGAAATGAGGTTTTCTTTTCGGAAGAATGTAAAAGGGAAAAAAACAGCGGCCGACAGCCTGTAAACAACAGTAGACTTGTGTAACAAGCAAGCGAATAATGAAGAAAGCGAAACTGTTCGAGAGAGAGAGGGGGGGGGGGGGGGGGGGGGAGAGGGGGAGGGAGAGAGAGAGAGCTGCGCATCGCAATGGAAGCAAAACAGTAAAAGAGTGAATTCATGACGATGTTTATGTGAAGCGTTTGGATCTTCTTTTGCTGCTGGTTCGGTCAATATTGTTTGGAGAGAGATCAAACTAACAGCTTTAGAATCAGCGCATAAAGGGCGTGAACACAAAGCTCGACCCGCCGACAGATCAGAATCAGCGAGCTGTCGGCTTTCAGCCCCGACTGTGAGAAAGGCGACATCTAACTGATTCTGATCCGCGGGTCGCGCTGTGTTTAAGTCTATGTGCAGAATCCCTGTACCTGCTCTCATTTACTGTTTGGTGGTTCTTGAAATTTTGTGAGATGTCACCAGAGATTCTGGCATTTCGGACAAAATAAATTTATATTAAAAAATCGATTCAGGATTTTAATGAATCGATTTTACGTTATCCAAGCCAGAATCGATTTTAATCGATGAATCGATTATAAAAACCCACCCCTAGTTGAGAGTCTCAAGTAAGTTGCCTGCAATGACATTTAAGGTCCAGCAGGTGTCAGTATGGAGCAAAACAGCAACACTGTCGACAGTATCGAAGTTCGGGGAATGTGCTGAAACGCTTCACGAGGCCTCATCTACACATCACTAGCAAATATGCTTGTTTTTATTAAATACTTTGACGAGTCTACTTTAAACAGCTGTGCAGTTACAGAAATAAAGCACCAAAGTAGCATATCCTTATTTTACACATTAAACATGTCCACAGATGTGTTCTCCACCTCAGAGCTCAAATCTGCTGCAAACTGAAGTAGTAAAAGCACCCACACATGACAGGCTTATCAACTGCAGAAATTTTATTGAACCAAATGTGGAACTTGCAAAACACTCCATCACAGCAGCACAGTGCGACCTGGCCATGGCTTTGTGTTCGTTTTAAACCATTATTATTTCAGCATCACTACATCTGAACTTGTTTATAAATTATTGCATTGCAGGAAATTAATAGATTCAAGTGTCCATAAACCACAGGTTCAGTACCAAATTTGCTGTGGGGCTGAACCAGAAAGCTGGTTGAGGACCAGAGCAGGAAACCCTCACTAATGAATCCCAAAAGAAATGAAACCAGCTTGGACTAAATTTCCCACCCTGGTGTAACTTTGCCATCTGATCACAGTGAACAGACTCCACCTTCCTTACAGGCCTCGCGTCAGTCAAAGTGTGATACTTGGATTGGCAAAGAGAAGAAAATGCACCCAACAAGAAGCCCAAATCTGCTGGATGGTGGTGAAGATGGTCACTTAAATGCTCTCCACTCAGATGGATGTAAACAATGGCAACTTATGAGGCAGGACGAGAGGAGGTAAAGATCTGGAGCTGGCCAACTACAGAAACCCCTTTCTGCTTTTAACAGACATCCTCAGCACCTCCTCCGACCTGCAAACACTGGGACCCTCCTGCACACCCAGCCCCCACCCCGTTCCCCATGACACCACTCGACTCCAAAATATGGAGACTCATCGTTTTATTGAAACACCTTAAGAGTACAAAACAAAAACGTTACATGAGACTGTGCCGCCGTACTGTGGCACAAGACCTAAAAGAAAAAATTTAAAAGGAAATAAACAAAAGGGACGAGGAGGTGGAAGTGTGTGGGAGGGTCATCACCACTCATCCCTGATGTTGTGTGGAGCTGCAGTGGTGTGTCTTTGTGAGAGTGAGCCTGCCCCCTGGTGTTGTAGGGGGGCGGTGGTGTTACAGAGTCCCATGTTTGTTTCAGAGGTAATTCACGTGTTAGCTAACAGGAGCTGGTGGGATTGCAAAGAGGGGAGGGGGGAGGAAGAGCAACAGCAGCACATAGGAGGGGGTAGAGATGTAGCGGGGGTGGGGAGTTTAATGGCCTTTGAGGAGAGGGGGGGTGGGTCGAGAGCAGCTCCTAGAAGCCGTGGACTTTGAGCTGCTCCTCCTTGGCCAAGTCGATCTACAGAAGACAAAGGGATCCAATTACACTCAGCAACTTTGAGAACAAACATCAGGGGCAACATCTGGACGAAGACCTACCTCAATGAGGAACTGGCAGATATTCTTGCGCTGGTCTCCCTGAAGCTGGATCACTTCACCATACTCTGGGTGCTCAATCACTGTCCCATTGCAGGCAAATTTCTGTGGAGACAAAAACATGTCAATCAGCAAAAACGCTGCAGCAGCAACAACCAGAACCACCTCCAAACTCAGAACAAAGCAGCGCTGTGGCTGTACCTTCTTGAAGGCCTTGACTAGCTTCTTCTTGTCATAGTCGGCAGAGATGCCCTGGACAGTGGTGAGGGTCTTCCTCCCGTTCCGCTGTTGGATTCTTATGTGGATGTAGTCCTCTGTCCCGGCTGGGAGGCGGTCATCACCCTTAGTTGCATCAGCAAAGGGGTCTGGAAAGAGCAGAACACAATGGAATTATGAACACATAAGGCTGGCAGCTCACCCGGCTGATTTACATACAGATTGGCTGTCCTGCTGCCAAATCCTGCCCGTGTTTACCACTGGGGGTTCATATTTCAAATGAAGAGCTGCACAGATGCAGCAGGTCGGGCTAGCAAGCTCTTAACCATTGCCAAATAACAGCAGAGTCATGGCAGGGTGACTTCAGCGGCACCACCGAGCCCGCGGTATATCACACCCGAGACATTTATCCGATATTTTAACGCCACCAGTAAATAAACAAAAGAAGAAGAAAAAAAGGCGGCAAAGGTTTCTAAGAAAACAAATATGTAGCTCGAAGCGGCTTTTGGGCCTAATGGCGGCCGTTTTGACGTTAGCAAGGCCGCTAAACAGCGTTTTTCCACAAAGTTAACACATCCGGGCAGACATTTCCCATTTATTTTCTCCAGTTTCACGCTTTATTTTGATCGAATTAGTTAGGTAAAAAGCAGGTAAATGAAACTACGCCACAGGAAATAAGCCTCGGCCCCAAGCTGAAGCTGGACGTTAGCACCGTGAGCTCTCGCCCTTCCCCCACCCTCTGCGACTGCTCTCTTCGATCAAAAACCACTCACCAAAAGTTTGGAGGTTCTGGATAGCGGACATACGATAAGATTTGCTTTCCTTTCGGATAATAACTTGGTCAGCTAGCGGTCCGTCGGCTGCTTTAGACTCTTTTGTTCGTGTCTTCTGAGGTTCTTGGGGACGACACACGGCTCGGCCTCGGCAGCTTTCACAAAATGGAGATCGCGTAAGGTTGGCAGTGCTGGAAAACAACCCTTTATAGCTCCGCCCCGAAACTGGCGTCAGCACGTCTTTGACTAAGAACGGCACGTCGCAGGCAGCCACGCCCAGAACTCTTTCTCAACTTTACCGGAAGGGTGACGTCATGTCGTTAGATTTCAGTCAAATTGGCAACTGGAAAATTACAAATAAACATATAATTATATTTAAAAACGTATACACACACACACACAAATATATAATTCGAAAGTGGACATTGGTTGTACACAGATGTTTTGTTTTGGCAGCAACTTAAACAATTGAGTTAAATTAACTCACTTAACTTTAAAACATGAGGCAGTTGTGTCGAATACACCCAAGGTGCTTATATTAATCCAAGAGAGGCCAGTCTCTTTTTTTCAGTTTAGCTTAATAAATAAAATGATTTTTTACGGTTTTGAGTTCTAAAAACTTTAATATTTCTCTCATATTTGTTGTGACTTCAATTTCATTTAATCAGAAATGTTTTTCCTTTGTTTTGTATCTTATTGTCATAGTTAATAAATAGAATTACATTTCTTAGATTATTTCAAGTTGTAGTGTCTTTATTATTCATTCATTAAAATTCTGATTATAATTTGTTCATTTAAAAATAAAATAAATAAATAAAGGATAACATAAGGATAACACCGTAGCTGCCTCCACCAGTGTGTGAATGTGAGAGTGAATGAATAGTGGCATTGTAAAGCGCTTTGGGTGCCTTGAAAAGCGCTATATAAATGCAATCCATTAATAAAGTGCACTTAACTGATCTAAGAGCTGGGAAATCTACTCGACACAGGGGTGGGAAGTGAACTTAAACAAAACCTACATCAGCTCGGTCTCGTTTGGTTGGTTGTAACATTCGTATATGTTGTTTCTTTCACTCCATCCATTGTTGTCTTTTTCTGTATGACTGGATAAATCAGACTACTGTGTCTCCCTCCTCAGAGTATGGATTCTCAGGTATTCAAGTTTGTGAATGTAATAGTTTGACCCTCCTTCCATACTTTCTCTCGTTTTACTTAAACTGCACTGAAATTCAAATTTTATTTTTTATAAAGCCAAAAAGGAGAAGATATCCAAAAGTCAGTAGTATAGTATCCTATAGTTCTTTGATCTAACACTCACTCAGCTGACACATCAGAGCCAACCTGTGGCTCAGTCACCTGTGAACAGGTGGACTGGAGGAGGTGAGGATTGGCCTACTGTGCCCCTCCTTCATTTTTCCTCTTCTGCATATTCTCCTACAGCCAACAGTTTCTACCAGCATCCTGCTGAACAATCGCACCGGAGGTGGTCATTCACCCGCCCGGACTGATCCCATTTGAACAATTTACGATGATGTAAATGAATCCATCAACAATAGAGCCGTGTTAGTGCATTGTTCATGTTGAAAAGAAAAACATTTTAGACATACCTATTCCTTTATTAGTAACCCATCTATTTAAGAGATTTAGTCACAGGCCGTATTTCATGTTCCAGCTGCTACAACTCTGGAATTTCCCAACTGTTGGGATGATGCTGGGACAAAATACCACACTTACAATAGTTACTTAAAATGTCTTGCAGTTTTTATCCAAGTCTTCGTCTTTGCTGTGCAGAAATTCACATCCATAACTTTGACTTGTTTGGATTCCTTTGGAAACTAAAACGACAGTGAGGATGACTCCTGTGTGAAATCTCCACACCACACGTACAGCCGAATGATGAGAGGACAACTTTATACACAAAACATCAAATCTTTATTGAAAGTCACATTTGTGTACAAGAGAAAAACCGTGTCTTTGTACAGAAGCCGAGACTGAAGCAGTCGTTAGCGCCGCGGTCACAGGACCAATCAGGAGAACACGGACACGTCGGCGCAACACGCCACCTTAACAGCTAACCAGCAAAACTCAACTGCTACACAACTGCGCCTAGTGCACAAAGAAACACACGAGCAGGGTTAGCATTAAAAAAAGAACAAAGGAGTCAGTGTGTGTCTGTCCTGAAAAGGTTGGAATAACCTGACAAACACTGAGCTGCACAAATGTCTAGTTTGTGTTTTTTTAAATGCGGAAATTCAATGAAAAAGCTAAATAAACACACTGAAAATAAGAAGCTACAGTTCTACAGGGTAAAAGTGTTTCATGTCACTTTATCAGACAAGAAAAGCAGATGGAGGTGCGACAGAAAACAAATGGATGCTTAAAGTATAATTCTGGCTTGGTTCGGGCGGATTTCCGTCACTTTTTCAGAGATTTGGGGATTTAAGGAGCAGCGCTGGACGGCCTGAGCTTCCCTGCAGCTCCCGATCCGTTCTTTCCTTTGGAACACTTAAAATGACTTGTGTGTGACTCGTATTTTCATTAAAGCCGTCTCATCAATATAAATGTTGATTTTGTTGATAAGTAGGTAAAGTTTATCTATTAAGCGCTTTTCGCAGACAGGCAGTCACAAAGCGATGTACACGAAGGTTAAAATAAAGAAAACATTAAGTAATTTAAAAAAAAAGTAGTTTGTGTGTCGCTCAGGAGCTGCTGCAGCTTCCAGGAAACGCAGTAAAGGACTTCACCGTTTTCCTTCTGCTGATTTAAATCACTGTATTTCTTTAAGGTGAGCTCATCTGAGGTGTCACCTGCTGCGTGTAACAGCAGGCCACACCCCCACGCAGACTAAGTCCACATACAGCTGTGAACACAGCCATCTCTGGAATTGCATCAGGAAGTGAAACTGCCGAACCAAACACGCTGCGCTCGTCGTGGAAATGGGCGCCGTCTTTCCACACTACACCAGGCTCCGTTCACAAAAACTGGAATTTTAACTCACAGACACTTTAACCTGCTTTGTGAGTCTTTGGTGTTTTAACAGTGAATTCAGATGCTGATTTAAAGAGCGATCACTGGACTGTGGTGGTTCTGACTGCAGCTCTGGGTTTGAATCTGGACCTGCAGGGAGCTCAGTGTTTGCTCAGGTATAAACGCTTTCCCGTAGCCCCACCCCCAAGAAGATCTACACATAAATTATCCTTTAAGCATTATTTTGTGGGCCTGTATCACAAAGGGAGATTACAGCTAATTTCAAGCTTAAATTAGGTTTTCTGTTATCATAAAGGACAGTTTGGACACAAAGGACAGACCTTTGTGTCCAAACTCAACGAAAAACATCAGATGTATTATTATAGAAGGTTTATTAATATTAGAAACTGAGGCGATTCACCCATCAGGCCTGAGTTTTGTCAGCAATAATAGTACACAATTCATCAGTTCACACATGTGACTGTGTTGCAGTTATGACACCTTTGTGATACAGGCCAGAGAGGAGATGATAATATGAGAGGAGTGGAACATTCTATCTTATGAGCTTTCATTTTTAAATCCAGGTCTGAACACACCATTTAAACCGTAATCGGGACATGAAAAGGAAACAAAATCACAATAAATCAGCGAAAAAAAGGAAATGAACCAAAGCACAGAAGACAAAATAACCTTTCACAGCTGGACTCTGGTGCTTGCGTGGGAGCCGGTCCGGGAGGTCACACGTCTTTAACCGAAACTGTGAATCAAAGAAACGTCAGGAATAAAAGTTAAAGAAAGTACCAGCTGACACAGAAAGAAGCATTTTATACGAGGCTGATCAGAAACGTGCAAATTTACACGTAAAATCCAGATCACTGGAGCAGAGATCGTGATCGCCTTCTGTTCATCGAACTCTCATTTTACTCTCTGGCTGTGATCACGCAGAAATATTTGGCGACTTATTTTAGGGTTAGCTACTTTATGCCCATCTGAGAAAAACACAGCACACATGTGGAGGAAGCCCTTGCTCTTATTTTGAAAGTTCGGCACCTGCTTGTGGACCAGCTCGCGGTCGTTGTTGCTCAGCTGCATGAGCTCTGAATATTCTGGACTGCTTTGGACCACAGCAGCTGGTTTTACTCCTTCTTGCAGGCAGCTGGAACCAGCTGGCTCTGGTGCTTCACATCTCATTTTACTTCCCTGCAGGACGTCCTGCTCAGGCCGCTATCTCGAGCTCTGCAAACTTCAATGGCACCGCTTCAGACCACAGCTGCTGTTACCTAATTCTTCTTCTGCTCAAACAAAACCTGCAGCAGCTGGAAAATCATCGAGTTCTCTGAGTCTGCAGAGGATGATGAGGACTGCCAGCAACAGGAGAGGATGGACCGGTTAACGAGCGTCCACGGGAGCCGATTATTGCTTTAATATGCATGGCATGAAGTTCAGGTCACAAGTGTGGCGCAGTTCCTTTTGCAAGCACAAGCATGCGTCGCCTGCACAGCTAAGTGTTTGAAGTATCTGCGCAGGAGTAAAACATGAATACTACTGCAGAAGGCGTGGGCGTGCGCACCGTCAAGTACAAACATCTGACTCTCCAGCGAGCCCCTGACTGTGTGGATGAGCACACGAACTTTCAAAATAAGAGCAAGAGTCACCAGATACACCTGGAGAGGCCAGCTCATGTAAAGTCACCCTTCTCTATCTAATGTGCACAAATTCAAATGAGGTGGAGCTAAGAGGAAGTGATGCAACCCTTCGAGCACCACAAACCGCTGCTCCTTTGTGCGCAGTCAGAACAGCAGACACACATACCTCAACACCACCAAACCAACACTGACTGCCTCCACCCTGTTGCTGCAGCTCGCCACACACCTTGTACCTGCTCAATCTGCCTCAGCTCAGCTCAAACACCACCTTAGCAAACAGGATACCGCAGCTTGGGGAGGAGAGAATTCCACATTTTGTTTTTTTAAATACACAACTTCTATTACTGAAAAGTTTAGAAACTTTTGTTAGACTGGGAAAAAAAAATCCCCTGCTGATCATCTGAGGGAAAAATGTGTGTATCTAATAAAATGGCCGCTAACGTTTAAACTCACCTCTACGAGGTTTCATTTCCATTTTCTGCTGCTGACTTTGGCTGGCTTTTAGATCTCGACCTGGACCCTCTCTTGGAGGAAGGGGTGCGGCTTCTGGACCTGGACCTGGATCTGGACCGGGACCTAGACCTGGAAGGAGAGCGCGCCTTGGTCTTCTTGGTCCTGGGAGAGCGGGACTTGGACCTGGAGTAGGACCGGGACCTGGATCTGCTGTAGCGGGACCGGCTTCGAGAAGGCGTGCGGCTCCTGCTGCGGGATCTGCTCCGTCTCCTGCGTCTCGGGCTGGGGGAACAGCTGGATACATTCAGTGGGTTGAGTTACAGTCAAAGAAAAAAACAGCTGGATCTGAACTGAGGAGAACATGAGCTGCAGGGCTGGAGCTACAGTGAGCAGAGCTGGCAGTCAGGAGCCATCTGGTTCTCCTGGTTAGCTCTGAGCCTCCAATCAGCTGGTCTGAAGAAAACTTCCGGTCTTTATTTTAATCAAATAACTCAAATTTCTGGATAATTAAATGCAATCATTGATAAATGGTGGGAGTCTTAATTACAGTGTTGTGGGGAAAGTAAATGATCCACATTCAGTCACGCTCGCTCTGCACACCAGAGATCCGGCCTCTCCTTACCTTCTGCTCCGCCGTCCGCTGTACCTCCGGCTCGGTCCTCCTCCTCGCCGTCCTCCGCCGTAATGGGAGTCGGGGGGTCTGCCGTACCGGGCCATCTGGACCCGCAGCTCCCGCCCGTCCAGCAGCGCGCCGTCCATGGCGTCCATCGCGTCTTCGGCGTCCCGTTTGTCGTGGAACCGAACAAACGCGAAGCCCCGGCTTTCCTTGGTGTAGCGGTCTCGCGGGATGTAGACGTCCCCTACCCGGCCGTACTTCTCAAACACCCGGCGGAGGGCTTCGGGAGAGGTCCGGTACGTTAGATTGTCCACTTTGAGGGAAGTCATGCCGTCGACGTCCGGCGGAGGCCTGCCGTAACTCATGCTGCCTGGCGCGAGAGGCCCGGGAAGCTCCCAGAACAGTCCGGAAAGTAACACAGATTGCGCCTGCGCGGCTCAAAACGCTACGCAGAGACAGAACGGAGCGATTTAAGCAGAATCTCGCGGATCTGGCTCAGTTTACTGCCGCCAAAAACACAGAGCACGCCACAAATTTCTCCGAACCGCGCCGAGCCAGCAGCGACTAGAGCTTCTTCTTCCACGCGGAAAACAAACGGAGTGTAATCCGCTCCCGAGCGCCACGGTGCGGTGATTGCAGTCTTTACACTAAACACGAGGAAACAAAACAAGATGTTTTTATTGGGTCATTCTACGATGTTATGTTCTCTCTGATAACTTAACAACCCTTTTAGTGGAAAGCTACAACTGTAGCTGCCCCCACCAGTGTGTGAATGCGAGAGTGAATGAATAGTGTTATTATAAAGCGCTTTGGGTGCCTTGAAAAGCGCTATATAAATCCAATCCATTATTATTTATGTAGTGAATTATGTTGTTGAAAATTTGATTTCAAACTGTTGTCTAAAACACAAAATAATTCCTGAGAACTTCCAGAATGGCATTTTCTCTTATCTCTCTTATCCCAACTTCCAGAAAAGCAAAGTGCATAAAAAAATAACAAAATAAGTTAAAGTTCACCTTTAATTGTGTTGATATCTCTCTTATAACTGTTTATCAACATCTTTTATATAACAGTAATCACAGGCTGTAAGTATCCCACAACATACATGCAGCCCTGTTACTGAAGCCTGTAAAGAAGAAACAAAACAGTGAGACTACAAAGTCCTGCGCTGACACCAGACGTAACCCAGAGACAGTCCTCTTTGATATATATTAGTTACAACATTTATATGTATATTTATTACTTTTGTAATAGTTTGAGCTAATATAATAAATTGTGTATTTGAGTAAAAATTTAAAAAATCAACAACCCTGAAATTAATAAATACAAAAGCCAGTGTAACTATTGAGAAGTTGGGCTAGGTGCATTTTGAAAGTGTCTGACTCTGATAACAATGTCATTAAAACTGTTTCATTAAAAAAAAAAAAAAAAAAAAAGCTTAGCTTTGATGGATATAACTTTTTTTTATTTTCACATTCATAAATGTAAATTTCTAAACAGAAAACCTTATTTCCTTATTTCCTCACCTTTATGATGGACGTCCACAACTTTAATTTAATAAGCCCTAATGAAATTATGTTTTAACACTATCAGACTTCTAATTAAAGACACAGTTAGAACTTCACTAAACTAAACATTAGTTCATTCATTCATGCTTGATACAAAAGCTTCTTCAGTTTTTGCTATTTTCCTCTTGTTTTCTGCTCCCACTCACGCACTTGTCTCTTTTGTGTTTAAGCTCTGATAAGTATGACTGTATTGTATTTATTTTAAGTTAATGAGTTTGCACTTTGTTCTTTCTTCGAATAAAGATCTATATTAAAAAATTAAAACAACAACAACAAAAACTCAGAAGCGCGGTTATCCCACAGCAGAAGCTTACCTGTGTGTAGAAAAAGCAGTAGGTGCTGATGATGCCACACCTTCAACCGCCACAACCTACTGCTGGCTTCATGCCCCAAATCAAGATGGCGGATGTCGTAAACTGGACAATGTGATGTCCACGTTGCAAACATACAGTTTTTTCGTGCGTGTGTGCGTGCGTGCGTGTGCGTGCGTGTGTGTGTGTGTGTGTGTGAGAAAAATAATATAAGTATAAATATAAGTATTTTACGAACATTTTATTCTACAGCTCCTCAGACGCCTAATCATTCTTCTGGACGAACTCGAGAGCTCCCCTACAGAACAGGAAACCCAGACGGTTTAAATATAATAGATGTAATATTAAAAAGAAATAAAACGGAAACGGAAACCAAGAGAAACGCCTAGCTCGCGGGTTCCACAAGAGCGGGTTGCGTGAGTTTCTTTCTGCGCATGTGCAAGTTTTTAGCCGTTTCCTTGTAGCAGCGCCTGTTAGCCTGTCAGCTGATTTCACTCACATGACTCTCGTTTTAGTTTCAGGTCAGTCCTGTTTATCGGTGCTGTGAAAGGGCTCCGGGAACCAGCTTTCCACGGCGGAAACATGGTGTTAAAGTTGGTTTAGGATCCGAACGGTGATAATAAATGGCTGCGGGGGTTCCCACGAAGAGCTGACCGACTGAGTGAGGAGAAAAGCGGGCAGGTTAGCTCAGCAGCGTCGGCAGATTTGGTGAGCTGATCACGGCTAATTTTCCGGGCACAACTGCTCTGTAAGCGTGACACTTAAAAAACTAAAAATAGTCTCTTGTCATTGGAAATAGTCTGGAGCATTTCCGCATTATGCATTTCTAGCAACGAGCAGCAGACCGAATCTCGTTTAGAAATGTCTAAATTAAACGCTCTTTCCTATAAAAATAAGATAGCACACAAGTGAGAGCACACAGCTGTGTTCATTCACCCCAGACGGTCTTCTTTATAATTCGGCGTACATCACATCAGTCACACTACACTGCTTTGAAGGCAGTGTTGCTTTTTATCTTAATTCTTTATCAAACAAACGCAGAAAATGGGTGTTTGCGGTAAAACAGGCGGGATTTAAATGTCGCTTAGTTTTATTGCTGTTGACTGATTAAAGCTTCATAGAGACATATTCTGACATGTACTTCTTTTGTTTCTATTCTCAGATGAGCTCTTCACACCAACAGTAGATTATTATTATTATTATTATTTTTGGTTTTTACTTCCTCTGGGAGTTCAGATAACCTCCAGAATGAGTCCAGAAGGGAAGAAGCTTTTAAACATCATCATCCTCGGTTTCGGCTTTATGTTCATGTTCACAGCCTTTCAGACATGTGGCAATATAGAGGTAAGTTTGTCACTGACCGCACTTCTGTCAAAATTAAGTAAACTTTACATATTATAAGTCATTTTTTCTTTATCTTAACAGCAAACAGTGATCAAGAGCTTCAACAGCACCGAGTTCCACGGGAGCGGATACACGAGGTAAACAAGTGTCGGCTGGTGGCACTTTCTCAAATCGAATCAGTCGCGGCCAGAAAGCGCTGAGGGGTTAATTCAATCTAAGGTTAATCTTATTGAACCGTCAGAGTTTTCAGGAACCTTCCAGAAACCAAGAAGTGAGGAGACCATAATCACCGTCAATTATTTAAAGCTTCCAGCTGATTTTAAACAGTGAAAAGACGTCACATTAAAGTTTAAAACGGAGACGTTTCACTGTTTTTGTTGTTGTTGTTTTAAATCTATACTCATTTCAATTCGGTGCCAGCAGCAGAAAAAAACAGAAAAGCGTTCAGATGTCTGCAGAAGGCTCAAAAAACAACTTTCACCAAAAAAAACAAGCTAATGAAGGAAGTTGTTAACTACCAACCATGTGATTACAACCACATTTCCCATGATGCCGTATGAGTGGATCAAGCAGATCATCCGGAGTTTGTCAGTGTTCTGTGACCAAAGAGTTCAAGAGCATTTAGATGAAGTAGAGGGCTTCGTTAGTACGTAACGTTAACAGAGGCACAGCCTTGAAAACAGCTGATTGGTGGAAAGCACTGCAAGGCCGTCAGCAGGAACCTAAACCGCTCGTTTTTCTTCTGTGCTGGTGGTTTAAAGTTTGGTTTTGTGCACTTCGCGTGGCTTCAAATTTTAAAAATCCATCAATTAAAGCGAGGTGCCTGACTGTGCTCTACCTCTCGCAGCATGGCCATCATCTATGGCGTTTTCTCTGCATCCAACCTCATCGCCCCGTCGGTGGTGGCGGTCATCGGGCCCCAGCTCTCCATGTTCTTCAGCGGGCTTTTGTACAGGTACCTGCACACTCGCATCCACTCTTTTCCACCCCTTCAATAGAAAGCAAACCTCCTAATTCATGCACTGTCTTCCACAGCCTGTACATCGCCATGTTCATCTACCCGTACACCTGGAGCTTCTACACGGCGTCCGTGCTGGTTGGAATAGCAGCAGCAGGTAAAGCAGCAGCATCCCTCTAGCCCTGATATTTGGAAAAGAAGCTTGGTCTGTGCACATATCTGACATTTTGATTTCTGCACTCTAGTGCTGTGGACAGCTCAGGGGAACGTCCTCACCATCAACTCCACGGACAGCACCATTGGAAGAAACAGTGGTATATTCTGGGCGCTGCTGCAGTTCAGGTAAACCTTCAGGAGTACATAGTCAGGATATAAGCGTCGATGACTCCATGTTGTCCCCAGTTCGGTCTAACAGCCAAACCACTGCCGTACTTTCCCATAAACCTCAGAACGTTTCAGATTCTGCTAATTACCACGTCAGCAGGCAGACCATAGACTGTATATAAAAGATGGATGTAGGTTTGGGGTCTGCCTGATGTCCAGCCGGGGGCGACTGTTGTGCCTGTAATAAGAAATCTGATTGGATATAAGCCTTACTGTCACTATGAACAGGTCAGAGGTCACCCAGCTGTACGGGAACCACGGTAACGATGGCGAGCTTTATGGCAGAGCATGTTCAGTGCAGCATGCTGGTAAATATGATACTGTGGTGCTCGTGAACAGCTCTCACCGTGAGTGGCTCACGTGAACAGGAACGGTGGATTCTGAAACTCATGACGCTCTGTGGGAAGTTCAGTCACATGATGATTTCTGTGCACGCCTTTTTAAACATCCTCCCTCCCTCTCTCTGCAGCTTGTTCTTTGGAAACCTCTACATCTACTGCGCCTGGCACGGACACGTCCACATCACAGGTCTGAATCCAGCCGTTTTCTTTGAGCTCTCTGCCTCACACTTTTATAGCATTAACTTCCTGTGTGGTCGTCTCATGAAAAGCGTCTGACTCATGCTGTTCCTCTCAGACAAGGACCGGCAGACGGTGTTCATCTCTCTGACGGTGATAAGCCTGGTCGGCTGCTTCCTCTTCTTCCTCCTCAGGAAGCCTGATTCTGAATGCTCTTCCTCTGCTGAGGCGACTGAGCCGCTGCTGCAGGAGGAACCCTGCGACAACACCGCAACCAGGTGAGCACTCAGGTGACATTATGGTTTGTGTCTGTGTACGCAGAGGCGTGTGCAGCCTCGTGGGTCAGGCGCTGATTGGATGGAACAGGACGAGGAGCAACAACAGAGCAAAAAAAACCCCAAAAACGCTCAAAGATCACGAGAGACTGCACACGCCGCTGCAGCGGGACTCTCGTTGTTTCAACCTTCAGCTCTGTTAGAGCGCCTCTTCACTGCCCCCTGCTGACAGAAAACAGCTACAACATGCAGACTGTGGTCTGCAGGCGTAGGGCCATCGCTCAAGAATGGAACGGATGTCATTTGGGTGACTGAGTTCAGGAAAAGATGGAGATGTCTCTGCGTGTTGCTTTTTGTTATTAAAGACCTGGAAATGATGCATTTCAACAAAATTCAGTTTTATTTTAAATAATTCTGCTTTTTAAGACTTTATTGTGACAGAACGGTGGACAGGCGGCAGGGAAAGACGCGCAGTAACACCGTTTCTTTTTCGTTTCTTTTTTTTCTTTTTCACTATGACCTACTTCGACTTCCTGGTACCAGGATTTTTTTTTTTTATAATGCCTGCTCAGCCACTGATTGGTCAGGGAGGGACGTGACTAGAGGAGTCATCAGTGGGGCCATCAAAGCTCCATTTTTAAAAAAGAAAAAAAAATCCAGCAGTGAAGGAAGTGTGTGCACGCGCTGCCCGCCGCCTTCGTGGGCTCTCGTGTTTCATCCTGGGAAAAAGCTGCAGAGCGAGCAGCAGGTGGACCCTTAGCTCGATGTCCTCCATTGTTGCTCGTGTCTCATTGAAATGAGGGCACAGGACTTTCTGCCCGCTTTGCCTTAATGACCCAGTTGGAATGGAAAATGAGTGAAATGCAATAGAGCTGAGTCGAGTAGATGCTAGCGGGAAATGACCCCGGTGTGGATTCAGACCCCACCTCTGCATCAGCCTCACCTGCTCCACCCGGCGAGCGTTCACGTGTTTACGGCTGCTACAGAAACACATCTCCCGATGTTACACTCACTGACAAATATATGGAAGCTTTGAGCGTTTTCACTGCTGTCGTTGTGGTTTAAAACACAAACAGGCTGTGATGTGGAGTGGGCGGGTCCGACTGTGAAACTGCAAGCTCATTGGCTCATCACTGTCCAATCACACAGATTGGCTGCACGTTCAAACACGGCCTGGGATGGCTTCACTTCACTTAGACACGAAGCTCTGATCTCAAACAGTGAAATGATTCGTAATTTAAAGAAAATGAGAAAAATGAGGGTATGGAAACTTTTTCTCAGTCATTAATAATTCAGGTGATCAGTGTGCTGCGTGAGTTACAAGTACATTCAAAATTAAAATTGAGATGCGTTTTAAATAAGAGCTCCGTGTATTATGGGAAGTAGATTGTTAATGTTCAGGAAAGGAGGGCCCAAATATAAATATGAACCTTAGAAGGTCGAGGGGCCGAAACTTTCACGGTGACTGTTTAAATGAGCATGATGGACCTCCCCCTCTCTCTCCTCTCTGCAGCTCGGGATGCTCTCACCTCTGCTCTCAGGCGCTCGACGCGTTTGGTGAGTTTCTGAAAAAATACCCTCGCTTTCTCGCTGTAGCTGAAACGTCCCGAGCGGCGTGTTAACCTCTGCCGTCCTGTCTGCAGTCAAATCGTGTAAGCTGTTCATCACCAGAGAAATGCTGCTGCTGGGCGTCTCCATCGGATACACAGGTGGGTGGAGACGAGCTGGGCGAGGAGAGGACGGTCTCCTCCTTTAAGTCACAATCAGATATGTGTTATGAAAATAACTGAATGCAAAAAAGCTGCTCAGTGCACATTTAAACACGACTGATACTGAAGCCCCTCGAACTGACCCGATGCCTGCGGCTCCGTCAGGTTTGGAGCTGACCTTCTACAGCGGCGTGTACGGCACGTGCATTGGCGCCATGATGAGGTTCGGCCAGGATGCGAAGAGTTTGATCGGGATCTCTGGGATCTGCATCGGCGTGGGCGAGATATTAGGTGAGTCATCTTCATTCGTCTGAAGGGAAAACGCCGCAGGGCGAGAACAAGGAGACGAGCTGAGTGTCGGGTCTCTCCGTCAGGTGGTAGCGTGTTCGGGATACTGAACAAACGCATCGGCTTTGGGAGGAACCCCATCGTTCTGCTCGGGTTCGTCACCCACATCATCGCCTTCTACCTGATTTTCCTCAACATCGCCAGCGACGCTCCGCTGGCCCCGGAAGAAGGAACAGATCTGGAGGCCTTCATCACCCCCAGGTAAAGAAAAATCACGTGAGGCGCTGAGGTGTGAGTCATAACGACAAAATTGACTTTTAAAAAAATAATTTGTTATCAAACTAATAAAAAAGGAGAGATGTTGATGAAAAAATATAAAAAGGTTTTAATATATGATTATTGATAAATGTGTGTGCATTTAAAATAAAATCGAAATGACTGAAATAATGCAAATGAATGGTTGTTACCTTTTCACAATAAAAGCCTTGTTCTCTTTCCCCGGAGCCTCCGTTACGAGCCCTCTGACTGTGTTCAGACTTTGGTTTTCTAAACTTATTTAAACGATGCTGTCGGGTTAACATTACCATTTGTGTGCCTCAGCGTGGGCGTGGCCTTGTTCTGCAGCTTCCTGCTCGGTCTGGGTGACAGCTGCTTCAACACGCAGCTCCTCAGCATCATCGGCTTCATGTTCCACGACAACAGCGCCCCCGCCTTTGCCGTCTTCAAGTTCATCCAGGTGACACAAACGCTGAACAGGAGAGTGTATTGTTTTACAGCTGAGTTTTATTTTGAATTAACCTGTTTGTCATTTCCTGTGCAGTCCATCATGGCCGCTCTGGCCTTCTACTACAGTAACTACCTGCTGTTGCACTGGCAGCTGCTCATCCTGGTCGTGGTGGGGTTTCTGGGCACGATAACCTTCTTTAAGGTGGAGCACATGGCCAGCTCCAGCAGGCGGCAGTCGGACTACGACAGTATCTGAGCCGGGCCGGATGACGAGGGCACAGCTGGAGTTTTTTCACTCTCCACTGCTGGAAAGGAAAAAAACCTCGCCCAGGGACGACCGGCCCACAGACTGATGCTAGCTGTGGTACATTTAGATTCTGAACCCGGGACCAAACGCTCCTCCTGATCTCAGCATTTACCCAATTAAATCAAACGGCATGTGTGACGGTGGTGTGCACGCCTCATATACCTCGTTTAGTTTCATAACCAGACTCCTCCTTCTTGTGCACTCGGTCTGTAAATAAACTCTATTCAAGGCAAAGAGAGTAATAATCCCACTGCTCGTGTTGGCGTCACGCTGTTAGTCCTCCTTCAGTGGACCAACTTCCATCTTGACAACAAATTCTGTGAAAAGCCCTCGGTCATCTGTTAGAAACATACAGGAGAGCTCCACGGAAACCACACCCACCTGAGGGGGAAAATGGCGTCCAGATCACTGAGCCAATCACTGAGCAGTTTTAAAAGGTTAAACATATTTGTAGGGTTTTTTCTGGATTTGTTGACAAGAAGAAAAAGGTTTAAGTTAAACTTCTATACTCTATCTGCACAAATCCAGCTCTGGTTACAGCCAAATACTGAAGGGTTGTCACTCATGGGTGTCTCATAAATATTTTCTTCCTTCTAATGTTGGAGTGAAGCGGTCACAGACTGCGATTCACGCCACATGAGGCAGTTTTACTGTTCTCGGCTGTTCGGCTTTAAAATTAAGCCGTTTTTATTTAAAGAGAAACAAAAAGAAGTCACTTCTTCTGGTGTCAGATCCACGTTCACCCCTCGTCTTCTGTTCTTTTACACGACTGGTTTCGCTGTAATGAGATCCGTGTCGTCAAAGTGCATCTCTGCGGTCCAGGAAGCAACTCTGAATCAGGCGTGGCTGACGGCGCTCGGCTCAGACTGCAGAGCAGACGATGTTCTGTTCGTGCCTCTAAGGACAGGAAAAAGTTTTTGTTTTTTTTCTTCCTCATCTTTGCTGCTTTTCTCACCTCTTCGTGTTTAACAAAAAGAAAATAAAGTCAGGGTTTTTGGGGTTTTTTGTTTTTTTTCTTCGCTGATAGTGGCGGACAGAGTTGAAGCTACACAGACTTTGACCTGAAGGGGCGTCTCAGTGATTTGGTATCTCTAACATTTGGTGGCTCACACGGGTAGGTGTCTACAGTAAAAAGAGAGGGAAAAATGCTTGTTCCTACAAATCCCATAATGCAACATCCACTGAACTGTTTTTCCCTTCCTCGTAAAGGCACCCTGTGCAGTTTTTGCCCACTAGGGGGTGCTATTTGACTTAGTTTGAATAACTTTTGGTAAACGTGACGATGGAGGTGCCACCAAAAACATGAGAAACAATCATGGGGAGATATCCAGGGTTTTCCTGCATATAGGGGTGAAAAATCTGTCCTTCCACTAAAAGAAAATCACCAAAACTGATTGTTTTTAACAGCTTTTACTCTAGAAATAAAAAAAAAATGAAATGGCCAATAATAAGAGGACATGCACTTATTAATGTGGTCTAAGGAAATGCAGACTTTTTACACTGACTGTACGTAGAGTGGTCATGCCTACATGTGCAGCTCACTTCCTTAAACCACATTTTAACTCAACCAAATGAACTTCAAAATTTCCCCATTTAATATTAATGATCGGGATTAAAAATATGATTAAACTAAAAGAACACAAATATAACAAACTGTGCCCTCGTTCATCTTTCTACTCGTCATCTGACTCCCCTCTGCCCGTCTTGAACTGAACTTAATCGTTCCTTTGGTTCAGGTTTAGTCAAATGATAAATTCTTGTTTAAAAATAGTTAAAGTGCCACAAAATGAGTCGAAGCAGTTGTGATGTTCTGTTAGATGGTGCAGTGAGTTGGTATAGCCTTTAACCAGTTAAATCATCATGATATATTCTCACTTATGATGGTGGACTGTAGCTCAACACGTGAAAACACTGCCACCTAGTGTCTGCAGCGTGCACAGGGTAATCACAGAAGGTATCTTTATTGAGGTCAAGCCTGTCTGGGCTGCTGCTCAGTGCAGATTCACAGTTTCACTCTGGTTTAAACTGATGTGACGCCAAACAGACACAGCGTGACATTTGAGCCTTAATGCTTTTTGTAATGTTGCCATGGTGACGAGGAGCAACTTCAGACATGCTGTAGTTTCTTTTTTTTCCTGTTCCAAGTGTCAAACAACGAATGGCCGTACACTATTGTAGTTAATTTATTGCTGGGAGTCGGGTTTGCTCAACTTTGGTTCATGTTGCTACTGCAGTGAACGCAATCAAAGGATAAATAAGGGAAATGTACCAAGATGATG
Source organism: Aulonocara sp. 'chitande type north' Nkhata Bay (assembly GCF_057382095.1). Lineage (NCBI taxonomy): Eukaryota > Metazoa > Chordata > Actinopteri > Cichliformes > Cichlidae > Aulonocara > Aulonocara sp. 'chitande type north' Nkhata Bay. The sequence goes on from NC_141347.1 coordinate 36,433,247, forward strand.
ATTTTATACTTGAATGTAATTAAAAATGACACCCAAACTTCTGCCTGCATGTTTTTCTTGTCAATAAAATACTGTTTTCTGCATTCATTGTGTTTACATGGAGAGCTCCACAGCTTTAAAGACGGAAACACGAGATGATCTGAACAGAGCCGTCGGTCACTTCAAACACACCTGGATCCTCACTGACTTTTGAGTTATTTGTGTGTGTGACGCTAAACCAAAGAGAAGTTCCTCTAATGTCCACAGGAGGCTCCAGCAGTAAGTCAGTCCCCGCAGACTCCTGTGTTAAACCTCTGCAGCAGCAATAATCATGCTTACTGCCTGATACACAAACTGTTCTGGGAGAGAGCTGATGTGTTTCCAAGGGTGATGGAAACTGAAACTCAAGAAAAAAATCTAAAAGAATAAGACATCTGTGAGCTATATCAGCTCTGTGATATGAATGATTTTCACAGTGATTTCAGAGCAGACGGTGATGATGTGAGTCTGTGTTTTTCTTCTCTACTTATAGAGACTTTGGCTGCGAGTTATTTGCCTTCAAATATGTCCTTTTATTGTTCATTTTATTATGATACTCATTAAATAGCTCCCCTGACAAATCCTACCCATGCCACATAAAAGAATACGAAAACCTGATGCAAGTGATTAAATCTCATTTTCAACAAACCAAAAACTCAACAATCAGTTTCTCCGTGGAAGCGAAGTAAAGCTGGAAACTGAAGATAAAAGTGAAGTGTAAACTAAAAACGATTAAAAAAAATAAACTCATCCTAAAATAGTCCCGGACGTGCTTTCGTTTCCATTCGAGAGCTCTCAGAAATCCGCTTTTCCTCAACACAGCCTTAGGGCTGCTTGTTGCCTGGCAACAATCAATGCTACGAGCTTTCCAACGTGGGACTGCCGCGCGACGCGACGTCAAGTAAGAGTAAACGGTCAACACCACATCCGGTTACCGTCTTAACAATAAAAGTATAACTGGTAAATATTGCTGGCAAGATTCACAACAGAGCCAAAAGACGTGGCGCTAATCTGCATATTTATATAATAAAACCGGTCATGTTAGCATGATTAAGATTTTTGTTTCCACAATACGGGTTTTAGTTTGCATTCAAACTTTATTTTGAGAGGTCAGCGTTTGTGCATCCGGCAAATATGGCTAGCTTGTTAAGTGGGGGTTGCTGTTTTCTGTTGAACGTGACGAGATTCCAGCACAAACCCGAGATTACCGCCGCTGGTGGGATGTCTGGCTGAAACACCGGAAAACCGACTCTAGGGAAAGACCACTGACACTTGTAATTGTTTTTATTATAAATACCGGGTCTTGAGTAGCTAAGGTTTGAGCTAACGTTAGCTTCACGGTAACGGTTTAACGGTCCGTCAAACATGTCGGAGGAGGTGAGTCTGTACGACCTGCTGAACCTATCCATCGGGACCCCCCAGAAGTCCTCCGTGAACTTCGGCGCCCTCCACTCGCTGCTCCTCGCCATGCTGAAACAGCTGAATCTCCGGGAGGTGAAGACCCGGTGGAGGGACTCCTCTCCGGGTTATTGGAGCCCTGATCTCACGGCGGCAGAGAAGGAGGTTCAGGTGGAGGTTCAGCCGGACACAGACTTCCAGAATCGGGCAGCGACTCCCTCATGCCCGGGCCCGGTCCCCGACCAGCTGAACCTCCTTTCCCGCATCCAGACATGTGAGGACGGCCTCTCTAAGGTGAAGTACTCAAAGACCACCTTAAAGAAAAACCACCTGTGATCACTGAGAAATACATCAGAATCTGTATGATGATATACAATCAGTGGAAGATTAAATATAAATTCATACACTTCATACATTTAAATGGAGAAACCTTGTGCTCGATGACACTGTGTTCATAAACAAAACAAAATAATAAAACAGAAATATTCCTTCACCTGAAGTTAAATGAGCAGGAAGGCAGAGTCACCCACTCAGTGGCTCTGATTCACTCTTAAACAAACCAGTTATCGTTCGTCATGTGTCATCCCAACCACCTGAACACAGAGTTTTCGAAGTAAAGAAAGGTTTGGTGCCCGTTTCCAATAAATCAAATTACCGAGGTTGACCTCAGTGACCTCACAACCAATGGCCACCCAGTAATAACCATGGTTCCCACAGTGTGCTGGGCACCAGTGTAACATCCATAACCTGCAGTCACTGTCCTGTGTTTGATGAATTGTTAGAAATTACTGTCTGCTTAAAAAACAACAGTTCCTCAGTTTATGCTCCTTTTCTGGCAGTGCTGAGAACGCAACTTTATTAACATCTGCAGCGTGGACGTGTAACAGTGATTAACAGGCAGTATGATGTGGTGACACCACACTACTGTCGTGGTCTGCCTGTTGGTACCATGTATTAAACAATCATCACATTTTTGCGCTCTGGGCCGCTTTAACTGCGCTGACACCTGTAAACGTGCGTGCGCCTGATTTCTTTGGTGGTTTTGTCGCCTTTTTTGCATCTTAAAAAGAAAGAAATCCTTGTTTTTCGAGACACCGAACATCAGTGCCAATGCTGTTGCCTGATGTGGTGGGTGATGCAGTAATGTTCAGAGACGAGCTAAAAGACTACATTTGTTTGTTTTTAGTGAATAGGTATTGTTTTCCTGCACAAAGTGAGAATAAAGAAACAATAAAGCGTCAGTAAAGACGACACACTGTAGATAACTATATGACGCTGCCCCTGACCGTGGCCCAGCGACTTCTTCTCTTCTTCCATGTCTGGCTTGCAGTGGTGAACATTTCAGCATATTACTAAGCCGCTGATGATAGAGCAGAGCACAATGGGAGATGGGCGCCACCCTGACATCTCAAATGACCCCGGAGTGTCCCCGTTCAGGTTTCTGCAGAGCTGCCGCCGGCAGATGAGCACATACATCATCATCAGGCCGCCCAGCAACATTTTGATCTTAAAAACGTCATGCAGCGTGGAGGACGTTAAAGGTCGGAGGTGTTTGTGGTTCACACGTTGCTGCCTCCCCCTTCCCCTCCTCCTCCGCCTTGCACTCTCCTCTCTGCGTGATAGGGGGTAATTAGTCCCCTGCAGAGATGCCTCTGGTTGTCAGGGGATGAATAGCTCTCAGGTGAAGAGCGGGACACCGAGCAGGTGCACGGAGGTGCGGCTGAATCATTCATGTCCTCTGTGGGCTCGGCCCGGGTCAGCTGCTGTTTCTGCTGGCGCGCCCTCTTCATCCGGCTGCATGACCTCAGTGTGTTCTCCATGTGAAAGGCCGGACGGCAGGCATCACCCATTAATCTGACAGACAGCTGTTTACCTGAACATGGCTTTTGGTGCATCGGGGTTGGGGGGGGTTCTAGTTAATGAGTGACTGATCTGAACGAGGCTGGAGTGTAACCAGAACACAGACGGAGCTCGGAGCCCTCACAGAACTGTTCCGCCATGTTGGCGAGTCTTTTTCCTAAATCAGTTTGAGAGACATCAGCAGGTTCTCGTTATTTATGAATATTTTGGATATGCAAGTGATAGGACTTCATCTAATGATGATTTCATAATGTTCTCCATTTACTGATTGAGTTTTTGCTTTCTGAACATTTTGGTTGTGCTGAGTTAAAGGCCGCCACCAGCCATAACATAGACTGTAGATAAATGATGGACAAAGCTAATGTGACCTGCTGGTTTTGGTCTCATTTTTGCCAGAAGAGACCATATTTGTTCCAGAGCGAGCAGCGTGGGAGACTGCACAGGAGCATCACACTGACTTGGATACCTGCTGATCAGTGCTCGGTAACATCCAATTAAAGTCCTCAAATTTCACCCAAACTGGAGCTCAGACTTGTTGGACTGCACAGCAGCCTTGTTAGCCAAAAGTCATCCCAGAAAGCAGCGAATCAGAGTCTGTGTTTTATACCAAAGCATGAGCGTCGTAAAGCTGAGCAGGTAGCTTTGGTGCTGAAAGCGAACCAAGCAGCGGGAGAGTTTTCCCAAAGCGTAATGAAGAATCCGGATTAGCTGTATGGGAATGTGATTTGTTTTAAAGTGTTCGAACCGTCCCGATGACCCCGGACACAAGGTGAGGCTGCACTCATTAACCAGCTGAGTCACTGAGGCCCGAGCCGTGGGGGGTCGCCATGCATCACTCGGCACATTTGACACAAGTTAAACAGCAGCTCGCACACAGCTCAGGAATTTCCTTTGCTTCGGCGTGAAAGGACAGATCGAACCGTGTCCGTTTGCTCTGCAACACACCTCACGCCACCCCCACAGGAAGTGTAAATGACCCGCAGGTCAAAGAGCCGATCATCAACCCAACGCACTTCACGCTACATCCATCAAATTAAATTAAAAAAATAACAACATCAGAGCACATCAGCTTCCCTATTCTGATGATTTCTCTCATTATTGGACAATTATTGTACTACAGCAGTTATTTCATAATGTACGTCACTGCCACACATGGACATCCACAGAAAATGAGTCCAGCATCTTGTACCACTAACCCAGGCATCAGCAACCGCTGCTGTGACAGCGCCAGTATTCATCCAGATCATCCATAATCTATATCTAATCCATACATCAGCACAAATCGCAGGACCAGATGCGAGATAAGAAAGAAAAACCAGTTTTAAAAATCTCCCAGATCAGTGAAACAGCAGAACAGACACGCCCCCACCCACACATCTGACTTCCTGTGACAACTCCTCTGCCAATCGGTGAGCAGAAAACCACCAGGCGTCACCTTTTACACACCTCCAGGATGAGAAGCAGTTTTTTTGTAGTGAAAATGTGCGGCGTACTGATTCGAAGCTGTGTGCTGTGTCTGCAGTCGACGAGGCTGATCCTGGACCTGAACGAGCAGAACGAGCGTCTGAAGGGGCAGATGGAGGAGCTCTGGCAGCAACACGAGGTCGGGCCGTGCACAGCGAAACACACCGCAAACACCACGACCGATCAAACAGCACAAAGAAATAACACTGAAACGTTTTCAAATGATTACAGTCAATTAGAGCAAAAACAAAAAATCACAAACGCTGGGACAGATTCTGTCACCTGCACCGATTCCAAGCTGCTCTGATGAAGCTCCACGTACGGACGCTGCTGACCACAAACCAGATGGTCCCGCTCCTCTTCAGCCCGCAGGACCATCTGGAGTGAGATCGGGCCAAATTCATTAAACATTTTTAATTATGTTTAATTTTTCAAACTTATTCTATGAAACTCTGATCCAGGTTTTATGGAAGTGCTTCTACTTTCAATAATCAGAAATCAAACAGTCAGTCAGAAAACTCAAAGAGCCTGATATACTTTATTTCTACTTTATACTTATTTAGATATACTTTATTTCTACTTTATACTTATTTAGATATACTTTATTTACTACAGAAGTAATATTAGACACATCTTATAACGGCATCACTCAAATAAACAAAATGAAACATTTTAATGTGGTAAAACATGACACACAATAAAGGAGCCCAGTTTAACAGAAAAAATGAAATACGCAGAATAATAAAGCTCCATAAACAAAAAGTAGAATAGAAACCTGCAACTAGAAATAAAACAATAAATAGAAACTGTCAGAAAAAAAGTTCTGGTCTGACTGGATAGATTTATGAATCTGAACCACAGAAAGTTTCTCTGCTGTCCAAAAGTCTCAGTCAATGTTCAGCTGAAGAAAAGAGCTCATCATCATAGCAAATATTTCATGTATGTTTGACTTTTAGTGGCTCTGCAGGGAAACACGCTGATTCTGAGCCACGCCGTATTTTCAGCGTCTTCTCGCCCTCAGGCCTCGGCGATGGAGCTCAGCTGATGCTGGATGTGGATTCGTGGGATGTTCTGATCTCTCCCTCTGTCCTGTGTTCAGATGGTCGGTGACGCTTTGGGGACGGCCGCTCGGGTGGAGAGCTGCTGCCACCGTGTGGACGCTCTGGAGGAAACTGTGGTGAGGGTTTGTCTGAGGGGAGGATGTGACACTGTTTAAACTGTTGGCTACTGGCTTCTGTGTAATAATGTAATTCTGACAGTTTAATGAGGACATGCCCAAACCTCGTGATTTCACTGTTGTTACAGAAATCTCTGAGGGACGCAGTTCTACCCGGCAACAGAGAGGGCGAGACAGAAAAATTCCAGAAGGTGAGAAAGAAACAGAAACTTGTGTTTCATCAGAAACAGACGAGCTTACAGCCAGATGTTTAGAGTCCTAAAGTTATTTTAGTGTCAAGGAAAGCAGCCATGTTTGTGTGCAGAGCCGAGCTGAGGCCTCAGCAGGTGATTATTTATCAAGAAACAAGAGGCAACAAGCCAAACAGGCGGATGTGACATGAAATTTTGCTTTTAAAGAAGGTTCTTTAATCAAATTTAGATTAAGTTGGGGCAGATGTTCATGGGAATCTGATCTCTTTGGCATCAAAGAGAAAAAAATAAAAATCCCAGCTCTGCTGTTTTTATTCGAACCATCCATATCACACGTCTCTGTTTTGGGGTTAATTTGATCTTCACCCGTCTGTTTATTATTGAAGAACCTCTGCGGCTCACTCCCAGCTCCATGTTTTTATGCTTGGCCTCTGCTTTGTGTGATTAAGAGGTTCATAATAATCCTTCTTAATCTCACACGAGCTTTGGTGCAGCTCCAGAGTTTTCCCTGAAACAAGCTCCACTCCCACTAAATCAGCTTGATTCTGATTGGCTGCCCTTCCCTGCTGTGTTCCTGACCAGCGGTATGGATTCGAGTACAGTGTTGATATTTGTCTGCAGTTTCAGAGTGTTTGTCTCGGACTTCCTCACAGGAGCCTGGAGATTCAGGGGTCGATAATCAGCTCGTGGCAGCCAAACAAACCTCCTCGCCTTCCGGCAGTGACCTCACCGAACCTCCTCAAAGCAGCACACCTCCCTCCTCCCACCCCAACAAGGTCACCGTTGGACCAGCAGCTTCAAGTTCTCCAAATAAATCCGAGTGCTCTTCGGTCCAGTCAGGGCCGCCTCCACAGGCTGGTGTTAAAGCAGACTCTGCTGGTAAACCTCCAGCTTCAGATTCCAACTGCTCCACACCATCCACAGAGGCAGTGGAGGCCCTGAGGAGTGTGAGCCAGCTGCAGGAGAGGCTCGTCCAGGTGGAAGCTCACGTAGCGGTGTTAGAGAAAGGAAAGGCAGACCAGAGTCAGCTGGCTCAGCTCAGAGAGCTCATCGCCACCAAAGGTGACGCCATACAAGCTGTTAGAAAGTCTCTCATGAACACAGCTCTCATTTAAAGTGTTCAGATCACAGTGTGAGATCTGAAGTCATAGCATGAAGAATATATTAGAGCTGCACCAACCTTTGATTTTATTTTATCTTTCTTAAATGTTTTTACAAATTATTTTGTTTAAAAATGTCTTAGCCTCCCAAAAATCTATCAGCAGAATGTGAAGAAACAGCTGCTATGAGTTTGTGCCCGAAACATCTGTTGTTGTGTGGCCACACTTGTGTGTAATGCCTAATTGTACCACAAGGTGGTGCAGTCTTTCTTTAACCTAGTACGTCAGCGAGAGCACTTCTTGAGGGAGCGGGTATAAAGAACACACACATCCCAAAAATGTAACACCCCTCCTGGTAAAACACTGCCCCCAGTGGTAAAAGTTCAAGTAAACTTTTATAGGTATTTACAGTAATTACTGTAATTTATCCTGTAACTATTATTTGTACATATTACAGCTCAAACTTCATGGAATGAATGAGAATTTCAGCACTTTTAGAGCATCTGATTTCTGCTCCCAGACTGCGATGCTGATGTTATGTTGAACATTTAGGTTCCCATGGAGACGCGTTCAGTAACCTGATGGATCAGCTAAATGAGCAGAGAGGTTTGATAGACCGCCTGATGAGCGACCGAGGAAAGGTGAGTAAGAACCAACCGGAACAACCCTCTCCTCCTCAAACATCAGCACAAACGCTGCCGTGTCACTTCCTGTCTGTCTGCTCTGATGGTTAAATTTGTCCGTCTGAAGCTGGACGCCTTGGAGGACATGCTCATGAGCCTGATGAGCCCACACAAAGAAAGCGCCTCCGAGGTAACTATCGAGAGGGCGGAGTTACAAGTGTCAGAGAGGGCGGAGTCAGAAGCTTCAGAGAGGGCGGAGTCAGAAGCTTCAGAGAGGGCGGAGTCAGAAGCTTCGGAGAGGGCGGAGCCAGAAGTGTCAGAGAGGGTGAAGTCAAAGGCAGATTCAGAGAGGCTGGAGCAAAAGGAAGCTTCGGAGAGGGCGGAGTCAGAGGTTTGCAGAAGAGTGGGTTCAGACAGCGAAGGTTACCGAGAGCTCAGAGAGCAAATATCCCACCTCAGGTAAAGACACACAGGAGGGAGAGCCAGTTTTACATCACCCGACAGAAGTTTTAAAAGGAGCCCTGACCATGAATATACATATACAGCTTCCTGTAGTAACACCAGCTCAGCTATTTTAAGCTCGCTTTAACTGTTTAGAGAAAAAATGGCAAATTTAGGAGAAAAAAGTTTGAAAAATTTCGAAGTCTTGGCTTGAAGCTGAGGGCAGTGAGAGAAGCGTGAACGTGATGTAACTGAGGATGTTACTCAAACTGCCCCTGCAACACGAAGGCAGTCGCAGCTACGGAGGCGAGAGGATCTGTGTATGCGTTTAACTCTGGCCCCGCCCACTTCGCATCACCAGCAGTTATTTCGTCCTTTGCAGCCGGAGTTGTTAAATGTCAGTGTCCTTTAAGACCGAGTTCATCAGCCAAGAGCTCCTGAACCAGCACTCCTGCAGCGCCTCGAGGCGACTGTTGTTGGGATTTGGAGCTTTATAAATAAAACAGATTTTTTTACAGCCTAAACGAGGGCGGTGTTGTGGTGACAACGATGATGGCGCCTGACAGAAACTAGACCTAAAACTGTTATTTTATAATGAATTCACAAGAATTCACCGACTTTGTTATCAGGTCGGTTTCATGTTCACGTGTAAACACGATCAGTCTTTCCTGTCACAGCACTAGTGGGATGCAGTTTGTAGCATCATTGCGTGCATTTCTGGCCACTTCTTCTTCTGACATCATTTTTTGAGCTGCCTGGAAGAGAATGATCCAACTTGCAGAGAGAAACTCGTTAAACGCGCTGAATCAGGGCTCCTTTTAGTCTTTCGAAACTTGTCAGGAGTTTTATTCACCCGGGTCACTTTAGTCGTTGTGCTTTCATGATGGCGCCCTCGTGTCCAGGACGCGTGTGCAGTGGCTGGAGGAGGACGTGAAGCAGACTCAGTGTGAGGAGAAAGCGGCAGACCAACAGCTACAACGTCAGGTCAGGCAGGAAGTGCTGAAGCTCAGGAGGCAAACTGGCGCCACCTACAGGGAGGGAACGGAACAGCAGCACACGTGTAAATAGCGAAGTCATAATTTAGGAGTTTTGTTATGCTTGGCACATTTGGAAAAAACAATCAGAAAAAATATCAGAAAAGTTGTTTGTTTTGGTCAAGGAGCCGCGTCTTTAGTTTTCGGTGTCAGGTGTTTACCTGTAGGTGGCGTCTGTTTCCTGAATGTCATGCAGGAGACATCATGTAGATTTCCACACTGTAAAAAAAGTCTCGAATGACATTGTGAGTCTGAAAACATTCCAGACAAAGCACGAGCAGAGGAAACAGAGAAACAGTCAAAGATGCCCTGGTGTTTCAGGCGACATGCATCAGCCTAATCTCAGTTCTTTGCCCTCCGACCTCAGCTGGACGACCTGCGGGGAACGCTGGAGGACACAATCTTGTCCTTCACATCTCAGCTGTCCACGAGTCTATGCGATGAGGCCGTGCAGGCGGAGAGTGGTGGTCCGAGCGTCCGTCAGAGCGAAGAGTGGTCAGCTCTGAATGCCAGAACAACAAACATTGGAGAGAAGCTCAGCTTTCTGTTCGAGCACTACCAGCAGCTGCAGGACGCGGTGAACAGACTGATCCAGCAGCAGGGCGGAGCCAGAGAAGGGCCGCCGCAGGACCGAGAGGCAAGCCAGAGCAGGGTGAAGCTAGGGAACATTTCAGATCTGCACGCTGGGTTTAAGAGAGTGCTGAAAACACCTGACTTTGATTTTTACCTTTTAAGGTCACGTCCAAGCTGCTCCTACCTTGGCTGCTGTTTTTAGATCTCTCCATAACTCACAGTCTAAGTACTGTAGGTGGCTAAAAATCTCACAACTTTCCTCATGATGTTCTTCCTCAGACACCACAGGAAGTTCTAGCTGGCTCTTCCTGGTGGACAGATTCGTGACGCTCAACACTGTGAGCGATGCGGTCCTCACCTGAGATGCCGTAAACTGCAGATTGCTGCAGACGCATCAAAAGTCTGCAGGGTTTGAGGTTTTTGATGAAACCGCAGAGCGTGCAGGGTACGAGGTCTGGATGGACTGCCAGGAAGTGATCTAAAAATAGCAGCAGTGGTGGAAGTGGCCCAGAGGTGCTCCAGGAGATGATGTTAAAGGGGAGGTCAAAGTCCTGGAACCTCGTCTGGAAACTAAACGTCACTGCTCCGATATACACAGAATACACCGGGGTTAAGCTGTCTGCAGGAAGATCTCTGATTCCTTCTGTGTGTGTGTGTGTGTGTGTGTGTGTGTGTGTGTGTGTGTGTGTGTGTGTCAGAACGTGGAGCTGGTGAACGGCGTGCAGCAGGCGATGCTGCAGCTTCAGGCCGACTGTAAGAAGCTAAACGAGACGATGAGATCGCTGCACGAAGACAGCAAACGCAAGCAGAGACACATCGAGGTAAAACATGCAGCGCGTTCCTCGTCGCACGTCATTCAGTCTCAGCTACCACAGCATCACACAACAGGAAAAAAACGATGGCGTTATTTTTGTGCCACTATTATGAGCGCACTTAAAAAACATTTGCAGGTGCAAGTGTTGCATTTTGAGGAGAAATTTTGAGCAAAGAAAAGCTAAATTTGAGTGAACAAAATTCATTCCTGCGTGCAAAAGATGTATTTCAGTGTTTGCTATTATCCACACACACACACACACACACACACACACACACACACACACACACACACACACACACACACACACAGCAGCCCCTCTCGCTCAGTTTTTGCGCTCGCTTGCAATGTGTCGCTCGTGCTCTCAACATTTCTGCCCGTGCGCGCTCAACTCTTTCTCTACACCGTTATATTTGTGCCACAAAACCAGCCAATCACAGACTTGGATGCACAAAAATCTGATTGGTTGTTTTGGTCTCCAATCAGCTCAAAATGACGAAATGCAATATCCCAGAATCCATGTCGTCCAGAACTCAAGCGAGGCAGTGGCAGAGTTTGAAATATTACTCTGTCTGGGTCACAAAATAAACTTTAAGATATGTCTGGACGACATGGATTCTGGGATATTGCATTTCGTCATTTTGAGCTGATTGGAGACCAAAACAACCAATCAGATTTTTGTGCATCCAAGTCTGTGATTGGCTGGTTTTGTGGCACAAATATAACGGTGTAGAAAACCAGCATCTTAATATGAACTGTGATGACACTTTTTACTTTTAATTGAAGGTGTAAATGCACCAAAAAGAAACCAGTGTGAGACCACGGTGTTACTTACTGCTCCACTCAAACGTCTCCACCAGAACAAACCGCAGAGGTAGGAGGTGCTGCGCCGTGTGCGACACGTGACGGCAAGAAAGAGTTCTTGAAACAGTCATTTAAGATTCAAACTGCAGGTTGCTCCCGAAACTGCTTTTATCCAAAGAGTTTTTCATCCGTACATATTTTGTCTTTATTGTCATTCTTCTAAAAATGTAAAAGTTGAATTGAACAGCTGAGGAGACGAGCTGACGGACTCTCGTCTCTGCAGGAGCTCTACAAGACGACGGAGGAGCTGGAGGTGAACAAGGCCGACAAGCAGATGGTCGAGAGTGAAATCGTGAGTTGGCTCATTTTAACCTCCCACCTGTGGGAGGAGTCAGACTCACCTGCTTTAGTTTCAGATGTTTGGGTGTGATCTGTCCCTCCATTTCACTGCAGGGCAACCTGCATGTGGCGAATAAAGCCTTGATTGATTGATTGATTGATTGAGACGTGTGTGAGGCGACTGTTTCAGGACACCTGTCGGCCTCCGCCTTCTCGCCGTTGACCTCCCGATTCTCCCTCTGTGCCCGTAGAGAGCAGACAAATCGGCCCTGGAGGGGAAAGTGAGCCGGCTGCAGCTCGACTCGGTGACGGAGCAGCTGAGCGGGATGTTCCACGAGCTGCTGAACAAGGTGACGAGTCAGGAGCAGGACTGGCACAAACTCATGGGCAAGCTCTCCACCGAGATGGAGTGTAAGGTAGGAGAGCCACGCCTGCAAACTCAAACTGATCCGAGATCAGAGGGAAGGGTAATGGGTTTAAATTTAAAAACATATTTTGTCTTTAAATCGTGACGACGTCTCTGCTACAGCTGTGACAGAAGCTGCAGTATTGGAGATTTTACGCTTCGGTCATAACAGGCTGATCCGGGGCGTCACATGTGTGATGTAGGGTTTTCAAATTAACACCACAGGAGCATCTGTTAAAGATCTCAGACTGTGTCTATATGTCAGCTTGGGTCTCAGACTCCGCCTCTCTGGGAACCATCTCCCCTCACCACACTCCCTGCTGGTGGCTGATGCCCTCAGACGTTGGTGTGTTGGTGGTTCTTGGTGTCTGGGGCTGGGCGCTCATGTATGTACCGACTCACTCCTGGTGGCTGATTGGCGGGGCCTGGCGCCTGTGGCCCGGCTGGGCCCCTTCCAGGGGGTGGGGTGTCCTCAGGCCTCTGGGCCTGAAGCTCAGTCCTCTCTGGCTCAGCTCACTGCTGGCAGAGCCCGCGGGCACGTCACTGCAACACCTCTGGCCTCTGCTCCGTGGCTGCTGGGTGACCTCTTGTTTGGGGCTCTCCTCAGCTCTTCCCAGGAGGGTGGCACGGTTGCCCCCCTGGTGGTCCTCCTTGGGTCCTTGTACTCTGGGGGCCTCTGGATGTCTGGGGCCTGGATCTCCTCCATACCTGGTTCATGCCCTGGGGGACGGGGCTATGGCTCCCCACACTCCCTAGCAGATTGTTACATGGAGAAACCTTTGGAATACAAGCGTGCTGATCCACACAGGTGTTCGCAGACACAAACTACACCTTTCTTGGCTGCTGCCTCAAAGCACATTGTGCGCTGCACTCTAAAAAGTAATTCAGAGGCTTTTAGTAAACATCACTATAAATATAAGTTAGATGAGCCTGATCAAATCTATGAATATCCTTTTAGTAATTATTTGAGTTTGATAAGTTGAAATAAATGTCTAAAACATTAACGTATGTGTTTGTGTTAAATTAAGGTATTTATTTACATTTATCTCAGACAAAAAATTCAGTATGTGGTTCACAGAATACCTTCTTTACATGTGCTTAATATTTTTGTTTAACATTTAATCAAAATATTTGAGAAATATGTATCTATACTCATCAGTATCTTGTACTAAAATCATTAATTATTCAAATCAATATTATTTATTGTCAGCAACTACAACTGAAAAGTAAAACATGATAACGTAGAGTAATTGAGTACCATGAGCCTTTTCCATTGTTTCGTTCATTGTGTTTTTTAAATACTCTGAGCGTTTGTGTTTGCGCTCCTGGTTTGACATTCATCCTTCAGGTATGTGAGGCTTTGAGCTGAAAGGGGAAAGGCTCTTGTCTTTTTAGTGCTTGTTTATTTTGATTTTTTTGCCATGTTTATGAAAATAAAATTTTGTTTGGAAAAATGTCTAACATGTGGTCATCTTTCATACATGTATTATGAAAAACACAACTACATATTAGTTTGTCTGGTTTTTCAGACTTAGACTACCAGTGAAATACAATAACATTCATATTTGAATATTTGAATCTTGTAATCAGAAGGTTGCCAGTTCGAGCCCCGGCACCAACAGTCTCGGTCGCCTACTGGTGGTGGTCAGAGGGCCCGGTGGCGCCAGTGTCCGGCAGCCTCGCCTCTGTCAGTGCGCCCCAGGGCGGCTGTGGCTACAGTGTAGCTTGTGAATGTGTGGATGTAGTGTGAAGCACTTTGGGGTCCATAGGGACAAAGTAAAGCGCTGTACAAATACAGGCCAGTTACCATATTTAATATTAAGTACAATTTTGATCACGTTCAGTTTACAATATGAAGTAAATGGAACAAAACTTTGGATTAACTGACATCTATATTTACAGTTACATGACCAAGCATGTCAGTGTTATTTACTCAATTTTTTCATGTTTGTGTAAAACTACAATTATTCATTTCAACTTAATATGTTTAAGCTTTAGTTATTCAATTGATCAAGTATATTGAACAGGTTTGACCGGTTTCCAATCTACTCAATATTTTTAAGTGTAAAAGTGTTGCCTCAAAAATTTTAAGTAAATGTCAGTGTCCATCTTACACAATAACATGTAATATTTAGTATCTACTGTTAGCTAGTTTATTGTGATGGTGCTGTATTTATTAAGATAAGATAAAACTTTATTAATCCCTCGGGTGGGTTCCTCTGGGAAATTCGGTTTCCAAAAGCACAGCACCGACAGAAGTTACAGAGTAACAGAATATTATACACACACACACACACACACACACACACACACACACACACACACACACACACACACACACACACACACACACACACACACACACACATATAAATACAGAGACATATATATAAATAAAATATACGAAGGGGATAAATAGAATAAATAGGAATAAAAATAAAAATACAAGTGAATTGCACATTTCAAGTATGGAGTCTATTGCACCGTTGACTATTAACAAAGGTATTGCACAGTGAGGTGAAGAGGCACTACAGCGTAGTTGTTCCCCCCTCCTTTGTCCTCCTGTCTCCCCTCCCTTATTATGTTGCTCTTTGTTGTTTGTTTTCTCTTCTGGTTTTTTTTCTCCATACAGGTGATCCAGCTGTTTTGTTTCTTTTTCTTTCTTCCCCCCTTCTCACCGTCTCTTCTCCCCTCTGGTTTTCTTTCTCTCCCTCTCTTTCTTTCATTCTTTCTCCCTGTCCTATCCCCCAGTCATGTCTGTCCCGTCTGTAACAACTGAAAATAAAATAAAATAAATACATAATTATAATAAAGGTCAATCAAATGGACCAATATGGCAAGGCCATGATGATCCACTTGGTAAAGTAAATCCTCTTGGCATCTTTCTTGGCCTTCAGACAACGATTCTGACGGCTAAAGATCCAAACGGGACAAAAAAAAAGATCTGAATCTCAGTGACCTCAAAGTCAAGGTGTTGTTGTTTTTATTAAGAAAACCAAAAGAAGGTGGAAATATTTTTATAATTTACTGGAAACTATGAATGCTAGAAGTTTTCTAGAATTGATTTTAAAATAAGAGTCATGGTTCTGATCTGATGGTTCTGATCTGGTCCCTCTGCAGCTGAACCGGATCGAGCTGGACTCTGTGAAGAAGCAGCTGGAGGATCGCTGGAGGAGCATCCACGAGAAGCTGCAGGCTCAGGCGGCGCCGGAGTACGAGGACGCCGCCGGGATCAGGAAGTGAGAACACTGCACTCTTACACGCAGTACAGCTCACGATCACAGGTGCTTCCAGGAGATCCAATCAGGAGAAAGAGGGCTTTTAGGGAGGGGCTAACAGAGATAGGATGAATTGAAGGATTATTTTGACCTGTCAGTCACGCACAGCTGCTCTGACAGACGATATATGTCTCTAACATTATTATTATTGTTAACATTATTGGCTTTGGTCTGAATGTCATTTGTTGCTAAATGTTCCATAATTAGCGTCTGACTGAAACATCTGCAGACAGTGTTTGTTCAGATTTCGTCTGAATCAGACACGTGAGGTAACAAAGAAGGAGGAGCATTTTTTATGAATGTCTTCAGAACATTTTAAATATGTGCAGCAGGTGAAGGGCTGAGAAGCACTGAAGATTTGTTCTTGTGTTTATTTCCAGACAGCTCGTGGAGAGATTCCACTGCCTCTCCTGCGACCGGCCCATCGTGAAGCACACGCCCGGACCGTGAGTGAACGCCTCTCACAGAGTACGTGACCCAAACCTCTGAGCTGCTGTCTGAACTCCTCCCCTCTCCTACATTTGTACCTTTTCTTTGAGGGTTAAAGGCATCTGGTGACGCTGCCCTCGTTTCCTGCATTCCCCTCGCACAAGTCCATCCGGCCGTTCACCGTTTACACCATGGAGCAGTTACGCCAGCACTACCGGAGGTGAGTTACCTGCAC
Organism: Aulonocara sp. 'chitande type north' Nkhata Bay; assembly: GCF_057382095.1. NCBI lineage: Eukaryota > Metazoa > Chordata > Actinopteri > Cichliformes > Cichlidae > Aulonocara > Aulonocara sp. 'chitande type north' Nkhata Bay. The sequence goes on from NC_141347.1 coordinate 36,449,431, forward strand.
ACACATGGTGAGGCTCCTCAGTGTCTTCTGTTCTGATGAGCCCCTGTCACCGCCTCAGCCAGCAGCCAGGCACCAACCGCTGCAGGTACGAGGCAGCTAAGGCGTGCAGGAGCAGGGAGAGGCTTCAGAGGAGCCGCGTCACCGCGTGCAGGCAGATAGAGAGCGTAGAGATGCAGGGACGGCCGCAGCACGGCGATGGCACGAACACAGCGCAAGGCCAGCAGTGAGTCAGGGCAGGGGTGGAGCTTAAAGTCTGCGGTTGCTACAGGGTTAACGTGGAAAGAGCAAGACTGTAATTTCATGCGTTCACTCGATCACTGAGTTTGAACCTCAGTGCTGCCGTTACCGTTCTGCAGCGTTTCTGAGGTGAAGCTACAGAAAATCAGCACGTACATGATGATGACGTCATTAGAGGTCAGTGAGCAGATCTGTGATTTCTGTGTTGATCACCGTTCCATTTCTCTGTCCTCACGCCTCGGGCAGCGAGCGCATATCTGAGCTGACGGATTACGGTCACCTGGCTGCGGCGCGGAGCTGCGGCGGGAGTCACCACACCAACGCTGCAGGCAGCCAGCGCCGTGGCGGCCCGCAGTACACAAAACTCCACGGTGAGGTGGACGGTGCGATGCAGGTACGTCTGAGGAAAACGGGCCTGAAACTGCAGCGAGGTCTTAAAGGTCTGTTTGAGGTTTCACAGTGTGTGTGTGTGTGTGTGTGTGTGTGTGTGTGTGTGTGTGTGTGTGTGGGTCAGTCGGAGGAGGTGGATATCGTTGGACTGGACGGGCGCATTTACAAAGGGCGCCTGAACGTCCCGACCTGCAGGAACTCAGAAACTAAACTGCCAACGATCCCCACCAGAGACGGTAAACTCTGAATCCATCACATGTCACTAACGCTGCGTCACGCTCCGAGGGAAAAATACTCACATCTGAATAACACACAGGCTACACAACACAACCCCCAGCAAACACCTGAAGCTCGACTCCAGCAGACGTTTGCACGGAGTTCAAGTTAAAAATTCCAAAAGAAGCAGCCTGACAGCGCTGCTGTGAACACGCAACAATGACACCTGGTTGTCATGGTGACTCCAGGTTTGCAGTGCTTGTTCTTCTTCGCTTTGGTCACATGTTCCACCTGCTCCGTGTCTGCAGGCGTGTATAAGAGTAAGGACAAAGCCAAGCCTGCTGCCTCTCCGGAGGTGGGACCCAGCACTCCTCTTCATCCGCCCTGCAGTCCCAGGAGCGCAGCGTGCAGCCGCTCGGGTGAGTCATTCACGCAGGTAAAGGTGTCATCAGTACCAGTTAAAACAAAAGAAGCTAAGAAGGTGAGGAACACCTCGATCTCTTCCCCCGGAGAGTAGCAGGAGGAGGTGGCCGGGGTGAGGGAGGTCTGGGAGTGTCTGTTGTTTCTGCTCCACCTTTAAAGTTTAAACTGAAGTGAATCCTTCTGTGTCGACAGCAGAGCGCCTGAGTGTCTGTTGCTTATTCATCTGATGTCTAAATGTCCTGCAAACACAAACCTGGCTCCTCCTCCTCTCCTTCCTCTCCAGCATCCAGCTGCTCCGGTCGTGATTGGCCCGTCTCGGCTCTGGGCTGTGCGTCTCAGAGCTCCATCGCTCAGGGTTCAGCTGCGGCTGACAGCACCGCAGAGCCTCCAAGCAACGAGCCCCTCAACCTGTAGGGGGCAGCGTCTGCCTCCATGTTGTGTTTAGTTTGCGAGTGCAGACAGAGGTTCGGGTAACCTCCTCCTGCTTATCGTCCAGACTACACATCCCAGAACCCCCCGTGATGTGGCTCTGTACTTATTTTTTCACTTTGAATATTGTTGTTAACAGATAATAAACTTTAGTGTGAATTTAATCACTTTTTAGAACATCAGATATTAAACATCAAACAGATGTTATTTATCATAAGTGAGCCACGTTTAACGTTTTATCTTAAAGGATCCTTTTGATGTAATTCACAGTAAAACGTCACCGAGTCTGTCTGAACATGGTCTTTGTATGTTTATTTGAAAAACAGAGGATTCCCTCTTAATCAAACCACCTGATCAACTATTGATTACTGAAATAATCAATAGTCTTTAAAAGGCTTCAAGAAGGTCAGGGGAGGTATAGAATTATTTTACCTTTCTTTCACCTCCACACCCATTTACTCACCTTAGCTCGTGTGATTAGATGGGGACAGTCCCATAGGACTTAAAGTCTGGGACTCTCCACCGGTCGCTCTTAGAACTGAAGAAGCTTCTGGAAACTTAAAGACGTCCAGACGCTTTTCTTTCAAAGCTCCTCAGAAAACCTTGTGTGTAGATATATATATATACATATATATATATATATATATATATATATATATATATGTATATGTATATATATATATATATACATATACATATATATATATATATACATATACATATACATATATATATACATATACATATACATATATATATATACATATACATATACATATATATATATATATATATACATATACATATACATATATATATATATATATATATATATATATATATATATATATATATATATATATATATATATATATATATATATATATATAAAACACCCAGCACGCCCCTGCGGGCGGTTTATCCTTCAAGCTCGGGTCCTCTACCAGAGGCCTGGGAGCTTGAGGGTCCTGCAGTATCTTAGCTGTTCCCAGGACTGCGCTCTTCTGGACAGAGATCTCCGATGTTGTTCCCGGGATCTGCTGGAGCCACTCGCCTAGCTTGGGAGTCACCGCACCTAGTGCTCCGATTACCACGGGGACCACCGTTACCTTCACCCTCCACATCCTCTCGAGCTCTTCTCTGAGCCCTTGGTATTTCTCCAGCTTCTCGTGTTCCTTCTTCCTGATATTGCTGTCATTCGGAACCGCTACATCGATCACTACGGCCGTCTTCTTCTGTTTGTCTACCACCACTATGTCCGGTTGGTTAGCCACCACCATTTTGTCCGTCTGTATCTGGAAGTCCCACAGGATCTTAGCTCGTGGAAGGGGTTACATGAATAGGATGAGGGACCTATGGATATATATATATATATATATAGTGAGAAGGATCAGAAACACTGATCTAAACATGCAGAGCTCTCATAAAGCCTCGTGGGCCAGAGAAGAGTTGTGTTGTTGTCGTGTTGATCTGTCAGCGAGCCGAGGATGGTAAATGGTGTGTATTTGTATAGCGCTTTACACTATACACAATCATCCACCCATTCACACATTCAGGACTCAGCTGTTGCATCATGTGGGGAATTACATCATCACTACCAGCAGCAAAAGTACTTCCTGTTAACAGGAACACGAGGCCGCGAGCAGGAAGGACACGCTGATGAGTAAATACAAAAGCAGGAGGGAGAGGTGCAGTTACAACTCCTGAAGCTTCCTGTCTTTCAACACATTAGGTCTGTGCTTCAGTCCGACTCCAGGCAGCCTGGAAAACCTGGGAACTCTAAACTGTTTTCCCGTCCTGGAAAACTCCCCAAGTTTATAGATCAGGACCTGAATAAAAAACACTGTAAATACACAATGTAAACATAAAATCTTTATGAGGGTCAGATTTTTCTTTCCCCTCAGTGATGTTTTACACACATCGTGTCTGAAACCAAACTTTTACTCCCTTCATGCATTAAAGTCTCTGTGCAGAAGCTTTTAACGCAGACTGACTTTGACTTTTTCGTGCTTTCTTTTTAAACTACCAGTCACATGAGTGACTAACTGGGCTTTAAATCCAGGCGTCGTATCAAAGGCGCTGTCAGGTGAGGCTGTGGCATCAGAAGCTGAGTTCAGGTGTCAGCACGTTCAGTGTGATTCAGGAAGCCGGGTCAGTGTTCGTACACGGACATGCTGGCGTTCAGCTCACTCAAGCCTGGGCTGTGGCCCCTGATGTTCTGTTTCCGTTCAGTCGGGGTGCTGGAAGCCAACTGAGATTTCTTTTACATACGTTTATTTTCATTGGCAGCATTTAATATAAACACGTGTCGCCAGTGTAACGTGAGAGAAACTAACATCGGCCATCATCGGTCTCACACCAACCTGCCCTTTCCCTCCTGCTGCCACCCCGTCACTCGTCTCCACCTGGTCTCCAGGTGTTTAAACTCCACCTTCACCGTTCCACCATCTATTCAGTCCTCTTCTCCACCAAACCCACTGAGAATATGCTGTGAATATTTTGTCTTCAGCACCAGTGTGAGCAGACTGTGGTCACTGTAGGCTGACTGCTTCATGATGATATAATGTGGAAAAATGTATTTTATAACTGATCATTTGAAGGTTATGGCTGATGCCTGGCTAAGAGCCCAGCAGGGTTATTAAATGTGGCCAAGCAGGCCTTTAAAGTTCACATCAGTCAAGCGGAGGACGCTGTGAACTCGTCAGACTGGAGCCGCTCCAACAGTAAAAAGTTCCTGAAATCTCGTCCCGTTCGTGTAATGGCGTATCCTTCCTTATTTACATGTGTCACATAGCTGCGTTCGCTTCACTTTCAGCAGCGGCTCATTAATCCACGTTACTTTGGTTCTTACTGACTCTTCAGTTTGACACCCGGCCCGACCACATCCTTCCTCAAACTCAAATGCAAAGAAGTACAACCGTCTTTCTTTCGCTCTTACAGTAAAACTAAAATAGGTGTGGCGTGACTAAACACTGCCAAGAAAGACAGAAGAGCCCAGAGGAAGTACACATCAGAAGTTGTTTTATTAAACATATAAATACAAATTTAAACAAAGGAAGTGAAAAAAAAGTTCATGAGCGAAATCTCTAAAACAGAGTCGTGGATCAGAGTCTGTGAGGAAGTGACCAGAGCTAAAAACATCTTTTAATGACCCTTCGATCAGTTTGTAAAGTCCTCGGCTGGATTTGAAAGGCCTAAAATATGTTGCAAAAACAAGAGTAGGAGCAGAGTGGACAGGCCGGTTAATCCACGCTGCGGGAATCTCAAACAGAGCCTCCGAACCCCGCAGATCGTCGGCAACAACAAACCAGGCGGGAGGTCACCTTCCAGCCGCTCCTCATTTGCCTCAACTCCTCCAGAACGAGTTCAGACTGGAAAAAATTTGCCCTGAGGTCAGCGAACGCATCATCAGAGATAAGACTTTTAGGAAAAGGTCTCTTTAAAAGCTTGGACCCTGAAAGGCGTCCACTGACCTCCGCGTTTCACTGTGGAAAAGCTGGCGGCGGCTGTGCGATCCACCAACGACTGAGCCCATAAACCAAAGCTTTGGTGGGTTCAGTCGCAAATGTGAAATTTTGTACTTGGAAAAAATCTGATTTTCCAAGTTTTTTAAAGCCAAACTTGCGTTTACTGACATGATGGACTGGAAATCATTAAACTTTAAAAGGGATCGATCAGCCGATCATTAGTTGATCTTCAGTCCAAATGTTTCACGCTTAAACTTTTCCAACGACTCAGCTGTAAGACTGTTACATTTACATCTTTAACTCTAAATACTCGGTTACGCTTCCACCAGTGGAGCCGATCGAGGCTCCAACAATCGAACCAGTGTCGATTAAACTGTTAACGATTGATTAAGAATCTGTTCTTAGTTCATTTTAAGCAAATCTCTTCATAAAGTTCAGTTCCAGGGTTAACGCGTGGGCTCCTCAGAGGGTTGGATTTCTGCAGAGACGAACAGCTACAACCTGACACCATCGCATTAACCCAGACGAGTCAAACACGACGTGTTTGACTGTGGCAACAATTTTCCCACCATTTCAGCGCCGCGACGTTCTGCTGAAAGTGTCCTCGCTTTGTAAAAAGGAATTTGGCGTAAACAGCGTTTGGACAGCGTTACGTCACATTAAAGTCTGACAGCGTGCAGGCGTTGCCGTAAAGCTGAGCGTTTAGCCTGTTAGCTCACAGCGCTCGAGTTCCCTCGCATCATTTAAATCTGAGAGTCTCCGATGTCAGAGACCGACACGCCCCTCCTGCAGCGAATAAACGCTGTTCACGAACGGCTGATTGTCAGAACAAAACCTGAAAACTCCTCACTCCTCTTCCTCGTGACGTAAACGCAACTTTATTTTACTCGCCGTGACGCATGCAGGACTTGTCAAACAGGAAGTTCTGCGGAGTACATTCAGAGCGAGCGCGGGGCCCCGCCCACTCACACAGGTGGAGGTAGGAGCGTTTGGTTGTCTGAAAGGTTGTGTGGAAATTGCCGAGTCGACCTTTAACCTCTCGCAGACACATGGCGGAGGAGCCGACATTAAAAAAAAAATAGAAGCGCTCTCAGAAGTTCAACTGGAATCTTTATTTACAACCCAGAAAAGTGGACGCTCGAGTTCTGCTCTCTAATCCGGCTTCACATCAGCAGCTCATTTTTGACCTTCTTCTTCTTCTTCTGTCATTTATTCGCCGCACTCAGCTCATCATCACAGCTGACCCCACCCACAGACGTTGGCGAACATTACTGAGCTCGTCTACATCGGTGCATCTAGATCAGTGCAATGAAAAAATATCAAATCTGCTGCACAATAAAGATCTCAATCCAAACAAAGATACGAAAAAATTTTTTTAAAAAAGGAGGAGATATTTAGGTTTTGTTTTTTTAATTTGTGCCCCGAAGCACTTGCACGCACTGCTCATGAAAGACTGATGTGGCTTCTGGGCATGAACATTGAAAATGATGCATTCCTGCTAATGCCCAACAGGGGGCGACTCTTTTACTTACTGCTCACTTGACCTCTGACCTCAGCTGTACTTTCCTGATAAGTTTATGGTCAAAGTCACTCAGTAAGTCGCCAACTGAATGTTTTAAAACAGGACGTTTCAAATTAATGGGTGATGTCCATCTTTTATATACAGTCTATGATGGTGTTACAGTTTCCATGACAAAACACAAACTTGATGATTTAAGTCCAATTTTTGATTTAAATAGTAAAGAAAAGCCTGAATCATTCTGAAAGAACCTCAGCTGTGCACAAAGGTAACGCTTTGACTGTCAGATGAAGACTGAGGACGTCACGTTCTGTCCAACCTTCTCATATCTGCGGTTTATTTCATCACATCAGCAGATGTGAAAGAATCAGAGCAGGTGTTTAGTTTTATTTATTTGTAAGTGGAATTAAAAATCTGTAGATTCAGGAGGTGGAAACGAGGAATCGTGAAGCAAAGAGAACGACAAAAAAAAAAAAAAGAATCATTGGACATAAACAAGATTACATTTATTTTAAATTTTCTGCCTCAGGCACAGTTTCTCACTTCCAGCTGTGTTCACATCTGGCAGGTGTGCAGCAAACTCAACATTTTTCCATCCAGCTCAGAAAAACCTCCTTAAACAACTCGGCACTCAGTGAGAAGCACAAACTGGGATCGTCTCTGACATCACGTTAGTGTCTGCAGCCCGGGCGGAAACTTTGTAGCTGACCTGTTGATGCACATCTGTACTCCAAACACACACACGTCTGATTCGTCCTCCTCTTGGTCTGCTGGTTTATTGTCGACTTCCTGTCTGATTTTTTTCTGACAAATGAAAAGAGAGTCTCTAAAAATCACGTCTCATGGCTCCGATCCTCGGTAAGTGCTCTGTTGGGGTTCTGCTCAGAGCGTGGCTGGGTTCAGTTTCTCAGTGTCCTCGGAGACCCTCCAGTGTCGCCCTCCGGCTCGCAGCAAAGCCAAACTGCTCGTGTTCAGTTCAGAGAAACGAGAAACAAGAAATCCTCCCCCCTCCCGCCCCTAAAACCCCAGACCCTCCCGCCCTGCCCGAGCTCACTCAGCCCGCCCGCTCAGCCTCATCTCTGTCCATGAAGTGCCGATACAACAGGGGGCTGCTGGGAGCCGTTGGGCTGGGAGACGGGGGGCCACATAGGAGTCTGTTGCATGTGGTGGTAGTGATTGTGATGCATGTGGTGGCCCGTGGGCGATGACGGGGGCAGCCAGGCCGGCTGGTGGCTGGGTGGCGAGGACGCCCAGAAGGAGCCGAATCCCGCCGTGGAGGAGTGAGTCGGTGGAGAGCACGCCATGGACGCCTGGGAGGGCCCACTGCCGGAGCCACACTCGGACGCCCGCAGTTTGGAGAACATGGTGATGGCATCGGGGAAGTTGGGTGGCGTGGCGGGGGTGTTTCTGGGAGTGCACATCTGCAGGAAGAGGAGAGAGAGGGAGGATGGTTTCAAAATAAAAGCCTGGAGGACTTGTTGTAAAACTTCAAATGCTTTAATGTGAAGTCAGAAGAAGAAAAACCTGAACTGTAAAGAGTTGGAGCTCTGCTGACACACACACACACACACACACACACACACACACACACACACACACACACACACACACACACACAGCGAAGGAAAGTCAAGAGGGCCATTGGATGACCCAGACTTTCTAAGGCTGCTGGAGGCGGAGCCACACATGCTGCTCAATGAAAATAAGATTATTAAACAGCTTCGTTTTAATGAGGTCAGCAGCTGCGAGTCTGCAGACAATAAACCAACACGGTGGAACCAAAACCCGAGCCACGACGACACGCTGGCTGCACCCATATTTATATATTTTTTTATGTTTATGGTTTACTGGGGGGGCAATAACCGTCTGTTGGCAGGTTGCAGGAACTTCCTGGAGTCTCCACCAGCGCCCGAGATAAAACTGACATTAATTACCCTCCATATGTGGTACAGATGGTTGAACCCGAGTCTCAGGTGCAGACCTTTTAGCCCTTCCCCTTCCTTTTACGGCCCATCTCATGATGTTTAGCGACGTCAATTCGAAGCACACCGAAACAAACAGAGTTGCGCCTGCAGCCACAGATCTGTGTCACCAAAACAACAGCGGGATGACCACAGTGACTTTTACGCTGCCTGTTGGAGCTCCGCCTTCTCACATGTTCACGTTGAGCCGGCGAAAGGCCTCCTTCCCGACGTAAACAGCCGGGTGTGTTGTTTCAGCGCTGAGGTGCACGGCGTGCAGAGGCGGTAAACCTGCGGGCATTTTCCTGCTGCTGTTCAGGCCTGATCGGCGTGTTCGTTACAAACGGCCTCGCCTCTGTAGATTTCCCGTGAGCCTCGGAGAACCGGTTCTGTGGTGTGCTGCGTGTTGATGCATCGCACCGATGACGTTGGACCAAGAACAACACCAGCTTGCCGGGCGCCACGTGACCTCACACAGAGCCAAATAATCAAACTTTTACTTACGAGTCAAAAATGATCCTCAGGAACAGGATTGATTGGTTCTTATTAACTCTCTGAGGCGCTGCTGCACGTGCACACACGCTCTCTCATTAATCTCCGAGGCGTCTAAGAAGGAGAAGAAGCCGCTCGGCTGGTTCCCGCGGAGCTTTTTATTTCCTCAAGACTTCAGTGTTATCTTTAATAGTTCATCACTTTACAGACACATGTGGATTCCCATTTCCCCCATACTCCGAAAAACTGTTTGTACTCAAAATATTTTTTACATTTTTCTAAAATATTCCACTAAATTTGTCAATATTTGTTCTTACGGCAAAAAGTCCAAACTCTGCCATTTTCTGAGCCTCAAACAAACTCATTACTTTCACAATAAAGGCTCCACATCACTGCTCCCTCCTCCTCCTGTGCACCCCGGGAGGAAGTTGGGCAGCTGATGCTCGCTCAGAGCGCTGAGTTGCTTCAGTGCAGATGATGAAGATGATGTCACCCAAAATAACAACAAAGCAGCCTGCTGCCTCAACATGCCCCCCCCTCCCAACGCGTGCACACAAACCAGAGGAGGAGGAATGAAAACAAAACACGCCTGCTGCAGGCGTCCCAGCACGACCGAGGATCAGATCCAGGGAGGCAGAGGCAGGAGATTTAATGAGAAGACACACGCACACACACACACACACGCACACACACACACACACACACGCACACACACACACGCACACACACACCTGTCTGCTCACTGTGACGCAGGTCTGCACATTTTCTCTTTATAAGCTGGTAATTATTAAATTACAGGGCTGCAGTTGGAGATTAAACAGTTATTATGGCTGCACACGCCCGTCGTCCTAACAGCGCTCAAACACAAACACAGCGTCTGTGCGAGCAGCTCGCCCTCCACCTTCTGCTCTCTGTGACTAAACCAACCGGCAGATGCAGGAAGAAGGAATGGCGTGGACCATCGAACTGCTTCCTGATGTCTGAACGGCAGCCTGTGGATCGCCACGCTGAACCATCCAACCACAACCACAGAAGACTTTCATAAAATCGTTGTGTTTAGTAACGTTTTCACGCACTTACCATCTGGTGGTGATGCCCGGGGACGTTGGCCTCCTGGAAGAAGGAGCTCAAGGCCGTCTGCAGACAGAAAGAGAGGCAGAAGGACGAGTTACGTTTCCACATGGAGAGCAAGCAGGACGCATTCATTTCCCCCAAAACCTCAGACAGGAAGGGCCGCCCCATACCCCCACCTTTCACCATCGTTAACACAAAGGGCTAAACGTATCATCTCCACGCTGGGACCTGAAACTGAGTCATCAGACCGCAGAGACTCTTTTTTCTGCAGAGCTGCTGGGAGTGAAACCTCGAGGGAGGCGAACAAAAACCAGACTTTCTGTTTCTGAAGAAATGATCTGCAGCTTCCTGCAGAGCTGACAACATTTTTAAAGCCACGGAACGAAAACGAGCTTATTTCACAGCCAAACCACCTGAAGCAGCCGAGGTCATCGCGCCTGGAAGCTTTGATAACATACCCAATAATCACTGAAACAGGAAAACTGATCAGTTATAAAAGGACTGACTTATTTATGATCATGGACTCATGTGTCACATCATTTTTCATTTCCTGTCTCGGGGCATTAACCGCCAGAGACAACCTCACAAAACCCAAAAAGACGTTTAGTTTCATGTTTGCAGAAACACGCTGAAAGTGTTCGGATTTAAGCAGCTGTGGCGCAGAAACACTGGCAGTGAAGTAAGAAACAAAGAGTCTCATCAGCGTCTCCTGTTTCGTCCTGTGTGACATTGAGCTGGGTTGGACTGACTCAAACGCTCGTATCTCTGAAGGTCTGCAAGTTTTCAGAAGACAAAACACGAGCACTCGTCGAACTTTTCCAGCTTTCCCTCACAGCAGCCTGAAATGTAAACAGTGCGTCTCCTGATTGTGCAAACAGGGAAACGAGTTGGCTTCACGTACGCATCGTCTTTGTTGTGAACTCAAACGCACGCTGTGATTGCAGAAGGAGAAACACCGGGCCGACCCAACGCTACAAAACATTTCCCGAGGACCCAAGGGACCCCCCCCCCCCAGCAATGTTGCGGGGGGTGGAGTCATCCCACAGGTGGGAACTGACCAGGAGGGGACCACTTTAGACTTTCCATTCCCAACACTTAAAACTGAGACAGCCAGTTTCTGCACTAAGGACTCGAACGCCTCGGAGCTCCACTGTTCCCAGCATCTTCGACGTGCAGGAACATTAAAACCAGCACAATATTTAACCGTGCATAACAGATAAAAATCACTGAATGTGGTGTTTGCCGAGTTCAATGTCTGCAATAACTGTGGGACTGCAGAGCTCCTGTGGTCTGAACAGGGAGCGTGAGCTTGTTTTGCAGCTCAGTTTCTTCTTTTTTGTTCCCAACACTTGAATGAATGCCGTGCCCTTCCCTCCCCCTCCCCCCAGCCGTGGTTGTTTAACAACAGCGGTGGCGCAGGAATGTCTGCCGTACAACGTGACACCCATCTCAAAGAGCGAAAGTGCTCGGCCGCTATTGTGCAAAGAGCCGCTCTTTGTCTCGTCTCGTTTAATTTTCTGGTTTGTTGCAGGAAACTCCGTAACCTGCGAGTGTCTTTAAAAGTCCTTGCAGAGGGAAAACGGTTCACGGCGGCGTGACGGCTTTTACTTTCACTCTAGTGCCTCATGACCAAGGACAAAAAAAAACAGAAGCTCCAACAGAAAAAGAAACTTCCTCTTTCAGCAAAGGGGCAAACCGGGCGGTTCGACAGGAAGTTAATCAGCAGCTATTTTCACTGTCATTGTAGTAATTTTACAAAAACAGCATGAACACATTTCCTGCTTCGGGCTCCTCACGTGTCACTGTGTTCGCTCAGAACGAGTCAACACTGTACAAACACAGTCAGCATCATCAACATGATAATCAACACAAAACACTCATCTGGACCTGCCAACGTCACTCAGCGCTCGGGTCTGTTTTCAAAAGCTTTCTTTCCCCTCAAACAAACTTCTTCCACCAACTTCGTTACTCCAGTTACTCGTCCACAGGTTAAATCTCAGGATTATTTAAGGTCCGTGCGTCTCTTCTAGGGCTGCCACGATTTGTCGACTAGTCACGATTACGTCGACTATCAAAATCGTCGACGACTAATTTAATAGTCGACGCGTCGTTTGAAGCTTTGTAAGATCACAAAAGACGCAGGAATAAGTAGCAGGATTTAAGAGTGTAATAACGGACTGAAACAGAAGATGGCAGCACTGCATGTACAAGGATGCCAGCTGCCGTTAAACCCCAAAGAAGAAGAAGCAGCTGTGTCCCAGAATTCATAGCTAATAAGCCCAGCTTAGTTTCCAACAATGGCGGCAGCTAGTTAGTTTTAATATTAATTCTTTCTGGGTCACAAAATAAACGTTTAACATATTTTCAGGCGAGAATGTAGCTGTGTAAACCTCAAATATCGGCTCAGTTTATCAGGACACCACATATTTTCAAAAGCGCTCCGACGTTTTCGGAGACGTCTGTTACCCACTAGCTCGATAGCTAGCCGGGGGCTAGGCTAACTAGAGCCGTGAGAACACCGGACTCCCGGCAAATTGTTTTCAAACCCACCGCCGTCTTTCGCGACTCAGGTTAAATATATATGAGTCACTTAGATAAATTAAAAATGTTGTTGTTTGGCTTTTTTTTCTTTTTTTAGTATTTTATTTGTTGGTGAGTAAATCAGTTTGTCTGAGATTAAAGTTATAGTTTTTACACAGCTGAATAAACGTCAAGCAGACAGCTGATTATCAGAAGTGTGAGATGCTCGAGAATTTACTCCAGTGTCCTGTTATATTTTAGATAGGAAGGAGTTTATTAAACTTCACCGAAACAATCTGCAAATTTCATTAAAATTTAATAAACTATCATCTTGTCTTTATTTTTAGTTAGCACAGACCTGAAACACTTAAAGCTGTAAGCTAATGATAGTTATATAAGAGCAGATGCTGCTGGTGCAATAAGCTGTAGTTTTACGTCCAATGGATGATGATCTGATTAGTCGACTAATCGCATAAATAATCGGTGACTAGTCGACTATCAAAATAATCGTTTGTGGCAGCCCTAGTCTCTTCACAGCCGGCTGAAGGTCTGTGGTCACGCGGTTCCTTAACATCATTCAATCTTTCCCCATAAATGTAAACTTTGAAACTTCTACTCTTGGGTCTGTATGATGTCAGTGAGAGGCAAGTGACACAGGCAAGATAAATACAGATTATTTTTGACCTGTGAGTCAGCAGGACATCCAGCGTGAACGTAAACACCTGGACGATTGTTCTAAAAGAGGAAATTGTCCACAGAGACTGAACGAGTTTGTGTATCAGGCTGTAAACCTGTTGATTTCTGCTGGAATGCTCTAACATGGGAGTCTATGGGGACTGACTAACTGCTGGAGCCTCCAGTGGACATTAGAGGAACTGCAGCTCGATTCTCTTCATTCAGCAAACACCAAAACAAAATAACAGCCTGCTGTGGGGACATGTTAGCGTGGGACTGAGGTCTGACTGCAAGTCCGGCATCTCAGACGCGAGGAACGCCCACATCCTTCACACCAAGGTTGCGCCTCTAACCCGTGCTTCTCCCTCAGCGTTGTCTTCCAGGATTCAGCTGTATTATGTTGTCCAGGTAACGTGAAGGTTAGTGACTCACCCCAGAGACACAACAACACTCCTTAATCCCAGTTTCCAGTCACACAAAGTAGCAGTGCACAGCACTTTTTCCAAATAAACAAGTCAGCCAATCAGAGTCATAACCCCAACTCCTGACAGTACTCCAAACATCACCACCGCCTCCTCCCCTCCCGGTGCAGCACCTGGCTGCAACAGACAGAGGCGTGGAAGCTCAGGTGACCGTTAGCTGTTCAGCAGGTCAATGCTGCGGATGGGTGCGTTTGATGAAATGTCAGATGTTCTGGGAGGTGGTCAAGGAGAAATCATCCACACAAACGCAGACAGATGGGAGCAGAAGTTGTAAACAGGACCTGGGTACACCTAAATCTTTTTTTTTATCCTTTATTTATTTCATTGAATAAGAATAACGTTCACAAATTGCTGTGAGGTGACGCAGCACAGAACCGTAGTGAAACAACTTTTCAGGAATGGCTGATGGACTGCCAATCCTGCCTTATCAGGCTCAGCACAGTCTGTGCATTTCTGCTTTTTAAAGGTGGGCCAAAATAAAAATGTCAGGCTTCTTCCAGCGATCCAGTCTGAGATCATTCAATTAACATTTTGGATCCATGAAAAGGAAAATCCCCAAATCTTAATCCGATCCACAATCTGTGATCGGTGGTTAGAGAGAGGCTGAGGAGGATTTCAAACACGAGTGCGAGTGTGTTTTCTTCATAAGCTGGCGAAAATACAGCGCTCTGTGCTGCAGCACATGAAGGAAACAAGCTCAGGCCTGTTTAGCAATGAAAGAGGAAACCAGTGAGGAGCAGAGGGAGCCTGACTGTCACTTCATAGAAATTTCCAAGTTTGTTGTTCAACAAAATCTGATCAATAGTGGCTACTTTTCATTTTCCAGTGAGCACAGAGCCTTCTGTAATGACTTACAGCTGGCCTGTGTATTTACACTGTACGCTTTGTTGAATTATTAGCCTGACCATCACAGGCCCAGTAAACAGTCACGTCCCCGGCATGCGTATCAGATTAATATCATGGGACCCACTTTCTTCATGAGAGGGGAAAAAGAGGAGAACCAGCAGCTCAACCACGCATTTTATGACTCCCACTAAACACAACGAGCAGCTAAAGGCTCGTCTTCTGTTATCCGCTGGCCTGCCTCGCCCTGTTAGAGGAGGACTTCTCGGCTTTGAATCATAGTTAGAGACACGAGCGCCACGTTGGGAAAACTGCGAAGAAACAGCTCAAACTGACCTCCACCAGCCAGCTTCAACTTCTAATAGGTGTTAATGGCACACGGAGGTCCGTGTATAGGAACAGCTGGAAGGATAATGCATCTTAATCGGTCTATATATAACCGAGAAGCACCGGGATCAATGTCAGGGCGCTTAGCGGGGAGCACGCACGGTCTGACCTCTTTATCCGCTCCGTGAAGCGGACACAAACACGCAGAGAGCCGCTCGCTGTGCTTCCAGAAACTCACACAGGAAACGTGATGAAACGATTGTTTTTGAGCTGGGCAGGGAGGGGCTGATCCATCAGATCACCCCGCGAGCTCTGACGGTAAACAAGCCTGACCTGTAGTTTATGATCTGTGAGTAATGCGAGCGGATGAAAAACAGCGCATCTTATCTTATCAGCATCTCCACGCCAAAATAAACACCGCTCTACTCTAGCCTTACACAGCCCTGGTCCAACCCGAGCGCACTACCGCTCTGCCCGGCTAACAGCAGCTAGCTTAACGGCGAGGCGACGGAGAATGTAAACAAAAAGCATCGAACACCACGTCCTCAGCGCGGCTAGGCGGCTAACGCTAGCCCCGGGAGCGCATGGCAGCGAGGCAGCACGGGAAATCCTCAAAACAATCACCACAGCGAGTTCACGGGCACCTCTTTGTACACCAAATCACGCGTGGGGGTTAATAAAAGGACTCAACGTGTAAATAAACCTCCCACTCACCTCGAACTGCCAGTGGGCCGCCTGGAGGAGCTGCTTCGCCTGATCCGCGGCGCAGCCAGCCGTCAAAACAAACTGGTTTATCATCACTTGGTGCCTCAGTTCTTCCATATTGACCGACATGGCTGCTCCCGCGGCTCCTTTACAGACAAAAACTGCCACCTTTTTTTCTAAAAAATAAAAAAAATGATAATAACTAAACCCGGACCTGAAGGAAGCCCCGCGAACCTTCCGTCCTTCCTGCTCGTCTGTCCGTGAGTCTCCGCAGCAGCAACAACAATGTTTTCATGTCATCGCAACAACAAAGAGCAACGCGTCACTGATTGGACGACTCCACGGCGAGAGAGTACTACAGAGGCGCTGATTGGCTATCGATGAAACGAGTTTAAATTTCTTCGGTGCGCTGGTTTTAAGTGTTAGGACTGTGTCGGTGGGTGGAGTCTTAAATAGGGGTGAGTGAAAACCGTCCACGCCGCCCTCAGTGTTTGTCGAGTAGGGTTACACAAGCGCTTTCATTTGTGTTCGTTACGCTGACGTAATGTTCGATCGGCCAGTTGCCGTAAACTCATAGAGCCGATTGGCTGCTTCCTCACGAGCTTCACACGTGTAAACACTGTAAATATTTTGTTTTATTTTTTGAAACATATCCCGTTCATAGAGTCAACCCGAGAAAGACATAATAAATTAAATACATTTTTAAAATTTAATTTTATAATTTATTTAACTGACTGCCTATATTTTTCTCATATACACCACAAAAACCTGATATATCAAAAATACATTTTAAATTAAATAGGCTACTATAAGGAGTGTGTTACATAATACACGAAGGTTTACTTTGCGTTTGCTTTTGTATTTATCAAAACTGTAATATATACTGTAGTAATATGAAACAACACATTTCGAACACAACCGATTTATTCAGTAATTTGTTTCCACAGTAATGCAGAATATTCATGAGAATTACAGGGTATTTTAAAGATATGTGTTAATTTACAAACGTTTTGATGTAAGAGATTTTTCTGTTATTAGTACATAAAGTCCAGGATTTAAATAATTTAATTGCTTTTATTAATAAATTTTTCATATAAAGAATATTAAATCCATGTTGGAATCCAACTAACTTGAATTTGTCTATTAACAATAATAAGACTCATCCATCCATCTTCATCCGCTTTATCCGGGGCCGGGTCGGGGGGGCATGAGTAATAATACTGATATGTACGTGTCTGTTATTCATGTATGTCTAGTTTTTCACTACTTTTTCTTTTTCTGACCACATACACATGTCTTAAATGTGTATGCTCCATATAATATGTCATATCCTATAAACGTGACTTACATTGATGTTTTTCTGAAATAAGGAGCTAATAATGAAATTGATTTTGCCTTCACAAACATCTTAGTTGTTGTTGTTATTGGACAATAAACCAAAATTAACATCTCAGGAGCACATCAAAAATAAATCATGCTGCTTTATAAATGATGAAGCATAATCTATTTAAACACTAACGTGACAGCGAGAATGTAAAGAAGGACATGAAACTGATCTTTGTATTGATATCCTGACCCCTTTTCACCACATGAGCTTGCAGAGACGTTTCTAGAAACTTTTAAATGGTGTGGCCCCAGGGTGGCAGACTGTAGTTCCTCCAACATCCACTGTCAAAAAGCTGACCGGACTTCTGTAGCTTTCGTGAGGACATTTGATTTCCCATCCGAGAAGCTTCTTCATTTCTAAAACCAAATGGTGGCATCTCCATCTGTGAACAGTTCAAAGATGGATTTGTAAGTTACAACGCCAACTGTCTGCCACCTACAAAACAGTTTTGAGACCCTTCCCAGGTGCCTCAACCTCCACTCACGTTTTGCATCAGTTGATCTCAATGATGATGGTGTGAGGGAAAGTCTCACAATGGATTCACCCGAAACCTCTGTTGATAATGACCCACGCCCTTTTTTCACACCTTCGCTCATGCTAATAGTGGGTCAACGACCCTCTTAAGGGATAACTCCCATAGACTTTAAACGCCTCCACCATTTGGTTTTAGCACTGAAGATACATTTTGCTTGAGACCCCAAAAGATTCCGTTTTGATTCATGATCAATCGTCCAGGTAAGTAAATCCCCAAAGTTTGATTCTGTTCATCTGGATGTAGAGTTTTCAAACGTTTCGTCACTCATCCAAGTGACTTCTTCCGTCTCGCTACGTCCAGATGAACAGAACCAACAGTGATTCACTTACCTGGATGACTGAGCAGGTAAAATGTCTTCACAGAATTTTAAAAAGTCTTTCCAAGCTCCTTAGATTTCCGTGACCTGGATAACTGAGAACCTACACAGATATATGTGGATGCATCTTACTAACCACTAACTTAGCACTCCAACATCTAACCTAAACATGGTCACTTCTGGCTTCAAAAACCAAGATGGCTGCAGCTAAAACTCTAACACAGAGACTTCAAACATAGAGTCATGTTCCAGAGAATAATTCTGCCAGAGATCAGTAATATCTTCCCCACTCGCTGCCTGAGGAGGGTGCACAGTATCCTGCGGGACCAACATCACCCTGCGCGCCACCTTTTCCATCTGCTGCCCTCAGGGAGAAGGTACAGGTCTATACAGGCCAGAACATCCAGACTGGCCAACAGCCTGTATCCACAGGCTGTGAGGCTCCTGAACTCTCTGCCCCCCTCTCACGGACAATAACCATATCCAACTTCTTAATAGCAATGAACTGGTCTGCATTGGTGCATCATATCTTTATTCTCTCCCCCCCCTCTTTCTTAAATAGACAACCATCATATCTCACAGTACAATAATATTGAACGGGTTGCATTGTTGCATTTTGTCATGTTTCTCAGGTCTTTGTCTGAATGTCCTATGAACATTACCTGTCTTGTTCTCATGTTGTTGCTAAGGATTGTCTCATTGCACTGAAGTCACACTGGGTTAAATATTTACACTTGGGTTTTAAGGGTTTTTTTGTTTTTTTTTGGTTTTTTTTACGGGTTGTACGGAAGCCCCAAACGCAATTTCATTGTTCTTTGACAATGACAATAAATAAATACTTGACTACTTGACTTGACAGGGGGTACATCCATCTTTGATATACAGTTTGTGGTTTCCACTGGTAACATGCTGCATTTTTCTGCAAACACTTTTAAAATTTAAAAAGCCTTTTGCATGATGGGCTACAGATAAAAGGAACAAGTGTTTGTGCTTGGATGAGCGTCGTGGCTTCGACACGAAACACTATCAGCCTGTCCCCTCAGAGCTGAGCTCCAGAGGACCCACAGTGACGGTTCTCCTGATGAACACTGATAATCTTCTTATCGGGGCAGAGCAGCTCTCGGCTGCAGGCTGTCCGGCTCTCTTTCTGCCATCAGGTGAGTAATTCAGCCCTGCTGCAGGTGAAGGAGCATGTGGCACAGGAGGGCATCTATTATGTATTATTGGAGGAAAGAGGAAGACTATAGGGACACAAAGCTCCTGACAGGCTTCAGCAGGTCTAGTGGTTCTGTTTGCTCATGAGAACATCACAGCAGATGGACCTGCTCTCCTTTTGCTTTATTACCTGTCAGGTATCTCAGTTCAGGAGCTGGATGTGCAGATTAAACATGGCCAAAGTTTCAGTTAATGAGGTCAGTGTGTGTGCTGTAATCCTCAGGATTCAGACTGCTCTGAACGCTCAGTCGGTCACAGTGTTTTCTAATCTTGGCTCTCTGTGATGTCAGAGAGGGAGGATACATATAATTTAGTCCAAAGACTGTATATAAATGATGGATGTAGCCACTGTGATGGCCCCCACTGGAGGCTTCGCTGGTCTGATAGTCTTTGTGTCCTTGAGATACTTAAAGACGACAGGTCGTGTTAGTTGGTGGTGTGATGTTTGCAGCTGAATTCCTCAACTTTTATTTCTGTCCAGTCTTAAACTTGACAAAGAGCACTCAGCTCTGATGATCATGTGAGTCCTCATTGTGTCAATTACACACAGACAGGGGGGCATATACACAGGAAACAAGGCTGGTCCCCAAACTGACCCCTGGCGCACATCGAGCCAGGGCGTCCACGAAAAATGATTTTAGTGCAAAGACGCCGACGTCCCTTTCTTTATTTTTATTCTCTTATTCTGTAATATTTTTATTTCTGATGCTTGTTTCGTGTTTGTTGTGCTCAGCCTGTCTTTTATCTGTGGAGCACTTTGAACTGTGTGAACATGCTGTTTGTGTCCTGATTCGCTGGCTGAGGCGACACCATGTTCAAAACAAAGTGTGTCGGTTCTTATCTCTGAATAATTCCTTCAAATGCAAATATTCCTCAGATCTTTGGAATTCTCTTCAGAAGTGGCGTCAGGGCAGTGAAATTAAATCGAATGTTGTGAAAAGTGATGTTTTATCAGCGAGCGGAGACTTTTTAACCTGCATTTATCTCTGGTGCAATATTTGTCATCTGTTAACATATTTATTGAATTCTCAGTGACTCACAGCCACTAACTGACCTGACCTTTAACTTGTACTCATCAAAGGAGGGGGGAACAACTAAGCTGTAGTGCCTCTTCACCTCACTGTGCAATACTTTTGTTAATAGTCAACGGTGCAATAGACTCCATACTTGAAATGTGCAATTCACTTGTATTTTTATTTTTATTCCTATTTATTCTATTTATCCCCTTCGTATATTTTATTTATATATGTCTCTGTATTTATATATATATATGTGTGTGTGTGTGTGTGTGTGTGTGTGTGTGTGTGTGTGTGTGTGTGTGTGTGTGTGTGTGTATAATATTCTGTTACTCTGTAACTTCTGTCGGTGCTGTGCTTTTGGAAACCGAATTTCCCAGAGGAACCCACCCGAGGGATTAATAAAGTTTTATCTTATCTTATCTTATCTTATCTTATCTTATCTTATCTTATCTCATATTCTCGGTGGGGGATGTTTGCTCATAGGTGAGGGTTTGTCTCTGAGCGGATGTTAAAAATGAACCTGAGCAGTAAAACAAAAGCACATTTGGATTTCATCCAGCAGGACGAGATGCACTTTTATCCGCCTGCTGGAGACGTGCAGGGCCCCCGATGCACCGTCGTCTCTGATGAAACGGGAACATCAAGCTTTCTGTACCATTGCTTTTTTTCTTTTTCTTGCTTCCTGGAGCTGCTCGTGCTTCATGGTTCCCGTCTGAGCTGCTGATGAATGTTAGAAAAGTTCAGCTGGGGGTCATCTCACCACCACAGCAAGAGCGGGGGGGTCTGTGAGAGTCAATGGTTAACAGCCGTCTGCACAGCTCAGTATTTACAAAAACACAATGATTATTGACGGAAGTGCTCAAGTACTGCAGAAATACTCAGTTACACCCTGAACAGCAAACTCACCTTTTAAACGAGGTGATTCATCCTTTAGTTTTACTGCACAGTTCCCACCTTCACTGCGCTCTGTGTGATCACAGCTCAAAGCAGTTACTGCAACCATCCACAGAAAAATGAGGCTTCAGTCATTTTTCAGTCAAAACTACAGAAATAACCCCAAAAATCTGCAGTTCTACACTTTAAACTTTAAACGAGAAGCTTTGAAGGAAAGTCGGTTACTTTATAAAAGTAATACATGAATCGGTTTCTTTAATTATCACAGGAGTCGTTGCACAGACGTCTGACAGATCCTGTCACGTGTTCCTGTGATGACAACAGAGAACAGGAAGTGCAAAAAACCCCCAAAAAACCACTGCGAGAGAGAAAAAAACCCATCACTACTGCACAAAAGCATAACAAGCACAAAGGAGAATACATTAGGAAATACAACAATAGTAATAACAACACAAATAAAAGTATAGTGAGACCTTCTCTATAGAGAAATCACAGTATAAGGGAATAAATAAAGGCAATAACACAGTAATAGAAAAACAAACAAACAAATGCTAAAAAAAAATCTATAACTAAATAAATAAGATGAATAGAATTAAAACTGCAAAAATTATGTACAAGGCCAGATACAATATGTTACCAGGAAATATACAGAGGATGTTCTATGACAGAGAAGGAGACTATGAATTGAGGGGGAAATTGAATCTAAGGATTCTTAAAGCACGGTCAAAGGTTAAAACCTTTTGTGTCACTATTTATGGGGTAAAACTGTGGAATAGTTTTACTATAGATCTACAGCAATGCTCAGGAATTAGTAAGTTCATGAAAATACTTCGAAAACTGATTTTGGAAGAATATGATACCGATAAAGATGATCACCCATTGTATGTATAAAAATATCAAATTATATCCAAATTATATCAATCACGGTAGCCATGTTTCTCCTCGTGTATCGTGTGGAGTATGTGATGATGGGAATTAGGTGAATTATGTGGGATCAATAAGATGTTGAGCAGGGGTAGGAATTAATAAGTATGTTCATACTTCTTCCTACTCCTTTTCAGACCAAACATTGTTACATTATGTCAGACGATTTTGTTTTATTTCTTTTTTTTTTTTTGTTTATCTGAACACATACGTGTGTGTGTGTATATCTACATATATATTCGTATCTGTAAATGAAAATATATGTAGTGTGTATATATTGGTTTTTTTTGTTTTATATGTCTGAAACAAATAAAGATACAATACAATAGATTAATAGTGTGTAAAAGTGGAGGTGAAGATGTGTTCATGGAGTTTCCTCTGTTTCCGAGCGGGAATCACTGAATCCTGCTCAGCTTTGGAAGAAATCAGTGGAGAAAAAAAATATGGATGCGACATTAATGTAGCAGGAATAACTTTTTAATGACGGCACAAATATAAAAGCGTCTCAATCGGTTCAGTTTTTTCCTCTTTCACGTCTCACGTGTATATGGCGCCCTCATCTGTCCAATCATAGACATTACACCAGAGTGCATTTAAACAAAACGATACAAAAACGAACAGACAAACATATATACCAGATTTCAGAAATTAAACTGAGTGAAATGACGATGGAGTTTTTATTATTAATAAACCTTTAAATAGATTTTCATTTGTGTTCAAAGGGCTCAGTTTTATTCGACATTTTATCTTTTAGATCTTCTTCCTGCTGCCCGACTGTTCCAGTCCAAAGTGACCATTACATTTTATTTTTACTAAACCAGCAGCTCAAAGTGATTAAAAATGCATTCAAAGATCACAAACTTTGAAGCAGAGTTGTAATAAAATATTTGAATCTGGAACAAATTTCAGTTAATATACTGAGTATGTGTTAATAATTCTGCTCTGTCATTTTCTTTTGGAACACATGAAAATAAAAATCAGAATAGCGCTTGGTGTCTCTGTTTGTGTTTTTGCATGTATTTGTGCACATTTTGCCTCGTGTTGTATTTATCTGGTTTTACATCATTGTGTGTTTTCTGTCTCCTCTTTGTTTCACAGCATTTGTCACTGTGGACGATGTTTCGAGTCTCTGCAGCTGTTTTCTCAGTTTTTGACCTTCTTGTTTCCATTTCAGTGTCCCTACAGTCATGATTTAGTCTTTATTGTGTTTTTTCTGCTTCAGATGAAAACATGTTTATGTGTTTATGGCAGTAATCCATCTGCATGTCCAAGGGCCCATCAGCCAGTCTGTGAAGTTTAATGACAGATTTCTGTAGTCGCTCTGAGTCCAGATCGCTTCTCCCTGCTCCTCTGTTCTTTAAAGTTAGTCTGCTTCACTGGTCCCTCTTTGACCTCTGACCTCTGTATGAGAACAGGTGAAGAAGGCTAACAAAGCAGAGAGTTGGGACAGAGACAGGACTACAGGCATAAAATCAAAGTAAAATGTGAGCATCGCTCATTTTTGACTTTCACGCCAAATAACAAATGTATTCTAATAAAACTCATCCATTTAAGTATGTTAAGGTTTAAAGTTAATCATTTACTCCCTGATGTTAGCATTACTCACGCATCAATCGAAATATCTGTGTCCTGAATGAAAACATCATTTATCTCTAGAGGAGGTCCACAATTCAGCTTTTATTCTGAAGCTCCCACTTCCTCCCTTCACACCTGAAGAGGTTTGTGAGCAGGTGAAGCTCTGTTTCTCTGACTCAGCCTGCAGCTGTCAGCAGCCTGTGCAGATCAGTTGAGAGCAGCTTTGAGGAGATGAGGAAGCCTTTTTATAGCTTTACAGTTTTGTGAGGGGCCTCAGGAAACCACTCAGCCACACTAACAGAACATTCAGGGGCACCGAGCTCTTTGTTTCGCCTTTCTCTCCTTTTCTGCCTTATGGACAAAAGTACATTCCTTCACACACGCCTCCGCCTGCATCAGTCCAGACGCTCGGTCCAGCTTTTGGTTTGTCTCGTATGTTACATTTATTGTGCAGACAAACAAGCAAGCCCAGTCAGGCACAAGAAGTAACCGTATTAAAGTACTCGAATACTCTCAGAATCAGACAAAAACCTCGTTTTGCAGTAAAACGTCTCCTGTGGCTGATGCCTGATTCTCAGTCCAGGCCTCTGAGGTCAGACCCAGGGGTGAGGAGTCGTTATGTGAGGGAGAGACTCCAGTATTCTTGTAACATGTGACCATGAAGACAGAGGCGAAGCAAGCAAAGAAAAACAAACCAAGAAGTTCAGAGCGCAACAAAAACAAAAGGACAAGGAAATCCAAAGAGACGAGCCGGTGAGGACAAAAACAGAAACACAAAGCACTCACCCTAAATATGAAGACTGACCCTGTTCTCATTTTATAACCCCTCCTTTGGTTCCTCCACCAGAGACCTGGGGAGGCTTCTCCTCCTCTGTGACCTGGAGGAGGACAGAGGAGGGAGGAGTCTGCAGGAGGAGCTATCAGTGAGGACGCACAGGTGTATCCTGTGGAAGTGTTTTAGGTGGAGGGAGATGGGCACTTTGAACAGCGGGTCCTTTTTCTCCACAAACTGTTTCTGTTATTAAAGACGATCAAATGTTCCCCCGTCAAAACCAAACAAACACTTTTTATTATTTTCTCCTTTTGGTCGCGTCTCAAATGAACTCTCAACAGTTTTCAGAAGATTTGTGGGGAGTTATTATAGAGTTAACATAGAGTTATCATAGAGTTATTATAGAGTTATTATAGAGTTAACATAGAGTTATTATAGAGTTATCATAGAGTTATCATAGAGTTATTATAGAGTTATTATAGAGTTAACATAGAGTTATCATAGAGTTATTATAGAGTTATTATAGAGTTAACATAGAGTTATCATAGAGTTATCATAGAGTTATTATAGAGTTATCATAGAGTTATTATAGAGTTATTATAGAGTTATCATAGAGTTATCATAGAGTTATTATAGAGTTATCATAGAGTTATCATAGAGTTATTATAGAGTTATTATAGAGTTATCATAGAGTTATCATAGAGTTATCATAGAGTTATCATAGAGTTATTATAGAGTTATTATAGAGTTAACATAGAGTTATCATAGAGTTATTATAGAGTTATCATAGAGTTATCATAGAGTTATTATAGAGTTATCATAGAGTTATCATAGAGTTATTATAGAGTTATCATAGAGTTATCATAGAGTTATTATAGAGTTATTATAGAGTTAACATAGAGTTATCATAGAGTTATTATAGAGTTATTATAGAGTTAACATAGAGTTATCATAGAGTTATTATAGAGTTATCATAGAGTTATCATAGAGTTATTATAGAGTTATTATAGAGTTAACATAGAGTTATCATAGAGTTATTATAGAGTTAACATAGAGTTATCATAGAGTTATCATAGAGTTAACATAGAGTTATCATAGAGTTATCATAGAGTTATCATAGAGTTAACATAGAGTTATTATAGAGTTATCATAGAGTTATTATAGAGTTATTATAGAGTTAACATAGAGTTATTATAGAGTTATCATAGAGTTATTATAGAGTTATTATAGAGTTAACATAGAGTTATCATAGAGTTATTATAGAGTTAACATAGAGTTATCATAGAGTTATTATAGAGTTATCATAGAGTTATTATAGAGTTATTATAGAGTTAACATAGAGTTATCATAGAGTTATTATAGAGTTAACATAGAGTTATCATAGAATTATCATAGAGTTAACATAGAGTTATCATAGAGTTATCATAGAGTTATCATAGAGTTAACATAGAGTTATCATAGAGTTAACATAGAGTTAACAGAGTTATCATAGAGTTATCATGGAGTTATTATAGAGTTATCATAGAATTATCATAGAGTTAACATAGAATTATCATAGAGTTAACATAGAGTTAACAGAGTTATCATAGAGTTATCATGGAGTTATTATAGAGGTAACATGGCATTATTATGGACTTAATAAGTTCCGTGTTATGGAAGAGTCCCCCTGATGACCCGAGGGCTGCTCAGACTGTTTAGATCCTTTTTAATATTTTTACTCTTTTTCAATATTTTAGTTCACCTCCTATTAATTCATTGTGATATTTTTATTGTATTATTTGTTTAAATGTTAAAACTCTGCTTTAATTATATAATGTCTTTATTCTTTCACCTTAGTTCCCTTTATGTTTCACTGTTAGTTATTATTTTGTATCTCAGTGTTCCAAAGACAGTCCTGCTGTGATACTACATGAGTATAGTGTATGTGTGTGTGAATGTGTGTGTGCGCACTATGAGTTACAGCTTTATTGTATAAAAAGTGTATATAAATAAAGTTTTGCTTGATTGATTAACACACAAAATTTACTTTCAGGTTTTAGATTTTTTTTTTGTTATTGTTGTTTCTTTATTTTGACAAATTTAGAGATTTATTGGGGAATTATTTTATGAAAGTTCCAGATCATGACGAGAAAAAACATTTTTCTTGATTTAAATCTGTTGTTTGAGAGTAAAAAGTTTCATCGGCTGGTGAAACGTTTACAGAGGAAACATTTTTATTTTCAATAATCGGGTCTTTTGTATAGTTTTAAAAGACTTTATTTTCATGTTTTAAATGTAAAATCTTCATCTCAAAGAAATTAAAATCAGTCAAATAGTTTATCCCTTATGAAGCTCCACATGCTCGGACTGTTCAGAGCAGCAGGACAACAGAAAAGCTGGTTTTACTTTTTGAAAGCTTTTTGGAAGACTTAATAATATGGAGTCTTAATCTGTCCTGAATGCAGAGGAGTAATAAGTGCGGTATTAAATATGATAGAAATGATGGATGTGTGGGTGGATGGTGCATCGTGGCCTTGGAGCAGCAGGACCTGAGCTTCCATCCTGATTTAATATGTTTTTGCATTCATTCGCTTTTTAAAGAAAGAAAAAGTCATGCGGAGTTTGCTTTTAATAAAACTGCAATAATCCTGCAGTAAAAGTCCCAGCAGGTCCCCCGGAGCGGCCCCGGGCCTCAGATTGAGAACCCGCGGCCACAGTTGACTTGAGCGTGATTAAAAATGAAGCGCCATAGAAACGGGGAGGCCAATGAAGACGCGCGGAGCTGTTTACAGGGGGTGTAGCGTTTCTATGGTTGCCGGTCAAACCTCCTGCAGCAGGTATTAAACTGGAGCCCGCAGCGCGCTGACAGCCGCCACAAACCTCCGCCGAGCAGGAGAAGCAGGACTCCTC
The DNA here is from genome assembly GCF_057382095.1 of Aulonocara sp. 'chitande type north' Nkhata Bay. Classification (NCBI taxonomy): domain Eukaryota; kingdom Metazoa; phylum Chordata; class Actinopteri; order Cichliformes; family Cichlidae; genus Aulonocara; species Aulonocara sp. 'chitande type north' Nkhata Bay. The sequence goes on from NC_141347.1 coordinate 36,476,717, forward strand.
CCCAGGTCTCCGTGTGGAGCAGCAGGTGCGCAGACTCACACTCGGCCTCCATCAGTCTGGATTCAACGGGCGCAGCTCAAAGGTGAGTCTGGATCTTTATTCCGAAGGTCATTTATCCTCTTTCTCTCAGCAAGCAAATCAGTACAGAAATGTAGAAATCACACAAGAACTGTTCAAAAGTCCTTCAAGAGTTTGATCGATCGGAGTACAAGAAGCGCAAATCTGCGGATTTTACTGCGCGTAAAAACTTATGAAAGTCCAGAAAGCGGAAAAAATTCAAACTTTATTAAAACAGGACGCGACAACTGAGACCCCTGCGTGCGCGAGCGCGAGCGCGAGTGTGAGTGTGTGTGCGTGTGCGTGTGTGCATGTGTGTGTGCGTGTGTGTGCATGTTTGTGTGTGTGTGTGTGTGTGTGTGTGCATGTTTGTGTGTGTGTGCGTGTGTGTGCGTGTGTGTGTGCGTGTGTGTGCATGTTTGTGTGTGTGTGTGTGTGTGTGCATGTTTGTGTGTGTGTGTGTGTGTGTGTGTGTGTGTGTGTGTGTGTGTGTGTGTGTGCATGTTTGTGTGTGTGTGTGTGTGTGTGTGTGTGTGCATGTTTGTGTGTGTGAGAAAAAGATGTTGTGGTGTCAGAGTGACGTAACGCTGAGCTGTTGCTTTGAGTGGGTGTCGGGCATGAATGCGTGGATGTGGATTGAGTGCGTGTCCCTTTGCGCGCACACAGAGCTGTTCTCGGGTCATTGTTCTGGCCTTCACTGAAGTGTCGGGTGTGTATTTACAGTCCTGTCAGGAGGTAACAGAGGGAGGAGGAGGAGAAGTAGCTGACACAGAGGAGAGAGCCATGCTGTCCCTGAGCTGTGCCGACCCGTGGGCCGAAGGCTCCGTGGGTCTGGAGGAGGAGGTGGTGACTGCGGCGGCTCAGGCTGAGGAGCGGGACGGAGTCAGCGGCACTGACAGCAGCAGCTGCTCCGTCAGTCTGGACGACAGCCTGACCAGCCTGCAGTGGCTGCAGGAGTTCTCCATCCTCGGCACCAACGTGCCGCATCACACGCACCACCAGCACCACCTGTTCGGCCACCAGCAGCTGGGCTCTGACGCGCCAGCCTCCCCCCTGGCCGGGGATCCCGCCTCCATCGGGATGCCGCTGACCCCGGGGAAGCCCACGGCGGCGGCCTACAGCAGGATGCAGCCACTGCCCGGCATCGTGGCGCACGGACACTGTCCGGACGACGTGGACTACAAAACCAACGCGCACATCAAGCCACCGTATTCCTACGCCACCCTCATCTGCATGGCCATGCAGGCCAGCAAGAAGAGCAAGATCACGCTGTCCTGCATCTACAAATGGATCACCGACAACTTCTGCTACTACCGCCATGCTGACCCCACCTGGCAGGTAACGGACCCCCCACCCACACACACACACAGAGGCAGTCCACCTGAGACAGGATGTGCCACCTGCTGCACTCATTGTGTGAAAATGAGTTTCTCTCAGGTCACATCACAGCTGGATGTGTTTCTGTTTGAGAACAGAGGTCTGGGCCTGCTGCCACTTGGCTTTGTGTGTAATTAATAACTGAGGCCTAAAACACTCAAACTTTAACAGGATTGCACTTTTTGTTTTCCTTTTTTAAGCAGCATAATACCTGAAATCAGCTCAGTAGGAGTAACCGAAGCAGATTCTTTCTCATGAAGGCAGCAGCAGTTTTTCAGAAAACTTTAATTCTGTTGGATCAATGATTGATGAAGCCGTTCGCTGCACTCCCAGAATTTCAGCCTCAGACATTTCAGAGCATTTTGTTATTGAAAGGCAGTACATGGGGCAGATAATATTTAACAAAGGTCACAGGGTCAGCGCTCTGTTTAGACCTGAGTGGAGAGGGGCTGGATGGTTGAATGCAAGGATACATTATAACTGACTACCATGCTCTGCTAGCTGTACTTCCTGCACCACAAAAAGCTAAAGTCTGTTGCTGAAAAGACACTTAAAGGTATCTGAACCTAAAAAGCTACATACCAGCAGCTTTATAGCAACTCATGTGTGTTAAAATAAAGATGTAAATATTGTTACCCAAGCCAAAAATGGAAGGATGCCTGAAAATAAAAGAATTAAATTAAGATTAATTTTAAAGGATCATAAAAGGAAACATGAGCGGGCAGGTTAGCTCACAGGTTTAGCAGGTGTGCTAAAGGCAGCATACTGGGATCAGCTCCAACCTGACATCCTTGGCTCTCTGATTTCCTGGCTTGAGGCAAAAAAGGACTTCAGATATAGTACACATGTACCTGTATTACTTTAAAGGAGATTTCTCTGCCATTTATTCTTAGCATGAACATTTAGGAATTCTTTTTGGCTTTTTAGTAACATCCAATTAGTCCTAGAATTTCACTCACTAAAACTGGAGCTCAGACCTGTTGGACGGTCTGTTAGTGCAGTAACTTCACAACATCCATATTATTGGTTAGATAATTAAAAAGGCTCCAAAAGGCTCCAACAGCACAAACATGGTCCAGAGATTTAGTTCAGGGTCTCTAGCTAGCTGAGGAGAAGCCTAGCAGACAGCTAGCAGACAGCCGCCTGTGTCACCATACACCTGTCAGTCACAGAGGCCACGCCTCTAATAATGCAAACTGTAATCCAGAGTTATCCAAACATTCTCCCTTGTACAGTTATGAGGGGGGAAATTATCTACACAGACTGAAACAGTTTTTGTAAACATGTTACTACCATTATGCTAAGCTAAGCTAACTGTTAAGCCAGGCTGCAGCTTCAAATGTGCTGAACACAAATAAGAGCAACATCAATCTGATGATCTGAGCTGAATGAAGACAGTGTGTGAGCTGTTATTTAAAATATACATTCCTCCTTCCAGAACTCGATCCGACACAACCTCTCGCTCAACAAGTGCTTCATCAAGGTGCCGCGGCAGAAGGACGAGCCTGGGAAGGGGGGTTTCTGGAAGATTGACCCGCAGTATGCTGAGCGCCTCCTGAGTGGTGCCTACAAGAAGAGACGAATGCCGCCCGTCCAGATCAACCCGGCCCTGCGGAACAGACTCGGGGTGAACATGCAGCCTCAGCCCAGAGGGCAGATCGGGCTTTGCGTCAACCCAGAGTCCCAAAGGCTTCTTCGAGAGTTCGAAGAGGCAACGGGGGCTGATCAGAATTGGGACCCCCATCTGGCTGAGGGGACCATGCTGGGGTCCTGGCCAGTGGTCAGGGGAAGGAGTGGGCTCAAGAGGAAGCAGGGCTCTAGAAATGGTGCTGCCAAAGCCCCCCGTCGGTCCAGCTCCCCTCTGCTCTCCATGGATGAACAGAAGGAGATTGGACCTCTGAAGGGAGACTTCGACTGGGACGCCCTTCTGGATTCTGCCCTCAGCGGGGAGCTCACTTTGGAAGGTGGTGAGCCTCTGAGCCCCATCATGAAAGAGGAGGACCTAACAGTGCGGGGAACCCACATTTCTCCTGTTGAAGCCCCTGCAGGCTCAGCAGAGGCAGAGAGGAGTAACAACATGTCTGACTTTGATGAGGAGACCTTCCTTGCCACAGCCTTCCTGGAGAACCCCTGGCCAGAAGAGGAGGCGGATCATGGCCGCAGTGATTTCCTCTGTAGCTCCACCGTCAACTTAGACCAGCTGTTTGGGCTCGAGGACCCATTAGGTGGGGACCCCAGCAGCAGGATGGACACCCTCCTTTAAGGAATAATTTCCAGGTCGTCTTACAAACTAAGAACGCTTCTCAACACAACCTGGGAATAAAATACTCTTTTTTTATCCTCATGCAAGCTTAACCGTCCTTTTCAAGATGTTTAAAGTATTTTTAGAGAAACATTTTTACGCAGGTTCAATGCTGGAAATAAACACTCAATGCCTACCGAACAATGATGCCACAATGTACAGCAGCAGTTCATATTCCACAGAGAAACTACACTGAATGTTTTTTTCCTTTTTTTTGTGAAATGACAGTTTTCAGAGTGAAGGCCTGGACACACCAGAAGGCAGCACGGTAATTTTAGCGTCATGTTTCCCTTCGTGTGTTTGTGAGAACACGGGGCCAGGGGTGGACGGTGTTCCTGCTAAACGAGTTTCACATAATGATGTAAACATTTGTTTAAACTACATTTCCAGCGGTCATTACCCCTCACAAGCACTGATTGCTGCCATTCAGTAAGCTTCCAGAAGTTGGCCAATCATTGAGCTGTTAGGGAGGGTGTAGTTTAAAGATGCTGGAGCTAAATGCAAGTAGACTTTATTTCTAGTTTAATGTCCATTCAAACTGATTCAGACGTTTATGTTCTTACATAGAGCTCCTACAGATAATGCTAATAAGTTAGCCAGTCACTAGTCCACTCAATCATAACAGGAAGATGAGAACCCCCAAAATAAACTCTCTCAAAACTACACAAAAACACTGACAGTTCGTTATGTTTTATACTCGGTTTACCACTACGGAAAAGTGTGGATTTGGCTGCATGTGGTCTCTGGCAGTTGATATTGTGAAATTACTTAGAATAGGAACACAATGCCACACCACAACCTTGTTGTGCTTGCTTTGGTTGCTAGCAGGTTGCTCTTCCCACCAGCAGTTTGCATGGAACTTGTCTGCAAACACACGTCAACTACTCACCAAGCGGTAATGAAACTGTGAGAAGTGCGACGCTAACTGGAATCAGAGGCCGTATGGCTTTTCATTTTGGCGATAAAGCACAACTTTTATTTTATACAATCCACCGGCAACCAAAACCACTCCATCTGATCAGAGAGGTCCACATTTTCTTTCAGAAATAAACAGCTAACAGCATGAATCCACCAATCGGCACAATTTTATTGGAATAAATTGATCTCTGGTGTGACCAGGCCTTACAGACGACACAACATGGTCTCTGTTTACATCACGAAAGTGTTTTATTGTGAAAAAGGAGATCATGTTGCCTGAAAGATATTTTCAGTGAACAGTTGATCAACTAAGACTTTTTTTTAATTGTTAAAGTGGAATCAGGAGTAATGCTACGACAGACTGATGATGAGATTTTTGCCAAATTATGTTCTGTGTAGATGTGATTTACTCATTTAGTTTTCTTGTCTTTTTTTGGCGTGGGATTTTTTTGGTACTAACTCTTTATTTTCAGAATGAACTAGCACAACTTTAACAAATTATTCATGTTAGCTTAACTTTTTCCAGAAAAACAGACTGACGTATATGGCTTGTAGAAGTAACGGCTTTCTTTCTTCCTTCCTGTGACTTTGTAGCCGGTAGATATAAAGAAACGCAGCAGAGGACGCATCACAGCTTCGCGGTGTAAAAGTTAAAATAAACACAAAGCAGCCTGAGGCAAAATTCTCCAACAAAGAATCATTAGGAGCTTAAAATGCACAGTTTAAAGAGGCCACGGTGGCTTGTAAATGAATACCTGACCTTCTATGTGCCAAGAACAACACTTGGGACTCGACGGGGCGGCCGTGCGCGTTTTACTGCAATGAGGAAATGTTTTTGTGTTGGTGTGCGATAAAGTTGGGGACTGCTGGACGTGAACAAAAGAGCTCGCTGGATTCAGACTAAACCAAATCACGCTGCATAAGGACGGGGACAGTCTTTAACTGCTGAGATGCAGTAACTGTTCTCTAAACATGTGTGAAAGTGCAATCATTGTACAGTGATATTTGTTATATGTTACAGTCATTTGTTGGAGTCCATTCATGCTGTTTACTTCAGAGAGACCAGGCTCACTGTTTTGTGTATTCGGAGGTGTGAATACACTCGAGGGACTCTCAGTAAAACCAGCTATGGTTGTGTTTTAGCTCGTCTCAATCAAATAACACTTTAAACCACAATAATGGGATCTTACCTCATGATTGGTTCTATGCTGATGTTTAAACGCTCATGTATTCTTCTACCTTTTTGTTTTTATTTTATTTTTCAACTTTTCTTTGACAATAAAAAATGTTTTACTGCATCTCGCCTGTCTACTTGACACATTTCCTCATTTTTAGTCATGAAGGCTCTTTCAGTTTGACTGCCAAAAAAGGCAGTTCACGGTCCTCAGAGGATAAACTCTTCTATCAAAAACCTCCAAGCCTCTCACTCATCCAGTCACACGTAAAGTTAATGTAAAGGCTGAAATGTTTTAAAGGCATTCGTGGTCCCCAGAGGATAATCAAAATGACTTTTGAATCTTTAACTTTTCTCTAGTCCAACCACGAGGTTATCGTCTAAGAAGAACAGCTCCACGGCTCTGGTGGGGATTCCTCTGGCATGTTTAGATATTCGTGGTCCCCAGAGGGTGAATCTTAATGATCTCAACTGTAACAGCTAATCTGTAGCACAGTTATTCTGTAAAGTCTGGAAAGGCATTTGTGGTCCTGGGAGGGTGACTTCCTGCATGCTAACGGTCTGGACTGCTGTGACACTCGAGCTTTAACTCAAATAATTTTGGTGATGCCATGACCACAACTAGACCAAGCTTTCACTCATTTATTAAAATACATCAACTCCTGCTTGTTGGATTGGTACATAACTCATTCAAAGTCCCCCGAGGGTGAATCCTAAGGCTGGTGGTTATGAAACAGGAAGTTTTTCTCTTAAAACAGTCACTCTGGATGGATTGTGATGATAGTTTCTACAGATATTCATAAAAGAGCTTTTTCTTTTTCATCAGCCGGTCTATGACTGTGATGGTCGAGGTATTCAAATGGGAACAGGACAGCCCTGATGTTTTGTCTGGATATTCTTGGTTTCTGCAGGATACATTTGAGTGATTTTCTGATAGCTTTTCACTATGCTGTGTCCTATCGACTCAACAGATCAGTCTGTAAGGAGTAGTGGTTTGTTCCCTGAGGATGAACCCCATCCTTAGCTGTTGGATGGATGTGATGAAGATTCATGCAGAGCTTCGTGCCATTTTCCACGAAGCGCTGCGCATTTGATATTTTCCAAGAGTATTATTTTCTACGATCTACTTTATGGATGCTGAAATATTCGGCTTCTCGATAGTTTGTATTTTATTTTATTTATTATTTCAGCTTTAGTTTTTATTATTTGAAAATATTTCGTTACATTGACAGTTTTAGTATGTTTTTATTCAGTCTGGATATCACAGTATAAACAGAACATTTAAAAGCAGTGGACTAAACCCTCATCAGACAGTAAACAAGTTAACAAATACCAAATCCACAGATATTTCTGCTGTAATTTTATTTTACTGTAGTTTCCAAGATCACTAAAATTATTTTAGTTGGTTTAAATAGATTTTTTAAATCTAGCGTTTATGTTTACATGGGTCCGATTTTGAGCGCCCGAGGATAACCTTAAATGACTTTGGTCCTCTGTTATATTTAAAATCCATCAGCAGCTTTTTTTCTCGGGACTTCATGTTCCCCTCAGGATGAAATATTATAATTTGAGACTTTTCATTGAGATGTATTTTAATTTATGGTGCAATTTTACCACATTTATTGGCTTATGACCTGAATGAAATGACGATGAGCAAACAGGGTAATCTGAAACAGTCGCCGTGCTGAGCTGCTAATCATCAGCACGTTGTCATTGTGAGCATGCCTCCGGGGCTGTTTCATGGCTACGTGGTATGTCTTGTTTTCTCCTGCTCGCTGTCTGTTTCGGCCCTCACCCCCCTCTGCTTTAGTGCGCCTGGGCGTGAGATTTACGCTGCTCTTTTCCTGCTCGTCTCTTTTGGGGCTCTCGGTGTGTTCAGGCAGTAGATGGGTAATAGTAGCGGGGGGTGGCTGGGTTTCTGTTTCAGGGCTTTGTCTGTGCTCAGTCAAACTCTTGTTCCCCATGAAGCTCAGATCTGTGGTCCCTCATTGGGGCGGTGTGGGGTCTAACGGGGACAAGTGTCCCACGGCCCCATATATCACGGCCTGTCTGCCCCGCTGTAGACCACACCGTCACTCCCTGACCCTGCCGCAGATTAGCTAGGTGGCTCGCGTTCAGAGCATCAGATGAATAGCCACAGCAATCAAATGCAAATACGTAGAATTTAAGAAGCCTGCGTTCCCCCCCCCGGGGTCGTGAACAGACGGGCTCTCTGTGAGCGAGCGTGTCTGTCTGTGGTCACTGATGAGGTAATGACGGCAGAGGGATGAAGGGAAAAGATAAAGTGCTGTAACGCTACACCTCTGCATGATGGACACCCAACACTCCTGTGGAAGAGCAGGATCCTGCATCTTCATGCCCAGCCCCGCAGCCTTTTTCCTGGAAAGGGGAGCTGCTGCTGTCCCCCCCCCCAGCCAGAGCTCCATGTAGGCCCCCCGCAGCGCTATTACCTGCTGGACGGAGCTCTCCAGCTGGATCGCAGGGCTCATAATTATAATGCAGCAGGCTGGTTAGATGAGATGCCGTGGTAACCTGATGCAGGTATTATTCTCCGGCCCTGCTGACGGCTGCAGGTAAGAGGAGCCACCTGCTGAAACGCTAACCCTCGCCGCTTCTTCCAACAAGAAACGCTGCAAACTGAAAGTGCTAAACGCCAACACCCGATGTGGCCGGGCTGACGATGCAGCCACTTACAGCAGGCTTCAGCAGAAGAGAGCAGGGTGCCTGCCAAAACCTCAGAGAAAATGAGGTTTTCTAATCATTTAGATTAGAAAACCTCATTTTCATCAACCTCATTAACCTCAGATTAATAGTTCCTTGTATGTGAAGATTGTCCCTTATTTTCTTGTTTTATATGATTGTAAAATATGATCGAAAGCATTTAGTTCTGACACAGCTGACAGGGATGATAATTGGCAGGTTCACAGAGCTGACGGTTTCTGAAGCCTCAGGATGCGGATCAGAGGTAAAGCACGGACCGCCTCGTCCTTCCCAAACTAGCAGACTTGAAACCAGCAGCTGACACCATTACGACATTTAAAAAAGCCATCTTGACATGTTTTTGGATGCTTCACATTCAGCGCAGACAACGGTGCAACACAACAATGACACTCGAGTGAGATTTCACGACGAATCACCTGGTCAGCCTGTGACTGTCCGGGTGCTCTGAGCTCAGGTTTAGTCAGTCTCAGCTCTTGTGAGCAGTCAGGATGTCTCCACTCCTGCAAGCTGCACTGCCGAATGAGGGATCTGCAGCTTATCTGCAAGATGTGAAACGGTGGACAGACGAGAAGCGGCGGGGAATACATCTTTTTTCACACAGCTAATGAAAAGCCTGTTGCCGGGGTAACTGCTGGTACCATTGTCATGTAGGACTGGAGGGAGCGGGGATGGGTGACGGTCTGTTCCTGGTGCTATGGAGGCTGTCGGGTTGATTAGGGCTGAGGAGGGATGTTGTGGATGGAGCCCCAGATTTATTGCAGCAGGGTTTTTGTGAAAATTCACTTACCTCACCAAAGTGAGGCTCCAGAGAACAGACCCCCAAAGTGCAATGGCACAGGAAGAATTCTTCAGCTCCTTTACTTATGTAAAAGTACCAATATATCAGATTAACAACATGCCGTTACAAGGAAAAGTCCTGCTTTAAATCCTGCTTAAAGGAGAGTTTTGGCATGCTTGTTCGCACTCTTTTCTCTTTGTTAAATATCATTTCCACCTTAAGAAGCATCTGCGAGTTCATGGAGGAGTTCATGGAGCAGCATCAGGATCTATGGGTCCCTTTATGAGGTCTCACTAATGAAAATTACACAAATTAAAAAATGAAAAATGTTTTCTCCCCATAACTTTGAAAATACTCACAGTGTGAAGGTAGGACTCCATGCAACTTCAAGACAGTCGCTCCACCTCAAATCCTGCTCCATCATTTGCATGAAGACTATGGTCCAAAGTTTGAACAAATATAGTGATTGCTGTCAGATTTTAGCTTCCTTTACCAAATACTTTCTTAGATATATGTTTCTGAAAAATGCTCCTTTGAGCCACTCACAGGCCAGTGTTTTGCGCACTGAAACTCACGTTTGAACATGAATATCTCAAAAACCATTAAAGATAAAAGTCTGTTTTTTTCACTCATCTTTATATCAAAGTAAATCAGCATCTGTAATTTGGGACACATAACACCTCAGGCTAGTAAAAATATTTTAAAAAATGCATCACTTTGCAAAGTAGCATATTTGAGCACACATTAATTTAAAAAAATTCACATTGCAAAAGACAAATAGTGGTAATTTCTGAACAGTATATCATCATATTTCATAATAATGCAAAAATAAAAGACACAATTCTCTTAACTTTAATTTTTTTTGTCACAAAAACAAAGAAAATTGTATTTTTATTCAACTTTCATGTTGGATTGAGTAAATATTACAGTCCGTACCACATAAACAAAAATATCAACAGATCGAACTTTCCAGATTTACACAGAAAATAATTAAATATGTGGACATTTGTAATTTAAAAAATTGTTTGGACAAATACGATGATTTCTATGAAATGGTTGATGTTGAGGGGTCCATCACAATGTAGGTATAAAGGACACCTTTCATGTGCTCTAACTGGATTTGAACAGTGACCCATCTCACATGCTGACATGAGCCTTGAAGATCTGCCCGAGATGCACGTCATTAAATCAACGATCGGAGGCACCAACACTCATTCCTGCCCCTCCACAGTCAACAGGTGACTTACTTACATGCAAACTCCTCATCAGGACGATGGAAGAGTGCCGGTGGCTCAGTAAACACATAGAAAGCATTTTACTGCTGCAGCTTCTCCGTCACCTGATGTGATATTTATTGCTCTCTCTTCCTGCTGTTTGTGTTGCGTTGAAACATGTGAAGACGCGTCTTATCTTACTGTCACAGCAGCGCATGAAAAATCAACACCATAAAATCAAACAGAGTGGCTCTCAGCTTTTAGGGGCTGCTCGTCTGTTTGCTCAGACTATGCTGTGAAAACACCTGTGATCAGGTTTGAAACACCCAAAGAGCACATCAGTCGGCATTTTAAATACAATGCACTGTAAGCTAAATAAACAGCTATAAGGCAGATTTGGTGACATTTACTGTACATCTCCCACTGAACTTTATCTACATATTTACATTCTCTGAGTGTATTTACTGTATATAGCAACCATTTGTAAACAGTAGACACAACTCTTGTTTTTATTTGTACACTATTTATTTCTATGTATTTATTTTATTTTCCTTGATGATGATCATGATGAAGATGGAGCTGGCACAGCTGGCAGCCCTATTCCCTCGGGATGAATAAAGTATTATCAATCAATCAATCAATCAATCAATCAATCAATCAATCAATCAATCAATCAATCAATCAATCCTTGTGCGGACGTAACATGTTAATGTATTGTTTGAGAAAGTTTAAATAAATGAGTTTAATATGAAGCAGCTTAATGACAGGGAGCACATGCTTTTAACATCAGCCATATTTGTTGTGGTTATGATACTCAGATATTCCCGGATGATCTGATATGGTCGTGTTGGTGTTGATCCTGGAACAACATAGTAAATATTAAGATGGCGCTGGAGTGACGGCAGCCTTTCCAAGTAGCTCTATCTAATCTAATCTAATCTAAATGTTGTTCCAGGATAGGGTTGCCAACTCCCTGAAAGATAAATAAGGGACACCTCGTGGCAACCCAGTTGTCTTCACCCTTCCCAGTGTGGTAGCTCTTTCTTTTGTGTGTGAAATTAGTTTTTAAGCATTTGACTTGAATTTGATTTAAGTAGATGCATATTCTTTGTGATATGACCATATGGGAAACAAATGATCATTTAGCCATTTATTTTTAGCTCAAAATGACAACATTAACACAGTAAAACAGGTCTCTTTCTTAAACAGAAGCCTGTCATGCTTAACTTTTGAGAATATAAGTAAATCTTTCTTTAAAAGAACTCTGTCCCGCTTAACTTAAATTAATAGAAAACAATAGAAAGAAAAATATTCTTGTAACAGTGCACATATAGTGCATATAGTACAATTGGCTTCAGTTGAGGTATTATTTCAGCTTTTCTAATGCTAATCAGCTGCTCCTGTTTGTAAACCCGCTTGTTCCCATGATTACGCATCTTAACTCATCATCATTATTCATCTATGTATTACTTTTATGTATTAGTCATCTATTTGTTGTAATCATCTATCCTTGCAGTTGTTTATTACACAAAATAAATTATATTATCACACTTCTGGCCACATAGCGCTGATATTCACTGCACATGCCCATATTAACCTTAACCAGAGGGTTTAAACAACAAACCAGTGTTTACATACCATATCTGCTTCTGCCGTGGCCTGGTGGACAAAAAAATGGTTAAGGGTTCCCCGAGCTTTCACGCCCCTCATGTTCTTCTTGTGCCACCACTAGAAGCATGCCTATGGAAAAAGTGCGCCGGCACACAGTGCAGTGCGCTTTATAGGTGTTATGGTGACCTTTTCCAGCCAGGTGTTTTTCCCATTCCTCCCTGTACTTTTGCAGCCTTTTTTTCTTTCTCTGAGGGGAACAAACATTGCTGCTCTAATGCTGGGCTCACACTGTGCGGTTTTTGGCCCATTTTGAGACGATTTTTGAGTCGTGCGACCGATTTGGTGATCGGCCCGATTTTGGCCTTCATCGTGCGTCGTGTAGTATACGTGGGGTAACGAGAAGCGATTAACACCTCACGACCAGCTCCCGATCATCAATCGCTCGTGAGGGTGTCACCACAGGCGCTCACACTGCTCACGCGCAAACGTAAACGTTGGTGAAAAAGACGGCGCAGCACGGCTGTGCAGCGTGTGATCTGGACACAAGCGATGGAGGCACAACTTGTAGAACTTTGGAAAGCTCATCCGAGCCTTTTCGATGTGGCATCACAAAATTATCACAACCACAACAACCGTGAAAATAGTTGGATTTACATTGCTGCTTAATCACAGCTGATCATGTTTTTCATTAGCAATTTAGCAAAGTTGATGGTGGTGTGTCTGTGTGAGTGAGAGACAGAGAGAGCGAGCGACAGATTTTCTGTTATAACCTTCATGTTATGGAGGCACAGTGTGAGCACTCAGGTCGCATCAGAGCATCGGGCCGTATAGTGTGAGACCTGCATCGTGACCTACCAACTTCTAACCCCTGCGAGTCAATCGTGCAGTTTGAGCAGGAGCTGAATAACGTGACTGAAAAAATCGCACAGTGTCTGCCCAGCTTTAGGTGTACTGTCGTCCGAGACTTGCACCGCAGTGTCGGCGTTTGTTTCCCTGTTGGCCATGCTTCTTGTTGTGGTCATCTGTTGTCTTCCGGTATTTTCTCCGTAAGCGACCTTTCCTCGACCAATGAGATGAGCGGTAATCTGAATTGTCATACTCGTCATAAGTGTGCTGTCAGCTCATTGGTCACAAAGCAGGAGAGGGGCTGGGAATTATGTTTTCAAACAAAGCGTTAATTCCATAAACATTTATAGACTACTTTTGATTCTCACTGGATTACGGGACAAAGTGCGTCCCTTATTAGCTCAATACGGGACGTGTGCTTTTGTTTCGAAATACGGGACGATTCCGTATTTTAAGGGACGGTTGGCAACCCTATTCCAGGATCAACATTGCAAGTGACCAATCACGTTGTTGTGACGTTATTCTTTGGCGCGCCAAGCCATTCATTCATTTATGAAATTCCAATGTTGCAAGGACAATATCAGTTCTGCTCAGCGTTTATTAAAGGGTCAGGGTCCGTTGATTGGCGGACAGAGGCGCTTTCTCGCAGCTTAAGTACAGTTTTTTGTTTTACGGCGTTTTTTCCCGAAGTCGCAAAAGTATGACGTCACAACATTCTGATTGGCCACTTGCAATGTTGATCCTGCAACAACATTTACTATGTTGATCTGGGAACAACACCAACACGACGATATCAGATCGTGCGATATTCCCAGAGGTTGTCCTGTCATGCTGAAGCTTTGAAGCAGGGCTGAAATCTCCTCTGTACACACACACACACACACACACACACACACACACACACACACACACACACACACACACACACACACACACGTGCTGCAATAAAGTGTGTGTAATTATTTTACGTTAGAAAGTACAATTTCTCCTTGCGATTTCAAAAAAAACAAAAAATAATTCACAAAATTAATGCAGGATCTACAGAAAATGAAAGAGCGATGATGTAATCGCCCAGAGTGATCTGTAATCTGGTGCCGTTGATTATGGGCCTGATAAGTTACCCTGTGTCTACACGGCCACCCTGTAGCCTCAGGAGAAAGCAGGAGTGTGTGCTGAGCTCGTCGGAGCGCCGTGTTTTTCCTCTAGAAGCTTCTGAGCTCTCTGCGGAGTTGTACTGGTCACTCCACAAACAGCTGTGTCATGTTGGTCTTCTGCTGCCTCATTCTTTCCTCTGAAGCCACGACAAAAGGACGTCTCCCAGCCCGGCACCATGAATGGAGAGGCCCTCCCACTGTTTCCCTGCCCTTTGTCTCCTTGTTGTTACACAGAGAGTGTGTTGCTCACTGAGGCTGTGATGGATGTCGGATTACCCCTCAGACTGTGTCTTCCTGACAAAGAACACACACACACACACACACACACACACACACACACACACACACACACACACACACACACACACACACACAGTGTTCCTGAAGATCCTGCACACAATGACCTACAAATCTTTGCCCTGACCTCCACACCCTGAACTCGTCACATGCATATGGCACCAGCACAAATGTTGATTTTAATCCATCACTGAGCTCATATTTAATTTAACGACTCATACCATGAAACACCAGCGAGACTGAAACCAGAGTTTTGTGGAACCTGTTCAAACAGATGCTGTTTTTTCAGGACGACTTACAGTTGTTGCCCGTTTCTTGAACACTATAAAGCCATGCTTAGACTAAAGTAACACAACTTGAAGCTTGTGTCACCAGACCGCAAACACATGTACTCATACCTTAAACAAAAGCGCTGCTTTGCACCCTAGTTGCAATTATGCAACACACATGGTCCTGCATGCTACACTCTATTTCATACATAAGACACTTCGTTCACAAAATGAAATTTCAGGCTGCCATTTGGAAAACACATGTATCCAAAATACAAAACACATCGGGTAATTGCAACCACTCAATACACACCTGAAGGCACTTACTTGCAAAACTGAACACCAATTAGCCAACTACAAAAAGCCCTCAGTTTAGCCAATTCAAGAACTTTGCAAGCATGGATGGAGGGAGAGCAAGAGGAAGAGGAGGAGGAGGAGGTGGTCGAAGAGGCCATGCACGGACCCATATTTCTGATGATATAAGAGCAACTTTGGTGGACCATGTCATCAACCACGGCCTGACTATGAGGGAAGCTGGGCAGAGAGTCCACCCACATCTAAGCCGCTTCACAGTGGCATCTGTAATACGAACATTCAGACTAGAAAGCAGGTCTGTCTTCACCTCTCTGCCTTCTACTCTACTCAGATGGTTTCATAGTACTGTTCTACAGTATATCATCGTATCAAGTGTGCAGGGTACTGCAGGGTGCTAATGCTGCTTTTGCAGCCAAAGTGGTAGTTTCTGTGAAACATAGCACGATTACTTATATTGAAGTACAGTGTTGTACAGTGGATGATACAGTATATACAGTAAAGTACTGTAAGAAAATAAGCAAAGCCATGACAGCATGTGGTTGTATTTCTCTAGAATGACTCGAAGACCTTCTGGGGGAGGACGCCAACGCCTGTTCACACAACAGCAGGAACTCGCCGTCGTGGACCTAGTGAGGGCAGACAATGCTATCCGTCTCCACCAGCTACGAAAGCAAATACTTGCAGACAGGCGAGTGTTCAGCAACATAAACCATGTGAGCATCACCACCATCACACGCATCTTGGGTAAACACAGCATCACCATGAAGCAGCTCTACAGAGTCCCATTTGAGAGGAACAGTGACGGGGTCAAAGGACTCTGAGCTGAATATGTACGGGTACGTGTAACTGTCCTTTACATGGACAATACAGTATTGGTGAAATCCAGCAGCAGCTGAATATGTACCATATCAGTACCACATGGATCCATCCTGAGAGCTACACATGTACCTGTGTGATGGGTGAGGGTCCTGTATGTGTAGCACTGTAGTACAGTGATATGTTCTCTTTGTTTTACAGAGAATCTCGGCCATGGATGGAGCTGCACAGCCTCATGAATTCATTTTCGTTGATGAAGCTGGATTCGACCTGTGCAAAACAAGACGACGGGGTCGTAATGTAACTGGCCAAAGGGCAATTGTGCACGTCCCAGGGCAGCGCGGGGGAAACATCACATTATGTGCCGCCATAAGCCTTCAAGGGCTTCTGCATCATCATGCAAAACTAGGTCCATACAATAGCCAACACATACTCACATTTCTAGATGCTCTCCATGATATAGTTGTACAGAACAGAGCAGATCAGCCCAGGTTTGTGGTGATATGGGATCATGTCAGTTTCCATCGGGCTGCTCTGGTCCAGGCCTGGTTCTCCAACCACAATCAATTTGAAGTGGTATACTTGCCCCCTTACTCACCATTTTTAAACCCTATAGAGGATTTTTTTAGGCTTGGAGATGGCGAGTATATGACCGCCAACCACATGCCCGCATGCCTCTTCTGCAGGCAATGGAACAGGCCAGCGGCGACATTCAGGTGACAGCAATCCATGGATGGTTTCGACATGCAAGAGGATATTTTCCCCGGTGCCCAGCGGGAGAAGACATTGCTTGCGATGTTGATGAGGTCCTGTGGCCAGACCCCAACAGACGGCGGGATCCATGAGCCCACGTATGCACAATTGTCATAATGTTTTGTGTGTACAGTATAGTGTTTTTTCTATTACTGTATTATGTTTTTTTTGCTTGATCTGAATTCATGGTGCTGCAGTGGACAATACTGAGTAGGCCTATTTGCTTTTTTGGTTGTTTGTGTCTCCTGAAAATATGCCTTCTGCATAAACAATGGAAATCAAAGACTGCAGTGTTTTATATGAAGTAGACTAGTGTGTCCCCCTGATCTGTAAGTGTTTGCATGTGATGCAGGTATGTGTCATTTTGTCAACAGAGTTACATTTTGTCAAAGGAATGTTAGGTTTCGACAGCGGAGTTTCAGTTTGGCACAGATGTGAACGGTATATTTCCCAGTGTTGTGTCATGTTTACTTGTGTTTAGAGTTTTGGCACAATGAGCGAAGTTTTGCAAAACGTGTTCAAGCAACGGACAAAAACTGTAAAATAATATCAGCTTTTCTGAACTTACACCTGACTCACTGAACATGGAGCTCAGGGGGGTCAGTAGAGCCGGCCTGACCGTCCATCTGAGCAGTGGAGCGATTCACTCATAGCTTTACACATAAAAAGGTGCCAAAGATAAAAAGTCTCTTTGATTTTGTTATGAGAGAAATTCTAATCTTTTGTCTGTTATTTAGTTTGTAAACCCTACAATAAGTTACTAATTGATATCACCAACACACAGTTACATTTGAGCTGCAGACAATCAGGGGGCCCACGCTGACCCCCGCCCACCGCTGTGTGCATCAGAACTGGAGCACAAAGCAGTGGAAGAAGGTGCCCTGATCCGATGACATCACGACGACCAGGTGCACGCTCACCTGGAAAACACCCAAAGGATCAGTTTCTAACATCTGGGTGCAGATACCTCGCGGTGGCGTCCATGCCCCGATGGGTCAGGGGGACCAACGCAATATCAGACATGTGGTTGCTGTACGTTTATCTTTAGTGTGCAGTTTCATTCAAACTGTCTCGCACTTTGTAACCATGTGTTTTGAAAAGTGATAAAAAAACATAAAGTTATTATTATAAAAGCACGGTGGGTGTCAGGTTGTGCAGCATCCTCAGAGGCCGTGGAGATGTGGACTGCTGGATGGATGGATGGAGTTTCTCTTATCTAACTTCCTGTCATTGTTGTCTTCGAGGGCTCCGCAGCGTTCTGCTGTCCAGGTAACATAAAGGTTGGTGACTCATTGCAGTGACAGGACAATGCTCTCTAAATACCTGAGTCAGTTACCAAACATACTCTCGGCTTACATGACATTTCACACCAGCCACGAGCATTGTTTCCTTCACTTGCAGCAGGTCGTCATCTCATGCGACGATGGTCCAAAAACTGCAAGTGTTAAGCTGCTCACAGGTTCACCGGTTCCTGCACAAACAGCAGAAGTCTGGAGACATGGAAACAGTTTGGTTTTATGGCGTTGGTAACGCACACAGATGAGCTGGACACTGATACTGAGGGAAGATGTGCAGGAGGAAGATGTGCAGGAGGAAGGGTCACCTGATACCTGTGTGGAAATGTCCGGAGCCAGAGGGGAGGTGGAGGCGGCGGGGACGGACTGAAAAACAAACATAAACAGAGCCGGGCGGGGGGGGGAGCGGCGTTCTTGGCGGCTACAGTTTGACCTTGGCCGGGCATGCCCGGGCCTGCCTCTCAATGCTGGGAGGGAGCCTCACTAAAGCCAGCTGCAGGACTTGGACGGCCTCAATGAGAGCAGGAAATACCACCCCGGGCAAACAAGGGCGTAGCACCCTCCCTCCACCTCGCTCCGTCTTTTAATGACGCCTTTCTTTTTCCATTTCTCAGCAGTCATCGAGCTTGGCACGCTGCACAAGCACCACAGATGCTCTTCTCTCGTTCCCGCTCCTCACTCGCTGCTTTCCAATCTTTAATTTGATTTCTTTATTTCTTTGTTCGCCTCACAGCAGAGGGAAAGCTTTCAAACGCTGCTGCTTTGCATATCTTAGACTCTGCCCTCAATAGGTGAGCTGCCGAGGCGACGACACCCCGGTCAGCCTCGGACCCCCTCGCTGCTCACACAGTCGGGGTTTACTGCACCGGTCTGAAGTCCGTCCATTCCCCCCCAGCAAAGAGGCTTCTCTGGATGCATCACAGGCTGAGTTGATGAGAGTGGACGTGGGACAGAGCGAGAAGCCGGCCCTCCACGGCGTTTCCCAAACAGCTCACAGTCGGATGTTTCTGGCAGCGCTCTTTAGCATCCAGCTCTTTATCCCGATGCTATCAGTCGGACCTTTTTAAAGGGAGCTGGCCGATCTTGGATTTCACACAGCAGTGAGCTTCATCACCGTCCTGTGAAACCGAAGAAAGGTCTGGCTCCGTTTGCAGGCCTGCAGCCTTTCAAAGATCCTTTCACACACCAGGCTTGGTGTCTGATGCAGCATCCCCAACACGTTTACACCTGATCTCGTTTTTACAATGAATTCATTCGTGTTTCTTCACGTACTCAGTTAATGAAGCAATGAAGCACTGGTAGCTGCCACATAGCACCGTTTTGTGCTGGATGTGGCTCGTCGGCCTTTAATGAACTGAACGAGGAAACGGGCCAGTGTTGGCCAGTGCTTCACTTTTATTTAGAGTAATTGATCGCCAACAGGATAAAGATGGCCCCGCCCCTCCCCGTGCATGGCTCTGTTGGAGGTTTCTTCCTGTTAAAACAGAGTTTTTCTGTCCTACTGTCGCCCGTTCTTGCTAACAGGGGGATTTGGCACTATAAAATAAAACTGAACTGAATCAAATTGAGAATATGATGAGGTTAAATTCGTGCAGAGCCCTCTGTGGTGAAACGCTGACTGATGCAGATCATTGGATGAAGCTGGCCTTTCGAGACATTTTTAGAATATGTTTTTGAAGTTATGAAGAAGAAGGACCGACACTGTCCAACGTCACTGTTCAAAGCTCTACGAGACACAGACACCCACTGGACACCTTGCTAGAATCCGACCTCCTGCTGAAAACATTTCCTCAGAGATTTTGGTCCATGGTGACATCATCACACAGCTGCTGCAGATGTGTCGTCTGCATCCACGATGAGACTCTCCCGTTCCATCTTAAAGGTGCTTTGTTAGACTGAGATCTGAGTACTGTGAACTCATCGTCATGTTTCAGAAACCAGTTTGAGATGATGACAAAGACCCTGCCCGTCACTGTGACTTGATTAACAGCCTAAATTGATCTGAGGTCAGAAAAAGTTATGCTGACCTCACAGTTGGGAAGCAAAAACATCCAGTTTTCCTTTAACTTAGCTGTGGACTTTTTCTTCCTCCTTTCCCGGATCTTCCCAAAATTAAGCCACAAGCGACATTTAGTTCCAGGTTTGGTTTAATATGTGATCTAATAACGTCTGCGGTCCTGGAATGATTGACTCGAGGAAAGCTAAACTGACAGTTCAGCTCCTATACAGTTTCACTGCAGGCCTCCGCCAGCCTGCAGCCAATCAGGAGGGAGTTACGGCCTCCCCTTCAAATCTGTTCAGCATGTATCTGCACGTCCGCTGCCGCCTGCCCGTTATCGTGATGTTAAAGTCGCCTTTACAGCTGGGTGAGCTGAGGAGGGGGGCGGGCTGCTGTGTTTGTGTGGGGTGATCTTTACACCCCCCGCCGGGGATCAGACAAACACTTATTAACTGAGAGGAATGCAAACAGACGCAGGACAGCAGCACGGAGGGCCGGGGGGAGTAAAAGGGGAAAGGGAGAGTGAAGACTCCTCCTCCTCCTCCCACATTTACTCCTTGTAAACCACCTGCTGATCAGGAGAAGCCTCCAGAGTTTTCCAGAGGAATGCAGTTTCAGTGAAAGACGAGACAAACAAGTATTCAGGCCTTTAAAAAGTCTGAATATTCAAACTGATGCTGTTCCAACATTAAATACCCCTAAAATCTTACTCCAGGCATCCGTCGGTCTAAAAACAAGACCAAGTAATCTGTTAGTGAATGAATTTACCTGAAAACAGCTGCAGAAATATAGAACAGTATATTCTTACACCTGCATAAAAGTGTGATGGTGTGTTTATTTCACACAAATCCTGAATTAAGAAACTGATCTGGAACTCCAAATGAACAATCTGAAAAGAAAAGATCTGAAAACACTGAAATAATTTAAATAACTTGTGATTTCAGTTTGATGCAAACTTCTAAATATAATAAGAAGAAAATCTGATTATTACAGACAAAGCAAATAAAGTAATTTAAAGAAGGAACATAAAATTCCTGCCTACTTCCTGCTTTGAAGCTTTGAATCTACATATTTGCTGACACCATGTTGGATTTTTGGATCCAGAAATGACCAAAAATCCTTGAACTTCACTCACAAACCTGGAGCTCAGCTTTGTTTGTCTGTTGCTACAGTAACCTCACATAGTATTGGTCACATGATGCCATTGTGGCTCCAACAGCACAAACACGGTCCAGAGGTCCAGTTCAGGTGAAGCTAGCAGCTACAGCCACCTGTCAGTCACAGAGGCCACGCCCCTGATGATGCAAACAGTTTGTGTATCAGGCTGTAAACATGTTTAGTTCTGCTGTAAAGTTTTAACATGGGAGTCTATGGGGACTGACTCACTGCTGCCTCTGCTGGACATCAGAGGAACTGCAGGCTCATTGTTAAGCCTCTGAGGTTGCTGCCTCTGATCGTCCCGTAATAATAATCATAATATTACAGTTTAAAGCACCGAAGCAACCGGTTGAAGCACAGTGAGACTCAGAGATCATTGAAAGCAGCGCTGAATCGTCCGCAAACACACGTTGAGGGTTGTTGGGAAAAGTTAGAATCCATTAGCAAACAAAGATACGACACCTGACGTCCCGAGCGCCTCTCGCGCAGTCAGATCCTCCGGCACTGACCTGCTAAAGCTGTGGTCATTAGTTCTCCTTCAGCAGCCACCCTGACCCACGACGTCCAGATGTTTACGAAGCTCTGGACCAGCCGGTCAGGATTTCACATTTTCTGATGGACAAAGTTCAATGATGTGAAGATGAGTTTTTATCAGCCTCGCTCAGTTTTTCACCCACAGATTAATAAACACGTTGGAGTATGTTAGTCTTGATTTTTCACACAGAACAGATTCAACAGATTCCTCATTAAATATCAGAATCAGAATACTTTATTGATCCCTGGGGGAAATTATTTTTTGTTACAGTGCTCCATTATAAACCAACATTAAGACAAGACAGACAATACGCTAACTAAGAATAGTACAATATATACATATATATACATACATACATACATAAGTCACTCATAAATAAATAGCTGGAAAAGAAACATGTGTAGCTGTAGCAGCAAACAGTGTGTTAAGTGGATGCGTTGTACAGGGAGCCACAGGCAGGAATGATTTCCTGTGTCGTTCAGTGGTGCATCATGGGTAATCTCAGTCTCTCACTGAACGAGCTCCTGTGACTGACCAACATGTCATGGAGTGGGTGGGAGGTGTTATCCAACATTGTCTTTATCTTGGACAGCATCCGCCTCTCCGACACCACCTTGAGGGAGTCCAGCTCCATCCCCACAACATTGCTGGCCTTACGGATCAGTTTATTAAGTCTGTTGGCATCTGCGACCCTCAGCCTGCTCCCCCAGCATGCAACAGCATAGAGGATCGCACTGGCCACCACAGACTCATAGAAAATCCTCAGCATTTTCTGGCAGATGTTGAAGGACCTCAGTCGCCTCAAAAAATAGAGACGACTCTGGCCCTTCCTGTAAAGTGCTGTGGTGTTTTTAGCCCAGTCCAGTTTATTGTCAATGTGTACTCCAAGGTATTTATAGTCCTCCACAATGTCAACACTGACCCCCTGGATTGAAACAGGGGTCAAGTGTTTCCTGGTCTTCCTGAAGTCCACGATCAATATGACAGAAATATGACAGATGTTCAACGTCCTCTCAGACTTTTGGACCTTTAGTGTGTTTTTATTGTGTTACTGTGAATCACATCAGAGGAGGACGGCGCAAAGAAACGTCACAGAGACGTTTTACTGCTTACGAATAATCTCACGTTCATCTTTGTGTACTTTTAGTCATAATTGAATCAACTGTGTTTTCCCCACGTTATTCTAAACTTCTCTGTGGATATAAAAGAAATATGAGGAGAAGAAGAAAGTATGAAGTTATTTAAAACTGTGTTTGGAAACTTTCACAGTAATTTGTGTTGTAGCCTGAGCTGTGTTTGCACTCGGACTAAACGTTGGTTCCTCATCTTTTAGTTCCCATCTTCTGCTGCGCCGTCCTTTGTTCTGCTCCTTTGCTCCACGTGAGCAGCGCCGCTGACCTTTCGCCGTGACCTTGCTTGGCACTCTTTCCGCCCCTCTGTGTTTTAGTCACTCGGCGTCCTCGGGGCGTGTTTTGCAAGTCAACAATTCACATAAAGCAGGACACAAATGGCCGATTTTCTTCAGTTCCTTAAAAACCAGAGGATTAAGGAATCAGGGATGCTGAAAGGCCGCCACACAGCCCTCGGACTCGGGAGTTAAGCGGCTGTGAATGAGATGTGGCGACTCCAAAACAAAAGCTACTGTGTCACTCAGACGGGAACGCTGACGTCACGGCTCACAAAAGACGGAGGCTGTAAAACACCACCTCCGAGGGCTTCTTCTGGGCTTTTTTTTCTCTGTTTGAGCCAATCAAATATCCACGAGCGCTGCTGCCAAGTCCTCTCTCCAAGCAAACAGAGCCGAGAGCACGGCTACATTTTGATCCATATTGGTGGTAAAATATAGGCTCTCTGTCTCCTCGTGGGTGGCCCGGTTTGGCCAGAGGACACAGGCCTGCAGATTCTCGTAGTGGTCTCCATGGGGATGAGCAGGACGTGGGGAGGTATCTGGCTTACTGGAAACGTGGTTTATTGTTGACTTTCAGGAATGAGGAGGGGGCCGCTGCTCTGACGGCGGGGGTGGCACATCCCGGTGGAGTGAACGCTCACACAGTCAGGCCTCACTTAGACTCTGGACGGGTTTCTGTGGACAGATGTGGCCCAAACACCAGCACACACCAAACATCTGCAAAGTGGATGTGACGCTGAGCCACATGCAGACTGTATATAAAAGATGGATGCAGGTTTTTAGTGAGTCTCATTCTGCTCTCAGGTGTTTGCTTTGTCAGCCGCTCGCTGTCATGTTTGTATTTTCAGTGTCACACTGAGCTCATCCGTCAGTCCTGTTTCTTCTGTGCTGCTGAATTAATTTTAACTCAGAGCATTGTTGCAAAATCGTCCCTCTCGTTTCAGTCCATGAATGAAACGAAGGATCGCGCTAACATGTTAAAACCTGCAGAATTTCACAGCTTTTGAGTAAAAAGCAGAAAAAGGGTCCTGAGAAAGCAGATGAGTCAAATCTGTCATTTTTCACCCTTCAACACCAACCGTCATCCGTCCACTTCCTGACTGAGCAGGTTTTCCATGTATGGATTCTTCTTTTCCTCCACGATGCTGTGGGAATATCCCAGTATGACACCGCTGGGATTCATTGAGCTCGGATTGCAAAGGAGTGGGTCAGAGAGCGTGGATCGGTCACGACATAGTTCAGCCTTTCACCTTGTGAGAACCTCTGGGATGACATGATGTCATGGTTAACGTGTTTGGAGTGTGTATGAGTGGGTGTGAAAGGTTTCACAGTGTGAGTGTGTTGAGGTGTGGGTTTGTAGGGTGTGTATGTATATGTGGTAGACATGTGTTCATGCAGCTTTTATAAACAAACACACAAACATCCTGACAGTCCTTCTGAGTTAAAGGCAATAAAAATGTACAACATAAGAGACGCTTTTAAATATTTTACTTTTGGTTGTGACACAGTGACGTCAGAGGAAGAGCAGCTCACAGAGCCGACGCCGAGGAGCTACACGCTGTGTCCCAGCGCCCTCTGCTGGGCATGTCAGGAAGTGACGTAAAGCTATTTCTTTTGTAACCTGCAGTCAGCGGGTGTTGTGTTGGGCTTGTATTCAAATAAAGACACGATCTTTATAACTCAGTGCTCTCAGTATAATCGATCCACTGCTTAAAGAGATGTGACAGTTCTGTAAAAATACATTTCTGCTGCCCTCTTTGGCCACATCTGTGCTGGAAAACTGATTTTTAACGTCACTGAATTATTTTCTCAATAAATTAAATTTTATTCGATTTTTAATTTATTTTGTATTTTTATTTTATGAAGAAGCCACGTTGCAAACACTGCGTACGGAATCCAGCCCGAAAGTTGTTCCTGCATCAAAATGACGTGAATTCATTTACAGCGGACAAAACTCTTTACGATACTTAAACCGAGCCAGCCTCTGGATGTGTACCTAATAAAGTGTCGGAAGACTGTGAGCAGTAAATATTTTGCAGCCGTTTTTTCCTGCAGTCATTAAAGGAAACATGGCTCCACTGTTCCTGTTAAACGTCTGAGAATAAACGCGCTTTGTCACCTCCAACATTTACAGATATTTTAAACGAACTGAAGCTTTTCGTGACGTGAAACTTGTTTTTCTGTGCTGATCGTGGAAAACTTTGGCATGTGTCAGCAAACCGCAGCTGCTCTCGTCCTGTTTTGATCAGCTGACCTGCCTCGGTCACATGACTCGGTCCTCTTCCTCTGCTCGGCTCCTCTGAGCACCAGCGCGATCACACACCTTAAAGCGCCGCTGGATCACAGCTGCAGGGCAGGTGGAGGCACCGCGGGTGGAGGCGCCGCAGAACTCCGTGTGAAAAACGCAGTTTTAGGTTTCGGCTCTGTGGCGGCTGGAAGAGATCAGCCTGTGTTCAAACAAGAGTCCCACTGAGGGTTTGACGGAGGCCGAGACGGAGGCGTGTTTCTGGGGTTTCACCACTTTGTGTGTCACGGTAGGTAAAGAGGAGAAAAGTGAGGACGAGTTAAATTTTAAATACATTTAAAAGCAGAGTCGGGGTAGAGTCATGGAGCTGACTACAGACAGGCAGATAAGAATAGTTTGGCTTATCTCAGGATGTTTCACAGAGACCATAAACAAGATCAGAGGTCAAAGTCAGCGGCTGCACCCACAGCAATAAGATCAGACCCTCATTACACCCTGCAGCTGCGCCTCACCTCACCTGCATGTTACAAACTTCTGCTTCTGCTTTGGTTTTCCATCGCAAGCTTGAAGCACGTCCTGCTCCTAATTCCTGTCATGCTGGACTCAACTAGGGCAGCTTTGCATGATTCACAGTTCATAATAATCCTCCTTTAGCTGGTTACTTTTTGTGAACTGTAAAGTTTGCTTCTCCACCTGAGATGCCTGTGTCAGGGGAAAACTGATAAACCGGAATAAGTGTGCTCGCACTGTAAGAAGCTGTGGTCGTGTTTAACATGAACATCGAAAGATTTGTGACAGAAAACGGTTTGATTTGTTCCGCTGTGTTTCCCAGTCGTCTGTGGCTGAGCGGGCGGTGTTTGCGGTGTCCGCCTCACCTGCTGAGAGGACACAACAACCAAAAGCATGCCGTCCAACAAATCGGTGTCAGACGCTCCCATCACTCAGTTCATCAACTGCAGGATCCTGAGGGACAACGAGCTGCAGAGGTACGACACACAAAACAACACTGCAAAGAGAGCCGGTCTGAGCCAGGAAACCCAGCTTCAACTATTCTGCTGAGACGAGCGCTCAGAGCTCCTGACAGCAGTATACTCAGAGCGCCGGGTCGCAGCTCGTGGGAGTGTTTGGGGTTTTGAGCCTTTGCAGCTCAGATAAATTCAAACTTGTGCGTCCAGTTTTGATTTGATGAAGTCATTAATGATGTATGCTGTACCATGGACCAGGATGTCGTGACTGTGGTGTGTGTGTGTGTGTGTGTGTGTGTGTGTGTGTGTGTGTGTGTGTGTGTGTGCGCGCGCAGAGAGGACCTGTGGGTGCGTGAGGGGAGGATTTTAGACCCAGAGAAGCTGTTCTTCGATGAGCAGGGATACGCTGACAAACGTGTGGACTGTGGGGGCAGCATCATCGCGCCGGGCTTTATAGACGTCCAGATCAACGGTACACACACACCCACAGACACACACCTTTGCATGTGTTTCAGAAGCTGCGCTGCTGCAGTAACTTTGATACCTGGTCAGACGGCGTGCTGGAACAAAGATGACAGAACTGCACAGCTTCAAACTCTTCTTAATGTTCAGTCTCTGGAGTTGAAGGTGGTGTCAGTGGCATCTGAGCTGACGCTGCAGTTTTTCAGAGTCATAGAGAGCATTGTTGCTGCTGAGGGGGCGGGGCTAGTTTACCCAGAGGGGAGTAACGGTTCGTCTTCCTGCTGCAGGAGGTTACGGCATCGACTTCTCGCAGGCGTCTGAGGACGTCAGCGACGGAGTTTCGTTTGTGGCCAAAAAGATCCTCGAGCACGGCGTGACGTCCTTCTGCCCGACTCTGGTCACCTCCCCTCCCGAAGTTTACCACAAGGTCACTGCTTCATTTTTATCAGTTCAAGTTTAGACGCGCTCGCGTGTTCAGGGGTTCCTAGTCTCTCCTTCAAAGTCATCTTCTGGAGCATCTCTGGACAGCTTCTTCCAGGCCAGCTTCTGCTTTCAGTTCCTTCACTGGAAGGTTCTGCTGCACCGCCTCCACCCGCCATCTAAAACCAAACCTGGAAACAACCAGGACGGAGCAGGGAGAGCACTGGGAGTTAAACTAAAACTGGAGATCAGGGTTGGAGGCAGCAGCACTGGAAGGTTCAGAGGTGCATCTGAAGCTGATGAAGTGAAGGCAGGTGTGAGTCGTGCATCTCCCTGAACACGCTGAGCATTTACACGTCGGGGCGCTAACGATCGGTGACGTGAAGCTTCTACGTGTAAAATCACAGCATCATCAAAATGTGTGTTCCAGGTTCTGCCTCAGGTCAAAGTTCATGATGGAGGACCACATGGAGCTGGAGTTCTCGGTGAGGTTTTACAGATGCTGTTGGTGAATGTTTGTTGTGTTCTTTGTTTATCCTCATTGATCAGAAGCTGCAGACGTGTTTGCGTAAACGATCACGCTGCAGCGGTACACGAGCGCCGACCGCGGCCGAAAATGGTGTCTGTTTCACTTCCTGTAAACTTCCGTGTGCAGGTTTTCACCTGGAGGGTCCGTTCATCAGCGCCGAGAAGAAAGGAGCCCACCCGGAGAAATACCTCCGCACCTTCAAGTCCGGAGGCCTCGAGCACCTGATGGAGGTCTACGGCAGCCTGGACGACGTTGCCATAGTGACGCTTGCTCCTGAGCTGCCCGGCAGCCAATCGGTGGTGAGGGAGCTGAGCCAGAGGGGCATCACTGTGTCTTTGGGTGAGCATCGTGTAGTCACGGCAACGATTATACAGCAAAGTGATGATGATGTAAATAATAAAACACGAAAGTTTCATTTTCAGTTTTATTTACATCATTTTTTCTGTTTCTGTAATATTTGACATTTTATTTCTTAATTTGTCTTTTTTTGCATCCTTGTATTTTTTAAAATATGATTTTATTTATTTTAGATTATTTTTATTTTCTTTAAACATTTATTATTTTTGAGTTTTTTTTAAATTAAAAAAATCACATTTTTAATTTATTATTTTATTTATTTTCATTTTTAGGTGTTTTTTATTGTTTGCATTATTTATTTTAAGTGTGCTTTTATTTTGTAGATTCTTTTTAAAGATAACTTTCTAAAATGTTATTATCCTTTTTTCATTTCCATATTATTATTCAATCCTTGTTTACTTATACACTTTTCTCGTGTGCTTGTATTTTTTATTTTAATGATTGATTTCATTTTTATTTCCTGTTTCTGTTGAAATCGTGTTCCGGTTCGGTGCTGTGCGCGGTGTTAGCGTGGGCCTGTCAGTCCTCTGTAGAGCACCTGGAGCTGCTGTAATCGTCTGAGAGCGCTGATGTGAACAAAGTTTGCTCGACTGGTTCTTGCAGGTCACTCGGCGGCCGACCTGTCGCAGGCCGAGGAGGCGGTGCAGCAGGGCGCGTCCTTCATCACTCACCTGTTCAACGCCATGCTGCCTGTGAGTCCCAGCTGCTGCTCGTCTCTGAGTCAGTTTCTGTTCAGCCCGGTCGGTTTCACGCTCTCAGTAATCCTTCTGTGTCTGCTGTGGTCCAGTTCCACCATCGTGACCCGGGCATAGTGGGTCTGCTGACCAGCGACAGGATCCCCGCAGGCAGGGCGGTTTATTACGGCATGATCGCTGATGGCATCCACACCAACCCTGCAGCCCTGCGCATCGCTCACAGAGCTCACCCGTCAGGTCTGCCCGAGGTTTCTATTTCAGATCAGCAGCCAAAAGCACGAAAATCTCCCCAAATCTATTCCTAAATGTATCAGAATTTTCTTATTTTGGTTCCAGAGGTTGGTAAAAGTCTGCAAACGTGTTTAAACGTGTGGCATCACCTGGGAGTAGATGGATTTTGGACTTTCCCGTGTCTTGTGTGCTTCATACTTTCAGGTCTGGTGCTGGTGACGGACGCCATCACAGCGATGGGTCTTCCTCCCGGCCGTCACACTCTTGGCCAGCAGGTCATCGAGATCCAGGGTCTCCACGCCTACGTGGCAGGTCTGATGCTCTTCAGACGTTATTAGCTAACAGGCCCGTGGTTTCCTGAGCGATGCTGCAGAAAGGAGCAAACGCATAACTAGAACCAGAGATCGGAGAAGTCAAATAAATCGTTCTCGCGACGGTTTCATGTGTAAAACTCTGTAACGTCACTCTTTATGTGTTCAGGCACCAAGACTTTGAGTGGCAGCATCGCCACGATGGACATGTGTGTGCGCCACTTCAAGCAGGCCTCAGGTCAGTTTGTGTTACTTTAATGACTAAAACCAGGAAGTAGAATCATAATGAGCAGTGGCGCGCTGCCTCATGTAAACTCCAGCAGGTGAGACCCGGTTGCTGTGGCGATGCAGGTCAGATCATCATTGCTCTCCACTTCCTGTTCTGTCCTCCAGGCTGCAGTGTCCAGGAGGCTCTGGAAGCTGCCTCCCTGCATCCGGCTCAGCTTCTGGGAATCAGCCCCAAAAAGGGAAAGCTGGACTACGGCTCCGACGCAGGTCAGAGCCGACTGCATCTTTATTTCTGCCTCCCTGCTGTTAGAGCTGCTGTAGTTCCTCCTTTGTGTCCTCAGCGTTTTCTTGGGTGTTAATTTGGACTTTTTTCATGGTGGGGGGGGGGGGGGCTGTATAACAGTTGACCAAAGCCTGCAGTTCCTCTAGTGTCCAGCAGAGGCTCCAGCCAGTCTCCATAGACTCCCATGTTAAGCTTTACAGCAGAAATAAACACGTTTACAGCCAAACTGCTTCGAGAACTTCGAACTCGCTCTGTTTCAGATTTACAATAAAAGTTTTAATAAGAGTAAATAAAAAAACCATATGAATGTTGGGTGAATGTTTAGCCTCCATCTTGCACATTGTCAGTTGTGCAGCGCTTCAAAGGTCAACGGCGTTGGATTAAAGTTTAACGGCTGTAGCCGTGAGGTTCTCTGGGATCGTGCCGCCGCGCTCTGACCTTTCCTGGAGTTCATGTGCTTTCCTTTAAGTGAGGCCAGCGGCTCGATTCAGGCTGAATTTGTGAGACTTACAGTTTAACTGATCCTTCAAAGCATCGATGTTCGTCCAGATGTTCAGGAGGAAACCGTCTGCGACTGACAGAACTCCAACTTTCCACCGTCTTCTGATTCTTTTCTCTCAGCAGCGCTGCCTCCTGTCTTTCTTACACTCTGCACTATTTTGTTTTATAGACCTCGTTCTGCTCGATGAGGGCCTCAACGTCAAAGCCACTTATATTTCTGGAGAGGAGGTTTGGAGAAAAGGACAGTAGGAGATGAAGAAGGAAACTGGACCGCCTGTGCCTTTGTACATGATCGACATGTCGGGGTTTTAATGGACTGCCTGAGTGCACCAGGCACTGCCGGAAAACTGGACCAGAGTGAAATATTTCTGCATTATTAGTTTATTAAATGTCAGATGATGTGGAAAATGTTTTCCTGCTTTTCAAACTACCAAAGATTTCTGTTTATTACCCTGAAAGTCAGCGTGCTCATTGATCGTGTGTTGCTGAAAGTCTGTTGTGTTAAAGCAGCTGTATGACCTCTGCAGGGTCAGGGGTCACAGTGGATGTCACTGCACACCCTCAGTTTCTGTAAGCGTCTCTTTTTCTTTGTTGCAAATTTTACTGACACCATCAACAGAGTGTGGACAGACTGCTGCTGGTGTGGCAGCAGATTGTCTCATCGTGAGAGGGTCTGGTGGTCTCTGGTTTGAACGTTTTCAGCCTTTAAAAGAAGAAATAGTCACATCGTGGACTCATAACTGTCCGCGTGAGACCGACCTGGTGACAGGCTGTTCAGGAACTCAAAAGTAAGGGTGGGAAACTCCTGCTCAGGAAACTTTGTCATGAATCGCTCTCACGGGTGAAATGCTGCCCCCTGGCGGTGAAAGATATAGTTAAAGGATAGTGAGAACCTCTTTACCCCTCAGGTGTCCACGAGGGTAACCCTCGTTTCTCTTTCCTGATCTGAACAGAAAGAGAAAAACCTGGAAATGAATCTGATGGTCTTCAAATCTGAGACAGATCGACAGACGCTGGCAGAGTTCAGGCTGTGCTCGCTTTAACCTTTGTGACACCAGACAGATCTGAGAGTACAAAAACTGTAACAAGCTGAGTGTTTACAGCAGGGTGAGCCTGAGCTCACTCAGATTATTCGTACACACTCAGAGCTCACAATTAGAAACACCGGACATGTTTAATCTGAAAATCCAGCACAGGAACAGGAGGGACGGTGGAAAGGACAGTCCAGTTTAATAATGACACAGTATGTAGGCTCAAACAGACACGATGTCCTTTGCAGTAACTGTGTGTGTGTGTGTGTGTGTGTGTGTGTGTGTGTGTGTGTGTATAAAGTAAAAGTCCTGCTTTCATTCAGTGAAAGTAAAAAAATTGTAAAAATACCGAGAGACACTAAGCAGCACAGATAAATACAAACTGATGACAGACTAATCTTCCATCTTGTAGTTTTTTAAAATTCTAATATTGGTGAAAATTTTCAGGGGAAAGGTTTAAAGCAAAGTCTCAATAAACGTAAATTTTCCTTTGATTCCAGTTTTATTTTTATTTAAATGTTTTTTTTAGTTTGGATGATCACAGTGTGACGTGATTTACCTGAAGCACCAATGATCGAGCAGGATCAGGTGATCAGGGACAGAAACATAACTCACATTTTACTGATTTTGCGCATGAGTGGTAAAACTTCTCAGCGCGTGTAAAAACCTCTGTGTCCTGAAGTTACGTTTCCACGCTATGATTCAAATTTAGCGCCGAGTTACACAGGAAGCATCAGTGATTCATAAAAACTAAACTTTGATTGTCAGTGTTTCCGTGCCGGTGGGAGCTGACGAGGCTGATCACATTTCAGCGAGATTTACGGCGGAGGCTGGTGCGCGAGAGCTGGACCGGTTCATCCTCCAGGACAGCACTGCGGGAGGAGACGGTCATCTTCCCGGAGAAGAGGCGCCATGCCCCGGCTGGCTGGCTCGGTCGGTGTCCTGTCCTGAAAACGTCCCCGCAGAATACAACCGTCCACGAGCCAGAGCGAAATAAAGAGGAAGTCACTTTCAAAATAAAAGCTCAGACACATTTTGTTTTAACAACAAATATACATAGTAATGTAGTTATAGAAGGGTATGAAAAATTTCACAACTTGCAGTATCTTTTACAAGTCATGCATACAAATACAAGTACGTAAACAAAAAAGTATACTTTAAGAGAAAACAAACAAAATAAGCGATTAAAAAAGAAAGAGGTGCTCAAGGTATAAACAAACAACATATAAATGAAGTGAAACTGAACAGTCGACACAGCTCTTGTGTTTTACATGCTTTGGAGTCAGTGCTGTCCTTTAGATTCTCTAGATAATTGGAAAGCAGGGCTTTAAAAACAAATATGTTTGGACGCTGTTGAGAAAATTTTGTGCAATGTTTGTGAAGTTCAGCAAAAATAATCAGAAGACTGATAATATATTTTTTTCCTGGATTTATTTTATCGGTATGTGAGAGGCCAAATAGAATATGTTGAAACTTCAGTTTCAATTTTGGTGTTTATAAAATTATTTAGATCAATACAAAACATACGTGTATACGTGCATTCCCAAAGTACATGACATATTGTTTCCTCTGCACTGCTGCAAAAAGTACAAAGAGTATCAATATTTTTCTTAAATTTAACCAGATATGTCTTTACCGGATAACATCTATGGATCAACTTAAGAGTAACTTCTCTGACCTTATTAGTGATAATAAATTTCCTTGACAGAATCCAAGTGTTTTTCCAGTTTATATCATTGTAAATATCCAATAGAATAAAGCTGCAGGTTTGGAAACAATATCTCTTTGAATAATTTGTCTAATACATTGATTTGTGGCTTTATCACTCAATAAAGGACAGATGTTACCGATGTATATGTTAGTGGGATTTAGTTCTGGAATAACACAATTTCTACCTTTAGGAGCAGACACCAGTAACCTTCTCACCCCATCTGGAATTGCATCAAAAACTACAGCGTATTCTTTTGGAGTGACAGCAAAATCATAAACAGACAAAAATTCCTTATAAGAAAATAATTGACCATTATCATTCAGTAACTGACTCACAAGTAAATTTTTTCTATCAACCCATTTAAAGCTCAGACAGATCACAGACGCTTAAAGCGTGCAGTGACGTCACTTTTGCTTATTAGAAAGAGTTTGAAGGGAGACGGTCCACTAAAGCACTGCAAGTAAAATCTGTCTTTCCAAGTAATGATCATTTACATATTGTTTTTACTTTATAGGACACAAATGTAATATTCCACTGAACGAAAAAGAGTTGTAACAGGGGCAAAAATAATAATATTAACACGCTGTACCTCAGAAAAAAGAAAATATTCATTCATCCCATTATTTTTTAACAGCATGTTTTTCTTGTAAATATACAAAACATATAAATTCCTGATTACTGAGAGTTATAACCAAGCAGTAACGTGAAGCACCAAACCTGCAGTTTCTCTGACGTCCACTAGAGGCTCCAGCAATGAGTCAGTCCCCATAGACTCCAGTGTTAAAACTTTACAGCAGAACTACGTTTACAGTCTGATATACAAGCTGATTGCATTGTTAGGGGCGTGGCCGCTGCGACTGACAGGTGGATGGTGACACAGGCACTGAAATGTTCTGGGCGGTCCCGGAAACCAGGATGAATCTTTCTTGTCATTGCACTGAGGTACAGTTCATTTCTGTTCAGTGATAAATCAGATGACATGTAGAATGAGGCCTTAACGTGGCTTCCTTCGCAGATTCCTACGCAAACGTTCAGCCTCCTCTCGGGGTTTAGTAACCTTCTTCTTGCTTTATTGGGATTTTATTTTGAAGGTGCGGAGAGGAAGTGGTTCTTCCTCCCCGCAGCTTGACGGTGGGGACCGCGAGGAGCTCGATGGTGACTGTGCACATCGCTGTGTGAATGACAGAGGATGCATGGAGGTCTCCGGCAGCTGGCAGCCACAGATCCGTGTCCTCCTAGGTGCAGCAGCGGCGGCAGCGGGCATCCTCTCCGCGGTGAGTCTGCAGCTCTCCTCCGGGCTGCTCTTTGTTTTCATGCCTGCAGTCTCTCAGCCAGCCACCAGCTGTACTGCAGGTACACCAGGTTACCTAAAGTCTGCATGTGAACTTCAGGTATCAGCAGGGAAGCCTCTGCAGTGAGGGACAGAGGGAGGCACAGCAAACTGTCTCTGATCACTTCATTTAACAGCAGACATCTGCGGCTTTAACGCTCGGAGCGTATCTTTATCATTTAGTCATAAACACCAAGGAGGAGAGAGACAGTTTGAGAGCAAAGCTTTCTCTTCTGGGAATAAAATCGGAGGATTTTGGTAGAAGAGCGTGCAGCAGACTCTCAGTCAGCGTTCCGATCAGGAGCATCTGGATCTGGAGCTCCTGATCGTATCTGAAGTCCTTGTTCAAGGACACAACTGTGGAGCGAGCAGGAGCAGCTGGAGCCAGAGACACACTGATGAGTCTGATGAAGATGAAGCTGCTGATTAACATTTCATATAATCCTCCTCTGGTTTAAAACTGAAGTATGAGGATAAAAGTGATTTAGTTTAAAAATCTGTTAATAGTTAATAATAATCATAACATCACCCATTATTTAATTTTTCATGTATTACACATTTATCTTATCATAAATATCATACGTGGATATATAAGATCAGTGTACGTAACGTAGTCTTCAGACGGCTCCAAACAACCAGTTTCACAGAGTTTTTTGAACTTTTGGATCTGCATGATGTCAGAGAGCAGACAAAAGCTCCACCCACCACCTGTTTAAATGTTGCAGTTGCCCTAAAAGGGGTGGGGCTAAATCTTGTTTCAAACAGAAGAACTGTGAATCATGCAAAGGTACTTAAACTTTCCAGCACAAACTCAGCCTGACGTGCTTACTGAGGTCATAAATCAACAACTTTATTCAAAATCATCGTTACAACAAGAGGAGCTGCCACCTGCTGGCCGTTACAAATAATGCACGATTAGAAAGCTTCAGCACTTTTTCCATCTTTTATTTTCAGCGCGACCAAAACCTCACAGTAAAACAAAGAAACGGTAATTACTTCATCCCTCCTTTACATGCTCAGCCGGCGTCTGTCCACTTATGCTCAGTAAGTAAGGGAGGGAGGCTAATGACTCGTTGCTATTTGTGAATGAAGCTAAATGTGATTTTCTCTCTGGGATAATCTTTCTCTTAATGGTGGAAGTGGTGAATGATTAGGTTTATAAGGATGGATCTGCATCAATCAAACGTGGCTTTTAAGTCCGCTGCAGAGTCATTCAGACTTTGCAAATATAATTTCTTTCTGAAGTCACTCAGAAAAGAGTTTAGAACCAAAATGTATGCACAGGAACTCCAGCCTGCTCTGAACGCTCAGTTTATCGCAGCTTTCTCTACTCTTGGATCTGTATGATGTCATAGAGAGCACATATTCCGACCCACCTGCTGTTTAAACCTTTTTTTTAATGATGAACAACCAATCAGAATAAAGATGTCTTAAAGGGGGAGGGGCTTAAGCGCCTCCTTTCAGACAGGATGAACCGAGGGCTGCGGTGCGAGATAAAGAAGGATTATTTTGCTCTGTGTTTCATGCAAAGCTGCTGTAAAACCCAACAATAAAAAGATGAATGAGCTGAATGGAGACACTTAAAGTTTTGTGACACTGGTGCACAGAATCCCATCAGCAGTGTGTTCGGCCGGGTTAACGCTTCAGTCCCAGCAAACCAAAGGAAGAAGAAGCCTGAAGACGTGGAGGAGCTCGTGCACATTAGCAGAGACGAGACAGTCAGTGAACGCAACAGCACTGTGTTTGTGTTACTGTCCTCTGTGCATGCTCATGCCCCCTCTGCCTCCCCCTCTCTTTCATCAGGGCACTTCCACCTGAGCCAGCGGCATCATGGGAAGCTCCTCCTCCTCCCTCACTGACGAGGCGGAGGACGATGCGGCGCCCCGGGGTGCAGCTCTGCCTCCCTCTCCCATCATGGGATGCCTGAGGAGCAGCCAAAGCACATTCCTCCCTCGGCAGCTTCCCAGACCGGGCCGGCACAGGGAGCGCAGGTGAGACACGAAGGAGGCGTGGCAAAAACGTAACGATGAGATGAGAACGAGACCGTGGCTCTTTTTCAGTTTGTAATATCTGCAGTGTAATATCCTCTGCAGCGGTCCCACTTCTGCTCTGATTTTTTATCAGCGAGCAGGTTTGTTTGTGCCTGCCGGTTTGCTGGGAATCAGAGCTGCAGATAATCAGCGCTGTGCAGCTCCACAGAGACCTGCAGAAACCAGAAGAGGCAGATTTAACCTCTCCTCATCCTCCAGGCTGTCAGCAAACACGCATCTTTGCTAGGCTGCATTTTAACCACATGCTAATGAGCAGAGCAGATTTAGTCTCTTACAAGCATTTAGTTCCTGCAGCTGGGGGTGCAGGGTTAGGGGGTTAAAGTGCAAAGCCGACATGAAGAGCCCTGAATATGAGCTGTAAGCCCAGAGTCTGAGCGCAGGTGCCGCCCTTTAAACTGGCCGATGGTGAGCTAAAGGTTATCAGACCTGCTAACAATGTCTGTAATCCTCCAGGTGTTCAGTAACCATCAGCTTTACTCGATGTCCAGACCCGAGGTTGGAAATAGGGCCAAATCTAAAGTTGTAGATTTGAGTTTTACAGACCGAAGAAGAATCATTTTATTGTTTCTGGGGAAAAATAAGATAAATCGATCTTGAGAAAAGTGAAAATTGTCCTTCTGAGGTAACCGTCAGTTCCCAGCACAGGGTTTAACATGCTGTGTTCAGATGCTCGCCAAAGAAACACGTTAAACAGAATTTAGGTTTAAGTGGTTTAAAAAGGAAACGGGCCACAGAGTTGACGCTGTGTGGCCGTCTGATCACAATCATTACTAACCAGCTGGAACTATACGATGTATATTTCTGATCTCGACCTCAAAGTCACCAAACCTTTCAACAATGTTGAAATGTCTGGGATGCAATCTGGAAGTTTGAATCCAAAGAAGCAAAAACAAGGGAGGAAAACCACAGGAAGCAAAGCGGAGACGCGAGGCGGCGCGAGGGGAATAGGACAGATGGGCAAAGCATCGTCTGTGTTGGGAGTCAAACCCATAAAACGCTCAGCTCAAGGCTTCGATGTCACAGAGATGGACTCTGGAAGATGAACATTAAGATCAAAGGCGTGCAGCAGTCCAGACTGAAGAACTTCCTGTTGCACAGGGGGCGCTCTTACGCTCCTCCAGAATAAACCAATCTCTGTCCTAGCAAATTTTCATCATGCTGTTGATAGAAGAGTTCAAGAAGTTCGAAATAGTTGAGTTTTTAGATTTCTCAGAAGTTTCTGCTGTAGTAAGATGCCACACGCTGCTTTACGGCATCTTCCACTTTGATTTGGGGCATGAAGCGAAGAGGCTGCAGAGAGTTCGTAGCGTCACCTCCAACCACCTCAGTCAGCTGCTTCTGCTGGGCTTTAGCTGCAGCGGGCACCATCCTGAATCGTTAACCGACCAATCAGCACAGATTAGCAGAACGCTAAAAGCTGATTACTGTTTAATTAGGAACCGAGAAAAAATGAAGTCATGTTATTTGAGTTCAGCTGGATCATTGCTGCATGTGTGGGGGCTAAAACGTGAATCCTAAATTGTTTTATCCTCTGAGATTGATTGATTCCTGCTCACTGAGGTCTATTTTCTCCCCGCTAAATTATCCAGCTTCTCCTGCAGCACATGCAATAAACACACTCATACCATCCAGACACTGAGAGTACGTACACAAGCACCGACACACAGCTTCAGGAAACACACAACAAACAGAGAAGCACAGGAGACGAGAACAAAGGAGAAAAACATCTTCAAACCCGCCGTGACCAGAACAGCTGGATCCAGCACCACCACAGCTCTCCCAGCTGCTTTTGTTAATGAGCGACTATAGTAAGGCTGAATCTATGTCCGTCGTTCAGATGTCACCGTGAATATTTCATGAATCGTTCGATATGAATCAAACCGCAGCCTTCCTTATTAATTATTACTGCATTTATGTCAAATAAACCACCGGCGCTCGGCTCACTGTGAGTCATCTTAGCCTTCGGGAGCCTCGGCCGGGAGTCGAGTTACTCGCTGACAGGAAACGGAGCGCTGATGGGGAAATCCCCGGTGGAAGAGCTGGTCTGAAGAAGCCCACTCAAGCTTTCCGCTGGGAATTCAGCTCAGCAGGCCACTGCACTCCCCGTCTGATGCACAGAGATCAAAATACCTTTCATAGATGTGGAGGAGAAGGAAAAGAGGCCGGCCGTGGCATCTGGAAACACACACAGCAGAACAGAAGAAGTTCCAGGGTTCTCCGAGGAATCGCCTCCTTAGAGCTGCAGGAAGTCCAGATCTCAGCAGGTTGTTCCATGATCCACAAAACAATCTGATTCAGGTTTAGAGCTGCCTGCACCTTCAGTGTTTCTCCTCCTTATTGAATGAAATGAAATCAGTTTTCTTAAATCATTTAAGAAAA
Organism: Aulonocara sp. 'chitande type north' Nkhata Bay; assembly: GCF_057382095.1. Classification (NCBI taxonomy): domain Eukaryota; kingdom Metazoa; phylum Chordata; class Actinopteri; order Cichliformes; family Cichlidae; genus Aulonocara; species Aulonocara sp. 'chitande type north' Nkhata Bay. Next base: position 36,515,443 of record NC_141347.1, read on the forward strand.
ATGAAATGAAATTATTTAAGATCAATAGCAGAGTACAGGAGTTGATAAGGCGCCAAAATAAAGTCAATAAGAGAAGTAAAAATTAAATTAAATAGAAGTGAAGAGCAGAAGTTAGACTGCTGCAGAATTTCATCATATCTGCAGCTCCGCCTTCTGTTACTACAGTAACCCCACAGCAGACATACGATGTCATTAAAAAGGCTCCAACAGCACAAACACGTCCAGTTCAGGTGAAGCTAGCAGACAGCTAGCAGCTACAGCCGCCTGTGTCACCATCAGTGTCGGGGAGTAACGGAGTACATGTACCAGCGTTACGTATTTAAAATATGAGTAACTGTATTCTGTTACAGTTGAAAAAGGTGGTATTCAGAATACAGTTACTTTGTTTAAATAAATGGATTACATGGCGGTCTTTTCCTGTTTCATATGTTCGGCTGTGTCCTCTCTATTTTGGTGATTCCACGCCGGTGGAAACCCAAACAAACACGCATTAAGAGGCTCTAATGTCTGTGTCTCAGTCTCACGGCCCACGTCACCTCTACTTGCAGCCGCATAATGATGTGAAAAAATATTTATTCTGACAAGCCCAGAAAAAATATTTATTTAAATATTTTTTTAATTATTATTCAAAAAATGATTTAATATGAAGGCAACAGGCAGAGTGTTACATGCATCGCCCTAAAGCACGCAGCCTGATGGGCAGTGTAGTCCGTGCTGCAGGGAGAATGGACTGCCATACCCGTTATGTGTCTGTGAGCGCGAGGAGGGAGAAAAAGGAAAAGTACGAGCTGTCACCGAGCAGAAACGGGAGCTGGAAGCATGTAAATATAATAATAACCACTGCAGCCAAACAGAGAGCCTGACAAGCCCAGCTGTAAGTAAGCTGTTAAGACTCGACTGTACACTGTGTTCGTGTTTTCCTCTGAAACAATGAGCTCCGTTGCAGCAGCCTTTCAACGCCTCTCTCTGTCTCTGCTAGCAAAGTCGACCCAGACAACCAAGTAAAACTAGTTTTCAGCTACGAGCCGACACGAGCCCGACGTATCAGCCAGAGGTCCTTTACTACGGTTCGGAGCCGCGGACCTGTTTTATATACGCGTGGAATAGTTTTCTACACGAGATCGCTGCAAAAAGTGCAGCCTTACCTAATGTCCACCTACTGTTACTCATTCATATTAAGATTTAAACCTTAACCGTCAGTAATAGTAATAAATCACAGCAATAGCTCATTCATGTAGTTGTAAACAGCATGATAATATATTAAGTAATCCAAAGTATTCAGAATACGTTACTCTCATTGAGTAACGTATTCTGAATACGTTACAAACTACATTTTGGGGCATGTAATCTGTAATCTGTAGTGGGATACATTTGAAAAGTAACCTTCCTAACACTGGTCACCATCCACCTGTCAGTCACAGAGGCCACGCCCCTAACAGTATAAACTTTAAGCCTTAATACAGTTGAAACAGGTGAGTTATAAAATCAGGTGTTATGAAGGAGGAAATGATGGACAGAGACCAATCAGTTTGTGTTTCTGGCTGTAAACATTTTTATTCCTGATGCAAAGTTTTAGCGTTTCTCAAACAATGTCATGAGAAGATGCTGCACCAAAAGCTTTGTGTTGATTGCTTTGGTTGTCATGGTTACGGTAGTTTTTCGCATTTGTCTGCAAATATTTGCTAACTGCTAGCCAAGTGACTCGCAGTTAGCTGTTCAGTGCAGCTCAAAGAGCAGCAGGAGGCTGTTTGCAGACGAGTTCCAACTACAGCCGCAGCAGTGTGCTGGCATCGAGGGTGGTTGCTGACAGCTCTCCGGGCCGTTCATTTGATTACATCCAACAAAACTTCTCAAAACCTGAGTGGGTGACTCACTTCTGGAGTCCCCAGTGGACGTCAGTGGAACTGCAGCCTTCACAGGTTGCAGGCCGTTTCCCTGCATCGGTTCCTTTTTCAGCCGCTGTAATTTGCAGCTAAAAGGCTCTCATTGTGTCCGGATTATGAGAAACATTTCCAGGAAATTGGATCCATCCGTCACTTTGTGCAGCAGCTGTTTTGGGACTACTTCCATCTGATTTGGTTTAAATTGAGTTGAATGAATGAGCATACAGCATTTATCTGCATGGAAATATGGGCCGATGAACGCACAGGGGATCTGCAGAAAATGAGCACCTCCAACTTTTATGACCTTAGAAAGTTCTCATGTTTATATCTTGTCAGTAAAAATAACTCGGGGTTTTCTGTATTGCACAGCCTTCTGCGTGGGTAACGAGCAGCTTGTATCTCAAGCACACAAACAGCAGAGGTTCTCACGAAGGCCGGTTGTTGATTAAAAGTGTGTTTTGTCCCGAGCGCGGCGTGCAGCAGCCGTCACCTGCCTCTTACAGACAGCTTGTTCTGCAGTAAATCCTTCAGGTCAGCTGTGCTGGAAGTTTCAGGCTTCATGCCAAACTACTTAGAAAAGTGCAGCCAGAAAATGTGGGCCAGCCTGAACACGGCTGTGACGCTGGCTCGCGAGGTCTCGTTCCTCCCTGGACACCAGGGTGCAGATTATCTGGGTCTGCTTTACAGCCGAGCATGAATCTGAGATTAGAACCGTGTTTTTATTCTATATTCACAAAGACGCTGAGCAGCCTGCTCGCGATGAAGCCGGCGTCAGGGAGGCAAAAGTGGAAGAGCAGATTTTGTTGTTTCATTTGCATATTCGTGCATTTTAATATTTTCCCTCCAGCACAGCAAAGGAAACTGTTATTCACTCACTCGTTTATATTTGGATTTCTTCTCATATTTTCAGGATTTTTCTTCCATTTTCGTCTCTCGGGCTTTCACAGATAAACACACTGAAGCTCGATGTGGCTGTGGTTTGCTTTTAGCAGATACTCACGGTGGAAATTTTCACCAGTGTCATGAAAAACACGGCAAAGTTTATCTAACATTTCCAGACATCATTCTTATCTCAATGAAGAAAATGTCTGAGACTGATCAGCTACTCTGCTTATTTCAAGCTGTTCATTTAATTCTTGATCTCTAGATTCAAAATAATCCAATATGGAGGGCAGGGAGTGCAAAGATTAATATTTAAAATTAAACTAAACTTAACTAAATATAAGGAAATAAATAAGTAAATTGTTATACAGTGTTCCCTCGATATAATGCGGTTCACCTTTCGCGGCCTCGCTGTTTCGCGGATTTTTTTGGGTGCAATTATGCTTCTTTTTTTTCTTACAACACATTGTATTGTCAGTTAAAGACACGCTGCATATGAATACTGCTGAAAAAAGCCGGAGAGGATGAGGACCCAAAGATGACGAAACATCATCCACCCAGGAGACGCTTTGACCAATATCTATTTTTAACAACTGGTGTTTGCTGATGGATTTTATTTGTAGGAATAATATATATTAATATATATTAGTCCGACTCATATGTTGATCGATATTAGCTTTTTGCCGATATAATAAATCTGCATTTGTAACGGCTGATAAATAAGAGTAAAGAAGAGACAATAGAAACACTCTTCAAACGTCTTATTAGTGTTGATGTTGCATAGTTTGTCCACCAGAGGGCGCTCTGCAACTTTTTTGTTTAGAATGCCTCAAAAAAGGAGTCAACAAGTAATTCATGACTTGTTGTAGCAATGAAACACGATTATTTTTTAGCTAAATTTTTATACTATATTGGTAAATCATCATAAATGGATTTTGATATCGATATCGGTCTCAATAATCTTACATCGGTCAGGTTCTGATGTTAATGTCCTCCCGTTTGATCACATGACTCTGTTTCTCTCTGTAGTTTCTCCTCTGGATCGATGCCCATCCAGAGGAGTCAGTGGGCGTGCGGCTGCTGCACTTTCCTCAACGCCGCCGGCGCCCCCCGCTGCTCCATCTGTGAAGCTCCTCGGCAGGGACCCGATGCCCGGTGGATGTGGCCCGGAGCAAGCAGAGAGGACGACGGTTGGGCGTGCCCACGCTGCACACTGGCGAACTCCCCTGACAGCCTGGCCTGCAACCTCTGCGGCTATGCCAGGGCGTCCGCGGAAGCCCAGCCCCGGCCTCAGCGCTCCAGCAGCTGCTCCGGCCCCCTCAGGATGTCCTGGACGGAGACGTGCCGACCCCAGAGCAGGAAGCAGCCCGGAGACGCCGACAAAAGCAGCCTGGCATGGGAGTGCTCGAGGTGCACGCTGCAGAACACGCCCACCTCTATGTCCTGTTCGGCCTGCGGTGGACCCCGCAAACTGTCCCTCCCTCAGATCCCGGCCGAGGCGCTCCTCGTGCCCGACGTCTGCGAGGATCACGGAGCACGGCGGGCCGAACCTGCAGCGGCAGCGCTCTCGCTATCAATTTCCACCCGAGGGGAGAGTTTACATGCAGAAGCTTTGCATCCGAACACCTCCTCCGTGCTGACTGCGCCCCCTGCTGGCCACAACAATCCAGTGCCCTGCAGCCGCAGAGAGGTGCCCCCTCCAGATGTTGGCCTCAGCCAGGCTCAGAGCACGTCTTCTCCCTCCATCCTCGCTGTGTCCCATCCCTCCACCCAGCCGGAGCTGCTGGCCGGCAGGAGACTCAGCATCCTTAAAGAAGAGATGTCCCCGTTGTCACCTGCATCAGACGCCTCCATGTCATTCTCGCTCGCTGTGAACAGGATGGAGGAGTGGGCGTGTCCGGCGTGCACACTCATAAACCGGCTGGAGTCCAAACACTGCCAGGCCTGCCACACCCCTCAGCAGCTAAAAGCAGAATTGTTCCCAAGGAGGAAGGAGAGCCGGCTGGTGGAGGCGCTGCGGCAGAGTGACGAGGGCACGGCCAAAGAGCTGTGGGAGAACATCGTCAGCTTCTGCAGAGAGGTGCGTTTAAAGCACACACCCACCTTTAAATTTAAGGTAGAAACAAGAGTTTATGCTGATGTTACTTCACTATCATGGAGGTGGACTGACAGTCTTCCTCAGAGCCAAAACGACCTCCACCCAGAGTGCAGAGCAGCCTGAACTTCGCTGTGTTCAGCTCTGGATCTGCATCAGAACCTCCGACATTAACGAGAAAAATTAAACAGGTTAAACAGCAGATGGAGGAGTGGGCGTGTCAGGCGTGCACATCTCATTGCATCATCGTCTTCTTCTTCTCCCAGAACGCGGTGACGTTTGTGGACGACAGTTTCCCTCCTGGTCCAAAGTCCGTCGGCTTCCCGTTGGACGACAGCGTCCAGCATCGGGTCAAGAAGTGGCTTCGTCCACAGGAAATCAGCTGCGCCGCCTTCAGAGACCGCGGCGTGAAGTGGACCGTTTTCCGCACGCTGCGTCCGTCCGACATCCTGCAGGGGCTTCTGGGTAACTGCTGGTGAGCTGATTATGCTGTCACAGAGTTTATTATTGATTATTATTCCCAGGATTTATTTCTGGATGATTGTTTAAGCACATTAAAGGAAGGCTGTGTTCGGGGAGCAGGTTCCTGAGCGCCTTGGCTGTTCTGGCGGAGCGGCCGGAGCTGGTGGAGAAGGTGATGGTGACCCGCTCGCTGTGCGCAGAGGGAGCCTATCAGGTGCGTCTGTGCAAAGACGGCTCGTGGACGACAGTGCTGGTGGACGACATGCTGCCGTGCGACGAGAGCGGCCACCTCCTCTTCTCTCAGGTGAAATTGTTCACGTGATGTGTGGTTGGTGTTGGAAAAAGGTCTCAGCTCAAAACACGGGGAAAAGTCCAGAGTTTTTCAAGGTAACTTTATTTATACCCAAAAGCAAGGTAAATTTGCTCTACAGAAAAATGACAGCATTTGGCATCCCTTCAAAAAAAACACACATACCTAATAAAGATATAAACCTCACTGTAGCACATATATAGTAATTTAATATCTCGAATCAAAAACAAAAACAGTTCTTATTTAATTCAGTGACAGCAACGGGGACAAAGCTATTTTTCTAACGCTTTGTCCTGCATCTCGGAAATAGAAGCCTCCGTCCTGAGGAAAGAAGCTGAAATTCACCTCTTAGAGGATGGGAACCATTTTTAAAGATTGGTAGAGCCATCCTCTGTACCTGCTTGGAGCACAGGGAGGCTAAACAAGACTCCCATCTTTAAGTTATCCTCTTCTTCCTTTGTACTCTGCGGCGCCACCCAGTGGCCTGAATTACACCTTACACAGTGAATTACACATTAAAAGAAGAGGCGATTCCTGTAGCATCATGGGTATTCCTCCATATCTGAGGCATTTCTGTTTAAAGGCACTTTGTGTGATTGCCCGCTGCAGAATTCTGCTTCACCACCAGAGGGCAGCGTTTTATTACTGCCTGAGTTCGGATGTTTTATCTGTGGAAGAATATCCTTTAGATTTTTTACAGGTTTCGACTGCAGTAAAATAATTTCTGTCCACCACACCGTACTTCACGGCATTTTGAGTTCAGGCATCAAATGAGCAGCAGTTAGCTAACAGATGTTTTATCTCTTGGAGTAGGTGAAGAAAACTATCCCTGGATTACTTTAATACTTTAATGCATCTTAGAATTTGGAGGTTTCTAATGGAAGTCCTGACGTGTCCACTCTCAGGTCCTGTTAGCCTGCTTTTGTCAGTAATGATGAGATCAGGATCAGGAACAGGCTTCGGGTTCTCTGATTAGCTGTGAGCACATATGTGCACTTCCTCTTCTCGTCATCATGTTCAAGCTTTGATCCTCTCCATCCTCCCCAGGCCCAGAGGAAGCAGCTGTGGGTGGCTCTGATTGAAAAGGCTCTGGCCAAGCTCCACGGTTCCTACTTTGCTTTGCAAGCCGGCCGCGCCATCGAGGGCCTCTCCACCCTGACCGGGGCCCCCTGCGAGTCGCTGGCCCTTCAGGTCAGTGCCACCAACCCCAAAGAGGAGCCCATCGACACGGACCTGATCTGGGCCAAGATGCTGAGCTCCAAAGAGGCCGGGTGAGACGTTTGTGGGAAGGTTGAAGCGCTCTGAGAGGACGGAGCTGTTTCTTTAAGCTCGGTTAACCCCGCCTCTGTTCGTGCTGCTGTTAGGTTCCTGATGGGGGCGTCCTGCGGTGGAGGTAACATGAAGGTGGACGACGCGGAGTACGAGTCTCTAGGTTTACGTCCGCGACACGCGTACTCTGTGCTCGATGTGCGGGACGTTGACGGCCACAGGTGAGGCTTCGAGGTCGCTCCGTTGGTTACCGTTCTCGTTATCTCATTATAGTTTAGTAAAAATAATAATAATACATTTTATTTAAAAATAGCGCCTTTCAGAGCACCCAAGGACACTGTACAACAAATAAGAGATATATTTAAAAAAAACCAAAAAAAAAAAAAAAACCCAGAGAAACTGGAAATATGCACAATAATAAGAGTAACAGGTAAAAGTTAAGAGCAGGTTTAAAAAACATGAACACAGAAGCTGAGAAACCTGCAGATCCTCCAGCAGAGAGCCATAGTTTACAGCCTGATGCTCAAACTGATTGAATGATAAAATATCTATAACTCACCTGTTTGAATTGGATTAAAGCTGAGTTTAGCGTTAATAGGGGTGTGGCTTCTTTGACGGACAGGTGGATGGGCGTTTGTCCCCCTCAGTAAAAACTGGAAAGACTTCCTTCCATATATGGTGTTGGAAACCTGGTGCCTGGTTTTGGAGTTTTTCCATAAACAACGTTTCAAACATAAATTAATGCAGAAAAATTCACCACAAATCAAAGAAGCCCCGCCTACTCAGCTCCACCCTCTCGTCCACATACAGTCATTCTGTGTCCAAAACACTGACGGTCAGACAGACCCGCTGATGACATCACTCTCTGAGTCTCTGCTTGAAGTTAACAGTTACAAAGTCGACCAAAGAGACGCCACAAGACCGAAAAGGAGACGCAAAGCAAACTGAGCGCAGAACAAAGTGCAGCAGGGAGTCGAACACCCGGCCACACGACGTGAAACCTGACCACACACACGAGCGCACATCCATCCTGAACAGACACAAATAAGAGCAGCAGAGACGAACTGCACAAACAGCAGAGACTCGATGTCTGCAGTCGTGTGCCTGCATCAGTCAGAGTGACTTGCTCCTGCGTGGGACAGGCGGGGGTGTTTTCTCCAAGCCTGAGCCCGGAGGCTCTGCTCTTATCATCCATCAAAACTCCCACAGTATAAATGCAGCAGGTCTGCAGACGAGCGCTGCCTTAAGGACACATTCAGAGAACAAATGTTCCTCTCAGCGTCACTCCATTAACCGCTTCATCATTCACACGCATACGGGATGTTTCCTCAAACCTACAGCGGCGACTGCTGCGAGCTACAGGGAGGAGGATCCGCAGGAGGAGGTGGCAGGAGTCGAACTGCAAGAGAAACCCTGGAGGGAACGGGAGGCTGATTACTCACAAACGGATGTTTTTCTGTCAGTGGGGTTGGAGGTGGAGTCTGCAGACGCTTGAAAAAGTTTGAAAGAACAGCTCTGCGATGTCTCCGTGGGCGTCAGACCCATCTCATTAACCCAGCAGCGTGAACATTTAGAAGACGTGAAACACATACCGCACATCACTGTGAGTCATCAGCATCTTCTTCATCGTACTCCTCGAAAAATTTAGAACCGCCTCTGACCGTGTGCACGAAGCAGTGATGAAGAGCAGGCTGTTCCTAAATGTTCACGCATCTTTAAGCTTTTATTAAGCGAGGAGCTGCATACACACTAAATCTGTTCAATTCAATTTTATTCATACGGCGCCAAATTACAACAACAGTCCTCTTCAAAGCGCTTTATATTGTAAGGTAGACCCAACAATCCTATGACCCCCTGTGAGCCAGCACTCGGTGACAGTGGGAAGGAAAAACTCCCTTTTAACAGGAAGAAACCAGGTGGAGGAATCAGTGCAATCTGGCACTTCCAGCTGGTTTTAAACCGCATAACCTGCTCCAGACCAGGTCACATGTTCAGCACCAGTTACCATGGTGATATAGCCAGGTTATAAAGGCTCGCCAAATCTGAGCTAGCGAGCCTGTTAATCCCATTGTGTGTGTCAGGTTACTGCAGCTGAGGAACCCGTGGGGTCGCTTCTCCTGGACCGGAGCCTGGGCGGACGACTGGTCAGACTGGCCTCCGCAGCTGAAGAGGGAGCTGTGCGCCCAGCGAGCCGAGGACGGCCTGTTCTGGATGGACTTCTGGGATTTCACCAGGTGACGGCAGCAGCGTGTTTTTGATGTCTGCGTTAGTTTTATTCCCGGTCTGAGCAGGAAGACCTAAAAACAGAAGAAAACTTTACTCAGATGTAAAGTGGGAAAAACAAAGAGTTCATTTATGACAAATGACAGAATATAAAGTGTTCATTAACATCCACCCCGCCTGCTCTCTCTGCCCTCTTGTGCGTTGCTTTGTGTAATCTGTGACTGTAAAGTCGTCCTAACTCTCTTGCTAAAGGCTCTCTGGTGACCTGCAGAGTAAAGAAAAGCATCAAAACGCTGAACAAAAACAGACTCGCTGTTCTCTCCTGTCAGGTACTTTGACTCCGTGGACATCTGTAAGATCCACTCAGACTGGCAGGAGGTTCGAGTCCCCGGCGTTTTCCCCCGAGCCGCCGACGTCCCCGTGTCGGTGGTGTCGATCACGGTGCTGGAGAGGACGGCCATGGAGCTGGCTTTATTCCAGCAGGGCAGCAGGTAGGACGCGCACCTGTGCGGCTTTTCGTAACGTCACCGCTGTCACCTGAGCACCACAGAGGTGATAGTAAAGATAAATAAACGTCAGCGATGAAGTAAAGATGGTGAAATAAAAGAGCCGTGTTTCAGGCGCTGGGACACGGCAGAGAGCCACCTGCTGGATCTGTGCGTGCTGGTGTTTCGGGTCGCCTACGACAGCGCCGGCACGCTGACGCTGGGCCGCCTGCTGGCTCACAGCCGCCGCTCGGTGAGGAGGTTCGTGGGCTGCGATGTCATGCTGGAGCCGGGCGAGTATGCCGTCCTCTGCTGCGCCTTTAACCACTGGCACAGCTGCATCACCGAGGGCGGAGGTAAGAACACGAGCACTCAATCTCCATGATGATTCTATATTTTGCAGCCAAAATGTGTCTTCTTTAAAAAGTGTTTTTACTCCAAAGGAGTCGGAGCTGGAAGATGATCCTGGTAGAAAATGTAGTTTAAATGGAGCTTCAACTGGTTCTGAGCAGACACATATCCCCCACATGCTGGTTAAAGCCCTGAAAGTTTACCCAGAATGCACTTTTTAAAGTTCTGGGGTTCGGCTGCTGAACAAAAAGCAGACTGCACCGTGGAGTGGACGTGAAGTTGGTTTCGTTGCAGAGCTTAAATCTGTTTTCCAGCCCTGAAAGTTTTGTGGCGATGGCTCCTGCACTCATCAGGTCATTAAGACTCAAAATGCAAGAAAAGGCTGAATTTTAGCCCCTCAGTGCAGAGCATCCAGCTCCATGTAAATGCTGCATGAACTCATTAAAGAGTTCAAAAGAGGTCAGGGGGAAACCGACTCAAGGGGAAACTGACTCAGGGGGAAACTGACTCAGGGGGAAACTGACTCAGGGGGAAACTGACTCAAGGGGAAACTGACTCAGGGGGAAACTGACTCAAGGGGAAACTGACTCAGGGGGAAACTGACTCAAGGGGAAACTGACTCAGGGGGAAACTGACTCAGGGGGAAACTGACTCAAGGGGAAACTGACTCAGGGGGAAACTGACTCAAGGGGAAACTGACTCAGGGGGAAACTGACTCAGGTGTACCTGAAGCGTCGCAGCAGGCGTTACACCGTCATCAGTGAGCCGCTGTTGTGCTGTTTCAGTGAGCTGCGGCAGGTCGGAGGCGCCTGGCTACGTGCTGGCGGTCTACAGCTCCAGACTGGTGATGGTGGAGCAAGTGACGGCCTCCAGCACCACCATCGCCGACGCCATCATCCAGCTGGCAGAAACCAAAGGCGAGCGGCACGAGGTGAGAGAATCTGAGAGCTTTGAAACATGTTTGTCACCTCTGACGTCCTCAAAGACTGAAACTCATTCAGATGTGTGTAGTTCATTCAGTATTTATGAGCTCTTAAATCTCTCGTCTTCATTTCATCGCTAACGATTTCAAATCGACTTCATTCATCATTAAACAACATCCACCCTGACATTAACAGGAAGTCTCTTTCATTGCTTCAAACTTTGACCTGTAATGGAGAATCACTGTTGCGTGTCAGGGTCGGGAGGGGATGACCTGTTACTACCTGACCCACGGCTGGGCGGGGCTTATCGTCATGGTGGAGAACAGGCACCCGAGGCATCACCTGCACGTGTCCTGCGACTGCAGCGACAGCTTCAACGTGGTGTCGACGCGCAGCAGCCTGAAGACCATCGACAGCATCCCTCCTCTGCACAGGTGCGCCGCACGCCGAGCCTCACGCTCCCACCCGGGAACGCCGCGACATTTCAGCGCAACTTTCAAAACGCCGCTGTACTTCATACACACTTAAATCCCAGCTGAGACCTGTTTGTAGTGGGACGCACCGAGACACGTGCCACCGTCCACAAACCTGTGGATCTGACTCTATCGGGAAATAGTCACAACTCAATTATGTGTTAATATTTAATTTCCTCGCTCTGAGAAATTAAAGGGGCGGAGCATGTTTGTACACCTGTGACTTGGCCTGTGTTTGTCTCTCAGACAGGTGCTTGTGGTTTTGTCTCAGCTGGAGGGGAACGCTGGGTTCTCCATCACGCACAGACTGGCTCACCGGAAGGCCGTCCAGGCCTCTCTGGGGAACTGGAGCCCCTCGAAGGCGACGCACAGTCCGGCTCTGAGCCCCGAGACCGCAGGTCTGCACCGGCCTCGGCCGCTATGACGAGCCGGGAGGAAGCATCTCGATGGACACAGGAACTCATCGGACCGCTGCCTTGATAGAGAACAGGGTTATTTCCCACGGACACCGAGTCTGTTAGAGTCAGAGCTCCTCATCGGCAGAAGCTGAAAGAAAACAGGGTTAACATCAGAAAACACTTTAATTCTCCTTAAATCTAAGTTTAAACCAGTCTGAGATTACTTTAAACTGAATTTAATTAAGATGAAATTCATTTTCTACGAACTGTTTAAGGACCAGAGTTCACACATCATCTGTCATCACCAGAATAACACGCCACGTCTGATTGGACGACACGAACAGAGATGGCGACGCGTCACACAGCGACGTGACGGCTCGTCAGAGCGCGGACGAGCTCAATAATTCGGTTTCTCTTTCTTACAGATGTGGAACAGATGTTCCAAAGGTTCAGACATCATGTTGCTGTTAATCCCATCTGTTGGTTTGAAATGGAAGCAGCCCTCCCATTGGCTGGTTCACATTTGGTAAAAGGATGAGTATTTACTCTTTACTCTACAGACTAATTGCAATCATTCATCCACACACTTGTTTTTTTATTCTTTAGTTTTAAATATTTACGTAACTTCACATCTGGAGCAGCCAGGGATGAACCACAGGCCTGAGGAGCAGGTGTACCTCCTGACTTCAGTGGGAGTTTCTGTAGCCTGTCCGATCGATCTGTGTTATTATTTCAGAGGTTGAAGCATTTGTCTCTTCACAGATCTTTAAATGTCTCCTGCTCATTTCTGCCTCCATAGTTTTAATCTTGGACCTTCTTTATCTGCTGCTGACTCTTCGTGCAGCCGTTTGAGTTTCTGTCCCTTCAAGGCCCTACTGCCTTTACAGCCGTTTTGTTTCTCATTGGCCAGCTTCTGTAAGCCTGCAGAGGGGCAGCACTTAGTGTCTGTGAGCTGTGCTGTTCCTGTAGCAAAGGGAGAAGCTGCATGAGAGCCAGTTTCCCGTCTGCAGGGATGAAGCTTCTTCTTTTAAGCCAGTCTGGAAGTTAGTGCCGTCTCAGCTCCTTCAACATAAAAGCACGCTGTAACCTTTTCTTCTTCTTCTTCTGGATTATTGCAGGAAATCGTCTCAGTGTGAAATGCTATTTAATACCTTCCCTTTTTATCACTACAAACTGACACTACGTTTGTGAGCAAGCGGTCATGATCAACCTGTGAATGTTCACCTGTAAGGCGGGATTCACACCTGCACGCTGCTCCAACACTTGAAGGTGGAGCTCCTGATTGCTCTCTGCTTTGACTCCAACATTTTGATGCTACTCCCTCAGGATTTCCATATTGTGATTTCATTGGCTAGTGGCAGCACTGGAGTATTTGTATAAGCATGACTTGATTGGCTGACACCAGGTGAAGCTCGAAACACCTCCGTGTGAATCCTGCCTAACATCTGAAAGTGAAGGTCAGAAATTTGGTTTCAATTTTATCTACATAACACCAAACAACAACAGCCACCCCAGGTATTTGTATTGTAAGGTAGAGACTCTACAATAATACAGAGAAAACCCCAACAATCAGATGAGCAAGGACTTTGGCGACAGTGGGAAGGAAAAACTCCCTTTTAGCAGGAAGAAACGTCCAGCAGAACCAGTTTCATCTGCTCTGACCTCATAGTTGCACAGAGTTTAAATTAAATTTTGAATTTAGTCTAAAGTAACACGTTTTTTTGGGGGGGTTTTTGTTTTTTTTGCCCAACTCTGATTGGATGAGCTGGACCTGCAGGTGTCTCCCAGCCCAGGTGTCTGTTAACACTTTGACTTCTGCCTTGGGAGCCGCAGAGAAGTGAACCCGGAGCCGCACCCCCCCCAGAAACACCACATTTAGAGCAGAAATCACACGATGCACTTTATCCGTCACATCAGAGCATGTTCAGGTCCACGCTGTCTTTGCTGCAACCACTGACACGTGATTGGAGGGCAGCCGTGGAGATGACGTGGTGTCCGCGTGATGTTTGAATGTTGTGTTTTAGAGTCACAGCGCAGAGCTGCTGTGTGAAGCATTAGCACTTTATCAACTGTATGCTGGAGTCTCTTTTATTTTGAAGGACGTGTAGGAAACAGTTTTATTCTCGTGGATTTAAAACTACCATCGTGTTGACAGAATAAAAACTATGCAAATGTTTGAAAGCTGTCTTTATGCTTCAGAAAAACAAGTCGAGCTCTTTATCTGCAGCTTCTCTTCTCTGATAGCAGGGTGAAAATAGACGTGTATGCATTCTGATGTGGTTAGTGTTACACTGAAGCTTTTTAAACGTTCAGGTTGACTTTTACTCCGTATTCTGTTCGCTCAGTAGCTACTTTAATATAAAGTTTATATACTGTATGCATAGCAGTATGAATGTAAATAACAATAGAAAAAAATATGCGGGTGAACTGAAGGAAATAAACATTTGAAAGTTTTCACATCTTCGTTTTTTCATTTTTTGAGACGCAATCAGCAGAAAAGTCTTTTAATGCAGTATTTCACAATAAACAGTTGCATGGCCCTTTACAGTGTGGAGAATTAAATACACAGAATTATCTAGAGTTCTTTTTTATAATTCGTGAGTGCACTAACACCCATCACTGTGTCACTTTTGACACCACAATATTTTAAAATCCACTGATTCCCAGGAAAGCTCTGGATCAACTCTTCCTAGTACATCTTTGCTGTACAATCACTTTGATTTTATTTTTTAACCCTTATTTATCAATATATATTTAAAACTAAATGTGCCGAATACGTTATGAGCCACTTCTTCTTCTTATATATGCATTAATGTAGAGCTTAATCGATTATTTCTGTCCCTAAGTAATCTTAAAACAGGACTGAGAACCCATAATCAGCACGTTATGGCTTTAACACGTATTGTAACCTTTATTTTTACATATTTGTAGAATTAACAAGACCGAATTAGTTATGAGGAGGTTCTTCTTTATGTGCACCATTTGACGTACTGACATGTGTCACTGAATTACTTTGATGATGAACAAATCTTAAAACTCGAGTGATTCGAAGGCGAGTTTGGCAGCGTTCCGATTCCCGCCCCTAGTACACCACGGCTGTAATGTGAGTTTTGTTAATAATTTTAAACATGTATTTATTGACATATTTGCAGAATAAACGGCGCCGAGTTGTTTTGTTTGTCACGTACTCATTACTGTCCCTAAACATATCCATAAATTACTTTCAGAGAGAAAAATTATTAAAATGCGAAATATTTTAAGGTATTTTCTGTCCCAAAACCCACTTCCGGACGTGATGACGCGTTTCTCATCACGCTCCAAACCAAAACATCTGTTGGCAGCTCGTAGCTGTGAGCTTTATCTTGGCGTTTTATTTGATATAAAAACGGCATATTTACACGTCACAGAGGAAGCGTGAGCCCTTCGAGGTCCAGGTGGTTTTCAGCCTCCTCAGGTGTGTAGCCGTGACGCTCAGGTACGCTTTTAGCTAGCGCTGGGTGTGTGTGTCGCATCTGCTACAGCTAGCTGTGCTGGCTGATAGCAGACTTCGTTGATTAGCTTTATAGCCCCGTTTTAATTAAACAACGTGGCTGGAGACCAAAGCTCTGAAGAACCAGGTCAGAAAAAGAGGGAAAGAAACATTAGCATGCTAGGGCTAGCTTCACATTAGCATTTCCTCCTGTATGGTGTGTGGGCGGTGAGAGCTCAGAGCTCCGTGAAAAACGGGTTAGTCATGTTTTCGGTGTCTGTGGTGATGCGCAGTAAGAACTAATAAATGCACTCAAACTGACATGGTAGGATTACAGGTGTAGTTTTGTTTGCCTGTGCACAGTTGTTTACCTGCACAAACTCAGTAATCAAAGTTACAGCATTGTTGCATCTAGTCAATAATATCCTGATTGTGTAAGCAAAGTCTGATCTCATCGTCCAGTCAGGACAGGATGCTGTTCATTAGGATCTAGCTCCTGCCAGGTAAAGGTACCAAACATCCTCTTACACTGACTCACTCCCTGGATCTTTCCCCTCCAGTTTCCTCTTCCTCCTGTTGGATCCCAGTGTCAGGATAGGGAAGCAAAGCAAAGCAGCAGCTGCTGGTGGTGCAGCCGGCTCGGGTGACAAAATGTCCGAAAGTCCGGAGAAGGACGCCTCTGTGTCGGCTCAGGAGTTGAAGGAGCAGGGAAACCGTCTGTTCCTGAGCCGCAAATACCTGGAGGCCGCAGCCTGCTACACCAAAGCCATAGTAAGGGTCAGGCGATGGGGAGCGTGCTCGCCTTCCTCCCTCTGCTCATTTTCATATAAACACACTTTTCCTGACTTCCATGATTTTCTCTGAGAAACCGAGGAATCAGTCTGATCAGTGCCGCCTCCTCCGTGTGTCTGTTCTCCATCAGAGCCACAGTCCCTCCATTCCGGCGTACTACACCAACAGAGCGCTGTGCTACGTGAAGCTGCAGCAGTACGACAAAGCTCTGGCAGACTGCAGGCAGGCTCTGGAGCTCGACAGCCAGTCGGTCAAAGCACATTTCTTCATGGGACAGTGTCACCTGGAGATGGAAAACTACGACGACGCCATCGGCAACCTGCAGAAAGGTAGGGATTTAGAACACGCCTGCTTCTTTTTCAGAAATGAAGAAAGCGAGTCTGCAAACAGTGGAACACTGCATTAAAAAACCTCTTTGTTTCCTTCTCCAGCTTATAATCTGGCAAAAGAGCAGCGGCTGAACTTTGGCGACGACATCCCCAGCGCGCTGCGCATCGCTAAGAAGAAGCGCTGGAACAGTATGGAGGAGAGGAGGATCAACCAGGAGAGCGAGCTGCAGGCCTATCTCACCAAACTCATCCACGCCGAGAAAAAGAGGCAGGGCCCGAGAGAAACGAGCCGTCGGCCGTTTGGTCGCTGTAACGAGGGCTCCTGGAGTAAAGTGTGTCTGTCTGTGTGGTCTGATCCTCAGAGAACTGGAACGCTGCAGACAGAAGCAAGAGGAAAAATCCGACGACAGCAGAGTCCGTCAGCGTTTCAACGAGATCCACACCAAACACGTAGGCTTTTATTGTGAAATTCTCCTCAGTGACATCAGGAGCGTCCTGATAGTGCAAAACATTAAAGCTGAAATGCTGCCAGCAAACAAATTCTGATTTATATTATTTATTTATCTGCAGGACAAATACCTGTCGGACCTGGAGGAGCTGTTCTGTCAGGTCGATGAAAAGAGGAAGGTCAGTGATGGTCCGCCGTGTTTTCCTCAGTCGGACGAGTCCTCGTACAACGAGCCGGTTTAGGACAAATGAGTTTGTTTTGGTGTTTGACAGAAGCGTGAGATCCCAGACTTCCTGTGTGGAAAGATCAGCTTTGAGTTGATGAGGGAGCCGTGCATCACTCCCAGCGGCATCACCTACGACCGCAAAGACATCGAGGAGCACCTGCAGGTAAAAAATGCCCCAACTCGCTCACGGCTGCTTTCATTGACTCATTTTCAGCACGAAAAACTCATCAAATCCTGATTTTACCAGCGAATGAAGTTTAACCGAAGTCTGTAGTATTGTGATGACGACAGGACGCACGGCTCTCTGTTCTGTTCCCACAGAGAGTCGGACATTTTGATCCAGTGACGCGCACGCCGCTGACCCAAGATCAGCTCATCCCAAACCTGGCCATGAAGGAAGTCATCGATGCTTTTATTTTGGAGAACGGATGGGTGGAGGACTACTGACCCAGTTTGTTAAATTCAGCTTTATTTTAAACATCCCAGTCACAGCAGCCGTCACTCTGGGAGTTTTTATCATGAGAGGTAAAGACAGCTGCTGCGTGAGGTCAACGGGCCAATCATCTCCTCTTTATTTCCTGTCATGTTCCAGTGCTGGATGTTTGTATTAAACATGACGTTCGGTGTGTGCGCTAATCCCCGTGAGCCAAAAAGTTTAAACTGCAGATGTTTTTTTCCTGCACCGCTGAGCTAAGTGGGCTAAAGTCCACTCTCGAGTCCAGTTAATGAGCAGAGTGGGTCCACTTTAGTGTCCACAGAAACAAAACCCACCACTTCCGCTTTAATCTGATTAAATACAGACTGAAAACGACGCCCTGCGCTGATGGCGTAGCAGTCTGAGAACCACATGACCACAATCACGCTGCTGCACAACAATCAGAGGCCCAGGCTGCGACGCGAGGTGAGAAAAGAGATCAACAGGTGTGAAATCATCACTCGCCAGCCAATCAGATCTCTGGAAAAAGGACGTAGGAGAGAGCGCTGAGCCGACACCGTTCTTTATGACTGTACGCTGCTGAAGGTATAAACATCGCAGGTTAAACTCTGGTTTTACTGGTTCGCACCCACGTCGCAGCTCCGAACGCTTCGGCTGTAGATCTTTAATGTTTGAGGAGACGAAACTGGAAAGTCCTGAAAGGTGGTGTTTGTCAGGCCAGCGCTGCATTCACTGACACCTGAGCAAACATGAGACATCGCACCATGCTCAGTATTCTGTACGCCGGCCCGTTTTCACTCGTTTCATCCTCGATGTTTTTGCTATTTTATCGTTTCTGCTTCAGATCAATCAAGTTAAACCTGCGCGGTTGTTTAGTGGGAGCAGATTTCACAGGGAACGGTTTTCAGATCCAGGTGATGCAACGTCTGTACGGGAAAACTCTGATCAACCTGCCGATGTTCAGTAGAAATAAATGTGAATAAATCTTTCGTGTTTTTGTATTTCAGCCTCAGTTATTCGTGCTCGTCTCGCTCAGTGACCACAAACAATCCAAAACCAGCTCAAATAAAAGACAAAATGAGAAAAGCTCCAGAAACACTCACATCTTCAACCTCAGCTCTTTTTGTTTTACCCGGTGAGAAGCAGACAGCTACGGAGGCCTGCAGGGGCCAAACAGATTAAAGGTTTTGCATGAATAAAATAAATGGGCACATTGAGAACGATTGCCTCAGATTGTTAAACTGTATATAAAAGATGGAAATGATTACTGACTCCGCCCACATCGGGGCCTCTGTATTAGCGTTTTGGCTTTTTGGCTCCAGATGTGTGGAGATTTCACAGCTGTCACATGCTTTTTGCATTTTGGAAGAAATTTTCCCCGAGTGCTTCCCTGACCGTTAGAGGCAGCCGGAGAGTGGGAGGGCTCAGTGTTAGAGTCATGTTACAGTTTGTTCAGATGTTCGGAATAAAAACATTTAAAACAAATCCAGTTTAGTTCCTCGGTTTAATTCCCAGGATTTTAAGTACTTTATTGCTTCTCCGTGACCCCTCGGGGTCGCCGTAAAAAAGTTAACATGACAGAAAATCAAATCTCATCAAAAAATGAAAAGATGTTTGCATTTGATTTCAAGTAAAACCTGTTGCAGCACACGGTGATCAGAGCTGAATTCAGCTTCCAGAGTGCAGAAACACAGCGTGATGGTCAACATTACAACAACCTGCTAAAATAAATGAGTAGTCTGTGATTGTGATCCCCCGAGGTCTGCAGAATTAAACTGCAGACATCCTAAAATGACACAAATCTGTTATTTGCGGTTGAATCCCTCTGTGAGTCAGTTTTCTTAAAATGTGCCAGGAAATCCTTAAAGACGTCCTGAGAGCTCAGCCCAGGAAGGTGGAGATGAAGACGCTTGTGTCCAGGTTTAGAGTGGCGTGCCACCAACGGTCGGGGAAATACAGCACCTGGAGACAAACATGCAGAAACGCACCGTTAGCGCCGCGCTCACGATCCAGTCGTTCAAATGTAACAGGCGGCGCTCCGAGGGCTCAGTTTTAGAGCCGGTCTCCCGTCAGGGGCTGGAAAACCTCCAGGACGGCTGAAAACTTCAGAAGCATGAGGTGTAATTAAATGTCCAAGTAAGGAAACAGCCTGAGTATCACTGCTCTCACATCTGAAGCGTTGCTGAATCCCGTCTCTCTTAAATCAGCTGTTTAGCTGTGGCGTTCTGAACGGGTCACTGCTTAGTTCGCCGGCATCTGGGGTCAGAGTCCAGACGAAGCTTTTTACTTTACACACATGAACTAACTTTCATGTTTTTACTGAAATGGACGCTGAGATAAAGCGACCCTGCTGTGTGTGCTTGGGGCGAGTCGTGAGCAGGTTGGGCGGCGTTACCTCTCCGGGTCGGATGGTGCACTCCAGCGGGGCCTCGTCCTCCAGCAGGTTGGGGTACGTTTCTGTGACCCAGGACAGAGTGGTGCGGTTCGGGTGGAAGTGAGGCTCCTGATCGGGCGGGTAGAGGAACCACCGCTGTGTGAAGAGTAATTCAGAGGTTAACAGGAAACGCATCACTCTGTGAGGAAGCAGTTTTAGTTTACTTCAGTTTTATTTTGAAAATCTGACACTGAGACGCTGCCACATGACCCGCAGATTTAAGCACGCATTTACACAACCACACCTCATCCACTCCGTTACTGGAAATCCAGCTCTGAATGGCTGAGATCCACCAGAGGGCGCCACATGTCCACAAAGCCACTCCCCTCCCCACACAGAGCCTCTTTAATTAGTTTAATTAAACAGCCGGTTTCCTCTATGGGCTCAAAATGTGGTCATAAATATTTTGTACTTGTAAATCAGGATTTGTGTGTGTAAAAAAAATTTGTGTGTGGACTTAGCCAAAAAAATCCTGCAAGTTACAAGTACGGATTTTGACCCTATTTTTCTTCCCGTCATCTGATTGGTCAATGTCATGTCAATCACAAATGTAACAATCCAATCAGAGAACAGATGGGTTTTGCTGTCGAGGGGCGCTTTTTTTGAACTGCAGGTCCTTGAAGGGTGATACAGTTTGAAGCTGGAGGATCTCTATATAAATATCCGATAGCAGCTAGGTCCCCTAACTTTCAGCAGCTGTTGAAAGGATAAAGTTGTGCTATATCAGTGGTTAGAAATACCATTATTACTTTAGGATTAGTTTAACACAAAGTCAGGGCTGACCCGGGACCATTGCTGTGAGTCACAGTGCGCAGCATAAAAGTCCTTTCACATCGGATGCAGGATGTGCTGCTAATGCTAACTGCTAACTAAAAGCAAATGATCCAGAATTTGTTGCTGGCTGCTGAGCTCTGTGGGTTTTGCAGCAGCTCTACCTGCACTAGATGCACCTGCTCCTTGTCTTTTCTATCTCTGACTTTATGTCCTCTACAAGAGTTTGGGTTTTTTTGCTGGTTCCTCAAATGTTCAATAAAAACATGTATGCTAATTCATAACGAAGAAAGCTTTGTAATGAAGACTGTCATTTCCAAAACACTGCCCGCCCCCACCCCGCGGTCCGCAGCGCTGTTGAAAAGGCTGTGGAAGTCCCTATATTAAACACGTAGACCTGTGACACAAAAATCACCGAACTCGGACGACCACAGACTGTTTTCCTTCGTGGTGATGAAGGAAAACGCTGGGTTGGCATGTAAAAGAGCATTTATTCCCTTCAAGGACCTGCAGTTCAAAAAAAGCGCCCCTCGACAGCCAAACCCATCTGTTCTCTGATTGGATCGTTACATTTGTGATTGACATGACATTGACCAATCAGATGAAAGGAAGAAAAATAGGGTCAAAATCCGTACTTGTAACTTGCAGGGTTTTTTTCTAAGTCCACACACAAATCTTTTTTACACATACAAATCCTGATTTACAAGTACAAAAAGTTTATGACCACATTTTGAGCCCATATTCCTCCCACCTTCCTTCCGTAGATGACCTCGGAGTATCCCGGGCCGTGCCAGTGGAAGGGGACTCCTGTTCCAGGACCTGAAGGAGAAGAAAGCGAAGCTACAGTTTGGATTCCACTCTCGGATATTTCTGAGATTTCTTTCATTTTAAAAGAATTTTCACAGTAATGGTCCTAAAAAAGCAGATTATCATAGAGAATTATGTGTCACACGAGTCCTGTCAGGTTTATCAGATCTTTTTCCTTCTCTTGATTTTATGTCATTCCTCGTTTGTCTGCCGCTCTCTGACCTGCGATGCCGAAGCTGTACGCTCCGCTGGTGAGCGGCAGGACGTACGGCAGAGACTCGTAGTGCTCGAAGAGACTCTGCCACTCGGTGAAGTTATTGTCCCCGAAAAAATACAGCGTGTCTGCAGGAAAGTCAAACATTATTCAATAAATCTCACAGCATAAAAGTCACAGCAGCGTCCAGTCGAAGAAAACAGACGGAAACAGATTCATAAGGAAAACAACAAAATATTTTTTAATTATGAATGAAAACAAACCATGTTAATAAAAGCAAAATAGTAAAAATAGAAAACATTTAAAATAAAAAATAAAGTCTCTGACAGAAAATTCAGAGTAAAGTAAAAAAATAAATAAATAAACAAGAGTAAAATAAAACTAAAAAAAATGAAGTGAAATAAGTTTTAAAACTAAATAAATAAATAAGACATCACTAAATAAGAGGAAATACAAACAATTAAAACCAAAAAATATGAATAAACTAAGAAATCCTTTTTAAAAAAAGCAAAGTGACCAAAAATGTTTAGAATTAAACAAAAAATGACGAAACCTAAAAAACTTGAATAAATGAGAGAAAACAAAAAAACAAGTTTAACAAAGCAAAGCCAGGAAACAGGAAACCAAACGAGAGCGTTTCCTGAACACCTGTCCCGGCGGCGGCGGCTTTGAGACTCACCGCTGCCGAGGGCGTCCGCAGACTGAGGCCTCAGAAACTCGTCCACGTACTCCTGGAAGGGAACGTCCACTGAAACAGATCAGCACAGTCAGGAGCAGGAAGTGAACAGGTGTGTCTGCGAGGCCACACAGGTGAGACGGGCGTACCTTTCCTGTAGGAGTAGGTGTTGGCCGTGCTGAGCCTCACTCTGTGGGCGCCGTACTCTCTCAGTAAGCTCGACTTGGAGCACAGAAGCCTGAATTTCTGAAACAGATCCAGCGTGACCTTTCAGGCTGTTCACCTGTGCTCACCTGCCTGCAGCTCAGTCATGTGATGCTTACATGTAGATAAGATGTCTGTTTTCAATACGTACGGTGTTGTCAGTGAGGCCTCTGAGGATGACCGGCCTGCCGTACGCGTACCTGCAGGAAACACAGTTGAAGGTTAGTGCTGCTGTTTACACGGTGATGTCATCAGTGAATGTCTGCTGAGAAACAGCAGCTTACTCACGCACCTCTCCATGAACTGCTGGTACGAGAGCGACGAGCCGTGCAGCACGTCGATGTTACACCGACCTTCATCCTGAGACCTGACGTCTGAGGCCGAGAACCTGAGCAGAGCGGGGCGCGCAGGTAAGAGCAGAGCTCACCTGTGGAGCTGCTTACACGCTCTAACATTCATTCAGCAGCTCCTCAGTCATTTAAATCTGTCTCCCTCGTTCCACCTTAAAAACCCAACATTCATGTCACATTCGAGCTGATGACCTCCAGGATGCGAGGAGGAGGAGCTATTAAATAAAACTGAGGCGTAGACTCACACCCAGAGATCGTCCTTTTATAACATTCCTCAGACCTCATAGCAGCCATGTTATTGGTCACATGATGTCATTCAAAATGCTCCAACAGCACAAACGAGGTCCAGGTCAGGTGAAGCTAGCAGACAGCTACACCTGTGTCTCCATCCACCTGTCAGTCACAGAGGCCACGCCCCTAATAATGCAAACTTTAAATAGGTGAGTTATAAACACAGGTGTTATCTACAGGCTGCAAACATGTTTATTTCTGCTGGAAAGTTTTAACCTGGAGTCTATGGGGCTGACTCACTGCTGCCTCTCCTGGACGTTGGATGAACTGCAGCCTCTCAGCAGCTCACTAATCTGAATCCAGAGTTTATCTTTAAACGATAAAATAATGTTCTCGTTTTAATTTCCACCCTCGGATCTGCTGAAGTGCAGCTGGAAGCTAAGATGGGAAAATCTGAAATTGTGCTTTTATATTTTATTAAACAATAATAAAAATAACGTGAAATGATTTTATTTATTTATCTGTGCGGGAACAAAATCAGCTGCCATATGACGTATTTAGGAGCACGCGGACAGTTTAATACGGTTATATTATTGTAGTCATAATCGTCTCTGACCGGGCTCGTTCTGCATGAAACGTATGACGTCATCAGTGCCACTGAAATCGCTCCTCGTGGACACAGCTGTTAACTTCACAGGTTTTTGAACGGAGTCTGGTTGAAACTACAGCGAGGGTTGTTTGAATGAGTTTTATGCAAACGTGTCAGGCTGAAGCAGAGTGTAGCTCACCATCCTCCTCCATCCTCATCTTCCTCCTGCTGCTGCAGCTGCGCAGTCACTGCGGCGGTGAAGAAGATAAAAGCGAGCCGCACCGCTTTGATCTCCATTCTCCCCAAAAGCCTCCGCGAGCTTCGACCGAGCTCAGCCCCACAAATCAGCCTGTTTCTCCTCAGTGTCCCACATGAACGTCAAGTAAGCGCCGACTCCTACTTCCTGGACGACAGCCAATCAGAAAGGACCACATTAATCAGACCGGTTGATGCGTTCGAGGTGCGTGGAACGTTTGAGCGCCTTTATTTATTTCAAGAGGCCCGTTTCCCTGCAGCACTGCTGTGACTAGGGTTGCCAACTCGCTGAAAAATAAATAAGGGACACCTCGTGGCCAGGGCC
Source organism: Aulonocara sp. 'chitande type north' Nkhata Bay (assembly GCF_057382095.1). Taxonomy (NCBI): domain Eukaryota; kingdom Metazoa; phylum Chordata; class Actinopteri; order Cichliformes; family Cichlidae; genus Aulonocara; species Aulonocara sp. 'chitande type north' Nkhata Bay. Next base: position 36,539,753 of record NC_141347.1, read on the forward strand.
GGGCAACCCAGTTGTCTTCACCCTTCCCAGTGTGGTAGCTCTTTCTTTTGTGTGTGAAATTATTTTTTAACCATTTGACTTGAATTTGATTTAAGTAGATGCATATTCTTTGTGATATGAACACATGTGAAACAAATGATCATTTAGCCATTTATTTTTAGCTCAAAATGACAACATTAACACAGTAAAACAGGTCTCTTTCTTAAACAGAAGCCTGTCATGCTTAACTTTTGAGAATATAAGTAAATCTTTCTTTAAAAGCACTCTGTCCTGCTTAACTTAAAATTATATAAATTAATAGAAAGCAATAGAACAAAAATATTCTTGTAACAGTGCACATATAGTGCATATAGTACAATTGGCTTCAGTTGAAATATTATTTCAGCTTTTCTAATGCTAATCAGCTGCTCCTGTTTGTAAACCCGCTTGTTCCCATGATTACACATCTTAACTCATCATCATTATTCATCTATGTATTACTTTTATGTATTAGTCATCTATTTGTTGTAATCATCTATCCTTGCAGTCGTTTATTACACAAAATAAATTATATTATCACACTTCTGGCCACATAGAGCTGATATTCACCGCACATGCCCATATTAACCTTAACCAGAGGGTTTAAACAACAAACCAGTGTTTACATACCATATCTGCTTCTGCCGTGGCCTGGTGGACAAAAAAATGGTTAAGGGTTCCCCGAGCTGTCACGCCCCTCATGTTCTTCTTGTGCCACCACTAGAAGCATGCCTATGGAAAAAGTGCGCCGGCACACAGTGCAGTGCGCTTTATAGGTGTTATCGTGCACTTTTCCAGCCAGGTGTTTTCCTTTTCCCATTCCTCCCTGTGCTTTTGCAGCCTTTTTTTCCTTTCTCTGAGCGAACAAACATTGCTGCTCTGATGCTGGGCTCACACTGTGCGGTTTTTGGCCCATTTTGAGCCGATTTTTGAGTCGTGCGACCGATTTGGTGATCGGCCCGATTTGGGCCTTCATCGTGCGTCGTGTAGTATACGTGGGGTAACGAGAAGCGATTAACACCTCACGACCAGCTCCCGATCATCAATCGGTCGTGAGGGTGTCACCACAGCCGCTCACACTGCTCATGCGCAAACACGTAAACATCGGTGAAAAAGACGGCGCAGCACGGCTGTGCGGCGTGTGATCTGGACACAAGCGATGGAGGAACAACTTGTAGAACTTTGGAAAGCTCATCCGAGCCTTTTCGATGTGGCATCACAAAATGATCACGACCACAACAACCGTGAAAATAGTTGGATTTACATCGCTGCTCAATCACAGCTGCCTGATCATGTTTTTCATTAGCAATTTAGCAAAGTTGATGGTGGTGGTGTGTCTGTGTGAGTGAAAGACAGAGAGAGCGAGCGACAGATTTTCTGTTATAACCTTCATGTTATGGACAGTGGCGTGTCTAGAAAATTTTTGTTGGGGGGGCCAAGTAGGGGCACAGATTTGGAGAAGGGTGGCAGATTTAATTGGCAGATAATGTTTTTAAAAAAAAATTCTACCAACCCTTAACCATAATTCAATAATCCTATAAACCTAATAACCAAATGCACTTTTAACTCTTATTAGAATGAGATTTTAACCACTACGGTGCAAAGTTTTTAGATACTGCGTTGATAAAGTACAAGAGATACAATCAGTGCTTTGTCAGTGTTTACTCAGCATTCAAGGACAGCAATATTTGCATAGCATTTTTACTGACATGTAGTGCACATATGTTTTGGGCAAAAACATTTTTGAATATTAAAATACGAACATTTGTAGCAAACAATTGACAAATTAGCCATTCCAATGCAAAACTTTATGTGCCTGTTAAAAAAAGAAGATAATCTTCTCACAAACTGGTGTTTGATTTTGAAACAGGAAAAAAGTGGAGAAACAACTGAAAAGACTAACATTTGAATAAAACCTGAAAGCAAGTAAATACTTTCTATGCTGCCTTATGGTAAACTTTGGTAATATTGATAAAGAACAACACTGGCTGATGATAAAATACAGTCAGCTGGCATGGTGACACTGCCAGTATAACCTGCAGGGCTGGACTGGGACAGAAAATCGGGCATTTTGACTACAGACCGACCCACCAGGTAGTAAAGCCATAAAGCCTTTGAATGAAAACAAATGCTGTTGTGACAGTGATGTACAGTCTTGTTGGTATATGTATGATTTCTATACATTTTACGTCAGATAAAAACTTTGGTTGTAAGATTTAGATAATTATTTAATAAAAGCGAGATATTTTAAATGAGAATAAGAAAGAAAAGTATTTCTTTGTGCCCCCCTCTCCCTGTTAATGCCCTACCTGGCCCCCTGGCAAAACTTTGCTAGACCCGCCCCTGCACAGTTACCAGCTGTCAGCTACATAAAAAAGGATCCTGGTGGGTGGTCTTCACGTTTCCCTCTCACCACATATCCAAACAGACATCATGACCAGCAGCTTTACAGCTGTGGCTCCAGCAAACATCAGCTGATACTAGAAATTAATATTAAATAAATTCTAACAACAGACGATCAAGCTTAAACGTGCTGCTGTTGTTTAGCGCGACATCTGCTGGTTTCGTCTTTCTGGCGCAAAGTGGGCGATAAACAAACAAGAGAGAAAAGCCGATCAGCTGATCATCGATCAGTTTCATGATTGAAGTAGCAACAGGAGAGGGAGGATGAGAGAAGAGGCAGCTGTGCAGCGTAAAGACAGAATAAATCCAGCTTTGTGTCTTTTTTCATTCTAGCTAAAGTCCGGGACAAACTGCGTCTCTTCTCAGCTCAATACGAAACGTGTAATATTTTCTCTGAATGAGGGACCATTCCATTTTTTTAAGGAGCCGTTGGCAACTCTACTAACTAACCTTATGAATAAAATAAAGTTCACTATCAGTAACATCATAGCAACCGAACAGCTGTATAAAAACTCCAAGCTGGCTAGAACGCAGTATGAGTTATTGCAACTGACAGTAAAAAGTCAGCACAACGAAAATAAACTCCACCTAAACTTAGTTCATATCTGACCCAGATAGACTGCAGGTCATAACTTCTTACCTGAAGTTCAGTTCACCTGACACTCGGACTGGCGGCTGCCTCGGGTCTCTCCTCCTGCCTCCCCTTCCCTCATCCACCTGCTGCCTCTGTGGAAGCCCCGTCATAGCCACCACCAAACAACGGAGTTATTTCTACACATCGACCTGCATCTGGCCAATCCACCACCTCTCATTGTTCATGCCGTTACAAAAAAAATAAAAAATAAGTCAAATAAGCCCGATGGCCAGTCCAGCTATGTTAACCTGCAACCAAATCTGCAGCTCCATACAGCAATGTTACGACTTAGATTATATCTTATAACTCATAACTCTTATGTTAGCTGCCCTCAGTAGCATACTGTCTGAAATATTCCACAGCTGCAATAATTCTTTAAGTGTTATTTTTTCCTTGGTATTCTAATTTCGCCGAAGTTTACTAAACTCAACAAACTTAATATTACTTACCGGGACATTTATTCTGTCCTCATTTTCTTTCACCGAAAAATTGTTTCCTGCAGTGCCGTCTTTCGCGCTTGGCTCTCCTACCTTTGCTAACGTGATGCGCATAGCGCAGAAGCGATGCTGCATTCACTTACACTCGGATATCTGAGCGTCACCGTGAAAACATAATCGGACATTTGATATTTGATTGAATTTTATTGTTTTGCCTTTGGGGTGGCACCTGGGGTGGCCAGTCTGGTTGGGGGGGTGGCCTGTGCCCCCCCAGGCCACCCCGCTGGACACGCCATTGGTTATGGACGCACAGTGTGAGCACTCAGGTCGCATCAGAGCATCGGGCGGTATAGTGTGAGACCTGCATCGTGACCTACCAACTTCTAACCCCTGCGAGTCAATCGTGCAGTTTGAGCAGGAGCTGAATAACGTGACTGAAAAAATCGCACAGTGTCTGCCCAGCTTTAGGTGTACTGTCGTCCGAGACTTGCACCGCAGTGTCGGCGTTTGTTTCCCTGTTGGCCATGCTTCTTGTTGTGGTCATCTGTTGTCTTCCGGTATTTTCTCCGTAAGCGACCTTTCCTCGACCAATGAGATGAGCGGTAATCTGAATTGTCATACTCGAATTGTCATAAGTGTGCTGTCAGCTCATTGGTCACAAAGCAGGAGAGGGGCTGGGAATTATGTTTTCAAACAAAGTGTTAATTCCATGAACATTTATAGACTACTTTTGATTCTCACTGTATTACGGGACAAAGTGCGTCCCTTATTAGCTCAATACGGGACGATTCCGTTTTTTAAGGGACGGTTGGCAACCCTAGCTGTGACCCACCTGGCCTTGATAAAGTCCTGCTGTTTGTTGCTGCTCTCATGCAAAACAGCACAAACTGCAGCACATCTATTTGCATTCTTGTTTGACTAAATAAAAAATTTGCTTTCTAATCTGAGACCTAACCATCGACTGCACACCTCTAATTTCTTCCTCTATAATCTGTTTCCTGCTGGCTGCTCATTTGCATTTTGTATTTCTTGTATTGTGTTGTTCCAATACACCTGCTTTACATCTGATAAATACAGACTGCAGTATTTAAACATCAGCCGCCTGTTCAGAATGAAATTAAACACATTACACATCAGTTGAAATGTCTCATGATTCAGAGTCAAACTTGTTAGGATACAAAACCAAAGCAAGAACCATAATTCTATATTTATTACCATGTCACTATTTATTTAAATGAGTTAAACAACATGTAGCTGTACTGATGACAGAGGAATGTATATTTATTATACTCAAATAAATAAAAGGATTTCTAGAGTCTTAGCTTGCAAATTAAACTCAGGACTGTAAGTGCAGTCAGAGCCGTGAATGTGTGGACAGGGACAGCTTTTGAGTTTTACACTCAGGATGCGATTAAAGTTCAGACCTTCAGCTTCAGAGCTTTAACACAAATGTTCAGTAGTTACAGACATTTTTATACGCAGCACCGTTTCAGAGACTCGGACACGAATGAAAAATTGAGCGATGAGCACTTGATGGGCAGGTGAGGCCTGTCGTCATCACACAGCTGAAACATCCATGAAAGTTAAAATCTTTGAGGACCAACAGAAACATCTTCCTTAAAATGATGCGAGCTGCAGAAGAACAAAGTCTGTTAAATGAAGAAAAATTGGAAATATAAAAGAAAAGTAAAAGAAAAGAAGAGTGAAAGTAAAACTGCAGAGAAAGTGTTCACCTGCGTGCTCACAGGAAGACGTGCATCTTGCCTCCAGGCTGCAGTCAACACAGAGGCTTTTCTGTTTCTCACTCTGCTTATTGATTCAACAACTCGACAACCTCTGCTAACGGCCAGCAGAGAGGGCCATACGTCATCTAAACATCTTCGTACCTTCATAACCTGCCGTGGACAGACAGAAACTGTGATTACATCTACAAAAACACCTGGCAGCGCCTCTCCCTGCTGACAGCAGCTTTCCAATAGAAAAAAAACAAAACAAATCAGAGCAAAATAACCAGCCAATCATAAATCAGCACAGTCATACGTGACCTTTCACCTCATCAGGACCCTGATGGAGTCCCTGCAGCTTGGACCCATAAAGAACTGCTGTTAACGTGATTAACCACTCGAAACGACATTTGATCTTTCTGTGTGGAGCTTCTTGAATAGACTCAGAGACATTTCAGACACATTTTCACAGCTCTGTGATCGATAATGACGTTTATCTGATTTTGATGATCTGCAAAACATCAGTTTATTTAACAGGGAGCCACAGACGGTATCAAAGTATGAAGGCCACACAAAAACCCACAGTTTAACAAGTCTTTAACAAGTACACACCGAGAACAGCAAAGAGGCAGAGCCTTTTACAACAGGTAAACTCAGGTGTGGTGGAAGAAAACAGCAGTTGTTCCTGTGATCACCATTAAAACCTTTACTGGGAAAAACTGCCGCGCGTCCTTCATCAAAGCAGCCGATGAACAAAGTCCGACATGAAGGAAAACAAACTTCCATCCACCGCTGTTTGTTACAGAGAAACATCTGCACCAGGCTCCAGGAGCTTATTAAAGCTGATTCATGTTTAGATGATACAGCTCAATGACGGCATATTTACACGGAAGCAGCAAACAGGGAGAGTCGTGAGGTGTACTAGACCAATGTTAGGGTTTTCACAACATTTTTCAGATTAAAAGTCAAATAATATAAAATACTGTATTCATTTTAAAAAATTCTTTAAAAGAATAAATGTTATTTTAATATGACATGTACATACAATCAAAGCATGTTTTGAAAGATTTTATTTTCAGTTAAACTTTTAAATTGGAAACCAGTTAGAAGTTCATTTTCAAAGACCTGCGATTTGTCCTCTGATAATCCTATATTGCTCATTAATAACACAAAAGCATTTCTTATTTGATTCCTCAATTAATCGATGGAATAATCGATGGATTACACTGAAATAATGGACAGCTGCAGCCTTACTTCAGATTGAGGTCAGCAGCTGTATCTTACTTGCAGAGAGAGGTTCAACTCATTTAACATGGAGGACCCAGTCAGCTGACGCTCGCTGGGCGAGTGATGCTTTCCTCTTCCTGCCAGTGTGATGACGTTTCACTGCACATTTAATCCCTCACATGTCTCCGTTTGACAAACATCATTTCATCAGTGTGTCCCAGTTTTTCCACATGATGCAGAAATGTGTGAAATTATTAATAAAGTTCTGACAGCTGCCCAGAAAGCTTTTCTTGATTCACAATTTTATTTTATTTTTTATTGTTGTTTTTTTATTGTTGTTGTTTTTATTTTTAGACCCATGGTCTAAAAAACAAACAAACAAAACAGCAACTTTTCGGTCATGTAACTGTGTGACATGTATGAATGCCTGCATGGAAGGAACTGTGAAATGCATGAAAATGCCGTTAAACTCCAAAATTGATGCTTTGCTTCACATTTTCTCAAGATAGCAGCGTCCTTCCCAAGAGGCTTTGCGGGGCCAATTCTGGCCACAGGGCCTCATGTTGAAAAACGAGGGTTCACTAAAAATTGGTTCCACACATAGCGGGTGTGTGGCAGTGTGGGCTTAGCTGTGTTCAGTGGAAGCATCTTCCTCCTCTGACTGTAGTTACTGTGACTGTCATGAGATGCAAAACTGAAACACTGAGGGAGGCGGAGCACAGCTCAGGGTCAGCCACTACTTTTTGGTTACTGTTGCTGCTGCACGTCACTTTATGATGGGTGAGGTTTTATCTAAGGAGCCGCTCACATGATGATGTCACCAATGGTCGACTTTGTTTCCGAGGTAACATTAGTTAGTCTGATGAAGGCCAAAGTCCCACATCCTCTCGATTATCATGCAGAATGAAATGATTACAATACATTATTTTACAGCTGCACACAGAATCCTGCACGTTAGGAAAATATGTTTTATTCAATAGAATAAAAGAGCACAGATATCACGCCAGACAGTTTTTCACTAACATACCAAACAAACAGCAGCAGGTTTAAACACAGGCCACACAAATATCCCCGATTATTTTAATAAGATGTGCAAAAGTTAATAATAGTAAATATTCCTCCTGTTTATTGGACTTAAACAGAAAATCACAGTTACTGGCACTTGGCTCAAACATTTTAAAACATTAATGTTAATCAACAAAAAGAGAGATGAAAAGAGATAATAAAGTCAATAAAATGGCTTTAGTTTCTTCATCATGGTTGTACAAAGACTGATTTGTGTTTGTGCAGGTCTGAGATCAGCTTGGTTCTGTCTGAGATTCCTTCATATTTAGAGTTTTTCCTCCTCGCTGTCTCCGAGTGTTTCTCTCTGCTTCGACTGCTCTGAGACAGTCCGTGTTTGATTGAGCACAATGTAAATAGTGTGTGAATGTGTGGATGACGTAAAGCGCTATACAAATACAGGCCAATTACCAAATAAGATGAAAGTGAATTAAATCGTTTCAGAATGTGCCCCAGAGGGGCCGACATGGCAGCCTCGCCTCTGTCAGTCTGCCCCAGGACAGCTGTGGCTACAAGCTGCCTCCACCAGGGCGTGAATGTGAGAGTGGATCAAAAGTGGTATTGTAAAGCGCTTTATAAATGCAATCCATTATTATTATTATTGTTAATATTATTATTCTAAATATAATCATTGGTTGATTTTATATATTAAATTCTAAAAATCAAATAATACAACAATAAGATTTTTTTAAATGTTACATTTTAAAATGTCATTTTATCATTTTATATTTGATATATTCTGTCTTTAAATTGTGAAAATATATTTTAAAATCTTAATCTTAATAGTTTTTTTTACACCAGTGTTTTATCCAAACATATTCAAGATAAGAGTTGTTGTAGTTATTATACGGCATTGCTAATGTCTTCCTTTTGATGTAGTCTATCATACTGGGGTTTTTAAATTAAATTATTATTTGCTATATATATATATATATATATATATATATATATATAAATAGAAAGTGATGGATGGCACAGTTTTAATTCAACGAAAACATTAATCAAATATAAAATAATTCTGCTAAAGCTTTTTTCAAATTGTTCTTTGAAATCATTTAAAGACTGATTTTCTTTTTCAAAATAAATGTATTTACAACAGTGCTCAGGCTCTATTGACGTAAAATATTTTATTTTTTATAAATATGCATTGTTAATCAGTGATACTTAAAAGTTTAAGGGTCATTATTCTGCAGTTAAGTTCATGTAAGCATTGTTTTTAAAGGAAGTAATCAATCTTTTTGGGGGGGGGATTTGTTGTTTTTTAAGCTGTTTTAATGACTTGACAAACAGAAATAAAACCAAACATTCCCAGGATTCCCAGTTTGTCTAATGTTATCAAAACAGCAAAGTGAACTGGAAACAAGTGTGAACTTTTGAGCCTTCAGGGAACATTTTTCTGTTGTCTGAGAAACTGATGATGAAAATACAGTTTTTCCAGTGATGTTCAGCAGAAATGATGCATTCCTATGAGAGGACAAAGAGAGAGAAGAGGATGGGGAGGAGGGAGAGCAGCAGAGGAACTGAGAGGTAGATGAAGTGAGCCGAGGAGGGCACAAAGGTGATGAAGCCCGGCTGGTTGGAGGTGATCTGTCTGTTGATCCAGGACTGGTACTGTGATACCCGAGTGTAGACTCCTGGGAAATTGGGCTGAGCGCAGCCTATCCCAAAGCTCACCACTCCAGCCTGGACCCAAACGGAGCTGTTTTTAACCACCAGTGGGCCTCCAGAGTCACCCTGCACACACCAGACATGGTGGTTATAGCACCAGCAGCCATGTGGATGCATATATGGATATATTTACATCTGTTCAAAAGTGACAATATTATATTTGTATAATTGTGTGTGTGTGTAAATATCAGTCTGCCAAATGAATTTGCTAACATTTGCGAGACACAATTTTCACCAAAAAAAGCACAAATGTTAAATTCTGTATGAAAAAGATAAATAAATCAATTACCAATCAATCAATGGTAAACATTGTTGTAGTTCTTGTTACTGTGTTCATTTTTATATAACATAGTTTTTTACGCTGTTTTTTAGCATTTACACTTAATTTCATTTATCTAATTTATGTTAATAACTTTAAAATACTCCAATTCCTCAGACAGTTTAAGTTGAGCCAGTTTTTCAATGTGATGAAAACATCTGGACACAAACTCAGTCAAGTCAAACTGATCTTCACAGTACGACAAAAGTGTGAACAAATACATGTTTCATATTTTGGGTCCTTCAGAGGTTCCACTGTCTGCGTTGTGATTGGTGCTTTACGTCGTGGCTTCAGACTCATTTGTAGGTGTTCACATGGACCCACACTCACCTGGCAGGAGTCCTTTCCTCCCCGAGTCACGCCGGCACACATCATGTTGCTTGTGATTCTACCATTGTAGGCATCGTTACAGTCGGTGTTGGACACGATAGGGATGCTCACCTCCTGTAGAGTCCCAGGGGAAGGAAGGGAAACTGAAAAAAACCAAACAGAAATGTGCAGTTTGAGGCATGAATCCACCACGTGTGAAGAAGATGCTTGGATACTGACATATATTTATCTTTGATATCGTTAGAGTTGGTAGATCAACACTTGTAGCCTGTGCACACTCATTCACTCACTTCTGTTAAACTTGCTGTTTTAGTTAGCCTCAGAGTTGCTCTTCAAAATGTATTTACTTACATTTCCTGCAAAGTCAGAGACCTAATGTCATGGTCCCGTGTCTGCCCGGACGGCTCCACAAGGCCACATGTGTTTCTGTTTACTTTCTCCTCTCACCTCCCCGCCGGGGCGGAGCTCATTACGGGCTCCCGCCCTTGGCTCACACACCTGCTCTTTTCCCGGACCCTGCGTGGGTACCCGCTGTGTGAATTTGAGTGAAGAGGAGGGCGAGTGTAAATTAGATTTTTCCCTTGGACCCCGCAATTCCCCCACTGTATATATCTCCACTTGGTGATTATATAAATAAGATCATTCCTTGTATTGAACTCTGCTCTGTGCTTGGTTCCTCCCCTGAATGTGACAGAATCATCCAGCCAATGAAATGGACTCAGCAGACCCAGCAGCTTCCGCTCCTATCCTCGCCGCCTTGACAGCAATTTTGGAGCGCCATGAGCAAATGTTTGCTCGCACCAGAGGTGAGCTTTCAAGCCTTAAGCATATCAGCTGTCAACTGCATCATAAAGATCCAAGAGTAGGAAAAAACTGCTCTAAAGAGTTTTGGCGCACAGGAGTTACCGCAAACACTGACCTCATTAAGATCACATGGATACGCCAGGAAATGAAGAAAAGCAGAAGCTGAGTATGATCATAATCCGACTATAACAGTAAAGGTTAGTAACTGTCGCTGCTCCAGTTCTTACCGCCGTCTCGGATGTCGCCCCAGCCGGTGACCCAGGTGGTCGTCTCTGCAGGGAAGACGCTGCCCTCCTCCGCCAGACACACAGGTCGGATGTAGTCCGTGAAGTCAACAGTTGAGGACAGCCGCAGCAGTGCGATGTCATTGTTGTTGGAGTTGGAGTTGTATTGTGAATGTATGATTATCCGTGACACTGACCGGGAAACCCCATTAGTATTAGTGCTTTGCAGTGACTCGTATCCGAGGTGAACAGTCAGTCTTGATGGGGTGCTGAAAATAGCAAGAAGTACTGACTGTTAGTGCTTAATTGATAGTTGACAGGTGAAGAGGGTGGGTCATATGACAGGGTGAGAGCTTACTTGGGGAAACAGTGGGCAGCAGTCAGGATCCATTCATTGTTGATCAGGGAGCCTCCGCAGAAGTGGCGACCGGATGCTTGCAGACTGACCTGCCAGGGCCACGCTCCCGCAGGAGCATCCTGGCCTCCTACAATCTTGGTGTTAAGTGGAGCTTGTCCACAAACTGTAGGCAAAGACATTTATGCACAAAGAAAAATGACTCTCAAACGTTCAAAGCTGGAGAGCAGCTTCAGACCAGATAACGCCGTGTCGGCCCATAAACAAAGCACGAGTGAATCCAGAGGTCAACAAATGAAAGCTCATCAGTCTGTCCCGTTTCAATGAGCCCAAATTTCAGGAACATCTTAAGAGACTTTGGAAAATTCAAAATCAAAACTTAGTGTATTTCAAATTCCTCTTCATAATGAATAGAGGAATACGGGACATCAGACTACTTGTTCTTATTGTTTAACGATGAAGAACTGCCGTGCAAGGAAAAAAAAACCCTGAGAATAATACAGCTGAAAAGCATTTTATTCATACATGTTCTTATCCATTACTATTACCTACTATATTGCAAGGTTTGTGTCCTGGCCATTTGTCCCAAACTGCATCTCAGTAAAAGAAATTCAATCTGCATTTTATTTATTAGAAACTCCTCTGCTGCCTCTAAACTTGGTTTACAGTGTTCAGAAAACACAGTTTATAGCCGTGTGTGTGTGTGTGTGTGTGTGTGTGTGTGTGTGTGTGTGTGTGTGTGTGTGTGTGTGTGTACTCACCATCGAGCTGTGCGTTGCTTCCTGTTTAGAGACAATAGAAACAGAGACATGATGTATTTGTTAGATCTCCGTGGACTGAACAGGCTGGTTGTTCTTAACGTGCTGTTGGAGTTTCTGGGTGGGGCTGGAATGTGCGGCACGAAGCCAAACAAAAGACGGAAACGATGTCTTTGTCTTTGTCTGAGACAAGAAAACGATGATCTTGAAAGACAGGACATATCAGGAGGCCACAGTAAGAACACGAATGTACGGAGAGGTTGTGGTATGAAGAAGCGCGGCATTAAAGATTTTATCTTTCCACGGTTGATGGTTTGACTGACAACAAATAGCCCTATTACCAGCCTACTTTTGAATGCGAACATTTACAAAACATTCTGCTTTATGCTTCATTAAATTTCAGAGGGAAATCAGCTACTTCCTGTCATTGTGGAGATTTTAAAAGACTGTCAACAAAAACATTAAATTTAAAGAATGAAAAACTCGATCTCATTGCAGGCCGACATGGGCAACTCTTTCTTTTTTTACTCATCTGCGAACCCAACAGGAAGTCGTTGAATAAACACTTTGTTCACCAGCGTGGTGTTAAGAGGAGAACGACCCTGGAAATGTCACATTTAACACATCACTGAAATACAAAAGTTTAAATAAAGCTTTCAATGAACTTTTGTATTTCCATAGTCGGTGTTTTTTCTCTACAGTACTTCCTGTTTTTATGGTCATATGGTTTTTACCAGTGATGCTCGGTCTATACCGATATGGGGTCCATGCTAGTGTAACCATGGCTGATTTCTGCTTGCAGTGACATAATTATTGTTTCTGATCCAACCTGTGTGAGAGAACGTCCTCTGAGACGAGAGCGTTCAGTGAAAGGTAAAACCCACCCACGTGTCGATACCTCAGTATGAATCATCAGCAGGACACCGAGAATCAAACCGGCCAGCCTGGTTTTTTTAAACCGAAAAAAGCTTTGACGTGACCTGAAGCTCCTTTAACCTGTATGACTTCAAAGCTCTTTGACTTGTTTACTTTAGTCTACAGCTCTTAAATGAGCAGCTGACATCATGTTTTCTTTTCCAAGAATTTGTTTGTTCTGTGGGACACGTCGGGAACATCGGAGCTTCTACAGTCTAAAAGCATGATGTGAGAAAACCAAAGAACTTTATGGTGAAAGCACTTTTCTGGTTCCTTTTAATGTTTTAGCAGGAAGATTCTTTTAAATCATGTCTAAAATAAAATGTATTATTTTTATTATTACTGAACTGCATTATTTGATGAATTAAAGCTGTTCTTTACTCACAGCTTGACTCCGTCTGAACTCTGACCTGTGATGTAAGAGGAAGCAGGAAAACACGCTTTTGTTGCTTTTTATGTTTTAAATGATTACAGGGACGATCTGTTTTATTATTTTATGATGAAGTCATGATGGCGTGATCATGTTTGTTTGTTTTTCTCAGCTGATTTCTCCTTGTTTTGTAATTAATGTTAAATTAAAATACTCTTAAAAACTTTTATTGGAATCAACTTTCAGTCCTCGACAGATGAGGAAGCCCCCATCCATCAGGCCCTCAGGGCTGAGCAGCTGACTGTCACCATCAGTAAAGCACAGCGGCGCTGTCATCACGCTTTAGAAACTCATTCAGTGTGCCCGATGCTACCAGTGCATGCGGGCATCTCATAGTTATGTACACAATGTGCTCTGGCATCATCACTATGACAATCTGGTAGAAGGTTCCTCATCATCCGGGCAAGGACAGAGAGACTCAAGAGGAGCTTCTATCCCCAAGCCATCCGGGCCCGAAACACACACACCCGCCCTCTCACATCATCTATAACTGACTGAGTCAGGACTCTTCCAGACACTAAACCAAGGCACAATGTACATTTCAATTCCTTTAATTTTAAATATGCTTATATTGTCTATCCTGTAAAATAGTCAGATGCCTATTCATATTAATGTACAGAATTCACCTGCTTGCTGCTACTACTGCACATTCACCCAGTGTATATACTATATATATATATATATATATATATAATGTTCTTCCTCTACACCCCCCCGCTACATTTCACTGTGTGTTATACTTGTATAACTATGTATGTCACAAATAAAGAACCTTGAACCTTGAACATATTAATTAGTTCCTGATGGTTTCTGTTCAGACTGAAAGAGGACAAAGTTCACAAGATTGTTTCCTGCGGGTGAACTTTATTTCACTTCCTCTTATTCTGCTTTGTTCGGCTAGCTTCACACAACGATCTTCGAAGAATAACTAACTAAAGTGAAGGCAAACGGTAGCCGACAGCTAGCAGCCGTGCTGTCTGTATCCATCACTCACAGCAGCCCTCACTTTATGAAAACACATCTAAAGGCTACAGTTGTCTGTGGGACTGACTCGATGCCTCAAGCAAATAGAGAACTGCAGTTTTCAGTATTTACACCAAAATAGCCCCAAATATTCCTGTCAGAAGCCACGTGCCGACCTAAATGTAAACGTCAAAATATTTGACTTATTCTTTGCATATTTCCACGACCCTTTATCCATAACACATTCATAGAACCTACCGTTGTATATACTGGATTATCTTATTTTGTATTTCTTGAGTTTATATTCTGGTGCACTCTTTGCATTCTTCTGTTATCTGTACCTGAGCCGTGGGGTCTGTAAAATCTTATCTTCAAACTGGTACAGTTTACAAGAATTCACTCCCATGACTGCCAATTGAAACTACCACAGATCTCTTACAGGACAGTCGCCTGAGAGCAGGAACTGTCAGCAGTGAAGTGGAGGAAGGGTTCAGATATTTAAAAGATACTTTTACTGAGAACTTACATTAAAAAAAACCTGTAAACGTGTGAGCAGAAGGATAAACTACAGCAATACAAATTGTATGCTTTTTATTGATGCTGAGACATTTCCATGTACATGAATTGTTAATTTTATTAGTTGAGTAAATTTGTGATGTTTCACATGCTTCTAAACTTTATACATTTAACATTTATCTCTGAATTTAGTGAAATAAAGTACAAAGTATTAAAACGATCCTTCTAACTTTAAGATCTCAGGTTGTTGAAGCTGGTATTGTTGTGGCTCTTTTCATTTGTTCATTTATTTCTGGTAATCATGAGTCAGCTTGTTGTGGGACTAATAAAGGTTATCTTATCTTATCTGTAATGAGCAGTAAAAGCAGCACAAGAGCCCGGCTCAGGTCTCTGAGAAACACGGAGTCAAACTGACTCGTCTGGAAGTTCGTGTTCGTGTAGCAGTGAAAACAGGAAATTTACAGATTTAAAAGCAGACTTTTAATTTTGTTTGATGTTACAACCTGAACAAATGTGTCCACGGCCATTTATAACTTACAATATTGTAAATTATTACAATTTTGTAAAAAGAGACGAGCCGAATTTCTTTGTATCATCATTTAAATTGCAAAATAAATGAGATTGTGAGTCTTAAATCTCAGGTGAGACTCACCTGTAAGCGTTAAGGCCAACAGCAGGACTCCACATGAAAACAGCTCCATCCCCACAGAGTCTCTTCTCAAAGTGTCTCCCAACTCCAACGGCAGGAGTCTGTAAAGCACGAGGGCGTGACCGCCTGCATCATACCTGACCGTCAGTCAGCTGAGCACACGCCACAAACACACCTGACACACCTTCTTCTTCTGAAACCAAAAGCAAACACAGATGCAAACAGACCGCACTGCTCACGGTGCTAATGTTGTTGTCCTGATTTGTTTTTATTGATATGTTTACATTCATACAGATTTTCCACCAGTTTTCCTGTGAAAATGGTTTCATTTTTATTAATTTGCCAACAAAATATGTCAAATATTAAAAGCATTTCTGTATTTTATTTTACAAATATTATTACTTAGATTTTTATGTTCACTCTTCTTCTGACAAATAAAGTCGTCTAAGGAAAGAGAGCTCCTTCGACGACGATGACCTGGATGACTGAGAACCTTCACCGACAAATAAAGTCACAAACACTTTTCTTTATATTTATATTTTATATTTCATTCCGCACCGATCGACCTCTGCCCCAGTTACTAACGACTGTGCTGGCCTTAACGCTGCACCTGAGACCACAGACCAATTGTAAAGTCAGATGTGACGCTGATGGAGAGATCGGTGCAGGGCGATGGAGATGCAAATCGTTTCAGTGAGATCTCATTCATGGAAGTGATGTGAGACACACGGAGCAGCCAAAGCTCCGCGATGGCCATGCTCGGCTTGGACTTTAAGGTTCTGTTATTATGAAGTATTTTCTTTTTTGATTCTGAGCTTAATGATTGATCGTTTATTGATCCTCTGTCGTGAGTTCTTGGTTGCCGTTGTATATTAGAGGTGAAGTCCTGTGTGAAGTTGGAGGTTTCCTGATTTAGTTACTTCCTGTCTGGTTTTGGTCATCATTTGTTTCTTGTGTCTTGTATTTAGTCTTATTTACTTGTCTTGATTAGTTTCAGCAGTTTTTGTTCCAGGCTCCTGGTTAGTCCTCGTTGTGTCCGTGTACATACAGCCTGTGGTTTCCTTTGTTCCCTGTCAGAGCTTCTGTTTCTGTTCGTCATGCCTGTGTTCGTTCGCTTGTGTATTGAATTACGTTTCTGGACTTTCGTTTCCCAGGAGATAAAGGTAGTGAAACACTGAAACATACGAAGCTTTTGTGCCAGAACAATCTGAAACCATCTCTGCTGTGACTCCTGCTGCCAGTTTGTTATCTCTACATCTCGAGGATGCTTTTCTGTGAAACAGTGATGCAGGTGAGCTCTTTTTATGCCAGACTGTCAGTAACTATGATTCTCACGTCAGGCCAGCGATGATCCAACAGGATGATCAGTTTTTAGTTTACCTAACCATGTATATTTAAATTTTAAAAACTGACAACATTTGTTTTTTTTTAAAATAAAAAGGTCAAATTAATCACATTTTCAGGGGCTGATTCTGACCAATCGTCACATCTTTACCTGTAACCATGAATAAACTTTCCTGAGCGATGCTTCGTCCTGTAACACCTACATGATGTTTTACTGAGACTGGAGCTTTGGTCGTGCCGTCCCAGCACAACTGCTGTTGTTTATGAAATATTCACAACAGACACGTCGGGGGAACGAAAGAAGGAAAGACAAAACTCATCTGCCAAGAAAATATGTTAAGAAAAAGATTGCCTGTAATTAATGAGTGTTTCTCTGTTGACAGTATGAATATACTCTTCATGGTGGCGTGTGTTGTTGTGAGGATGATGTCATCTAATGCAGCAAATACAGTTTTCTGTTGAAAGTAGAAAAAGGTAGCGAACAGACGGAGTCAGAGCTGAGAACTTCTGTTGAGCAGAGAAAAACTTTTTATTGACACTTTAATGAATTTGCAGCTGAGTGTGGCGCTCTCGCTCTCTGCTGATAGGAGTGGATGGAGCTCATCCACCTGTCTCTCTTTCTCTCATCTATACGCTGTTAATCATTCCAGTGAGATATTTATGTTATTTATATATCAATATATTTACTGGAGTCTGTTGACTGACTGAATAATCTATACTAGTCATCACAATCCACAGCAAAAACAATGAGTGGCATCAATCAAAGCACTCATCCAGTAACTACAAGGCCCGGCCCAAATGACTGTGTGTGATACAAAATGTGAATCGTTGTCCTGGCCTTATCGTAGCAGCAGGTACAACACCTGGTTTGGTTGTGGTCACGTGATCGCGGTGTTTCGAAACACATGAGCTTCCCATAAGCAAAGTCTGGAGCTGGAAGAGACGAACCTGCTCAGCCGAGTCGCTGCCTTCACCGACGCACAGAAGCTTCATGGAGCAGAGTCCACGCGCCTTCACATCAGCAGTGCTCAGTGGTGTTTTGGTGGCTCATGACAAATGATGTGAGATTTATGAAGTGTATCATATATTTAATATCACACTGGGCAGATTTACCCGTGTACGGCTATTTTCAGTACATGTTGCTCGTTGTAAACTTTCCGTGTAACATTCACGATGATATTGTTGATGGTAACGTGTATGATTCCAGCGCAGCCGACAGGCACTTTGAATTTGTAAAGCTCCTCGCATTACATTCATAATCAAGTTCACTGACTGACGACCCTGCAGTGCTGTTTTCCTGTATTCCTGTTTCATCCACTTTAATAAAGTGTCCTGTGTTACAGTAACTGAGTTGTGGATTCGCTTAATGAACGCCTAAGTTGGGCTTCAATCTGCCTTAGACTCACTGACCTTCTTTGAATCAGCATCACAAAGATCCGAAGTCACTGACAAAACATACACGTATAAATAAATAAAATCTATAGAGAGAAACATGTTTGATATGTTTTTTATTAAGTTACACACAAACAGTGTTTTCTACCAACAGGCTCAGACAACAGACCAGAAACAAAGAAGCAATGTGTACAAGCAGGTGGCAAACACAGGTTTTTGAAGTAATTGTACAACAAATGCCTCCCAACAGCTTCAGTGTTTCCTGGAATTGATTCAGAAACACCAACAGAGCTATTATCCATCTCTTATGTCAGGCAAGTTTCCCCCAGATAGTCCTGGTTGAGATCTAGTGACTGTGAAAGCCATGGTGTATGATCACACCATTTTCATAATCAACTATTCAGTGACCCCTCTTCAAATACAAAACATCTCTCATAGCAACTTTGCACTGATTTTAAAACTCTTTCCCCTTTGACAAAGGGACCCGACGCAGCAGCAAAGTCCAACACTGACTCTTCGTGCAAATGTCAAGAGTAATTTCAGGGGATTTTCCAACCTCTTGGTTCACAAGAGCCAAAGAAAAATCCTCATCAACGTTGGAGTAAAAACTAGATGCTTTTATTGTATATACACTGATAATGCTTACTGTTGTGTCAATAAATAACACGCTGAAGACCACAGACAGCAGTCCAGGCATCAGGAGCTGGAAACATCACCTGATAAAGAAAAAAAGACAACGGACCAAATGAAGAACAGAAGTGTTCTTCATTGCACATTTTTGACCAATCAGAAGTCCCCTTCTTTCACTCTAGACTTTTGACCAATCACCAATCAGGACGAATTGCACTATGGTCCATCCCCCTTTTCAGGTAACCTTGCATTTGGAGTGTAATTGTTTTTGTGTTCTAGTTTCTGTTCATGGTGTTGGTTTGATTATTTCCCTGGGTTCAGTTTTCTGCCTCCTCTGTGTCTTGTAGTCAGTTTGTGTGCCTCAGCAGATTTTACTCTTGTTCTATACAACCTCTGTGTTTGTCTTCAGGTTCAGTCAGTAGTCGTTGTAGATGCTCTCATGCTCCTGCACCATCACCCCGTCCCAGGACAGACATGGATGTGATTCCTTCTGATTTGATCAGCTCCTCCCAGCAGCAGATCATTCCAGGGGCGATTCTAGGATCAGAGCTTTGGGGGTGCTGAGCACCCAGAGAGCTGCTCAGCCAGGCAAGCTCAACTTTACTCATCACGATGAGACGTTTTCCCTGTCTCTGTCAGTCCCTGCATCTTTAAATGTCTCCAGTTGTCCCGAGTTCCCTCTGTTCCTCTCTGTCCTCATCGTCTGTTGTCTTCGTCTCCGTTATCAGTCATCATAATTTTACAATCTCTGTGCAAGTCTGCAAATTTCTTTATTAAATCATAAGATTCTTAAATTCATCAAGTCTCTCTGTGCCTGGGTCCTCGTCACAAAACATGACATCACTGTTTTGTACATTTTAACACAATTTAATAAGCACATGCTTCAGCCAGTACCTTTTGATTAGCCTTGTCTCGTGGTTTCTTGCTTTGTGGTAGATCTTTATTCTGTTTTCACCGAGATATTTGAATACTAATCAATAAATCGATACTCAATTCTAAAAAAAAAATTCTAAACCCACATTTGTGAAAGAAAAGCAAAACGCTTTTTTGAAAAGTTTTTAACAAAACCATCAAATCTGATCAAGGTTATTTAAATGCTGCAAAAGAAGAATGGATCGGAATAAAAATACATCCTAACCTTAATTACTGGGGAGAATAATGAATGATGCTCATAGTGAGCTTTTAATGTGTATGTATAATATAATACAGATACATAAAAATACACTCCAAAAATAGAAGAGTCCTTGAAATGTACAAAATATTAATAAAGAAATTATAAAAATGGAGGCAACTATGCCTATGGTACAATGTATGAAAAGATCTTTACTGCAGATACTAATATGGCTCTGCAGATTTTTTATTTTATTTTAACGTTGCCTCAGCTTGATGTTGGCAAATCTGTCACTGTTTGGTGATCAACTCTCTGAAGCAGTTTAAGAGTTTCTGCTGTGCCTGTCACTGCTCCCTGTCTGTTTCCTTACCTCATTCTTCCTGACCTTCCGCCCTTATATCCATTATGAACCTGGCTGTCTCACTGTACACACACACACACACACACACACACACACACACACACACACACACACACACACACACACACACACACACAAACAACAGCAGTTATAAGGTTAATGGGAATCCAGTCAGTTAGCTAGTTAGTACCTTGGGTTTAATATCGGCACATATGACAAAATAAGCAGCTTCTCTCATTCCTTTTCAAACAGGACAGTGGTAACAACAGCAGGCTACAGACAATGTTACGTTTTACGGTGTGTTCACACCGAACGCGATGGACGCGAATAGAGCGTCAGGTTTACATGTAAAGTCAATGGAAAGGCGCGATGACGCGCGATTGCGGGTCCCGCGAAAATTCGGAAGCAGATTTGCGTCGCGAAAACGCGAAAACGCGTGAAACGCGCGTCAGTGTAGCGCGTCTGGCGCGTTTGACTCGCGAATAAAACCACGCACGTGAGTTTTTGTGTTGCATTTTGTGCATACACGCGTTTCGCGTCTACCGCTCGAGTTGGAAAAATCTGAACTCCAGCGTCAAATCGCGCCGCGACAACCAATCAGGAGCCTGGTGACGTGGCTGTTACCTAGGTCAAAGGGGCAGATCCAGCCAAAGCCTTTCATACTTCAATGGAGGGGAAGGCTAATCAATGCGGTAGCAAACAACTCGGAGCTGTATGACACCAGCTGCTTTCAGTACCGAGACAGGAATAAAAAGGACCGAGCTTGGAGGAAGATATGTGAAGAGATCGGGCAACCTGGTAAGTTCATTCATTTCTCTTTTGAAAGTTTTCACTGACCCGGGGAAGCCGCACAAAAGCTAGCAAGCCACCGCTATTTTCCCACTGACGTACAAATACCGTTCTGCTTTTATGCATGTTGTCATTTAGGAATATATTTTATTGTTTATTAATAAACAGCACACAGTGGTCCCGCTGTTCATCCGTCACTGCTTTGCTTTTTCGCTGATTTTTTATTGCACAGTACAGCATTGCATTCTGCAGCCTGATTGACAAATCTCCTGCGCTTGCCAAATTTATCACGTTTGGTTTTGATAACCATCGCGTCCAATAGAAAAAACAGCACAAAAACACCCATAACTATGAGCCTCATTCGGAAATAGACACCTGCACCGTGAGGGAAAAAGGCGCACGAAAGTGGCGGGCAGATGAAGACAAACCGCGGCATAATAATACTTTTACGTTTTGCAATCTACAAAGGTTTGCACTTTGAGAATCAATTGTGAGAACTGTGACCAGGGGCTAGTTATTCTGAGAACCCCTGCAATAAATGAGGGACCACTGTCTACTCTACGATTATTATATCCAACCTGTTAACATTTAATACTGTATTGATAGAACCAACTGATTCTGCAGCAGAGCATCCCCTGTTGCTTCTCCTGGCTCCCCAGTCCCTGAGCTTCTGCTGCTGCACCCACAGGTATGTACAGCAAGCACTGATACCTTTTTAGTCGGTGGGATTCCCTTGTGATCACCTTTACTAAATATCTACAACCAATCTGATTATATCCTGTTATTGTTTTTTTTTTTTTTTCCAATATTGAAATTAAAATCTAGTAGCAGCCTTCTCATTTCTTTGTGTTTTGTGCTGTTTTACAGGCCCACAGAGGAGGACGGCTCCGAGGCAGATGAGGGACGGGTCCCAGGACGGTCCATCGGCGGTGGAGCTGGCCATCCTGGAGTCCCTGAAGAGGCCACACCAGTCTCCAATGGAGCATTTCCTCCTCAGCCTTGTTCCTGCTCTGGAGAGCAGCTGGTCCTTTTTATTCCTGTCTCTCTGTAAATTCTTATATTTTATATATTTATGTTTAATGTTTTTCTGTTTGAGACTTTTAATATTATTTCAAATAAATGTTTATAATGACTAATGTCTCAGTTCTACTACACAGCAAATGTTGGCACACAACTTGACACATGTAGAATTTATTTCATATTATACTAATGACAAAATATACTAATACAGTGGGATGCAGAAGTTTGGGCAACCTTGTTAATAGACATTATTTTCCTGTATAAATTGTTGGTTGTTACAATAAAAAATGTCAGTTAAATATCATACAGGAGACACACACAGTGATATTTGAGAAGTGAAAAGAAGTTTACTGGATTTACAGAAAGTGTGCAATAATTGTTTAAACAAAATCAAGCAGGTGCATCAATTTGGGCACCACAAAAAAGAAATGAAATGAATATTTAGTGTATATCAATGTGTGTGTCTCCTATATGATATATGGGGTGCCTTTGTCTGGATGTGCTTCCCATCCAGAGCTGCACAGCACAGAGGAAAGTTCCAGCGCTCCTGGAATCCCTCTGTGATGGAGCGCCAGTCTCCAGGTGAAGGCACAGCCATGAAGTCGTCCACTAGACAGTCCCAGATGGACGTCGCTGCCTGGGGGGTGATCTGGCTCACCGTGGACACACCGACTCTGAAACTGAACGCGATGGTCCTGAAGGAGTCCCCGGTGACAAGGAACCTGGACAAAATTGTTCAAAATCAGTATTATGTGTACTGCAGTTACAAAATACATTATTCAAATTCCAAAATACTTTTGTGATGTCAGATTTAAATCACAAAACATGAATCTTACATAAAACCTTTTGTAATTATAAGGATAATTACAAAATGTATATTAGATAATATCTAAAACAGTTGTGTTTTGTTTTAACTTTAACATATCATAATTTGATTGGTAGCAACTTTCACAACTACAGTGAGCCAATCACTCATAATTCCTAAACATGTCAATCAGGTAGGAATGAAGTGAGACATTAATAGAAATAAAGAGTTGTATGTTGACATGTAGCCCTTTCCTTGCTTAAATCATTAATATTTTTGAAAAATTAATCTGTGATAAGACAGCTTATCAAGATAGAACCATGTAACTAGAGATGAACCAAACTGTTCACAGTTTTATCTAACTCTGTTTTAATAAAGGCTGTGACCCCTGCTATAGAGTCTGACAGCTACAGGGATTATATACAAATATTCAACTATCCCAGAATTAAACCAGGTCTAAATAAAAAGGAGTGAGTATCACTACAAAGGTTAACTCAGTGGTCCTAATGCTACAGTTTGATATCAGCAAACACCGAGCGCATACATTGATGTGACACCACAGCCATGCTATCATGCAAACACTGATAACAGCATAAATCGAATTAAATCGGGACTTGATGAGAGCTTCTGAGTATCACTAGAAATATTATAAAGAGTCGTCTCTGTACCACAGTTTGCTTTCAGTAAACACCGACAGCATTCACTGTTAGCATAGCACATCCATGTTAGCAGTGTATAACTGGATGGATTAGCATATTAGCACAGATATCAATAAAGGATTACCGTATTAAATAGTTTTACTAACCTCAGGCAGACGGACAGGCGCTCTGCAGGTGGGATTGAGCGTCTGTAGTTGGTGTCTAGGCGGGCGATGCTGGGACCGACGAGGGAAAGCAGGTCCTCAAACTGGCCGACGGTGATAGCGCTGGAATCGGCCGTCATCCAGGCGCAGCTCCTGGAGCAAGTGGTGAAACTCACCAAACTGCTCATGCCTCTGGAGGACCTGATGGACCCAGGTACGGCGAGGACGTCTTTTACGCTGCTGCTCTGCTCTCCACAGTACATAGAGAAGGGAGACTCTCTCTTCAAGCGCTAGCTCGACAGCTGCCATCTTGCAAAACCAGGTCTGGCACAACTCCCTCCCACATTCCTCCCACATTTCCGGTTCACGATTTTGACGCGCGATGGATTTTTCTTGGACACGCGTTGAGACGCGAATGTACACGCGTCAAATTAGGGGCGTTTGGGGCGTTTTATTCGCGTCCATCGCGTTCGGTGTGAACACACCGTTAGATTTTAAATAGGCTGTATACATTTCAATGGGAGCAACAGGGCGGTCAAATATCACTGATTTCACTACAGAGCAGGACGGATTGTAGGGCAGCAAACATCGTGGGGAAACACGTTTCCCACACTGCAGGTTACCTGGTGTCATGTTTTTCAGCTAAAAGAAACATGGTCTGACTCCTACCAACTGTACAAAGAGTAACGCAAGGTTAAAGGCAGCTAACATGTCCTGTTTTAAGCCAGGCTCTTCCACCTCCCTCTGCTGCGTCTCAGCCGCCATCGCTCTGGCAGTAGCTAGAGCCAGAGCAGGGGAGAGCTGGAACAAACCATTTTGGGAGGGGGGGGGTATCTTTGTTGTTAAAATATCTCAACCAAGTTTCTATATTTTTGTAGTGTATCACACAAAAAATATGACACTATCCTGTACCAAATATTGTCAAAAAAGTAAGAAATCTTTGGGGGTGCTTTGATGAAT
Organism: Aulonocara sp. 'chitande type north' Nkhata Bay; assembly: GCF_057382095.1. Taxonomy (NCBI): domain Eukaryota; kingdom Metazoa; phylum Chordata; class Actinopteri; order Cichliformes; family Cichlidae; genus Aulonocara; species Aulonocara sp. 'chitande type north' Nkhata Bay. The sequence continues at coordinate 36,564,403 of NC_141347.1, forward strand.
TTTGATTAAAATGGGCTAAAACCGCCCCTGGATCATTCCTCTCTGACCGCAGTCCTTACTTCCTGCTCTCTGTTGATTTAAACCTTACTTTGGTGACATCTAGTGGAATGAAATGAGAATAACACCTCCGAGTGAAATAGTTCTTTGATTTTAACCTGTAAAGTTGCATTTTATATATTTCTGTTTATTAACTCGTAATCAAACTTTTTTCTTCCACCACTTACCTCACAGAATAGTCACAAACATTTTTATGTGTTATTTCTTTCTTTCTAATTCTTTTCATCTTTACTGCTTTTTCTTTAAAATAGTCAAAAATATTGCATACATGCCAACCCTCCCGATTTTTCCGGGAGAATCCCGAATTTCAGTGCCCCTACCGAAAATCTCCCGGAGCCACCATTCTCCCGAATTTCTCCCGATTTTCCACCCGGACAACAAAATTGAAAAACCATATCCCAGATTGGCCCAGCCAATTCCAGTTTCCAACAATGGCTACTACTACTGCAGCTACTGAGCTTTAATATTGCTCTTATTACTCTCTCTGGGTCGCATAATAAACTTTTAACACATTTTCAGGCGAGAATGTAAACTTCAGATATCTGAGCCGGGGAGAACAGCAAACTCCGGTCACATCGTCTTCAAATCTCTGCGGACTTTCGCTACTCAGGTTAAACATTATATATAAGTCACTTAAATAACTCATACATGTTATTGTTTGACTTTTTTCAGTGTTTTTTTCCCTGAGTAAATCGGTTTGGCTGTGATTAAAGTTACTAGATTAGATTAAATAAAACTTTATTAATCCCTCGGGAGGGTTTTCACACAGCTGAATAAACATCAAACGGAAAACTGATTAAACAGAAGCGTGAGACGGTCGAGAGTTTATAATTTATAAATAGTTATAATTTAGATAGCAAGGAGCAGACGGCAGTTTCACTGCACCGAGAGAGCTTAGATGAATTATACTTCAGCGATTTTCTTCTTCTATCAAGCGAACTTTATCCCAAAATGTGTAATTTTAAAGGATTTATGTTAATTCTAGGTAATTCTAGTTAATTATCGCTGCAACGAAACGGATTTTAGTCGATGATGGTGATAATATCGTATTCAAAGGTGAAAAACCTTGCTTTGTTTCATGTTTAGTGACTCAGAGTTACAGAACTTAGCCTTTTCCCCTGCCCACATCCGCTGACTCAGATTTGTTCTATCTATCTATCATTTTTCCACGTTCTGACCTTCTTCTATGAGATTCTCGGAGAAGCTGGTAGAAACTTCTCCCGGTGACGTCACCACGCAGAGCTCACCGCGGAGCACTGTGATTGGACGAGAGTCACGGGAAAGCTCGAGAACTCACGAGAAGTCAGCGAGGAACGTATAAAGTCACTGTGCCGGTTAGAGACCCTGACATCAGACCACCGACAGGAGCTGGACGAGACAAATGCTACAGAGGAGAAGAACAAGAGCTTCATTCATCTTCTAAACGATCTTCATCTGTCAGCGAGAGTGAGTTTCATTTATAGTTTATTTGAAATAATGTTCTGTTCAACGAAATTAGTTTCTTAAATATTAAGCTTAAGAAATATAATGTTCAGGGATACTTTTAAAGTTTATTTAATTAAGCTTCATTCATTAGTGGCTGGACGAAAACTCAAAAATTACAATTCCTCTACATCTTTATGAAATAAGCTTTATTTTTTAACTTTTTATTTAAGTGTTTCAGTGTTGTTCCGGTGTTGGAAAAGTGTCAGTTATAAAAGATAACTACTGCAGTATTTGATTTAAAAATGTTTAAATAAAAATCTACTGATTTTTAAATAAGGTTTAGACATGAGGTGGATTTATATCTGTACCCAGCACCTAAAATCATGGCTGCCTTCTAGAAAATACAGTATTAATCGTGCAGAGTCACGAGACCATATTCAATAATAAATATATACTCAGTTGGACTAGGGAAGACTGTACTGATTTATTTTTAAATGCAGCAATGTTTAATGCAAGATTTAAAAAATCCATCCATCCATTCGCTTCCGCTTATCCTTTTCAGGGTCGCGGGGGGCGCTGGAGCCTATCCCAGCTGTCATAGGGCGAGAGGCGGGCATGATTTAAAAAAATTTAGTTATATTTAAAACTTAAAATCTCAACATTTGCACAAATTGTACAACTTTGTTATTTTAAGGACCCATAGTTTGACTTAATTTAGCGCTCCATAAACAGAAGTTGTTGTTGCCTCTGTCAGTATTTGTTAATGTTCCTCTCTGATGTTTTCGCCTCCTCTTTAGGAGACTAAGTCAACGTAATCAAGATGTCTTCAGCTAAAGGCGTAGCGATCGGCATCGACCTGGGCACCACCTACTCCTGTGTGGGGGTTTTCCAGCACGGGAAAGTAGAAATCATCGCCAACGACCAGGGCAACAGGACCACCCCCAGCTATGTGGCCTTCACAGACACCGAGAGGCTCATCGGGGACGCAGCCAAGAACCAGGTGGCTCTGAACCCCAGCAACACTGTGTTTGATGCCAAGAGGCTGATTGGAAGAAAGTTTGATGAACCTGTGGTGCAGGCGGACATGAAGCACTGGCCCTTCAAGGTGATTTCAGATGGAGGGAAGCCCAAAATCGGAGTGGAGTACAAAGGGGAGGACAAGACCTTCTACCCCGAGGAGATCTCCTCCATGGTGCTGGTGAAGATGAAGGAGATCGCAGAGGCCTACCTGGGCCAAAAGGTGTCCAACGCTGTCATCACGGTCCCGGCATACTTCAACGACTCCCAGCGACAGGCCACTAAAGACGCGGGCGCCATCGCGGGCCTCAACGTCCTGAGGATCATCAACGAGCCCACGGCGGCCGCCATCGCCTACGGTCTGGACAAAGGCAAGTCAGGAGAGAGGAACGTCCTGATCTTTGACCTGGGTGGGGGCACCTTCGACGTGTCCATCCTGACCATCGAAGACGGTATCTTTGAGGTGAAGTCCACGGCCGGAGACACCCACCTGGGCGGAGAGGACTTTGACAACCGTATGGTGAACCACTTTGTGGAGGAGTTCAAGAGGAAGCACAAGAAGGACATCAGCCAGAACAAAAGAGCCTTGAGGAGGCTGCGCACAGCTTGTGAGAGGGCCAAGAGGACCCTGTCCTCCAGCTCCCAGGCCAGCATCGAGATCGACTCTCTGTTTGAGGGCGTCGACTTCTACACCTCCATCACCAGGGCTCGCTTTGAGGAGCTATGCTCCGACCTGTTCAGGGGAACCTTGGAGCCGGTGGAGAAGTCCCTGAGGGACGCCAAACTGGACAAGGGACAGATCCACGATGTCGTCCTGGTGGGAGGCTCCACCCGAATCCCCAAAATCCAGAAGCTGCTGCAGGACTTCTTCAACGGCCGGGAGCTGAACAAGAGCATCAACCCAGACGAGGCCGTGGCTTACGGCGCCGCCGTCCAGGCCGCCATCCTCTCGGGTGACACCTCTGGCAACGTTCAGGACCTGCTGCTGCTGGACGTGGCGCCTCTGTCCCTGGGTATCGAGACGGCCGGAGGGGTTATGACGGCCCTGATCAAACGCAACACCACCATCCCCACCAAGCAGACCCAGACCTTCACCACCTACTCCGACAACCAGCCCGGCGTCCTGATCCAGGTCTACGAAGGAGAGAGAGCCATGACCAAGGACAACAACCTGCTGGGCAAGTTTGAGCTGACGGGGATCCCGCCCGCCCCGCGAGGCGTCCCGCAGATTGAGGTCACCTTCGACGTTGACGCCAACGGCATTTTGAACGTGTCTGCAGTGGACAAGAGCACCGGCAAAGAGAACAAGATCACCATCACCAACGATAAGGGCCGACTGAGCAAAGAAGAGATCGAGAGGATGGTGCAGAACGCAGAGAAATACAAAGCCGAGGACGACCTTCAGAGGGACAAAATCGCCACCAAGAACTCCCTGGAGTCCTACGCCTTCAACATGAAGAGCAGCATGCAGGACGACAACCTGAAGGGCAAAATTAGCGAGGAGGACAAGAAGAAGGTGGTCGAGAAATGTGACGAGGCCATCGCCTGGCTGGAGAACAACCAGCTGGCTAATAAAGAGGAGTACCAACACAAGCAGAAAGAGCTGGAGAAAGTGTGCAACCCCATCATCAGCAAGCTGTATCAGGGAGGGATGCCCACTGGTGCTACCTGTGGAGAGCAGGCACAAGCCGGCTCCCAGGGTCCCACTATTGAGGAGGTGGACTAAAGAGGCCCTGAAGATGGACTCTGAGCTCACTGGGACTGTTGAACACTCACATCAGACTCTTTAGCTGTGGGCCACAAAATAAACTTTTAACATATTTTAAGGCGAGAAAGCAGCTGTGTAAATTACAAATGTCTGCTTGGTTTATCAAGAAATCGTATATTTGCAAAAGTGTGCCGACGTTTTCGGAGACATCTGTTACCCACCCGCTCGATAGCAGGCCGGGGGGTTCAATGGTCACTCCAGCCGGCAGCGGACTCTCGGCTTCATCGTTTTCAGACCCCCACTCTTTTGCTACTCAGGTTAAACATGATATATTAGTCACTCAGATAACTTAAAAATTTAATTGTTTGCCTTTTTTGGGTGTTTTATTTGTTCTGGAGTAAATCGGTTTGGTTGATCAAAGTTATTAGATTAAATAAACTTTAATAATCCATCGACTGGGTTCCTCTGGGATTTTCTCACAGCTGAATAAACGTCAAACAGAAAACTGATTAAACAGAAGTGTGAGACGGTCGAGAATTTACGCCAGTGTCCTGTTATAGTTTAGACAGCAAGGAGCAGACGGCCGAGTTTATTAAACTCCACCGACACAGCGGTGACGCAAATCTGAAGGCTAGACCGTCCCATTTCACAGCATCGCACTTCCGGCCTTCTCAGTCTTTGAAGGACCCGGCCCACGTACACCGCGAAGGCCGGGTCCTCCGAAGGATGCAGCCGACATTTTGGGACACAGCTTTTGACTTCAAACTATTGGCCTCATGTTAGTTTTTGTTATTTATAATGTGTAAATGAAAAGGTGAAGGAACCGCTATACTTGTGTTTATGAATTTTAATATTCTTGCAATGCTGGATTTTGCAATAAAAACAGTCATTAAATACATTTATGTTTTTCTTCGTTTAATTTACCATGTTGTCATACATATCACTGCATTTTGAAACATTTCTCCATCTGAATTTGCCTGAATTTGCCCTCCAAGGTGCTCAGGAACTTTTACTCGTGCACCATAGAGAGCATCCTGGCGGGAAACATCTTAACCTGGTTCGGGAACAGCACCATGCAGGACAGACGAGCTCTAGAGAGGGTTGTGCGGTCAGCTGAGCGCACCATCCGCTCCGAGCTCCCTGACCTGCACTCAATCTACAGCAGGCGGTGCTGGACCAAGGCCAGGAAGATCGTGAAGGACCTCAGCCATCCCAACAACAGACTGTTCTCTCTGCTGAGGTCAGGAAAGCGATTCCGCTCCCTGAAGACCAACACAGAGAGACTGAGGAGGAGCTTCTTCCTGCAGGCGATACGGTCTCTCAATCACACCACCACACAGTCCTGACCCACACATACAGTTCTTACACACACACTGGACTTTCTGGACATTGGTTTTGCACAACACTGGTCACTATATTCTTCATTTCCGGTTAATACTTGTACAGCTGCTGTTATTGTGTATATATTTATTTATATTTAGATTTCTTCATACATTCTTATATAGTTCTATATTGTGTATTTTGTTGTACAGTTATTTTATTTTCAACTTTAATTTATATATTTTATCTTATTCTTCCCAGTTAAATTTACCCTTCATTCTAATTTGTGTTGTACAGTTATTTCATTTTTAACCTTAATTTATATTTTATTCCTTCCTAGTTAAATTTACTCTTTTTAATTTTTCATATTTATTTCCTATCTTATTCATAGCCTTTTCCTTTTTTGTTTTCTTTAGGTCACGAGCAGTTGTCCAAGCATTTCACTACATATCGTACTGTGTATGACTGTGTACGTGACAAATAAAAATTTGAATTTGAATTTGAATTTGAATTTTGTCATCCGGTTAGACCAGAGATCATTAATACTGAATTTTTGTGCAAACTGTTTGAGGCCTTTAGCAATGGCGTGTCCAGCGGGGTGGCCTGGGGGTGCACAGGCCACCCCCCAAACCAGACTGGCCACCCCAGGTGCCACCCCAAAGGCAAAACAATAAAATTCAATCAAATATCAAATGTCCGATTATGTTTTCACGGTGACGCTCAGATATCCGAGTGTAAGTGAATGCAGCATCGCTTCTGCGCTATGCGCATCACGTTAGCAAAGGTAGGAGAGCCAAGCGCGAAAGATGGCACTGCAGGAAACAATTTTTCGGTGAAAGAAAATGAGGACAGAATAAATGTCCCGGTAAGTAATATCAAGTTTGTTGAGTTTAGTAAACTTCGGTGAAATTAGAATACCAAGGAAAAAATAACACTTAAAGAATTATTGCAGCTGTGGAATATTTCAGACAGTATGCTACTGAGGGCAGCTAACATAAGAGTTATGAGTTATAAGATGTAATCTAAGTCGTAACATTGCTGTATGGGGCTGCAGATTTGGTTGCAGGTTAACATAGCTGGACTGGCCATCGGGCATACCGGGCATATCCCCAGTGACTTATTTTTTATTTTTTTTGTAATGGCATGAACAATGAGAGGTGGTGGATTGGCCAGATGCAGGTCGATGTGTAGAAATAACTCCGTTGTTTGGTGGTGGCTATGACGGGGCTTCCACAGAGGCAACAGGTGGATGAGGGAAGGGGAGGCAGGAGGAGAGACCCGAGGCAGCCGCCAGTCCGAGTGTCAGGTGAACTGAACTTCAGGTAAGAAGTTATGACCTGCAGTCTATCTGGGTCAGATATAAACCAAGTTTAGGTGGAGTTTATTTTCATGTTGCTGACTTTTTACTGTCAGTTGCAATAACTCATACTGCGTTCTAGCCAGTTTGACGGAGTTTTTATACAGCTGGGTGGGTGCTATGATGTTACTGATAGTGAACTTTATTTTATTCATAAGGTTAGTAGAGTTGCCAACGGCTCCTTAAAAAAATGGAATGGTCCCTCATTCAGAGAAAATATTACACGTTTCATATTGAGCTGAGAAGAGACGCAGTTTGTCCCGGACTTTAGCTAGAATGGAAAAAAGACACAAAGCTGGATTTATTCTGTCTTTATGCTGCACAGCTGCCTCTTCTCTCATTCTCTCCCCCTCCCTCTCCTGTTGCTACTTCAATCATGAAACTGATCAATGATCAGCTGATCAGCTTTTCTCTCTTGTTTATCGCCCACTTTGCGCCAGAAAGAGGAAACCAGCAGATGTTGTGCTAAACAACAGCAGCACGTTTAAGCTTGATCGGCTGTTGTTAGAATGTATTTAATATTAATTTCTAGTATCAGCTGATGTTTGCTGGAGCCACAGCTGTAAAGCTGCTGGTCATGATGTCTGTTTAGATATGTGGTGAGAGGGAAACATGAAGATGAAACCAGGAGATGTCCTTACTGAACCATCAGAGCTGAACAGGTGATGGAGAAACAGGTTTACCTTTTAGGTGACATGAATGAGTTGAAGGGAAGTTATGAACTGTTTCTGAGAGACAAATAACACCAGGATCCTTTTTTATGTAGCTGACAGCTGGTAACTGTGCAGGGGCGGGTCTAGCAAAGTTTTGCCAGGGGGCCAGGTAGGGCATTAACAGGGAAAGGTGGGCACAAAGAAATACTTTTCTTTCTTATTCTCATTTAAAATATCTAGCTTTTATTAAATAATTATCTAAATCTTACAACCAAAGTTTTTATCTGACGTAAAATGTATAGAAATCATACATATACCAACAAGACTGTACATCACTGTCACAACAGGGTTTGTTTTCAGTCAAAGTCTTTATGGCTTTACTACCTGGTGGGTCGGTCTGTAGTAAAAATGCCCAATTTTTTTGTCCCAGTCCAGCCCTGCAGGTTAATACTGGCAGTGTCACCATGCCAGCTGACTGTATTTTATCATCAGCCAGTGTTGTTCTTTATCAATATTACCAAAGTTTACGATAAGGCAGCATAGAAAGTATTTACTTGCTTTCAGGTTTCATTCAAATGTTAGTCTTTTCAGTTGTTTCCCCACTTTTTTCCTGTTTCAAAATCAAACACCAGTTTGTGAGAAGATTATCTTCTTTTTTTAACAGGCAGATAAAGTTTTGCATTGGCTAATTTGTCAATTGTTTGTTACAAATGTTCGTATTTTAATTTTCAAAAATGTTTTTGCCCAAAACATATGTGCACTATATGTCAGTAAAAATACTATGCAAATATTGTTGTCCTTGACTGCTGAGTAAACACTGACAAAGCACTGATTGTATCTCTTGTACTTTATCAACGCAGTATCTAAAAACTTTGCACCGTAGTGGTTAAAATCTCATTCTAATAAGAGTTAAAAGTGCATTTGGTTATTAGGTTTATAGGATTATTGAATTATGGTTAAGGGTTGGTAGAATTTTTTTTTAAAACATTATCTGCCAATTAAATCTGCCACCCTTCTCCAAATCTGTGCCCCTACCTGGCCCCCCCAACAAAAATTTTCTAGACACGCCACTGGCCTTTAGGTAAAAAGAGGATCAGGAAACCATCTCTGTACAAGGATAAATCAAGAACGCATGGCACCGCATATATGAAAACAGGCACTGCAGTACGCAGAAATACCACCAGATGTCACTATTTAACACCTTTCAGAGCCTGAATGACACTTTTTTTTTTTTTTTATCAGAACTGAGCAGCTTTACAGCATTCATGCACAACAATCAATACTGCCACCACCTCTCATTTTCTTTTCCCGGTAAAGACAAACTCACATAATTTTCTCATTAGTGTACGGTGAAATTGGTTTCTTTTAATTTTGAACAAATTGAAAAAAAAAGTATGCACAGGACTAACTGCCACAAGCTGAAGAAATAAGTACAGATCAATCAAGACATTTTATATTACTTACATAATTTAGCTGAATAAAGACATTGGTAACCCACAATGATAGTAAATGTCCTGTATTGAAAGTCGATGAGAAAATACTGAGTAACTGGAGGAAATTTATGACAGAGGACTGCAGCTTAATGTTACTATTTAATGCCTAATATTATGATTTTTACTTTTTAATGCATAAAAAAGTCTGATTAGGCACAACTGGAATGTTCCTTTTGCTGAACCAAGAGTCCGAAATGGCTGCAAATGGGTCAATCTTTAACATGTCTAAAATACGAAAGGTCAAAATATTTTCTATATTGTAAGATCTGAACATGTTCAGCTCTGTCTGTCTGTTTATCAGTGCCACCATCTCCAGACCGAAGATCACTATCCTGTAACCTTCTCTTTCACTCTTGCTGCTCTCCTTCTGTTTCTCATCATGCCTGACAGTTGGCTCCACCCACTCCACCCGGGCTGCACTCTCTTCTTCACCTCTCTTGTGCACTCTCTGTTGTTGTGGATGGTTGACCCCAGGTATTTAAACCAATATACTTTCGCCACCTTTGCACCTTGCATGTTTTTTTCCCACCAGTCTACCTCTCATCAGAATCAGAATCAGAATACTTTATTAATCCCTGGGGGAAATTATTTTTTGTTACAGTGCTCCATTATAAACAAATTCACACACCTGTGACACATGACACACAACACCTTTTGCTTCCACTGACTTTTATTCCTCTCCCTCCAGAGCATACCTCCACTTCTTAAAGCTCTCCTCTACCTACTCCCGACTGTCACTACAGATCTGAGTGTTATCTGCAAATATCATAGACTAGACCTCATCTATCACGCTGTCCATCACTATGAAAAAATCAGCACACCACCTCACATAACATACATGTACACCATATATATTATTTCCTGTACATTCATTATTATAATATTTTTACAGTATCTTATTAGCTTCAGGAGATTTCTACATAAATCCCTGCTGTAGTTCATCGTGTGAATAATCTTTCGTTTTTAAAGCTCTCCCTCTCCGGCTGAATTTATAAGTTCTGGATATTAACCGCAGTCTCGTAAAAATAATCATGAAATCAAGCCTTGGAGCGTTTGTACTAGATTATTAATATCATGTAGGTCGGTTTATTTATACCCTTTTATTTGTGAAGCGGGACCCTTGTCGGAAGTAGAAGACAGCGGTTTCCGGTCACCGCTCTGAGTCCCGCCCCGCCAGCCCGTGCCATCTTGTGTTTAGCAAGAACAAAAACGGGGGAAGAAAACACGCCCGGCCCGGGGACGGGGCGCGGATTTTCAGGCTGCTTTTTATGCTTTTTTTTTTTCAGAAAAGTTGGTGCAGCTGGACAGTATGCTCGGAGGAGCAGCGGCGCGGAGAAACAGCAGCCACACCCCGCAGGACGGCTCCGGTTAATGTTAGCTCTCAGGCTATCCGAGCTAAGCTAACCAGTTAGCAGCGGCTAAGATCGCAGGACGAAGGCGAGCCTCGAGTCTGAGCCGGTCTGTGACATCTGGAAACCCCGCATTAACTTCACAAATATCAGCAGCGACCTGGGTGGAAATGCCCCGGACGTGGTGGTGACTGTTTGCGGAGAGGGATTCCGGGCTATGAGGATTGAGGTCTACTATTAGCTCGGCTGCTATCGGTTGTTTTTCGGTTCAGAGCGGAACCACAATAAGCCGCGGTGAGTACCGTTAGTTAGCGGCTCCACACGGGCTAAGTGGAGGGCCCCTAATGTGCCAGTGCTTTTTTTTAAAAGATATTCGTAAAGAAAAATAGTAAAAATGTCACCGTAGTTAAAGTATTTGTGATCATTTTTTAGCCGTTAAGAGAGAGATGTTAAAGTTGGGAGTTTGGCGCAGTAAAGCTGCAGGTATTTTTTGAAGTTGTTTTTAAATTACGGTCCTACATTTTTCTGTTGCTTTTCTTTTTTTTTCAGGTGTATTTAGTAAGATAATTGATAATTACGAGCGAACCTAACAAATCCAAGCTAGGACACGCAGCCATCTAAATCTGACCCAGCAGTCTCCAAGCAGTCGTTCGTGTAACTGAAAGTATATCAGTGTTTTTAGAGAAACGATCTGAGTTTAAATGCCGAACAAAACAGCCAATAACCGGCTTACTAAAGCAGCTGATAAGATATCTGTGAGGGTGGAGTGCAGGCCGGTTTGGAGCTTCTGTATCCAAATCAAACTATCTTAATGGATGTGAGGTTTCCGTTTTGGACCAGCTCTCCATGCAGTGCTTATGTAAGCCTTAAAATCAGAGCCACACATCTCCAGTGTCCTTATTTCCTCCTAAATAACATTGGAGAAATTGGGTTTGTTATAAAGACCCCAACTCTCCTCCTCCTGCCTCAGGAGATTTGGCATCAAGTCACGGAAAAGCATTCAGCTTTCACTTTGTGTAACTGTTACATGTTTGTGTTGCCCCAAAGGAAAGTTTGGGCCACACACTCGTATCAAACCTCTTACGTTTGACTAAATATGAGCCATTGGCCTCCACATGACTGCACAAGGCTCGCAACATCTTGGCTTTAATTATGCAAAACTGTTTGCAGCTTCGAGCTAAAATTCAGCCATGTGATTGAGGTCATTCAGCACCACTGACGCACAACATTTCACATCATGCTTTGTTTAAAAAGAGCAGTCTGTGGCTCTGCTTCCCTTTTTCCTTTCTCTTGATTTTATTGCCAAACAAAAATGTAACTTGACTGAACTAGTGTGAGTTTGTTTTTCCATGTAGGAAGTTGAGGAAACTTGCTTTCCTAGTCTTGCATGTTCAAGCTTGCGGGAGCGGTCCCGTTCCTCAGAACAGGGACAAAAATAGAAACCACGAGATGTCTTCTCGCCTCAGAAACGATGGCTGCAGTTAACCGTGAACCTGAGAAGTCAAACAATAATGGCGACCGACCTTTGTTACTCGACACGCAGCAGCATGCGTCCCAAAACTCGAGTCTGATGTTTCATAAAATTTTACCTAGCCATGAACACAACAAAGACCTTATGCAACAGAGTCAACATGACCCCATTTGAATGCTGCTGTTATTTCTACTGTGATCATCTTTGTCAGGCATCTGCACAGCCTCAGAAATGCGTTAAAAAAGATTGTAAAGGGCCCAAATGTCTGAAGTGTTTTTAAGTAATACGAAAGGTTTAAAAAGAGAAATTTGTGGAGACGTTTGTCTTTGAGGTCCACATGAGGCTGTTACCTGAAGCAGGTGGGAGTAGGCCTGGAGATGTCATCTGTTGTGGATTATACACAGATAACAGAATCAGTGCAGTTTTAAGTGGATTTTAAACATTTTTTTTATTTAGGTCTTTGTCAGACTAACGGGAAGTAAAGCTGTAAAGCTTCAGACCACACCAGAAACATTTAGATCGTACGAGGTCTTTTATTTTGGAAATTGGCCTGGTTCTCTTCCTGTCCGCTCTGAGTCTGGCTTTTTCAGCCGCCATCAAAAACAAGTCTGATGCTAATTTGAGCCACACTGTGGAGAGCTGCTTCTCAAATGTCCCTGTCACATACGCAGTCATTGTATTTAACACCTTTTATTTATCTTAGTGCTTCACAGGTGACTGACGAGCCAATGAGAAGGCTCAAAATGTAATTCAGCTGAACAGTTGATAAACAGCTTAAAGATGAAACATCAGTTACATTTTAAAGTGGTCTGTGAGCACAGTAAGAATACATAAAAACAATTTGAATTAAACGTGATTATAAAAATACAGTAATGCTCAGGGTTGTTAGAATACTAGGAAATCAAACTCTGTACTATCCGATTTCACTACCACAAGGGGGGAAATGGACAAAATTAAAAAGCATAATTGTTTTAAATAAAGATTTATGGACCCAACAGATGAGATGCCTCAACACTGCTGCTGTTCAACAAGCTTTTAATAATGGAAATATTTACTCACAAAGGGTGTACAGAAATAAAATAAAAAAAGAGACATGAGCTCAGCTAAAATAAATAAAAATGTCTTTCCTGATGACATCCGAGGTAATGTGAGATAAAATCCATCAGAAAGTCAAACCTCAAACATAAGAGGAAATAAAGAGTACCAGAATTAGAGCTCGGCCATATTATACCGTTCACGGTAATACCGTTAGGCAACGATAAGAAAATGAAATATCGCGATAGAATATGGGCATGCGCAGTGCCTTTGTTTTCATACGCTAACTAACGGCCGAAAAAGCATGGTGGCGACAGAGAATGAGAAGGGAGAAAGCGGATCGTTGAGTGAAACGGATGAACCAGAACTGGTTTGTAAAAATGCTGCAACTTCAGGTTTAGCTTTCGTCTGTCAGATACACAACAAAGCAGATTTTTTTTGTAGAACATGCAAGCGGCCGTCGTTATTGCCGTATTTGTTGGACTAAGGTGCTCGTAAATCTGGGAGTAATCTGGGTCCTAAAGTCAAACGAACACTGCAGCATCACTGAGAGTTAAACTGTCTAAATTCTTTCATCTTTAATAAAATGATCAGCGTTGCTGCTTTACCAGGTGTAACTATGAAGTTTAACATCCAGGCAACCATGAAAACAGAATTCATTACATTTAACAGAGTTAGAAGTTAACAGGAAGTTAGCTTGCTAGCTTCGCTAGTTACCCAAACATGATGTAGCATGTTCTGACTGAGAGATTTATGAAGCATTCAAACGTACAGCTCTACTATCACTTCCAACATAAATGAAGACAGGAAACTAAACAGCAGTGACGTTTGTAGGGTTACTGAAGTTGGGCTAGCTGCTATATAATGATGTGCTACGTGATCGCTAGCGACACAGCTATGTTAGCATAACACAGACCTTCCCAAAGTGTCTGGCCCGCCCCCTAGGGGGGGGCGCAGAGCCATTGCGGGGGAGGGGTGGGGTGGGGGGACAAAATATGGGTGTGTGTGGTTGGAGGATGTGTGAGCGCGTGCACGCGCGAGAAGGGGGAGGGGGCGCAAACATTTTTCTTGTAAAACAAGGGGGGCCCAGCAAAAAAAGTTTGGGAACCACTGGCATGACATAAACAGTGAAGCTGGAGGACGAACACTAACACTTTTCCACTCGATAAAAGTTAACGTGAAGGTTCCTGATGGTTAGAGACAAATGCTTAATGTGCATTATATTCCCGTGCACCTTATGGTCGGAAAAGTCCGTATTTGACTTTTTTATTTGGCACACTGCAGTTTAATGCTGCAAAGCTCCTCTTTTTAACTTCAGTGGATATTATACATGGTTAACTCAGGATATGTCAGCACATTTCTACTGGAGATGCCTTTGGTTAACTTTCATCAAGGAATTTGCATTTGCACTGTTAAATGTTTATATAACTTTAATGCACATAAAAAACAGCAGCTTATTTAAGTGAAAATAAATGGATGGGTTTTTTTTTTTTGCGCTAGTAAAGTTGTGGAGTTGTATTTTGTCTCGCATCAATTATATCGTCAGTTATATCGTTATCGCAAATTTTCAAATATATATCGTGATAAATATTTCTGGCCATATCGCCCTACTCTAACCAGAATCAATAAACTAATCTCTGAATAAAATGATGCACATGCAGTAATGAACACCCTTTAACCGTGGTATTACCATTGATGTTTCTTAGTTTTCCAACCAATAGATGCACAAAATTCACAGCCAAATATTTATCAAAGTGGATTTTTAAATACTTTAATACCAGCATCTGGTTTATCAGGCGGGTTCGCCTGGAAAAACTTGAGAAATAACACTATATTGTTACTGATATCAGTGTTGTCTCATTTTAAATTGAAATGCTACAAAATACTTCCAACATTGCTCCTACACATCTACAGTTGTTCAGTAAACGGAGACTAAAATGACATATTTAAGTTTTGTTTTAAACGTGTGATTGATTTCATATGTAGCGCTGAACAGTAAAGCAGAGAATAGAGCAGTAATGATTACTGTTGGATCTTATGTGGAGATTTAAACCCATTGTGCAGTTGTTGTAGTGTTGAAGGAACTCAGTCTTCAGTTTAGGTCTTTAAAAGCATTAAAGTAGAATTTCAAAGGGTGTTCAGATATGCAGTGAAGGCTGACTGACACGATAAAGGCCTCTAGTTTGATACCACGGTGAAGTTTTAGGCAAATTAAGGTGCTGCTTTCCCCTCTGCTGTCATATTTTCAGACGGGTAGTGTTTCTTCTGACTGTAGCGGCAGGCTGTCGAGTGCCACGCCATACATAATTGTAAATTGCTTCACTGTGTTTAGAAGCGCTTTCAGGTCAGGGGGGCAGGATGGTGGGAATCTGTCTCCACCTCGGGCACAGAGCGGGCGCGTTGTTAAACGGGAATCCGGCGGCCGGCGTGCAGAGGCCTGGTTAAGCTGGCGACTCTTCTCGGGGCTGCAGCTGACGCTCAGAGGATGAGCGCCACATTAACCCCGTTACAGAAGGATGTCAATAAGCACGGCTCAGTGTGCAGCCTCAGATTACATCCACCGCTCTGATGATTCGGCCTCTCTCTTTGGATTTTTGTGGATTTATTTAAATCGGTGTTGATTTGAGTCGGAGCGTAACAGCGAAGTCGTACACTGATCTCCACATACAGCAGCCAAAACACATGCCAGGCATTTCATTAAATGCATGTCATGATTCTGCTCCTCCCTCAGACCCATTTTCATGGCAGAATGTAGATTTGAATCACTGAGGAGTTCCTTTCATTTTCTTATTTCTGCTCGAGCTGGAATTTGTCAGTTCTTGCAGCTATAAATAGCTTAAAGCTTTGAGTCGAGTTGGAAAATTTGATGGAGAAATTTGTGCCAAGAAGCTAAAACATCTACATTTCATTATGTCTGCATTAAGACGTGGTAACGGCTTCCCTTATGACCTGTTTATGAATTATTTAAATGGGAAGGAAGAAATCGGTCCAAACTGAGCTTGAACACTAAGCTTATACCTTCATACAAATATTAATGTGTATTTGAAACGATTAATCACATCCTTTAATCATCAGATTGTTTTCTGGTTGTTGACTGAATGTGAGGCCCATCAGAGTCGCATATTCAGAGCTGTTGTTAGAAGGCAGTGCGTTAGATAAACATCACAATCGTCTCTGCTGAAGCTGCAGCACTATGACTGTGACCTACTTCGTTGGCGACACGCACGCGTGCGGAGTTTCTCCGTTACAGTTAATAATGCACACTGATGCAGCAACTTAAGGCTAAGGGGAGTGGCAGTTATGTGTAAAGTAAAAAAAAACTTTACAAACGTGCTACAAGCATGAGCCCCGCCTCTCGGGCAGAGGAACCCGTCCTCTCCAAACCAGCAACACAAAGGGAACGACCACGGTGGCCGAGGCAACGCAAATGGATGTTAGGAGCCTCAGACACCTCAGAGAAATTAAATGAAGAAGAAGAACAGACGTAAACAAATGTGTCGTGTGACGTAGCAGCGCACATTGTTAATTATAATTCTAGAATCGATTCAATTCAATTCGATTTAAATCTGGGAAATTTTGCCTCACAGTCAGAAATATTATAATTCAGATCAGCACATTTACATATTTTTGTACCTATAAAAAGGAAGCTGACACACGCAAGACTTTATCACAGGTGTGAGCATCACAGCAGAGGCCTTTGTGTCAAAGCAGCTGAGGATAAAACAGAAAAACATGAAGCAGATTTTCCTGTTCTGGATTTTATAAAAATATTCTGCAGTCGATCAAAAAGGGAAGAAAACCATTAATCAGCACATGAACATCACCTCTGAAGTTACAGCGGTTTTATTACAGACACAGCGTTTTGCATTTTGTATAATTTTAAAACGTTTAAATTTGTTCAGTATTGAACGACAGAAATTAGGTTTTTCTTTTCAGAACTACCGTAATTGTCGGGCTATAAGCCGCTACTTTTTGCACAAGCTTTGAACCCTGCGGCTTTTAGTCAGGTGCGGCTTTTCTATGGATTGTCCATGATTTTTGTCATATCGTAAGACGATTTGTTTTGTTTGTTCCGCTGTTGTACGGCACTACGTTGCCTGGCGGAAGGATCGGGGTTCAAGAGTGGTATGTTAGTCACATGTCCGTCCGCCAGGCAACGTAGTGCCGTACGAAGTAGCGCGAAAAACAAACTTCAAAGTAGCGCTACGCATTCAGCGGGAGACGTGGATGACGAGCGGCGATAAACTTGCGAAAAGCAAGTTATGCCCAACTCCACCGGTGGATTCTGACAGCGTGGAAAAGTGCGAAAACATCCACGATCACCAACGGATTTTGAAGGGCTGGACTGCTGCATGATGGAGAGGAGGACACCGCCACGGCCCTTCTGAGGGTGTTCGACTCCGACACTGACAACGAGGATTTCTTTGGTTTTGAAAGTGACAACGAAGGAGAGAAGCGGAGAGTGGATGACGAAGCCATCCTGAGCCTGTTCGTATCCGACACTGGAGGAGAGGACTTTGGTGGTTTTAGTGCGCAGGAAGAAGAGAAAGATGGTGAATGACTGACTTTTCTTCTTGTTAAAGCCGTGTCACTGCACCTGAGCCTAAAAGGTAGTCCGAATCTATTGTTCTGGTGTGCTGTAGGTTACTGTTATGTACTACATGTGCAAATATGTACCCATAACTTGTTTTTCACAATATTAATAAAAGGGGTGTGTCTCCAAACAGCCATCTCTTTCCTGACAATTCGCTTTGTGCATATTCTCTTACATATGATAAGTCAACATTGAAACACCTGCGGCTTTTAGTCAGGTGCGGCTAATGTATGTACAAAACAGGATTTTCCCCTGATTTTAGCTTGTGCGGCTAATATTCAGGTGCGCTTTGTAGTCCGGGAAATACGGTAAGTAAAAGGAAACAAACAGCGTCCGACAGCCTGTAAACAACGGCAGACTTGTGCGTAACAAGCAAGCGAATAATGAAGAAAACAGATTTTTAGACGGGAAACAGAGAGAGAGAGGGAGGGAGCTGTGCAGGAAGTGTGACTTTATCCTGGTGGAAGCAAAACCGCAAAAGTCAGAGTGAATCCATGACGATGTTTGTGTGAAGCGTAGTTTGGATCTTCTTTTGCTGCTGGTTCGGTCAATGTTGTTTGGAGAGAGTTAAAACTAACAGCTTCAGAATCAGCGCAAAAAGGGCGTGAACACAAAGCTCGACCCGCCGACAGAGTCAGCGAGCTGTCGGCTTTCAGCCCCGACCGTGTCCGTGCCGTCGCTGAGAAAGTCACAGCTCGCTGATCCTGATGCGTCGGCGGGTCGAGCTTTGTGTTCACGTCTCTGTGCAGAAGCCTGTTCCTGCTCTCAGTTACTGTTTTCATCTTTGGTGGTTGTTGAAACTGAGATTCTGGCATTTCGGGCAAAATAAATTTATATTAAAAAATCAATTCAGGATTTGAATGAATCGATATCACGTTATCCAAGCCAGAATCGATTTTAATCGATAAATCGATCATCAAAACCCGCCCCTAACAATGGTAGGCATGTATGACAGTGACAGTCGCTGGGATTTGGTGCTGTATAAATTCAGTTTTTATCCTGTTAAATTAACGCGGTGTTAACGTTACACACGGGAAGAACCGCCGACTTACGGCTGCGCTGTTGTTTCCCATAGAGGAGGTGGGAGTGGTCGCCACGGTAGGTGGAGCTGCAGGTATCGGGCGCGTTGCTGTCTGTGTATCAGGTTATTCTTAATGATTAACATTTATGTTTTTTGAAACGCCATCTCTTGGAATTCCTCGAAGCGTTGTTCATTGTTGTGCACTTGAATTTCCTCACCTGCTGAGGGAGGAGCTTGTGCATACCTGTCTGCAGGAGCTCTAAAGTTGTGTATCAGCGGGAGGAGGTGAACACGGCACTGTTCATACCGAGAGTGCATCAAATGAACACCTGATCCATTTTGGACAGCCAAACATTCGAAGCGTCTGCACCGAAGCGCCGGGCTGGTCATCGTCGGCGTCGTTAGTTTTGGTACGAGTGGATCTCCTCTGATGTTTTTCAGCAGCGCTGTCGTCGTAGAAACAAGAAGACAGCGGCTGAACGTGACTGCTCGGACTGGGTGAGCGGATTTGAAGGACGAGCGCGTGTCCTTATTTTGGAAGCTGTCAGCCTTTCGCGTCACGCTGCTGCCGTCACTAAAGCGATCTGAGCCGAACAGTTCTTCATTGAAGCCCATTCATGGTGAAGAGCACTTTGTGAAAACGCAGCTGCCATTTTGTCTCGCCCACATGGGTCCGTGTCACTCTCCCTCCCTGCATTGTTTGTATTTGGCACTCCCACGGTGAAACAGCCCGATTTTCCCTGGAACGCTTCACAAGCCTCGACTTGTCAGCCGGTTCCCAGATAGACGGCTGAAGTGCAGATCCATGTTAACTGTGAACGGTAACGTCAGCAGCAGCCAGTCGTGGGATTCCTGGTGCAATACGCAGCGTTACAGATGTGCAGCACAGGCTGGGAACATCAGGGAAGCTGATGGAGTCTCTGTGAGGGAAGACTGGAAGTGGGTCACTTTACAAGAGTGCAGGAACGCATTTCCCAGCATGTTTGGCACATTAATTTGATGGTTTTCAGCCCAGCTGAAGTATAAACGGGCAAATCACATGCTGCAAAAGCAACACAGGCACCCGCTGTCTTAGTTAAAGGGGCAGCCAACATATAGCAAAACTTTGATCCAGCTTTTCCAGTACTTGAATCCGAATCATTGATACTTAGAAAACCTCTTTCCCCTCCTTTATATACTCATTTAGGTACATAAATATGTATGTGTGGACATAGCTATGTGATTGTTTGTATAATGGTAATTATATTTTATTTATGTTTCACGCTAATAAGAAAACTAATAAAAAAAACCTGTAAATGTCTGAACAGAGGTCAGAATCCACAGATCATAAAGATTTATTTGCCTCCAGGGGAAAATCTGATTATGACCAAAACCCCAGTTAACAAGAAAAAGCTTTGACCTCTGACCTCCATGTTTTCACCCTGATTTCAATCTGCAGCACTGACCTGAGCACTCTCTCCATCCTCCAGGCCCTGGCCATGCCCTCGAATGCGCGGGCGGGCAATCTGAAGGACCCCGAGGTGGCTGATCTGTTCTGCAAAGATGACCCGGAGAAGCTGTTCACCGACCTCCGGGAGATCGGCCACGGGAGCTTTGGAGCGGTGTACTTTGTGAGTAACATCGGAAGTGCGTCCGCTTTTGACCGTGTCAGTAACAAACTCACTCTCTGGTTTTAATGTTGTTCAGTGTGAGCAGCTTCTCTCTCCAGGTGTGAGTTTAAAACAAAGACATCAGGTGAAGTTGTTTACATGTTAAATGATCCCTCAGAGAAAGTTAGTCACATGTGCCGATCCTGTCTGCTCCTGGATTTACTAAAGTCCACAGCTTGTTTGGACTCTGCACCTTCATAACTACAGTACCCACCAAAAATAAAGGTGTGGGCCTCTAAAGCAGCGGTCTCAAACTTAAATGAGCTGTGAGTCGCTGTCGTCTCATTGGAGAACACTTTAGGGATCAAGTAATACAAACAAACAAGGAAAAACCCACAAATTTTTCTGAGCGCCGTGTAGCACAGTAAATCGGTTCAAGGTCAGTAAGCACAACCAGAATTCATACATTAGGCGCCCTGTTCATTTGTGAGAAAATTAAAGGATTTTAAGTGGCCTTATAGTGCGGAGAATTCATTACACAGAAGAAAAGAATGTATCGCGATATATATCGTTACCGCACATGCTTCAATTTATACCGCAATATGGATTTCAGGCCATATCGGCCAGTCTGTAAACCCGAGTGTTCCAGAGTCAGTGTGAGGTCGTCTGTCCTCAGGTCTTATACAGGACTAGCTAAGGACCACATGTGCTTTTGGTCCTGATGCAGAAACCTCAGTCGGGCTATTGGTGCAACCTGTTTCTGTGCTGTGGCGCTCCAAGGCAGCATGTTTTCTTACATCTAGAACAAAGATGTGCACGAGTTAAGTGGCTGTTTTGATCGTCATATTGTAGCAATGATCAGATCCTCTGGAACGTGAACACATGGGGTTGTGTGACCTACGAGCATCGTTCCACCACGTCCTCCTGTCCTTAAGAAACTCCTAAACCTCTTAACTGCTCCTCTCTGCTTCAAACACTTCAGCTTCAAAGCTCTTTTAAAGGCTGAGCATGTTTTATGAAAAAGTTTTATCTCTGCCGGGATTTACTTCTGACTTTAAGGGGAAATTCTTAGAAAATGTTCTATTCTTAGTACAAGGAAGCTCTGCGGCTAGACGGCGAATCATCACGTTTTTCCAGCAGTCGGTGACTGATGGGTGTGAACCAGTTTAGAAGTGTGGGACCAGAGCAGACGTGAGGCTTGCATCTGCACATGTTTGTATAGGTGCAGACATACAGCAGCACGGCGTTCTGCACGCTGGGCTTATCTTAAACCAAATCAAATAGTTTGGATTGTTGTCAGAGTGTCTCTTGGATGTACTCGCCGAGCTGTCCACCGTGTGGATCTGTGTGGGTTTCTCTTTAAAATCACTCTTATCTGTCATTAATAAAGAGAGTGTGAATCTGAAAATGTCCCCCAGCTTATTAGAAAACAGTGGGAACACGACGAGTGTGTGCGCTGCGCCTCTGCATCTCATTTCACCTGTAAAATATTCTTGAGGCTGAGTGGTAGACTCACACCTCCACACTGCATGTCTGAGTTTCAGAGGAGCCTTGAAAGGCCATTAGAGAAGAGCTGCAGAAATAGACGCTGCGCAGCAATTTGCATCAGATAAAAAAGAACGTTTCACACGCGGCGCCCCTCAGCGTCTCTGAAACTGTCGCTCACAACAGCTTCAAGTGTTTGCGTTTCCTGTCTTGTCTCCTGTTCCAGCGGTGGATGTTCGTGTTGAAGTAGCGAGGGCGGTGCGTGTACAGTAATCCCTGAGAGGTGACCCTCAAGCTGTTTTGTTTGTTTGTTTGTTTGTTTGTTTGTTTGTTTTATTCTTTTGGGTCTGTGTGAGGTCAAAGTTGAGCCCCTATATGCGACCATCCCAGGCACAGAAGCCCCGCCCACTCACTCTTCAGACCTTCAGCTGAAGAGCTGCCAATCAAAAGAAAGCTGCCTTAAACTGAGGGAGGTGGCAACTAAGAGCTTCTAATTAGTAGTCACGATTTCTAAGCAGTGAAATAAATAATAACAGTAAATTAAAGGTTTTGTGAAAACTTGATATTGATTAAAAAAAACCCTATTAGCTAGGGCTGGGTTTTAATTATCGATTATAATTGATTCTGGCTTGAATAACGTAAAATCGATTCATTCAAATCCTGAATCGATTTTTAAATATAATTTTATTTTGCCAGAAACGCCAGAATCTCCGGTGAAACCTCACAAAATTTCAACAACCACCAAAGATTAAAACAGTAACTGAGAGCAGGAACAGGCTCCTGCACAGAGACGTAAACACAAAGCTCGACCCGCCGACGCATCAGAATCAGTGAGCTGTGACTTTCTCACCGACGGCACGGACACGGTCGGGGCTGAAAGCCGACAGCTCGCTGACTCTGATCTGTCGGCGGGTCCGCGTGGTTTTGGTTTTGTTCACAGGCTTTCCAGCGTTTTCCTTATAAAACGCCGTTTTTACCGTTTCTTCCCGCAGTAAATATAAACAACGACAGTATTCAGGAAGAAAAACAAACATTGCAGATATTTTATCATAAGTCTGGTTTTACGTGGCCGATCAACACAGTTTAAAAACTGGTATAAAGTCCACACTTTGTCCATCAGTTGTTCCGTCAGGTAACATTCATGTGTTGATTAATGACTTTCTTTTGTTTTTGATCTACTGCAGAATGTTTTTAAGGTTATCTGTTATAAAATCCCAGAACAGGAAAATCTGCTTCATGTTTTTCTGTTTTATCCTCAGCTGCTTTGACACAAAGGCCTCTGCTGTGACGCTCACACCTTTGATAAAGTCTCACAAGTGTCAGCTTCCTTTTTATAGATATAAAAATATGGAAATGTACTGATGCATGATCAGAATTATAATATTTCTGACAAAGGCAAAATTTTCCCGATTCGAATCGTGAATTGAATCGATTCTAGAAATCAGTGGCGATACCCAGCCCTCCTATTAGCAGTATATTAAGGAACGATAATTGATTAAAAGCTGCACTTTGTACGAAACTGTTGCTCGACTATGCAGCGTTATCGCCACAGCTAACGGTGAAAAAGTTTATTTCTGTTTGTTCATGAAAAACCTGCTGAGACGTTTGCTGGCCGTGGCTGTTTATTTGCAGGTTATGGATCAGAAATCGTTCGATAAACAACATCTTTCAGCTGTAGTTGAGAGCGATGTTAGCAGACGGTGACAATAACTAACAGTTATTATTGGTTTGATCGCTGCTCGGCTGTTCTGGGGTGTTTGTCTGGCTTTTTATGTGCTGCGTCACACATTGTCCCCCATTGAGTCACAATTCTATCGGTTAGGATTTTGGCTTCCACTGATGACATGACTGAGATCTCTGCCCCCCCTCCCCCCCCCCCCCCCCCCTCCAAAAAAAACCAAAACAACAACCTAGCTGCTTTTAAACCTCCTGTTTGTGTCGAGGGTGAACTGATGGGCTGCTCCAAGGCTCAGTATAAGATAAAGGAAAATTATGATGAGCAGTAAATCATACAATGCTGCTGTATTGGGACTCCAAAGATGTTAGTTTGTGTATTTTAATGCTCATTTCAGGTCTTCTTGACAGCAGAGGTGATGCTGTTGCATCACAGGGTCTTATCAGTACTGTGAGAATGCAGAACGACTTCATCTGGCGCCTGTAAGCAGCGTCCTCTCTCAGGATCAGGATCCAACACTTTGAACAGCTGTGAGAACATCGAGTATGTGATTCAAAAATAAATCATGTAGTTTGGATGACTAATGGATCATTGTGTCCAGCTCTGTTCTCGCCTCACCGAGCAGGGCTTGTCGATCGTTTGGCTCCACCGAGTGGTCCTAAAATTAACCTGCACACTGAGTCCGAGGGGAAAAAGAGGAAAGGAAAACTGATGTAAAGAAACGTTTTTCCAACAGACTAATTGTGCCGAGTAAATGGAGCAGACTCGGTTACAGAAGTAAACCTCTTATTTCTTTCCCCTTCGTGTCTTTAGATGTTATTCTAAAAGAAAATCCTGTAACAAAGCGAGTCGTGTCATTTACACACGCGTGACCCGGTTACTGTCGGCTTTCACAGTAAGCTGATTTTTCCTGAACGCAAAGCAGACGAGAAGCGAAGGAACGTTTGTAATCAGGACTGGGGATTAGACGAAGCCGGTTTCTCCAGGGAGTGCATTTCCTGTGCACCAGGTCACGTTTCCACAATTTCGTTGTTTTAAATGCAAACGAAGACGAGCACAAAGAAAACACTTTCCTTTTCTGTTCTGATGGATTCTGTCAGAGGTGAAATCAAACATGACACAGTTACCTAGAAGCATAAATACATCAGTCTTAAATAAACAGGAAGAGGAAGAAAGCTTACTCTATTGTCTCCTAAACCAAACATTACTTTAAAAATAACGAAGTGGGCACAGTTTACTTACTGCAGTCTCCACCTCCTTCCAGAGAACAGCAGCATGCTGGATGAGTCTAAAGACTGGAATAAGAAGCTAATCCTTTCACAGTAAAGTCAGGAGGTCGGATTGAAACCTTTTATTATCCAACCGTCTGAGAGAAATCTTTCTCTGTTCACTGGTTCAGCTTGATTATAATTCATGAATATAGATATAGATAGAGATATATAGAGATATAGATCTAGAGAGAGAGAGATAAATAATATTTTTCTCTTTAAATGTTGCTCATTAGAAACCTTTTTAAATAAATCTATGAAGTTGTTTCGCCGGCAGTTTGTCAGAGGGGACAAACCGGTTGCTCACACATCCTGACGCAGTCCCCAATCGAAAACCGGTTCCACTCCTTTCCATCAAAGTCAAGCGCGGCGCCATGCCAACTACCTGTCACCACAGCAGCGTAACGTTCCTGGGCCCGAGCCATTACTTTTCTCACACAGAGATTACTCCACCCTCTGGTGTAGTTGCACAATAAGAACTGGCTCCTCATCAGCACAGTCTCGGTGGATGCATGCCTGTGAGGGCAGGCTTGCAGATCGCGGGTTCGATTCCTGAAACAGAACTGAAATGTACTGAGGGCTGATTGTGTTTGTGTCGTCCAACAGGCCCGAGATGTCAGCAACAATGAAGTGGTGGCCATCAAAAAGATGTCGTACAGCGGCAAGCAGACCAACGAGGTAACGAGCGCAACGATCGTAGATTTGAAGATCTGCCTGCCCTCGTCTGCTCGTGCTCTGATAGGAAACAGTCGCACTGATGTTAAGCAGCTAATTTTGGGATTTTGTGTGCCAGAAAAATTATTTTACAGATTTAAATTCTTTCGAACTTCTTTACATTTTAAATGTGCTGTGAGACACTTTAGAAAGAAGAGCTGAGTGTTTTTCTGTTGCTGTGCAGAAATGGCAGGACATCATCAAAGAGGTGAAGTTCCTGCAGAAGCTTCGCCACCCCAACACCATCGAGTACCTGGGCTGCTACCTGAAGGAGCACACGGCATGGGTACGTCCTGTAACGCGTGGTTAACGGGGAGGTGTTTTACCTAGGGCCAGCACAGTGGTTAGCATTGTTGAATCACAGCAAGAAGGTCCTGAGTTCATTCCTCTATCAGGCCGGGGTCTTTGTAGAGTTTGCATGCTCTCCCAATGATTGTGTGGGTTCACTCCAGGTACAACGGCTTCTTCCCACAGTCCAAAAACACGCAGTTATTGGGGTTAGGTTAAGTGGTAACTCTAAATTGCCCATAGTCTGTCTCCTGTTGGTTATTATAGGGGGGGAAATGTCATTTTATTAGGAACAAGTGTTTAGTAACTGAACTGTTATTCGGTGACATCACCTCACAGTGGAAAAACATTGAAATGGAGACGTTTCTGTTGGTCGAAGCGGTCTCAGCCGAGCTGTGACACATAGAGGTGGAGGAGTTCATCATGTTAGGTCGGCTGTGTGAGCTCCTTCACTGATGATGTGTAATCGCTGTCGTTTCCTCCTCAGCTGGTGATGGAGTATTGCCTCGGCTCGGCCTCAGACCTCCTTGAAGGTTCGTGCAGTGCTGCAAACACTTCACCCGTTTTTATTCGTCGTTCTTGTGTTTCTGGTTTTTCTGATGAATAAACTCTTCTTTCTCCTTGCAGTTCACAAAAAGCCGCTCCAGGAAGTAGAAATAGCTGCTATTACCCACGGTGCACTGCAGGGGTTGGCATATCTTCACTCTCACAATATGATTCACAGGTAAGATCTGTTTGTCCGTCAGCTCCTTTAAACCAAGAAGACCTGCAAACGCACAGACGTGTGGAGTAGATGCAGTTAGAGCCCACCGCCAGCAGGGGTCACACTCTCCTCTCTCCTGCAGGGACGTGAAGGCAGGAAACATCCTGCTGACGGAGCCGGGTCAGGTCAAACTGGGGGACTTTGGCTCCGCCTCCATCGTGTCGCCGGCCAACTCCTTCGTGGGGACGCCATACTGGTGAGCATCGATGGAGCTCGTTCAGTCCATGTTTTGAACAGACAACACCAACGACCAATCAGAGCGTGAATAGGACCGGACCACAGATGAGATCTCCTTCGTTTACATTTGAAAGCTTCTTGAATTTGTACCCAGGATCTGTTCAAAGTCTCTTTTCAACAGCAAAATTAGCCTAATATTAGCTGAAAGGTCATATTCAGGATCATCAGCGCTGCCCTCTGAGATTTTACTTTTACCAGCTGTTGATTAAACAGCTTCAGTGTAGCTTTATTTGTCTGCAGATGTTCAGTTTTAACCCCAGAATAATAAAATAAGTGGACAACATCTGAGTTTTTTTCTCGTAGTGCAGCTTTTTTTGTTGTTTCGCTGAAACACATTTTGCACGTCGTGCGGCGCAGCAGCGGATGACTCGGCCCATTCTCTCTGTCTTCTCCAGGATGGCTCCGGAGGTGATCTTGGCCATGGACGAGGGCCAGTACGACGGGAAGGTGGACGTCTGGTCCCTGGGCATCACCTGCATAGAGCTGGGTATGAGCTGCTGTCTGTGCTCTTAAACTGTGAGCCTGGGGCTCTGTGATGCTAACTGTCGTTCTTCTGCAGCGGAGAGGAAACCCCCCCTGTTCAACATGAATGCTATGAGTGCCTTATACCACATCGCTCAGAATGAAAGCCCCGTCCTGCAGTCCAATCACTGGTGAGCAGCCTCCATGTTTTCCTGCGGCGCCGTGTATCCCTCTGTCCACTTCGGAGACACTGCAGTGAACTGATGTTGTGTTTTTGTTTCAGGTCCGATTCCTTCCGCAGTTTTGTCGACTCTTGCCTACAGAAGATTCCCCAGGACCGGCCTACCTCGGACGTGCTTCTCAATGTGAGCGTTATTGATCCAGGACAGTTTTTTTAAACCTGCCCTGCTGTGTGCTCACCTGTCATTTCTATCCCTCCTCCCGCAGCATCGCTTCTTGTGCCACGAGCGCCCGCTGACCGTCGTCATGGACCTGATCGCACGAACCAAGGATGCGGTGAGGGAGCTCGACAACCTGCAGTACCGCAAGATGAAGAAGATCCTGTTCCAGGAAACCCAACAGAACGGCCCCGTCACCGAGGGAGGCGAGGAGGAGGAGGTGAGGAAGGAGCACAGATCAGGAGATTTGTGCTTTTTTTTTTTGGCTTGAAATACCAAAAAAGGAGGAAACTAACGTCAGAACATTTTCCTCTGACTGGCTTTAAGCAGGAATGTTGGAGTGTTACTGGAAACTTGACTGTGTGCACAAAAATAGTGAGAAAGCCGAAGGCGGGCTGCCTGAGCTGTCGCCCTCTCCGTTTCAGCTTTAGGTCTTGTCATGTGATCGGGCTGGGAGGGACTCCTGATGAGGATTCATGTGTGAAAGAAGATTTTGTTTTGTGTGTTTCAGGAGGTGGAGCCGTACCTGCTGCAGACGGGCACCGTTAACAGCATGGAGAGCTCCCAGTCTGTTCCCAGTATGTCCATCTCAGCCAGCTCTCAGAGCAGCTCGGTCAACAGCCTCGCCGACGCCTCCGACGACAGCAGCAACGAGATGGCCATGATGCAGGAGGGCGAGCACACGGTCACCTCCAACAGCTCCATCATCCACCGACCCACGGTAAGTGCTTGGCTTAAAGCTCACCTGACATCCAGCTCGCCTCCTCTGGATTCACCATCCTGATTCTCCCTCCTCCTCCTCAGGGTCAGGACAACATCTACGATGACCCGTACCAGCCAGAGATGGATCAGCCTCAGGCTCCTTCAGCTGGACGCCGGCGAGCCTTCTATCGAAACCGTGACCACTTTGCCACCATCCGCACGGCCTCTTTGGTAAGATCCGTCACAGATAGAGATGGAGGTTCTACAGATATCTATGAATGGAGCTGTAGTGGAGTAAAATGACCTCAGTTTGTCCACAGACAGTAGTGACTACGGATGGATATCGTTTAGGTTTTATCCGATAACGGTACTTTTGAAACGGTGCTCAAACCGGTGCTTAAAGAATGGAGAACACAAACTTTGTCCAAAAACCTCTCATGTTCAGCTGTTTTTTGTAAAAAGATAACAATGTTAGCCTTTTCTGCAGCTATGGGGCATATATGGTATCACTCTTGGCTGGAAGCAGTGCTTAAACAATGGAAAAAACACAAACTTTGTCCAAAAACCTCTCATGTTCAGCTGTTTTTTGTAAAAAGATAACAATGTTAGCCTTTTCTGCAGCTATGGGGCATATATGGTATCACTCTTGGCTGGAAGCAGTGCTTAAACAATGGAAAAAACACAAACTTTATCCAAAACCTCTCATGTTCAGCTGTTTCCCTCTTTTTCTTTGGTCATTTTAGCCTTTTTGGCCAGGGTGAAGGGAGTATCTGCCATCAAACAAGAAGACAGCCGCATGTAGCTATGATGATGTTTGCTAGTTCAACTTACATGCATCAATGTAATAACGTGGTTAGCCTACTCAACGTAAATTACACACGAACAACATTAAGCTACTCACGCAGAGAAGAACGGCTGCTGCTGCATCATCATCCTCATCATTTCTGCTACACTGGCAGGGCTAGGGGCCAGGACTCTCCTCTTCGTGTTTTTGGGGGATGTTGCTAACTCCGGGTCCGATAACAGGCACCACACCTGCAGTAGATGTGCTCGGTGTGAGGTCTCGCAGGAAGCTATCAAATACGGCGCATTTCTCGGCTTTTAAAAAAACGCTATGCGTCGCCAGGTGTTTCATCAGATTTGAGGTGTTACCTCCTTTGACAGTATCACAGTATCAGCTTAAAGCACTTGTTGCTGCTGAGTTTGCATCTTTTGCTGTGAAGTACAGCCAGACTTTGACCGCTTCGCCTTGGACATTTTTAATCTGTAGCTCTGCTCTAAAAGAACGTACGTACCTGGCCCCGCCTACTATCCTCGGAAACGTAAAATGATTGGCTAGAATCTAAAGTGTATCACAGCTCAGGAAAAAAAAGCACCAAAATGTGCGCTGCTTTTCGGTCTGGTTACCACGGTTTATGTCAGAACGGATACCGGTACCCATCCCTAGTAGTGACCGGTCTTTTTGCCACCGTTTGCACTCAGAGATGCAGACAGAGCGATGGATTAACAGGCAGCTTTTTGTCTCCACCACCTCCACCTTTCTTCCCTGTTAGTCTTTAACAGTTCTCAGTAAAAACGGGCTCATGTCTTCACACGTGCATCACGTTTGTGAAGTTGTGAATAATCATGTGAATTAAGCAAGAAAGTCTTAAAAATGATCGTTTTTTTGATACTCGAGCTGACCTGCTGAGTCCTTGAACCTCACCACCGCCTTCCTCCAGGTGACCCGTCAGATCCAGGAGCACGAGCAGGGCTCGGCGCTGCGTGAGCAGATGTCCGGCTACAAGCGCATGAGGCGGCAGCACCAGAAGCAGCTGATGAGCCTGGAAAACAAGCTGAAGGCGGAGATGGACGAGCATCAGCTGAAGCTGGACAAAGAGCTGGAGAACCAGAGGAACACGTTCTCCACAGAGGCCGACAAGCTGGCCAAGAAGCACCAGGCCATCCTGGAGAAGGAGG
Organism: Aulonocara sp. 'chitande type north' Nkhata Bay; assembly: GCF_057382095.1. NCBI lineage: Eukaryota > Metazoa > Chordata > Actinopteri > Cichliformes > Cichlidae > Aulonocara > Aulonocara sp. 'chitande type north' Nkhata Bay. Next base: position 36,594,443 of record NC_141347.1, read on the forward strand.
TGCAGTTTTTACTATGATAATCTTTTGTAGAGTATTTTTATTTGATGAATTCAAAATCCAAAAGCGAAAACAGGTTTCAGTGTTTTTAACAGGAATTCTTTAAATTCAGTTTTTGCATCATTTCATAGATCAAAGTTTTTTCTGTCTTAATGTGAGTTATGAGTTCATTTCTTAACGTAAGGATCCTGTTTGTGTGCCCGTGCAGACGAAAGCTGCTCTGACGGAGGAGAAGAAGTTCCAGCAGCACATCCTGGGCCAGCAGAAGAAGGAACTCACCAGTTTACTGGACTCACAGAAACGCCAGTACCGCCAGCGCAAGGAGCAGCTGAAAGAGGTCGGAGCGAGTTCCTCCACAGTCAGCTGCGCGTGCCCTGCAGGCTGAACCGAACGTAGCTGCTCTAAAGGAGCCGTGCGTGCCGACAGGCTGTAATTTAAAGGTTTCTGTGAAACAGCAAAACCAAACAGGATCTCTCCCACAAACGGAGAAGTTCCTGTAGGAGCTGAAACACGAAGCTGTTTAAATAAAGAGTAAAATAAAAGGCAGCGCAGCTGAGTTACAGCTGGCGTCTGACTGCACCTGGATTTTCAGAATAAAGCAGCAGAAGCGATCTGTGATACGAACATAAATGAGCTGACTGGTGATGGGCGACCGTGGCTCAGGGGGTTGGGAAGCGTATCTGTAACCGGAAGGTTACAGATACCTTCCGGAAGGTCGCCGGTTCGATCCCTGGGCTCTCTGTCCTGGTCGTTGTGTCCTTGGGCAAGACACTTTACCCTACTTGCCTACTGGTGTTGGCCAGAGGGGCCGATGGCGCGATATGGCAGCCTCGCCTCTGTCAGTCTGCCCCAGGGCAGCTGTGGCTACAACTGTAGCTGCCTCCACCAGTGTGTGAATGTGAGAGTGAATGAATAGTGGCATTGTAAAGCGCTTTGGGTGCCTTGAAAAGCGCTATATAAATGCAACCCATTATTATTATTATTATTATGAAATAAAGAGATCACAGCCCTGACCTGACTTGAACTCTGAACTCTGAACAGGAGCTGAGCGAGAACCAGTCGACTCCAAAGCGAGAGAAGCAGGAGTGGCTGGTCCGTCAGAAGGAGTGTCTGCAGCAGATGCAGGCGGAGGAGGAGGCCAGCCTGCTGCGGCGCCAGCGGCAGTACTACGAGCTGCAGTGCCGCCAGTACAAGAGGAAGATGCTGCTGGCTCGCCACAACCTGGAGCAGGACCTGCTCAGAGAGGTGGGACAGCAGCTGCGTTTGTTTTTGCTCTGCTCTCTCCGGCCATGATTCGCTGTGATTCCTGCTTTTCTCCGTCCTTTAGGAGCTGAATAAGAAGCAGACCCAGAAGGACCTGGAGTGCGCCATGCTGCTGCGGCACCACGAGTCCACCCAGGAGCTCGAGTTCAGGCAGCTGGGCACGATGCAGCGCACCCGGGCCGAGCTGATCCGAACGCAGCACCAGACCGAGCTGACCAATCAGATGGAGTACAACAAGCGGCGTGAGCAGGAGCTTCGGCAGAAGCACGCCATGGAGGTCCGGCAGCAGCCCAAGAGTCTCAAGGTACCTCAGGAGGATCACAGCACCACCTGGTTTCCGTTACTATTTTTAAATCCCAGTAGAAATGCAACCACAGAAGCTAGCGCAATAATTTGTTTTGCATGTGAAACTGGAGGAGTTGCGTTCTTAACGTGCATTCAGCTCGTCCCAGCTCGCCGTTTGTTTTTGCAAAAATCGTGTAAAAAGCACTTGCAACAATAAAAACATTATAATCCAGAAACGCACTTTGCTGATCCGCTCAGCTGTTCGTGGCACTTCGTACGTCAGCGCGACCTGTCGCATTACCTGCGACGATCGGAAGGGACGTCACTCTTCATGGGAAATGTAATTGTTTCCCTACAGGGCCTTTCAAAGGTTTACTGGTGCTGTTGGTAGTCCTGTTTGACTTTGTGCCTTTCTGTATAGTTTATGGGAGGCTTAATTGTGATGCTGTTTTTTTTGCGAATTGACAACAATATTTATTTCAGTTTTTCCTGCAGTTTATAAAAGCTGTGTTTAGGGATGGTACCTTGCTCAGGGGTACCTCAGGGTAGCAGTATTTGACCCCCAACCTTCTGATCATGGGGCGCCCACTCTACCCACTGAGCTATCCCTATGCCAATTTGGGAAATGTTTATGTAATTTAGTCAAACTACATAAATTTTCCAATATCAGCAGAACTTTGGGGGAAAAGGGGAAGAATGTGGCAGATACTTTAAAGAACTTTGACCTCTTCACTGATCAGAAGAACTCGTAATGCTTTTATTTGTGTAAAAGCAGTTTACATGAACTCGACACGTTTCCTTCTGTTTCAGTCCAAAGAGCTGCAGGTCAAGCGTCAGTTCCAGGAGACCTGCAAGATCCAGACCCGTCAGTACAAAGCTCTGAGGAACCACCTGCTGGAGAGCACTCCAAAGTCCGACCACAAGGCCGTCCTCAAACGCCTCAAAGAGGAGCAAACACGTAAGCTGGCCATCCTGGCCGAGCAGTACGACCACTCCATCAACGAAATGCTGTCCTCTCAGGCTGTGAGTAAGGCAAGGAAACCTCCGTGCACCTGCACACCTGACAACCACCCACACCTGAAACCCCGCACACCTGACAACCTCCCACACTTCAGCACCTGCACACCTGACAACCTGCACCTTAGAACCAGAGGCCTGTACTACAAGGCAGGATTTGGTCTTATCCAGGTAACTTCAGGATGAGCCCTGGCTGATCAGCCCGGGTATACACAGAGGCTTTCTCTTCTTACATCGCCATGGCAACTTGAGCTGCAGCTCTAACCTGCTTTAGGGAGGTTGTGAAATCATGCTTCAGATGAGCTTTACTAATACAGCGGCTCTTCCAGCTTCCTGCAGAGCCCCCCCTGCTCCCTCTGCAGCAGTTCTTACCTTCACTCTGTTTAACCACCTGATTTTTTTCCCCCCCTTTTTATCTTCCTTTGAACGATCAGCTTTCCATGTTTCTGATTGGTCACGTGCTGCAAACCCCGCCTCTCCCATGTGAACGTGCTCACAGCTGGACTGTTAAAGCTTGATTGCCAGATTTAAAGGACGCCAGATTGGAGTAAAATATCCTGGATATGTTGAACTTGCTTCGTAGTACAGAGCCCTGAGCGCTGCAGCTCAGCTCGGTTTAAAGGAAATAAACCAGCTGAGGAGAAATGTTTATGAAATCCTGAACGAATGTTATTCACATTCTAAATTATCCCAACAACTGATTTTAAATGTAATTTCTTTCAGCCAAAAATATCTCAAGTCAGAGCAGCTTTAGATTAGAGAAGCTCAAATATGGCATGTTTATTAAATATATGTAAACATGGAGGCATTAAGTAATATTTCAGGGCTGAACTTATGATTTAATGTTTGCTTTTATTAACAAGCTCATTATCTCATCATAAAAGTCACACCTTTGGTCTGTGTGCACCGATACATGTGACGCACATGTGGACATCAGCTGATACTTACAGTTGAAAGCGTCTGAATTTTGTGTCAGATCGACTGAAACCTTCGTCTTCAGGATGAAGAGTCATTTCCTGTCTGTAGTTTTCAGCTGAATGATTTTTATTTTCTAAAATTAAAAACCAGACATGAAAGAAACGCGCACATGCAGCACAAACACTTGTTTTTCACCTGCTTGACTTTGTTGCTGATAGCGAGGCTCTGTTTTGATCCCACAGCTGCGGCTGGATGAGACGCAGGAGGCCGAGTATCAGGTGCTCCGCATGCAGCTGCAGCAGGAGCTCGAGCTGCTGAACGCCTACCAGAGCAAGATCAAGATCCACACGGACACGCAGCACGAGCGCGAGGTGAAGGACCTGGAGCAGAGGGTGTCGATCCGCCGGGCGCTGCTGGAGCAGAGGGTGAGGCCGACTTCACTCTGACAGTCGAAGCTTGTGAAAGCGCGCGGGCCGCGTCCCGGTCGAGCTAACCGCCGCGTTTTTGTCCAACAGATCGAGGAGGAGATGCTGACTCTGCAGAACGAGCGCTCCGAGCGAATCCGGACGCTGCTCGAGCGCCAGGCTCACGAGATTGAGGCCTTCGACTCGGAGAGCATGCGTCTGGGCTTCAGCAACATGGCGCTGACCGGCATCCCGGCAGAGGCTTTCAACCAGGGCTACCCGACCCCCAGCCCGTCCTCGGGCTCCGGCGGCTGGCCGTCGCGGCCCGTACCGCGCTCCGGCAGCCATTGGAGCCACAGCGTGCAGAACTCTGTGACGACTCCATCCTGGCGCAGCCAGAATCACGGCGGTGGAGGCTTCAGCCGCGCCGAGTCCATCGCCTCGTCCCACGTCCTTGGCAGGGATGGCGAGATGAGCAAGAGCCGGGGCCACTCCTCCTCCCATCACCAGCAGCACTACCTCCCCCAACACTACCAACACCACCAGAGCACGCCGCAGCTCTACCGCGATGCCCACGAGCGCGACTCCAGGGAGCGGGACCGCTCCAGGGAATGGGTGGGAGGAGGCGGACACTACGCCCATCACTCCCAGGTCCACCACCTCTCCTCCCACGCCTCCTCGCAGTCCCTGGCCCTCCTGCCTCCGCCACCTCCGCCTCCTCCCATCGCCCTCTCCACCTCCTCCCCTCCCTCCTCCACCTCCTCGTCCTCTTCCTCACAGGGCGGCTACGGCGGCGGCGGTCTGAGTGTAAGGGGCCCCAGCCTGATGGCGCTCAGGAACAGCCCTCAGCCGCTGAGGCGGACAGCCTCCGGGGGGCCAGGCGGCGGGGGGAGCGACGGCGGGTTAACCCGGAGCACATCGGTCACCTCGCACATCTCCAACGGCTCTCACCTCTCCTACTCGTGAATCCGGCGCCAGTCTTAGTCTGGGGGCGCCGTCCTGCTTCTCTCAGGGGACACAGAAGCAGAACGGCGCCATTTTGACCTTTTCGGTCTTCAGCGCTTCAATCCTAAAAACAAACATGTCACAAGTTTTAAAAAATCAATTTTGAACGTGCCCTTTATACGCAGTCACTGCAGCTGCACGGGGGCAGCGATCCAATCAGCCAACAACACGTCCAGCTACCACGGCGCCAACACGTCGACCGAGACAGAGCGACGGCTGTGGAGCTTCCACTCGGCTCGCAGTGCTTTAAAAACCACTGTAACTATGTACATAACTGAACTGTAGACGCCGTTTCTGGTTCCTAAGTGTTTCAAACATTCAGGGCGGGGGGCGGGGCTTGAAGGCGGCGGTGTACAGGCGGCGACCGAGGGAAGATTTCTTAAAATCAACTTTTATTTGTAGTGCTAAGATTCTGTACACGACAATAAAAACAAACACTGCCATCTTTCTGTTGACCCGAGACCAACCTACCACTGCCCTCCAAGCCACTTAAAGGAACACGCCCATGTCGCCGCGAGTCGCCTCGGCGTCAGCGCACTCCGTACAGGAAGCCCCTCCATCTTTGTTTTTCTTGTGTTCAAACAACCAAGTTTACGAGATCTCTGCGTAGTGAAGTTTACACTTGTCTCTGAGGCAGATGTTCTACTTCCTGTTGATCCCATCGTACGGGAATGATCTACTGGTCAGCAGGGGGCGCTGTGAGTGGTCAGCGAGCAGACTGAAAGAGCACGTTTTATTTTAGTTCCCGTCATCGCTAACGTCTGCTCATGCGTGCTGGTTTTAGATGACACCCGTTTCCGAACGATAACTCCAGCAGGCGTCAGGAGGATAGTCCGCTGCCTGTGGACGATCTGTGCCACGTTCGTACTCTCAGCACGCCGCGCAGAATTTAGCTTCTGGTCAGTTGTTTGCGCCTTTACTCTGCAGGTAAATGTAACTTAAAGGTGTGTTTACCTGCCGTCATTCTCCTGTTGTAATGCTAAGCTAGGCTAACCTGCCTGTGCTTAATCTGAGAGCTCGATGTTGGGCGACTCGTTCCTTCAAAGTGACGCTGCCGCAGAGTTTTAGAGCTGAAAGTGTGTGTGTGTGTGTGTGTGTGTGTGTGTGTGTGTGTGTGTTTGCCGACCGCTAACCCCACATCTGACCCCCCCCCCCCCCCCCCCCCAAACTCTGCATCTGTAGATAAGGTGTACATGTGTGTCACAGAGTAGTGCGGTGCATGGAGCTCGTGTACAGGCGGCGTTTGTATGAATAAACATGCACACTACCTATTTATATAAATGCTTATAAATGTAAGATACCTGTGTACAGGTAGCAGGTAAACTGACGATTGTTCACTGTCCAAAACTCTTGACTTGTACATAGAAGCACTAATAACTCTGAGGCTGTGTTAGAGTAATAATGATGACTATTTTGTCACGTGACTTGATTTGTAGACGAATAGACGCCATCATTATTATTACCTCTACTGCAGCTGGAATATTTATGTTGTACGCTAATTTTTAAATGTGGATTGCCAATTTTGACCACTAGGTGGGGAATAAGCGCAATGTTACTGTGATAGAGTTATAAATAATATTCACGTTTCTAAGGAGGACAAAAGGACTACCTTTCCCAGCATTCCTGTCGAGGTCTCAGGGTGGGAGTCTCCAGTTCTGGGCAGGGCTGCAGGGTTTTTTTGTTTTGTTTGCTTTCGTTTGTTTTGTTTTGAGCCAGTATTATCACATGACGTATGGACATATTTCCAGATCTTTCACTACGTTTTGGTGCCATAACTTTATCATTTTTTTGTTTTACACATCGTCTTTATGGTGCGAAAGACTTTCCCAAAAACACTGTAACATCTGCAAGAACACCTCCAAATACGGAAGCCCAAAGGTGTCCAATATTAGGCTTTTGAAAAAAAGAAAAAAAAAAAAAGAATAATAGTGTTTATTAGCATAAGCAGGTTTTAAAACGTCAACCTATTATTAATACATTCTTTAATAACTAAAGGCAGGTTAACACTAAGAATTTTATTTATTTATTTTTAGATTTTTAAATAAAGATTCACATTTATTCCCTAAAGAATTCCAGTTTTGTGTGTTTTGAGCTGGCAGTGGACTTCAGAGCGGAAATTATAATTTTATTTCAAAGTTAGAGTAAAACCACTTCTACATTTTGTTTTTAATTTCTTCACAGTATTTTCCCCAAAGTAACTGAACCAATTAATTAATCAGACATCAGCAACTCACCTCTGTCATCCTTTGTTTTGCCTCCCTTTAGTTCTAATGTTATACATTTTTTTATTTATTGCTTTTTATATTTGAGATTTTAAAAACTTTTAAATTAGATGAGAGCCAAAAAGAGACTTCTGTTAAAACGACCTTTCAGTCACTCCATTTTTCTTTCTAAACAAAAAAACCCATTTGGTGTTAATGAGTTACATTTTAAGATTTTAAAGAGTTTCAAGTTTGTTTGGCTAAACTTCAAATTATATGCGTTTGAGATGAATATTGGCATCTTTGGGCCTCCGTACAGGAATTCCACTCTGTGTGTTTTCCAGACAAACACCTCTGTTTCATTTTGCACAGTCCGAATGGGTAGAAGATCATCTTTTTGTCACGTCTACCTCATTTGCACTGAAAGGAGACGAATGTTCAGGTGGACTAAAGAGGAAAAACAAACATTTCTTGGCTTTTTTTCATTTTCCTTCACTTTGTGCAAATGTTGACGGGACAGTGAGTGCAAGCAGGAAGGGACAAACTTAACGTCACGCTCAGTGGAAAGCTGTCTGCAGGACATGCTGGACTTAAAAAACACGAGACGCTGTGCTGAGGAAGATGATTGGTGGGGCGGGGTGGGGCAATGTGGACTGAGTGCTCCTCCTCCTCCTTCCTCCCAAAAAGAAACAAAACAAAAAAACTTCATTTTGCCAACTTTGTTTTTTGTTTTTTTTTTAATAGCATTTATTGTGAAATGCTAACCATTCCTCAAGTGTTATTTTGCCAATTAAAGCTGCAGACTGAGGAAGAGTCCAGATCTTCATCTACGTTTACAGCTGTGAGCAGTTTACTGACTGCAGGATTTCTGTGTATTGTCACGTGGTCACAATTTATAGGACGTGTTCATGTTTGCTATTCTTAGCGACAGTTACTGAGATGTTTTCATGTTCTGGTCAACAAAACATTTAAAATGCTTTTTAAATGTGACGTCTTTATATTAGGAGCTGAAAGCGGTCAATCGAACGGTTTGATTGGAAATTTATTGGACAAAGTTGGATTGCCATGTTGGATCTTCTGACATTTTTAAGTATCTCGTCTCCTTTAAGAGGAAAGATGTTCACAAAGGAAATTTCTTTAAAATTTATATTATTATAAAATGACATCGTTCTTCTGCTGGTTGTTCTTTCCCATAAAGTTTTTATGTGCTAAATTACAGCAAAAGTCCTAAAAACACAAATGAATTACATTTAAAGTCGTATAAAACAAATTTTTGGAACTAGAAAAAAGATGTCTTTAGCAGCAAAAGTTTCAATCTTAATCAATTTACTGTTTCAGCTCCACATTTTTCACTTTTTCTACTTTTTATTTTATTTTCTCAGACTGCTCTGTGCTGTGTTCAAGGACAGTTTGACATTTAAAAACTGAAGGTTCACTCTGTTTGAAAGCGCAAAGTTACCGATTTCAAGAGTCGATGGCAAACAAAATGTTTCTGTTCAATTCCTCACATTTCCTCCTACAACTTTAAACTTTCAAGGAAAAAGGGGGGAAAAAAGAAAATCCCCAGGAGCATTCAAGGCCATCGGCGTAATGAGGAGGAGGAAGAGGGGGAGGCAGAGTCGAGTGCTGTCTGTGTGCAGAGCAGGATGAAGGGTGTGTGTATGTCACAGGAGGGCGAAGTGAAAATGTTCAGGTTGTGTTTCAGGAGCGTTGGAAAAATGAGATGTACAGAAACGTAATCAAATAATTTTGGAGAAATAAAAACAGAAACGCTGCTTTGTTGTCATTTCCTTTCTTATTAAATTGTTTCGTGAATATTTAAGATTTGTTTTAATCAGACTGAACTGTTCACCACCAGGGGGCGATGTTTTTATTAATGTTTTCAGATTTCAGCTGTTCTAGATTTTCTGCTGACGTCTCACTTTTTGAGTTCTTTTGAAAATTCTGTTCCGGATACGGATATTTAAGATTTAAAAGTCTTTAAACACAAATTTTAAAAACTTCTTTTGAAGTACTTCAGGGTATGGAGAACCAAAAGTGTAAAAATGAGACAAAAGAAAGAAATAACACCATTATTTCCACTCAAAGTTAACATAAAAATAAATTGCTGCAATGAATCTGTTAAATATGAAATGTTTATTTTCTTTCTCTGCAAAAATTATTTTATTTTTATTGGGCACTTTTGGTTCTCTGTATTACACCTAACTACCACAAAGGCTGGGTCCAGACAGTTTTGCTCTGCATGCTCTCGGATGTTTGAAGCAAAGAGCTTTCATGTGTTGTAGGAACGTGTCGGTATTGTCGAAGTCAAACATTGGCTGTATCCCAATTCAGGGTCTGCAGCCTTAAAGTACGCAGCCTCAACGATCCTCAAGGGCCGCGTACTCAAAGACCGCTAAGGCCGGAAGTGCGAGGCTTGTGAAATGGGACGGTCTAGCCTCCGTTGCGCTGCCCAGGTTGCCTAGCAACCATGATACTAACAGCTGGAAATGTGTCATTCAAGGTTCAAGGTTCTTTATTTGTCACATGCATAGTTATACAAGTATAACACAGTGAAATGTAGCCTGACACGCTCCTCGACATGTGCAAAAATTGGGGGGGGGGGGTTGTAGAGGAAGAACATTATATATATATACATATAGTATATACACTGGGTGAATGTGCAGTAGTAGCAGCAAGCAGGTGAATTCTGTACATTAATATGAATAGACATCTGACTATTTTACAGGATAGACAATATAAACATATTTAAAATTAAGGAATTGAAATGTACATTGTGCCTTGGTTTAGTGTCTGGAAGAGTCCTGACTCAGTCAATTATAGATGATGTGAGAGGGCGGGTGTGTGTGTTTAGGGCACGGATGGCTTGGGGATAGAAGCTCCTCTTGAGTCTCTCTGTCCTTGCCCGGAAGATGCGGAACCTTCTACCAGATTGCAGAAGTTGGAACAGTTTGTTGCCAGGATGGGACGGGTCCTTCAGTATCTGCGCTGCTCTAGTCCGGCATCTCCTGGTGTAGGTGTCCTGAAGCGGGGGGAGAGCAATCCTGCAGCAGCGTTCTGCTGTACGGATCACTCTCTGGAGAGCTTTTTGGTCCTTCACACAGCTGTTCCCAAACCACGATGTCATGTTCTGTGTGAGGATGCTCTCCACAGCGCCTGTATAGAAAATCCTGAGGATCTTTGGAGAGACCCTGAACTTCCTCAGTTGTCGTACGTGATACAGGCGCTGCCTAGCCATACAGCTGTCATACAGCTGTGTCATACAGCTTTGTTTGACAGAAATGAAGGAGAAAATCTTTTGTTCATTTGTTTGTTGCTACATGAGCTTTGATCATTCTCTGTAAGATTAAGCTCAGCTATTGAACGGCGTATATTTTAAAGTAAAGGCTTTAAAACCAAGTTAGTACAAACGTCACTAATGTCACATGACTTTGCCGACATGTGGCCAACAGTAATGTTTAATGTTCTTCGTTATTAAACATTTGCACATAAATAAGTGACATAATATTCAGCACTTACTTAAAGTTTACTCTTCGGCCGCCCCTCATCCACCGTTTTGTTTTTTGTTTTTTTTTGTTTTTTTCGGCGAAATTATCCACACCCACCGCCGCGCTATGCATTCTGGGATATGTTGGGCCACAAAGTCTACACTGCCACATCCTTAGAATTCAGGGGAATTATTTTATTTTATTTTTTTCCCCAGGGAAATGAAGGACTCATTTCAGGGCCGCATTTCGAGCAGCCTTTAAATTGGGAGAGCCTTCGGCGCGCCGCTGTGACGTAATCGGCCTTGAAATGCGGCCTTTAAGGCTGCAGACCCTGAATTGGGATACAACCAATGCTCCATCAAACTGCAGCGCAGACTTTCTGGTTCAGATTCATTACGTATGGCATTACGGACTTTCCTCAGCATGAACATGTCTTCTGTGTGAGGGAGCTCCTTGCTGCGCTCCAGAAGGAAGTGCAAAGAAGAATGACGCTTGTCTTTTTAGAAAGTTTTGCAGTTTGTGTTAGAATTAAAATAAAATTAAATGCATTCAAGACTAAAACGCAACCAAGAGTGAGTTTTGCTTACAGGGTTTATCTCCATGTAAATGGGTTTTAAATATGTGTTTTAGTCTATGTTATGGTTACTGTTGGTAAAAATACATATTTTTTTAATGTACGTTTTATTTCCTTTTTCAGAGTGAGATGAGGTAGAGCAAAAGGTGAAGATCCTTACCAATGCAAACTTAGACACAAAAGTTTCTTTTTCTTAATTATTTTTTTTTCATCAATGTAACGGCATAAGCTCCCTTTAGTTTTTCTATAAGTTTGTACTTTTATTTGACAAAACAACAACAAAACGCTGTCATAACATTCCACCTTTATTCTGAAAACAACCGGAATTTGTAACCTTGTTATTTCCGGTGAAGAGCCCTTAGGGTGACAGGAAGTGACCTTTTCAAATAGTCGCCTGCAGTTTCCTTCAAAGATCCTGTTGCGGATAAAAACGCAGAACAGGCGCTCCGTTTGTCGTACAAACTGCCGCAGACATGGAGACGGAGAACATTTTCCTCTTCGTTCCTAATTTAATCGGTGAGTTTTTCCCGCCTTTAGCGACGCGGAGCTAGCTTAGCTTTAGCCGGCGAAATGTAAAATTCACCGAACTCCATTCAAAAAACGTCCAATTTAGAGAATCCGGCTCATCTGCTTTATCTGGGCAAAGTGAGCTGAGTAACGTCACAGTGGAAGCCAAATCAAGCCGAAATTAATGGGAAAGGACGGCACGTTGTGTTATTGTATTGTAGTTGTTTGCGTAATAATAAATAAGCATTTTCCCCTGAAATATGTCCGGTTTTATTGTGGATAAAAAGATTGATCAGGCCATTGAGCGATGGGTTTTTACAACTTCAATATGATGCTTTTAAATGCCTTCAATTATGAAAATAACATAAGATATTCATCGTATGTGGACTAGTTTGTACCCAGTGTAATGAAGTATTTTATAAGCTTCTATCTTGTCATTTTTGTTCTAAAGTAAATTTTATTGGAATAGGTAGCAGTAACATAAGTGTAGAGACATAACAAAGTGCATTGTTTTTGCGAAAAATGACAAATAATATGCAATAAGAAGGAATTTTCTCATCACAGATAATCAGTGTTGAAATCATTAAAATGCACTCTGTTTCTGAATAAATCTCTTCACCTTGGTTGGATCCTGCAGGTTATGCCCGGGTGGTGCTGGCCCTGATCTCCTTCTTCCTGATGCCCTGCTGCCCGTGGCCGGCCGTCTTCTGCTACCTGCTCAGCGCTCTGCTGGATGCCTTTGACGGCCATGCAGCGCGAGCGCTCAATCAGTGTATGTATTTACACGTGTGTGTGTGTGTGTGTGTGAGACAGACGTCCAGTTTTGACTCCTGAAGGCAGGATTTGACTGAATGTGGATTTTGTGTTGGATGGAGGACGTGTTTGTTTTCCTGATGTTTATACTGGGTGATAACCACACTCTGTATATAAAAGATGGAAGGAGTGTGGTTGGGTCATTTTAACGACTCTCACTGCTTCACAGTCATAGTGGGTCGGTGTGGTACCTTAAAAGCACGCAGTGGTGAGGTGGATCCCTCGCTGTCCAGTCAGGTGCAACATCTACCATATCTGCAGAAACACCCGCTGATGTAGGAGGACGCCCCTGAGTAGATTTCTGTATGCGTCTCAGGCCGTTTTTATGCTCGCTGTCTCGTGAGACAATCTTTGTGGGAGCTTTAGGCTGTGTTTATTTCTGCTGTAGAGTTTTAACATTGACTCAGTTGCTGCTGGAGCCTCTGCTGGACGTCAGAGGAACTGCAGCCATGACGGTTCCTGCAGCAGGTCGTGTTCTGGTCTCACGGGTCGCTCTCTGTCTGTTTCAGCCACTAAGTTCGGCGCCATGTTGGACATGCTGACTGACCGCTGCGCCACCATGTGTCTGCTGGTCAACCTATCCCTGCTCTACCCCTCCTACGCCTTCCTGTTCCAGCTCAGCATGTGTCTGGACATCGCCAGCCACTGGCTGCACCTGCACAGGTGGGCGATGTTTCTGTGGTTGTTAAGGTGAAGTCATATTTAGCTGTGTGGCCTGAACAGACTGAATCAGATCATGTTGCCCAGTGACCTGTTTTAGAGCCATGACAGGTGTAAGGACAAGGTGTTGTGCTGCGGCTGATCGTGTTTTCTTATCTGTCTTCCTCAGCTCGACTGTAAAGGGATCAGCGAGCCATAAAACCATCGACCTCTCTGGGAACGCCATCCTACGCCTCTACTACACCTCCAAGGTCTGTGTGTCGTATGATAAACGTGTCCGTGTGAATTTTAAAGGAACAGTCAGTGAACGTGTGTGTGTGTGTGTGTGTGTGTGTGTGTGTGTGTCCTGCAGCCAGTCCTGTTTGTGATGTGCGCCGGGAACGAGCTCTTCTTCTGCTTGCTCTACCTTCTCTATCACATCGAGGAGCCGGCAGGTAAGAGCTTATTATCCTCGTCTTCCTCACTTTCACAGGTGAGACTGAGTTTGGACATCAGTGTTTACGGATCAAAGTTGTTTTAGTCGATTAAGATTCTTGTCGACTAAAATCTAATGTGGATTCAGTTAAAGTGTAAAGTTTGTTTTTGCTGGTCAGAGTTTCGGTTTATTTTCTTTGACATCGAGTGTGAACGTGTTCGTACGTCTGCTCGTCTCTTCCTCGCGAGTGTCCTTGTTTTGTTGTGTGTTCAGCAGAGATCGTGGGAGCTAGCTTCTGATTGGCTCACGTCCAAACTCATCCCACCTTTCTGCACACCTTTATTAGTTCTGATTGGATCTCATCTTTCCAGAACATTTTCATCTTATTTTTTATTTGTTGATGAAAGTGTTGATAAATGTCATGGTGGTTGTTCTCCGCGAGTGTTAGTCGAGTTCTCGTTTTTGGTTAATTAAAGCTGTGAGTCATGCTGAGCTTCTTTAGCAGAGTCCTGCTGTTAAAATCCAGAGCTGGGAATGTTAACGTGTTCAGGTGCTGAACAGGAAACTCATCGTTCCTCTGAGTCTGATGTTAAACTTGAGTCGCTGCATTTCTCCACAGGCTGGCTCTACTGGCTGCAGGGGCTCTGCGGGATCATCTGCCTGCTCAAGTCCGGCATCAGCGTCCTGCACCTCATCACCGCCTCCAAGAACATGGCCGCCATTGATGCCGCCGAGCGGGAGAAGGCCTTGAAGATGAAGTAAGAGGTCACGGGGAGGCGGCGAGAGCTGCAACAGCATCAGCAGATCCGTCGCGCTTTCACTTATTCTTGTTTTCTTAAAGGGAAAGTTTGTCAGACCGACACGGATTCTGACCAAATATGGAGAAAAATATTCCGAATCCACGGCGCAGCCTTTAAATCACAACATAAGCTCATAATGCAAACTTAAAGGACGACACGCACGGTTACATGTATGATAAACGGACAGGTCCCCGGTTACCGCTCTCCTGTTTTATTACGCTAACGTGAGAGGCGTGTCCGTCGGTGATGACAGCGAGAGCTAACGCAGGTGTTCTTTATTTTTCCGTTAAAGCTGAAACGAGCCGACGATTCGTATCAGATTTATCGAGTACACCTAATCAAATGTTGCTCATTCTCACTGCCACACTTTCTCAGTTTTACATCATAGCAATAATTAAAAAAACATCTGAACGCTTTAAAAAAACAACAACAAATTTTTAAATTAAATATTTAAGTTTGAACAGACAAAAACGGAGGACCAAAAGTCAAAAAGGAATTTAAAAATCACTAAAAGAATAAGAAGTAATGTTAATAATGACTGTAGGCAGGAAAAATAATGTTGCTGCTATCTGCTAATGTGTTTATACATCCATCAATATTGAAATCTAGAAAGAAAAGTAAATACAGAAATAAGAGGAGTGACTAAAGTCCGGCCAAAAATAAATGAGGCGCGATCTGAAAGGACAAATATGTAAATAAAGAAGCAAATAAATAATTATTACAAAAGTAAACAAAAACTCAACCTTTTTTTTGGGAGGGGAGGGCATTCTTAGTCCTCCGTATCTGAATATCAATGTTCCAAATTGTTGTTGTTGTTGTTATTATCATCATCATCATTATTATTATTATTATTATTATTATTATTATTTTCCCATTTTACTGACCAAACTATTAACAACATGAAAAAATGAAAATACAGATCAAATACAGATTATTGTAATTACTATTATTGCTGTTATTTTTAGTATTATTATTATTGTTGTAATTATGCGTCATTTCCAGGTGTGTAGCAGCAGGATTGTGAGGACAGACTTCTGCCTGTTGTTAGGTCGAGGTCGTCGGCTCAGTGATTGTGATTAATTGACAGATGATTGATGGGAGGCTCAGTCTGAAGCTGAGAGGAGGCGGGCCGTTCGGTCTGACTGGACGCACCTGTGCAGGTGTGCGTGTAGATGATGTCATGACTCAGTGGTGTCTGTCAGAAGGCCTGAGGCGCTTTCCTGGACACCGACTTTTTTATTCGGAGGAAAAACTCCAGGTGTGTTTAAATGAATGAGGAGCAGCTGACGATGTGTAGCGCCCGTTAACCGTCCGAAGTCGCCTCCACCGTGACCGTCAGGCTGGTTACCGACACGTTAATGGTAAAATCTAAATTCTAATGCTTATTCCACTCTCTGAAAATCCACTTTTTATTCCTTATTTAGATGTTTTTTATTTGTGAAGACGAAACCGTCCCTGAAATGATGACACGACCAAAAGCTTAAATATTCCTCTCACCTTTCGTTCTGTTCCTGCGCCTCACTTCCTGTTCCTGCTGATGCTTGGCTGATTAGACGGAGGCTGAGCAGTAGCTGGGCTCGTTTTATTTTAGTGCTAGGAGAGGAAGCGTCTCCTCTGTCAGAAACTGTACGTTTACCTCACCTGAGGAGCACCAAGTGTTACCTGTGTGTGTCGCTTTGACGGAGCCAATCAGAGAGCGTGCTGAAATCCGCATACTGTATTTGCTAGAATGTATTAATATGAAATATATATCTCGACCTGAAAGCAAAGTTTGATGTTCTATTTAAAAGGAAATAATGTTGTAATTTAAATATTTGATGCTGGTTTTGTTTGCTTGGTTTGAATTTACTGTAAAAAATAAAAAAAGTTGCAAAAGAAAAACGTTGTGTTCAATAAAAAAATTCAGATTTGTATTTAAACTTTTCTCCTTCGAGTCAGTTTGGACTCCACGAGCTGTCGGTTTGATTGGTTCTGCTTTTCAGCGTTGAAGACGAGTGCAGAGCTTCCACAGCTGCTGTTCTGTCCTCTGCACTTTGACCTTCAGTTATTTCTTCCTGTTCCATATCACATCAGATCTTTATTTTTTGGTAAATTCTTGTTCTACTGAAGCCAAAGAGTTTAACACAACCTGAACGACTTAAACGGGGAACAGCTCAAGAATCTAAAAGTGTGAAATAAAGGAGCCGAGCATGAAATGAGCAGACTGGGTTTATTTTAACATGAATTCATGCTGTCATAATACTGCATGTTCATACTGACGCTGTGGGGACGTGATCGCGAGAACATCTGCACGTCAGCTCTGAATGACAGCGCTGATGCACAGTTATGGATGCCTGAACACATCTGGATTCATGGTGAGACAAACACAGACCCGGTGTGGGCCGAAGAGAGCTGAGGGAAGTAACCAGCCTGCAGCTTGATCATATAACCACTGTAATTTATATAAAACCAGTTTCTTAAAAGTCCTGAACAGAAGCTGAACGTTGACTTAAGCTGTGATTCGTCCACAGATCATCGTTTTTCTTTTATATTCCAGAAACGGTCAAAATGTGGGAGTGTCCCTGCAGGTGGACGGGTAATAAAACTGCTGAGCAGCCACTTAAAGAGGGGCACCTGGTCACTCCACCTGGACCTGCAGGGCCACGGGACAGCTGGGCTTCTCTTTAAAACGTCTGCAGAAGTGCAGCTGCCTGCGATTGTTTTTCTGTATTTCAGCCTGGAGACCCGAGGGCCCGCCTTCACCTTCCATTCAGTCTGACATTAAAAATAAAACAGCTGTTTTCATCTGAATATTAGTGCTGACACGTTCCTCACTTTGAGAGAAAATCACATCAACGTTATTTATTACAACAGCGGGAAATTCCTGTTACACCAGCCAACGACAAAATGAACAAATAAAAGTTCAGTCAGCACAAGTATAACTAAATAAAATGGAAGTGACAATTTTATAAACAAGGTAAACAAAATTTTTAAAAAGTAAATAAAATACCTCAATGAATGAAGTAAATCAAAATAAAAGAATAAAATTAGTTTAATAAGTGTGAAGAAAGCAGGAAATGGCATTTAGCGTTACAGGAGCTGAGGATAACTGCACTACAATGGCTGAACAAAAAAATAATAAAATCCAGCTGTGCTCATTTAAGGTCGAGCGGATTCGTGGGGATGTCCTTCGTGTCGTGGCTGTGTTACTGTCAGCACTCAATCGTGCAGTAAGTCCGCCGGAGACGGGAATTTAGAGTCGTTTGAATGGAGTCTGGCGGGCCGCGCGGTGTGGCCCGTTCACGGACGGACGTCATGTGTTTTGAGGTTACATCCAGCTGTTGCACTTGCGCGCATCGTTACCTTTAAGATGCTCGGGGATAAAGGCTCATTTTAGCCGAACCCGACACCATTTTACCGGAGAGTTTGGCGCGAACGCGGCTCGGATCACCGCCTGCCACCTCTTCCCCGCAGCGCAGCGCCAGTTTTCGGGTTCCTTTAAGCGAAGTGGCGGAGTTAACGGCCGAGCTGATCCCATAAATGTCGGATTTGATTATCTGTCGGCCTACCGAGAAGTGGCGGGGGCGAGAGGGACGGCGCGGCACGAGACGAGCCGAGACGGGGTCCGCGAGGAGGGTGCACACGCCAAATACTTTCCCTTTAAAGCAGAGAGGGACAGAGGGGGTGAAGAAGAGATAAAAAAAGAAAAGGAAGAAAGAGCGAAGGGAGGGAGGGCGAGAGGGAGCGCGAGGGAGCGGGTTTGAAAAAAACAGAAAGATGTCATCCTGTCGATTCAGACACCGAGGCGGAGCCACGGACCGCGGCCGACCGGGAGCGCTCTAGCCGGGGGACGAGCCCTACGCAACTCCGAGGCTCGGAAGCCGACGCTGCGGCCTTGTCGGAGCTATAAACGAGTCCCGAACAGCCGCTGCTATGATTAGCACGTCTCGACTGCTCGGCTTCGCCATTAAAATACTTTGCATGCAGATTTTTATTCCAGTCGACATAAGCAAATTAAATTAAACCGCACCATTAAAGCAAGTACGCATGAGACCAACCATTCTGTCGCATTTACAGAAGCATCTGCTCAGTGACTGTTTAGCTGCCATATTAACTCCTGCCTCTCGGAGGCTTCTTCTCTAAGAAGTGTCAGGGCTTTGGGACTCATTTCCCCTGTCGGTGGAGGGGAGCTGCCATACAGGCCTCGCGTTTTGTTTTCACAGCAGCTCCCGGAGCTTTTCTACCTCCCCCTCCTCCACCTCCTCCTCCTCCTCTTCGGTCCCCAGCTGGGTCTCCTTCAGGATGGACACCTCCTGGAGTAATTTCCTCTTTCAGGTGAGTGCTAAATTCCCGTGGCTGCTGCGTGGTTTGGGCTTTTTGAGGGCGGGTGGGGGCCGTTGGGCTTTGCTGCAGGTGGGGAGGTCACGGAGGGGTCAGGGGGGAGTTGTTGGTGTGGATCCCCTTGTCTCCACTTTGATCCTGCTGACCTCTCACCCGGGGCACTGCCTCCTTATTTAACCTGTCAGTCCCCTGAAAGTGAGAGAAGGATTTGTGTTTGTCCTCACTGATTCTTATATATCACTCTTCTGCTGTCCTGGAGCACTCAGAGCTCTTTACCCATTCACAC
Source organism: Aulonocara sp. 'chitande type north' Nkhata Bay (assembly GCF_057382095.1). Classification (NCBI taxonomy): domain Eukaryota; kingdom Metazoa; phylum Chordata; class Actinopteri; order Cichliformes; family Cichlidae; genus Aulonocara; species Aulonocara sp. 'chitande type north' Nkhata Bay. The sequence continues at coordinate 36,613,396 of NC_141347.1, forward strand.
AAGCGCCTACTGACAGTCACACACATCCATACACCGGAGAGCAACTTGGGGTGCAGACTAGGAGGACCAGCCACCAACCTTCCTGCTCTACCTCCTGAGCTACAGCCACTCTGCATGAACCCTTTAGGGGGCAAATAAATACTTTAGAAACACCCCTTTAGAAACACTCCTCGACCCGCTTTAGTTTGTAATCGAACTTCATGTTGAACAACAGTGTAAGTAAAAGTGTTTTACTTTTGGCCAAAGTATTGAAGCACATGACAGACTATCATCTTCTCATGCTTCCATAAGACCCATGAAGCATAAACTGGTTCTGCAGCTCTGCTGTGGCAGGTTTGTGTGAAGTAAAAACAAATTAGGCCAAGCGAAATATTTTTTGCACTTTGATTGTGACCTATAACCTCTGAAGGCTGGTTTCTAATTAGCCAGGCAGTGCTAAAACAAAAAGACGAGAAGAAAGCCGTTCTGAGAGGCCGGATGTTCCTACGTCTGAGCTCTGAGCTGTTTCTCTTACGGAGAGAAACTTTTCAGCGCACTGTTAAAAAATGTGGGCAAATGTGTCGTTGTGGTCTGATGAGGCCAAGGTTGAACTTTTTGGCCGTATTTGTGAAAGCTGCAGAAACAGAAACAACACCGTGCATCACTGAACGAATGCACGGCCATGGCAAAGCACGGTGGTGGCACCATCGTGCTACCGGGCGTCTGCTAGAAAGCTGAAGATGAAATCTGTGGGGTGACCTGAAGAGGGCGCTGCACAGGGCTGACCGATACTGAGCTCTTTTTGTAAGCAAAAGAAATTTGGGCTGTCAGACTCCTGCATGACGTCAGGTTATTGTAACCCATCACAGAACCTCGGGGATCTTATCGTCATCCTTCAAAGCTTAGACGGGTCACAGAGCTTTGCATTGCTCCAGACGGAGCTGGTGTTTCCAGATGTGCCGTGGTTTACTGAGAGCCGAGCGCTCTCCTGCACTCTGCACGTCTCACCGATGAAGTCCTCCACAGAGCTGTCAGCCTGGAGATCATTCAGAAAATGTTATGTTGTTTCGGGCCAGGACCTTCTCCCTCTGCATTCAGCTCGCCCTCTTACGCCTGATGTTACACCTGTCGTCATTGTCATCAAAACTTTAATCATTAATGTCCTTTTTGATGCATTTAATGACACATTCAGTCATTTATAGATGTTGGTTTACTTTGTAGACACTTTTGGTCCTCCATAGGGCCACGCCCTCACCTGCCCTGTGTACACTGTTACAGTAAATAAGCTTCCATTGAGCCTGGATGTTCCAGGTGTAAATGGCTGTGTGTTGATTCAGATGTTTCTCACTGACCTCCGGCAGACGCCTCCGACTCAGAGTCAGCCCGAGACGCCGCTACAGTCGGAGCTGCTGCCGGAGCTGACCGGCTCGGCTCAGAGTCCTCCGGGCGAGCACATCGTGACACCGCCGTCCACCGTCGACACGGCCGCCCTGAGCGAGGAGCCGCTGCCAGGTGAGGATGGGGCGGGGTTTAAACCTCGTCACTGACGTGTTTTGAAGTTGTTCAAACAGGCCGATATTGACGTTTTTAAAGGTTATCTTCTGAACTCTGGGCTTTTATTGCAGCGTCAGCAGTTTGGTTATCAGTGGGAGATGTTATTTTTCTGCACGCTTATCACAGAGTCAGAGTTCACGAGCAGAAAACAGGCTTCATGTTTGTGGTTTATGTCCTCTGATTTACTTCAGAGTATCAGTGACTTTAGCAGCACGCTGGGCTCTTCTGTGTAGACAGTTTTTACTGGATGTACAGGAGACGTTTGAGCTGTGAGGGGAAACCAGACACCCAAAAGTTTCACTAATCAGCCTGTTTACAGAAACACAAGAAAGAACATTTTTGAGGTTAGAGCTGCAAAATAAATACATTCATTAAAACTCGCATGTTTTTCATTTTCATATTTATCAGGTTTGACGTGTTTTCTCTTCCAGAAACAGGAACAGTTTTCTTTTTATTGTGGTAACAGAAAAATGATTATAATAATTATTATTGTTATGACTGAAGATTACAGCTGCAAATGTTACGTGCAGTACAAAGTTGTTAAATTGTTAAATATACAGTATATTTAACAATATAAAAAAGTGACACATTTGGTCACATTATTCAAGCCCAAAAATGTTGAATGATTTTACTCAGATCTGCAGAATTCATCAAAATTATTTAAATTTCTCCAGAAAAGTCCTCCATACACTCTGCACAACATTGTGTTTTTTAGCAGTTGATTGGTTTGATTTGTTGCTAAGCAGCAGGGTTTCCCTGTATTATGGCACAATATTTCACATAATGGTTAAAAATGGTGCCAGTTATTTGTGTTGACACTTTTTGTCCCCCATACATGAGTACGGCTCAGTTTTCCGTAGATTGTAAATCAACAAAGAAATAAACACTTGAGGAATTTATCTTTTTTTTGTTTGTGTTTGTTGTGTTAGAGCTCAGTTTGTCCTCTAACAGTTTACAAACCAGTGTTACAGGATTAGTTTGAAGTCAGTAAATTACCGACGTTTCTTCAGACAAATGTTAAACTCAGAGTGCACTGACTGTGACTAAAATGTGACTTTAATGTCCGCCAGTCAAACCGCTCACCAAGCCGAGCCGGCCCGCCCACATCTGCGCCACCTGCAACAAGGAGTTCAAGAACAGCTACAACCTGCGACGGCACCAGTCGGTGCACACGGGCATCAAGATGAAGGATCGGGCGGCCCGGGAGAAGGAGGACGGAGCGAAGGCCGGCCGGGTGGAGAAGCAGACGGTCCCGCTCTCCCTCCTCCACCTCGCCCTGCCCCCGCAGCAGCCTCCTCCCCCTCCCGCGGCTCCCGGCCAAGAGACCCTCCCCCAGCCCGGCCAGCACGTCAACCAGGAGGGCCAGCCGGTGTCTGTGTCCATCGCCCCGGCAACAGTAACCATGGCTGCGCCGCCTCAGCCCATCCAGGCAGCCGTTGTTGTCGTTGGGTCCATGGAGCAGGTGGGTTCACCGGGAAGAGAGCCAGAGAGTAAGGCCAAGATTAAAGGACCATTCAGGGCCTTTTGATGCCAGCGGCAGCTGCAGGAAGTGTCCAGAAACATGGCCGCTGACATTCACGGTTATAAACACACAATTTGAATTAAATCTTTGTGGATCAAAACATCAGAAAACCTCAGACGAGCATCATAATCAGCTAGTGTTGATGCCGGGAGCAGAGAGAGGCCCTCTGACAGCAGGAAAAGACTTCAGAGTGTATTTACGACTGAACTTCTCTGCCTCTTCCCGCAGAATCCCAATCCTAATCCCATTCCCTGCACCAATCAGGTGAGGAAGAACCACGCCTGCGAGGCCTGTGGAAAGGCCTTCAGGGACGTCTACCACCTCAACCGCCACCGGCTGTCCCACTCGGACGAGAAGCCGTACTCCTGCCCCATCTGCCAGCAGCGCTTCAAGAGGAAAGACAGGATGAGCTACCATGTGCGCTCGCACCAGGGCGGCGTGGAGAAGCCGTACATCTGCCCGCACTGCGCCAAGGCCTTTTCTCGGTACGAGCGCCATCCGCTCCTCGGGCAGCGTTAACTCCTCACAGAGAGCTCGTTTATGTAACCGCTCACATTTAGCAGTTGCAACACCATGAAAGATGTAGATGTGACTGTTTTGTGGTTATTTAGGACTCTATGTCCTGATGAGCTTCTGATCTTAGCCTCTGATTTCAAGTCTCATTGAACACAAACTGATGAGAACAGGAAAACAAAGACGAGTTGTTTGAGTCCCCCCGTTTCAGTCCTAACATCCGAAAGAGAAAATGGGAACAGCTCGACTTGATTTGCTCACAGCTGCCTCGTCCCTCTTCTATATACAGTTTATGCTGCTTCACGACTTTAGTGCCTGAACCTGTGAAGTCATCAGGAAGCTGTTCACTCAGCTCGTCCAAGTGAACTGAAGCAGTGTCCCCACACACCACAGCTCATAAGTTAGAACCATTTCATAACCAGACTTTATACAGCCAGACTTCCTGTAGCAAACACACACTGTAAATAAAAGATGGCTGCAACCACCATGATGTCATCCGTCAGTTTCTTTACTCTGGATTTTAGCTTTATAGTTGCCGTCATGTTGGTTGTTTGTAGCCAGCACACAGACACCTGCCGATTAGTAACATCCAATCGTAATCCCAGAATCTCACCTAAGCTGGAGCTCAGAGAGCGACCATATGATTGGTCAGATGATGTCATTAAAAAAGCTCCATTGGCACAAACACGGTCCAGTTCAGGTGAAGCCTAGCACACAGTTAGCAGCTACAGCCGCCTGTCAGTCAAAGAGGCCCCGCCCCTAATAATGCTTTAAACCTTAATACAATTTAAACAGTTAGTAAAAAACATGAATCTCATTCTTGTTTGCATTTTCAGACCGGACCACCTCAACAGTCACGTGCGACAGGTGCACTCCACAGAGAGGCCGTTCAAGTGCACGGTAACACCTGTTTCCTGTTTGTAAACCAGCACCGCCAGTCCTGCATTCAGAAAACCACAACATCAAAATTTCAATAAAAAGCATCAAATTTTACATTTAGAACATTTCGTCCTCTTAAGTGTTTTGATAAGCAACTACGTCTTATTTTGAAAATTTCACTCGTTTCATCCACGCCTTCCTGTTTTCTGCAGACGTGCACGTCAGCGTTTGCCACACGGGATCGCCTCCGTGCTCACCTGATTCGCCACGAGGAGAAGGTGCCGTGTCACATCTGCGGGAAGCTGCTGTCGGCCGCTTACATCACCGACCACATGCGGGTCCACAACCAATCACAGCACCACGCCTGCCACCTCTGCAACCGCAGTAAGACACGGCTGCGTCACGAGAAAGCACCACCGACAGTCCGCCATCACCCCGCCTTCACGTGTCTGTGTGCTCTTGTCCCGCAGGCTTCACCACCCTCACCTACCTGCGCGTCCACGCCCAGAAGCACCACGGCCAGGAGTGGAAGGAGAGCGGCGGGGCGCGGGGGGCTTTCGGCGGGACCGGGGCCGGCGGCGTGCTGCTCTGCCAGCTGTGCGGGGTACAGTGCAAGACGGCCACGCAGCTCCAGGGTCACATGGGCACCCACGCCAACCAGGGCGACCCCACCCCCGACCAGACGAGCACGGGGCCCGTGGGCACCACCAGCGTGGCGGTCACGGTGTCCAGTGCTAGCACAGTGGGACTGCTGGTCACTGACTGCTCCGGTATCGCCCCGCAGCCCCACAGCTAGCACGCTGGGGGGCGAGTGGGGGCAGGGGAGAGCTGGGGTGGGACTGCAGGGAAGGGGATCAGGGGCGGAGGTGGGGTGGAGTCGAGGGGGGAGTCGCAGGAGTCGAGGCAAAAGGAAGCAAGGACACGTAGGAGGAGCCACCGGAGCAGGTGTGTGGATCCATTCTGCTCATTAATGGCGCCATGTTTGTAGTCCTGGACTCTGCTGCACCTTTTTTTATGAAATGAGGTGAGCTTTGATTTTTCTGTCTCAGGTTGTTTCCTGCCACATCTGGATGGAGAGTGCCACGACTTCTCCGTGGCTCTGTGAGGACGGCGACCTCGGTTTGTTCCCGCGACGCCCACCTCTGTCAGCTGACCGGCCTCCAGCACTGGGAGGCGCTCTCTGCGTTCACACTACCGACTCTGGAGTCCTGCACAACAGAGGACCCATCAGTTATTAACTAATGTGTGTTTTTATTCTCCTGGCTTGGCGCTTAGCTGTTATCATCACTTCATTGTTTTCATTTTCAGCCGCTCTTGATTTTTGTAAAGCCGCCGTCGCCATTTTTACACCATTTCTGATCCATGATATCCGTGTTTAACACCAGGAAACTGGCCCAGAGACCTCAGTAACACCATTTATCTCATTTTCTCTTCTAATTTATTGCCAAGCGGTGTCCGGTTTGCCTTTGAGTGGGGAGCGGGTGTTTCTGACGGCCCACGCTGTACATACACACTTTTATAAAGCAGATAACGGCAGACCGATAGTTGTTTGTGGATATTCCCCCTGAACACTGAATGTGCATAACTTCTCTGCTTCGTATGATCTTCGTTCTTACTCTGGATGCTGATTTGTAACTCTTGAACTTGCCATGTAATTTGTAGCTACCTTGGTGACACATTTTCTGTGGCTGTGCATATTGATTGTACTTGATGCATAGTGCATAGCGCCTCGTTACTGTTACTGTATTAAAAGGCAGTAAAACGCACGTGTGGACTCGAGTTCAGGTCATCTTCACAGTGTCTGAGTGGGTGCTGAATGTGGATGTTTCATCTGAAGCACTGAAACAAGTTAAAGGTGTCGGTGAACCGGCTCAGAAAAGCTAACGGGCCCGTTAGCTCCGATTTAGCAGCTCGTAATGTTTCTATTCAGTCTGAGCCTCAGACTGAGGTGAGATAGCGCTAACTTATGCTCAGGACTTTTCTTCCTTAAATATGAATCCATTTGTCTGCTGCATCCCCCGTGTTTGCCTTTAATAGAAAGTACTTTTTTTTTTTTTTTAATATATAAGTATTTGTTAGTCCTCCATATTAAAACAGTCAGAGTAGTTCCTGTAATACTGGGCTCTGTGTAAGGAAAGGCTTCAAAACAAAGTCCATATAAAAACGAATGAATCAGGGTTAAATTTATATCAAATCAATATTTAAAAAGTATAAATCAGATGATAAGTATTTTATTTTATGGGGTTTATTTTGCCTGTAAACTTCTATATTTTGTATTTGTTAATTCAGGTTAAAATACATTTTTGCCACATTTTATAAAATACTACTTCAATTAATTTAAATATACTTTGACGTATTTGAGTTATTTATGTTAAACTGTGGCAGTTTGAGTCCTCCATATAACCCAATGATGACCGATTATCAAGAGTGTTATATAATAATCCAAATACTGGCTGCGTATAAACGGTCAGATCGATACATTGTTTCAGTGCGTAGTTAAATAATTTTTTGTCATGGAAAAATACATTAAAAATACTACTACTCCAATAATTGGGAAAAAGATCATTTTATAAAATGTATATATAAATATAGAATTTGTATTGATGTCTTTTGTTTTACAGACAGCAGATGGTGACTCTGAGTTCTTTAGAGACGCACATTTACATCGTAGGACTCCAACAAAGTTTTAAAATGAAATATTCTGAAATATCTTCTGTTGTGTTATCTAATTATTATGGAAAGTAAAAACAGTGATGTAGTGCTCATTAAAATGTGTTCAGAATTTGCAAACATGATGATGATTCACCTCTCCCCTACATTAGCTGGATGAAAGTATCGGCATTGTTATCGGGGATAGCGGCCGTGTGTTTACGTGGGGTCCTACCGATACCAGAATTTGCACCAATAATGGTCGCCAACAATCAGCCCTGTTGATCCATTTTAAACGCCTCCAGAATCCGCTGAACCTGCCTGCTGTGTTCACACCTGTGCAGAACAGGGCTGGATGCTGATTGGCTGTTACCATGTGGCGCACCTGTGTCAGGAAGCACCTGCATTTATCCTCGTTTATTCTGGGTTTTCTTTTCCTTTAATTTGTCACCCAGTGTTTACAGCAGAGTGGGGAAAAAAAAAATCATCCACCCTCCCCATCCGGCTTCACCTGCTCCTCCTACAGGCTAGCCGGGCTAAGCTGTCGCTGTAGTCCGGAGCCGAAGCCCTGCTGGGTCGAAGCCCCGCTCGGAACCTGCCGTTGGATGAACCTCCACCCGGAAAAGAGGAGAAACCGCCTATATGGACGCTTCTTCTCCGCCTGTGACGGCGTCGCGGCCAGCTAGTGAGCAGCCCGCAGCTAGCTGCAGCTAGCGGCTCCGCTGGCTAACCATCCCGGCTAGCTCGAGGATTTAACTCGGCTTTTCTCGCCTTCTTTAAGCCCGTTTCCGTGTCATGCTATCGGCTGCTTAACCGAGTCAGGTTTGTAGGCTCATTTTTGGACCTCGCGGGGGAAAGCTCGCTTTCTTAGTCGATCTAGGTCAGCTCGTCCGGCCGGTGATGGTTATGTGGGTCATCGGGGGGGTTAACTGGTTAGCCAGAACAGCTGGTTAGCTGGGACGCGTTTTTGTTTTATTGGTTTTAGAAGAAAAATAAGAGTGAATATCGATGCGTGTGCTTGAGTGGGTGCTGTGGTCTCTGTGCAGCCGAGCTGGGTGATGGAGCAGCGGGTGGATTATTTTATATTTCTGTTTTTGGACGCTGACTCGTTAGTTAGCCGGGGGATGCTAGCTGCTCCACTAACCAGGTGAGCGCAGCCTGATACAAACAAAGGTGGCTCGGCTCGGCTGTGTCGGAGGTCCGTTCCGCCGCGGGCCTGGATTTAGCCTGGATTTAACTAGCACACTTCGGCCTGTGAACGTGTTTGTGTTTCAAGCCACAGCGCGTTGACGTGTGTCTGCCTCCTTCACAGGCTGGGCATGCTTAGCGGGGAGCTGCGGGTCCTCCGAGCCTAGCAGCAGCAGGCAGCGGCAGATAACGCGACCGTGTCCGGGTGGTGCTCCGGGAGGAGGATGGCATTTCACGGCGCAGGCCGGCAGACCGTGTGTGGAGACCTATTTCCGGGCTCTGAGCTGGGCCACAAGTATTTCTGCGTGAGCTCCTCCTGCGGAGCCCCCTCCACGGGCCTCAGCGCCACACCGTGCCTCACCGGACCCACCGCCCCGGCAGGGACCCCTCGTCACCCCACAGCCCTCGGAGGAAGCACCGGCGGCGGCGCGGCGGTGCCTCAGCCCTACAGCAACCCAGCCAGCGAGGTGCCGAGCCCCGCAGAGATGGAGCCAGACCGACCCATCGGTTATGGCGCATTTGGAGTTGTTTGGTAAGAAAACGCTGTGATCGTAATCATGCTTCACATCCCTGCTGTCAGAAAGCTCCCTCTGCTCCGACTTCCATCTTGTTTGTGCAGACTTGAAACTCAGCTCCATCTTTGTTTACATGCGCTCAAACTGTCACCACACAAGATGGCATCACCTCATCGCCATCTGGGTTCATCACCAGCCTCTGATCATTTCTGGTTAAGCTGGTTTGAGTGGTTTTAGACCTTTGATGCTCTGCACAGCTGCAGCCTGAGGCCTTGCCCCCCAGCTGTAACCTGGCCAAGCTGTCCTCAGGGTTGTGTGTTTTGGATAAAGCCTGAACCCGTGTGATTGGTTGTCAGTGGGCCGATAAGTCAACAGGTCGTGTAGAACATGTTAGAAAATGTGTGTTTGCTGTTATGTAAGCCGGGCTGGATTCACGACAGGTAAACGTCACGGTTGCTTCCCAGCTGGTATAGGAGCTGGAGTTTGGAGAGTAAAACTGTCTGTGAGAACTGCACATCATTACTGTAGACCAAACCACGGCCGCCTGAGGCTCCACCGCAAACTACAACAGCATCATCTTCACTGCTGCTGGGGGGGTGGGTCTGTGACAGGCTGCTAAATCAGGCTCAGTGAAACAAGATTTATTCAAAGGTCAAAGGAGCTGATGCTGCTCTTCGTCTTGTCTTCCACACTCTGTTCAGTTTACTTTAATAATCACATCGGAGGTTTAAAGACCTCATACAGGGATTCATTTTAATGTAACTGACCAATCAGAGCTCCCCCTCACTGAGTGTTTTTTATAAATGTCTGTTTTCCAGGTGAAGCCGTGTGCAGACGAGCAGCTTGTTTCCCTCGTCTTTAGATTAGCGCCGTCCACCAGAGACGCTGCAGCCCAAAGAGGGGCCAGCACATTTACTGTGAAGCTTTAATTCTGCTTCCTGTGTACGTTCATGAGTCGTGTTGGTTAAACAGTCATAGTAAAAATGTTTGGCCCTGATCTTCTGGTACCGTGGGCGTGCACGTCCCTGTATGTGGTTTGGCATCAGCATATGAGGAATACACGGCTCATTTGCAGTTGCATCCATATGAACGTGGCCTCTGCTTCACAGTGAGGCTGATGTAGGTGTGTGACGTGAGCCCCACACTTGGGTAACTGCACCTGTCCTCCAGCAGCACCGTCTCGTCTCTTAGATGCAGCGTTTTCAGCCCAAACTTAAAGGATTAACCCGCCATGGCCTGAGCACTAGAGTCGCTGCGCTGAACCTGTGACTCACTGTAACTTTATTCACTTTGAGCAGCAGTTAGCTGTTGTGTGTCTGCAGACCGAGCGACCCTAAACTGTGTCGTCAGACTGTCTTCTAGCTGTGACAGGAAGCGTGCGCCTCGTTTCCTCACAGGTCTGTGACCGATCCTCGGGACGGCCGGAAGGTGGCTTTGAAGAAGATGCCCAACGTCTTCCAGAACCTGGTCTCCTGCAAGAGGGTCTTCAGAGAGCTGCGGATGCTGTGCTTCTTCAAACACGACAATGTAACGACCTGCGGGCGCTTTTATTTTGAAGAGGCTCTTATTTGGATGTGGACGCTGAGCTGATGCCGTTTTTCTCTCTCCGTGCAGGTTCTGTCGGCTCTGGACATTCTGCAGCCTCCGCAGATCGACTGCTTCGAGGAGATGTATCCTTCAGTCCTTCTGTCCCAGTTTCTCCTCATTAGTTCTCCCTCACGTCCTCCTTTAACTCGCTTAATTTAGCCGCCGGTGTCCGGTCTAAATCCAGCTCCTCGCAGATGTGAAGCACGAGGCTGCTGATGAATATTTAATGTGCATCATTTCTAAAAAATGTTACATCGGCACTTTTCACTGAGCGGCCCCGGCGCTCCCCCGCCTCGGAGGCCGGTGCTGGGCGATGCGTCGTGCTCGTGTAGGCGGAGGTCGGTCCGTGTGTGAGCGTGTGCATTTTATTTTTTTTCCTTGACTGCTCACCGCCCCGCAGCTACGTGATAACAGAGCTGATGCAGAGCGACCTCCACAAAGTGATCGTGTCTCCTCAGCCGCTCACCACGGACCACATCAAGGTCTTCCTCTACCAGATCCTCCGAGGTGAGCCGGCTCTTTCGCGTCCCGCCGCCACACGGGCCGAGCGACATGATCGCGTTCAGTACGAGATTTAAATACACCGCCGGCTTCAAACGCACACGTCCATCTTTCTCCTGAAGAGGCAAAGCTGCCGATCATCATCCGCCTCCGAATGTCTCGGCCTATATTTAAACAGTCGTTCAGTCTCGCTGCCTCGCTTTGTTTACTTTCCTGTGACGGTCTCATAAGCTGCAGCGAGCAGCGTGTCCTACTGCAGGCTCCATCTTTCCCTTTAAATCTCAGATTAGTAATGAAATTTTAAACTTCACTGGAGGAAGTGAGTTTCCTGCTGTAGTTCTGGGAGTTAGTTGTCTTCGTCACCTCGCCGGGCGGGTCGGTGACGTGTGATGTCTCGAGATGGAAGCAGAATAGCAGAAACGGAGGAGAGTGAAAGAAGTCGTCACAGTGATGCTGGTGGTTTAGACCAGCGGTCCACGGACCACGGACCAGTCCCGGGCCGCGAGAGTTGAGGCTCGTTTCTATCGTTCACTCGGTTTCTCCGGGTCTTTCCTGCGTTATCAATAAATCTTCTTTTGGTGCCGGTTTGATTTTGTTGTATTTATCTGCGACACCTTAAAGGCCGGCCTGTGAAAATGTTGTTGGGCATAAACCGGACGGCGGGGACCGCTGATTTAAACATTGTCGTCGCTCACCAGGAGGACGACTTTAACTCTTTCCTCCATGAAGGTGACGACCTCGGCGCATATCGATACAGACGTTGCAGAATCGAGGTTCAGCAGGTGAAGGCTTAAAACTCTGACCTCCTCTCTGTTTCCTGTCCAGGTTTGAAGTACCTGCACTCCGCTGGGATCCTGCACAGAGACATCAAACCCGGAAACCTGCTGGTCAACAGCAACTGCCTGCTCAAGGTAACGCCGCACTCGCCTGTATCAGAGGCCGCGAGGCCTGGTTACCGGGGTTATGAAGGCGGTTCGCTTGTTACCAAGTACATTGCCATGGTAACTTGTGCTGCTCTGCGTTACGGTCGAGATGCAAAATCGACACCTGCAAAACCACCGCGGTCAGTGCTGGCGGCTAAAACGTTGGAACGGTTTTCTGATGATCCAGGGGGTGGAGCCTATCACAGCTGTTTAAGCGGGGGGCGGGGGGGTCACAGATCCCCAGTCTGTGGCAGGCGTGGTGCAGAGAGACGCACGGCTCCCGTTCATGAAATCACCAGTTAAAGCTGAAACTGGAGTGGAAAAGGGGCGGGGTTTAGCGACTGGACGAGGGCGTCTGTTTGAGCTTTTTAAGGGCAAAAACGAGGCGCGCTTTATTTAAAACACGATCGTTGTGGCAATAATTAACACATACAACAGATACTTTTCCGACCTGTACCAGGCTCAGAGACGGCGATGCTCTCACAGCGGCGTTTGTAGCTACACCAAGCAGGAGGAGCCGATGAGTCTGAGGAAACCACTCGTTGGGAAGTTACTCAGATTTTCGTGGTGTTGAAACGTCTTTGCTGCGTTTGGGCCTGACGCTGCGCTGTGGGAGGGACAAAAGTTGCCGCCTTTCCAAAACACGAGGAAACCAATCAGCTGCTTGCTCGAGTGACTCGGATAGAGCTGTTGACGTTTTTTCCATTTTGCTCAGATTTGTGACTTCGGCCTGGCGCGTGTGGAGGAGCCCGACCCGTCACGTCACATGACGCAGGAGGTGGTGACTCAGTACTACAGGGCGCCGGAGGTGCTGATGGGCTGCCGGCACTACAGCTCGGCCATCGACGTGTGGTCGGTGGGCTGCATCTTCGCCGAGCTGCTGGGGCGACGCATCCTCTTCCAGGCTCAGAGTCCCATTCAGCAGGTGAGACGCCGGGCGCCATGGCAACCGGCAACACATTCATTTAAAAACAAAAAAACCTGCAGAGCTGCTGATAACAGGTTCAGTCAGGTGACAGGGTTAGCTCCTCCTCCTGTTAGTTCAGAGGTGTGGCTAAGATGATGTTCAGGTATGTATGCGTAACTTTGACCTTTGAACTTTTGATGTACATCCACCTCTCAGCTTTGATTTCAGTTTATATGAACATGTTAAAATGTTTCACCTGTGGACTCGGCTCAGGTAGAATCCGTGTTTGAGTCGTGCCGCGGAAAGTGGGATTAAAGATGGCGGCACGGCTGTTCCAGCTCTGAGGATCCACAAATCCAAACCTTTGTCTGGTCTTCTGTGATGTGAAGCGGTCTGTCTCTGTGTCGCAGCTGGACCTGATCACCGACCTGCTGGGAACGCCGCCTCTGTCGGCCCTGGCAGCGGCCTGCGAGGGCGCCCGGGCCCACATCCTGAGGGGGCCGCACAAACCGGTACGTGACTGCGTGGTGTGCTCGTGAGCTGAGCAGCAGCACGCCGCTCTCTGCTCTGGAAGAAGGCCGCGTTGCTTTCTTTTATTACACACGTGTGTTCACAGTAGCCGCCCACTCGGTCACCCCGCAGCTCCCGCTAACGTGTGGTGGTTGTGTAACGCTTTACAGACACGGTACACATCCAAAATGTCTGCCAGGTAATGAGGTGGGTTTACTGGGAAATGTGGGACAGAGTGATGATGGAAGATCAGATCTGACCTGAAGTTCTGCTGCGTTGCAGCTGCAGACTCTCATTCGCACAAACAATCACAATTCATGTTTTTGAAAAGTCTGAAACTTTTGTACCGCAGACGATCACAAACACTTGAACCAGGAAGTCTTAAAGTTTTAAAAACGTTGACTGTGACTCTGCTGCATTCATTCTTTGTGTTGATCGTCTCAGCGTCTCCGGTGCTGACTTGTTGTTCGTGCTGTTTCTGGTCCTCAGCCGTCGCTGTCGGTGCTCTACATGCTGTCTGACGGAGCGACCCACGAGGCCGTGCACCTCCTCTGCCGGATGCTGGTCTTTGATCCGGTGAGTTGATGCTGAGCTGATGTCCGGCTCCTCCGGCGCTCTGTCGTCTTCTGACCTTCAGCTCGTTCTGTTTAATGTTTGCTGTTGTGACCCAAACATGGACACCTCGGTCTGAATTAACGCTGCAGCTGTTTTACTCCAACGAACAGCTTTAAGTCGCATCGCCTGTAACGGCGAGGTCTGCTCGGCTTTCGTTCCCGCTCGGTGCCCTCGCCGCTTCTTTCAGGGTGTAAGTTTGGTGAGCGGCACACGCCATTGGCTACGAGTCTCTAGATGTTAGAAGAAGGAAGAGGAGTCGGCGACCCTGGCAGGAAGCTCGGAAGAGAGCGAGCATGACGGCGGTAAATCTCTGGGTTTTTAGTCGTTGGCGAGTGATTTGGTGAGCGGGTCTTGTGGACTTGTAAGTAACACCAGCTGATTGATGGGTCTTCAGGGTTTTTCCTCGTCACAGTTTGGGGTTCAGGAGAGCCACGTACTGTTGCTGTTACCAGATATCATATTTACTGCTGAGGAAATGAAACCCTGGACAGTTATCGCTGAGCTGTAACAGCTGAGGCGACTCGGTGACGTCAGCACAGAAAAGGTTTCTGTCCCACTGATAAGTATCCATTGTGATGTAACTCACTACTGCAGCCAGAAGGTGGAACTCTGGGCGGTGCAGCCCAGATGTTTCCACAGCTGTGCTTTTGTCACAGCTGTTGTCTCTCTCAACACCGTGGATTTAAAAACCAAACAGATGCTTGAAGTGCAGATTTTCACCTTTCATTCGAGGAACTGGACTGATTTTTGTTTTGTTAGCGTTTCGTCTCAGAGTGGATTTAATGCAGCTCGTCTGACATTTTAAATCTTCTGCTCACACCGAGACCTTAACTCTGTGCCCGGGTTGCGCCTTGTATCTGTGGATATTTGTGCTGTATGAAAAGCAGCACGTGCACGGCCTTTCCGTGAAAGTGGTGACACGATCGAGCACAGCTGTTGATCCACTGCCAAACTCAGGTGTCACTCGTTAGCTGAGCGCTGGTTTTAGTCCAGCAGGACAGATGTTCACGTGACACCCGGCTGAATGTGTGTGACTGGTAGTTTCCTTGAGGGTGTTGCACAGGGCTCAGTACTTGGGCTCTACCCCTGTCCCTAGCTCTGCTGTCTTTGACAGGTTCGAGCCAGTTTCCTTGCTCTGCCTGCAGGAGTTGGTTGCTCACATGAAGCCCTCAGGTTCCCCTTATGATGCTCTCCCTCCTCGATTTTTCAAAGAGGTTTTTCTCACTATAGCATCAGCTGTACAATCCATTGTAAATAGTAGTTTGTCCTCTGGTGTTGTACCTGTCAATCTCAAACATGCGGTGATTCAGCCTCTACTCAAGAAACCTGCTCTTGATCCTGATATTATTGCGAATTACAGACCTATTTCCAAACTGCCTTTTATCTCAAAGATTCTTGAAAAGGTAGTTTACAAGCAATTAATGTCCTTCCTAGAAGAACACGGTATTTTAGAAGTTTTCCAATCTGGTTTTAAAGCTTTACATAGTACTGAATCTGCCCTTTTAAGAGTTTTTAATGATGTGTTTTTGGCAAATGACTCAGGTGACTGTGTTATTATCGTGCTGTTAGATTTAACTGCTGCTTTTGATGCAGTGGATCATAATATTTTAATCTCCCGTTTAGAGCAGTTGGTGGGTATGCGGAGTGCCGCACTGCAGTGGCTCAGATCCTATTTGGCAGAGTGAACTTTCTCTGTGAAACTCGGGGAGTTTGTATCCTCTGCTGCTTCTCTTCAATGTGGGGTCCCACAGGGTTCAGTTTTAGGCCCGCTTCTTTTCTCTCTAGATCTCCGACCCCTTCGGTCTATTTTCAGGAAACATGGGATTTCTTTCCACTGCTACGCCGATGACTCCCAGATTTATTTCCCACTTAAAAAGATAAATGGCTTCTCAGTAGACCCGCTGCTCAGATGCCTTGATGAAATAAGGACTTGGATGGCTTTGAACCTTTTACATTTTAATGAACAGAAAACAGAAGTGATGGTTTTTGGTGGCGCTTCTGAGGCCACTATTATAGATCTTGGTTCACTGGCACAGTATGTTAAACCAGTCATCACTAATCTGGGAGTTAAAATAGAGGCAAATCTTAAACTTGAAAGCCAGGTCAGAGCTGTTGTAAGATCTAGCTTTTTTTCATTTGAGGGAATTAGGCTTTATTTTGGCTATCTTATCGAAACAGCATTTTGAGACAGTAATCCATGCCTTTGTTACTTCTAGGCTGGATTATTGTAACGCACTTTATTTTGGGGTTAGTGATGCGTCCATTAGGCGCCTGCAGGTTGTGCAAAATGCTGCAGCACGTCTCTTAACTGGAACAAAAAAGTTTGAGCACATTACCCCAATTTTAATTTCACTCCACTGGCTACCTGTACATTTCAGGATTGTTTTTAAAATTCTCTTATTTGCTTTTAAATCTCTTAATGGCCTGGCCCCCCCCCCTTACCTCTCGGAGCTACTACAACCATATACACCTGCCCGTTCCCTTAGGTCCGCCAATCAGCAGCTCCTTAAGGTACCGAAAACTAAGTATAAATTTAAAGGTGATCGTGCTTTTGCTGTAGCTGCTCCAAAGTTGTGGAATGATCTACCCTTGCATGTTAGGCAGGCCTCTTCTCTCTCTGAATTTAAAAGTCTTCTTAAAACATATTTATTCGCTGAAGCCTTTGGCATTGATTAGAGGGGTTGACTTAATTTGTTTTGACATGTTTTAATTTATTTTAGTTTTTTTTTTAGTTATTTATTTTATCTTATCTCATTTTAATTTTCTTTACTTATGCTTTTAGCATGTACAGCACTTTGTGAACTCTGGTTTTATGTTAAAGTGCTTTATAAATAAAGGTGGTATGGTGGTATGGTCTCACCTGAATCCGTCAGCTGGAGAATTATTCACTGTTCCTCTGCTCTTCTCTTCAGGCCAAGAGGATTTCGGGCAGCGACGCCCTCTCCCACCCTTACCTGGATGAAGGGCGTCTGCGTTACCACACCTGCATGTGTCAGTGCTGCTACTCCGTCCCCAGCGGGCGAGTTTACACCCGGGACTTTGAGCCGGTCGCTGAGCGTCCGTTCAGCCACAGCTACGAGAACAGCCTGCTGTCAGTGTGGCAGGGGAAAGGTACGCCGGCGGCACCGTGATGCTTTCCTTTGGCGGCAGTCTGAGCATGAAAGCGCGACTCGCTCTGGGTCACGAATAGATTAGGGCGATATGGGCAAAAATATTCATCACGATATATATTTGAAAATTTGTGAAAACGATATAACTGACGATATAATTGGCTAACAACATTTAACAGTGCAAATACAAATTCCTTGATGAAAGTTAACCAAAGGCATCTCCAGTAGAAATGTGCTGACATATCCTGAGTTAACCATGTATAATATCCACTGAAGTTAAAAAGAGGAGCTTTGCAACATTAAACTGCAGTGTGCCAAATGAAAAAGTCAAATACGGACTTTTCCGACCACAAGCTGCACGGGATTATAATGCACATTAAGCAAAACAAAGCAGTCAGATAAATCAAACTTTATTCAGCTCATTCTTCTTGCTTCCTCCACTTGTGTACCATTGATTCATTAATGCTGAATTCTATCACAGCAGCTCTGTTCCTGTGTTGTTGCAGTCTATTAATGACTAACCTCGTGTTGTGGATGGATTATCTCAGTTCTCCTGACTGAAGTTTGGTCCGTTTACAGCATCCTGCCATGCGATTGCATTTGTCTCTAACCATCAGGAACCTTCACGTTAACTTTAATCGGGTGGAAGAAAGTTAGCATTCATCCTGCAGCTTCACTGTTTATGCTATGCTAACATAGCTGTGTAGCTAGCGATCACGTAGCACATCGTTATATAGCAGCTAGTCCAACTTCAGTAACCCTACAAACGTCACTGCTGTTTAGTTTTCTGCTTTCATTCATGTTGGAAGTGATAGCAGAGCTGTACGTTTGAATGCTTCAGAAATCTCTGTCAGAACATGCTATAAAAGTAAAGTGTGCGTGTTTAAGTAATTAGCGAGCTAACTTCCGCTAACTTCCTGCTAACGTCTAACTCCGTTAAATGTAATGAATTCTGTTTTCATGGATGCCTGGATGTTAAACTTCATCGTTACACCTGGTAAAGCAGCAACGCTGATCATTTTATTAAAGATGAAAGAATTTAGACAGTTTAACTCTCAGTGATGCTGCAGTGGCCGTTTGACTTTAGGACCTGAAGTAAACTGAGTTTAGGACCCAGATTACTCCCAGATTTACGAGCACCGTAGTCTGACAAATACGGCAATAACGACGGCCGCTTGCATGTTCTACAAAACAATTTGTGTATCTGACGGACAAACACCACGCAGTGCGCAAACAAAGGCACTGCGCATGAGCGTTTTACCCATATTCTATCGCGATATTTCATTTTCTTATCGTTGCCCAACGTTGTAGCGTTGTACTGTGAACGGTATAATATGGCCGAGCCGTAGCCACGTAATGTTTGTTACAGGTTTTTACTTTAATTTTCCCAGCAGTAGGTGATTGATGTCGCACAGTCAAACAAGTCTTTGACAAACATCCTCTTTACCTTTCATAATAAAAGCCCTACAAACAAACACTAACTCTGAGAGAGAGCAGTAGCCTTCACTGTGAAAGTGGAGTGTGGAGGTCTAAACCTGGTGAAATCATCATCGAGATGATTTGAAACTCTTGAAATTATTTGTTTTTCTATAATACCGTATTTAATTTAGATATTTTATTATTCTTTGTGGTGTGTGTGGTATACTGTGGGGTTTTTGTTTTGTTTTTTTTATATATAACGATTTTTGCAGTTTGTCCTCCATAACTGGAGGTTACAGCTGTAAGCTTCCTTTGTGATGTTTGCGACTGATTGCGGCTGATGATCCCATTTCTGTCCTCAGAGTTGATCCATCGCTTCATCACGGAGCACCAGCAGGGCAAACGGGTGCCGCTGTGCATCAATCCTCAGAGTGCTGCCTTCAAGACTTTCATCAGGTGAGGAGGATGAGGAGGGCAGGACTTCAGGGTGGGTTGAGGAAAACAAGGCGACGTTAAAATCAATGCGTTTGTGCTGAAACTGATAACATAGACTCGGTGCAAAACTACAAGATAAGCCTGATCCGGCTCTGTTTGTGGTCTCTTCCTGTTTAGGAGTTCTTTATTCCTACTGTCACCGAGTGCAGCTCATACAGGCGTTTTCTTCATTCAACTTTTAAGTCTTAAACACTTTTTCAGTTCTAGGGTCAAATGGTGGAGAGTCCCAGATCCCATTGACCCTCTTGGGGGGGGGCACTCCCACAGGGCTTTAACCTGCCACCCTCCACCATTTGACCTTAGAACTGAAGAAGCTTCTCGGATGAGAGGTGAAACGTCTTCAAGCAACTTAAAGAAGTCCAGACGCTTTTCTTTCCAAGCTCCTCAGACTTCTTCCTTAATCCCTGTATACACCTCTGCATCTAATTATTAATCTCTCCTCCACATCTGAGCCTGATTCTACTGGAGCTCTCTTCCTGTTAAAAGGGAGTGTTTTTTGTTTTGTTTTTTTTTTTGTTTTTTTTTTTTTTGTTGTTGTTGTTGTTCCCACTGTTGCCAAGTGTTTGCTCGTAGGGGCCGTCTGATTGTTGGGGTTACAATATAAACCGCCTTGAGGAGGCTGCTGTTGTGGTTTGGTGCTGTATACATTACATTGAATAAGGTGACCTCAGTATTGTCTCTAACAGAAAAATGAGCGTCTGTCTCTTTGAGGACTATGACGTCGCCCTGGCCTGGTGAACACTCACCGTCTTTGTTTCCACAGGTCCACTGCGTGGCACTCCTCTAAGGTGTCCAGGAAGGAGGAGAGATGAACGGCGCTCCTCTGCATCTCGAGGAGCGACGGCAGTTTGAGAGGGGATTTCATTGGCTGTGGCATCTGAAAGCACTGAAGAGTTTGGGTCATCTTTTCTTCTTCTTCCTTCTTCCTTTTTGTTTTTTTCCCTTCACCTGGAGGAGACCGTCACACCCGCCCACACCAGGACCTCGTGAAAAACCTCAAATATTTCCTCCCCCGTGATTCGACCCAAACTTCTGACGCTCGGCGTTTTTCGGTGCTGAACTTTAAAAAAAAAAAGAAAAAAAAAAAAGCTGCTGACGTGAGACACAGGAAGTGGACTGGATTTGGATTTTCATGTGTTCGTAGAGACTTTAAAGATTTTAACTGTTTGGTAGATTCGATGCTTAGTTGATGTTTGAAGTCATTCCAGCCCTGTGCAATACGGATTCATTCGAAAAGGCGATAAACACGGTGGGGGGCGGGGCTGCCTACAATGTAATGGGTTGGTCGGTATGACATCGCCCGCCAAACATCGCCAAGGTCTTTGTTTCCTTTCTTTATAAATACCACATCACTCACTGTGTTTTCACCTCGCGGCGTCTTCATGGCGTCCGCGTGGTGATGATAATGCAATTTCACAGATGTAGCAGGTTTTAACCAACAGGTGTTTCTGCACACACGGTTACCTTTGCCCCCCCCAACCCCCCAGCGAGCTGTTCGGTTCTTGTGTTTGACCACCCTTCTCCCTCGTCCAGCAGGAGTTTAATCAGGAATTCATCGTCCTCAGTTTCATTTCTCCAGGCTGTGTGGTGGCAGACTCTTATTTTGAAAAGGACGACAGGAAATTGTGACTGCTTTGAGTCGTCTGATGCGGTGTTCTGATCAGAAAGAGATATCTGCAGATATGTGGCAGCTTCTCCCCTAATGCGGACTTTTCCCTCCCGTCTCAGCGTGTGTTCTGACACTTCCCCGCTCGCCTCCTCCGCCCTCGCTAACAGGAAGAGGAAGTGACGGTGACGTTTTCTTTTAATTTATTGAGTGTTTGACAGGGGTGTGTCTCCACCGTGGCAGGTTACCTCAATCCAAGGAAAAATAAAAGCCTCTATAAAAAGAATAAACTGGAGGGGAAATGAAACCACTTTCCCCATCATTCCTCCAGATTCAGTGACTTTTACCTCGTGCTCGCTCTGAGTCGGTGTGGACGGGACGCTGTGGGTGAAATGCTGCTGGGTTTTTTTTGTTTTTTTTGTTTGTTTTCCCGTGTCAGGCGGAGGCTCAGGTGTCCTCATAGATGAACTGCGTGAAACCACAAAAGGAGGCGGCGGTGTTACCCCGGTGTGCTAACGGGACGGCAGCGGTGCGTTTCCTCCACCACCCAGGAGCCTAAAGGTCCCAAGAACCCAGGAACCGTCCTTCAGCCCTGTAATCGGGTTCCCACGTCTAAATCTGAGAGAACTCAGTTCCTTTACTAAACTCTGGAAGCTCAGATTTGTTTTTCCTGAGTGTGATCTAAAGTGTTTGTCAGGATGAAAATGAGTCTTTCCAGCTTCCCTCTTTAGTTTTTTCTTTCTAACACTTGTTTTCAGCCGCAGGAAGTGCTGCGCTAAATGGCACTTGTGCATGGTGTAAAACGCGCTGCAGAAGTGCCTTAAACCTGCGTTCTTCCTAATGGCCAGCAGGGGGCGACTCCTAGCTGCAGGAAGGGTTAGTTGTAGAGAAGCGCGTCGCTCTGCGAACATTTTCCTGTTTGTGGTCTCAGCTTCTCGTCTGAATAAAACATGAAGGAGATTCGTAGTTTATGGTTGTCATGGTGATCTGAGGCTCAGCGGGATGTGCCGTTTTCAGTCAGATCGTTCCCGCCTAAAAGCACGAGTGAAAAACGGGACTTCACTAACCAAACGGCGTCTGCAGCAGCAACATCCATCTTTTAAATGCAGTGTGCTCGTCGTCTCCTTGTGGCCAAAATGAGAATTACAAAAACATCAGATGGAGGATTCGGAGCTGGGATCTTCAGGAAGTGGCTGAAGGGAGTTTCTGGGCTTTGTTTGGACTCCTGTGGAGGAAACGCAGATAAATGATCCCAGTTCCTCAAAAGGCTTTTGGTCCTGCGGTGGGAACAAGACCGAAAATGTGCACGAGGATTTTCAGAGTAAAAGCTCCCGATTTATCTTGTACCGCTCCATCCTGTGTCGGCCGCAGACAGGAAGCGGAGTCGTATGTTTGTAGCTTCAAACCCATTAAAAACGTTGAAGCGTCGACGATCAGCGGTGCCTGATGCTCACGGCTCTCCTGAAGTGTGATTGGTCGCAAGCCTGCAGGCCTTCAGTCTGAGGGGCCCGCTGGTGGTTTTGGTAACGCGCTAAACTGAAGGTTTCACCTTGAAAATAAGCAGACGCCGCTTTAGCCGCTGTTTCACACGCGAGAGGCGCCTGTTTAACACGGAAGCAGATTTTACTGTGTGTGTGAAATCAGCAGATTAATCATCCTGATGTTCTCAGTAGTTGATGAATAATTTCAGTTTCTCATTTTGTTGTAAAGAAAAAGGAAAAATCGCATCAGGAAGCAGCAGGTTGACGTCTGTGATCACACCTGTGGCTGAGCAGGCGTGTCATCCATCAGCCTGGTTCTGATTGGAGATTGGCAGCCCCTCCCCCACCTATTTAGTGCCGTGTGACTGCAAAGAAGCTTTTTAGGATCTCTGAGGGTCGACGAAGCAGCCCAAGTTTGTTTGTTTTTGGTCGTTTCACGAACTTTGCGATGTGAAGACTCGGCGGGAACCCACAGCTCGCGGTGCCTCGCTTCCTGGGTTCGGTGGGATCGGCGCCGGGCGTCCGCGCCGCTCCTGCGCCCTCCTGGTTTCTTTAAACTTTCTTGGAACCCCTGAAACCTCAGCTTGCGTCGCCGTGGAAACGCGGAGGGCGACTTGTATATCTGCATGTGTATATTTATTACCCCGCGGAGAGCGTTTGGGTCTGAATGCTGTGCAATGGTTGAGTTTGTCGAAGATGACGAAAACCTTTTGTGGTCGTTTTATTTAATTCATCTTTAGGAAGTGATTTTATTAGCAGGCTTTTATTTTGTTTTTGTTTGTTGTGATCGAATTAGATTTTTTGGGGTTTTTCTTTGTTTTTATGCGAGTCCGGAGACGAGAACGTTTACACAACAACAACAACAACAACGAGAACGTTTACACAACAACAACAACAACCCTGCACAGCTCTGTCTGACTTCAGTCACATGACCGGAACGCTGCTGCTGGTTGGTTTGTCCTGCAGAGGAATTCTGTGTGAAGACCTTTGACCTTAACCTCGAAGGCGTTTCCTTCCACCTCACGCCCAACTTTTCCTCAGCACAGGCTCGGCTGTGTGACGACATTGTTCATCATGAAGCTTCTTTCTTGGCCTCCTTATAAATTACGAGCACGGACAGATTGGTGGCACCGGAGCGTCGTCAGGAGGTCGTGTGATTGGTTCGTTTCTTTGTTAGCGTTGAGCGCCGCAGACGTCTGCAGGTTGTTACAGTAAACTCAATAACAACTGTGGAAAACGGCCGTTTAGGAGACTTAAAGAAAAGTCAAGGAAACAATTTTGTGTTCTTAAAAAACGAAGTTTATTTTTGGCGGTGTGATCGTGAGGCTCGTCAGGTAAACCTGTCACTCGTCCAGAGACTCACACTTTTGTTTGTATTGACCAATCAGGTCCGAGCAGCCTCGGGTTGCTTGCAGGTAAACAAAGCGACCATCATGTGATGTAAATATCATGCAGCACGTTTCCTGCTGCAGATTGGGTCACAAATCCTATTTCTGTGAGTTTCTGTTAAAGGTCGATGATGAATGGGTCGTTTCTCCAGCCTGCAGATGTTCAGCAGATGTTCGCAGCGACTAAAAGTGCAACTCTGACTTCAGAGAGACGCGCGGTCACTCGGCCGTTTTCCCTCCGGACTCGTCTCTTTCCTCGTTTCTGTCGTCGTGGTCGTAGCGGTCCTTCCAGCTTAGGCGACCCGTGTTTGGTCTTTCCCTCCCTGCACTGTTCTCAGATCAGCCGTCGGGTGAAGCGGAGCGAGGCGGCTGCTCTGCTGTAGAGATTAGACTCGTTTTTCTTCTATGAAAAGAAACTTGATGTGTTGATTATTCTAAATATGATGTTTTAAAAAGATGTTTTTGTCTTTGTTTTAGCAAAGTTTTTGGTTTTTTTGACTTGTGTTCCCAACAAATACTTGAATTTCTTAAAAAAATGTTTAGAGTTAAAGTAGTGAATGACAGATACACAAATAAATGGACACTGGATAAAACTCTGGCTCGTGTTTCCTCTGCAGCTCATTTCAGCTGCGCTGCATCCACCGCATGATCTCATGTCGGCTTTCCTCAGTCATGTGACTGCTCCAAAAAATTAAAGAAACACTTTACAGCAGGGGGGGGGACTCCAGGCCTGCAGGGTCAGCACACCTGAATCATATGATTAGTTCATTGCCAGGCCTCTGGAGAACTTGGAGACATGTTGAGGACACGTGTAAAACCTGCAGGACACCGTCCCTCGAGGCCTGGAGTTCCCTTCCCCTGTTGTAATGTTTTGAGCTGTGTGTGTGTGTGTGTGTGTGTGTGTGTGTGTGTGTGTATAAATTCACAAAGTAGTCACGACCTGCTTCCTTTAGGTGGCGCCACAGAGGATCATCCACAAACCTCCCCTGAGGTCTCTCTCCTCCCTCCTCTGCACACGCTCAGACTGTCCCAGCCTCCCTGACTGAGCTGTCCCTCTGATGGACTCATTTCTGGTCCTGTCCCTGCTGTCCAACATCTTCAGCTCGGCCTCCTCCGTCTCTGAACCACCCCAGCAGGTCTTTAAACCCTCCCTTCCCTCCTGCTGCTCTCCTCCACAGATCAGCTCTCACTCGTCTCCACCTCTCTGGTGGCTGGTATTTAAACTCCTCCACCTTCCTCGCCTCCCTCTGATTCACACTCATTTATTCTGACTCTCTCCTCCTTTCACCTGCTCGCATTAATCATTAATAATATAAGAATTCATCTGTTGAAGCCACAGAAGTCTGGCAGTAAAATAAATCGCCTCTCGTTTCTAGTTTCATGAACTTTACTCGGCGCCAGCTATAAACTCCTTAAACGTGCTCGGCCTGTTGTGCCCCAGTTATGGTTGAATAACTGAGGCTCGTATATCCATAATCATCACAAATCGACTAAAATAAGAAAAAGTTAAACATTGCCAGTCTCTTATCTGCTCCTTCAGACAAATATGGGATAAGTCAGGGAAACAGACTTTGAACTTTAACCTTTAGGCCGATACCACAGCCCTGAAAGCTCCGCCCTCTCTGCTTTACATCTACCTGCCCTGCACCGGTGTCGGAGTCATTCATGTCAAACTAAAGAGTTTGCATCAGAGTGTTAAAAATGACTAAATGCTTCATCATTCATTAAACGGTGATAACAGGAACGTGTTTGTATTTCCTGCTGGAGCTTCTACAGTCGCAGCAGACGGACGTCAGATTGGTTCAGATTTGGCTTCAGTTTGTGTGTCAGCAGTGTTTTAATACTGCAGCACTGATGGTTTTTAATGAAGTCAAATCACTCGTTCAGCTGCTGCTGTTTGATTGATCTGCATCTGGTGTTTAAGAACTTCTCACATGAACATCACAAAATGAAGACGTGCACACTTTCATTTATAATAACTGACTTTATCTCCCTGTGAGTACACAACATGTAATTCACATCGTTTTACTTCTAATGAAAAGAAAACTATTTCTTCATTATTATCTATAAAACAAAGTGATGTCCAAGCTTGTAGTTCAGTTTTGATTAATGATGATGAAAGCATCACATTCAGAAAATCTAACTTCTATGGAGAACTCAGTCTCAAAATAAGAGAAGCAAACATTCAAATCCAAATTTATTTTTACTACAAAATGTGCAAAATAACTTAGTAATACTTTAATTCCTTTAAACTTCCATCCAGAGCGAGAGGCGGGGGTCCGGTCTCCAGCTAACAACCGTTCACAGGCACCAGTTAACCTGACCCCACTAACTGCAGGTGACTGTGGGAGGAACCCACACACCCACGGTGGTGGGGGCAAACTCAGCCTTGACTTTTAATTTGAAATGTATTTTTATGTCCCTTGGTGCTCCTAGTTACTCTGAGCAGATTACGAGGACGTTCCTCGAGATGAGGGCCCGCCTGTGAATAAAGCGTTGCTCGTATTTCACACTGATTTGCAAATAATCAAATGACATGAATAAGCTGGAGGGAACCTGCTTTCTGCTGACCCGGCCTGCAGATCCTCTCCCATCACCACACCTCTGACAGGTGGCAGCAGGAGGCTCCTCCCCCAAACCACTCCTACCAACCCGTGCTCTCCTAACCTCCCACATCCACGGGAGCGGGAGAGTAAAGCCACACACACACACACACGTGCACACTTCTGAGAAGTGTGTTGCCATGTGGGGCCTCGTGGCTGCCGGGTCCGTCTTCTTCCCAGGACTCTTCCTCCTGTCCAAACAGGCTCTCAAACAGCTGATGGGATGGAGCGAGGGGGACGCCGCTGTCGTGTCAACACGGTAGGAACACACACACTTCAGAGGACATCACACTTGTCTTTCTCTTAAACGCAGTTTGACTTGCGGAGGATGACCTCCCCAGAAGTGAGTGAGTCCCAGTCCTATCCTGACCTCAGTTTGACCTGGCGGTGTGTGAGCTGAAGCTGCTGCAGATGAACCAAGACTGTTTTTGTTTGCTGTCCCTCATCACTTTGTGTCTCTTTGTAGTTATTGTGTATCTGTGGTTGTATCTTTTGCACTGTTTGTAACTGGTTTAATGACTTTACGTGTCCATGTGAGTATTAGTTTTACTTTCCAACAATAAGGAGGCTGTCACCTCAAACAGCTCCTCGCTGGAGCCTTTGCATGCTTTATGAGACCTAAATGTGAAGCTTTTATTTTATTTAGTTCTTTTTTTGAAGATTTAGATGCATTACGCAAACATACGACACATGTCCAGTTAAAGTTCAGCTGTTTGTTTCTCTTGTTTCAGCTGCTTTGATTATTATCTTGCTTGTGTTCTCAGCCTGGTGTCATCCATCCAGTCCATCATGGCCTCCTCAGCCGGATGCATCATCATCGCGTCCTGCAGGGACGTCATCGAGGACCGGTGAGGACTCCTCTGGTTCTTATTGTCTCTTCATCATTTTACCTTCATACAATTAAACCTTCCCTCTTTGTGGTCCATTTATCAGCAGTGTCATTGTTATGTATTCTTTTCTCATCAAAATTTGCTCCCAGATTATTTTGAATTTAGACATTTTTGATTTTAACATTCAGCTGAATTCTCCCAAAGAAAATTATTATTTTATCCAGGAATAAAAATATATTTAAAGCTTTTTTTCTGCTGCTGCATAGAAAAGGTAAAGCCCTCAGCCTCAGTGTGAGGATTCAGTATGAAGCAAAGCTCAGCCGATAATCTCATTAACAATCTGAGCCTAATGTGCAGCAGCAGCAGGGTTATTTCAGTCTGAGACTAATCCTGCACGCTGAGCATGATGGGAAATGAAACTCTGTCCAGGAGCAGAGGGACGACAGCGGAGCGCCGTGGTGGTCAGCTGGTTTCTCATTTCCCAGTCAAAGTGGAGCAAAGGTTTGAATCTGAGTCTGAGCTGCATTTGCTTATCAAATCACAACGCTCCACAAGCAGCAAGGAACTCTGGGAGTTCGTACACCTACAGCTCAGCAGCAAGTTCAGTTTAGAAAATACATTTTTACC
This sequence comes from Aulonocara sp. 'chitande type north' Nkhata Bay, assembly GCF_057382095.1. NCBI lineage: Eukaryota > Metazoa > Chordata > Actinopteri > Cichliformes > Cichlidae > Aulonocara > Aulonocara sp. 'chitande type north' Nkhata Bay. The sequence goes on from NC_141347.1 coordinate 36,640,797, forward strand.
TCAAAAATAGGAAAGAAGGAAGCGTTTCAGTGCTTTACCACAGTAAAAGTATCCTAAAAACCTCCAATACACTTCTGACAATTCAGCCTTCAGGCTCCTGCCTGCACAGCTGAGCTTTTCATCCACTCACACGTATCAGGAGTATCAGGAGTATCAGGGTGATTTTGGAAAAGGTGCTGCTGGTTGTCCATGCAGGGTGGAGGTCGGAGTGGACGGATGGAGCCACATAATAAATGTTGTTCTCCTTGTTTCCATCACATCTCCTGTTGCTCCTGATGCTCATATTAAACATGACCATGAGCTCAGTGTATTGTAACAGTTGCTGTTGTAATGCAGTGTGTCGCCACATGGCGGCGCCCCCATTTTGTTCTTCTTCGCAGTCTCTCTGCGATGGATTCTTCTGTGTGTACGTGGGCTAGTGTGCTCTCAGGAAATGTGTGGTAGAGGTGGTACTTTTATTTTTGATACTTTAAATAAATGAGTACTTCTGGAAAGTCAGAAGCCGTTGCTGATTCGCTCTCCACCGCACGTTACAGCATGCACAGTAATGACAAAAGCTCTTTTTTCTAACTGTTGGATCAGTGTGATGTCACAAAGTTGGGATAATACAGAAGCCTCACCCACATGCTGTGTATGAGGGGCAGCCAATCAAAAGACAGGTCTCTCACAGGGAGGAAAAACTAGTTTCAGGTGACCTGAGAGGCTCCAGTGTGAGACAAAGAAGGATTACTTTTAAGTGTGATTCATGCAAAGCTGCTTTAGAAGACTCCAAGACAGAAAATCTAGAGTTGGAAATAAGAAGAGAAGGACAGCTGAACACGCAGGTGCAGTTTGTTTTAGAGTCTGGGAGTCTAATCAGATCTAAATGATTGTTTTAATTATTCATTTGTGGACACCTGCTTAGAAGACGGAGGAAAAGGTGCTCAAAGAGGCTCAGACATTTTATGTCTGAACTGCAGCTTCTTCTACTTGCATTTCAGTGTGACAGCGCCCACTAGTGGATGCCCATGCTTACTGCAGTAAAGGAAGTCAGGTGACAAAGTGTTGGAGCCATGAAGTGAGTGCAGGGAGGAGGCCAGGGTGGATGTATGGGTCAGATAACGTTAAACTGGAGCACAGGGCGGTGTCTTGGATGTTTCTGGCCTAAATGAACCTGATGTCTTAAATCTGAGATCAAAGTAATGACGCTGCTTCAGCCTCTCTCCATCTCCTCTCTGCTCAGACATTGGCTGACTGATGCCTACATCTTATTTGCCACGCCTTACTTTGCCTACGACATCTACGCCATGTTTCTGTGTTACCGGCACAAGCTGCAGGTCAAAGGTCACGAGGAGGCGGGCCAAAGCGTTGGGTTGATGGGAGCCACTGTGATTGGTTACCTGCGCAGGGAGTTCCTCATGGTGCTGCACCACATCTTCATGGTGACCTTCTGCTTCCCCGCCTCTCTGGTAACTATGACAACAGCAAACATTGACAGTGACACATCCACCCTGATCATAGACTGTACACAAAGATGGACACCTTTGCATTTGTTCTCTGGGCGACTCATGAATAGAAGTCTATGAGAAAATTAACCTTCAGCTCATCTGTCTGAGCTTAGTGAACACTTTCCTGATGAACTGATGGTGGCAGTCGCTGGTTTCAGGTCTTACTGAATAAAACATGGAGTCATTTTGGAGCTAAAACCCCCAGGAAGTAGGACTCAGCTTGTTGAGGTTCAAACAAACTCTGAAGTGCCAAAAGCTGCAGTTCCTCTGACATCCACTGGAGGTCCCAGCGAGTGGCAATGAGTGCTACGAAAAACTTTAGTCTCAACAGATCATTTGCTCCTTTATAAAAACTGTTTAAAACGTATTAAGGCTTAAAGTTTAGGGGCGTGGCCTCTTTGGCTGTATCTGCAGCTAACTGAAGTCCCTGAACTGGACCTCTAGACCATGTTTAAGCTGTTGGGGCCTTTGGGAGCATTTTTAATGATCTGACTGAGAATACGTCTGCTGTGAGGCTGCTGTACTAACAGACCGTCTGAGGCTGAGCTCCAGTTTAGGTGGAATTCTAAGATTTTATTCGGATGTAACTTGACTGTTATTGGCAAATATCTGTGTGATGCTCCCATACAGTTTATGATAACCAAGCTAGCTAGAATTAGCTGCTAACTTAGCGCTCTTGAGTCCCTGTGGTCCAAATGTGATCACCTCCAAAATGCTAACACTGCGGGGTTTCCAGTGTGAGGGTGACATCATGGTGGCTACATCCATCGTCTTTGTACAGTCTGTTATTATAGTAAAACATGTGTACATTAAATTACAGTTTCTCCTTCCTGTGTGTGTGTCAGCTGTGGAGGCAGGGTAAAGGTGATTACTTCCAGGGCGTCTTGTTTCTGGCTGAGCTCAGCACCCCGTCCGTCTCTCTGGGGAAAGTCCTGATCCAGGTAATCCGCCTCCCTCCAACCTTTTACTTGTGTGTGTGTGTGTGTGTGTGTGTGCATGTTTAGACATCTTTATGAGTTGTCTACTATACTTATGGGGACCAAAACCAGCTCCCACGAGTTTGAAGACATTTTTGATGCTTAAATGTGGTTTTAGTGTCAGGGTTACAGTTAGTTATGGTTAGGCTTTCATCTCTGACGGTTAGAGTACACAGCTAGTCAGTGAAAGTGTGTGTGTGTGTGTGTCAGATACCTAAACTCATTCAGTGTTCAGTATTGATCTGGACTACCAAAAAAAAAGATCAAACAGATTTATTGATTGATTTAAGAAAACACATGACGTCAAACGTTCCAATAGAAACCAACTTTATACGTTAACATTAAGACAAGCAGGCTGCTGCTTGGATGTGAAACCTTGATGCTCAGTCGAGAAAATCAGAAAACTCCTCGTTCTAAAGAGACACTAAAACCACAAGCAGCTGACGCTAGCACGAGCACGGATGCTTTTATTAGCGGAGCACATGAGGACCCAGGAGGGTGAGTCAGAGATCAGGGTGTCCACGCAAAAGACACTGAAGCCACGGTGCCGGACACTGAAGGGAAAGTCAGCTCCTACAGGGACGAGGCTGAGGGACGGGTCACCTCTGATACAAACGTAAGCGAAAACAAGTGTGAGCCCTTAGAGAGGACTTGGAAACCAGAAGGACATTCAGAGTTCATCATGGAGAACTTTCCCAAAGGAAATGGGCAGGAAAGAATCACAGATGTGGAAAATGAACCGGCTCCTTTTTGCCTTTAGAAGATGTGAAGGAGTGAAAGATTGGCGAATGGTGGCTCGTGTTTGAGTGACCAGCAGCCATCATCGTGCTGCACTGGCTGCTTGAGCATTTCTTTAGTTTAGTCACTTGTATATCATTTGTTCTCAGCACTTTTCGGTGTCCTTCCATTCTCCTTCTTTCTTTCGTCTCTCTACCGCCACACTGGACTATCCATCCACCCATTCTCGTTCGCTTGTCGTTCGCCGCGGGGGGGCTGAGCCTATCCCAGCTGTTTGTAGAGGCAGGGTACACCCTGGACAGGTCGCCAGTCTACACTGGACTATTCATTTCAATTTCATTTCATTTATATAGCACCAAGTCACAACAGCAGCCGTCTCAGGGGGCTTTAGGGTAAAGACCCAACAATCATATGACCCCCTATGAGCAAGCGCTTGGAAACACTCTCTTTCAACAGGAAGAAACCTGCGGCAGAACCAGGCTGGTTTTTTATTCATTAAATAATTAACTCATTGATTCATTAATCTACGTTTTAGTTACACACTCAGTCAGTGTGTCGGGTTATAACTGGGGGCGTTGCTGTGATGGCGCCTCGTCCTCACCCTGACAGTCTGACCATGAACCCCGTTTGCTTCCTTCACATTTGGAGCGCTGAGCAAACTATTTGTTTTCTAAGTATAGAAGTTCAAGGATGAGGATGTTTTATATTTCTCTCTGTTCTGCAGCACGGCTATTAAAATCATGAGCATGTGTAGTGTATCGTCTCCCTGACCCACTTCAGAAACACATTTGAGTTTATTCTGGATTATATAATCTCTGTCCTGGCACCAAATGTGTAATAATCTAAACACTAAATTGATCCGCTGCTTTTTTAAGTGCATATGCCTCCATCCACCGTCTCCCTCAGCAGCATGAGTCTGCTGATGTTTAGACTGATTCTGGGGAAACCTGAGGGGGACTATAATCTATAATCTCCATAATTTCTAACATCAGGAAAAGCTGAGCACTGTGCTTTCTCTGCACATGCTCATTGGGACTCTCTCCATGCTTGTGGAGCAGATAATTTAAAATTGATTTGGGATAAAATAGTCTCTTTTTTTCTTTTCTTTTTTAAACTAAAGCATTTTTATTCTGTCGTCTACACTTTAACCTCCTAGGACCACATATGTGGACGTCACATTTTGGGTTATTTAGACCAAAATACAGAATTTGTCTCTACAAGGGCCCGATGTCCACCTGTGAGGACAGCATACTGCCACCGCTCTATCGAAATTTAAAACAAACCTCCTCATACATGGATCCCAGTTTTCTCAGAAACAAAAATCAGGTAAAAAAAAAATAAAATCTGGTAATTCTTTGTTTTTACATCATCAGGTCCCAATCAGCCCAAATATCACAGAGAAATTACAAAAGCATGCCATGAAAGAGTTCAGGTGGTTAAATAACTGCAGCTTTAAACCGGAACCGTTTTCATTTTTCAATATAAAATGTAAATACTGTCGTTTCCAGCTGCTGTTGGCAAACCAACATATTCTAATAACGTGCTGGACAACACATCACGTCCCAGCGAGACACACTGGTCAGTTTTTTCACCGTGAAAATACAGAAAACACACTTTAGTTACTCACACAGCGCTCTTGTCTTTATTTCTATTTTACAGATTTCTAATCGTTTGTGTTCTATCACCTGTGCAAATAGACTTTAAAAAGCTCACATTTAATAAAGTACACTGGTTTAATGAAAGCTCTGACTTCTAAAATCATTTCAAGCACATACAGAATGTTAAGTATTAGATCAGCAGTTACATAATTAACTCTGACTGAAACATTTCCAGCTCTAATCAGAACCAACGTTTGACGTCTCCTGTCATTATTTGTTAAAGTGAATTATTTGTTTTCTGTCTCGTTTCTCTTCATGATGATGACGATGATGATGATGATGTCTTCAGTATAAGAAGCAGCACACGCTGCTGCACAAAGTGAACGGCGTCGTCATGCTGCTCACCTTCTTCGGTTGTCGGGTCTTACTCTTTCCTTACCTGTACTACGCCTACGGCAGGTAAGCCACGCCCACCTCAGCTTTTGTAATAATGATCAAAAACAACAGTGATTGTCTGCAAACACAAAAGCCCCCAAAATGAATCAATATTTGTTTAATGATTTTCCTCTTTGTCTTCTAAAACAACACAAACAAACAAACAAAAATATTTCTTGGCCATTTATTGATTTATTGTGGAAAAGATGACCCAGCATTACAGATCTATAAGGATTTATATCTCATTTAGTTATCAGTTAATTTAAAGGTGGACGTGGTTTGTGTGTGTCTCAGTGTTCAGTGAAAAACAGGTTTCACATAAAAACTGTCAAACAGCAACACGACCCACGTTTGCTTCCTTTCAGAGGCTGAGCTGAGCGTAACTTTCTTTTACTTTGTGTTATAAAACCAAACTATGTAGCAAATCAAATGAAATGAGTTCGACTTCATTTTAAGATATTTGTAAAATTCAACATAATCAAATAAAAAATGAGCCCGTTTACTCTGAGCTGAGGGCGCGTGAGCCGAACACGTTACATCCGCAGCGTGACGGTGAAAGAAGATTCTGATCTTTCATCTTTGTGAGCGAGAATCTTCTGACTCCTCAGAAACATCCAGAACGCTGTGTGACTGTGAATCAGACAAACTGAAGATTCTTCTGTCGTGAGAAGTTAAGATTTACACTTTTTAGCTGCTTTTTTCTCTGAAGGTTAAAAATATCAGAGTACTTATTTTATTTTTCTTTAAATGTCTAACTTATATTTCAGTTTGGCTCACCTCAAAAACCAATAATATCTGTTTTCTATCCAGTTATAAATCTTATAAATGATCAAATCTTCCAAATAACTTTGAAATTTACAGATTATATTTTTATGTAAAACTTTTTTCTGCTTGTCTTTGACTCGTTTGACTTAATGTAGAAAACGTAAACATGTTTTAAGATGACTCGTTGTCACACTGCAGAGAAACTGAACTCTAGTCATTGACTAATCGCTGTCGTGTAATTATTCTTGTATTAAAATCTTTTGCGTTTGAACTGACTTCGAGTTGTTCATGAATGTCTGAGCCACATCTCATCGCAGCTTTGCATGATTCATAGTTCAGACTAACTTTTGGAAGCCAGCAGAGGGGCCTCAGAGAAATAAGGCCGCTGCTATAAAACTCCATGATGACCTGACACAACCAGAAACATTCAAAATAGTTCTCGATGTTTTACAATTTTAAGTATTCGTCTTCGACACGAGGGAATGTTTGATAAAAAAAGTATTAAAATGTCAGTGTAACTTTGATCACAGCGCCCCCTGCCTTGTGTTTCAGGTATGCATCGATGCCGATGTACCGGGTGCCCCTGGTGGCCCCATGGCAGTGTAACCTGGGGACGGCCCTGCTCTGGCCTCTTCAGCTTTACTGGTTCACGCTGATCTGCAGAGGAGCTCTGCGCCTGTTCACCGAACGCTCAAATTCACCACCTGCGATTCTTAAAGCCGACGGCAATGTGGGCCCAGCTAACAGCTGCACAACCAATCAGACAGCTGGTGGAGGAAGAGGAGAGTAATGTAATCCGATCAGTGACGTCTGCCTTCAGAGCCAATCAGATTACCAGGGGGGCGGTGACTGTTACAAACAGATGAGTGTTTCTTCTCGTTTATGGTAAAAGTTCCAAGGAGTGAACGTAGTGACAGAAAAGCTTACAGACGCAGATCCATTATTAAATGGAAAAAGGAGGAAATGAACATTAGAAGTGTCAACAAGTTTAATCAGACGGGAGACGACGGCTGTTTGTAGTAAAACCACACAAGAAGAATCAGGATTTACCGATCACACTGACGTTTACGAGATCATACGAGGAGCAAACCTGTACCCGACCTGTAAGGACAAAAGATCAAACTATATATAAAAAGGTAGAAATGTTTTGTGTGAAGATGATGATAATCGGTTTAAAGGGAACAGAAATCATCCTCTAGGATTAGCTTCATTTTAAGGAGTCCCACAGGGATCAACATCAGGCCCACTGTTATTCACTCTGCACATGAACATTGATCATGTCAGGATCCAATCTGCTTCACCAGATTTTCTAACCACTGATTAAGAATATATTAAGGAATCAAAGTATTACATATTTATCAAACAGGTTATTGATCATTATTTTGGGGGACTATTAAATAGCATATTTGTAGGTGCAGAGGAGTAGGCATTCAGCCTGTGGTCACACTGTGAGCTACACTGGCCCTCCGTATATTCGTTAAGTCAAGTTCATTGAAGTTTGTAGTGGTTCTATAATAGGTGCCTTAGTTTTTCCACTGTTTCCAACAGTAAATATTGTCCAGCTTCATTCTGCAAAGTCAGTTTTGAAGCTTCCTTTCCCCCCACGAGCACCACAGAGCCTGCGTCGATATCCAACATCAAAGCTATTCAAGTGTTTACAGTCGCCCTCACCTCTGTGTCACTTTTAGCTGAAGAAAGGACTTCCTGCTCCTGCGTACAACATCATCTGCACTGTTTATGCTGACAATACCATCTTGAGGATTCACGACTTCATTAGCATTTTGACCAGTGTGTGTTTGACAGTGCCGAGGCCTTTTAATAAACAACAACAACCACAGGCCTGCATGTTTGTTTGTTTTCTGATCCACTCACGTGACTCAGTTTCACGTCGGCTCGTTTGAATCTTGTGTCTGATTTTTTTGCAGCATATAGTTTGTTCTCATGTCTTTCTACAAAATACATGTTGATCAAAGATCTTCCTGAATTAATAAATTTGACTTAAAACTGAATATTTGACATGAATTTTCTGCACTGATCATCTCTTTATGAAGCACCAAGAATGACATTTACCCATGTTTCATTGTTATTTAGTTTCCAGGTATTTCTCAGAGACAACAGTTAACAGCTTGCTGGGGATGACGACTGCTTTTTAAAATTCATTTATTTATTTATTGTTTATAGACAAATCTCATTAAGAACATCTGAATGTCCATCAGGATTTACTAAATCAGACTCATTTCTTTAACAAAGTTCATTTCTGTAAATAAACCTTTGTAAAGGTCGCAGGTTGAAGTTACCTGTACAGGTGTCAGTTTTGTGCTTCAGACTTCAGGAAGTTTGGGAATTATAGTTTTCTGTTTGAATTTTAAATTTAATGCTAATCATAAAGCAAAGCACATCTCAGGTTTGTTTTAATCACCAAACTTAGAAATAAACAAATAATAATAATAATAATAATAATAATAATAATATATAAAATGAAATTGGAATTACTCGTCTTTATTTCTGAGTCAGTTTTGTTTAATACATCCTGATAAAAGTCTCGTAGTTATGTCATCATCAGCAGTTTGCGTCTCTGTGGTTATTCTGGTCTTTTCTAGCAGGCCTGGACGTCTTTGTCGTCCTTTGGACAATTCACGTCTTCTCAGTTTGTCTCTTGTCTTCTTGAGTCTTAGTTGTTTGCATTTCACTAGGATGTGTTTGTGCGTCTTCAGTTGTTTTGTCTTTCTTTGCAGCTGTTTGCTGTTATTTTTCATCTTTTCATGATCATTTTTGCAGCTTCATCTCGTCTCTGATGTAAGTTTGTATCTATTTCTTGTCGTTTGTGTCTTTTATTTTTTTCAGGCCTTCAGCCTGTTTTTCACTCGTTCATTTGGAGCTTCGTTGTAGTTGTTTGGTTTGTCACTTTAATTGTTTCACATCCTCTGAAGTTTCCTTTGTGGCCGATTTTTCTCCTCGTGATCTTTTTGATTCTCTCGTCATCTTTTGCTGCTTTTGTATTTGTTTCGTTGGTTCTTGGTGTTGTTACTTTAGCTTGGAGCAGTCGCTTTCTGCTGCTTCTCTCAAATCTTGGCAGATGAAGTAGAAACACGTTCTTAGACAAACTAACTGTACTTCGTTTTCTTTTTAACTTAAGAGCAGCAGTCCTGTTCATGACGCCCCGTTTACTTGACGTGGACTCAAACCTGCGTGTGAAGGCTTTGCTTGACATAAGCTTCACTGGATGCAGCCTTGGTGAGCGCTCACACACAGGAATCACTGTAACGCAGCCTCCTTTGTGTTACAAATGTAAACATTTCAGCTCGCAGCTTGAGCTTCAAATACCGTTAAAGTAAAATGACTCATTAGGCAGAGTGGATTATTATTGGATCATATTTACTGATTAATCAGTGGATTTCACTCTAATGGTCTGGATGAGTCGTGCACCACTCGGAGAATCATTCAGCTTCATAAGAAGTAAAGTGGTGTGGAGTACAAGTCACATATTTAAATGCAGAAATACCGTTGAGTAGAATCAGAGCATAACATAGTACTTCAATAAAGTCTATTAAACTCGAGTAAATGTACTCAGTTACACTCCACCACTGCTCTGAGATTATCGGGACTAACGGCTTCGCTAATCTGGGGCCTCGGTTCATGCGTGATGTGGAAACTTCAGCTTTAGTCAGACTGATGTGAGGATGCAGGTTCGACCGAAGGAGCAGGAAGTGACGAAATACAACATGTCACATGACCAGACTCACGGGAGCATCAGTCGCTCCACGGTCGGAGGAGACATGAGCTCACAGGACAAAGACACATCACAGTGGGGCAGGTGGGTGCAATGACATTTACAGACAGCAGGTGGCAGCGTTCAGCAGCTTCACGTGACATCATCAGCCCCTCTGCATTTCCTGTCCGCGCAAATTTACAGTTTTTTCTGATTGCTTAAGCACATTTTTTGTAACTATTGGCTAATTTTGCAAAACTCTTCACACAAATAAGAAAACCTGTCACCCAATCATCAAAATATTGTAGTTCTCTTGCAAAAGCAAACACAGCTAGATTAACTCTTCACACCTTCGTAAAAATGGTGTTTCCGTATCAAACAGTACACACAAGCCATCATCTACTAAGCACACAATGCGCCAACTGCACACTGATGGTATGAATACAAAACACATCTGGCGTTTGCTTTCTCTGTGCACAAGGTAGGCTATGTCAGTTTGGGCTCATACTTCTGTCATAGATCCATAAGCATAGAGGGATCCAAACTTCAAGTACTGGTGTTTATTCAAACACATCAAAACAAACACAAGTGGTTATTTCCAAGTATAGGATTATTTGCAATCGCCATAATGACTATATGGGTTACTTGGTCTGCAGTGAACATGCTTCCTCTGCCCCAGCATCTGGTCATCTAGCAATTCTGTAAAGTAACAATTTCAGTATTTCTACATCTATGGTATTGGTGTGTTTCTCATTGGCATATGGCAGTGCTACAGATCTTTGTGCGAAGTGACTGTACTCACCGATTCTCATTTCAAGACGTCCTCATGGTGCTTGCTACAGTGTAGCGGCTCGAGTTAGGCTGGACCCGTTGGCCAGCTACCCTCAGGGTCATTCCACGGTTGATTACATGGTCCACTATTGTAGCTCTGATGTCATCAGTGATTCTATTTCTTACTCTTCCTACCCTTCCTCTCCCCCCTCCTCATCTTCCTCTCCCCCCTCCTCGTCTTCCTCTTGCTCCTCCTTGTCCTTGTCGTCCTCTTCATCCTACTTCTTCACCTCCACGTCCTCTTCCTCGGCCTCCTCTACTTCTCACTCTTCCTGCTCCCTCCATTGTACTCCGCACACACAGCTTACCTGTATTATAGTGCTTAGGCTGATTGCAAAGTGAACTAATTATCTAAAAAAGTTTTCACATGTGAAAGTGTGCCAGACAGTTGGCAAGTTAGTGTTAATGATAGCCATACATGTGTATACTTTTGCTAGGAGTGTGTTGGAAATTTGGTAATTGAGTGTTGTGCAGTGAATTGTGCCTACAGTTTTGCAAAGTGTGTGTTACAAAATTGCAAACTGAGTGCAAAGCAGTTTTTGTGCTTTTAGTTTTGCAAACTCAGTGAGTGGTTTTGCTATAAGTCTGAATAGTTTTAGAGATTGTGCTACAGGAATCACAGTTAGGGTTTAAGCATTCAGAAAAAACTGTAACAGCCAGCCCCCTGGTCAGTAGATCTCAGCGCGTGAACGACCGCAGAAACCATCAGACATCAGCACGCGGGAGGTTGTTGATGACGACAACAATCACAGCATCAACGCACAATAAAGTGGGACACACACTGACAGACACGGCCCACTCACGCTGACCTCTGAAGCTTCAGGTAAACATACAAACAGGAGTTCGAGTTACACGCACGGTTTCTTGAGCCTCCCACATTAATAACATGATCGCTGCTCTGATTTCACAGTTTCATCATTAATCATCGTTGGTTATTAATGATGAAACTGTGAAATCAGTCTGAACACGAAGCACAGACACAGTTTAAAAAAGAGGGTTCAAGTCTGAACATCCTGAATTTGAACACCTGTCGATCTGTGATGCTTGTTTTTCTGGTTTCAGTAGAAACACCAGCAGGACACGTCTCAGCTCCTCATGGCAAACATCCAAAGGTCTTCCTCAAAGTGGCGACACCCTCAGCATCAGAAGCCCTGCTCCTGCTTTCAGCAGAAATAACTCGAACACCTTTACTCGGGTTATTTGATCAAAAAGATGTTTCCAGCTGACAGACTGGCAGCTTTGCTCTTTAAACCATGTCACTCAGCAACATATGAAGCTGAGCTTTTCAACCCTGACCTCAGTTTTAAATGATCGCTGGAAAGAAAGGAAACAAATTATAGGATAAAATGATGTAAATTAAGATTTGGCTGAAACGAGATGACTGATCACTGTGACAATTTATTGATTTTCAGTTGATCCTCTTTGAATCAGTGCTGTCAGATAAACATGACGGATTTAAAGTCGAATGTTCTCAGAAATCAGAAGAAATCGTTCTGTGGATAAACACAACTGCACCTTTGGCCTCAGCAGCTGAGAGTCTGGTCAGCAGCACAGCTCACATTTAAAGTTACAAACGTCACATTTTCACTGACAGTCCTGTTTCTCTGCAGCTCTGCATTTCACCCAGTACTTCATATTTGTTGTACTTGTACATTTTTTTATTGAACAGTTTAAACTTGTGAGAACTGACTGATCCTTTTGTAAACTCCTGTTTAAAACCTTGTAAATAAACTGAGGCTGACCTCATGCCCCAAACATCTGTATTTAAGGTGGACTGAACCTCAACTTGGGCCAGGTTACAGTCATGTAATACCAACATTAACCACACGATGGAGCAGTGTCAGCAGACTCGTTCAGATCCCCTGATCAGGAAACCGCTGCCCCCCGGTGGTCAACGTCTTACTTCAGGTTAGCAGAGGGCATTTGCTAGATTTAATCTGCAGATTATTTTAAAGTAATAAGATTAATAACAGGTTTCATTTACCAGCGTAATTATTTTAACCTAAACACAGAAAATGAGGATTTCTCTTCTTATAACCAGCAGCTGTATTTTCCCCTTTAATAACTCAACGTTTCAAAGAGGATCCGTTTTTCTGACAGGACTTTAAAATCACGACTCATCAGTAATTGAATATTTATTATTTAACCACAGGTTCATCGTCTCACTTGGGGTCATCTAACAGTTTGTTTCTTGAAGGTCCAATCAGGGATGAGGTCTCCAGCTCAGCTGTGACTGAGTCCTGTATCCTCCCTGCTCTTTGAACCGATGCTCTCATTATTACTTGTCCCAAATAAATGAATACAAACACTGTTAAGACTTTTTCACATGAAGGAATAAAAGCATCTTCATAATGTGAGTAAAGGTCAGTTTCTGCCCTCAGACTGCTGAACATTTTAAAACGAATGTAAATCAGATTTAATCATTCAGTCTCAAAGATCTTTAAACACAGAGAAACAAATAATTGTAATGGAGTATTTTTCAGCCCTTCAGCAGTTTCTCATTAAACGTTTCAGCCCCGCCCCCTCACACGTCATCCATCCTGTTAAATGAATACAAAAAATGCAAAATTGTTGTTTGTTGTAGTTTAATTTTTTCCCCCAGAAAGAAACCACAGCATTCATAGAACTTACATCAATTCAGCTCTTTGTACACAAATCCTATTCTCCCAGTTCAGTCACGTGACCATGTTTGTTGTCCTTTTAAAATCCAAGTTACCTTCGAACCTCAGACTGCAGGAAAAAACCCTCTCATTGGTCTTTTAAGTCTTTAAAGTCACAACCTTAAAAAAGAGCAGGGTGACCTGGTGTCCTTCATCAGGACCAGTTTAACCCCAGTTTGGACTCTGGAGGTGGAAAGGCCGTCAGCGGGTCAGTGCAGAGATGTGGAAAAGCATTTGTAAATAAAACAGCCTACACAGACACAGCAGCTGGAACACGTTTCAGAGATTAGGACAGGAAATGAACTCAAACATCAGAGACGTCAGCCTCGTCACGCTCACCGCCTTTACAGAGTTGGGAAAGCCGCACTCGGGGAAATATTTACACCTCAGCTTCACCAGTTTGACCCAGTCAGAGATGTTTCACCTGCTGCATGAGAGCTTTCAGGCTGAGCACACTCACCACAGTCACACAGCTGACATACCTGCAGCGAGGAGCCAAAAAAGCTTTCAGGAAAAGTGATTTTATGCAGGAAGACTAAACCCACAGGCCCGAGAACCATCACTTCAACAGCAAACCTACAAAACACTGACGTCTGTAAGTGTGCTCACATCCCTCTGGGCTTTGCAGGTCTATATCCTGCTTGTTATTCATGCTGTAATTTATGGCAGTTCATGGAGGACGAGTCTGGAGCATGCCTAAGAAACTGTCCCCATCCCTGCTCTTACGTTTACTGCAGCAACATCTTTAAACCAAATAAGTCCACACAGCTCTTCATTAAACTTCTCTCTTTAGATGAAACTCTTCAGATTATTCTGGAAGGTGCCTACAGACATGATAATGAGGGTCTGAGCATCAGTAATGTTCTCGCTCAGGTTTAATTTGTAAGCAGACCCGAGGCTTTGCTGACACCTGCTGGCCAGTTGTTGTACTGCGGTTGTCACACAGTCCTGAAGCTTTATATTTACTGTAAACATGATTAAATATGAGGATTTGAACGAATTTTAAAGACTTTGATCTGTGGACACTGACATGCTCATAACTACTAGACCTTTTCCCAGCAGGTAAGTTTTTTTTTATTTTTTTCAATTCCACCTTTGACTTTGTAGTTTGAATCAGTCGTTATTGGCTCAGGTCGTCCTGTATAACCCCGCCCTCTAGACGTCATCCTCATTTCATATTCGGGGACAGATTTGTTGACTCCTGGTTTAAACTTACTGCAGAAGAATAATCAAATCTAAATAATTTGCAGAGAGTTTTTGGAAGATGGCAGGTGTTCAGACAGAACGCTCTGAATAAAATTTGGTTTTTTTAAATAAGTATTTTCTTCTCTGTGGTTCTGGAGGTTTTTTCCAGGTGAACCTTTTTTTAAAATCCAGTAACGTCAGTTTGTTCTTAAATCCTGACTTTCTCAGGTTGGTTGTTCAGCTTAAATTAAGAATAAATCAGAGACTTGCTTCCAGCAGAGTGAGAACAGTGAGCATGAGGATTGTTCTAGAAACACATTGAGCTGCTTTAAAGCTGCAGAGCCCGTCTGAATATTTGTACCTTTAACAACAAGTTTCTCTTTGATCGTCACTATAAATGTGAGGAAATATAAACATTACTCAGATTACTCTGGAAGGTAACTACAGATATTATAATTAAACAACATCTCTGAGTAGCAGGAGCTGAAGTGTTTCCGTGTCACTTAATCCAGTTTAAATATCTCTGAATTTTGTTCTGAGGGGTGGAGAAGCTCCCTGAGTCTCCAGAGAGCTCCACCTTTTTGTAATTCTAACAATATTTTCTTGTTCTCATAAATCCTGATTTCAGGATTATTCCACAAGCACAGATTTTACTCCTGCTTTTAAAAATCACAAGATTTTACTTGTGAATCCCGTCAGTCACATAAATCCAGTCAGAAGATGACGGCTTGGTGAGTTTTCCCTCTAACACCATAAATGGATATTGTGCGCAGAACCTTGACCAACTCTTTGTATGACATTTGATAAAATAATCAGAAACAGACACAAACGGACACAGAGAGACTTTTTATTAGTATTTTATTTTTCCAAGATGACACAAAGTAAAGATCAAAACAGCGCTGACTCAGGAGGACTCTTCATGCTCAGCTCCCCCGCCGGTCCACCTCACAGAGTCAGGTGTGTTGTGATGTTTGCAATCCAGCCTGCAGCATATTTGCTGCAGTGCTGCATCTGAGCTCGATGAGTCTGCTGCCTTAGGTCTTATATTGTCCTTCCAGTGACTGTCAGACAACACCAAATATGGCCCAAAGAAAACCTGCAGCACCTGCACAGCGACCACAAAGTTCTGTACAGGAGAACTAACCGGCTAAAAGGAGGCCCAACATGAAGCTATTCAAATCCAGAACCTTCTCACTGTGATGCTGTAATAACACCCTGCCACCCAAACACCATCATAAAAAGACAAAGAAATAAGAGAAAGATGAAGGAGTGTAAAATGACACAACAGATACTAGAGGGCTAAAAAAGAGAAAACAGACCAGAAAATAGATAAAAACAAATGTAAAAGACACAAAATAAGTAAAACATGATGAAAATTTACCATGAAGAGAAGTGATGGGCACAAGAAACTGAAAATCATAAAAACACTGAACTAGCACAAAATAATGTGAAAGGCCCACAGAGCGACACCACACGACTCCAAAGAGCTTCATGGCTGCAGTCAGACACACAACAACACTAAACGGACACAGACAGACTTTTTAGTAGTTTTGTTTTGTTTTTGGAGGTCTGATGATCCCCAGTTTGATTATTATTTATGATATAAGCTGTTAAAGCCACAAATGTCTTCAATGTAAAAAAGAATAATAATAATAAAAAAAAATACTGATTTAAATTTGATGTTCATGTTTTTTTACTTGTTCTTTGCACTGGAAAAAAATCATATGTTTTGATTTGTCAATATATACATTATCTGGCATAAACATGCCAAAACAATAAAGTGAGAGTGAAATATACAGTTTTTTCTGAATGCTTAAACCCTAACTGTGATTCCTGTAGCACAATCTCTAAAACTATTCAGACTTATGGCAAAACCACTCACTGAGTTTGCAAAACTAAAAGCACAAAAACTGCTTTGCACTCAGTTTGCAATTTTGTAACACACACTTTGCTAAACTGTAGGCACAATTCACTGCACAACACTCAATTACCAAATTTCCAACACACTCCTAGCAAAAGTATACACATGTGTGGCTATCATTAACACTAATTTGCCAACTGTCTGGCACACTTTCACATGTGAAAACTTTCTTAGATAATTAGTTCACTTTGCAATCAGCCTAAGCACTATAATACAGGTAAGCTGTGTGTGCGGAGTACAATGGAGGGAGCAGAAAGAGTGAGAAGTAGAGGAGGCCGAGGAAGAGGAGGTGGAGGTGAAGAAGTAGGATGAAGAGGACAACAAGGACAAGGAGGAGCAAGAGGAAGACGAGGAGGGGGGAGAGGAACATAAGGAGGGGGGAGAGGAAGGGTAGGAAGAGTAAGAAATAGAATAGCTGATGACATCAGAGCTACAATAGTGGACCATGTCATCAACCGTGGAATGACCCTGAGGGTAGCTGGCCAACGGGTCCAGCCTAACTCGAGCCGCTACACTGTAGCAAGCATCATAAGGACATCTTGAAATGAGAATCGGTGAGTACAGTCACTTCGCACAAAGATTTGTAGCACTGCCATATGCTAATGAGAAACACACCAATACCACTGATGTAAAAATACTGAAATTGTTACTTTACAGAATTGCTAGATGACCAGATGCTGGGGCAGAGGAAGCATGTTCACTGCAGACCAAGTAACCCATATAGTCATTATGGCGATTGCAAATAATCCTATACTTGGAAATAACCACTTGTGTTTGTTTTGATGTGTTTGAATAAACACCAGTACTTGAAGTTTGGATCCCTCTATGCTTATGGATCTATGACAGAAGTAGCTCAAACTGACATAGCCTACCTTGTGCACAGAGAAAGCAAAAGCCAGATGTGTTTTGTATTCATACCATCAGTGTGCAGTTGGCGCATTGTGTGCTTAGTAGATGATGGCTTGTGTGTACTGTTTGATACGGAAACACCATTTTTACGAAGGTGTGAAGAGTTAATCTAGCTGTGTTTGCTTTTGCAAGAGAACTACAATGTTTTGATGATTGGGTGACAGGTTTTCTTATTTGTGTGAAGAGTTTTGCAAAATTAGCCAATAGTTACAAAAAATGTGCTTAAGCAATCAGAAAAAACTGTAAAAGATGCCTGAAACAAATTATTCTCAGGTCTTAGATGTGAAGATTTGCTGCTTTCCTTTAAATTATTGACTAGTTATCGCTTAGTGTTCATAAGACTTGATTAAAAACAGCAGGAAAAAGATGTAATGTAATGTTTTCAGTGACGCTGCGTGCAGATAAACAGAATCAACCTTTTGGGATTTCCTTACCTGAATGATTGAGCATGCATCAAGACGTTGATTTATTTTTTCTTTTTACGTTTATTTATACGTTTTTTTTTTAATCAGCTGTTTGATGAAAATCTAGTGGCTGTATGGTGAGTCAAAGGTACAGTTTTTCTCATGTTAAATTTGGAACTATTCAGAAAATCAAAAGCATATTGTGGGATAATCTCAGAGGCAATATGTCAGTAATTACAGGGTAATTGATTCAGGTCTTTCAGAAATATGGGGAAATTATAGTTATAGATATTACTCTTATAGTAATATCACTTCTACAGTAACAGTAAATGGCAAATCTTCCTCTTACTAGTAGAGCAGTTTTTTATTTAAAGAAATACACAAAATAAATTCAATAGACTGGCTTTTTTCCATAACGTTTTATCGATGTCTTAAAATATTGAGTTTGTATTTCGTGTATTTTCTAATGTTTTAATATCGCTTTTTAATTTTTTCTAATTCCGATTTAGAACAATTAACGTATTAATATACTACAATAACGTTGTTGTTGTTGTTGTTGTTGTTGTTGTTGTTGTTGTTGTTGTTGTTGTTGTTGTTGTTGTTGAAAATAATCATCATTATTGAGTCCAGCTGTTTTGCTGTCATATAAAGGCTGCACTCCTCGACCTGCCAACGATCGCGAGATTGAGGCCACTGCGAGAAGAACGGGTCCAGGCAAGGCATAGCAATATTCATATTTAGCAGCACGAGCAGCAGCAACAATAATAACAAGCAGTTTGTCCGGTTATGTAGGCAGGAGGAGAGATGAAACGCATGGTGCCAGCTTCAGCCAAAGACACGGATGGAGACACGGGACTGTGATCTGCAGGTACACGAGACGCCGCGCGCTGTGCTCAGGAAACACTGATAGCTAGGTTTATTAATAGCTAGCTAGCTAGCTGGCTAACGGTTAGCTTAGCTCGCGGAATGTTTGGCTACAACTGCTGTGGGATGATTCAGTGTGTGGTCGTCCTCTCTCTGACCACTTAAACCAGCAACAGCTGACTGAACACAGGCGCGACTGAGGGGCAGGTGCGTGGGCACGTCGAGTCTGTGGGGCTAACGGTGGCCAGCTAACGTTGCACGTCTTTAAAGAAGCTGAATGAGCACACTGCTAGTTCATGTTAGCATGCTAACGAGCCACCTAACGCTGCTGTGAGACGCTCTGTTATCAATAATCTGTAATCAATAATCAGGTGCTGGGGGAAGTGTTCGTGTCTTTTTGTCATTAAGGTGAAAGGTAACAGCGGTCAAAATAAAATGATACTAAAAACCGTTTTAATGATGTTTTTAGGAATCAAATGATCAATAAATCAGTTTTCGAGAACCCTGTGAGCAAACAATCTTTAATATACAAAAACTGGAACGTTTGGTCTTTGGACAGGAGTGTGCAAAAGTCTTACATCATCTTATGTCTTTATATATTGTAGGAAAAAAGGAAATGAATGTATGGTGCATTAAAACGTGTGCCAAGCATACATGGAAATGTAGTTAATAAGCCAAAATTGGGAGTGTAATTCTAGTGAGATTGAAAGTAAGTGTTTGGTGTGAGCGCCTTTATTCTTCAGCGTAGCCAGAAGTTTCTGTGAGGATCTTCAGGAATCGTTCTTCAGGCTTCTTGAAGGATAGTCAAAGCTCTTTTGGATGTTTCTGCCTCTTTGTTCTGTTCTGTGTCAGGATGATCCCGGACTGCTTCAGTAATGTTGATCCATGACTGATAATACTCTACTATTGCTCTCTTCAGGCCGTGTTTGGCATCTTTGTCAGGCTGAAATCATTTTTCCCCGATGGTTTTGCACAGTTGATCAAACTCTGATGGTGCTTTTCAAAGATCTCAAACACCACTGACTAAAATGCAAATGAGAGCCTCCACTGTGTTTTATATGTAATGTGGCATAGCTCAGCCTTAACTCCCCGCTTTCCCTTAAGAACTGATTCTGGACAGCCAGCCCTCTGATGAGGCTGCAGTGAACGTTAGACGGTCAGCTGAAGGTCCAGATGCAAAAACACCATCTTGTCTTTCAAATCGTGATATCTTCTGTACTTTAGATTCAGCCACTGAAATAAGAACAAATGTATTTTTGTGACAGGCAGCTGGTGACAAAGAGCCTAAAGATCGAACTTTTTTTCCTATGATGTGTGGACACAGCACTGGTTCATCCCTTGAGTCAGGAGTCTTTTTATCTTTGAGTGATTAATAGGTCAAAGTTCAGAGTCTTAACAAAATCTCAGGTACAAGGACTGGACTGGAAATGAGTGAAATAAAAACTTTAAAAGACCTTCAGAAATCTGGAGGCTCCCAGTAAGCGAAATTTAAAGAAATGAGTGGCTTAAAACTTTATACCTGTACCTGTCGATACCGAATGCTTAAATGCCCTCAAACTTCAGAAACTGAAGATTTTTAGTTCAAAGTATGACACGTGCTTACGATGAGACATCTGTCATCCAAAAGACTTCCTGTTACAGCAGCCAAAACATTAAACGCAGCCTATAATAAAATCACTTCAAATGGAAGTTAAATAAAAAATGTAACAAAACTGAATCATATTCAAGAATCTAAAATAAGAACCAAACTCAAAACCCCTAAAATTCTTTGAGCAATATGAAGGAGCCACAACACGGATTCAACGATGACGCAAAGTTTTACATGACGAGTCTGAAGAAGGAAAAATTAAAAACTCGACGTTAGAAGGTAGACATGATCTCGAGAGGCGTCCAGTCCAACATGAAGGCACGATGAGTGAAATAACCGCTGGCGACATGGGCGGGTCCTGAGTTGACCCTGCCTCAGCTTCCACTTGATTACCAATGAGAGTGCAGAATAGCACTGATGGGCATGATGCTGTGGTAAATCTGGCAGCTGAATCCTGCGACGTTTGTGAGCAAAAACGAAGCATGACTGAACCACTTCCTGTCTCAACGTCACCCTAATGTTAAATTTGCATCTGTGACAGTTATTTAAAAAAATTAACTAAGAAAGAAATCGCTCTTTCAAAATGATCAGATCAGTTTTATATTTTTATTAATCTGGATGTTGGGAAAATCACAGCAGGTATTACAAAAAGTGAAAGCTGAGCTCGCGATTCAGCGACGCCTCAAACCGATTGTCGTGTCGTTTCTACGTGTTCTGATCCCAACGGCGCCACTGTTCACCTGATCGGCGCTTCATGTGTGGGTCTGTTTCCTATAAAAAATATTTGAATCACAAAGATTTTCAGACATTAAAGGCCGTTGTTGATCTCTGGCATGTTCGTCATGCTTCAACAGTTGCAGTGTGCCGACGCTGTTTCTGCTCGTGTCACTAACGTTTTTTCCCTTCTCTAGGATGTGGCGGCGCTCCTGTCATACAGACAGACATTGAAGAAGAGGCGGACCTTGTGACTCGTCTAACCTCAGACGGCACGTTTCCTGTGTGGGAGCCTCTTTGGTTTTTTCTGGCTGAAGTCTTTAGTCTCATAAATAATGTAGCAGAGGTTTGACCGCCTCTAAACGCCGTCGTTATCGTGGTTTGTTGTTTGTTCTTCTCCCTCGATGGGGCAGAGCTTCACCCTCGTTTGTAAATTGGTAGACTGATGTGGTGCAGGTGCCCCCCCACACTGAAGTAATCTGACTGATCATTGAGCCCCTCGGCGCCTCACGCCTTTAAGGAGGATGAACGGCTCCCTTTTAACCCCACCCAGCCCTCGGGCGGCAAACTCCTCCCCTTTACCTCCATCTCCCTCCCCCTCTCCTTCCCCGCCCTCTCCTTCCCTGCTGCCCTTGTCCTCGCGCCCTCCCCCTCTCCCTCCACTGATGAGCCCGCCATCCCAGGCCCATCCGTCCTCGCTGTCGGACACGCCCACGCCATCGCCCTCACCTTGCTTGAGCTGGACCGAATTCTGTGAGCTCCATGCCCGCGTCGCAGCCGGCGACTTTGCACGTCACTTCCGGGCGTTTCTCTTAGAGAACCCGCACTACTCCGCAGACTCTGCCGCTGCCTTCTGCCGCCGCTTCACCGACCGCTTCGTTCGCCATTTCCAGAGCGAGCTGGAGGGGGCTCTCCCGCCGAGCTGTTCCTCTGCACGGGATGAAATGGTGAGCTGGGCTCCCCAGTCAGACGCTACGTCTCTGGAAGAGGAGGCGGTCTCGCCGCTGTCCACGACTGGAGGGGCGGTCCCCCTGTGCCCTCCAACTAACACGACGCGGGGCACGAAGCCAGCGCCGGCACGTCTTGTGTTGGAGAACCGTGGCGGGGACAGGTTTCAGGATTCTTATGCCCACAGCCAAGTCATGCCTCCATCATCTTCGTCATCGTGCTGCTCTTCCGTAGGAGGGAACAACGGGAGGCGTGAGGAGAGTCGAAGCGTGGTGGCTCCAGGGAACGGCGACGCGCCTGTGGAGGAAGAGGAGGACAGCTGGCTCGGGGCGGCGTCCGTCGGCGAAGAGCTAGAAGAACGGGAAGCGGACTCGTCAGAGGTGGACAACGCAGACTCCTCCCACACTCCTCAGAATCCACCCTCCTCAGTCACTCCTCCGCCCGGCTCCAAGGTGAGCGGCACGCCTGGCTCCTCCAAAAACAAGCTGAAGAAGCGTTTCTCGCTGCGGAACGTGGGGCGCAGCGTGCGGGGCAGCGTGCGAGGCATCCTGCACTGGCGCAGCTCCTCCAGCGACGCCACGCAGGCGCAGCTGCCCTCCAGCTACAGCTACACCATGGGCGTGCAGGACACCTCTAAGAGGACCTCTGGCACTCAGCCTCCTACACCCACCTCCTCCATGCCTGTTTCTCTGTCCATGCCCCTCTCGCTTCCTCATTCCTCCTCCTCCTCACTGCCCCCTTCGTCGTCGAGCAGCGCCACCTCCCTGTCGTTGTCAGAAGCCGCTCGGGATCGGCGGCGGAGCAACGGCGAAGGAAGCGAGAAGGAGAAGTGGAGCCATCGTCTGGAGAAGCTCAGATTGTCACGATCCCCTCCTCCCGTCCTCACCTCGACCGCCTCCAGCTCGCACTCTGCAACGCTGCCTCCGAGCAGCGCCGCCGCCATGGGTCCTCCGAGGAAGGTGGGCCGGCTGGTACGGGAGGGCGGGGTGAGCGTCAGCTCATCCAGTGACGAGTGGAGCGGCAGCCACGGCTTCTCCGGCTTCTCCTTCGGTCTGCTGCATCACAGTACGGACAACAGTCCTGCCTCAGCGCAGTCTCCTGGAGCACAGCCGCCACCGGTGCAGTCTCTCGCCAGCGGGGGGAACGTGCCCTGGAGGGGAGGACGCTGGCACAAATGTCGGCTGGTCCTCCGAGAGCGGGACAGAGAAGGTGGCGAGCGTGGAGAGGAGTACTACCTGGAATTCTTCATCCCACCCAAAGTGAGTTCTGAGTAAACCTTTTAACTTGTGTTGGTGCTCAAAACAGGTCAAAGAGAAACGACTCGAATTTTTATTTTCTGACTCGATGAACATCTGCAGCAGAATCATTAAAAACGATATTGCAGAAAAGTAGCTTAAAAATCACACAAGCTCAAACATCAGTATGAAAAGTGGCGTCAGTGTCTAAATACTGTTTTTATTTGGTCTTCTGAAGCTTTGAGGGTCACAGGAGCCTTTAAAAAGTCCACAAAGGTGACAAAGCTTCACTTCCTGCCATCAACCCTACAACAGCTAAATGTGTTGAGCCGTCAGTCGATTGGTTCATTAGTCAGGCATATGAAGCGGTCAGCAGAAGAACTTGTAGCTCAGCCTGTCCTGGTTGTTACTGGTCAGGAGTGGTAGGACTGCCAGTGTCACCATCACCCACACTTCTCCAGCTGCCTGAACACGACCTTTGACCTGCTGCTAAATTGTGTGGCTGTATAACTAAACGGCAAACCTTTTGTCTCAGTCATCGAAGCCTCGGCTGACTGTGCCCTGCTGCGCCATCGTGGATGTGAGGAGCACCACGGCGCTCGAGGTCCCCGACAAGGAGAACACCTTCCTGCTGCAGGTAACCACGCCGTCAACCATCGGCTCTGATTCTTATGTCTACACAAACAATCACGTGCCGGCCGCTCAGTGCGTGTATGCAATGTGCAGAATGTAGTCTGTGAAAGCTGAAGGCGTACCACATGAACACAGGCCGCTTCATTGTTTTAGCCGCAGGAACTAAACCAGCAGGAAGAATGTGACAATCCAGAGACGTGCGAGCGAAAGCAGGTCGGAAGAATCTGGCGTCTTTATTTTTGTGGAGCATACATGTGGTGAAGCTGAGCATTGATGGACTCAAAGCAGCATCAGTGCACAGTGGGGGGTTTCCACTGTGCAAGTAATCTGTTGGGAATGAGGGGGAGGGGCCTAAACTGATATTAGGAATCGAAACGGTGGCGTTTTCATACATGAAGGTTTCACTGAAACATGAAGCGCGTTCTCTTTCTGCTCTCAGCTGGACGGGACGACGCAGTACGTGATCGAGACGCGAGACGCCGTTCAGATGAGGGCGTGGCTCAGTGACATCAGGAACGGCATCTGTCTCAGGTGAGCAAACACAAAGCAGCAGTGGCATGCTGCCTGACCAGCTCCATATGTGGTTGTGGGTGTGGCTATAACCACGTTCTCCCTCCCACAGTGAACAGGAAGATGTCGAGGGTGTGTGCGGGGGGCCGTTGGACATCAGCGGGACGCCTGAGATCGGTGACCGCCTTTCACAAGGTGAGCATGGAGTGTGAGTTTACTGAACATGGACCCCCTGATGTGGGCAGAGCTTCTGTTCTTGTACATCTAACACACACATTGCATAAAAGCGTTTGACCATCTCCGCTCGTTTCTTCACATCAGTGTGTTATGGTGGGATCGGAGGCTCCTCGCCTCTGATGGATCCTCTCCCGCCTGAGCTGCCACCTCGAGCGCCTCTCGATGAACCAGATGGCCGGATTCACGGAGGGGGCGGGGCTAGTCTCGGCACACCGTTTGCCGAGACACCAGACGCCACAGGTGAGTCTGACCCAGAGATTTGTTTTGTTTTTTCAAAAATATTTCTGTGACGCCTGAAGAATCCTGATGCATCTGCACATGTATGATCCACATCCAGCTTGAGCCTCTGCTGTTTCAGGTGGCGTGCTGTAGGTGTGTAATGTGGTCACGTGCACAACATGTAATGATGTCAGACATGCATCAGAATATCTACACAAACAGTTGAATCAGCTTTGCTAAATGTGGAGTAGATTCTTGTCTCTGTGTAGAGATGTGATGGCGGTATATCGATGCTGTGATGTCACAGCGTGATGACCTTACTAGCTTTAAAGGTTTACACAAACCCTTCCTCCACTCAGGGTCTTTCCTCTTCTCTGACGTGACGCCGGTTGAGGCGGTGGAGCACCCGCTCAGCGAGTGTCAGTGGTTCCACGGCACGCTGTCCCGCCTCAAAGCCGCTCAGCTAGTGCTGGCTGGAGGCCCGGCGAGCCACGGCGTCTTCCTGGTCCGTCAAAGCGAGACGCGGCGCGGAGAATATGTCCTCACCTTCAACTTCCAGGGAAAAGCCAAGGTGAGACGAGAGCATCCCGGCAGATATTAGTCTGATTACAAAGAGGATCTCATGGCCGTCCTGTTTGACAAACTGGTTCACGTTTGGGTGACGTGATGATGCGTACGCTTTACACGTGTTGTTGCCTTCTTCCCCGCAGCACCTCCGCCTCTCGCTGAATGAGGACGGCCAG
This sequence comes from Aulonocara sp. 'chitande type north' Nkhata Bay, assembly GCF_057382095.1. Lineage (NCBI taxonomy): Eukaryota > Metazoa > Chordata > Actinopteri > Cichliformes > Cichlidae > Aulonocara > Aulonocara sp. 'chitande type north' Nkhata Bay. The sequence continues at coordinate 36,666,107 of NC_141347.1, forward strand.
TGTAGAGTGCAGCACCTGTGGTTCCAGTCCATCTTCGACATGCTCGAGCACTTCCGCGTGCACCCGATCCCTCTGGAGTCCGGCGGCGCCTCCGACGTCACGCTCATCAGCTTCGTGGGAGCTACCGCCATTCGGCAGCCAGGTACGAGTGAGAGCACCAGGTGTTCCCGGCGACTAATTAATGACAAATCAGACGAGACTTAAAGGAATGAGTTTGAATCTCTGATCATGTAACAACTGTTATGACATCACTGATGCTGTCTCACCATTTTCAGAAATCATTATTCGTTGGGATTCAGGCGTTCCTGTTCTTGGAATTTCCATTTAAAATTAAACTGGATGAAAAGTGATTTTAAAAGAGCTCTGAGGAGGCAAGGGGTTGCAAAGCAACTTGCAGATGTGCAGCTGCTGGAAAAGTAGGCGCTGTGTCTCCTGTGGTCAGCCTTGCCGTCGCTTAGCAACAGTGTTAAGTTGCATCGGGTTGAAACTGCTCAGTCAGGTGTGCAGACACCTGCAGAGCCCGGCGGTCACCTGTAAGGTGTAACCCAGCTGGAAGCAAACCTGTTTAACGTGTTCGTCTGTGGATTTTACACAAACCCTGCATGACCTGCCCGCGTCACGTTAGTAATGCCACCAACACGTCATGTGTTCCCTCCTTCCTGCAGACTACTTCCTGTTCTGTTCATGTGTAATCATCATTTATCGTCATGTCTGCTGGGATATTTATTATACCGATGTTGATGTCCTGCCAGTAAAGTCTCCAGATTACATATTTTAAAAGTTGTTGTTTAATTGCTAAATTTAAAAGGTCCTGATGGCTGTGACCTCTGCTGTGACCTCTGCTGTGACCTCGGCCTGGCAGCATGAAGTCTCACCTGCTGAAAATAAGATCCTGGCGTTTTATTCTCAGCTAAAAATGCTTTAACGACAGCACGAGTGTGACGGGGAAACACCGTCCGATCCAGAATCAGAGCCTGAAAACATTGTTTGGGTGGTTTGATCGAACGGGAGTGCCGTCACACCTGTGAGGAGAAACTCCGCCCACCTCCACCCCTGCTCCATCTGTCCTGTGTTACTGCACCCATCGCTGTTCTGACCTCTCTGTTGTTGTCTTGTATCCGTTGGCTCGCCCCTTGCAGGCCGGGACAGGGCGGGCAGTCGGCCTACAGCCTGTGATGTCATCACCACGCGCCATCCTGACTCTCCATCAACCCCCATCTCTGACTGTGTGTAAGTGAGACCGGACTCGGCTGAGAGAGAGAGCGAGGAAGTGAATGAGCAAATGATGTGTTTGGGTTTTAGTTTGGCTCTGGTCATGTGACACTCCACAGCCAATCAGGAGAGTTCAGTGGCCTGAATAAATGGCAGCTGTACTGGGGGAGGGGAGGGGATTTTTAGGATAACTGCCCAAAATTTAAAAGAAAACTTTGAATATTTTGCGGGAAAAATCTGAGTTTAGAAGAAAACAGGTGAGTTTCAGAGCGAACAACATTTATAAAGCCCGGCCTGACTGAGTGGATGAGCAGTCATGTGACCTGTTAGCAGGAGTAATGACGTCAGCGTGGCTGAAGCAGATAAGGTTATCCTGGTTATGTTCAACTTTAGTTTCAGACCCACAACTGTGTGTGTGTGTGTGTGTGTGTGTGTGTTACCTTGAATTGGACTGCCTCCATGACTCCCATGGACTTGACGACCGCTGACTCCTCCCACCTAACCAGCCACTCACTGTCGTCTCTCTTTGTCTCCCACCTCTCATCTTCCTCTCCTCCGACTGTTTCACTTTCGGCCTCATTTCCTCCTCTTCCTCCCCCCTCCTCCTCTTCTGCCTTTATTTACACTCTTCTCCCTCTCTTACCCCCTTCCCCTTTTCTTCCTTTTCTCCTCCTCTCCTCTGTCCTTGCAGACTTGACCAGCAGACCCCGTAGCCCTCCTCAGCCTCCTCCCCTGCCGCCGGGCCGCCCCCCGCCCCCGACTCCGCCCCAGGAGAGAGGAAATGAAATGGAGGTTGGAGCAGCAGCAGCGGTGTCGGCAGTGACAGTCACAACCACAGGAGGAAGTGGAGGAAGTGGAGGCGGCGTGGAGGACTGGGAGGAGAGGGACAGGGACACGCCTCTCCGCCAACTAGAAGCTGCAGACGGAGAAGAGAGGGAGGGAGCGAGGGTGCCCCGAGCCATCGATAACCAGTACTCCTTCTTCTGATGGAGGAGGAGGCGTATGTGTGTTTGAGTGTGCGTGAAAGTTGGATTGGATGAGGCGGCGTACATCATAGCCATTCATAACCAGTATTTTAATTTTGTTAGCGAGGAGGAGGGGGAGGAGTAAAAGTACTAACACTATGTGAGAGAGAGAGACGTAGAGGCGGGTGAGCGCAGCTTTACGACACTAACGAGCGGTACATTTCTTTATAGCCAGATAAGCTTTGTTTTGTTTTGCCGGTACGCCTCGCAGCAGGCTCAGCCCTGACGCCGGCAGACCCGACGATACCTCACAGCGGTCCTGTCAGGACGGCACACGCTAGCCAGAGGCCAAACATGCTACAGATATTCCTGCTTTGGCAGCCAGACCCGAAACATCGCGGCGCCGCAGCAAACCGAAAGCGACGGAAATGTTGACTAAAAATGTAGTTTCTGAAGCCGCGCTCGGCCAGGTAGCAGTTTATGAACCCCACACTAACATTTAAACTCCGCCCACACATGTGACTGCTTGTATTAATACTACAGATGATGTTAACACTAAAGCCACTATTTACGTTCACTGCTTCACTTTCACAGGTCTTAGTTTAAATGGTGGAATCACGTTTTTCCGAACCTTCGTCCCAAACAGTCTGTTTTTAGCGTCGTCAGGACGCCGAGGTGCACGTTGTCGTTTCACTGTGGCGCTCTCACTGAGCTGACGGTACGTTCAGCTGCTGCTATTATTTATTCTAGAAACGCCTTTAAAGCAACACGATGGTGACGTCTGCACCGGGATGTTTGTTGGTCGGTGGTGATCGGATCCAAGGAAAAACACTGACTGAATGTGAGGCGCCGCAGGCTGACGCCTTCATCAGACTTACTTTCATTAGTTCTTGAAGTCTGAGCATGTTTTGGGTTCGTTTTATTTTCACTTTTGGACACAAATCGGTGCGTTAACTTTTTATTATATTAAACGTCGTTATTGCCAGTGTGAGACTGTAACGATACTCGCTGCTGTTGGACTGAGTCTGCCAATCATCACCTTCATCACGGGGGGGCGGGGGCAATGTTCGGTGAGCTGCTTGTCACTTCCTTTAAAATGTCACGTGTAAGTTTAGTTTGGCCTGTGGTGTCGGCATCATTCTTAGTGGACTCGTGAGCATTGAAATGGCTTTGTTTTAATTTAGCTGAAAGTCAGACTTTCTTGACTCGTACGTCTTTAAAAAAAACGTTGCTCGGTCTTAAACGGACATTTTTAAGTGGAGTCTGAGTTCGTCAGCATTAAAACATCAGATGTCATCAGTGGCGTTTGGTGCGGCTCCTCAGATTTTTGTTTTTCAAATTTAAATGCAGTTTTTGAGAATTTTAATAAAATTTTAATAAAGCCATAAATTGGCACATTTACAAAATTTAATAAAATTTTATTTATATAGCACCAAATCACAACAGTCGCCTCACCGCACTTTATATTGTGATGCATTCATGAGGTGACGAATAAAAATCGTAACGTTTCCCTGCAGCGTCCGTCACGGCTGTTTTAAATTCTTAAACGTGTTCCAGGCCTGTGCAGCTCAAACTCCTCGTCCACCGCGGCCCACGTGGAGCCCGCTGTGACTCTAAGTGGGCGGGGTCAGTGAGACGCTGTGTAAGAAAGTGTAACCATGTTTAAAAACCCCTGACATGTTAATGTAAGGAAAAGCGCACATTCAGCAGCGTGTCTGTTTTTCTACATGTTACACTGATGTTGGCGTGCACGTGACGACGCTGATGTCGTCGTTTCTGTAGCAGTTACTGAAGACGCGCAGCTGTTCTCATTTCAGTTTCACGTAGTTTGGTGCGACGTGATTGGCCGCGGTCATTATCAGCAGGAGAAGCTGTAAAACTAAAATCTACACCACCCTCCACCTTCTCCAAAAGCATCCAGTGGGCCAGATATGACTCTGCTGGGCCAATCCTGGCCCCCAGGCCTTATGTTTGACACCCCTGATTTAGAGCGATATTTAATTTTTTTTAAATTTTAATTTTTTCTCACTAGTGACCATTCAGGCCTCCTAGAATGTTTTAACTTTCGTAAATAACGACGTGCAGTGACATCATGTGCACCCCCCCCATCGTGCTGCGCGATCAGTCGCACCTTTGGGACGTACGTCCTGAGCAGTAAAGTTTATTTTCTTTTAAAGAGTTTGGTTTGGCGCCGCCTGAGAGGAGGCGGGTCGGGTCTGGATCAGGCAGGAAACATTTACCTCAGTCACTCAGCAGCATCACTCGGTGTAAATGTCTCTCTCTCTTTCTCTCGCTTTTTCTCTCCGACGCTCAAAAAGCATCTGATCTCAGAGCTGATGGTTCAGCACCAATAAGATGGAAATAATAAAACTCTGAGGGTCAGAGTGATAGTATTACATTTGTCTTTGTTTCGTACGCTTCATGTTACACTTGTTCCGACTCATCTTGTGATTCAGTTCAGATGTTTGTGCCTTTTTACGTTTGGGGATAAAAAGAAGGAATGATGACGATATAGGACTCGTTGTGCAGGTGGCGGGATCCCTCGCCCTTTTCAGTCTGTCCCCCCCCCCCCCCCCCCTCCTCTGCCTCGTCCTGCATCATTAAAATTATAGCAGCAAATGTCGATGAAATACTTTTTCTCCTTGTGCCTTTCTGTGTCGTCTCATCACCTCTGCCTGCATCTGTCGCTCAGTTCATTTACTCATGTCATAGCCCACCCAGTCTCGCTCTGCTTTCCTTTGCTCATGTACTCGTCTGATCATCATCGCCATCATGTTCTGTGTCCTTTTCTCAGTTTCAGAACTCTTTGTGCCTTTCTCTGTCTCTTTCTCTCTTTGCTGGGACCGTGTGTTTGAAGCCGGACGGCAGCGTCTGTCTGGCCTGTGTGGTTAGTTTCAGGTACTACATTGAATTTAATGATATAATATAAATATAGTGAAACGTACTGCTGTGTCTGTGGTCTTTTTTTTTAAAAAACCTTTCCTGGGGTGTTATTGTGGTTTTATTAGACGTTGATCAAATGTGAGTCGGGTTCATCCAACTTTAAAAAGCTGACAAATAATTGGTCTGAAATTTTCTTAAGTTGCTCCACAGCAGATTTAAGACCAGATGATCAAAATCCCAGCAGTATATTTAATCATGTAAATCAGTGTTTTACTGATTTAATCTCACTTGTTTTTTATTACATTTAATTGTAGAATGTAGTTGCAGTGCCTGACACCAGGGGGCGCTACACTTATTGTGCATTGTGCAACCATTAGATCAGGGGTGCCCAATCCCAGTCCTCGAGAGCTACTACCCTGCAGCTTTTAGATGCATCCCTACAACTCCCTGAATCAAATGAATGGCTTGTTATCAGGCCTTTGCCAAACACGAAGAGGTAATCAAACCATTTGATTCAGCTGTGTTGGAGTAGGGATGCATCTAAAAGCTGCAGGACGGTAGCTCTCGAGGACCGGGATTGGGCACCCCTGCATTAGATAAATGTGGAGGTTCTGGTTTTAGCATCACCCAGACTAAGATACCGGCTAATTAACACTTTCATGCATTATGACAATCTGGATTGGTTTTTAAGTATTTTTATTCATATTTAGGAATGAAAAAGATTTCTAAACTTTTTTTCATTTCATTTTTGTTTAAACATGTGCTTTTCAAAGACTTTTACATGTCCACTTAGGTGGACAACATCACCTTTGGAGTGGGTGGCAAGTATGGGGTGACATCAGTGTCCAATGTAGTGGTTTATGTGAAAGTATACCATCAACGCAAACAGCCTTTGAATAGCTGTAACTGTAGTGACCACTGTGTGAAACGGTTAAATAACATCCAATCAAATCCAGCAGTTTCACAGAACTGGAGCTCACACCTGTTGGACCGTCTGTTAGTACAGTGACCTCACAGCAGCCATATTATTGGTCAGAGGGCTCCAACAACACAAACATGGTCCAGAGGTCCAGTTCAGGTGAAGCGAGCGGCTACAGCTGCCTTTCACCTCTCGGTCTGCCTCTGGTGGATGTTGCAGGAACTGCAGATTTCTGAGCTTCTTCAGCTCAAAAGAGAAGCTGCTTCGTCTTCAAGATGGACATGGGTGTATTTGGACAGTCGTGATCTCAAAATGATGAAATGTTTGGAACAATCTGGAGTCCATGGTGATGCAAGGTGTGATGCGAACAACCTGAGGTGGTATTGGACAACATCACAGCTCATTTTTAGACATGGGCGCATATTTAAAATGCAAAGTGCTTCAATAAATCTGAACTTTACTGAAAGGTGCATGCATTACTTTAAAGTCAGTAAATTATTGGTTTGCTAATTGATTCTGGATGAAAGCCAGTGAAGGATGATTGAACCCGCTCTCAGGTTTGTCCTTTTTTGCTTGTGTTTTTGTTTTTTTACTGTCGCGAAGTTAAAAACTAAACAAAAACAAAACGCACGCGATCGTCGATGTAACATTGCTTAAACAGGGTGACGTATGATTGACAGGAACTCTAACCAATGAGGAAACGACGGCGACAAAACGAACGAATCGGTTGCCTAATGTAGATAAGTGGGCGGGGTTTGCGTTTAGTGCGCTCGTTTTAATTACCGGGGTGGGCCTGGTGAGTATGGGCGTAGCGTGGAAGTTGCCGCATCGGGGCAGCTAAGTGCTTACGTCACAGGGATGGTCATTTACACGCAGTCCAAGCTGCTCCGCTCATGAACGCGTTCGTTTGAATTTGAACTGGAATCCGTGGATCGGGCCGCCAGCCACAGTGGGGCCGCATCACGTGGGCGGCGGGACCCGGGTGCGGTAAATCGAGCGCACCTGGCGCTGTTTTGTTGTTGTTTTCCAGGTGCGCCGTGTTCGGCCTGTCAAACCGCGTGACTTCGTACCGGGACGGCAACACCGGAGTAACGGGGATGCACGTGACTAAAAAGTATTATTTACACGCTAAGCCTCGTGCACGTGTCACTCTGGCCATTTGTGGCGGTTCGTTTGTTTAAAAGTCGCCGTGTCCCTGAGCTAGCGCCGTTAGCCTGCTGCGCTAGCTTACTTTACGATTCTGCGGTAAAACTGCGCCACCTTTGCGGGACGGCGCCGTGTGTGCGGGCAGGGCCAGATCATTGCATGCTAGGCTTCAGCTGGTTTGGCGGCTTTCTGCAGAGGTGGACTCTTTGATGTCATTGTTCGCGCAGAGGACGTTTTACCTGTAATTTGTCTACCTGACGCTTTCCCCTCCTTTTTCAGGAGCAGGAGCACCATGAAGCCACCTCCACTGACGCAGTCTCCTCCTGTGCGCAGCTCTGTAAGTACAGGTGACTGCTGGTCTCAGACAGGTGTGTCTGGTCAGCTGACACACCTGCTGTTTGGAAACACAGCCTGAATAAAAGGCTTTATTATGAAACTCCATCAAAATAAGTCATCACAGGCTCAGATGTGGAAGCTTGTCTCTGCCACTGAAACGTCTTTTTTCCATCCATTTTCTTCCATTTATCCAATTCAGGATTGTGTTTGAGCTGCAGGTTATCCCTGCTCTCATAGGCCGGGAGGTGGGGTACACCTGGACAGGTAGGCAGTCTGTCAGGGCTCGTTAACCTTAAATCTCTGGCCTGTGGAGAACTCAGACTGGGACAGGTTGGGTTAGCGTCTCAACCTTTAACGTTTTCTTCTCTCAAACAATAAAACAACTAAAATGTTGACTTGTGGATGTTTGAAACGTGTTTTCATTGGACTCGAGCTGTCAGCCGAGACTTCAGTGCTGAGGCGGCGCTGCGCTGTATTTAATGAAAGCTTAAATGTTTGAGGGCTCGTTTATTTCAGGGCGGTTTCCTGAAGCTGAGGTTTATTTCTGTGCTCCTCACCATGGTCCACGTGTACTCGTGTTTTCCCACCTGACCCCTCACAATCAGCTGACTTTACCTGCACCTTAAGTATGACCTGCTCTCACGCCTCACCTGTGTCTGCAGGTATTTGAAGGCGTCTACAACAACGCGCGCATGCTTCACTTCCTCACAGCGGTGGTGGTGAGTCCGTTTCTGCCTTTTTGTTTCTGGTTGCTGTTTTTTGGCTGAGTGCCGCAGATGCACTGAAGCCGTCCTCTCTGCTGCTTCCAGGGCTCCACCTGCGACGTGAGAGTGAAAAATGGTGCCGTGTACGAGGGAATCTTCAAGACGCTGAGCTCGCAGGTGACTTTTTTTAAAACGGCTGATATTTTGACCTTCAGTGTTTTTGCTTCTCAGGGGTTCAGACACACGGCTCTCTCCTGCTGTCCGTTTTGTCTCTTTGCTCGTGTCTGAGTCTGCTCCCGTTGAAGGTTTCTTCCTGTTAAAAGGGAGGTCTTCTTCCCCAATGTCACCAAGTCCTGCCCTTAGTGGGGGTTTGTCTTTACCATCACTGAGTCTTTACTTTGCAATTTGACGCAGTTCTGATGCATCAAACTGCCGTCTGTGAGGTCACTCCTGCAGAAGCTTCACTGGTTAAATGGCTGTAATCTGTCTGCATGTGTCAGTGTGAGCTGGCTGTGGATGCTGTTCACAAAGTGAGTGACGGAGGAGGAGGGAGCCAGCCCTCTGCTCCCAGGATCGAGGATGTTACTGACACCATGATCTTCAGCCCCGCTGACCTCGTCACTATGACGTGCCGGGACGTCGACTTGACCTTTGCCGTCAGAGGTAAACGGGCTCCGCCCACGTTTAGATTAGAACTGCATTTATTTTCTTTAAAAAAACAAAAATCAGGTGTGCGTGTGAGCTCCAGGTCTCAGGGGAGAGTCGGAGGGTTAATGGGGAATATTACCTGTGCGAGTAATAAATATTCAAAACTGGATAACGTGATGATCAGCGGCGCGTTAACTGGTTTGTGCGTCGGATGCTGCAGAGATGAAGGATCTGAAGTGGTCGGACCGAAGCCTGATTTTTATTTTTTATTTTTTGTCTGCAGACTCGTTCACGGACTCGGCCATCGGCTCGTCACGGCTGAACGGGGAGCACCGGGAGAAGGTGCTGCAGCGGTGGGACGGGGATGGAAACGGAGACGGCTTTGACCTGGACTCGGACACGGTGAGGAAGCTTTTAATTTCGAAGGGAAAGTTTTACACTGACCCGCAGCACCCCCTCTGCTCTTACTGACCTCTACTGCTGCCTCTGGTGGACGTTAGAGGAACTGCAGCTCCTGTTTCAGGCCGTTCTCTCACAGCTGAACCGAGCAGACGATTTCACAAAAACTTCTTACTGAAATGTTTGAAAACCAACGACACAAATCAGGTGGACTCTTACCTGTAAATCTCAAACGTACGGTTTTATTAACAAATGAAGCAGAATTATTTCCAAAGAAAGGTTTTATTATTTAGGACAAACTGATGCTTTTGGCTTGTCAGCACTGCCCTGCTGATTTTGAAGATATTTTCCTGTTGGGTTCACGTGGAGTACCTCGCTGAAATGAGACGTCTCCGATTCATTCGTTTTTTTTCCCTTTGTGTCAGTCGAACGGCTGGGACGCCAACGAGATGTTCAAGTTTAACGAGGAAGCGTATGGCGTGAAGTCGACCTACGACTCGAGCCTCTCCATGTACACGTAAGGAAACAAACCTTTTCAGGTTCACCAGCTGTGTCTCCGTCTGCCAGACGTGAAACATAAAAATGTTCGCATATGTTGTGAAGCGTCGGTTTTCATGATTTTAAATGAGGGTCTCTCCTTCCTTCTGTCATGCTTTTCCCAGCATGCCTTTGCAGAGGGGGAACTTGGAGGTGTACCGGCAGCGGGAGGCTAGGGCGGCGCAGCTAGCCAGTGAGATCGAGAGCAGCCTGCAGTACCGCCGCCGCGTCTCCCTGGAGAACGACGAGGGAAGGAGCGAGGAGGACAAGTACAGCTCGGTGGTCCGAGAGCGGGAGGAGAGGACGAGTCCTGGGTTCGCCTCCACGAGCAGGTAACGGGAACGTGGCGCACCTGGCGAGGCAGAAAATAATAAAACATTTTAAAAATGACCAAAAATTCCCAAAATACAAACTTTCCTGCCTGAATTTGCCTCAGAAGTTCCCAGGATGTTTTCCCGACCTGAAGCTGCTCTCGCTTCCTGTTTCCCTCCCTTGTTTCTCAGGGAGGCGAAGTACGTCCCCCTCCCTCAGAGGGCTCGAGAGACTGGCCCGTCTGCTAGCAGCATCAGACCCGGGGCCTCCGGCCGAGCAGCTCCGCCTCCCTCCAGACACCTCCCGCCCAGCTGCTCCTCCCCCAAACCATCCTCTGATAGGAGCAGCCCTATGTCTGTCAGGACCGCCTGCTCTCCCAGCCAATCACGGAGCAGCCCACCTGCCGCCAGCAGCCCGCCCCACACCAACCACGTTCTTCCACACTCGCGCTCGCACCCGCAGGCGCTAACCGACACCACGCGCTCGTCTGTAAACGGTGGTACGAAGCTTCTGTGTGTGTCGAGCAGCTCCCTCTTGTGGTCACATCATGCACTAACGTCTATGTTTGATCGTCTCCTTCAGTTTCATCCAGAATGTCTCCGAAATCCCTTCAGAGATTCCAGAGCAACAGAACGCTGCGGAGCCCGAACTCCCAGTCCACGCCTGCAGGTACCGCACACACACACGCACACACACATGCACACGTACACACGCACACGCACACAAAAGCTGAGCAGAGCTTCCTCCTTCCTTCCTCCTGGACGCTCACCTGTTCCTCCTCTTCCTCATCTCCGTCTGTCCTTCAGCATCTCGTGCTATGAAACCAGACGCCCCTCCCCAGGATCCTCCGTCTGTCGACCCCGGTTCCTCCTCCCTTTCCACTGTCACCATGGCGACCACCACCAAACCCACTGGCCCCACCCCCCTCTTCCCCGTGGACGGTGAGCTGATGTTTGATTTATTTGTCGCGTGTGCAGCGCTCACAGACCGCTGTGTGAAACCTGTGCTAACGTGTTCCTCTGCAGTGAGTGAAGTCCTGGGCAACGCCGCCAAAGAGCCGCCTGAAGGTCCGCCCGCTCCACAGGACGGCAAGAACAGCAAAGGTACAAAAACCTCCACCCGCCTGCCGCTGCCTTCGTCAGCCCTCCTCACTCCGCCTCTCTTCCTGTTCGCAGCTCCGTCTGTGCAGCAGAGGTCTCAGCTGGAGGAGCTCCGCAAGTTTGGCAAAGAGTTCAGGGTAATCACGGTGGTCACATGATGTCACCTGCTGTGATGTCATTTTAAAAAATGAAAGAAATGGAGCGTCTGCAGTCGCTGGTCTCACCGAGGTCTTCCTCTTTGTCACTCAGCTGCAGGCGAGCTCCTCCCCTTTGGCGAGCCCCGCCTCTGTAGACACCCTTCAGGATAGCCCCACCCCCTCCACGGAGTGTTCCTCCTCCTCCTCCTTGTCGTCCCCCAGCCCACCGAGGCCTGTCGTGGCTACAGAGGTAGCTCCACCCATCTCAGCACCTGCTGCCCTGCTGCCTGCAGCTCCACCCGGCCCCCGCTCCTCAGGGACGGAGGGGCCGACTGCGACCCCGATCGGAGGGGAGCTGAGCAGCGAGCGAGCGGAGACGGCGACGCCGACGGCAGCGTGAGTGAAGCGAGTAGCAAATGTAAAGACGCCGTGATGGCGCTGTAACACGTGTTCACGCGTCTCCGTGGTTCTGATGTTTTCAGGCAGGTGAAAAACTCGACGCTGAATCCAAACGCCAAGGAGTTTCTTCCCGTTAAAGGAAACGCGGTAAGTCCTCAGAGGTCGCGCCCGAGTCGTGCTTCGTGCACACTTCTCAAACATGCCGCTCATTGTGACTTGCAGAAACCCGCCTCGAACCCCGTCCCGCCTCGGCCGACCCCGCCCAGCCCCGCGGTGGTCCTCCCAGGACAGCCAGGAGGAGGGGCCATCTACAGCAGCCCACCTGCACACTACCTGTCCTACATCTCCCCCATCCCCCTGCAGGGACACTCCATCCAGGTGTGTTTTTATTTAAATGTCCGTCTCAGGGGGCGGGGTTGGTGATGACACTGATGTGATGTAATGGCGTCCTCGTGTCCTCCTCAGGCTCCTCAGCTGTATCAGTACACCGTGTCGACCATCAGTCAGGGGAAATACCCCAGACCCAAAGGTACACGCCGCACTCACGCCTCCATATTTGGTGTCCCTGTGAGAAACGAGCGCTTTTCTTTTCCCGTGCCGCCGCCTCCAGTTCAGATCAGGACGCTGTGTGTCTGTTAGTCCTGCAGTTTGATCGTTGGACGTTCAAATTTATTGTGCTGGTTGAGTTCAGTGATCCAGGTGTTCTTCTGCTTCAGGGTTGGTCGGGGGTCCGCGTCCGGAGCACCACGGCTCCCCGGCCTCCTCCATGATCTCGGCCTCGGCAGCAGGGCCCCAGCTGGTGGCTTCTCCTTACCCCCAGTCCTACCTGCAGTACAGTCAGGTGATCCAGGCCTTGCCCCCACACTTCCACGGACAGGTAAGTGCAGCGTGCTCTTCGCCTGTCGCTGAACCAGGTTTCTGTGAGACGTGCTATCGTGCAGTCGTCACAAAACACGTGACCTCAGTGACGGCCGCTCGCTTACTGTTGATGTCTCTGCGGCGGTTACGGAAACATTTACAGGAAGATGAGTTCACGTTTCGTCTTCTGTGCTTTTTAAAACGTGGTGCTGACTTTGTCCTCTCTCTTTAACCATAGCCGATTTACTCGATGCTGCAGGGAGCGAGGATGCTGACCGCCGGGGCCGCTCAGCCGCTCGGGCCCCCGGGCCCCCAGTTCCCCGGGCAGGCCGACGGCCCGCCGGGCCCCCAGCAGGCCATGTACGGTAAGAGAGGAGCTGCATGTTAAAATTTGAGCTTCAAACACAAATTTATCTCCTTTTGTTTCACATGCAGCTCAGAGTTGCTGCTTAATGACCCACACAAGTAAATATTTATTGTGAAGCAGATTCAGCTTTCAGTCTGAACGTGTCTTCAGCTGAAACAGGACGTTTAGAGACGTCTTTACAGGAACAACAGACGATTCGACGTCTTCGTGGTTCAGACAGATTTGAGAGCTCTGACTGTTTGACCTGATGCGGCGTTCGACTCCTCTGTGATGAAGCTGACATCAGGAATAATATCAGACTAGAGATGAGCTCAAATACATGCAGAAGAGTGTAGGCAGGGTGGAGTGGGTGGGGACAAGTGTCGGGGTGACAGATGGTCTTGGTGGTGTCAAAGAGCAGGTTATTGTGAGAACCCCACCCAGTCAGGTGCTTCACCTCCTCCCTACAGTCTCTCACTGTGGTGTTGGTGGAGAGAGGGGGTTCAGGATGAGGGTGGAGGAGACCTGTTGGGGTTTGCTGGTCAGAAAGCTCAGTATCTGGGCGGACCTCGCCAGTTTTCACTCTCAGCAGAGCATCCAGGGGGCCAGATGTTTCACACCCCTGGAGGAGTTTGGTGGTTGCATTGTGTCGTCTGCATAAAGACTAATAACATTTACAGGTCGTGCAAAAAAAGACGTTTAAACTGGAGCTGGGCATCGTCACTGATTTCTAGAATCGATTCAATTCGATTTGAATCTGGGAAATTTTGACAGACAGAAATATTATAATTCAGATCAGCACATTTACATATTTTTGTACCTATAAAAAGGAAGCTGACACACGCAAGACTTTATCAAAGGTGTGAGCATCACAGCAGAGGCCTTTGTGTCAAAGTAGCTGAAGATAAAACAGAAAAACATGAAGCAGATTTTCCTGTTCTGGATTTTATAAAAATATTCTGCAGTCGATCAAAAAGGAAAGAAAACCATTAATCAGCACATGAACATCACCTCTGAAGTTACAGCGGTTTTATTACAGACACAGCGTTTTGCATTTTGTATCATTTCAAAAAGTTTAAAAAGTATTTCAACAGCAGAAATGAGGTCTTGTTTTCGGTAGACTTGTGCGTAACAAGCAAGCGAATAATGCAGAAAACAGATTTTTAGACAGAGAGCGGTGCGCTTTTTATTGTGGTGGCAGCAAAACAGCAAAGTCAGAGTGAATCCATGACGATGTTTGTGTGAAGCGTAGTTTATTGTTTGGAGAGAGATCAAACTAACAGCTTCAGAATCAGCACAAAAAGGGCGTGAACACAAAGCTCGACCCGCCGACAGAGTCAGCGAGCTGTCGGCTTTCAGCCCCGACCGTGTCCGTGCCGTCGGTGAGAAAGTCACAGCTCGCTGATCCTGATGCGTCGGCGGGTCGAGCTTTGTGTTCACGTCTCTGTGCAGAAGCCTGTTCCTGCTCTCAGTTACTGTTTTCATCTTTGGTGGTTGTTGAAGTTTTGTGAGGTTTCACCTGAGATTCTGGCATTTCGGGAAAAATTCATTTATATTAAAAAATCGATTCAGGATTTGAATGAATCGATTTCACGTTATCCAAGCCAGAATCGATTTTAATCGATAAATCGATGATTAAAACCCGCCCCTAGTTTAAACCAGACTTTGACCACCAGGGGGCAGCGCTTTAGAGCGGATCGTAGATGCTCTTTGTTCGATCCCCGTTTCCTCGGGCTGCTGTTGTAAAGAAGATGCTTGTTATTTGTCTGCTTAAGTAAAGGTTAAAGGTCACTGCGCCATGTTGTGCTTCAAATAGTTTTTGCACACCGTTCCAGCTCTGGTCTGTTCGGCTTCTCTCAGATGATAAAGTCATCGTGGACATTTCCTCTGTGAAAACTCTTTAATTTACAATAAAAAGCGTAAAATCGTTGAAGGTGTGACTGGTTTAACCCACCTGTGTGAGGTGGGAATGCTGATTAAAGCTCATCCTTCCTCCTCTCTCAGCTCCTCAGTCCATCCATACTCACCACTCGGGCTCCCTCCATCCTCCTCAGCCCTCCAGCACACCCACTGGGAGTCACCCCCCACCCCAGCACACGGCCCCCAGCCCAGGACACGCTCAGGTGGGTGCATTCTGACGCCAACGATGACTAATCCATCACATCTGAAGCTTTTGTTCAAAGTCAGGAGAAACTGATAACGCCGCCGTCAGGTTTGTTTTTCTAAATGTTTTAATGTATTTATTGGTTCACACTCCTCAGGTGAGTCAGGGCGCCTCTCAACCTCAGTCCTTGTTTCACTCCGGAGGTCTGTCGGCTCCCACGCCCCCTAACCTGCCGCCGGGCCACGGCTCGCCGCAGGCCACCTACGCCATGCAGGGATACGGCTTGCCCACGCCCCAGCAGCTGACCCACGGCTTCCCGTCAATCAGCCAGCTCACACAGGTGAACAGGAAGAGCACCTGCCTGAGATAAACCGAACGTGAGGTGTTTCTGCCGCTTTAACCTCTCCTGTTTGTCCTCTGCAGGCTCACATAACGGGCGGCATGTCGGGACCGCACCACGCTGCCGGCCACGGCCCCCCGCCTGTCATGCTGCACTACGCCCCCCCTCAGCAGGGTGGCGGCTCCAACCCCCAGCACGGCCCGCCGCCCCAGCAGGGGGCGCCGCAGCACTTCTACATCGGACCCGGTCAAGGTGAGGGGAACAAACCTCCCACAGACTTAAATCTCAGCTCCTGCTGCGACCGTCAAACACAGGCTCGCATGAAACTCACAGCAGAAACAAAGTCGACGGTCGGGTCGTCTGCAGGGAAACCTGAGGGTTATTGGCCACTGAATTATTAGTAAATGAATCAAATCAATGATAATTGGCCTAATCTAAGCTGTGGGAGTGCATCGGCGCCATCGAGCAGGAGACGGTTGGCTCCAGATGGCGCTCCGGGCTGTGAGGAGGATTTAATCCCGAGCTTTTGTGTTTCGTGTCTTCCAGCTGTCCAGGTCCAGGCTCACCCCGCCCAGCAGCTGTCCTTCCATCCGTCCGCCAACTGAAGCCGGCCGGATTCACGATAGCGGCGTCGCCTCCACCTCGTAACATTCCCCGCACGCCTGACACGAGTTGATGTTCTCACCTGGATGTTTTTTAAAAAGCAGATCAGACGGAAACGCCTCGCGTGAGGCGGAGCTTCTCGATTTTTAACACGTAGGCAGAGACCGTCTGTACACACGGACATGAAACTGGACTGAAGACGTTCAAACTGGTGGAAACTTTGTGTGCCCCATTCTTCCTCTGTCCTTTTTACAGACGAAACCAGTTCATTATTAATAAAAGCACTGAAACCGCTTTGGTTCTGTCTCCGTGAAGAGTTTGATTCACTGTAACCTCCAGCTGGGCGCAGATAGACTCGGATTCAGGTTTTCTTTAAAACATTTAATTTGTAGTTCTTTAAAAAACATTTGTTCTCACACTCAGGTTTTTACAGGCCCAGAGACGACAGCAAACAGCAACTGCACATAAATACATGAAAAACACTGGATGGATGAGAACGTTCTCAGGAGGTGTCATCAAAGTAAAGCTCAAACATGTCGCCCCTCATGACGCGAGGCGTGTGAAAGGAAGAGTTAACCAATGAAATAAAACCTAACGTATTTAAGTCAAATATTTAAAGAGAGAGAGAAACCTGTGAGTCAGAGTCACGGGAGAGAAACTGATCTGACGCCTCCTCGCACTGCTGGATTTGTCGCTGCTACAAAAGCGAATAACAGGATCCTAATTTAGTGTTCCCACCTTCGTGACTTATAAATATGGTGTCTCTATGGTGACGCTCGGGGAAACCTGCACAGCGACTTCCTGTTCCGGTTCCAGCCTGTAGGGGGAGCAGGTTTGAAAATGGGACAGCAGTCTACCCACTAAGGAGGAAACGAAATCTGACTGCCGGTTATTACTTTCATTTATTTAAATAAGGTGACGGCAGAGATCGGCTGGCGTGAGGCCGTCTGCGGTCGCTGTGACGGGCTGGCGCGATGATCGGGCTCGTCTGCCGCAGGGACGCTCGGCCGGTTGTATTCTGCTTTTATTGCCGAGTGTGTAATTTTGCAGTTTTTGTTTCAGAGCAGTGACGTTTGGGCCGGATACGCCACACAAATACAAATCCTCACCGTAAACAGATTACATGTCATTTCCGGTCGAGTCGCGCCGCTCCAGGTTCCCGAGTGTAACTGCAGCGTAAAGGTCCAAAAACACTCCAGCAGATATTTACACAAAACCAAAGAAGCAAAACTTGACTTCCTGTTTGGACCGAGGACGCCGCTGGAACAGGATGGATTCCTCCAGAGCACGGCTGGCATTTACCTGGTTTCCAGGTATCTGATGGTCAAAGTGGAAGTTTCAAATGTGCAGTTTTACGCCTCCGTCAGTCTGATCACACTGACACTGCTGAGCCTGCAGGAAGTGGGGAGGAAGGTGTTTCAGGTCTTCATCTCAGTTTCTTATCTCAGTCGTTCAGCTTAAAAAAAACACAAAACAAAAAAAACTGGTCGGGCGTCGTTATGGAGGAAGGTGAACGCTCGATGTGGTCGTCAGTGGTTGACTAGTCCCATCTGAAAAGAAGAAGACAGCGACTGAGCCGACGTCTCCAACGAGAAGCTGAATGTTGGCGAGTCGCTTCGACTTACAGGTTGGTTGACGTAGTTGGACTCTTCGTACTCGTCTTCGCTGCTCTGAGCGGATGAACCTGGAGTGGACCCTGAACAAAAGACAAACATCCGACCTTTTATAACCACGTGTGCTTAAAAACCAAAACATTCAGTGAGTTATTTTGTCACAGAGGAGGATTATCGAAGCTTATTTGCTGATGACATGTCAATCAAAAGAAGACAACTTTACTTTGATAAGTCGCACGACGAGGGAAGGTACCGGACAGTTGGAGCATAGCGTCGGGTGCGCAGTGCAGTATACCTTTTGGTGCCACGTTCTCATAGGGTTCGTCGTCGTCGTCGTCTTCTGAGCAGAGAACAGAGGCGGCGATGCGGCGTGATTAAAAATGAATTCTGACTTCTGTTTGAACAGCTGCTTGTTTTGGCGTTCAGACATTTTAAAACTTGTCATACTTTCCTGTTTTGTTTCCGTTTTAAATAAAAGGAAAAGAAACGTTTGAAACGCGTTGAAGCTGAACAACTATGTTGCCTTACCATCGAGGTTCACGTAATTATGATCTGTGAAAGAGCACAAACAGCTGATGAGTCCACATTCTGTTGACTCCCCAACGTCCGTGTTTTACGATGAAAGATCCAAACTGCACCTGAACTGGGCGTCGAGGCTCGGCTCTCGATGTCCGCGGGGACTCCTTTGCTCTCCTCCGGATTGTCGGGTAACACCTCTCTGGGGAAACCACAGAAGAAGAGGAAGATCAGTTTAGAGCGTCATCACTGAGGTGCAAACACCAGCTGGAAGCTGCACGTGGAAACCTACATGTAATTATCATGATCGTCAACGTCCTTCTCAGGTTCTGTGGAAAAACAAAAGTCAGCTAAACATCACGTTCCTGCACACTGACATCACAGGGTCAAAGGTCAGAGTTTTCTTCCTGACTTAAATCTAACAAATCCCAGATTCTAATCCGAGTCTGCAGCCCAATCCCAGTCCAGACCAGCTCTCCCAGTCCAAAGAGCTTAACCAGTCCACTACAACCATAACCAGGTTAAAGAGGTCCAATATTAAATCCCAGGTCCAGTTTAACTAATCTCAAAGTTAAATAAATCCTAAAATCTCAGAGTTAAACCTATTAAATCCAGTCTAACAGTTTCCGCAAGTCTCACTGATAAATCGCTTTTGGAGGCCGAGAAGCTTCAGGTCTTGGAAGTCAACGCCAACAAGACAAAGTGATGAAAGTCAGTCACTGGTTTTTGTTTTTCACACAGAAATGTCACAATATTGAGATTAAAAGTAGATCTTCATCTCCCAGCTGCTTCCTTTAGAGGTCACCGCAGCGGATCATCTACCTCCACCTCCTCCAACCAACTCTGCACCAACCAGTCTAAACTTATCAGATCAGATGTCAGTTCTGAACTGTGGCAGCCTGAGAGGTGAAACATCTTCACGAAGCTCCTCTGAGCTGTTCCTCTGAACAGGCAACAAGCCGGTGTACTCCTGGCATAAAGTCTAATCGTGTGGCTCATCAAAAATGACTCTCTTTAATCCAAAACGGCTCAGATGGGTCTGATCCTCTGGACCACAGCTCTGTCTGTGCATCTGATGATCTGAGCTTCATCTGACTGATGCTGGGCTCACTGTGCAAATGCAAATGGGTCTGATTGCAAAAAGAGGAGGGTGTACCCGTACCTGGATTCTCATAACTCGGGTTGCTCTCTGTAGGACAGAATTGGAGCAACAGGTTTGGGTAAGAAGGTAAAACAGAAAAATACAACTTAAATAATGCGTTGTCCTTTCCAGGCTCACCAGTTTCTGTTGGGGTGTAAGGTCTGTGCTCAGGTTTGGTTGAACTGTGAAACACAAAAAAGAGATCTGTGCACATCACACAACGATTTCTAAAGCTCTGCACGCTCCCAGGAGAGCGTCTCCTGCTCGCCAACGTTCATCACCTGAACCAGGTGCGCTCATAACACAGAGGGACTTACAAAGGAAGCCGCAGGTGGGGGTCAGGTGGAGGGGTTGTAATGATGACGGGGTTCGGGGGTAGGGTCGGCTGGGCTGGAACACAGATCAGTGTTAGCTTCATCATCATCAGCATAGAGAGGTATAAAGCACTCGTATCCGTTTTTAAGAGCAGTCGTCCATCCTCGGGGAGGGGACAACTTTACTTTCTCCTAAAAGCTCAAAGTTTCAGTTTTTATTATTTCGTTTACCTCCGTAAAACCAAACCAGCAGATTGCATCAGCTAGTTACACTTGTTTCCCATCCTCGCTGACCTGCATTGGCTTCCCATCAAATACCGCATTGATTTTAAAATGATAAATGACTTTGCTCCCAGATATCTTACTGAACCTCTCAGCTTGTACACTCCTGGCAGAGCACTGAGATCAACAATCGCTCTCAGTGCAGCCTGGGTCTCGGCCGAAGGCCAGAGGTGATCATGCTTTTGCCATAGCTGCACCCGAACTCTGGAATAATCGTCCTACTGCTGTTCACTGAATCAGTTCAATCTTTTAAATCGTGATTGAAACCCATTTATTCAATCTAGCCTTCCCTAGTTAGTGCCTGTATCCTGCAAATGTTCCCTTACGTAGTTTTAATCATTTTATTTTATTGCTGAATAATCTCTGTGTTTTGTATTTACACTGCGCTGAGGCTAATTCGTGCGCTCCACCTGTTGGTGTATTTAGACCCTGTTATTGTTCCTATCTCTAATTTATTGTATTACTGTGAAGCACTTTGGTGTACCGCTGCTTTTTAAATGTGCTATACAAAGAAGGTTGTATTGTATTAGTTATTTCATTTGAAGTCAGCGTTGATGTTAAATGTGACCACAGTTTGAAGGTACGCACACAGAAAATCCGTGCACGTCGGACCAAAGCTCAGGCTGATTTCAAAGCTTACCAACGCTGATGCTGCCGCTCGCAAGGCTTCTGGAAGTCGGCATGGAGAGAGGAGCTTAAAGAGACGAGCAATAATGAGACCGATTATTGTGAAGTGTGAGTCACGCAAAGCTGCACAGAGTAAAAACACAGAGGTGGAAATGTGAAGGTGATGAGTGACCGACATCGCAGAGCAGAATCGACCACGTGTTCATGGACCGTTGGTTTGAGCTGATGGTTGGACTGATGTTTCAGACTTACCTGCATGGATGACTCTGAATTCAGGTGATCTGAAAAAACAAACATCATCGTTTCTAAGCTTTGACTCATCGATGAAAAGTTCCTCTGTGCTGCAGACGGGAACACTTACGTGTACTCTTCTGAAGCTGTTTGTTGGATGGACCCTGATGGGCGAGAAAAGAAAGATTATAATGTGTCAGTAGCTCAAAGCAGAAATCTCAGAAGACGCTGTGCTGGACACGATGGGTGTGAAAGATCTGGTCTGAGTCAGAGATAAAAGGCGTTTCTGAAAACCACAGGGTGGTTTGTGCTCGAGTCAGGTCAGCCTGTGGTTAACAGCGGTTAGCCGCAGGTTGATACAGTGTCAACTGCAACTTTCACCCACGCAGTGGACCTTTGTTCCTGCAGTCCAAACAGATGACGGCCAGGAGGACGATGGAGACGAAGACGGCGGCCGACACGAGGAGAAGGAACCAGGAGAAGTCCATGGTTTATCTGAGAGGGAAAGGAGAAGATCACAGGTCAGGTCTTAACCTCCGTCACTGCAGATAAGGACGACTGAGGTCGAGTAACTTCAGTTATTTAAAGCAGACTTTGATCAAACCTGGAACAAACAATCCTGAACTTTATCAGATGTGTTTGAGCCTAAAGTGATGCTCAGATTCTGAAGTTTACTTTCACTTTGTTATCAGTCATCAATCTGCACAGCAGGAAACCAAACAGCTTACTGTTGAACTTCCTCTGAGGTCTTCCTCCTGCCTGCAGCTCCATCGTCATCATCCCCCCTCCCTCCTCTGCACATGCTCAGACTGTCTCAGCCTCTCTGACTCTGAGCTGTGCCCCTCACTCCCAGTGAACATCTGAACATCTGCTATCGATCTAATCAGTCAACAAATAAAAGGATGTCCTGTTCACAGAAGCATTCACATCATCTGCTGCGTTGAGCAGTCCAGGCCGTGCCAGACTGAGTTACTGAGACATAATTAGCAAAGGCTGGATCGGATGAAAGCAATCTGATTGGTCAAGGCTCGTGGTGACGACGATTGGCTGGGAATAGTTTTTTGCTTTAGTCATTAAAAACTTTAATCTTCATCATGATATATATAAATATATATAAATACACACACACACAGTCATGAGCTGGTCATGAGCTATATAGCATGGCGGCGGCAGCGTCATGGCGTGGGGGCATTTGTCAGGTTGATGGTTTAGTTAGTGCAGTGGGAAAAATACAAATCCACTCTGAGTGAAAAACCTTTTCAGGTCATGTTTTCACTGCTGTTTGTTACTCAAAAGGCTACAAGCTGAATCTCAGGAAGCTGGGTGAAGACGAAGCAGCACGTTTTGATCCGGACTTTCTTTAGACCTGAAAGAAAGAAAATTCCCTCGAGTGAAGGATTCGCTGGCCGAGTGCTTTTGTTCTGTTTGGATTAAGAGTAACTCGTAAACCTGTGTCAGGTCAGTGCTGACCCACCTGGGGTTATGGTTAGGGTTTGGACTAATCCACTCATTTCAACAGACGAGTGGGTTTTTTTCTTCAGTTTTTACAGGAGGACAAAATATTGGAGACTTTGTTTTACAGGCAGCGTCTTCTAGTTTGAGCCTGTTTATCTGAAGCGGGCGTCCGGTGGCCTGCAGAGCGCGTGAGCTCTTGTTCTCTGCCGATGATTGTGTTTCACCATTTAATGCTAAAAAAGGAAGCAGGAAGTGTCCCACAAACGTGCACACACACATTCTGGTTAGAATAAAAAACAGAGTCTCAGCCGTGAAAAACCTGCTCCTCACAACAACAAGTCTTTAAACGTGAGCATGGAGGATTGTTACCGCGAGCCGTCTCTTCTCTGGAAGTTTGGTGTTTTTCATTCTGTGGTTTTTCTCGGCTTTTGAACACAACAACTGGAAACTTCCACCAATGAAGCTGCACAAACAAGTCAAATTTCCACTGGCTTCAAACACAAAACAAAAGCTTCAGTTTAATTCAGATTTTGAAGCTAAATGTTCAGAAGTCGTGCGATCAAAGCCGTCCTCCTCGGGTTCATAACGCCGACCCGAACTGCGCTGGATGAGACATAAAAACCAGAAACCTTTGTGGTCTGGCTGACAAACGGTTTCATGCTACATTTCTACATCACTGGAGGAAAAGTGCATGTGTGCAGAGCTGAGGGCTGCTGCACCCGCTCAACTCTGACTGTTACCTGCAGTAAGGTCAGAAAAAAGAAAGGAAAACCTGCAGAAGACATGAATCTGAAAAGTGATACCGATGCTTATGATGGGCCATATACATGTTACATCACATCACAAACACCAAATTCCTGCTGGAGCAACACCCTGGACCCAAACATCCACCCACAGACGTGAAGAAGCATCTTCATCCAGCACAAGTACAGACGGTGTGTCGGTGAGCCGGGACTCTGTGGGATCAGACGACCAAACTAAAGTCACATTTTGACATACTCGGGTCTACGTGTACTTCATGTAAATGATGTACCGTCATCATTTACATGAAGTACAGACGGCCACAGGAACCTGGATAACATTAGCTAACATTAGCTAACATTACCGGTAGCTAACATTAGCTAACATTAGCGGGCGGCCTCTGTCGCTCCACAACAAGTCACTGAAACTGAGCAGAGAGCAGTTTACGTGACTGAGGTCTGGTAGGGTTTGATTTTCTAAGCTGTCTGCAGGTCATTGACAGCAGGTCTCTTTTGCACCAGCACATCATACAAAATACAGATTTTCACAAACTTGTCAGGAACGACCAGGAAAGCTCATCTCACATTATAATCGGACTCATTTTGCCACAAGTAAGTTTGAGTTTGACAAACGCTCGTGTGCTCGTCTTCATCACACGAGGCCGTGAACACGAGGAAGCTGTTCAAATGAAACCGGCTGTCCTATTTTCTTAAATAACTGGTGGTTTTTACCTTCCTGAGTTATCACAAAGAACAGTGTGATGCTAATCTGCTCTCAGGGGTGCGTCACACAGGAAGGAAAACCATCCACCACGTGGTGCGACTGACTGGTACTGCTCGCTTTCTTTCCCCTGCAAACCCAAAAGTCTCCAGTAAACAAGGCCAGCCGGCTCCGAACGCTGGAAACACACTTCAGAGGAAACAAGATGATGGAAACCCGACTCAGACGAACATCTTCGGCCTCGGCTTCGCAGCTTTTACTGCATCTCACAAACATCAATTCCACACTGCAGCGAGGAAGGCCGCCATCTTGCAAATGTAGAGCCCGCCACAAAACCCCCCGAAAGGTTTTATTAAACTCTGTCAGCAAACAGAAGCTCGTCTAATAAGGTCACAGCTGTGCAAAGGAAACGAACTGACTGATAATGATCGGTTTTATCTGAGCTGCACATGTTTCTGAGCTAAAAATCAAATATCAGCAGTGAAAATCATGCACCACACCTCAAAGCTCAACATCAAACTCAGCTCATGAACGATTACATCCTTTCATATTATTACATCATCTTCTTAACGATGCTTTAATTCAGTTTCTTCAACTGCCATGAAATCCATGAAATTAATCAAATATGTTTTGAAATCTTCAAAAGCAGGTTAGAAATCCGTCCAAAGGTGGATCTAAACCTAATCCCTGAAACCGCATCAGATCAAACCAAAGATAAAATTAGGTAATTGAATTAGGCTGAAACCAGTCTAAAACCAAGCCCAAAGCCACATCTGAAAGTCTAAAGTCACACAGACAGACAAAAGAGACCTCCCGAATTCACAAAAGCTCTGCCGCGTCTTTCAAGATTCTGCCAAAACAAATTTGTTTGAAATTTATTTTTCTTCTAGTCCAAAATAACTTCAGTCAGAAACCAGTCAGTGTAAAGACCAGTCTGAAACTGGGTCTCAAATCACCTTTAATACAGAGTCTAAACCCAGTAGACACTGAGATGGTCCGAAGACACGAAACTAGGTCAGCTCAAAATCAGTCAAAAAACCCCCACGTCCAAGACCCAGTCCGAGCCCACATTTGGAAATCAAATAAAAAATGGCTGAAAACCAGTCCTCAACCAGTCTATAACCAGTTATAACCCATCATAACTAATCTATAATGGTTATAACCATTCTATAACCCATTATGACAGTTTTAACCGTCTATAACCAGTTATTCAATTCAGTTCAGTTTTATTCATATAGCGCCAAATCACAACAAGAGTCACCTCAAGGCGCTTTATACTGTAAGGTATATAATATTATAATAATATACATAATATATATATAATTATAATATATATAATATAATAATATACAATAATATATCATCTATAACCAGTTCTAATCCATCTATAACCCATTTTAACCAGTGTATAATGATTATAAGTATCTGTAACGGTTTATAACCAGGCTAAGTCTTTAGCACTAACTCATGAATCCTAATGATTCTTGAGTTTCTGAGATCTTTACGTGATCAGCAGGATTTTTTAACCCTAACATCCTCACATGTTTCTGTTTGTTCACGATTATCAAACTGTGAGCAATAAAATACACAAAAATGTCGAGTGCAGCAAAAATGAAAATGAGAATTAGCGCTCATATTTTCAAAGTGATATAGATATTTTTAATTTGTTAGAAAGTCCAAAAGCTCCAGACTGAAGCCAGACCAGGCCCGAGTCCAGACCACAGCTCTGATGTGTGGAGTTGGACTGAAGACGCTGAGTCTGACTGAGTCAGGGGGATCCTGCGATTCTCAACAGAAAGTAGAAACACTAAAGTCAAGTAGAAACACTGTGCTGCAGGTTTTCTGGCATCATCAGGGTGAACTTCAGGAAGTCACATGTTCCAGTCTTCAGATAAAGTCCTGATAATCAGCTCCGTCAAACTGTCAGCGCGCTTCAATGTGCAGCTCAGACAGGATGCAAACAGGCTTTGAGCTGCAGCTGGAGGCTTACACACCAGCCTGCTGCTCATTTTAACTCCATCACTCCAACGTGTTGCTTATTCTACTCTCGTTCACAGCGCTCCAGCACCGCGTCATGAAGGCGCATCATAAATAAGCGTTGCTCACTCACAACTCAAACAGCTACAGTTCTAAAAATATGAGGTTAAAACATGAGATTTTTTTTATGTAATCACTCTTGTGTGTTTGTTTTTATTGTTTGCTGTGAGTGAAGACAGCCATAAACACAAAGGTGTAAGAAAACCTGCCCTCCATGCGCACAACCACAGGGGAACTCTTTTTTTGCTGTGCTCTACATTATGTGACAACTGAAAATAAGGCAGGAGGCGTTTTGGGGTTTTGCCACGTAAAGAAAGCTGTTTCTCTGAAGTGAAGCTGCAGATCTGCTCATGTATGAAGAACCTGCCGGCACCAGCGGCCTGTTCGGCCTGAACTCACAGCAAACCAGGTCACCTGACATCTGGCCCTGCAATGAGACGCCAAACACAGCCGAGCGGGGCTGTAAATGTGGCCCCGAGAAGACTCCTCGACCGCGATGCACAAAAACCTGAAAATTCAGCTTTTTCTTCTTTTGTTTCACATTTCAGAGATCCTGGAGCCGCTGATACGCGCAGCGCTCTGTTTCCTGTGCAGGTAGCGGGTTATTTTAACCAGTTAGGCTCACCTGAGCCCACGCCGCCCATCAGCTAACCTGACTGGACCTCAGGCTAGCTTATATATGGACCCTTCTTATTCTCATCTTTGTTTTTTTAATTCTCAAATAAATATCAGAGAATTTCATGTAAAAGAGAACGAGTGAACTTCACCGCTGGTAAACAAGCAAAAGGTCAAAGGTCCTGATGATGGAGGAACTTTTGTGATTTCTCTTCTTTGAGCTGCATGAAATCCTGCTTTTCTAACAGCAGAGCTC